>NC_141730.1:720645-1920645 GCF_971803275.1 Cyanistes caeruleus | reverse complement strand
AACGCGGTGACATCGACGGGGACGTGCTGTGACACCGGGGGGCTCTGGGGGAACGGGGGGGCAGCGGGGGACCCCCCACCCACGTCAGTGTCCCCCTCCCCACTGCTGTGGGGTGCCCAACATTCACGGGGAGGCGGCCACAAGTGGGGGGGGGGTCACCTGTGAGGTTCCCCACGCCCCCTGAACCCCCAAGGGCTTCCCCACCCCTTTCCCACTGCCCCGTTCCACATCCCCGTACCCCCAGGGGCTCCCTGCTTCTCCTCCCAGTGCCTCTCCATTGCTCCCAGTATATCCAGGCGTTTCCCATTCCATCCGTCCCCAGCAGCCCTGTGGCTCTGCAATCCCAGTGCTCCCAGTCCAGCCCCGGCTCCCCACCAGTGCCAGGGGAGCCCCGGACTGGCAGCAAAATGCAGCTTTTTGCTTAAAGCGCTAGAAATGGTGTTTGTTCAGCTCTGTCGGGCTCCTGATCCCTATGAACCCCTTGGTCCTGGCAGTGAGACCCCTGAGCCCCCCGAGCCCTGAGCCCCTGCTGGTGTTGTCTGTGGCCCCCCAAACCCCTGTCCCCCCCGGGAATGACCATGAGTCTCTTGGACCCCCAGGACCACTGAGGTCCCTGCTGATGGCACACGTGGACCCCCAGAACCTGATGCCCCCCCCCGGCCCTGGTGGCGATGCCCGTGGATCGCTGAGACCCCCAGCCCAGCCAGGCCTGGCAATGAGCCCCAGGGACCCCCCAAAGCTGGCCCTGACCCCCATCCCCAGCCAGGTCACCCCCCAGGGATCTGCTCCAGAGCCTGAGCGGGACCCTCCTCCTCCAACAGAACCTGCAGCCCTTTGCGAGCTGCCGGCAAGAACGTTTGGGATCGGGCTGTGGGCACCGGCAGCGAGGGAAAAGTGGGGCAATGTCGAGCAGGGGCTTTGTCCTGGGGCTGTGCTGGGGCTGTGGGCAGTGAGGCTGGCTGGATTGCAGGTGTCCCCAGAGCTGCTCCATCCCTGCCCTCCTCACCTGCACAGCCAGGAGAACAAAAGGCTCCTGCCTTGGCAGAAGGGCACGGAGGGCTCAGAGCAGCAGCAGGGGCTGAAGGGACTTGGGGAAACGAAGAGAATTTCTTCTGCATGGAAATCTGCAAAGGGAGAAGTGAAAGACATCTGAGAAACTCCATCCGCCCTCGGCAACTGCGCCAGCGGGGGCTTCCCTCGGGCTCACAGCCCCCTGTGGGCATCCCCTGCTGGGCCGGGGGCTCCTGCAGGGCTGCAGGGGGGTCTCTGCTCGCCGGGGACCCCCACGGGCTGCAGGGGAATCTCCGGAGCCCCTCGTGCCCCTCCTTGCTCCCTGCAGGGCTCTTCCTCTCGCAGCCTCGGGCTCTTCTTGGCTGCCGCAACTCCATCCCCGCCCTCCCTTGGATTTGCCCTTCCCAGCCCTGGGGGGTTCCGCAGCAACCCCCCCGTCCCCACCCCCCACCTGTTCCAGGTCACCCCCTGAGTGTCGGGAGCTGTTGATGGCGTTGCCATGGCAACAGTCGCTCCCGACGTGTCGCGACAGCGGCTCCGGGCGCGCCGTCACAATGGGTTCAGAGCCATCGGCACGGCCGGCCCCGTCACACGGTGTCAGGAGGCTCCAGGACACGGTCGCACGTCCCCCGCTCCCTGAAGCTCCATGGCAGCCGCCACTGCCGGCACCGGAGCCCGGCCCCTCCGGCCCGGACGCTCCTCCCGGGGGTCCCTCCTCCCCCGCCGGCGGCCGCTCTCCCCCCCGGGATTGCAGCCGCTCCTTCCCAAGGTCTCCCCATCCCGCTCTCCCCCGAGCCCCCGGCCCCTCTGTCCCCTCCGGCCGTGTCCCCGAGGCTCCAGAGCTCCTCCCGGGAGCCGGCGGAGTCCGGGGAGCGCTGAGCGTGGGGATTTCGGGTGCCTCACATCGCCCTTTGCCGCAGGTCACGGGCTCCAGCAGTGATCCCATCGTGATCCTCCGCGATGTGCAAAAACACCCGGAACTGCGGCCCTCCGTCCCATACAAACCCAAAACCACCACAATCATCACCAAGGACGTGATCCGGGAACTCGTGTAAGGCTGGGCCCGAGCCCTGAGGGCTTTTGGGCGAATGGGTGTCTCCGCAGCATCCCAAAATCTCCGGGCAGCGGGGATCGGCGGTGTGCCCGGGGCTGCTGCCCCCGCACCCCAGCCTGGTGCCGCTTTCAGCGCACTTGCCCTTCCTGCCTCCCCCCAGGCCGGGAGAGCCGGGTCCCCACGGCTCCGCCAGCGCTTCCTGCCTTGCTCTGGGCTGCCTCGGTGGCCGAGGGGGCGGCTCGGGCAGCTCAGGGAGCACAGCGAGCCCTCGGGCTCTGGGTGACACTCAGCTCTGTCCCCGTGCTCCCCAGCGTTCCCCAGGAGAAACCCGAAGCGTGTCTCATCATCGGCGAGAAGGACTACGAGAGGATCAAGGAGTCAGCTCGAGCCCCGAGCGAGGAGGAGCGCGGGGACAGGCTGAAGAGCCTGAAAGCCAGACAGGACGCTGCTTTCGTAGGCATCTCCCCTCCTGCTCGCCCCTTTGGCCGCTCCGCCGTGCGGGGCTGGTGGCTTCCCCCAGGGGCTCCCGTTTGTGCCCCGTGCTTTGGGGCTCAGGGGAGGCTGCCGGGCTCGGGGCTCCAGGGAGAGCTGGGCAGCATCCCTGGGATTGTGCCCGGCGCTGCCGGCCTCGCACGGGCACGGGCTGTGTGGCCAGAGGGGTGCGAAGGGGGGCCCACGGCCGGGCCGGGGCCCCTGGAGCCCGTCCCGTCCCCGCTCCGTGCCGGGAGCGCGGCGGCTCCAGCGGGAGCCCTGCGAGCCCTCGGGAAGGCGGCCGGGGTTGGGCAGCGCTCGCTGTGCTCGCAGGAAGCCCTGCAAAAGGCCAAGAGCGAGGAGCAGAGAAAGGCAGAGCTGCAGGACGAGAGGCAGCGGCGGAGAGACGTGCAAGAGGAGCTGCAGCAGGAGGAGCAGCAGCTGCTGCAGCGGGCGGCCAGGATGAGGCTGGAGCAGGAGGAAGAGATCCGGGCGCTGAACACGGTAGGGCCAGCGCTCCCCGCTGCCGGCCGGCACCGCCCGAGCCTGGCCTGCTCCTCGTGCTGCCGGGCTCTTCCTCTCCTCGCCTCGGGCCCTGCTCCCCGTGTCCCGCAGCGGCTCCGAGCCACAGAGGCCTCGCGTCCCCACAGCTGTTCCTGGAAGCCAAGTGCAACATGATCTGGGACAAGCAGCTCCTGGAGAAGCGCACGATCCGCAAGGAACTGGCGGACGAGGAGAAGCGGCTGGACAAGATGATGCTGCTGGAGTGGGAGAAGGGCAGCGAGGTGCAGGAGGAGCTGGAGTGCCAAAGGAAGCGGGAGCTGCTGAGGTGGGCAGGAGGCTCCCTGCTGCCCACGGAGGCGCCCGGGCCGTGCCAAGCCCAGCAGCCGTGGCCGTGCCGGCGTTGCCAGCACGGGGAGCGCGATGGGGCCAGAGGGAGCCTCCTGCTCTCCTGTCGCCAGAGCCAGGCAGGACATCGCCAAACAGATGGAGCAGAACGCAGAGCAGCGAGCGCTCAGGGAGGAGGAGCTGTACCAGGAGGGCCAGAGGCACCTGGAGCGGCTGGAGCAGATGAAGAGGGAGGATCGCAAGGTGGGAGCAGGGAACAGGGGGCTGCAGGGAGCTTTCCAGGCGGCTGCAAAGGCTCTGCCAGGGCTGGCTCAGCCACACGCGGGCCATGGGGACAGCAGGCAGCAGCAGCACAGCTCTGCGCCCTTGGGGACTCTGCGGCAGCCCCGGCACGCGGCCCAAAGCCTCCCCGGCCTGGGCGAGGACAAGGAGGAGGGAGCACTCGGCCCCGTGGCCTCCAACCGTGCGGGCCATTTCCAGGCCTGGCAGCAGGAACAGGAGCGACGAAAGCAAATCCATGCCGAGATTAAACAATTCAACGAGGAGAGCCAGAGGCTGCAGGAGGAGCAGCGGGAGCGGGAGAGGCTGGACGAGGAGCGGGCGCTGGAGCAGCAGCGGCAGAAAGATGTGAGAGCAGCGGGGTCCTGCTGGGCTGGGCAGGGGCTGCAGGAGCTGCTCTGGGGGGCTGTCCCCTCCTGGGGCTCTGTCCCTCACCCCGGGCTCTGTCCCTCACCCCGGGCTCTGTCCCTCACCCCGGGCTCTGTCCCTCACTCTGGGCTCTGTCCCTCACCCCGGGTTCTGTCCCTCACCCCGGGCTCTGTCCCTCACCCCGGGTTCTGTCCCTCACCCCTGGCTCTGTCCCTCACCCCGGGCTTTGTCCCTCACCCCGGGCTCTGTCCCTCACCCCGGGCTCTGTCCCCGTAGGAGCGCGATGCTGCCTTGGAGGCGGAGAAGGAACGGCTGCGGCTGGAGAAGGAGAAGGAGCTGGCCCGGCTCAGGGTGACGCAGGAGCGGGCCCAGGACTGGCTGGCAGAGCGGGTGAGTGGCCCAGGCACGGGTGACGCTCCCCTGGCACCGTCGCTGTCCCCGGCCCGGCCAAGGGGCAGCGGCCCCGGGTGCGGGGGGTCGGCAGGAGCAGCCCCCGGCTGCGGGGCACGTCCTGGAGCGGTGGCGGCAGAGGCAGAGCCACGGCCCGGGGCTGCCAGAGCCGGCCCGGGGGGAAGGCCAGCCCTGCCCCCTGTTTGGGCAGGATGCTCTGAGGGCCAAGAGGAACCAAGAGGCCGCCGAGCGGGAATGGCGGCGGCAGGAGCTGCAGAAGGCGCGCAAGAAGGCCGAGCTGGAGCAGCAGCTGAGGCAGGAGCGGCTGCAGCAGGTGGCCCAGAAGGAAGAGTACGTGGCCATACAGCTGGAGCAGGAGCGCCAGGAGTTCCAGAGGGTGCTCAGGTGAGGCACACGGGGCCGAGGCCCGGCTCAGCTCGTGGCCGGGCCGCTCCCGCTTGCAGCCGGGGGCTGCGGGGGCTCCAGCGGCAGCCCAGGCGCTGGGCCAGGGCCCCTGGGGCAGCTGCGGCTCTCCCGCAGGGCCCAGCAGGAGCAGCTGGAGCGGGAGAAGCTGCAGTGGGAGCAGCGGCAGCTCCGGCAGCGCGCTCACGCCCAATACCTGCGGAGGCAGATCCAGGAGCTCCAGCAGCAGCGGCAGCGGCAGCGGGAGGCTCTGATCGAGGAGGGCCGGCAGCAGCAGCACGAGGCTCGGCAGCGCAGCCAGCGCCTCGCCCGCTTCGGGCAGCAGAAGCTGCAGGAGCTCAGGTCAGGGGCTGCCGCTGCCGCCGCTTCCCTGCGCTCCCCGAATCCTTCCTGCTGGCCCAGCCTGGGCCCCCTCCCGGCTCCCTCGGCATCCTCAGCAAACGGGAGCCGCTGCAGGGCCACGCTCCCGCATCCATCGGGAGCCCGATGCCTTCTTTCCTCTGCAGAGCCACCGGCATGCCCGAGAAGTTCTGTGCCCAGGTGGAGCGCAAAGCCCAGAAGCGAGCCAAGGCAATCCTCTCCTAGGCCCAGCCCCGCCAGCAACCAGCTCCAGTTCCCCACCGATTTGGGGCTCCTTTTCCATTCCCATTTTTCCAATAAACGTTGTTTTCGAGAAGATGGCATTTCCCATCCTTCCCTGGCCTCTGGGCTGTTCGGGAGGAGCTGCCCACGGGGCTGGAGGAGCCTTGAGGTTCCTTGTCCCACCTGCTCCGCTCTGGGGCTGTGCTGTGGCTTTGGGTTGATTTTCCCATTTGCCATCTGAAAGATTCTGGAAGAAGTTTCTAGACCCGGATCCCGCTGGTGGGAATGGGGCATGGTGGCAGGAGGAGATGGAGCAGGTGCTGAAGTTGTTTGGAAGCTTCCCCCTGAGCAAACCCAGATCCCAGGTGGGACTGAGTGTTGGAACATCCTTCCAGAAACCAGCCTGTGCTTCTTCCTACCTGCCCATGGAGAAGATGGGAGATGCGGGGACAGGAAATGGCCCCGTGCCCTGGCAGGGGAGTGCGAGAAATGAAGGAGCAGGGAAAAGGGAAGTCAGTGAGTGTGCAGTGTGTGTATATAGAAATAAATGAATACACAATAAATAATAAATGTAATGTAATGTAATGTGATGTAATGTAATGTAATATAATGTAATATAATGTAATATAATATAATGTAATATAATGTAATGTAATGTGATGTAATGTAATAGAATAGAATAGAATAGAATAATATAATATAATATAATGTAATGTAATAGAATAGAATAGAATAGAATAGAATAGAATAATATAATATAATGTAATAGAATAGAATAATATAATATAATATAATATAATATAATATAATATAATATAATATAATATAATATAATATAATATAATATAATATAATATAATAGAATATAATATAATAGAATAGAATATAATATAATATAATATAATATAATATAATAGAATAGAATAGAATAGAATAGAATAGAATATAATATAATATAATATAATATAATATAATATAATATAATATAATATAATATAATATAATATAATATAATATAATATAATATAATATAATAGAATATAATATAATATAATATAATATAATATAATATAATATAATATAATAGAATAGAATATAATAGAATATAATAGAATAGAATATAATATAATATAATAGAATAGAATAGAATAGAATAGAATATAATAGAATATAATAGAATATAACGTTGTTCTGTTCTATTTATCTCTAGTAAAGAACAGTTACTCCTCTGTGAAAAACGAGCTTCAGATGTTTTCATATCGAATTGAAAAGTTCAATAGGAAGACAATTAGGAGATGAAAATCAAGTGTACAGGTACGGCCGGGTGTCTCTGCATTCAGCCAAGAGAGCTCACCTCACTGGCAAAGGATTGTCCCTTCAAAACACAACTTTACTGCATATTCATCAATTCTCATCCACCATTCAAACATTCACGTGAAGTTCTGCATGTTTCTTTCTTTAGTTTTTGACTCGCCCCTTTCCCAATAAATCAATCATCATGGCTGCACCGAGTTTCACATTCCCTGATAACAGAAATGTTAATTAATAATAAATCCCTCCCCCGGAGCTCTGGTCACTGCTGTCCTCATCTGGATAAAAAATTATTCAAGAATGGAAGAGGATCTCAAAATATCTTTTTTAGTCTTTGGGTTATACAAACAAAAGTAGTTTTTTTAATACCATGGCATAGCTCAACATATTTGTATATTATACATCCATTTCTAAGCTTCATCAACAACGAATATAGAAGGAATCACACTAATACAACAAAGTTTTCTGACCTTATACATATAATAATAACACATATAATAATACATAGTACATATAATCATACATATAATATATAATACATGTAGTAATACATATAATAGATAATACATATAATAAATACATAATACATATAATATGTAATACATAGAATAATACATTTAATATATATAATATATAAATACATATAATGTATAATATACATAATAAAGCATATAATATATAACATAATCATACATATAATATATAACACATAGAATCAAACATATAATATATAATACATAAAATAATACATATAAATAATATATAATACATATAAAAATACAGATAATATAATATATATAATAAAACATGTAATATATAACACATATAATCATACATATAATAATATAATACATAGAATCAAACATATAATAAATATATAATACATAGAATCATACATATATTATATAATACATGTAGTAATACATATAATAAATACATAATACATATAATATGTAATACATAGAATAATACATTTAATATATATAATATATAAATACATATAATGTATAATATACATAATAAAGCATATAATATATAACATAATCATACATATAATATATAACACATAGAATCAAACATATAATATATAATACATAAAATAAAACATATAAATAATATATAATACATATAAAAATACAGATAATATAATATATATATAATAAAACATGTAATATATAATACATATAATCATACATGTAATAATATAATACATAGAATCAAACATATAATAAATATATAATACATAGAATCATACATATATAATAGATAGAATAATACATATAATAAAAAATACATAGAATAATACATATAATATTTTCGGGAAGCCAGCAGTACAATATGTATCTATAACACTCCTTTGTCTGCATTTTTGCCTCAAAGTGCTTTTCTGTTTGGGTTTTTTTTTGCCAGAGCTTTTCTGGTTTCTTTTCTCTCTCAGGGCCAGGAGGGTCCTGGCCACAACTTCTGTCTGGATTTGAGCGGGACACAGCGGGGGGACCCTGGGGAGGGACCGGGACACAGCGGGGGGACCCTGGGGAGGGACCGGGACACAGCGGGGGGACCCTGGGGAGGTGACAGGACCGGGACACACCGGGGGGACCCTGGGGAGGGACCGGGACACAGCGGGGGGACCCTGGGGAGGTGACAGGACCGGGACACACCGGGGGGACCCTGGGGAGGTGACAGGACCGGGACACACCGGGGGGACCCTGGGGAGGTGACAGGACCGGGACACAGCGGGGGGACCCTGGGGAGGTGCCGGGACCGGGACACACCGGGGGGACCCTGGGGAGGTGACAGGACCGGGACACACCGAGGGGACCCTGGGGAGGGACCGGGACACAGCGGGGGGACCCTGGGGAGGGACCGGGACACACCGGGGGGACCCTGGGGAGGTGACAGGACCGGGACACACCGGGGGGACCCTGGGGAGGTGCCGGAACGGAGGCAGCGATCCGGATCCCGCGCTCAGAGCCCAGCGCAGGTCGCTGCTGCCACCGCGCTGCGAGGGCCTGGACTGGCACAATGTGATGGTGACAGCGCCACCGAAGGCTCTGTCGCGACATGTCGGGACCGAATGTCGCCATGGCAATGCCACCAACAGCTCCCGGATTGTGGAGACATCCTGGAAAGGGCCGGGGAGGAACGAGGCTCCTGAGGGATGAGAAGGGCAAATCCAAGGGATGGCAGAGTTGGACTTCCCGCAGCAAAAGGGAGCCCGAGGCTGCGAGAGGAAGAGCCCTGCAGGGAGCAAGGAGGGGCACGAGGGGCTCCGGAGATTCCCCGGCAGCCCGTGGGGGTCCCCGGCGAGCAGAGACCCCCCTGCAGCCCTGCAGGAGCCCCCGGCCCAGCAGGGGATGCCCACAGGGGGCTGTGAGCCCGAGGGAAGCCCCCGCTGGCGCAGTTGCCGAGGGCGGATGGAGTTTCTCAGATGTCTTTCACTTCTCCCTTTGCAGATTTTCATGCAGAAGAAATTCTCTTCGTTTCCCCAAGTCCCTTCAGCCCCTGCTGCTGCTCTGAGCCCTCCGTGCCCTTCTGCCAAGGCAGGAGCCTTTTGTTCTCCTGGCTGTGCAGGTGAGGAGGGCAGGGATGGAGCAGCTCTGGGGACACCTGCAATCCAGCCAGCCTCACTGCCCACAGCCCCAGCACAGCCCCTCAAGCTCCGTTCCCGAGCTGCTCTGGCCGCCTCTCACCCTGCAGGGGACGAGTGAGAATGGAGAAGTTTGGAACAGGATTTCTCCTCAAACCCAACAAACCCAAAGCATCCCAAGCCCCCAGGACAGAAACCCCATGGGTGGGGTGGGGAGTGGGACAGGGAGGGCGCAGCCCCCAATAACTTCAGCCCCCCTCCACTGTCACAGCCCTTTGGCAGCAATTTTGGGACCAAATCAGCCACTTTTCCACGGGGAAAAAGCTGCAGTTTTCCATCCCGGTACTGGGGGGTGGAGGGGCAGGATGGTCCTGGATGGTGGAGGGGCTGTGGACAGAGGGGGGGGTCACGGCTGTTTCTATCCTTTGTCTCCTGGCTCCCAGTGACATCCTGCGGGTGCTGGAGGGGTGGGGTCGGTTTTGGGGGGCTCTGGAGGGGTCTGTTCCTTCCCCAGCTGACACCCAGCCCATGTCACCCCCCCCACTGTCACCACCGTGGTGGCTTCTCACACATGGAAGGGTCTTGGAGGGCTGTGGGTTGGGGTGGGTGGAACCTAAAAATCCAACAGGGGAATTTAGGAGTCCCAAAGTGGGCGGCTGCAGAGGGGACAGGGTTGCAACACCCCAGAGGTCACTGAGTCCCACCGGGGAGAGAGGGGCTGGGCAGGACCCCCCAGGAGAAGGGTTCATAGGATGTTCCACCCCTGGGACAGTGAAAAACACCCACCCCCACCCCCCAGAACCTCCATCCAACCGGGATGTGTCACCCCGGGACACGATTCCCCCAGGACGTGTCACCCCCACAGCAGGGACCCCAAGGAGGAAGGAACTCCCTGGATGTGCCCCCCAGAACAGAACCGGCACCGCTCCCAACACAAACGGCCTCTTCCTTCTGCTGCGGGAAAAATGAAGTGAAAGCGTTGGGGGGGCACAGCTGGACACCTGCATCCCCCCCAGCAGAGACCTGGAAACTTCTGGAAGCTTCCTGGGGTGCTACTCCCAACCACGAGCACCCCGGGTCTCCCCAAAATCTGACACCCAGGGAGGGAGCTGCAACCTCCGTGCCCACCCAGCCACTGCCCATCCCTGGGACCCCCATTCCCCTGCGACCCCCAGCATGGGACCCCCCATTCCTTTGGGTCTCCCTGTCCGGGGACTCTCAGTCCTCAGGATCTCCATTGCCCAGGGCCCACCTTCCCTTCATCCCAGCCCGTCCCAGGGACCCCCATTCCCCTGTTCCACGGGCACCCCCATCCCTGGCCGTGCATCCCGGCCCATTCCCAGGCACCCCGACCCCCGGGGACCCCTCCTCATGATCCCCATTCTCTGAACCCCCATTCCCTCGGAACAACCTTCCCAGGAGCTCATTCCTGAGCTACCCCTTTCCCTGGACCACCCATCCTTCATCCCCCGCCCTCCCTGATTGTCCCGGTCCTGGGAGCACCCTGTCCCCAACCCTGTCAGTAACCCTGTCCCCAACCGTGTCCCCACCCTGCCCCCACCCAGCCCCAGCCCCACGTGGGGACGAGAGCTGACCGCGCTTCCTTCCTCTTGGGCCCAGGAGCCGCCAGGCAGGGCACAGGTGGCCGTGGCAGCGAGGGACAGGCAGGCCGGGTGGCCGGGGACAGCGGCATGGCCGCGAGGGTGGCGCTGCTCGTGTGGGGTGAGTGGGCCGGGGATGGGCCGGGCTGGGGCAGAGAGCGGTGGGGAGGGGGCCCAGGGGGGCTGCGGGGTCCCCTGAGGTCGCCAAGGGCAGCAGAGGCAGGGCAAGAGGTGAGCGGGGCCGTGGGGTGGCCGTGGGGACAGGAGAGGGGACAGGAGAGGGGGGACAGGAATGAGGGGTTTGGCACCTTGGGGCTGGGGCAGCTGTGGGGACACAGGGACAGGGACACAGGGACACAGGGACACAGGGACACAGGGACACAGGGACACAGGGACAGGGACACAGGGACACAGGGACACGGGGACACAGGGACACAGGGACACGGGGACACAGGGACACAGGGACAGGGACACAGGGACACAGGGACACAGGGACACAGGGACACGGGGACACAGGGACACAGGGACACAGGACACAGGGACACAGGGACACAGGACACAGGGACACAGGGACACAGGGACACAGGGACACAGGGATGTGGCCGTGGCGCTGGCGGGGGTGAGCTGTGGCAGCACGGGGTGGCCGCGCTGTCCCCATGGCCGGGAGGTCCCCGGTGTCCCCATGTCCTGCCCGGGCCCGGGCTGGCCGCGCTGTCCCCGTCGCCGAGGGCTCGGTGCCGCAGCGGTGTCGCCACGGGGCCAGCTCGGGGCCAGCCCCAGAGCCCGGCTCCCGCTGCCGCTGTCCCCGCGCTGCCAGCGCCAGCCAGCCGTGTCCCTTGTCCCTTGCAGCCCAGAGCCTCGGCCTCGCTGGTGAGTCCTCGGGGGATGCCGTGTCCCCGCGCCGCTGGCCCCAGCCCCGCGCTGGCCCTGCCACGCTGCTGTCCCCTGTCACCCGCAGCTGCCCCGAGCCCGCAGCTCCTCGTGGAGCCCCCCTGGAGGCCGGCGGTGCTGTGGGACCGGGTGACACTGACCTGCCGGGGCTCGGGGACCGCCGGGGACACCACCTGGTACAAGGACGGGTGGCGCTGGCGGCAGAAGGGACCCGAGAGATTCATTGTCACCGAGAGTGGCACCTACGAGTGTGACAGAGCCGGCAGCGGGCGCAGCCCCCCCGTGCAGGTTGTAAATGGTGAGAGGTTTTTGTGTCTCCCCCCGACACCTGAGGGAATCCCGAGAGCTCTGGGTGAGCTCAGCTTCACGGGTCACCCCCCTGTGACCTGAGCCTTGCTCTGGGGACATCCCGGTGTATCCCTGGAGCACCAGCGCATCCCAGAGCGACGAGAGCACCCGGCTGCAATGGGGGACCCCCGGTTCCTCCTGTTGCCATCGGGACCCTCCTGTCCCACAGCCACTCCAGTGCTGCAGGTGCCGGCGGGGCCGCTGCTGGAGGGGGACACGGTGACACTGCGCTGCCGGAGCCGGCGGGATAACCGGGTCACCGAGGTGCGGTTCTACCGCGAGGAGAAGGAATTGGGTGAATCCCGGTGGGGGTCCGCGCTGACCCTGTCCCCCCTGAGGCTGCAGCACAGCGGCCAATACCGCTGCCGGGCCCGGTGGAGCTCCATGTCCTACTTGTACTCACAGTGGGAGCGTTCGGAGCCGGTGTCAGTGACAGTGCACGGTGAGCACCCCACAGCCGCCAGCCCGACACCCCCAGAGCCCCTCCCCAGGGCTCACAAATCCCCCTCCCCTGTCCTTGCCAGAGCTCTTCCCGGTGCCGGTGCTGGAGGCTCCGGCCGAGCTGATGGCGGGGTCCCCCCTGAACCTCAGCTGCCTCAGCAGCCGCAGCCCCCTGCGGCCCCTCACCCCCCTCGTGCACCGCTTCTACCGGGACGGGCGGCAGCTGGGGGGCCCGCAGGGGTCCCCGCAGCTGCTGCTGCCCGCCCTGGGGCTCTCCGGCTCGGGGAATTACAGCTGCGAGGTGCAGAGCCAGGGGGGGGCCGTGCGGAAGAGCAGCGCCCCGCTCCGCGTCACGGTGCTCGGTGAGTGCGGGGATGGGCGCGGGGAGCCCCCACAGCCTGCACGGGGACCCCTGCCCTGCCCGGGTCCCTTCTCCCGACCCTTCCCGCACCTTCTCGTGTCCCCCAGCCCTGACTTGGTGTCCCCATCCCCTCCCGGATTCCTTTCTCGGGTTCCCCCATCCCCGCCCGGATCTCCTGCTCCGTTCCCGGATCCTGCCGCGTGTCCCCCCATCCCTTCCCGGGTCCCATCCCGTGTCCCCCCATCCGTTCTCGGGTGCCCCCATCCTTCCCCCACACCTTTCCAGGGTCCCCTCATCCCCGATCGGGTCCCTCCCTCCTCCCCGGGACCCTCCTCCCACCCCTGCCCCGGGTCCCCTCACCCCGCCCTGGTGTCCCCCACCTCCCTCTCCAGGTGTCCCCTCCCTCAACCCCCCCTCCTTCCTCGGGGTCCCTTCCCAAACCCCCCCAGCTCTGCGTCCCCTCTCCCTCTCAGGGGTCCTCGAGTCCCTGAGTGTCCCCCGGTGTCCCTGAGTGTCCCCCGGTGTCCCTGAGTGTCCCCCGGGTCCCTGAGTGTCCCCCGGGTCCCTGACTGTCCCCCGGTGTCCCTGACTGTCCCCTGGTGTCCCTGAGTGTCCCCCGGTGTCCCTGAGTGTTCCCCGGTGTCCCTGACTGTCCCCCGGGTCCCTGACTGTCCCCCGGTGTCCCTGACTGTTCCCCGGTGTCCCTGAGTGTCCCCCGGGTCCCTGAGTGTCCCCCGGTGTCCCTGAGTGTCCCCCGGTGTCCCTGAGTGTCCCCCGGTGTCCCCCTCTCCCCCCGCAGCGGTCCCGCCCTCGGGGGTGTCCGTGTCGGCGCAGCCCCCCGGGGCACAGGTGGCACTGGGGGACCCCCTGGTGCTGAAGTGCGCGGTGGCCGCGGGGACAGGTCCCCTGTCCTTCTCCTGGCACCGGGAGGGCTCGGGGACACCGCTGGGCACCGGCCCCCGCCTGCAGCTGCCGAGCGTTGGGGACAATGACAGCGGCCACTACCGGTGCCGGGTCAGCGACGGGGACAGCGTGGCCGAGAGTGTCCCCCTGAATGTCACCGTCCTGGGTGAGCGGGAGCCTCGGGATGGGGGGAGACCTGTCCCCTGGGGACAGCGCCATCCCCCCTGGGCAGGTGCCAGCCCCGTGCGTGTCCCCGCAGTGCCCGTGGCCAATGCCACCATCAGCGCCGGTGCCCTGGGCCAGCAGGTGCGCGCAGGTGAGCCCGTGAGGCTGCGCTGCTCGGTGCAGGTGGGCTCAGCCCCTGTCACCTTCACCTGGCTGCGCCACGGCCGGGAGGTGGCCCGGGGTCCCCTGCTGGAGCTCGCCCCCGTCGGGCTGGCACATTCGGCCACCTACCAGTGCGTGGCCAGCAAGCAGCTGGGACAGGACGGGCACCGCGTGTTCCGGGCACTCAGCCCCGAGCTGCTCCTGGAGGTGACAGCGGGGGGACACGGGGACACAGGTGACGTCACTCGGGGACACTGTTGGGCTCCGGGACAGCCGCGTTTGTGCCTGGAGGTGACAGCGGGGGGACACGGGGACACAGGTGACGTCACTTGGGGACACTCTGGGGGTCTGGGACAGCCGCGTTTGTCCCTGGAGGTGACACGAAGGTGACACGGAGGTGACACGGAGGTGACACGGAGATGACACCGAGGTGACAGGGCACGGCTGGCATCACTCGGGGACACTCTGGGGCTCCGGGACAGCCGCGTTTGTCCCCGGAGGTGACAGCGAGGGGACACGGGGACACAGGTGACGTCACTGGGGGTCCGGGACAGCTGGGTTTGTCCCCGGAGGTGACAGCGGGGGGACACGGGGACACAGGTGACGTCACTCGGGGACACTGTTGGGCTCCGGGACAGCCGCGTTTGTCCCTGGAGGTGGCAGCGGGGGGACACAGGTGGGGTCACCAGGATGTGAGGGACTCCTGAGGCGAAGGGTGGCCCTGATGTGTCCCCCTCTGTGCCCGGCAGTGGCTGTGAATGTCAGCAGGACCCTCGTGCTCCTGCTCCTGCTCCTGGCTGCCATCGGGGGCTGTCACTGGTGGCACCGCCGGGGTGGGTGACGATGGAAGTGGACGAGGTCCTACAGGAAGTGGAGGGAAATCTCACAGACTGGGGGGGGGCTTTTGGGATCACCCAAAGCCCCTGACCTGGGGCAATCTGAGCCCCCAGTGACTTCTGCTTGGGGTCCTCACAGGTTTGGGGTCGTTTCGGAGGGTCCTGGAAGGTCCCTGAGGAATACTGGGGTGTCACTGGGAGCTCCTGGGGGCTTTAAGGGGGCTTTGCAGACTCCTGCAGGGGTTTTGAGGGGTTTTGAGGGGTCCTGGGGGAGTTTGGAGGGTTCCCTGCATTCCATTCTTGGGGTTCTTGGAGGCTCAGGGGTCCTGGGGGGGTTCAGGGGTCCTGGGGGGGTTGGGGTACCCGGGTGGCTCGGGAGTTCTGGGGCACCCTCGGGGGTGGTTTTGGGTGCAGGGGCCTGGAAGTCTGGTAGAAATCGGTGTCTGGTGGGGGCTCAGGGCTCCAATGGGCATTTCAAGGTCCCAGGTGGGATTTGGGGACCCCATGATCACCCCCTCCCCTTTTTCTTGCAGCTGCCCGGAAATCCCAGGACAGGTGAGTGGGGGGCTCCAGCCATGAGTTTCCTTTCCCCCCTCCCCAGACCCCCCTCCCTCACCCCCTCATCCCCGCAGGGCCCCCCCGGAGCTGCTGGACACCCCCACCGTGGGCACCAGGCAGGCAGGGGGTGAGTCCAGGGGATGCCTGGGGACACGGACACGTCACCCGTGGCTGCCAGCCCAAATCAGGTCCCCAGAGCCGATGTCTCTTACAGGGCCCCCCCAAACCGTCCCCCCCAAGGACCCCCAGGTGACCCACGCAGAGCAACTGCAGGACCCCGGTGACATCTACGAGAACGTGCTGTGACACTGGGGACACGAGGAGCTCCCGTGGCTGTCCCTCCTGCCTGGGGTGATGATCCCGAGTCAGGGGGGGCTGCCCAGTGCTCCCCTTTCCCCCTCCCAGTGCTCCCAGTACAGCCATGGCTCCCCACCTCTCCTCCCAGTGCCAGAGGAACCCAGCACTGGTTTCTCTGGTAGCAAAATGCAGCTTTTTGGTTAAACTGGCAGAAATGGTGTTTGTTCAGCTCTGTCGGGATTTAGGAATGGGATTCTGCAGCTCCAGACCAGGGGCCGCTGTCCCAGCCCCGCCGCTGGAGGCACAAAAGGCAAAGGTCCCAAAGGGCTGAGGGAAGAACAATTTCCTGAAACAGCAGCAAGATTCAGAATCCAAAGGGTGACAAAAGGAGGGATTTCCAGGGAAAAGCCCCAACAAGGAACAAAGCCTGGACACTTCCCCTGCACATTTCCTCCAGCAGAGGAACCTGGCAGGGCCCTGGAGCTTCACAGCCTCGATGCTCAAAGCAGCCTTCAGGAGGCTCTGGGTTCTCTTTTTCCCCATCCCAAACCCCTCCTCTGCCGTGTTCCCCACTCCGTGATGTCACCAAGGCCCTGTGGGTGTTCCTCCCGCTTTTCCAGGGCTGTTGGGATCAGGGCACGGCAGTTGAATTCCCTCTGTCTCCACAGCAGCTCTGCCAAAACCTTTGGGCTCCCTGAAATCCCCTCTCCTGAGAGGATCTGTGCCCAGGATTCCCGGGGCCAGCCCCAAGGGGCTGTTTTGGCCTTTCCCACTCGGGGTCACTCCATGTCCCAGCTCAGTCCCTGCTGGCATCCCGCAGGAACGGGGATGGATTCTCGCTGGCATCAGGGGATGTTGTGCTCCCGTGGCCCTGCTGTGCCCCAATCCATGGATCCACAGCATCCAGGAGATCCCAGCGCCCCTTTGGCCCATCTGGAAGGAGCCAGGGCTCCTCTAGTCCTGCTCATGGCACCATTTCCCTTCCAGAGGATGGGAAGTGTCATCATCCCTCCTGTTCTGACTGAGCCCACGGAACACTGGAGCAGATTTATCCTTGTTGAATTTCCTCTGGTGGTTATTGTTCCTTTTCACTCCCATCCCTGTCCTGTCAGGGTTTTCCATCCCATGTCCTCTCCATGGTCCTGCAGATAAAAGCAGCAGGAAAACTCCTCCAGGACTGGGAGCATTGGGAGCAAGAGCCCCATGGAATACACAGAAAATGTAATTTATTGGAAAACTCAGCCAATGGATGTGCTGGTTTGAAAGCAAACCAGCAGGAGAAATGAACACCACACAAATACCTCGAGAGAGATTTCAGGTCAGAATTACAACTCCATGGAAAGATTACAATAAATGCAATGATACAGGAAAACTGGGTTAAAACCACAAAGGCAAAATCCAGCCTGGCATCCTGTCGGTCGGGGGCGGGGGGGGTGGATGAAGTCCTGTTGATGGTGAAAGAAATGGTCCTGGGGAAGGTCTGGTCCTCCTCTGGCTCCCTCGAGTGGTGGTGACGTCTCAAAGCCCCAAAGAGCCCGGATTACATTTGGTCAGATTGAGGAATGATCAGTACCTCCCCCAGGGCAGGGAATTTCACAATCAAGAATTCCTACAACTCTTGGGATGTTTTGGGCAATCCTTGATGGCCTGGGTGTCCACAGGCTGGAGACCTTGGAGCCACGATGGTGCAGTGGTGCTTGGGCTGGGTGCAGTCAGCACTTTGGGCAGACAAACAAACATTTCTCTGCAGGCTTTGCCTCCTTCCCTTCCCTTTCTGAGAGCCCCAGGGCTTCCCGTGCACTGGGCAGCTCCAGCTGGACCCATCCACTGCCAGCTCAACAGGATGCTGGAGATGGGAGCAGAACTCAGAGTCTGGTTACACCCCACTGTGGAACACAGGAAAATGGAAATGGAAATGGAAACGGAAATGGAAATGGAAATGGAAATGGAAATGGAAATGGGAATGGAAAAGGAGCCCCAAATCGGTGGGGAACTGGAGCTGGTTGCTGGCGGGGCTGGGCCTAGGAGAGGATTGCCTTGGCTCGCTTCTGGGCTTTGCGCTCCACCTGGGCACAGAACTTCTCGGGCATGCCGGTGGCTCTGCAGAGGAAAGAAGGCATCGGGCTCCCGATGGCTGCGGGAGCGTGGCCCTGCAGCGGCTCCCGTTTGCTGAGGATGCCGAGGGAGCCGGGAGGGGGCCCAGGCTGGGCCAGCAGGAAGGATTCGGGGAGCGCAGGGAAGCGGCGGCAGCGGCAGCCCCTGACCTGAGCTCCTGCAGCTTCTGCTGCCCGAAGCGGGCGAGGCGCTGGCTGCGCTGCCGAGCCTCGTGCTGCTGCTGCCGGCCCTCCTCGATCAGAGCCTCCCGCTGCCGCTGCCGCTGCTGCTGCAGCTCCTGGATCTGCCTCCGCAGGTATTGGGCGTGAGCGCGCTGCCGGAGCTGCCGCTGCTCCCACTGCAGCTTCTCCCGCTCCAGCTGCTCCTGCTGGGCCCTGCGGGAGAGCCGCAGCTGCCCCAGGGGCCCTGGCCCAGCGCCTGGGCTGCCGCTGGAGCCCCCGCAGCCCCCGGCTGCAAGCGGGAGCGGCCCGGCCACGAGCTGAGCCGGGCCTCGGCCCCGTGTGCCTCACCTGAGCACCCTCTGGAACTCCTGGCGCTCCTGCTCCAGCTGCATGGCCACGTACTCTTCCTTCTGGGCCACCTGCTGCAGCCGCTCCTGCCTCAGCTGCTGCTCCAGCTCGGCCTTCTTGCGCGCCTTCTGCAGCTCCTGCCGCCGCCATTCCCGCTCGGCGGCCTCTTGGTTCCTCTTGGCCCTCAGAGCATCCTGCCCAAACAGGGGGCAGGGCTGGCCTTCCCCCCGGGCCGGCTCTGGCAGCCCCGGGCCGTGGCTCTGCCTCTGCCGCCACCGCTCCAGGACGTGCCCCGCAGCCGGGGGCTGCTCCTGCCGACCCCCCGCACCCGGGGCCGCTGCCCCTTGGCCGGGCCGGGGACAGCGACGGTGCCAGGGGAGCGTCACCCGTGCCTGGGCCACTCACCCGCTCTGCCAGCCAGTCCTGGGCCCGCTCCTGCGTCACCCTGAGCCGGGCCAGCTCCTTCTCCTTCTCCAGCCGCAGCCGTTCCTTCTCCGCCTCCAAGGCAGCATCGCGCTCCTACGGGGACAGAGCCCGGGGTGAGGGACAGAGCCCGGGGTGAGGGACAGAGCCCGGGGTGAGGGACAGAGCCCGGGGTGAGGGACAGAGCCCGGAGTGAGGGACAGAGCCAGGGGTGAGGGACAGAGCCAGGGGTGAGGGACAGAGCCCGGGGTGAGGGACAGAGCCCGGGGTGAGGGACAGAGCCCGGGGTGAGGGACAGAGCCAGGGGTGAGGGACAGAGCCCGGGGTGAGGGACAGAGCCAGGGGTGAGGGACAGAGCCAGGGGTGAGGGACAGAGCCCGGGGTGAGGGACAGAGCCAGGGGTGAGGGACAGAGCCCGGGGTGAGGGACAGAGCCAGGGGAGAGGGACAGAGCCCCAGGAGGGGACAGCCCCCCAGAGCAGCTCCTGCAGCCCCTGCCCAGCCCAGCAGGACCCCGCTGCTCTCACATCTTTCTGCCGCTGCTGCTCCAGCGCCCGCTCCTCGTCCAGCCTCTCCCGCTCCCGCTGCTCCTCCTGCAGCCTCTGGCTCTCCTCGTTGAATTGTTTAATCTCGGCATGGATTTGCTTTCGTCGCTCCTGTTCCTGCTGCCAGGCCTGGAAATGGCCCGCACGGTTGGAGGCCACGGGGCCGAGTGCTCCCTCCTCCTTGTCCTCGCCCAGGCTGGGGAGGCTTTGGGCCGCGTGCCGGGGCTGCCGCAGAGTCCCCAAGGGCGCAGAGCTGTGCTGCTGCTGCCTGCTGTCCCCATGGCCCGCGTGTGGCTGAGCCAGCCCTGGCAGAGCCTTTGCAGCCGCCTGGAAAGCTCCCTGCAGCCCCCTGTTCCCTGCTCCCACCTTGCGATCCTCCCTCTTCATCTGCTCCAGCCGCTCCAGGTGCCTCTGGCCCTCCTGGTACAGCTCCTCCTCCCTGAGCGCTCGCTGCTCTGCGTTCTGCTCCATCTGTTTGGCGATGTCCTGCCTGGCTCTGGCGACAGGAGAGCAGGAGGCTCCCTCTGGCCCCATCGCGCTCCCCGTGCTGGCAACGCCGGCACGGCCACGGCTGCTGGGCTTGGCACGGCCCGGGCGCCTCCGTGGGCAGCAGGGAGCCTCCTGCCCACCTCAGCAGCTCCCGCTTCCTTTGGCACTCCAGCTCCTCCTGCACCTCGCTGCCCTTCTCCCACTCCAGCAGCATCATCTTGTCCAGCCGCTTCTCCTCGTCCGCCAGTTCCTTGCGGATCGTGCGCTTCTCCAGGAGCTGCTTGTCCCAGATCATGTTGCACTTGGCTTCCAGGAACAGCTGTGGGGACGCGAGGCCTCTGTGGCTCGGAGCCGCTGCGGGACACGGGGAGCAGGGCCCGAGGCGAGGAGAGGAAGAGCCCGGCAGCACGAGGAGCAGGGCAGGCTCGGGCGGTGCCGGCCGGCAGCGGGGAGCGCTGGCCCTACCGTGTTCAGCGCCCGGATCTCTTCCTCCTGCTCCAGCCTCATCCTGGCCGCCCGCTGCAGCAGCTGCTGCTCCTCCTGCTGCAGCTCCTCTTGCACGTCTCTCCGCCGCTGCCTCTCGTCCTGCAGCTCTGCCTTTCTCTGCTCCTCGCTCTTGGCCTTTTGCAGGGCTTCCTGCGAGCACAGCGAGCGCTGCCCAACCCCGGCCACCTTCCCGAGGGCTCGCAGGGCTCCCGCTGGAGCCGCCGCGCTCCCGGCACGGAGCGGGGACGGGACGGGCTCCAGGGGCCCCGGCCCGGCCGTGGGCCCCCCTTCGCACCCCTCTGGCCACACAGCCCGTGCCCGTGCGAGGCCGGCAGCGCCGGGCACATCCCAGGGATGCTGCCCAGCTCTCCCTGGAGCCCCGAGCCCGGCAGCCTCCCCTGAGCCCCAAACCACGGGGCACAAACGGGAGCCCCTGGGGGAAGCCACCAGCCCCGCACGGCGGAGCGGCCAAAGGGGCGAGCAGGAGGGGAGATGCCTACGAAAGCAGCGTCCTGTCTGGCTTTCAGGCTCTTCAGCCTGTCCCAGCGCTCCTCCTCGCTCGGGGCTCGAGCTGACTCCTTGATCCTCTCATAGTCCTTCTCGCCGATGATGAGACACGCTTTGGGTTTCTCCTGGGGAACGCTGGGGAGCACGGGGACAGAGCTGAGTGTCACCCAGAGCCCGAGGGCTCGCTGTGCTCCCTGAGCTGCCCGAGCCGCCCCCTCGGCCACCGAGGCAGCCCAGAGCAAGGCAGGAAGCGCTGGCGGAGCCGTGGGGACCCGGCTCTCCCGGCCTGGGGGGAGGCAGGAAGGGCAAGTGCGCTGAAAGCGGCACCAGGCTGGGGTGCGGGGGCAGCAGCCCCGGGCACACCGCCGATCCCCGCTGCCCGGAGATTTTGGGATGCTGCGGAGACACCCATTCGCCCAAAAGCCCTCAGGGCTCGGGCCCAGCCTTACACGAGTTCCCGGATCACGTCCTTGGTGATGACTTGAATGGTCTTGAGCTTGGGCTTGAAGGAGGGAATCTCTTGAGGATGTTTTGGTACATCCTGGGAAATCACGACAGCGCTGCTGGAGCCCGTGACCTGCAGAAAATAAAAGTTTGAGGGATCCGAATCCCCCCCTCCAGCTGGAGCTCCCCCGACACCGCCGAGTCCCGGCGGGAGCTCTGATCCCTCTGCCGGGATCCCCGCGGGGTGGCGGGGGAGGCTCGGAGGGGCCGGAGGGGCCGGGGGTCAGCGGGAGCAGCCGAACATTCTGTCGGGTGAGGGGGGGCTGGGGAGCCCGGGGGGGAGGCACGGGGACGGACGGACGGACTGCAATCCCGGCGGGGAAAGCTGGAGGCGGCGGGCGAGGAGGGATCCCCGGGAGGAGCCCCCTGCACGGAGGGACCGGGATCCGGTGCCGGCAGTCGCGGCTGCCATGGCGCTGCCCGAGCCCGGGGCTGTCCCGTCCTCCCGGGACCGGCAATGTGCCCGAAGCCGCTGTCGCGATGGTCGGGACAGACACTGTTGCCACGGCAACGCCCAAACTTCTCACAGAGCGTCCCGGAACGGGCTGGGATTTGGGGGCGGTGCCTCAGGCGGGAGGGGCGGGGCTCAGGCTGAAAGAGGCGGGGCTTGGCCGAGCTGCGTCACCCGGTGCGGTGCCCTCCTGGCACAGACCCCTTCAAGTGCCCCCACACGAACACGAGCGACCCCCGCCCCTCGGAGGTCGTGGGAGAGTCACCAGTGACGTTCCCTCCCCTCCCGCTGCTCTTTGCCACGCCCATTCAAGCCCCGCCCCCTCATCACATGGGCCCACCCCCTCATTGTCCCGCCCCTCCGACCTCGGAGCTGACTCCGCCCAAGCCCCGCCCCCTCATCAGCATAGCCCCACCCCCTCATTGTCCCGCCCCTCTGACCTCTGAGCTGACCCCCCAAGCCCCGCCTCCTCTGGCGAGGCCCCGCCCCTTCACGTGGCTGCTGCAGGTCCCTGCACCGCCTGACCGGGGTCCCCCCCTTGTAACCCAGCAGGAGCCCCCAGCCCCAAATCACAACCACAGGCCTGGAAAGAAGAGGAACCGTTTATTGGGGCACGGGGGTCGCTCCCCAACACGCTGGGGGGGCCCTCCAGCAGCCCCCAAGGCACTGCGGGGTGGTGGGGTGGGTGCAGCGGCGCCGCCCCCACCCAGCCAAATAATAATAATAAAAAATGACTTTGGTCCTGACAAAACTGGCGAGCGGGCGGCTGCCCGGGCCGGGGGGCACCCGGCTGGTCCACGGCGGGGGTTAAGGCAGTTTGGGGGCATGGGGGGGTCCGGAGGGCCTCAGAGGATCTGGCGGGGCATCCCGTAGCCCGTCATGCCAGCCTGCGAGGCGCCCCGGTTGGTGCCCATCTGCAGCCCGATGACGCTCTGGCCCTCCTTCAGCTTGTCCTCGGAGAAGACGCGCCGGTTCTCCTGCGACTTCCTGCGGGCACAGGAGGTGTCAGCATCCCCACGGGACCCCGCAGCCCGGCCTCCTCCCCCACCTCCAGCACCCCCACCTACTTGGGGAACCAGTTGGGGTCTCCCACGAAGAGCCCATCACCCTTGGCCACGGCCAGGCTGCCCAGGTTCATCAGGGTCCTCTGCACGCACGCCATGTTCTTCCCTGGAAGACCCACAGCAGGCTCAGCTCCGTCTCCATCCTCGTCCCTGTCCCACACCTCGGCCTCCGGGTCACTCACCTTCCCAGAGATCCACGGTCTGGAAGATGTCGGTGGCCGCGATGCCGTAGCGCTCAGCCGCCTGCAGAAACTGCGAGATCTGCTCCATCTGCTTGAAGGCCATGGCCGACGCCTGGATTTTGGCCACGGGCGCTTGTCCCCGAGGGTGGAGGCTGTTGATGAGCCGGCACAGCACCTGCAGGCAGGGACGGGTCAGGCGTGCGGCACGGTCACTCCCTGCCCCGGCTGGCCCCGGGGGTACTCACCGTGCCATCCTTCAGCCACTGCTGGAAGCCGTCCCTGCCAGGTGCCGGCTGTGCCACCGCGCTGCCGCCATCGCCGCCGCACTGCGCCAGGATCCAGCGCACCAGCACCTGCTCCAGCTCGGGGTCGTACTGCCGGTCGATCTTCTGCTGCACCTCCCGGCTCAGCCCGTAGGAGGGGCCCCGGTTTGCCATGCTGACGGCAGGGGGGTCTGCAGGGATGGGACCCCATCAGCGGCTCTGGTGGCACCGGAGCACCCGGCACGGTCCCCGTGACCCCGGTGTGGCAGAGTCCCATCCTGCCTGGACGTCCGGCACGGAGCCTTATCACCCGTGCCAGGCGCTGCCCAGGCTCTGCCCCCTTCCTGCCCAGCTGGCCAGGAGCGGCGCTGGGTGTGTGCCCACCCAAGGGGCAGCTGTTCCCAGGCGGGGCGGGCAGCACCGCGAGCTCTCTGTGCCTGACCGGGCTCCACTCCGAGCATCCCCGTCCCTCGGCTCGGCCCCGCCGCCGCGCACGGGCTTGGCAGGCGCCGGGGGCCGGTCGGAGCTTGTTTGCGGATCTCACCCGTTTGCTCGGGCCTGGAGCCAGATCCGGGACTGGCGCAGGAGCGCGGGGCCAGGGCTGATGGCAGCAGCGTCCCCACCCCGGCGGGGCAGCCAGACCCCACCCCTGGCCAGGTGCTGCCTGGGCCAAGGTGCCTCTGGAGCGGTGCCATCCATGCCGGAGATAAGGGAGGTTGTGCCCACGGGGAACGCGAGCAGAGCGGCCCTGCCCGTACAGCCAGGGTGTCCCGAGCCCCCGGGGTCTCTCTGTCCCCTCTGCCCACCAGTGTCGTGGTGGGCACACCACATGCCTTGCCCCCACACCCTGTCCTGCCCTGCTGGCATTTGGGGGCACTGAGAAGCCAGAACACGTGCGGGTGGCCCTGCCTGTCCCGGTGTCCCTGTCCCAGCTGGGGACATGTGGCAGTTGCTGGCCCGGGGTAGCCCAGCCCACAGCCGGGGGTGCCAGGCCCAGCTCGGGGCACAGCCCGCCCCTGTCACACACCAGGCTGCAGGCTCGGGGGTCCTGTCACCAGGAGCAGCCCCAGGACGTGCTGCTCTTGGGGACAAGAGGAAAACCAAGCCCAGCCGGGTGTGCCCCCAGAGCCAAAGCCTTGGGCGGCCGCGGGGGTCTCCGGGGCGAGGCCTGGGGCACGGGGACCCCGCGGGGAGAGTCCGGCCGGGGGCCAAAGCGTTGGGAAACAAAGAGGAGCTGGAACTGGGATCATTTCCCGACCCAGCCGGGGCTTGACCAGGCGGGAGGGGGACACACCCGGACCCAGCCCCGCTGCCCTGGCGACCTCCGGAGCCCGCGGGAGGGGGCTGCGCCCAGCGCGACCGGGGCTGGGGACCCTCCGGCCATCGTGGGGACAGCGAGGGTCCCAGGTAGGACCCGGGGGTCTCCAGAGACAGCCTGGGCACCCCTGAGCTCTCTCCCAGGACTGGCAGGGAGGCGGCTGTACCCAACCCTGAGGGGACCGAGCCACCCTGGGAACCCCTGAGACCCTCCAGTGCCAACAGAGAGGGGACCTCAACCAGCACAGGGCCACCTTGGGGACCCCCGACACGCGCCGGGGACAGCAGGGAGGGGCCGTACCCAGGGCTCGACCACCCTGGGGTCCCCAGAGCCGCCCGGAGCCAGCGGGGAGGGGACCCCGGGGAGGACGCGGCGGGGAGGGGAGCGGAGCCAGCGCCGCGGGCGCGCCCCGGGGCTCCCAGCGCGGCGGGGCCGGAAGCCGCGCCCCGGTCCCGTTTCCCGGGCGCGGCCGCGTGTCCCGGCGGCCCCGCGGGCGCGGTCCGGCCGCAACCGCTACCGGGGCGGGCGGGGGAACAACCCCGGGAACAACCCGGGGGAACAACCCCGGGGAACAACCCCGGGAACAACCCCGGGGAACAACCCCGGGAACAACACCGGGGAACAACCCCGGGGAACAACCCGGGGGAACAACCCCGGGGAACAACCCCAGGGGACACTGGGCGCGCCCCGGGGGCTGAGTGGCCGTTCCCGAGCCGCTCCCCATCTCCGCCCCTGTGGCAGTCCCGGTCCGCATCTCCGTCCCGGTGCCCGTGTCTCTCCCGGTGCCGTCCCGATCCATCACGTGCCCACCTGCGCCCGGTGCCCGGTGCCAGCCCCTCCCTACCTGCGGCGCCGGTCCCGCGCTCCCGGGGCGGCAGTGCCGGATGCCGCCGCCCGCGCCCTTTTCACGGCTGATGTCACCGCGGCCGGGGGCGGCCCGGGACCGCCCGGGACCGCCCGGCACCGCCCGCCCCCGGGGCGGGATCCGCCGGGGCCGCGGCCAGGGCTGGGACAGAGCCGCCACCGCGCCCCGGGGCAGCCCCGCCCCGCGAGGAGGACACGGGGGGGCAGGGGAACAGGGTGGCCGTGGTGGGGACAGGGTGGCCGTGGTGGGGACAGGGTGGCCGTGGTGGGGACAGGGTGGCCGTAGTGACAAGTGGGCAAAGCGGTTGTGTGGGAACAGTGTGGCTGTGGTGGCCGAGATGAAGATGCGGTGGTCGTGGTGAGGAGAGAGTGGCTGTGGTGAGGACAGCGGTTCCAGAGGGGACAGGGTGGCCCTGGTGGCAGGGGGACAGTGGCTGTGTGGGGACAGACTGGCTGTGGTGGCCGTGCTGGGGACAGGGTGGTCACGGTGGGGACAGAATGGCCACAGAGGGGTTGTGAGAGGGACGGAGTGGCTTTGGTGGGGACAGGGTGACTGACCATGGTGGCAGGGACTGTGGCAAGGACAGAGTGGCTGTGGTGGCAGGGGACACAGGGGCTGCATTGGGACAGGGTGGCCGTGGTGGCTGAGGCGAGGATGGGGGATAACTGTGGTGACGGGTGTCACACAGGATGACTGTAGTGGCTGAGGTTTGGTGTCACACAGGATGACTGTAGTGGCTGTTTGGTGTCACACAGGATGACTGTAGTGGCTGAGGTGAGGATGGGGTGGCTGTTGTAGGGACACAGTGGCTGTGGTGACAGGCAGACACAGGGCTGTGTGCAGTGGCTGTGGTGGCTGAGGTGAGGACAGAGTGGCTTTTGGTGGCTGAGTGACAGTGGGGACAGGCTGAGGGTTCTGGTGGGGGCAGTGGCTGTGGTGACAGAACCTGGCATGGCAGCAGTCAGGAACGAGGCTGTGATGGGGACAATGCCCAGGGGACAGTGGTGGGTGCCATGGCCCTGTTGTGATGATGATGATGATGATGATGGGGACAACCAGGGCCTGGCTCTGGTGGCAGGGGGACAGCTCGGGGTCAGGGGGGGAGGATGTGGCCTCCCCAGCACCCACAGTGTCCCTGGTGGCGCCGGGAGAGACGATGGCGTTTGCTCAAGTCCCGTTTCCATGGGAAACGCCATCAAAACAACAAACAAAACCTCGGCTCAAGGCCACCGGGCGCCTCCGGGAGCAGTGGCAGGGCCACGGCTGCAGTGTCCCCGTCACCCCACCCACCCTTCAGAACCCAGCCGAGCAGCCACCGTCCCCAGCCCACCCGGAGCTCGGCTGTGATGGCACTGCCATGCTGTGGGCCAGCCCAGAAGTGTCCCCTTGCCCTCCCCGGGCCCCTCCCGCACCCATGGGTGCCACAGGGTGGGGTGCGTGTGGCCACTTGAACCCCCCAAGTGTTGAGGGTGTCCCCTGGGGATTTCGGGTGCTGTTTCCTGTGGCTTTGGTGACAAGGAGGAGGGGCAGGGAGTGGCACATGGGACATGATGGGGGACGCCAAGGGGTGGATGTGACGGGGTGACATCATGGGAACACGGAGGGGACATGAAGTGGGCGTGGCAAGAGGGCACAGGAGGAACTTATGGGGGCACGGGGGGACAAAGGGGACGCGATGGGGGGCACGGGGGGGAGGGGGTGACCCACGGCGGGACCCCGCTGTCCGCGACCCGAAATGACCCGCGCCAGAGCCTACGAGCGACCCCCCGGTGACGTCATCGTCTGCCCCCGCCTCCAGTGACGCGCTCCCGAGCCGTGACCATATAAGGGCATGAGCGCGCGGGGCCACGCCCACTCCCGCGCGCGCGGGGCCGCCGCCAAGCCCCGCCCCCCGGGGGGGGGGGGACGAGGATGGGGAGAACCGAGGGAGGGAAATGGGGGGGGGCTGCGGAAATTGGGGACATTGGAGAGGGGACAGGGACACTGGAGAGGGGACAGGGAATGGCGGCCACCCCGGAACACCGTTGGGGATGGGCGGGGGTACCAGGAAGATGGGGAGGGGGGACACTGAGAAGATGGGGGGCTACCAGAGCATGGGGGGGGCACCCCAAGGAAGGGTCACCAGGAGGATGAGGGGAGAGATGAGGGAAACGGGACTGGGAGGAAAGCGGGGGTACAGAGCAATTCGTGGGGGGACACGAGAAGATGGGGGGGTAGCAGGAAGATGGGGGGGCGGAATTGATGGGGGGTGGCTGGGAAGATGCGAGTGGGGAATGGGAAGCTGTGGCCAGGGGATGAAGGGGACAGAAGAGAATGGGGGGAGAACAGAATGAGGTGGGAGGGGGACACCAAGAAGACGGAGGGGGAGAGGGGGTAGGATGGAGTAGAAGACATGGGACACAGGGGCCTGCAGGGTGGTGGGGTGATAGGGGTGGGTGGGGATGGACGGGGGGGAACAAAGGGGGTCAGGGGCCCTGCAGGGAGCACAAGGAAGGTTTAGAAGGAGGGGAGAAGTGGCAGAGCCCTGGATGCCTTGGGGATGCTGGGCGACCCCAACAGGAGCCAGAGCTGCTCTCACGCCTCTTTATTCCCCCCCGCCCATCCTTTCAGCCCTCACCCGGGGGATCCCAGGGGGTCCCGGGGGTTCCTAGAGCAGCGTGGCCAGCTCCAAGCGCTCGGAGCAGCACCCGCGGGCACCCACCCGCTGCCGCCGCTGCTGGGTCCCCTCCCTGCGGCGCCGCGCCCCCGGCCCCTCGGGGCGGGGGGTCTGGCCGCGCTCCGGGGGACCCCCTGTCCCCAGCGCCTCCGCCGACACCGAGCTCACCGGGGCCGAGCCGGGCTCTGCGGGGAGAGAGGCAGCGTCCGGCCCCGCCGCGGCACCCGCCGGGCCGGCCACGGGGCCCTGGGCACGGGGGTGGGGGGCGCGGGGGGGCCGCACTCACTGTGCCGCTGCAGGTCCCGCAGGGCGATGGAGGAGCCGGGCCGGGCCGGGACCGCGCCCCGGTAAAGCTGCAGCGCCTCCAGGAGCTCCGACTCCAGCGCAAACTCCGCGTCCCACTCGTAGTTCTCGTCCACCGAGGTGTTTCTCCTGCGGGGAGGGGGCGAGGGGCAGGGCCCGAGGGCGTGAGACCCCGGGGATGGGTGTGGGACCCCGGAGAGGGGCGTGAGACCCCGGGGATGGGTGTGGGACCCCGAGGATGGGCTCCAGGGGAGATCCCAAAAAATGAGACCCCGGGGATGCGTGTGGGACCCCGGGGATGGGTTCGGGACCCCGGGGAGGGGTTCGGGACCCCGGGGATGGGTGTGGGACCCCGGAGAGGGGTGTGAGACCCCGGGGATGCGTGTGGGACCCCAGATATGGGTGTGGGACCCTGGGGATGGGTGTGAGACCCCGGAGATGGGTGTGGGACCCCGAGGATGGGCTCCAGGGGAGATCCCAAAAAGTGAGACCCCGGAGATGGGTGTGGGACCCTGGGGATGGGTTCGGGACCCCGGGGATGGGTTCGGGACCCCAGGGATGGATACGAGAGCCCCGGGAGGGAGGTCAGGGCAGACCCTGAGGTGTCAGATCCCAGGGATGGCCATGAGACCCCAAGGATGAATGCCAGGAGAGACCCCCCAAGCCACAAGTCCCCTTGGATGGGTGTCAGGGGCCGATCCCAAGGCGTCAGATCCCAGGGATGAGCATCAGGGGCACCACCCCGAGGGCTGTGGGGACAGGGGGGAGCTGGCAGGGATGCTGGGGGACAACTGGAGTGGTCTCTGGGGACAGCGCGGGGGTGTCCCCAGGGCACTGCAGGGCTGGGAGGCAGCTGGGAGGTGGCTCCGTGCCAGGACACCCCATCCCAGCTCGGTGGGACAGGCCCGGAGCTGTCCCAGCACGCTCCAGGAGCTCATCCCAGCGCCCTGCCCACGGCTCACCTCTTCCCGGCGCCAGCATCCGTCCTGCCCCGTCCCTCCTCTGCTGCCGAGCCCCCGCTGTGCCAGCTGCCCCCGTCCCCCAAGGGGGTGCCCAGGAAGGTGCCCCCCAAGGACGGTGCCAGCGAGGGGGGCCGCAGGAAGGAGCCGCTGCCCCGGCCGCTGCTCTGGCTGGTCAGGCTGCCCCGCGGGAGCTTCTCCGGGGGCGCAGCGTCCGGCGGCCGGCCCGGGGCCTCAGTCCGGAGATGGGGGGCCGGCTGCGGGGGAGCCCCGGGGCTGGGCGAGCGGGGCCGGGAGGGGGAGCCGGGCAGCGAGGCCTTGGCGGGGCCCACGGGCAGCCGGGGGGGCTCAAGGAACGCGGCGGTGGCGGCGGGGGAGGTGGCGTTGGCACTTGTGTCAATGCAGTCCGGGCACAGCGTCCGCCCCGTGCTCGGGGGGCTGGCGGGGGGCTCCGGCCGGGCGCCGGCACCGGGGGGCTCCGCCGGCTCCTCCGGGGGGGGCCAGTCGCCGTCCACACACATCTCCTTGAAGAAGGGCAGGCTGAGGTACTGGAGGATGCCGCTGATGGCCGGAGGGCCAGGGGACACCGGGGGGGCGGTGGCCGGCGGGGGGGAGCCCTGGCGGGGCGGCGAGTCCCAGGGGGGGCCGTGGCGGGGCCCGGGGGGCTCCTGGGCGGCGCTGTAAGGCAGGGTGGCGGCGGCGGAGGCCACGGGGCTGACATCGGTGATGCTCAACGCCACGGCCTCGTCCACGGGGCTGCTGCTGCTGCCGTAGCCGAAGTAGCGGCCGTGGCGGTGGCTGGAGGCCCGGGCACCCCGGCGGGGCTGCCCCGCGGGCCGGGGGCGCAGCGAGACCCCCCTGTGCCACACGGGCTCTTCCTCCTCTTCCTCATCCTCATCATCCTCCTCGGCGGGCAGCTGGTGGTAGGGCTCCAGGGGGTCCCGGGGAGGGTCCGGCTCCGGCCGCGGGTCGGTCTCCACCACGAAGCGCCCGTCGGGGCCGCGGCAGATGCGCTCCAGCGGGACGTGCTCCCGGCTCTCGTAGCCGGGGTAGCGGGAGCCGGCGATGCTCAGCCCCAGGCTGGTGCCGGCTTTTTCACCCCACAGCAGCGTCCGGTGCAGGCTCCGGCACGGCGACGGCTGCAGCTTCAGCTTCACCGTGCTGTCGGGGCTACCAGGGCCACGAGCATTGCTGCAAGGGAGAGGCAGCAGCTGCAGCACCCCCAGCCGTGCTCCCGGGCCCTCACAGCCCTGCTCCTGCGCTTCCCGATCCTTTCTCCAGCCAAAAGTGCCCGGAGGGAGCGGGTGGGGGGAGCCCCGGCCCCAGCACCCTGCTCCTAACACCCTTGGTCGGTGGCAGCAGGGGGTGGCTGTCCCCAGGCTGTCCCTGTGCCCCCAGCCGGTGGCAGAGGGATGATGAGGAGTGCGGTGGGATGGGGGGAGAGGGACAGGGATGGGAACATGGCATGGCCAGGAGTGGGACAGGGACAGGGATGGAGGGGAGCATGACATGGTGAGAGTGGGAGAGGGAGGGGAGTGTGGCACGGCCCAGAGTGGGATGAGAGGGGACGTGGGGGAGTGGAAGCCAGAGGAGTGACACGGCAGGAGTGGGACAGGGAGGGAATGGGATGTGGGGGAGCACGGCATGGCAGCACAGGGAGGGATCGTGGCATGGTGGGAGACGGACAGGAGGGGAGTGGGATGGAGGGAACACGGCGATGACACGGCAGGACAGGGAGAGAGAGCGTGGCAATGGCGTGGCGCGACTTACTGTGGAGGTGGAAGCTTCTTGCTGGGGGAGAAGACGAGTGGTGGATCTGGAAGGCCATGAGAACACAGGGGGATCACACGGCGAGCAACTCAAAACGTGATGAGGAGGAGACGGCGGCACCCACTCGGTCCCCACCCAGGCTGACCCGTGTCCTGTCCCCGTGTCCTGTCCCCGTGTCCTGTCCCCGTGTCCTGTCCCCGTGCCCGTACCTTGGCGGCGCTTGCGGACGCGCGCGGCGCGGCGCCGGTTCATGATGCAGGCGGCCATGGTGCTGAAGATGACGGCCACGCTGAGGAAGCAGATCCCCCCGATGACCCCCGCCAGCACCGGCTGTGGCAGCAGCTCCGGCAGCTGCGTGCGGGACGGGTACACCTCCATCCCTGCCGCACACGGGGCACCCCGTCAGGCAGGCACAGCCCCCCTCGTGTCACCACGTGTCACCACGTGTCACCAGCAGCACGGGGACACAGCAAAACCTCAGCTCTTGGCCCACCAGGGCTGCTCTGCGCTTGGTGGGACCATGGAGAGGGGATGCTCTGGTCTGTGGGGCTGAAGCCAAGGCAGACCCGTTGCCCCAGCTTTAACCTTTGGGGGTCCTGCTCTGACCCCAGTTTAGCAGCAGGGACACGGGGGTAGGAGCAGCATGAAGAGGCTTCTCCTTTGGGAATCTGGATGCTTTGCACCCCTGGGTTCTGTCCCCGGCCTTACCTGCCGTGGAGACGTTCACCGTGTTGCTGGGGTCGCTGATGTAGCTGCCAGCAAAGGCCACCAGTCGGAACTCATAGAAGGCGTCCTGGGGGATGCAGGGCCGTGAACCACGCGGCCACAGTGGCCACCAAACCTTAACCCACCCCGATCAGAGCTCACCTTGATGAGCCCTGGCACCAGCACCTGGGTGTCAGTGCCGGGGATGGAGCGCTCCAGCACCTCCCAGCCGCCCTTGTCCTGCCGCAGCTCCAGCGCGTACCCGCTCAGGGCCACCGAGGCGCGGGCAGGGGGGTCCCAGCGCAGCAGAACCCCCCGCACGGTCTCGTTGGCCGTCAGAGCCCGGGGTGGGGACAGGAAGACGTGCACGGTCATGGCCGGCGGCTCCGGAGGCACTGTGGTCACTGGGAAGCCTGAGGAGACAGCGGAGGTGGGAACACAAGGTGGGAACAGGAACCTCCGGAGTGCTTGGGGGTACCGGGGGTGTTCTGGGGAGCTCCCCTTACCCCTGGGCACGGAGGTGACGATCTGGCTGAAGGGGCCACTGCCCAGTTTGTTCTGGGCCAGGACGCTGAACTGGTAACTGGTGTCTGGCTGCAGGTTCTCCACCAGAAGGTGCTGAGCCCCCGCCGGCACCGACAGCGACACCCAGTCGTGGTGCGCCCGCGGCGGGTACCTCACCCTGGGGACAACAGGGACGTGTCAGCCCGGAGCTGAGGGTCCTTTGGGGGGACACGGCGGGGGTGGGCACTCACAGCGGGGTGTACCAGACACTGAACCTCTGGAAGTAGCCTCCATCGAAGCCTGGCTCCCAGGAGATGTTGGCTGCCAGCAGCAGTGGGAGCACGGAGACGTTGGTGACGGCGTGGGGACTGGTACCTGGCGGGCAGCAGTGTCACATTGAGGGGCTTGACCACCCCTTCCAGCACAGGGTGGGGTTTGCATTGCCCACCCTGGGACCATCCCAGCCCACCAGTGACGGGCAGCTCACCCAGTACATGGACAGAGGTGGCAGCGGTGACACTGGCCACCTGGTTGGTGGCCGTGCATTCCCAGACTCCGTGCTGCTCCTTGCTGAGGGGGTGGAGGACGAGGCTGCTGTTCCTGTCCACCTGGGCACTGCTCTTCCCCACGCTGCCCACCTGTGGGGCACGGACACACTGACAGGGGGCCACCAGCAAGCCACCCCCGTGCAGGGCCAGGACTGTGACACCACCACCCTGGGCACGAGGGGACTTGAAAAGGGGGACCCACCACCCTGGGGACGAGGGGACTTGAAAAGGGGGACCCACCACCCTGGGGCTGGGCTTTGCCACATTTTTAGAGCAAAGCAAAGTGACCTGAGGCCCTTCAGGAGCCATGTGATGGGACCCCACTTTGGGATGGGGTGCAGCATTGGTGGGGACAGGGACACAGCCTCAGGAGTGATGTAGGGACAAGGACACCACCCCAAAAATGATGCCCTGGAGGCCAAAAGATATCTCCATCACTGGGGGGGCTCAGCTGGCCTCCCAAAGCAGCAGCCCCTACCTTCACCCAGGTGATGCTGGGGGGGGGATCCCCGTGAGCCGTGCAGGGAATCACCAGCTCCCGGCCCACCTCCTGGAAATATTCCTCCTTGGGCCGCACCGTGAAGGCGGGAGGGTCCTGCAAGGCAGAGGGACAGTTTGGGGGGTTTGTCAGGGGGTGCAGAGCCAGGAGGGGACCCCGAGGGGCTCCTCACCTTCAGCAGGACGCGCGTGGGCCGGGACTCGCCGGCGGTGCCGTAGCTGTTGTAGGGCGTGCAGCGGTACAGCCCCAGCGCGTCGTCATTCCCCGTGGCGATGACGATGGAGCCGTCGGGCCGCACGGACCAGCCGGGGAGCTGGGAGAGGGGAACTGGGTGAGGAGGAGGAGGGATTTGGGAAGTTGGGAAGGGTGGTGAGGGTGGGAGCGACCGTACCTTGTCCAGCTCCAGCGGGCGCCCGTCCCTCGTCCAGGTGACGGAGAGCAGGGGGGGGTTGGCCCTGGAGGGGCAGCGGATCACGCCCCTCATGCCCTTGGGCAGGTGGGTCTCCGGGAGCATGGTGGTCACCTGCGCTGGGTCTGCGGGGACACACGGGGCTGGGGTCCCCATGGGCCACCCCTGTTCCCACCACAGCCCCCACAGCAGCGACCCCTACGGCCTGGGGTGCAGGAGGGGGGGACTTACAGAGCACTGTGATGAAGGCTGAGGCAGAAGGAGGCTTCCAGAGCCCGTTGCTGGGGGTGCAGGTGTATTTGCCAGCGTCGTCCGGGGTCGTTCGCTGCAGCAGGAGGCTCCCGTCCACCAGGACACGGACTCGAGCCTGGAGGTGGCTGGGAAGGGACAGGACAGCGGTGAGTGGCACAGTTGGGACTATCCCTGCTGTCCTGGGGTGGATTTGTGCCCACCACACACCCAGGCTGTCCCTGGCACTCGGGGCCAGGTTTGGAGGGCAGAGCAGCCCCGCTGCCATCCCCGTTCCTGCCTTACCTGAGGTGGAAGACGTTGCTGCTGCCCTGGAACCAGGTGTAGGTGAGGTTCCCTGGATATGCCTCAGCCTGGCACGCCAGAAAGGCATCTTGGGAGATGTTGACAGTGACGTTCTGGGGTGGCACCACAATGATGGGCGGCCCTGGGGGGGTGCCAGGCAGAGGGGCAGTGAGGGCTGGGGACAGGGGACGGCCCCAGCTGCTCCCAAAACCGACCGTGCCACGGCTCCCTCTGTGTGCCCAGCCCACGGGGCAGGGCTGGGGGATCACCTGTCCTTACCCTGCACGAGCACACGGGTGGTGTGGGTGACAGTGCCCTCCTTGCTGGACGCGTGGCACGTGTAGGTGCCGGCGCTGGTGCGTTCCACGGCGGCGATGCTCAGCGTCCCATTCCTCACCTGCAACGGCCACCAAGGGACAGCAACGTGTCCCGTGAACGGGGTGGTGGCAGCAGGCAGGTGCCACCACAGTGGGGATGGGCACTTGCTCTACGAGACCCCGGCTGTGCCCCATGGTGTGGTTTGTCACCCTCACCTGCACCGTGTCCCCGCTCTGGACAGGCAGGTCACTCTTCTTCCAGGTGACAACAGGCTGGGGGTTGCCGACAGCCCTGCAGGTGAGGCTCAGTGCAGCCTGGTCCCGCACCTCTACGAACGCAGGGGGGGTCTCCAGGAAGGTGGGGGGTGCTGGAAGGTAAATCCAGATCCAAACCTTCACCCCCAAACCAGGCTTGACTCGGTGTGGAAGCCCATTGTTCCCCCAGCCCTGGGACGTGTGGGCAGAGCAGGTGAGGGTGGGAAGGGCCGGTACCGTTGACGGTGAGGTGGATCCAGGTGCCGTTCTGGAAGTCGGCGTCGGTGCTGTGCCGGTCGAGGAAGAGCACCCGGCACTCGTACCAGCCCTGGTCCTCGGCACGCAGCAGGTCCAGGCGCAGCGAGGCACCTTCCTCCAGCCGCACGCGACCTGCGAGCCCGGCAGCGGCTCAGGGACAGCCACGTCCCCGGGTCACCCCATCGCCGGGCCACCCCCTCCCCGGGTCACCCTGTCCCGGGGCCATCCCCTCCTCTGGTCACCCCCTCCCGGGGACCTCCCCCTCCCCAGGGTGTCCGCCCACGCTGGCACCACGGGGGGCTGGGAACGGCGGTGCCAGAGGTTGGTGACAGCGACAATCGGCACCACACACATGGGTGACACGGACAGGAGGTGGCAGTGGCTCTGTCACCCGCCCCCGCCCAGTGTGGCCTCGGCGGGGTCCCGCAGCACGGGGGGTCCGGGCGCTTCGAGCATCGCTCCCAGCGGCTGGGCAGGACCGGCCCCAGCTCCCCTCCCTGCACACCCCTTCCCCCGACCCCTTTGCACTCTTCCCAAAGACTCTTCCCCCACGGCTCCCTCCCCCTGGCAGCCCCCCCGGCGCTCTCACCCTTAGGAGCCCCGCTAAGCCCCGGCACCCCCGCACCGGCCCCGCTCCCCGCGGCACGGGGGGGTCACGGTGAACCCCCGCCCGCCCCGCAGGAACGAGCTCTGCAGCTCCCCGGGGGGACACGGTGCCCGGGGCTCCCCCAGGCCGTGGGGTCCGCACCCCGCGCCAGCCCCACGGCCTCTTTGATGAGGAGAGGGATAAGGGCCGAAGCGAGAGCGGGCGCAGCCCGTTAATCCCCCGGGCTATTATCAGAGCCATAATCGGCTCAGGGAGCAGCGGGCAATTGGCTCAGCCCAGGCCGGGGTGCGCGGCCAGCGGCCCCCAACGAACGCGCCGGCACCCCCTGTCTCGGGCACCCCCTGTCCCGGGCACCCAATGCCCGGGCACCCCCTGTCCCGGGCACCCCCTGTCCCGGGTACCCCCTGTCCCTGGCACCCTCTGTCCCGGGGCACCCCCTGTCTCGGGCACCCCCTGTCTCGGGCACCCCCTGTCCCGGGGCACCCCCTGTCTCGGGCACCCCCTGTCTCGGGCACCCCCTGTCCCGGGCACCCCCTGTCTCGGGCACCCCCTGTCTCGGGCACCCCCTGTCTCGGGCACCCCCTGTCCCGGGCACCCCGCGTCTCGGGCACCCCCTGTCCCGGGGCACCCCCTGTCCCGGGGCACCCCCTGTCTCGGGCACCCCCTGTCCCGGGGCACCCCCTGTCCCGGGCACCCCCTGTCCCGGGGCACCCCCTGTCCCTGGCACCCTCTGTCCCGGGTACCCCGTGTCCCGGGCACCCTCTGTCCCGGGCACCCCCTGTCCCTGGCACCCTCTGTCCCGGGTACCCCGTGTCCCGGGCACCCTCTGTCCTGGGCACCCCCTGTCTCGGGCACCCCTCCCATCTCGGGCACCCCCATCCCGAGCACCCCCTGCCCGGGGCACCCCCTTCCCTGGTCATCCATCCCCCCGGCACCCCCTGGCCCGGCCCTCCCATCGCGGCCACCCCCGGGCCATGCCAGGTGACCCGGGACACCACGGCAGGGGCACAATCCCGGCACCGGGAACACCACAGCAGCCCACGATGCTCTACCAGCCTCCCCGGACCAGCAGCTTCCCGAGGGGACCCCAAGGCAGGAGTTTTGGGGAACCGCGCTGCCGGCTCTGCCCGGTGTCACAGACTGTCCCCACGCACTGCCCGAGGCACCCGAGTCCGGGCTGGCACCGCACGGGCGCCGCCGGCAGCGGGATTGCGATTCCGTGTCCCGCCAGACGAGCCCGGCAAGGATGAGGAGGAGGAGGAGGAGGAGCGGCAGGAGCCGGGCAGGCGGGTTTGGGCACCGAGATCCACCCTGAGCCCTGCGAACCCCACGTGCAAACCTTCCCACAGCGCCCGGAGCTGTCTCCCACCCCTCTGCCTTCACCCTACAACTCTGAGATGAGGGATCCTCCAGCCCTCACCCCAGCCCTGGCTCCCACGCCGGGTCCTGGGAAGTGGGACAGCTCTGGGAAGCTCTGGGAAGCTCTGGGAAGCTCTGGGAAGCACTGGGAAGCCCTGGGAAGCTCTGGGAAGCCCTGGGAAGGGCTGGGAAGCCCTGGGAAGCTCTGGGAAGCTCTGAGAAGGGCTGGGAAGCTCTGGGAAGGGCTGGGAAGCTCCGGGAAGCTCTGGGAAAGCTCTGGGAAGCTCTGGGAAGGGCTGGGAAGCTCTGGGAAGGGCTGGGAAGCCCTGGGAAAGCTCTGGGAAGCTCTGGGAAGGGCTGGGAAGCTCTGGGAAGGGCTGGGAAGCTCTGGGAAAGCTCTGGGAAGCCCTGGGAAGCTCTGGGAAGCCCTGGGAAGCTCTGGGAAAGCTCTGGGAAAGCTCTGGGAAGCTCTGGGAAGCTCTGGGAAGCTCTGGGAAAGCTCTGGGAAAGCTCTGGGAAGCTCTGGGAAGCCCTGGGAAGCTCTGGGAAAGCTCTGGGAAGCTCTGGGAAGCTCCGGGAAGCCCTGGGAAGCCCTGGGAAAGCCCTGGGAAAGCTCTGGGAAGCTCTGGGAAGCTCTGGGAAGCCCTGGGAAGCTCTGGGAAGCTCTGGGATAGCTCCGGGAAGCTCTGGGAAGCTCCGGGAAGCTCTGGGAAGCCCTGGGAAGCTCTGGGAAGCTCTGGGAAAGCTCTGGGAAGCTCTGGGAAGCTCTGGGAAGCTTTGGGAAGCTCTGGGAAGCTCTGGGAAGCTCTGGGAAAGCTCTGGGAAGCTCTGGGATAGCTCTGGGAAGCTCTGGGAAGCTTTGGGAAGCTCTGGGAAGCTCTGGGAAGCTTTGGGAAGCTCTGGGAAGCTCTGGGAAGCTCTGGGAAGCTCTGGGAAGCTCTGGGAAAGCTCTGGGAAGCTCTGGGAAGCCCTGGGAAGCCCTGGGAAAGCTCTGGGAAGCTCTGGGAAGCTCTGGGAAAGCTCTGGGAAGCTCTGGGAAGCACTGGGAAGCCCTGGGAAGCTCTGGGAAGCCCTGGGAAGGGCTGGGAAGCCCTGGGAAGCTCTGGGAAGCTCTGGGAAGCTCTGGGATAGCTCTGGGAAGCTCTGGGAAGCTCTGGGAAGCTTTGGGAAGCTCTGGGAAGCTCTGGGAAGCTCTGGGAAGCTCTGGGAAGCTCTGGGAAGCTCTGGGAAAGCTCTGGGAAGCTCTGGGAAGCCCTGGGAAGCCCTGGGAAAGCTCTGGGAAGCTCTGGGAAGCTCTGGGAAAGCTCTGGGAAGCTCTGGGAAGCTCTGGGAAGCCCGGCCCCGCCAGCAGCTGCCAGCCCCCAGCCCCAGGCGTGGCGGGAGCAGCCGGCTCCCGAACAAAGGTCCCTTTGGAAGGGATCAGAGTGGCCTGGGGACGCCCCTCAGCCTCCCCTTAATCCCCCTGTGCCGGCCCCAGCCCCCTCCTCCTCCTCCTCCTCCACCACCCTGCAAAAACAAAACCCTGTGGCCCAGCATCCCCCCGCGCCTGGCAACCGACATTCAGCGGGACACAAAAGGGGCTGCAGCCCCCGCCACAACCCGGACAGAGCCGGGGAGGGGGGACCTGAGCCCGGCCAGAGACCACCGACCCTGCTCTAGGGCAGGGGACAGTGGCCCATGACACCGTGGGTGGTGCTGGCACCCAGGGGAGAGCCGACCCCGTCCCCCCCAGCGCTGTCACAGAGGCAGGCGCAGCCCACCCTGGGACAGCCCAGATCTCCCCAGGAGGGGCACCGGTGACAGCAGCGTCCCCGCTGGGTGACACCTGATCTGATCCACCTGGGAAGCGCCGGACAGAGGGGGCTGGCGTCGCCCTGCACCCACCGCCCCATCCCTCCCTTCCCGGCGGATGGAAAACAAGCCGCCCCGCTGCCATGGCGACGGCCGCCAGCCCCCCCTGCCCACCCAGCTCGCCCTCATTCCAGCCACCAGCCCCTTCCCCCAGCCCTGATCCCAATCTGCTCCCGCAGCCCCCGGGGCCGAGCTGGCGGCGGGGACGAGGGGAGCCGGGGGGGGCGGCAGGACACTGCCAGCCCCTTCCTGGGTAACCGGAGCCGCGGCAGCCCCGGGGCCCCTCGGAGCTCAGGTAACCGGAGCCCAGCCCGGGCCTCCCGGGAGAGCAGGTGCCAGCTCCTGGCCGGGGGGTTCCTTGTCACCGCTGCTCCCCCAGAGTTAACTCGGAGCTGCTGAAAGCGTCCCCGGGTGTCTCCCAAAATCCGCGCCCTCTCGTTCGGCCAAGGAAGGGGCAGCAGGAGAGTGGATGTCCCAGCCGAGGTGATTTTTAGGCAGGGGACAATTTTGGCAGCAGGGTTTGGGTCGTGATCCGGGCATGATCCGGCCCCCCGGGAAATGGTCAGAGCACGGATTTCGGTGCGTGGCTGGCACAGAACGCCGGGGTTGGGCTCAGCCCAAATCACCCAGGGGCTGCTGGCCCTCCCTATCCCCAGGGGACACTCCTGTGGCCTTCCCCTCCCTGCTCGCAGGGATCCTCTCGCTGGGATTCCTCTGGCTCTGCCACCGCTCACTTTAAATACCCGCTAAAGCAGCGAATATCCCCCTCCCACGCCCAGCCCGTCCCCGGCCCAGCTTTGCTCCAATTAGCAGCTCCCCCGAAATCCCCTCCCCAGCCTCAACCTTCAGGCGACCCGCACGGGCCGAGGCAGCGCCCGCAGCCCTGGCACGGGCACCCCGGTGGCACCGGCCCGGGGTGACACGGCCAGCGCAGAGCCGTTCCGTCCTGCGGGAGATGCCCCGGCAGCCAGAGCCCACGGGGGTGGGCTGGGGGGGCTTCTCCCACGTTCTGCCCCGTGGGGATCCCTCCTGCTGCCAGGCTGGGCAGGGATCTGCCAGCTGGGCATCCCCATCCCTCCTGCCAGCCCTGGGGATGGGGATCGGGACTCACCTGCTGCAGGGACCTCCCTGCTCCCTCACCGTCCCCTCCCGCCCCCCGAGACCCCTGAAAGAGCCCCCCACTTCCCCGGCAGTGGGGCTAAGGTGGTCCAACAGCAGCAGCACCCGGTAGGACCCAACCACAGCGAGTGGAGACACAGGACACCCCAGGGGGAACCCCGGGACCCCCCGCCCGCCCCGTCCCCGCGACTCACCCGCGTACTCGGGGTCCACGCGGGGCGAGTAGAGCCCGAACTTGATGAAGATGGGGAGGACGAAGCCGAAGCGGACCCACTCGATCACGTAGAGCGGCGGGCGCGCCTCGTGTGCCGCCAGGAGCCCGCAGCCCAGCACCGCGCTGCCCCCGACGCGCCCCACCACGGCCCGGGGCTCGCTCCGGCCGCTGCCTGCGGGACCGGCACCGGCACGGGTGAGACGGGACACGCCGGGAGGAACCGGGATAGGGCCGGGACACACCGGGACACACCGGGACCTTTCCCCTGCCCTCGGAACACCCCGCCCTCGCCTTCCCGGTACCCGGCACTGGCCGGACCGGCCCCGCCGGGACACACCGGGACCCTTTCCCCACCCTCGAGCCCCGCGGGCCGGCACCGACCGGACCGGCCCCGCCGCCCTCCCCGCCCCCGCTCCCCGGGGCGGCCCCTCACCCCCGGCTCCGGCGAGCAGGCTGAGGACGGCGGCGCGCAGCCACCACCGCATAGCCCAGGCCCCCCCTGCGGCGGCTCCCGCGGCGTCACCGGGGCCCACGGACCGGCGGGCTCTGCCGGGCAGCCCCGGGGGCACCGGCCCCGGGTGGGGGGCGCGGGGGGCTCCGCGTCCCGCCGTTCCTCATGCCCGGCCGGCCGCTCTCGGCTCTTCCCGGCTGCGCTCGGCTCTTCCCGGCTCCGTTCGGCTCTTTCCGGGTCGGTTCGGGTCCGTCCGGGTCCGCTCGGCTCCGGCCGCCGCCGCCGGGCGGCCGCAAACAAACCCGCGATGGCGGGAGGGGCCGCCCCGGCCACGCCCCCCGCCGCCCGTTGCCGCGGCGACAGCCAATCAGAAGCCGCCGCTGGGCGCGTCCTGAAGCGGCCAATGGCGGAGCGAGGCAGCGGGGAGCGAAGGATGCTGGGAAATGTAGTACCGGGGGGGACGGGGGGAATGTGGGGTGACACGAAGGGATATGGGGGGGGAAAGCGAGGGGGACACGGGGAGACACAGGGGGGATCACGGGTGGAACCGGGGGAGGCATGGGTGGCTACGGGAGGGGCACCTAGAGGGAGGACACGAGTGGGACACATGGGTGGGATAGACACGGGACATGCGGTGGGACACTGGAGGGACACGGGGGGGACACGGAGGGGGACCGGAGAGGACACGTGAATGAAAAACACAGGTGGGACACACGAAGGGGACATATGGGTGGGATATGGGGACACACTGGTGGGACTGAGGGAAGCTGAGGCGGGGACACAAGGGTGAGACACAGGGGTGGGACTGGGACGGATGAGGGGGTCATGAATAGGACACAGGCATGACACAAGGGTGGGACACACGGGTGGGACATGGACAGGACACATGGGTGGGACATGGATGGGACACACGAGTGGGACATGGACAGGACACACGGGTGGGACATGGACAGGACACATGAGTGGGACATGGACAGAACACGCAGGTGGGACATGGACAGAACACGCAGGTGGGACATGGATGGGACACACGGGTGGGACATGGATGGGACACACGAGTGGGACATGGACAGGACACACGGGTGGGACATGGATGGGACACATGGGTGGGACATGGATGGGACACACGAGTGGGACATGGACAGGACACACGGGTGGGACATGGACAGGACACGTGGATGGGGTTGCTGTAGTTCGGGTGTGTGATTCCTCCACGGGACACAGGGACGGGTGGGTGGCACTGGGGGCTGTGACAAGCAAGCCCAGCCCCATGTCCCCTCTGTCCCCTCTGCGTGTCCCAGGCCCTCTGTGCCAGCACTTAGCGCTCGCCCTTCCCCATCCCAGCTCCCGCTCTCTAATCCCATCCTAAATGTGTCCCCACACAGGGACAGCCACCGGTGCCGTGTCCCCATCCCGCGAGCTGAGCCGGAGCTGGGCCGCTCGCCAGGCTGGGGGGACAGGAGGGGACACAGGGGACGGGGGGACATCCTGGTGCTGTTCCCAGCACAGAACCGGGATCAAGGGCTGAGCAAACCCCACACCAGTGACACCGGCCCGGCCACATGGGAGCCCTGGCAGCGGTGCTGGGGCGATGCACCCCCAGCCCAGCCCCACGTTGGAGGGGGTGGGGGGTCCACAGAGCCCCCCCCGGCCCAGCCTGGCCCCCTGAGCCCGGGGGACTCTGAGGACAGCACGGAGTCAGCGGAGTTAAGGGCAATAATTCTGCCATAAGCAGCTTTCAGCCGCTCCGGCCCATGTGCTCCCGTGAGCTTAGGCTGGACGCCGCTGTCCGGCACTGCCACCACGGCCACAGTGTCCCCACCGTGGCCACAGTGTCCCCACAGTGTCCCCACCACGTCCCCATTGTCCCCATGCCAGCCCCCACGCAGGACTGGGCACCCCAAACTGGCTGCACCCCAAGCACGCTCCTCACCCACGGCCCCCCTGTGCCATCACCTGGGGGACACGGGTGTCCCCAAAACACCACCACGAGGCACAGCGTGCACCATGTGCAGCTCCAGAGTTTTGCAGTGACCCCACACCCTGTGGTGAGTCCCTTTCCCAATTCTGGTCACCTCTGGGCAGGGCACAGCTGGATTGTCAGCGGTGCCCAGTGTCACCACCCCGGTGTCACCACCCCGGTGCCACCACCCTGGTGCCTTATCCCCCAGGGGGGATGGTGACACTGTGGCATCCCAAAGGAACTTTTGGGGACCCTGGAGCTGCTGGTTGAGACGCTGGCCCCCGTTGTGCCCAGGGGCGCTCCCAGCCATGTGCCACCCGCCCGGAAATGGGGATGGTGACACTGCTTCCAACCAGGATTTAAATGCCACCAAGGTTAGGAGCAGCTGAGAAGAGATTTCCAGGATTGGATTTTTGGATGGAGATGCCTCAATTCCGGCTAAGCTACACTTTAAGCATCAACATCCCGGGTCGGCCCCCGGGCACTGACACAGTTGTCACCCTCCACGTGGCATCAGGGCGCTGGCATCTGGGTGACAGCTCTGGGGTGCTCTGTGGGGCTGAAATGAGGCTGCTCTCAGTCCCTGAAGGACCCCAGAGCCAGAATCACCCCAGAGCTGGGATCCCATGGGACTCCAGAAACAGCACCCTGAGGCACCCCAGAGCCAGGACCCTGAGACACCCCAGAACTGGGACACCAAGGGATCCCAGAACTACAACCCTGAGAGACCCCAGATGTGTGATCCTGGAACCACGACCCTGAGGGACCCCTGAGCCAGGACGCAGAGCTGGGACCCCAAAGCCAGGATCCAGAGCCAGGAGCCAAGAGCTGGGAACTCAAGGTACCCCAGAATCCAGAGCCAGGATCCCAAACAACCCCAGAACCTGAATGACCCCAAAACCAGGGCCCTGAGGGAGCTCAAAGCCAGGATCCAGAACCCTGAGGAACCCCAAACCCAGGACCCCAGAGCCATCACCCCAAGGGACGCCAGAACCAGGACCCCAAAACCAGACCTGGAGAGGAGCCACAGGCCAGTCCTTTAATGCAGGAGGGGACAGACAAGGCTGGGAACACCCGACTCTTCAGGATGCCCAATTCCATGGATCCCATCCATGTGCTCAGGTCTCCTCCCCAGTGCTGTGGAGGGGCCACTGGTGAGTTAGGGGAGGGGACCCCCACGGTGACAGGGGACCCTGGGGAGGGTGGCACCTACCGCAGGCACTGGCAGAAGCGGATTACGGCCCGCTCCTGCTCCGCAGTCTCGATGGAGCCGGGCCGCAGGCGCCGGATCTCGCGGATGGCGTCGCCGCCGGCCAGGTGCTGCTCCTTGCACAGGTAACAGGCCAGCAGGGTGCCCGTCCGGCCGTGGCCCAGCATGCAGTGAACTGCCACAGCCTGGACACAGGGACACGGAGGGTGGGTGGCACTGCTGGAACCCCCCGTGCTCCCCGTGGCACTCCCTGGGTGACCGGCGATGCCAGCTTTGGCACTGCCTTCATGGAACCTCTCCCTGGTGTCCCCTCTCCAAGTGTCAACCCCCAGGGAGCAGCCCCTGAGATGTCACACCCACCAGGTGGCACAAGCCTGCCACAGGTGTCCCCTCCAGGGAGTTGTGTCCCTCCTCCAAGGTATCTCCCTCATTAAGGCGCCATTCCCCCAGGATGTCATCTCCCCCCTCCAAAGCATCCCCAACCACCAAGGTGCCATCCCTCCAAATGTCCCTCCTCAAGGTGTCCCTCCCCACGTATCTCCACCCCCCTGAGATATTGTTCCCTCAAGGTGTCACCCTGCTGAGGTCTCCCCCCACCAAGGTGTCCCCCACCCTCAAGGTGTCCCCCACCCTCAAGGTGTCTCCCCTCTGCCATCTCCCCCCAGGTATCCTCAAGGTGTTCCCCCAGACGTGTTCCCTTCCCTGGTGTCTCTTCCCCCAGGTATCCCCCTGGATTCCCCCCCAGTGTCACCACCCCAGTCTCCCCCCGTTGTCCCCCAGGTATCCCCCAATTCCCCCCCGGGTATCCCCGGCATTACCTCCCCGCGGCCATTGGCCTCCTCCACGATCTGCAGGAAGCTCTGGATCTGCTCGGGGCTCGGGGGGGTGAAGTCGGGCACCCGGAGCCGGTGGAGCTGGATTTGGGGGCAGCAGCCGTGGTGCGGGGGGGCGTGCTCGGTCAGGGACACGAGGTGCCGCACGCCGTGATCCCGCAGGTAGCGGTAGTGCCCCGGCTCCCGCGGCATCGCCAGCCCCGCCAGCCGGCCCTCCACCACCCACGAGAAGTTGGGGGGCTCGGATGCCCCCATGGCCTGTGGGGACAAGGGACACTGCTGCTCTGGGGACCCCGCCTGGACCAGAGCCGTGGATCCCCTCGGATCCCCCGGGTCAGGACCCACAGGAGCCCCAAGTCACAGTGCCCTGGATCCCCCCCCATCTCAGGATCGCCAGGACACACAGGAAAGACCCCTTGGGATGCCCTGGCCAGCCCCCCTGGAGCCCCCATTTCAGATCCCCAGGACCCCCGGGTCAAGCCCCCGTGCCTCCCAGTGCCACCCCCAGAGAACATGGCTCAGGACCCCTGGGACTCACAGTTCAAATTCCCTGGGATCTCCTGGCCAGGACCCCCACGTTAGAGGCCCCAGGTCAGGACCTCCAGGACCCCCAATATATCACCTCCAGGAGAACATAGCCAGACCCCCAAATCAAGTCCCCAGAGACCCCCAATTCAGGTTCCCCAACACCAGCCCCTGGAGAACATGGCCAAGCCCCCATTCTGGCCCCTGGGACCCCCAGCTCAGACCCCCCAAGTCAGGCCAGACCCCAGAGAGACGATTACAGGGACCCCCAGCTCAGACCCCCAGACCTTCCAACACCATCCCTCTGCAGAACCCGGCACTCCTCCAGGAGCCCCAGTACCACCGCAAAACCCCCTGGCCAGGACCCTTGGGACCCCCAAATAAAGCCCCCAGACCCCCAGCTCACACTCTGCTCATCAGGACCCCTGGCCCCCCAAAACCAACCCCCTGGAGAACCTGGCCAGATCCCCAGGACCCCCAGGTCAAGACCCTGAGACTCCCCAACTCAGACCCCCCATGACCCCCAAAACCTCACCCTGAAGAACGTGGCCAGGGTAGCCCAAACTCCCCTGAGCTCCCTGCCAGGATTCCTGGGACTCCCAAATAAAGCCCCCAGACCCCAAATTCAGACCCATCAACTGAGACCCCCCCTCATGTCAGGACCCCCAGGCCCCCCCAGACTCACCTCCCTAGGAGAGTGTAACCGGGTCCCCCAACCCAAATCCCCCACCTCATCATCCCCCGGGACCCCCGTTCACCCCCCGGGACCCCCGTTCACCCCCCGGGACCCCCGTTAACCCCCGGGACCCCCGTTCACCCCCCGGGACCCCCGTTAACCCCCGGGACCCCCGTTAACCCCCGGGCCCGTGTGGCCGCCCAGCTCGGGCCCCCGTCCCCACAGGCCGCAGCTCCGGGCCCGAGCCCCGCCGGGCCCCGGCCCCGCTCCGTTCCCTCCGCCCCGGCCCCGCCGCTCCCCGTGGGGCCCCGGTGTCCCCCCGGCCCCGCCGTACCGGGGAGGCTCCACAGGGCGGAGCGAGAAGGGGCCGGAGCTGGGGCGGAGCGGGGCCGGAGCGGGGCCGGGGCGGAGCGGGCCCGGAGAGGCCTCAGCGAGCGACGGAGGCGGGACCGGGGGTGACACGGGGAGAATGGGGACACGGGGGGGCCGGGCGGGTGTCGGGGGACAAGGGGAGGACAAGGGGGGGACAAGGGAAGGACAAGGGGAGGACAAGGGGAGGACAGGGGGGACGGGCCGCCCGCGGCTGCGGGGCCGCGCCGGGACACGGGGCTGTGGGACACGGGCTGAGCCCCCGGGATAGGGACTGAGGCTCCTGGGGCTGAAACCCCCGGGACAGGGGCAGTGGAACACGGGCTGAACCCCCGGGATAGCGAGCTGAACCCCCCGGGGCTGAACCCCCCGGGGCTGAACCCCCGGGACAGGGGCAGTGGAACACGGGGCTGAACCCCCGGGACAGGGGCTGAGCCCCCGGGGGCTGTGGGGCTGAACCCCAGGGACAGGGGGCTGAGCCCCCCGGGGCTGTGGGGCTGAACCCCAGGGACAGGGGGCTGCAGGACCCCAGGGATGTGGGGCTGAACCCCAGGGACAGGGGGCTGCAGGACCCCAGGGATGTGGGGCTGAACCCCCGGGACAGGGGGCTGCAGGACCCCAGGGATGTGGGGCTGAACCCCCGGGACAGGGGGCTGCAGGACCCCAGGGATGTGGGACTGACCCCTCCATGGGGACATGGATTGCAGGACGGAGCTGAAGCCCCCAGGGTTATGGAGCTGACCCCTAGGGGCTCCAGGACATGGGAGTGAACCTCCCCAAGCTTGGGGACACCAGGCTCTCCCAGAGCTGCCCCCCAACAGTCCTGGCCCCCTGGCTTCTGCTCCAAGCCCAGTCCTACCTTGTCTGGGGGCTACCAAGGGTGCACATACCCCCCAGGACTACCTTGTCCCAGCTCAGCCCCATGTCCCCAGGCCAGAGCTGGGAGCCCTTCCCCCCGTCCCCCCTCACCCTGGGGACCTTCTGAGCTGGATCCATCACCTGAGGCCTGCAGTGAGCCCACTCCCCTGCCCCCAAAGATCACCAGCACCCTAAAAACCCATTTCTCCATTTATGTGATGTTGGATGGCTTTGGGGGAGGGGGTTACACTGCAGGGATCGGGGACACCCCCCGCAGCCTCAGGGCTTCAGGTACACGTCACCCACGATCTTGTAGGGGAAGTTCCTCCAGCCGAAGATGGGGGTTTGGGTGGGTTTGTTGTGCATGGCCCCCAACACCTCTGAGTTGGAGATCCCCGTGTCCCACATGTACACGGATGAAATCTCCCCCACAAAGGACTGCTTGGCTTCGAAGCCCCCCCCAAAGCTGTCCTGGTCCTGCCCCAGCAGGATGGACGCTGGCACTCCCACCGTGTAGCCCTTCTGCAGCCCCTTCCTCGGCCAGGGCTTCCCGTTGAACCAGAATCCCACGATGCCGGTGGAGGATTCCCAGCTGACACAAACGTGCTCGCTCTCGGCGAGGCTGACGGGCACCGTGAAGAACAAGAGCTTGTTCCCCACGGCGAGCTCGTACTGGCCAGCTTTGGGCTTGAAGAGCAGGATCTCGTTGCTCTGTTTTTCGGTGGCGTAGGAGAAGAGGCTGTAGGGCCGTGTGAGGTCGGTGAAGGACCTCAGGCACACGGTGAAGTTGTGCAGGGGCTGCTCCAGCTTCGCCGTCACCTGCACGTGGGCGGTTGGGGACTCTTGGGGGAACACGAACACCTTTTGCTGCAGGTCTGGGAGAGGCGACACAGAGGTGGCTGCTCCTGCCATTGCCGGAGGTGACCTCCAGCATCAACCCCCGGGGCAGGTGCCACCAGCACTGGCTGTGGCCCGGGGTGACGTGGGGTGCTGAGGACAAGCCGTGGGGAGCCCCTGTCCCCCAGCTGTCCCCTCGGTGCCATCCCTACCATTTATCCACAGGGTGTAGGTGGCCACGGCCGTGCCCTGGGGGCTGCTGGCTGTGCAGGTGTAGGTGCCCAGGTGGGTGTTGTTGAAGGAGGGGAGGACCAGGATGCTGTGGGGGCCTTTCTGCAGCGGAACTGGGCTTTCTTCCATCTCCCACAGGAACTCCTGGGGGCTGCACCGGGCCGGGGTCACTCGGGGGGAGCACACCTGGCACACCTGGCATGGCTGGGAGGGAGGGAGGGGCGCCTTACCCGGGATCTCCGGTGACCTCGCAGATCAGCATCAGCCGGTGGTTCACGGTGGGTGCCGCCGGCTGTGTCCAGATCCGGGCCCTCTTTGTTTCTGCAGCACCCAGAGCTCAGCCGGGGCCGGGGGTCTCCCTGTCTGTGGGACCCCGTGTCCCTGCTGTCCCTGCTGTCCCCCCATTTCGGTCCTTGGGGTGCCCCTTTGGGCTCTCGCTGTGCTGCCATCGTGTCCCCTCCTGTGGGTCCCCCTGCACCCCTTTGTGTCCCCCCGTGCCCCCCTTGCAGAGCTCGGGGTGCCCCTTTCACTGCACGGTCGCTGTGGGGTCCCCCCAGCCCGCCCCCGTTTGGAGCACTCGGGGTGCCCCACTGTCCCCACAAACCCCCCGCATGTCCCCGCGCCCCCCTCTGTGCCCCCCTTGCCCCACGTCCCTCGGGTGGCTCCCGGTGTCCCCTCGCCACTACCTGCGGGGCCGAAGGGCGCAGCGAGGATGAGGAGGCAGAGCCAGAACCGCCCCATGGCACCGCCGAACCCGGCCACTGTCACCACCGCGGGAAGGGGGGACCTCGGAGCCACCCGGAGCTGCTCAGGGGACCCCCAAGGGTGACGGTGACTTTCGTGGTGACAGTGACCTTCGTCCCCAAGCCGCAGGGCTGTTGGGCAATGAGCCCGGGGATGGTGCGTGACCGCGGGGATGGTGCGTGACCGCGGGGACGGCCTTTGGGGACAGTTCCCCTGTCGCCAAGGGAGGGGCTTTCCCATTCCTGCCTCCCCGTGGGGCTGGGCAGCGCCGGATCCGTGTCCTGCCCGTGCTGGGGCGGCCGGGGGGCAGCTCGGGGGGCGTGGGAGGGGGGATGGTGACACTCAGGGGGACCCTGTCCCCAGCAGTGGGGGGCTGTAGAGGTGAAGGGGTGCTGGGTGATGGGAGATGGGTGCGAGCGATGGCAGTGAGGAGGGAACGGGGGGGCACCGAGGCCACCCCCACCCCAGACCCCGCAGCCCTCAGGCCCCCAGCGCCTCCCGGAGCCGGGGTTTCACCACCACATCCCCCTTCACCTCGTAGCTGAGGCTCTTCCAGGCCAGCAGGGCGGGCGGCAGGCGCAGGGACAGGAAAGCTGCGCGCATCTTGTCCGGGGACAGCCCCGTGTCCCACAGGTAGACGTCGGTCAGCTCCCCCGAGAAGGAGTTGTAGAGGTCGAAGCCGCCCCCGAAGCTGTCCTGCTCCTGCCCCAGCAGGATTGCGGCCGTGGCCCCCACGGTGTAGCCCCTCTGCAGCCCCTTCCTCGGCCAGGGCTTCCCGTTGAGCCAGAACTCGGCGATGCCGGTGGAGGATTCCCAGCTGGCACAAACGTGCTCCCAGTCCCTGCCACCCTCGGGGACGCGGAAGGTGACGAACTTTCCCCCCACGTAGAAGCGGTACTCCTCGGGTTTGGGCTTGAAGAGCAGGATCTCGTTGTCCTGGGCTTTGGTGGCGTAGGAGAAGAGGCTGTGGGGCCGGCTGAGGTCGGTGTAGGAGCGCAGGCACACGGTGAAGTTGTGCAGGGGCTGCTCCAGCCGAGCTCGCAGCACCACGTAGGCGTCGCTGGGATCCTTCCGGAACACGAACACCTTTCGGTACAGGTCTGGGGACAACAGAGGGGACGCGGTGGGATGCTGGGGTGTCCCACAGCTCTCTCTGAGTGTCCCCCAGCCTTCCGCTGTCCCCCCCGGGGTGACTCCCTGCTCCGGCGTCCTCCGGCCCCGCTGACCGAGAGTGATCCCAGAGCTGCTGCCGCGTCCCCCCTGGACCTGCCCTGCCCCGTGCTGGCTCCTGTCCCCCCAGCCCGGTGTCCCCCGCACCTTCCTGGGCCACGATCCCCGCGAGCCCGGCCAGGACGGGCAGCCAGAGCTGCAGGTGGCCCATGGTCGGTGCTGGAGCCGGGCGGGAGCGGCGCTGCAGCCGGGTTTATGTACCCGAGGCTGGGAGGGGTCTGCCAGGGGGGGGATGTGTCCCCCGATCCCATCCCCAGCAGCCTGGCGTGCCCGGGAGGGGCGATTTCATGCCCAGGGTGGGTGATTTCATGGCTAGGAGGGGTGATTTCACGCCATCACAAGATCTTGGGTCACCCGCCTGCACGGGGCTCCTCTTGGAGCTGGGCCCTGGGCGTGTCCCCCCACCCCGGGGACAGGGACACCCCAGCCCTGTGCCCCATTCTGGGGACAGGGACTCCCCTGCCATGTCCCCCCACCCTGGGGGACAGGGACACCCCAGCCATGTCCCCCCTGCCAGGGGACAGGGACACCCCAGCCCTGTGCCCCATTCTGGGCACAGGGACACCCCAGCCATGTCCCCCCACCCGGGGGACAGGGACACCCCAGCCCTGTGCCCCATCCTGGGGACAGGGACACCCCAGCCATGTCCCCCCACCCGGGGGACAGGGACACCCCAGCCATGTCCCCCCACCCTGGGGACAGGGACACCCCAGCCATGTCCTCCCACCCTGGGGGACAGGGACACCCCAGCCATGTCCTCCCACCCTGGGGGACAGGGACACCCCAGCCATGTCCCCCCTGCCAGGGGACAGGGACACCCCAGCCATGTCCCCCCACCCGGGGGACAGGGACACCCCAGCCCTGTGCCCCATCCTGGGGACAGGGACACCCCAGCCATGTCCCCCCACCCGGGGGACAGGGACACCCCAGCCATGTCCCCCCACCCGGGGGACAGGGACACCCCAGCCCTGTGCCCACCCGGGTGATGGGGTGGGGACACCCCCAACATTCCTTCCCTGGGGGTCCCTGCTCTGGGCAAGCCCCCGTGGGAGGGACCTGGTTTGATTTGGGATCATCCGAGGGGTGCAGGGAAAGGTGTCCCTGGTCCCCCTGCCCTGACCCACAGCTCTGGGGCTCTGCTGTCCCTGTCCTGCCTGAGGGGACAGAGATGGTGGCCGAGTGTCCTGACGTGGTCTGGGGGTCCCAGGGGCACAGGCAGGTGGGAAGGGGGAAGGTTTTGCCTGCCTCAGATGATTGGTGCCGGGCTGAGGGGCCGGAATCCGGGCTGGGGGTGTCGAGTCCCTGCAGGGGTTTGATGGATCCCCGGTTCTGGGGACGATGTGGGTTCGTTCCCCAGCGCTCAGTCCCGCAGTTCAGCGGGGATGAGCCCCCAGGTCCCACAGGGACCCCCACCCGTGTCACACCCCGTGACCGCACACACCCGTCCCTCGTGGGCTCTGGGTACAAGTGACCCCGCTGGCCCCTGCCAGGCTGCACAGCTTCCTGAGGAACTTTTCCTGCCAATTTGGAGGCACGAGGAGCACACGCCCTCCATTTCCCTTCCCGCTGGGCCCCCCCATCATCTCCCAGTCCCGTCCAGTCCATTAACTGGGCTGGACGAGCGCTTCTGGCCGTTCTGTTTATTGTGTGTAATTCCCACTGGATTCTCTTGGCTCGTCAGGACGGATGGAAAAAATCCCATCACTTCCGAAATTTCCCCCTGGACTCGGGGGGGCCGGGGTTGAGATTTGGGGATCCCCCAGAAGCCTGGGGTGACCCCCCCCGGGCAGCCTGAGGCACCCCCAGGGCTTTCTGTGTTGGGCATTTGGGGGGGGTCTGGCCCCAAAGAGGGGGCTGGGACCCCAAGGAGGGGACAGAGGGTGGAGGGCGAGCATAGAACGGGGGGTCCTGGGGGGGTGTTGGGTGTGGGACAGAGGATGGGGGGGGCCTGTGGGGCAGGGGGCAGTGCCCAAGGGTCAGTGCCAGGTGGCCAGGGGTCAGTTCTGGGGGTGACCAGTGTGTGCTGGGTGACCCATGCCAGTGCGGGACAGGCCAGGGGTCAGTGGTGAGGGCACAGGGACTGGTGCTGGGGCATCTGAGGCTGCTGCCGGGGTCCAGACTTCAGTGCTGGGGAGCCAAAGCTCAATGCTGTGGGGCAAGGTTGGTGCCCAGGGGTTGCCCAGAGGCCAGGGGCCAGTTCCAGGGAGCCAGCTCAGATGCCAGGAGGCCGGGGCTCAGTGCCGGGGGTCCCAGTCTGGTGCCGTGGGTTGGTTTGGCTCTGCAGCGCAGCCCCCAGAGCTCAGCAGCCCCCAGAGCTCAGCAGCCCCCAGGTCTCAGCAGCCCCCGGGTCTCCGCAGTCCCCGGGTCTCCGCAGCCCTCGGCAGCCCCCAGAGCTCAGCAGCCCCCAGCCCTCGGCATCCCCCGGGTCTCAGCAGCCCCCAGAGCTCAGCAGCCCCCGGAGCTCCGCGGCCCCCGGGTTTCAGCATCCCCCGGGTCTCAGCAGCCCCCAGCAGCGCCCTCAGCGCGGCCGCAGCCCCAGGCCAGCAGCAGCGCCAGGGGTCCGAGGCCGCAGTGCAGCACCCCCAGCCCCTCGCTCAGCCCCAGCGCCAGGTCGAAGTGCTCGAAGGAGCCGCAGGTGGGCTCCAGCAGCCCGGCCTGCAGCAGGAACTCCCCGGCCAGCCCCGCCGCGTACGGAGCCCAGAGCCCCGGGAAGAGGCAGGTGAGGCCGGCTCCGGCCGCCCAGCTCGCCCGGAGGCTCGGCACGGCCAGCGCGGCCAGCAGCAGCCCCGCGGGCAGCAGCAGCAGCAGCAGCAGGCACAGGGCCAGGTGGAGCAGGTACAGCGGGGCCAGGACGGCCACGTTCCGCCGGACACAGCCGCTCCCCGCGGCCGCTCCGCTGAGCAGAGCGGCCGGCGTGGCGAGCAGCAGCGCCGCCGCCCACAGCCCCGCGGCCCGGCGGCGGCTCCGCGGCTCCCAGCGAGCCCAGGCCGTGCCGCAGGAGCCGCTGGCCACCAGCAGCGCCTGGGCGAACACGCTCCAGTGCCACAGGAGGTGCGTGAGGCGACAAAGAGCCGTCCCCAGGTGCCAGCCCCGGGCGGCGGCCGCGGCCAGCGCCGGCAGCAGCGCTGCGAACAGCGCCGTGGCCACCGCCAGCTGTGCCAGCAGAGCCCGGCTCCGCGGCCACCGCCACGCCTGGGGACGCCGCGCCAGGGCCACCAGAAGGGACCCGGTGGCCACCGCGGCCACCGCGGAGGTGGCGGCCAGGAAAGGGGGAGCCACGCGCTGGAAGAGGGGACAGAAGCGGTTGTGGCAGGGCGCGGCGTCGTAGTCCAGGAGGCTTTCGTTGCCGTAATCGTCGTAGAAGGAGGAGAAGTTGTTCATGATTTCCTCCAGGTGCAGGGAGTCCGGGCTCTCCGGGATGCCGGGGGTCTGCGGGTGAGGGGGGTGGGCGTCAGGGAGGTGCCACAGCAGCCCCCTGGTCCCGGCTGCCCCACGGTGCGGGGATCCGGGCTGGGCAGGGAGACAGCCGGGATGGGGCCGGGATGGGGCCGGGATGGGGCCGGGATGGGGCCGGGACGGGGCCGGGATGGGGCCGGGATGGGGCCGGGATGGGGCCGGGATGGGGCCGGGATGGGGCCGGGATGGGGCCGGGATGGGGCCGTGTTCTCACAGGAGGGACACGGAGGAGCCCTGGGGGAGGCTGCAGACCCCCAGGGAGGCTGCAGACCCTGGATGGTGGCTGCAGACCCCACAGAGCCTCCTGTGAGGGAGAACTTGCCCGCAGCAGCTGCTGCGAGCCACGGTCCTGCTCAGCACCGGGGACCCCCCGGGATCCTGCTCAGCACCGGGGACCCCCGGGATCCTGCTCGGCACCAGGGACCCCCGGGATCCTGCTCAGAACTGGGGACCCCCGGGATCCTGCTCAGCACCGGGGACCCCCGGGATCCTGCCCAGAACCGGGGACCCCCCGGGATCCTGCTCAGAACTGGGGACCCCCCGGGATCCTGCTCAGCACCGGGGACCCCCGGGATCCTGCTCGGCACCGGGGACCCCCGGGATCCTGCCCAGCACCGGGGACCCCCGGGATCCTGCTCGGCACCGGGGACCCCCGGGATCCTGCTCGGCACCGGGGACCCCCGGGATCCTGCTCGGAACTGGGGACCCCCGGGATCCTGCTCAGCATTGGGGACCCCCAGGGTCCTGCTCAGCACTTGGACCCTCACAGCTCCGCTCAGCGCTGGGGACTCTCCCATGACCCCACTCAGCACCAGGGATCCCCTAAACCCCGCTCAGCACCAGGGATCCCCTAAACCCCGCTCAGCACCAGGGATCCCCTAAACCCCGCTCAGCACCAGGGATCCCCTAAACCCCGCTCAGCACCAGGGATCTCCTAAACCCCGCTCAGCACCAGGGATCCCCTAAACCCCGCTCAGCACCGGGAATTCCCGTGGTCCTGCCCAGCACCGGGGACCCCTGTGATCAGCACTGGGGACCCTCAGATTCCTCCTCACACCCAGGTCCCCCCTCCCTCCCCTCCGTGGGGCTGTGACACCCCCGGGCAGGGACAGGAATTGGGGGGTCACTCACCACGGGGACACAGTTGCCCATGACGGCTTTTCCCACGATGGCAGCGGCTCCTCTGGGTCTGGGGGCTCCGCTGGGTCTGGGGGCTCCTCTGGGGGCTCCTCTGGGTCTGGGGGCTCCGCTGGGTCTGGGGGCTCCTCTGGGGGCTCCGCTGGGTCTGGGGGCTCCTCTGGGGGCTCCTCTGGCTCTGGGGGCTCCTCAGGGTGCTGGGGGCTCCTCTGGGTGCTGGGGGAGCACCCGGGGCTGGGGGGTGGCCACTGGGACAGGAACCCACCCGTGCCTGGAGCTGTCCGGGGTTGATTTCTGCGCTCCAGAGGGAGCCGGGGATTGCGGACGGGAGGGAAGAGCTGCCCCAGGGCCGCCCAGAGGGAGCCGGGGATTGCGGACAGGAGGGAAGAGCTGCCCCAGGGCCGCCGGGGATTGCGGACAGGAGGGAAGAGCTGCCCCAGGGCCGCCGGGGATTGCGGACAGGAGGGAAGAGCTGCCCCAGGACCGCCCTCCCGGCTGGCTCCCGGCGGAAAACAGGGAATGCCTCTGCCGGGAAAACCGCCGAGCCACCACCGTTTCTCGAGCAGGAAACCATCAGTTCTTGGCAGGACAATTTAAATTAATTAGGAATTGTCTTTGCAGGCGCTCCGGGGATGCTCCCGGGGCTGGCTCGGTGGGGTGGGCCTGGTGCCAGCTCCAGGGAGGGGTTTGGGGTGCAGGAGGGGGGTGGGCACTGAGGAGACCCCGCGGTGCCTTCCTGGGCCTCTGGAATTCCCGGATTTTCCTCGGGAGGAAGGAAGAGCTCCTGGGGACCATCCTGTGGCATTGGCCTAGCCCTGGTGGCCTTGAGGCCTCCTGGGAACATCCCTGGAGATGGGGATTAGGGTTGGGAATTAGGGTTGATGGTGGTAATTTGGGAAGGGCTGGGGGTCAGGGCTGGGCAGCTCTGAGGGACAGATTTGGGGGTGAAAGGGCTGGGCTGGGGGTCTGGGAGGTGTCAGTTTGGGAGGGGCTGAGGGACAGATTTGGGGGTGTAAAAAGGCTGGGCTGGGGGTCTGGGAGGTGTCAGTTTGGGAGGGGCTGAGGGACAGATTTGGGGGTGTAAAAAGGCTGGGCTGGGGGTCTGGGAGGTGTCAGTTTGGGAGGGGCTGAGGGGCAGATTTGGGGGTGAAAGGGCTGGGGATCTCCAGGGGTTGGGATTGGGGTTACTGCTCTTTTGGGGGAGCTGCTGAGGGACAGGAGCAGGGGATGGGTGGGAGGTTTGGGGTCTCCATGGTTGGGTGGGGGAGGGCAGCTGCAGTTTGGGGGCTCAGGGGAGGTTTGAGGGGGGCAGAGCTCTGTCTCCCAGGCTCACCCCGTCCCCTGACCCACATTCCAACCCCCCAGCCCCAGAGGCAGAGAGAGGCAGGCAGGTAACGTGTGTAATCCAGATATATTTATAGGATTATTTTCCGAGATTAGCACAGGATATTAGAAAGGTTATAAAGTCACATCGACGGTCGTTGGCTCCCTTTATGTACAGACAAAAACACAGCACAACAACACAGCCCAGCCTCTGCCCCCCGGCCTCTCCAGAGCTCCCCAAAATATGGCTTTCGTGTCTATTGAGAGTTCAGTGGCGGCCGGGAAGCGGCCGCAGCCTCCCAGGGCCCGGCTGCCACCAGGGCTCCCCAATCCTCCCGGGATCCTCCTCGCCCACTTGGGATTCTCCCGGCCCAACCCCGTGGGTGGATGTGGGGCCACCAATGAGGACCCCCTCAGGACGGGGTGGTGGCCTTGGGCTCTCCCAGACACGGTGACACGCTCTCGGTGTCACGCCCTCACCCGTGGCACCTCCTGGAGCCACGATGCGGTGTCACCAACCCCCGCCAAGGGGACAAGGCCAGGGGTCACACCCCACCCTGTCACCCCCACATCACCTGGACGCCCCCAGGCCAGCCAGAACCTGCTCGTGTGCCCCCCTGTGACACGGGGTGTGTGTGTCACCTCCACACGGTGACCCCAAAAGGGCCTTTCCCACCGCGCCCCGCCCCAGACGGGGCCACCAGGGACTCGCTCTCGCCCGGTGGCTCCTCCATCGTGACGTGGAGTGTCCCAGTCACAGCTTCCACCTGGAATCCTCCCGAGTCGGGAGGGTCCCTGTCACCCCCGGCCTGTCCCCGTTCACCGCTGTGACCTGGTGTCCCTGTCACCCCCGGCTGTGACACCAATCTCTGCTGCTCCCACCTCTACCAAACCCTTTGGCTCCTGCTGGCACAAGTGGCCTCAGATGGATTCTCTGACCCCTCCCAGCCTCTCTCTGTGACCTCAGCAGGTCCCCAGGCCCCCCCAGGTGACACCAGGCCCGTCCTCCACGGGTCCCTGCCTGTGCCTGCTGCTCCCTGGGCTGTCCTGCCACACCCCACACCACGTGGCACCTCAAAACCACCAAAACCGAGCTCAAAAACACCAAATCCAGGCTGTTCTCCCTGGCCCCGGCCCTTGGAGCAGCTCTGGAGTAGCGGAACCAGCGAGAAACTGAATTCCAAGAGGGAAAACCCTCCCTGTCCCTGCCAGCTCCCACCTCCCTGCCCCACTTACCCCACTCCCCTCGCAGCTCCTGGTGCTGGGGCTCTGCCTGGGATCCCTCCAGCCCCCCAGGAGATGGAATTGTACTCGAGAACACATCTGGCTCTTTTTATTTGCAGGAATGACTCAGTTGTGGGGACCTCGCTGACAGCCTTGGCACCCCAGGATTCATCCCCCAACCCCAGCTCAGAGCTGCCCTGGGGGCTCCGGGCCTGGGTCCCCCACTCCAAGGGGTGGGAATGGAGGAAAAACACCCCAAAAACGGCTGTACCCAGCAGAGGAAACCTCAAAGGCTCCGTGTCCTGCTGCCTCCCAGTGCCAGCAGCGCTCTTGACACGCGTCTGAGCCACAGGAGCCTGGTGACATCCGCGGTGTCCCCAGCGTCCATCCCTGGCTCCCGCCTGAGCTGGGCCCCCTGTGCTCACCTCACTCCCCACAGGTGACCCAGTGCCAGGTGCTGGCAGGGTTCAGGGGAGGTGACACCTCCAGACCCGTGGAAGAGGTGGTAAAATTCATCCTGCACCTCCCAGGTGAGGTTTCCCACCCCGAGGACTTTCATTCCTTCCTGAAGGGACCCCTGGTCCTCCAGACCACCCCAAATCCATGGGGTGACCTCCCAGGTGAGGTTCCTCTCCCTCCCAAAGGGCTCCCCTCCTCCAGACCACCCCAAATCCACGGGGGGTGCCCACCCAAGGGCAGCTCCTGCAACCCCCTGGTGTCCAGAGCAGGATGTGGGATCCCAGGAAATCTCATCCCAAGGCTGGGGGTGTCCTGACGATGCCGTGGGGGGCAGCCCCTGCCTGGGGGGGCCAAGCTGGGGCTGTGCTGGAGAGGTTGGGAAAGGTGTTTGGTTTTGTTCTGGAAGTGATGGTGAAAGAGGCAGGAGGAAGGGCAAGGAGGAAGGATGAGCCAATCCCCCCAAGCCTCTGTGGGGATCCCTGAACTCCCCAGATCCCAAATCCGGTTGTTTTGGCCGCTGTTGGTTGGGGCTCTCAGAGCCAAGAGGAAAATCAGCCCTTTCCAAGCTCATCCCTGCCCTGGGAAGGGGAAGGGGGGCAGAAAGACCCCAGCCCTGCTCGGGGGGGGTCCCAAGGAAGCAGCCCCAGCCCCAGGGGCGCTGCCTCCTGCACTGAACATCTCAATAGATGGTTAAAATTGGAATTTCCAATCAGAAAATTTAGGAAAAATAAAAAAAATCGAGGTCTTTTCCTCTGGATTTGACCCCCCCAAAATAAACCTCAGCCCTCCCCCCTCCCGCTGGGGTGGGACCAGGGAGCTGTGGGGGCTCCCGGTCTTCTCCGGGGGTCCCACCCTGGACTTTCACCCCCTTTCACACACTGACTGCACGAGGACAGCTCTGCTCCCGCATGGACACTGCTCCACAAGAACCACCAAGGATAAAATCGGGGCAGGGTCTCTCTCTGCTCCCAGCTGGAGCCACCCCCGGCACCGGGGGGGTGACAACGGGGGACACCCAAGGTCCCAAACTTGCCCCGGGAGCCCGGAGCTGATTTTATCCTTGGATATCAAAGAAACCAAAACGGAGAGAAACAAAGGGAAGAGCTACATCGACCCCAGCCCAACACCCCAACCAAGGGCCCGAAGCAAAGAGCAGCCACGAAACCAAAGCAAAAAGGTCCAAAGGAAGAAGGAAGAAGTCGCTCACTCACGGGTTGGTCTGTGGGTTCGGGGCGTGGGGATGGAGGTGCAAGCAAGCAAACGGGGCCGGGGCTCTCGCTGTCGGAGTGAACGATTTGTACAAGTTCAAGAAGCGTCGGCAGCGCTTCGAGGCCGGTGGCTCTCCCTGCTCTCTGTCCCGCCATCCCTCTGTCCGTCCGTCCGCCCGTGCCGGGCGCCAGAGAAAATCTGTTGGGTTTTGTGGGGTTTGTGGTCTGGTTGCCGTTGCCATCGGGGTTCTCTTGGCTCCATTTTTCTCTCTCTCTCTCTCTCTCTCTCTCTCTCTGACCCCTTTAGATGAAATATTCCTTCTTGTCGTCGCCGCCGGCCTGGCCGCCCTCGGCGTTGATGATGGCGGTGTCGGCGTCCGGAGCATCGTCCGAGCCCTTGGCCTCGTGGGTCAGGTACGTGCCTGGAGGGGGGGACAGGGCTGGGGGTCACGGGGGGCTCTGCCAGAGCCCCCTCCCACACTAACGGGGGGAGGTGGGGCTGCCTGGAGGGCTCCAGTGGGCTTGGCTGCAATGGAAAAATCATTTTTATATTGTCACGGGATGGGATGGGATGGGATGGGATGGGATGGGATGGGATGGGATGGGATGGGATCCACGGGATGGGATCCACGGGATGGGATGGGATGGGATGGGATCCATGGGATGGGATGGGATCCATGGGATGGGATGGGATGGGATGGGATGGGATGGGATGGGATGGGATGGGATGGGATCCATGGGATGGGATGGGATGGGATGGGATGGGATGGGATGGGATGGGATGGGATCCACGGGATGGGATGGGATGGGATCCACGGGATGGGATGGGATCCACGGGATGGAATGGGATCCATGGGATCCATGGGATGGGATCCACGGGATGGGATCCACAGGATGGGATCCACGGGATGGGATGGGATGGGATCCATGGGATCCATGGGATGGGATCCACGGGATGGGACGGGATCCACAGGATGGGATGGAATGGGATCCATGGGATCCACGGGATGGGATCCACGGGATGGGATGGGATCCACGGGATGGGATGGGATGGGATCCATGGGATGGGATCCATGGGATCCATGGGATGGGATCCACGGGATGGGATGGGATCCATGGGATGGGATCCACGGGATGCAGACTCACTGGGGGTGCTCCAGGCTTTTGCAGCAGTGTCCACTTGCAGAGTGACCACTGCCCATCAGGATCCTGCCTGCCCACCCACCCCTCCTGGAAAAGCAGGGGTGCGGCTGCCCCCAGAGCAGGGTGGGGGGCTCTACTCACACATCAGCACAGGGGGTGGCCGATGGCGGGGTGGCACCGTGTCCCCAGGGCCTGGGCACAAACCTGCTGGGCAGGAAAAGGGCAGGTGGAGGGAAAAGAGGAGGAAGGAGCAGCAGGAAGAGGGAGGAGGTGGAGATGGGGACAGGGATGGTGGGTGCGGAGCAGAGATGGAGAAGCGAGGTGGGAGCTGCCTCCCCTTGGTGCTGCCCAGCTCCACCGGGACATTCCTGACATTCCGCTGCCACCGGCAGGACCCCAGACCCAGGGGGGCTCCGCTGGCTCCTCCCAGGACTCGGGAAGAGCTGCAGGACCAGGAGCTGCCCCAGAGACACAGCCCCGAGCCCCCCGAAGGGTCCTGGTGCCCCCTGCAGTCCCCCAGGCCGTACCTTTGTGCCTGATCAGGTAATGTCCCAGCACGATGAGGAGGCTGAGCAGCAGGAAGACGATGACAGCCACCACCCCGCCGATCATCGCGTGGTAGGTGCTGGAGGTCGAGGGCACCGGGCTGGCGTCTGCCCAAGGCAGGGGGAGAGAAAAGAGAGCAGGAGCTGAGACCCTGCAGGGGAGCAGAGGCTGCCGCTCCCCCCGGGGGCTCCATCCTGTGCCAGCAGCTCCATCCTGCCGTGGATCCTGGCAGCGAGAACGGGGAAGGCAGCGGGGGAAGCAAAGGGGAAATGCCATCCTCCAGAATGGGGTTTTGGCCCCGAAAAGTGGGGGATGAGCAGGCGTGGGTGGGAGGTGACATGCAGGCTGGCTGCACCCCCCGAGCGGTGATGGCACCCCAAGGACAGCAGGACCCCAAAGCTGGTCCCAAGTCAGCCACGTCCTGTCCTGGATCCGTGCTGGAATCTTTGGGCACAGCGATAAATCCTCCTCCCGCTGTGCTCAGGGTGGGGACAGAGCCACATTTGGGAAGGACGGGGTTGGGGGGACACAGGGGAGGCAGCAGGACAGAGGGACATGACACGGACACACAGGACAAGAGGCAGCTCGGGGAGCTGCTGCCACAGCCCGCCGGGAACAGCCCGGCGCTCCTCCTGGAAATTCCAAAATCCACACACACCAGGGACCAGAGCCGGGCTGGGCACCTGGCAGGGCTGTCCCCAGGCCAGGGCTGGGCCACCGTCCTCCTGTGGAGCTTCTCCGGCCGGGCTGGGGAGCAGCGGGTCCGCAAAGAGACAGAAAAGGAGCTTACGGTACCTTGGATGAGAGCTGGAGTGAAGGATGGAGCGGAGGCCATGGAAGCATGAGAGATGGGCTGGGAAGGGCCTGGCGGAGGGGCTGGAGTGGAGTGAACGTGTGGGGTGGGGAGCTGGGGAAGATCTGGGGAGGACAACAAAAACACAGGACACGAATCAACGCTGGGAAGGGACAGCGAGGTGACAGAGCCCGGCGGGGGGGACTCTGGCTCCATCTGTGACCCCACGGGTCCCACTCTGCTTCTGCCACCAGCTTTTGGGACACTGTGACCACGTGCCCCCGTCTCCTGTCCTGCCAGAGCCTGGTTACCCCCTGAGGGACGCTGGGGCTGCACAGCAGGGAGGTGCCACCACCACGAGGTGGCCTTGGGGACCACAGGGTCCCCGGGTGCTGGGCAGGGGTGGCACCAAGGTGGGCAGGCTGGAGAGCTCAGCTGGGCACGGAGGTGGCTCTCGGGGCCTGAGACACCAGAGGCTTTAGGGATGGAAGCGGGAATTCCACAAGCCTGGATCCGGAACTCGCCTGCTGTGACAGGTGACACAGTCACAGGGGTGGTGACACCAGCTGGGCGAGGGACAGCGGCTGCCACCTCCCGTGGGATGAGCTCCTGGATGGGTGCAGAGAGCTCTGAGCGCTCACAGAGGGGACAGGGGGACACACAAGGGTGACACAGGAGTGACAGGGCTGGGCATTTGGGGGCTCACTGAGGGCAGGCTGAGGGAGGGGACACAGAGGACAAAGTGCCACTGCTGCCATGCGCTGCAGGGACGGACACTGAGTGCTGAGAGGGAGGGAGAGGAGCTGGGAAAGGGAAGAGCCGGAGCACTGGGACAGGGAAAGTCCAAGCCTGGCAGAGACGGATGGAGAGAAGTTGGGAGCAGAGCGGGGACAGCTCGAATCCAAGGGAAAATCCCAGGGAAATGGGATCACATTGAGTGGGGAAGGGCTGGGAACGGCACTGGGAGCTGGGATGGCAGCAAGGGGTGGGCAAGGCAGTGCCACACGGCACAAACAGCCTGTCCTGGGTGTGACATGGGGACACACAGCCTGTCCTGGGTGTGACATGGGGACATGGGGACACACAGCCTGTCCCGGGTGTGACATGGGGACATGGGGACACACAGCCTGTCCCGGGTGTGACATGGGGACATGGGGACACACACAGCCTGTCCCAGGTGTGACATGGGGACACACAGCCTGTCCTGAGTGTGACATGGGGACATGGGGACACACACAGCCTGTCCCGGGTGTGACATGGGGACACACAGCCTGTCCCGGGTGTGACATGGGGACATGGGGACACACAGCCTGTCCCGGGTGTGACATGGGGACACACACACAGCCTGTCCCGGGTGTGACATGGGGACATGGGGACATGGGGACACACAGCCTGTCCCAGGTGTGACATGGGGACACACAGCCTGTCCCGAGTGTGACATGGGGACATGGGGACATGGGGACACACAGCCTGTCCCAGGTGTGACATGGGGACACACAGCCTGTCCCGAGTGTGACATGGGGACATGGGGACACACAGCCTGTCCCAGGTGTGACATGGGGACATGGGGACATGGGGACACACAGCCTGTCCCGGGTGTGACATGGGGACACACAGCCTGTCCCAGGTGTGAGACAGGGACATGGGGACACACAGCCTGTTCCGGGTGTGACATGGGGACACACAGCCTGTCCCGGGTGTGACACAGGGACATGGGGACACACAGCCTGTCCCGGGTGTGACATGGGGACATGGGGACATGGGGACACACAGCCTGTCCCGGGTGTGACATGGGGACATGGGGACATGGGGACACACAGCCTGTCCCAGGTGTGACATGGGGACATGGGGACACACACACAGCCTGTCCCAGGTGTGACATGGGGACACACAGCCTGTCCCGGGTGTGACACGGGGACACACAGCCTGTCCCAGGTGTGACATGGGGACATGGGGACACACACAGCCTGTCCCAGGTGTGACATGGGGACATGGGGACATGGGGACACACAGCCTGTCCCGGGTGTGACATGGGGACATGGGGACACACACACAGCCTGTCCCAGGTGTGACATGGGGACACACAGCCTGTCCCGGGTGTGACATGGGGACATGGGGACACACACAGCCTGTCCCGGGTGTGACATGGGGACATGGGGACACACACAGCCTGTCCCAGGTGTGACACAGGGACACGGGGACATGGGGACACACAGCCTGTCCCGGGTGTGACATGGGGACATGGGGACACACACACAGCCTGTCCCAGGTGTGACATGGGGACACACAGCCTGTCCCAGGTGTGACATGGGGACACACACAGCCTGTCCCGGGTGTGACACAGGGACACAGGGACACACAGCCTGTCCCGGGTGTGACATGGGGACATGGGGACACACAGCCTGTCCCGGGTGTGACATGGGGACATGGGGACACACACACAGCCTGTCCCAGGTGTGACATGGGGACACACAGCCTGTCCCAGGTGTGACATGGGGATATGGGGACATGGGGACAAGCAGAGCACAGTCAGGGCAGCCCAGGCCACAGCACCACGTGGGGAGCAGCAGGAGCTGCCCCTCCCCAGCCAAGGACAATCCCAGGGGTGCCACGGTGACACTTTTGGGGCACAGGGGATGCAGTGACCCCCCTGCCCCTTCCCCAGGACACTCCAGCCACGCCACACTCACCACTGACGTCCAGGTTGTACTTGGCCACCACGCTGCCCATGGAGCTGGTGGCCGTGCACACGTAGGTGCCACTGTCACTCTTGTTGAGGAAGGGGAAGATGAGGACGCTCTCGGAGCTGAGCTGCAGGGGAGCATCGCTGCCCTCCTTCTCCCAGAGGAATTCCTGTGGGCTGAGGAACGGGGTGGGGGTCAGCAGCCTGGAATCCCCCGGGACACACGGGGGGAGATGTTGCGTTCAGGGATGAGCCAGGATGGAGCTGCTGCTCCGGGAGAGGATGGGGGGGCTGTGCTCACTCTCATGGAGTGCCCGGCAGGGACACCCCAAAGCCAGCCCTGAGCTCTGGGGGGGCTCGCTGAGGGAGCCTGGCACAGGGAGGGGAGGTTGGCCGAGGCCTGAGGAGGAGGAGGGAGGTGAGGAAGGCCTTACATGGGGTTGCCCTGCCCGTCGCACTGCAGCTGCAGCTTCTCCCCCTCCCGCGGGTACTGCGGGTGTGGCTCGATCTTCGCTGTTGGCTTGTCTGGAAAAGGGCAGAGGAACAGCAGGGTGAGTGCCTGGCACCCCAAATCCTGCCCTGGAACCCCAAATCCTGTCCTGGCATCCCAAATCCACACCTGGAACCCCAAAACCCACACCTGGAACCCCAAATCCTGCTCTGGCATCCCAAATCCTGCCCTGGCATCCCAAAACCCACACCTGGCATCCCAAATCCTGCCCTGGAACCCCAAATCCTGCCCTGGCATCCCAAAACCTGCCCCTGGCACCCCAAATCCTGTCCTGGCATCCCAAAACCTGCCCCTGGAACTCCAAATCCTGCCCCACGACCCCAGAACCTGCCCCTGCCACCCCAAATCCCACCCCTGGGCCAGTTCTGGGTGTGCAGGGCAGAGGGGTGACAGCACCCAGAGGTGGCATCAGCACTGGGGAGTGTTCCCAAGCCCCTCACAGCACCACCACAGGGAACAGGGGAAGGGCAGTGGGGACAGGATGAGGGACGTGGTGCAGGCAGGGAGCAGGGATGAGTCCCTGGGAGATGGGGACACGCAGGATGTAGGGACAGCAGTGGGGACGTTGCCATGGCCCAGGTGTGACAGGACCACGATGGCTGCGTGTCCCTGAACACCTCAGCTGTGGGATCTGCTGAACCTCCACCCCCACAAACGTCCCCAGCACGTACAGTGGACCTGCAGCTTCTGCGTGGTTGACCTCTCCGAGTTCTGCAGGGACTCGTGGTCCACCGTGCAGGTGACCTCCACCTCGTTGTCCTCCTTGGTGACACGGAACTCCACCCTGCTGGTCACTGTGAAGGTCTTGCCGTTGGGGTCCTCCACCACCTCTGTGCCCGAGTCTGTGGGGACAGGGGACAGCCACAGCTCAGGGACAGACCCCAGCAGAGGCACGAGGCTGATGTCACCTGGAGCAGGGGACACACAGTCCCTGTCCCACAGCACAGGGGACTGTCCTCCCGCTGTCCCCCAGCTGTCCCAGCCCCCAGGACAGGGCCACCCACCCTTGAGCTCCCTGTTGCCCTTCCTCCAGCGCAGCTGTGCCGCGGGTTTGCTGCCGGAGGAGCGGCAGATGAGCCGGGCCACCTTCTCCTCATCGATGGGCTGCTCGTGGCCAAAGATTTGGGGCTTCTGGGGGATCCCTGAGGAGGAGAAGGAGACAAAAAAAACCCAGAAATGCGTGAGCTGGGTGTGCACACCACAGCGTGAGGGATCTGGGAGCTGCTGGGGTGGCAGGGGGACTGTCCCTCACCCAGCACGGTGACCAGGGCTTTGGCTGTCCTCACGGGCATGGTGAAGATGGAGCAGGTGTACTCGCCCTCGTCGGCCAGCACCACGTCGCTGATGCTGATGGTCAGCTCGTTGGGGGTGGATCTCTCCAGCTGGATCCTGTTATCCCGCAGGGCTGAGGGAGAAGGGACAACGGGCTCGGTGCCACCACCCCCTGCACGGGCTGGTGGCAGCAGGAGGGGATGTCACCCTCCCTCGCTGTCCCCTCGCGGCTCCATCCTCGCTCCCAGCTCCAGCTCTGGGGTTTTTACCTCGTTTTTCCCCGAAGTACAGGGTCTGCTGGGCAGGGTTGGACCACTGGAGCGAGGAATCATCGGGATCCTCCACCTGGCACTTGAGCACCACCGTGCCCCCGGCCACCACGGTCTCGTCCGACGTCGTGGGCTGGCTCTCTGCACGTGGAGAGGGGGAATTAGGGGGGTCCTGGCTGCCACCTCCCCCCAGAGCATCCCCAAAAGCCACCTGAGCACGGCTCTCTGTGTGTCCCTGTCCCCCAGCAGGGACAGGGGATTTCTCCCTGTGATCCCATTCCCCAGCAGGGACAGGGGATTTTTCCCTGTGATCCCATTCCCCAGCAGGGACAGGGGATTTCTCCCTGTGATCCCATTCCCCAGCAGGGACGGGGGATTTCTCCCTGTGATCCCATTCCCCAGCAGGGACAGGGGATTTTTCCCTGTGATCCCATTCCCCAGCAGGGACAGGGGATTTCTCCCTGTGATCCCATTCCCCAGCAGGGACAGGGGATTTCTCCCTGTGATCCCATTCCCCAGCAGGGACAGGGGATTTTTCCCTGTGATCCCATTCCCCAGCAGGGACAGGGGATTTCTCCCTGTGATCCCATTCCCCAGCAGGGACAGGGGATTTCTCCCTGTGATCCCATCCCCCAGCAGGGATGGGGAATTTCTCCCTGTGATCCCATTCCCCAGCAGGGAATCAGGCTGGGATCAGTCCTGCTGCCCCACCTGCAGCCCCCATGGGGACAGGGGACGCTGCTGTCCCCACGGCAGCTCACAGGGACACGGGCAGGGGGACCCAGGATGGAGCAGGAGAGCCTGCAGACACCCACAGAGGCACAGAGCCCTGCCCCACAGCCCTGGGGCTCCGTGCCAGCCACACTGGGATGCTCCAAAGGTGCGCCCAGCCCGGGCAGTGCCACCAGTGCCCGTTCCTGGGGTCACTCCTCCGTGTCCCTCCGTGTTCCCTCAGCTCCTCCTTCCCTTCCTTTGGGCTCCTGGAGGAGCAGGACAGCGCAAGGGCAGGGAAGAGCAGCTCCAGGATCAGATAACCCCCCACTGTCCCAAGGACAGCTATTTTTGGGAAGCTGCCGTGCCAGGGACAAGGGGGACGTGGCACAATCCCCAGGCCCAGCGAATGGAGAGGGAGGAAGAGGGAACCTGAATTTCCTCATTTTCCACACAGAAGGTGAAGGGAAATTTATCCTTTTGCTCCCATCACAAACTCCTCGAAGGAAGAAGGAATTTTTGGGATGGAAATCCCTGCTGGGAGGGTGGGCAGGCCCTGGCACAGGTGCCCAGAGCAGCTGTGGCTGTTCCTGGATCCCTGGCAGTGCCCAAGGCCAGGGTGGACAGGGCTTGGAGCAGCCTGGGACAGTGAGAGGGGTGGAATGGGATGAGCTTTAATTCCCTTCCAACCCAAACCATTCCATGAGTCTCTCCCTGGCCAGGATTTCCAGAGAAACCTCAAACTGGGATTAAAAACATTCCCGGTGTAAAGACCCTTCATCCCCAGGAACCTCCCCATCACCAGCGCTCAGGTTCATCCTCACTGGCCAAGTTTTTCCTGCTCTTTTCTCTTCCCTGACTCATCCCCTGCTCTCTCCAGGCCCTGGCATGGCGGGAGCTGAGCAGGGACCCCCAGGACCCCCACGCTGGGGATGGCATGGGATGAGCAGGACCCCAGCAGTGCCAGGGGACACGTCCCTGTCACATCCCTGCTCTGCCCTGGGAATCCCCCCCTGGGAATCCCCCCCTGGGAATCCCTCCCTGGGAATCCATCAGTGGGAATCCATCCCCTGGGAATCCCTCCCTGGGAATCTATTCCCTGGGAATCCATCCCTGGGAATCTATTCCCTGGGAATCCATCCTTGGGAATCTCCCCCTGGGAATCCCCCCCTGGGCATCCATCCTTTGGAATCCATCCTTGGGAATCCCTCCCCTGGGAATCCATCCTTGGGAATCCATCCCCTGGGAATCCATCCCCTGGGAATCCCTCCCCTGGGAATCTATTCCTTGGGAATCCATCCTTGGGAATCTATTCCCTGGGAATCCATCCCTGGGCATCCATCCCTGGGCATCCATCCTTGGGAATCCCCCCCTGGGAATCTATTCCCTGGGAATCCATCCTTGGGAATCCATCCCTGGGAATCCCCCCCTCTGCTTGTTTTAATTGGTTAATGAGCCTTTGTCCTGCCACACCGTAATTAGGGGATTAGGCCTTTCCAAGCCCTGTTGTCCAAACTGCAGCTGGGATGCTGAGGACGAGGGTCTGACACCCAATTAACACAATTAGCACCCTGCCCTGGGCCTGGCCTCATTAAGGAATTACTGTGGGGAGAGGTTAAACACATGGAGGATGCCATCCCCGCCCTGGGGGACACCATGGGGACACCCCGGAGGGGACATTCCCCCATCCCAGGCTGAGCTGTCCTGGCTGGGGGGCACAGCCCCCGAGAGCCCCCCTTGGCATGACCCAGATCCCTGGGGGGCTCCATCTGGAGCAGATGGGAATGGCCAGGATTTACCCAAACCCCGCAGCTGGAACCTGCTGGAAGTGACAGAATAGGGGCAGAGCCAGGGGAGGAGGGGGCACAGCACCCCCAGAGCAGCAGGACCCACCCCGGGGGTCTCCCCCTCCTCCCATGGGGTCTCTCTCTGGGCACAAGCTGCCCTGCCAGGGTTTGGATGGAGGCTCACAAAAGCCAGAAGAATTCCAGAATGGTTTGGGCTGCAAAGGGACATCAGTTCCAAGCCCCTTCCACAGGCAGGGACCCCTTCCACCATCCCAGGCTGCTCCAAGCCACGTCCAGCCTGGCTTTGGATGCTTGCAGGGATCCAGGGACAAGCTCAGGCTCCCCAAAACCACCCCAAAAATCTCTGCTGAGCTCTGTGTGGGGCCCAGAGCTGCTGCCCGTGTTTGCTGGTGCAGCGGAAGCGCTCCAGAAAAATCAATATTTCATTAATTAGAGCCATGCACTTTTGCAGAGGGGCTGCATTCATATTTATGAGGGGAGGAAAAAATGATGTGGGAAAACGATGTCGACATCTCTGCCGCTCCTGGAGCCCGGCATTGGTGTCCCCATCCAGCAGTGACTGTCCCCACAGCTCTGAGCCTCCAGCTCCAGGATGCTCCCACGAGGAAAAACTGATCCTCTGCATCCCAGGAATTCTGTGACACAACCACGGAGCAGCTTCACCAAGAGGATCCTCAGGGAAGCAGGGAGAGAGGCCTGGGAAGAACCCAGCAGCTGTGGGGGGGCGAGACTGGAGCTGCAGGATCCTCTCCAAGGAATGTCCACCCCATCCCAGCTTTTTTCCAGGCTGTGAAAGCATCTTTGTGGCAGAAATAACCCCAGGGAAAACCACCCACTGCTCCAAGCCCTCCAACGCCTCTGGTTCACAGTCACGTCCTAAAAATGTTTCTCATTTCCCTCCTTCTTTCCCAAAAAAAACCATTTCTTATTTCCCTCCTTCTTTCTCAGAAAAACACTTCTCATTTCCCTCCTTTTTTCTCAAAAAATCTCCCTCCTTCTTTCCCAAAAACCCCATTCTCATTTCCCTCCTGCTTTCCTATTTACTCTGGGTTCAGCATCACAAAGATCCAATTCATTCCCGTGGGCACAGATGTTTTCCAAGGCGCCTTATCCTCCTCTCCAAGGACTTTGTGTTCCAGCAGTTCCCTCCACAGCTCCATCCCCAGCCCTGGGCATCTTTCCTGCGGGGATCCGGGCGGGAATTTTGAATTCACGGCTCAGGAAGGCTCAGACATCTGCTGTGCACATCCCTGGCAGGCTGATTTTAGCAGGGTGTGAATCCACAGTCTGGAATACCCAGAGCCCGAATTCCAGGCAGCTGAGTCGCTCCAGATTTCCCAGGAGAGGGAAACCTGCTCCTGTTTGGGTGCATCTGCTCCGTTCCACCTCGGATCCGGCGTCAGCGGTGCTGTGACGGTGCCAGGACACATCCCATCCCTCTGGGAGCTGCCAGGTGCCTCCTGCAACTCCAGGGCTGGCTCCTTCCTCGATCTGGTGGCGTCCAGATGTCCCTTGTGGTCACACAGGCTGTCCCCAGGAGGCAGATCCAGGCAGGGAGCAGATGGAGGCCGGGCTGGAGCAGGCTCAGAGGGATCCAGGCTGATCCAGGACAGGGCTCCAGGAGGGGACATCCCCGTGTGGCGTCACCTGGCTGCGCAATCCAGGGTGTTCCTGCTTTCCTCGCAGGGATAAATCCATCTGGTAACTCCTCAAGTTCCTTCTGGCAGCTCCCACCTCTGCACCTCCAGCCCCCGGAGCCGCTCCCTCCGAGCTGTCCCTGGCACAGGGTGAAGGGTTTGATCCCAGGGTGACAGGGACTGTCACAGGAATGCAAATGATGTTCCCTGAACGTGGGAAGCAGCTCCCAGCTCAGCTCTGCCATGGGATGAGGGACACAGCTCCAGAGCTCCCTGGGAGACCCAGAGGTTCATGAGGAATCCCGGTGTCTGAGCTCCCAGCAGGATGGGATCTCATTCCTTGTGGGGGAATTGGTGACTCCAGGGGCTTCACATGAACCCCCCTCGCCCCAAACCCCAAATTCCAGAGGATTTCTCTGTAAATGAGCGTTCCTGGCTCATTTGTTCATGGCTTCCCCCTGGGAAGGGGCACAGCAAGAGGATGCAGCTTCTCATCACCTCCTGCTCCGAACCCTGGGGTCTCCCAAGGCACGGGGATGGTCCCCAGCAGCTCCCAGGTGCAGGATCCTGTCTGAGGGGCACTGCCACGACCCCAGACCCTCTGAAACTGCGTCTGTGGCCAGAGGGACACTGTCACCTCCTGCCAGACCTGCCAGGGGACAGCCAGGAGCTGCTGGTGACACCTGCCCAGGGTTCAGCAGCAGAGACACAGCCAGCAATTAGCATCCATCAGCAGCTCCAGGGAGGCTGATTCCAAGTGCTCTGGGACCACAGGATGCTCCTCTCCTCCTCCAGCCCTGGCTGGACACTCCCAGAGCTGACATTCCCAGTGTGGCTCCGGCTCCATCCTCGCTGGGCAGGGCTGGGAAGCAGCTTCTCCTCTCCTCCTCCTCCTCTTCCTCCCTAATCCCCACAGCCTGGGCCCCCCCCAGCCCTCCCAGCACCCCCAGGCCCAGAGGAGAGCTGGGATGGGATCAGGGAGCTGGAGAACTCCCTGGATGGCTCCACTCGGCTCCATTTGCACGTTCACACCAGGCTGGTGCCCTCTTCACTCAGGAAAAGGCAGTGGCACCCTCAGGAAACCCCAGAACAGCAGGATCACCTCCTTCCAAGGCCATCCCACGGCTCACAGGATCTCCTGCCACCCCACCAAGGCTCAGAGCTGCAGCAGAAGAGCCAAGACCCAGCTGGTCACACCTCGAGTGCTGGGAGGAAAACCCTCCCCATTCTGGGCCACCACAAACCCCCCAAACACCCCGACAGCCTTTCCTGGTGTCACAGCTCCCTGGGGGGCCCCCAAAAGGAGAGAATTCCCCCAAGAGCCTGGGGCACAGGGCAGGGTGACCCCCGTGCCAGCAGCCTCCCCCAGTGTGACAGCCAACAGCTGAGAACTCCTTTTTTTTGAGTGGGTTTTTTAGCTCCTACCCTAAGGCCAATCTCCAACATGACTGTTGCCAAGGGAACGAGCTCCGTGCTTTGACAGTTCTGTTTTAAGGATCTCCCTGCCCAGCGAGGTGTCTCAGCCCAGTTGGATGCCCTGGCACGAGGTTTGGTGGCTCTGCAGCCACCCCGGCACCGGCGGCAGAGCCGTGTCCCGAGGAATTGTCACTCCCCACTGCCCGAGGATTAACCACACCGTGTTGTGTAAGAGGATATTTATAACAGAACTGAGGGATGGGGAAGCCCTGGCAGCTCTGCTCCTCTCCTGGGGGACAGCACAACCAACGCCTCCTCCTGACCTCCCGAAAATAGAACCATGGAATAGCCAGAGAGGGAAGGAACACACAAAGATCCTGGAATCCAACTCCTGGCCCTGCACAGGACACCCCAACAATCCCAGCCTCTGCCTGGGAGCCTTGTCCAAAGGCTCCTGGAGCTCCAGCAGCCTTGGGAATGTGGTAATTCCCCCGATAGCCAACATAAACCCACCCTAACACAGCTCCAGCCATCCCATCAGGTCCTGGGGCACTGGAGACTCCCCACATCCCAACGGATCCCAGGAATGTGCTCGGCATCAGCCGTGGCCCAGCGGGTCACCTCTGCTGCTGCTGCAGCGTTCTGTCCCTTCTGGAGTCCCCAGAATCACCAGGAGACAAGAAAAAAACCCAGAACCCAAAGTTGGTGAGACTTGGAGAGGCAAAACGGATCCTCCAGGAGCGCCAGGAGGGTGCGGGGGTTCCGCGAGCAGCAGCAGCCGAGGCTGGAGCACCTCGGATCCATCTCCCTGTGGCTTCAGAGCAGGATCCTGATGGCAGCAGGAGGGAGAACGAGGAGCTGACACCAGCACAGACACTCCAAAGCACATCCCAGCTCTGGAAACAGCTCCCCAGGGTGTGTGGGGATCCCTGTCCCCTGAGCAGCGCCCAGCCCAGGGACCTGCTGCGCTCCCTGCCAGCGGCCACTCGGACCAGCAGTGCCAGAACTCATTTCCCTGGAAATCACAGCAACAGCAGCAGTCTGGGGAAGCTGAGCTTGCCAGCAAACGCCGTTTGAGGTGTTGTAGGCGATGAAAAGCATCTGCAGCTGAAGCAGCGCCTGGAGCATCACCCGAGGACGGGGCAGCTCCCAGGATGCTGCAGGGACACGGGGAGCTCTCAGCTGCGCTGCTCCCCGGCCAAACTCCTGGCATTGCTGCTGCTGCCAGGTCTGCACCAGCCCTGCCACCCTCCAGCACGTCCAGACACCGCAGAGGCTCCGTGGGAGCCGCAGCATCCAACACCTGCCCGCGGTCCCTGCGCCCTCGGCCGCATCCCGGCGCAGGCGGAGCGTGACGCTGGGCAGGTGACTGGAATGGTTAAACACCTTCCCTTTCCACAGCCTCGGCTTCCCCGCCTCCCTCCGCCGTCACCGGCCGCGTTTGGCTTGTCTGGCTTGGTGCTGTTGGCACCGGGGCTGCCCAAACGCAGCACGGAGCGTCCCTGCCTCCAGCGCTGCCCTGGCTCCTCGTCCTCCCCCCGGGACAGCCCCGGCTGGGGTGGGAGAGGAGCTCCGGGAGGGGGATGGAGAATCCCAGCCTGTCACAGGTGGCTGGAGGAGCTGTGGCACCACAGATCGCTCCCACCCCACCATCACCTCCCGATGGAGGCTCTGCTGCTCCCGGTGCCCGGCCAAGAGCAGAGGGGCCAGAACTGGACCAGATGGTTCAAGCTGAGCTGACCCAGTAACTGGGAGGAGGAGGAGGAGCAGATCCATCTGACTGTGGGGGTGTTACAGCGCTGGCAGCACCTTCCAGGGCCCGCAGAGCCACTGAAGAGCCAAAGCAGCAAGGACTGCGCTCAATCTGTGCAGAACCAGCACTGGGGGACCTGCACAGCCACGGCATCGGCCTGGAGAGCGGCTCAGGTGGAGACCAGGCTGGGCAGGGGGTGCCAGGCCAGACTGGCACGGCTGTGCCCAGGAGAACAAGCCCAGCACCGCAAGCAGAGCCCACCAAGCTCCCAGCTGGCACCGCCACCAAAACCACCTTGGACACACGTCTGCATCCTGCCCCATTCCCTCCCTGTCCTCCTCTCCTGCAGGGATGGGCACGAGACACCCTGGATTGGCATAAAACGAGGTTAGGAACCAAGGCAGGGAAAACAAACAGGAGCAGCTCTGCCGCAGCTCCCTCCATCTGGCTGCGTGGCCGCCGTGCCAGCGCCAGGGTGACTCCCCAGATGTAGCCGCCTCCGATTCCTCCGGCGATTCCAACACCCCTGGAGAGGCGAGAACGTCAGGCAGAGGGAGAAGAGGCAGCATCTTGCAGGCAGGAGACCTCCCAGGCAGGGAATCCTGGGCAAACGGGGCGCTTTTCCCTCTCCAGAGGAGGACGGGTACCCGGAGCTCGGGATGCTCAGCTCACGCCCCGTTCCATTGGGATTTCTCCTCCCGGGCCACCACGCTCCCAGCAAACAGCACAGGCCATGCCAAACCCCACGGCAGTGTCAGGACAGCGGCACAATTCCGGTGCCAGCGCATCCCTCACCGTCTGGGCATGCGGCGGGCACCTCCGCAGAGCCTGATCCCAGGCTTTGTCCTAAAATCCGGCCTTGCCTGTTGAGCCTAACGCGTTGTGCCAGACAGCTGAGCGGTGGATTCCGTGCTCTCCAGCCGGCTGCCTGCACAGGGACTCACTGCTCCCTCCCCTCTCCTCCGGCTGAGTGCTGATCCCAGCCCTGGAACAGCTCGTTTCCCCCAGGCAGCTGATCCGAGTCATCCGAAATCAGGCCAAGCAGGTAGTGAGTGATGCAGAGAGGTTGCCCTCCCTCCCTTTCGTGCCTCACCAGGGCTGTCACCGCTTCCTCGGCTCCGGAGCCAAGGGCTGGTGCTGGCACAGGCACTGGGAGCATATGGCAAGCCCTAATGGCACCGGGAACGGGGCTCTTGCACACATTCCTTGGGGAAAAGCACCACGGAAAGCGGCGATCAAAGGTTTCTGTTGCTCCAGACAACGCCGGGCTCCCACCACCCCACTGTGCCCCTGGGCTCTCCCTGCTCCAGCCTCCCACATTCCAGCGCTGCCGTCTCCCTGCAGGACAGCAGGACCTGCAGATGTTCCCTGCTCGGAGGCTGGGGATGGCAAAAGCCCTGTGGGAGCCCAGCTGGAAGCTCAGAGCATCTCCCCAGCACAGAGGGAGCTCTGCTGGCCTGGCCAAGCAGACAGCTCCAGCGAGCCAAAGCCACCCCGCAGGACAGGGACAGTGCCCTCAACCTGCCTCTCTGCAAAGCCCTCATCTCAGCAGGCTCAGGACACCTCCCGATGTCCTCCAGTGCCCCAGGGAAAAAAACAGCCCCTAAAGTCATCTGGCTTCAGCCCGTGGTGGCCTCCCATGGAATTGTCCAAACAAAAGGGTTACACAACTGCCGAGTGGAATAACCCTGCAGAGAGAGAATGATCCTCACACAAGGACAACCACGCACCAGCCCAAACAGCCGAATGTGCCGACAGCAGCACAACGCCAGCCAAGAGCACAGACAGGGCCCTCTTGTGCAGGACCAGTGCTCCCAGTGCCTGGGAGGCTTCCAGGGGATCCTCCACACCCTGCCATGGCTCTAGTGGAGCCATCCACCGTGCTGGAGGAATGTTCTCCAAGGAAGAGAGTCCATCCTGCCCCAGGACGGGTGACAGGGAGGAGATGTCCCCTGAGCCACGCTGGGATGGCTCAGGGGCTCCAGGATGAGGCAGCAACCATGAAGATGCAACAACTTCTTTCTGAGCATCTCCCAGCCATCCATCTCCTCTGCTCCTTGAAGGGTTTTTCGGGCTCTTTTTGTCCAGCTGTGCTGGACACTGGCACTGGTGGCCAGGGCTGGGCCACAGCAGAGGCCAGTCCAGGAGGAAATCTTGCAGTGTCATCATCCAGGCTGCGTCCTGTCCCAGGACAGCTCCGGGTCACGGCCACCTCCCCTCCTGGGAGCGCTCCCTGGGATGCTCAGCCATCCCCATCCCCACGCTGAGGCTGCCAGGAGGTCCCCACGCCGTGGGGCTGAGGATCACCCACACCCAAGTGACTCTTTTGGGTGCCCGTGGGAGGACCGTGGCCAAAACCAGAACAAATCCCGGGATTCGTGAATGGGAACACAGCCACCAGCCCCCAGAGCCTGTGACAGCAACAGAGATGGGTGCGGGGGAGCCGTGGGGGCTGCGGGCTCAGCCCTTGTCCCCGCCGTGCCACGCTCCCACCCGCGCAGCCCTCGGGACCCTCGATCCCGTTCCCAAATCCCCTCCCTGCTCCTGACGGGCCGCAGGGATGTGGATGGAGACCGGAACCACCGTCAGCACCCCCAGACCACAACACAGCGAGGCCAGCCCAGCCCCTGGGTCCTCCCCACCCAAACACGCGCGGCAGCATCGATTCTGTCACGACAGACGACTCCCGACACGGCAAACGGAGCCGCCAGCAGCCAGACAGGGACGGCGGGTCCGAGCCACCGCCGGTCACCCCGCGGGGACCGCAGCCCCACAGCGTCGGGGGACACGGCGCTGCCACCGGCGAGCCCCGGCAGAAATCACAGCCGCTCCGCACCTGTCGCGACCGTCGCCGAGGGTGAACCCCCTTTGTCTGGCGAGCCGGCGGCCGCGGGATGCCCGGCACATCCCGGCGGGACGGGGAGCGGCCGCCGCTGCCGAGCCCCCCGCCCATCCCGGGGAGGCGGCTCCCACCGGAGGGACCGGCAGGGACCGGGGAGCCGCCCCAGCCACGGCGGGGATGTCACGGCCGCTCCCCCGGGGACTCCGCCCGCCCCTCGGCGGTGTCTGTCTGTCCCCGCTCCGCGTGTCACCGCCGGGCCCCGGCACCCTCGCGGCGGGGCGGCCGCGCCGCACCGGGGACCCTCCATCCGCCCCCCCTCTCCGCGGGCAGCGCCGGGAGGGGCCGAGCGCCGCCGCCGCCGCCCGCCGGGGCCTGTCTGGAACCTTCCGCCGCCCCGGCCCCGGCCCCGCCCCGGGCGGTCCGCGGCCACCGGGGGACACGACGGGCAGCACCGGCGCCGCCGTGACCTTGAGCCCCCGCCGGCCGCCCGGGAGCCGCACCCGCAGCCGGCGGCGGGGCGGGCCCCGAGGGCCGGGCGGGGCGGGGCGGGCGGCACCTGCCTGACCCACATAACGGCCCCGTTCGCGCCGCCGCTCCCCGCACCTGTCGCTCGGTTCCCCGCATCCCCGGCCGTAGCGGCGGGGGACGCACGGGGAGGCTCGCCCGCTCCCGGCGGCGTCACTCACCGTCGCGGGAGAGGTTTCCCCGAGCGCTGCCGAAGCAGGCGATGAGCAGGAGGATGCCGAGGGCGGGGGGCTGCATGGTGGCGGCGGGAGCCCGCGGGGCCGGCGCGACCGAGCCGCAGCGCGGGCGGCGGGCGCTGCTCCCTCCGCTCTGGAGCCGGCGGTGCGGCAGCGGCGGGGATTAAATAGAGCGCGAGGAAGAGACCATTCGTGCCGGGGGGGGGGCGGGGGGGCCGCGCCGATGCCGCCCCCCTCGGCCCCCGTGTAAACACGCCCGCTCCGGCCGGCGGCCCCCCCCGCGCCCTGAGGCGCGGTGGTGCGCTCCGCATGCGCGGCTCCCCGCGGGAGGCAGGTGCGCGCGGGGCGGCGGCGGCGGCGGCGGCGGCGGGAGCGGCGGCACCGGGGTCCCCTCGGTCCCCTCGGTCTCTTCGGTCCCCTCGCTCCCCTCGCTCCTCTCGGTCCCCATCCCGCCCCCGCGCCGAGCTAGCCCGGGCCCAGCGGAGCGGCGATACCTCAGGATGCCGTCCCCACACCGGATCCGTGGCTGGGCGGTCCCGCCGTGGAAGGGAACTCGCCGGTCTGCGGCCGGGAGCGGGAGCGGTCCCACCGCGAGGTATCGGCCGGTCCAGCGAGCCGGGTCCCCTCCGGGCTCGCGGTGTCCCCTGGACGGGCCGGGTCGCTCCGCGGGGCCGCTGGTTGGATGGAGCACGGTCCCTTGGCAGGGGGAGAGGGGCCGGAGCAGAGGTGCTGGAGTGTCACCTGTGCTGGGCTGGCACTGGCACTGCGATGTCACCTGTGCTGGCTGTCACTGGCACTGCGATGTCACCTGGCCTGGGGTGACACCTATGTTAGGATGTCACCCGTGCTAGGGTGCCCCCGTGCTGGGCTGTCACTGTCACTGTGTTGTCACCTGTGCTGGGGTGACACCTGTGCTGGGGTGACACCTATGTTAGGATGTCACCTAAGCTAGGGTGCCTCTGTGCTGGGATGTTACTCTCAGTGGGATGTCACCTGTGCTGGGGTGTCACCCGTGCTTGGATGTCACCCGCGCTGGGGTGTCACCCATGTTCGGGTGTCACCTGTGCTGGGATGTCACCCATGTTCGGGTGTCACCTGTGCTGGGATGTCGCCTGTGATGGGGTGACACCTATGCTGGGATGTCACCCTTTCTCGGATGTCATTCATGCTCAGTTGTCACCCATGCTCCGATGTCACCCATGCTGGGGTGTCACTCGTGTTTGGATGTCACCCGTGCTGGGGTGTCACCCGTGTTCAGATGTCACCTGTGCTGGGGTGTCACCTGTGTTCAGATGTCACCCGTGCTGGGATGTCACCTGTGCTGGGGTGTCACCCGTGCTGGGGTGTCACTCGTGTTTGGATGTCACCTGTGTTGGGGTGTCACCCTTTCTCGGATGTCACCTGTGCTGGGGTGTCACCCTTTCTCGGATGTCACCCGTGCTGGGGTGTCACTCGTGTTTGGATGTCACCTGTGTTGGGGTGTCACCCTTTCTCGGATGTCACCTGTGTTGGGGTGTCACCCTTTCTCGGGTGTCACCTGTGCCAGCCAGCGTGTCCCAGCCCGTCACTGTCTCTGAGTTTGAACCACCCAGTCCCACGCCTGCTCCTTGCAGCTGAACCACATTTGGGATGGATCCTGTTCTGTTCCCGGCCCTAAAAGTCAATGTCCGGTCCTGGCTGGCCCCTGGCATCTCCCAGGCAGCTCCTGTCTCCACCCTCACCCATCCGTGCTCTCTCTCATCCATCAGATGAGCTGGATCCCCCGAGCTCCGGCTCAGCCAGCCCAGGCATTCCCAGCTCCGGGGAAACATTCCCAGCTCCTTTCCAGAGGAGGATTAACCCCTTTTATGGGATGGTTCGTGTTCAGCCCTTCCCCAGGCCTGCAGCAAGGCCTCACGTGCGTTTTTGAGGAGCTGCTCCGAGGTTCCTGCAGCAGAGCTGTGCAGGGATGGTTCCCTTAGTCACAATCCCCGTGGGAAGCGGCCGTGGGAGGAACAGCTCGGTGCCGGTCACAGCCCATCCCCGCGCTGCCTCCAGCTCCCTCCCGACTGTCTGACCCTGGAGCTGCCCTGGGGCAAATCTGAGGGCAGAAAAGGCCGGGTGAGGCTCTTCCCAGGCTTTCGCTCCTCGTCCGGTTGGGGAAGGGCTGTGGAAGCCCCGGGATGTGGGAAGGGCAGAGGGAATCCGCGCTCGGCTCCTGGAGGCTCCAATCTGGGGAGGGGCCGGGCTGGGTCAGCTCTGGGGGGCTGTGGGTGGCTCCTGGGGGGGTGTTGGGGGCGTTTCCTCTGGAAAAGGGGGGTCTTGTGTGGCACTGGCTCTCCTGGGGCTTCCTGCGGTCCCCCAGCCTCCCTGGGGAGGAGGAAGGTCCGTGGGGGTCGCGTCCCTTCGGGCGGTGCCTGGGCTGGGACCCCCCTCCCGGAGCCCCCCGCTGTCCCCTCTCGCTGCCGCAGCCCGGGGGCTCCGGGCACGGCTTTTAACCCTTTCCGTGTCTCCTGCAGGAGCCCGCGGGGGGCTGTCCCCGACCCCCGTGGGTGCAGCACCCGCTCCCCATCACACTCGGGCAGGGCAGAGGAGGCGGAGGGAGAGGAGGAAGAGGAGGAAGAGGAGGGAGAGGAGGAAGAGGAGGGAGAGGAGGTGTTCAGCGTGCAGCAGGTGCCGAGGCGAAGCTCGCCACAACAAATCGCTGTGATTCAGCCCCGGAGCATCTGGCAGCGAGCGGTGACGAGCCGGGGGAGCCGGTGTCACGCAGCCGCTCCGCCGAGGCGTCCCGGAGCCCCCGGGAACCGGAGCTGCCCCGCACGGATCCGCTCATCCGGGGGGGACGGAGCTCCTCAGCTCCCGTTTCCCGAGCCCCCGCTGGCCTCAGTGGCTCTGCTTCTCTCTCGGTGTCACAGCACAGGACACAGCCGTGTCACCTCCGTGCTCTCTGGGAGCTCCCTGCGCTGTCCCAGCCCTCCCGCACGGCTGGAGCATCCCTCAGGCGGGTGGGAAGGGCTGTGCCAGGTGGGGGGATACACCTGGGTGGGTTTTCATGGGGGGACAGCACCCCTGGGCAGCACACCAGGTCTCAGAGGTCTCCTGCTGCCAGCTCCCCCTGCACTGCCCTGCATCTCAAAAATCGTGTCTGTCCGACCCTTCTTTCATCACAGTTCCAGAGAATTTCCTCCCTGGTTATTTGAACTTAATTTTCTGTTGTCTTACCATCCATCTCCTGACTTTTAGGATCAGGGCACAAGCTCCTGTCATCCCTTTGCGGTCCCTCCAGTGGTTGCTGTCTCTGGGATTGAGGTTGGATGATGGAATAAATCCTTCCAAGTCATCAAACGGGCTCCATGACATATTTCCCTTTAAACAACCATGTTTGCTGCCACCCCAGGCATGGATGGCATCTCCCTGGAGGCTCTGCAAAGGCACAGAAATCTCCAGGGAAGCCGTGGGAGCCGGAAGGAACAGAGGTTTGCAGCATCCCTGTGAGATCCTTGGTGCCCAGAATGGCTTCCTTTAACCTCTGGCACTCCTCGTGTGTTCCTGCTGCCTCTGTGACATGCTCAGCCCTGTTTGTTTTTATACCTCGTCTGATTTTGCTCTTCAAAAAGCCCTTCATTAGCCCCACGCTGGGTTTGAGTGTTTCTCCTGTCTGGTGTCACTCCTCGGTCCTGGATTCTCTGCTCCACGCTGAGCTGAGCTGGGGCAGCATCCAGCGACTCCAATTCCCAGATTCCACTTCAAGCCGAGCCAAGAGCGGCCTCCCCACCTCTCCTGCTCCTCTCCTTGCTCCGAGGAGTGTGTGGGACGTGGAGCTGCTCCGAGCTGGGTCCCTCCGGCTTGGCGTGGGGGTGGCTCCTGTCCCCAATTCCCATCGCTGTTGTCACCTCACTGCCGGAGCCTCGTGGCATTTTGATCCCTCTCATGCGAGCCTGGACTTCCCTGCAGCCCTGGGGACGAGGGAGTGTGATTCCATCTGGGCTTTTTGGCTGCTCTTCGCAGCTCGCTGGAGCTGCCAGCCAGATGTTTTGGTGTTTACTCCACCCTTGCATCTCCTTTCCTATCAAAGTTCACTTTGCAGCGTGCCTGGCTGTTTGTGGTGCTGGTTCCACACCAGTGCAGGCTCTTACCGAACTCCTGAACTCGCAGCCGAGCTGATTTCACTGAATTATTCTGTACAGAAATATCTTGTCCTTGATTTGCTTCTGTTGAGGTTTGGTAGCTCCTCCTGAGTCACGTTGCTGTGAGTCAGGAGCCAGAACCTGATGCTGGTGCTCGGGGATTCCTCCCTGAGCTGGGCTCTCATTTAGGGGCTCTCATCTCCCTCCATCCCATTTCCACCCTGCAGGACTCGCAGGGGGGAGTGCAGAGCCCCAAACTCAGCAGGGCTCCGTGGTGGGTCCAACCTGACTCCCACCCACCCCTGAAGCGACAACAAACCCTCCACACCTCCCTCCCTTCCTCCCTCACCTCCCTCTCAGCTTCCCAGCGCGTTTATTTCTGTGACTCCCAGACCTCACACTGGCACTGCGGTGTCTTGTGTGGGTACAGGAATAACCTGCCTGCCTGCAGCCAACGTTTGGCCCCAAATCTGCTGCCCCTGGGGCAGGGGGGCAGCGTGCTGGCAGCTGCAGCTCAGCTGATGCTCTAAGGAGCTTGAATGTGGCACTGAGGGGTGATGGATGGTGCTGCTGCCAGACACAGTGACCAGAGAGGGCTTGGAGGTCACTGGAGTATCAGATAACCTTTATCTCCTTTGACTGTTGAATTTCTAAGAGCATTAAGGGCTTACTCAGCCATGGCACCCAAGTGCCTGGGTAAAAAATCCCGCTCTGGGAACAGCTCTGGGGGCTGGAGGAGCAGAATCCCTGGATGGAAGGGAACCCCTGGGGCTTGGAAGAAAGTCCAGCCCACTGGAGTGACTCCCTGAGGCAGCTGAAGCCACTCAGGTAAATCTGCAATTGCCACAGGAGCTTTCCCAGGGTCCATCCACGATCAGCAGGAGCGGTGTCGAGGGCCAAGATCCAAATGGACATTTCTAATCCACTCTGGTGCTGACATTTATCAGCTCCTGGCTCACAGCTCGGAGCTGACTCCAAATCCTGGCTGGAAATTCGCTCCCTGAGGGTTGTGCAGAGTTTTCCCCGATGGGACAAAACCCACGGCTCCAAAATGTGCTCCCACCCCAATGTGAGCGCTGGGTTTGGTTTGTTTGGTGTAAAAACATGGCAATTAGTGCAGGGATTGATCCTGGAGGGTCTCATTTCTGCAAAGGAGTGAAATCCATCCCAATTAATGGTGTATTTGATACGAGCACATGTGATGTCAAAACAGAGCCTGGAAATAGCTACAGAGAAACCGAGAAAAAAAAAAAAACACAAAAAAAAAAACCCAGGCCAAAAGAAAATGGGCTTTGAAAATCTGGCAAGAAAATTAACAGAAAAAAAAAAAGATAAATGCAGCAGAACTTTCTCCTTGGTAACTCTCACACTTCAGAGCACAGAACCTTGTTTAGAGGTAACTCCAGCCTCAGGAGCTCCTGGTTATTCCTTGAGTGTGTCCTAAGTGAAATTATTGATGAAACTGGTTTAATCCATGAAACATCGACATTTTATAGATCCAGGTTTGCCGTCCTCAGCTCTGAAAATGAGATTTTTCTTATTCTGGGAAAAATGCCTTGAACAACTGGGTGAAATCTGAGGCTGGAGGAGCTTCTGTGGGGGTAGAAAATGAGTTTTAAACACTGTAAATGACAACTGGTGAGGCAGCTGGGGAAAGTCCTTACAGGGAGAAGTAACTTTTGATTTATTCCAGGTAATAAACAAGGCCTGGATCAATATTTCACTATCAAACAGATGCTTCTTCTTTTTTTTTATATATATATTTATACACTGAGCCTAATGTACTCAAATCCAACATCCTTGGGAGGGGAAGGAGCCAAGAAAAGTTGACTGCAGCAGCAGCAGGAATTTGCAAACGTCTTGAAATGACATAAAAAGAGGAAGCCGGTTAAAAGGAAATTAAAGGGAGCAGCTAAATGAGTGAAATCCTCGGCTCTGCCGTGGAGAGCATTTAAAGGCACCCTGGGAAGGTTTGGAGCCAGGATTCCGTGTCCTCTGCTGCCACAGATGTGCTGCAGGGGCTCGGGAGGAACATCTGGAGCAGCTGCTGGGGCAGGGGTGGGGATGGAGCAGGAGAGCCCGGGGGGATGGAGGGGATGGAGCCGAGGGAAGAGCCCAGGAGGGGCTCTGGGAGCTGGAATTGCTGCTGGATGGAGGCTGAAGGACAGAGTGACCCTGCAGGGACACCAGGCTGAGCTTCCCCTGCTCCCAGCGAGCTTTTGTTCTCACCCCCCTTCCTGTCACTGCATTTTTAGAGGTTAAAAGTCCTTTGATGAGGGTAATTTTTAGAGACAAATGCAGTTCTGTGCGAGGTGTGAGGCTCAGGGGCAGGGAGAGGACAGAGCCCGGCCGGGTTCCTGGAGCATCCCAGTGTCCCTGTGCAGGGGGACACGGCTGAGGAACCCTCAAACCCAAGGACTGAGGAGCTTTTGGAGCAATCCTGGAATTGGAAAATGTCTAAAGTCATCCAGTCCACCCCAGTGCTGCCAAGGCCACCGCATCACTTTATTATTAATTTTTATTATTTTTATTATTTTTATTATTTTTATTTTATTTTTATTATTATTACTAATTTTTATTTTTATTTAATTTTTATTTTTATTTATTATTTATAATTTTCCTTTCATGTTTCCTTCATGCTCACAGGAGAATAAGACCATTCTGTGCTCCCCCAGCAATGGGTGGCTCAGGGTGATTCCAGACTCACAGAATTCTATTAAAGCCAAGTGCATCACTTTATTATTATTATTTTATTATTTATTTTTCATTATTTTAAAATTTTTATTATTGATATTTATTATTATTTATTATTATTTATATATATTATTTTTATTATTTATTTTATTATTATTTTTATTTATTTTTATTTGTTTTATTATATTATTTATATTACTTATATTATTTTATATATAAGTATATATATTTTATATATATTTTATATCTATATATATTATATTATATTATATTACTTATATTATTTTATTTATTTTATTTATTATGCTCACAGGAGAATAAGACCATTCTGTGCTCCCCCTGGCAATGGGTGGCTCAGGGTGATTCCAGACTCACAGAATTCTATTAAAGCCAAGTGCATCACTTTATTATTATTATTTTATTATTTATTTTTAATTATTTTTTAATTTTTATTATTGATATTTATTGTTATTTATTATTTTTATATATTATTTTAATTATTATTTTTATTTATTTTATTATATTATTTATATTACTTATATTATTTTATATATAAGCATATATATTATATATATTATATATTATATATTATATTATATTATATTACTTATATTATTTTATTTATTTTATTTATTATGCTCACAGGAGAATAAGACCATTCTGTGCTCCCCCTGGCAATGGGTGGCTCAGGGTGATTCCAGACTCCCAGAATTCTATTAAAGCCAAGTGCATCACTTTATTATTATTATTTTTATTTTTTATTTCTATTTTTTATTATTTTTATTATTAATAATAATTTTTATTTTTTATTTTTTAATTATTTTTTCTTATTTATAATTTTCCTTTCATGTTTCCTTTATGCTCACAGGAAAATAAGACCATTCTGTGCTCCCCCTGGCAATGGGTGGCTCGGGTGATTCCAGACTCAGGAAATTCCAGAATGGTTCAGCTGGAAAAGGACCTTAAAGCCCATCCCACTCCCTGGACCCCTCGCACAGCCCGGCTTGCTCCATCCAGCCCGGCTTTGGATGCTTCCAGGGATGGAGCAGCCACGTTTTTCACGAGGATTGGCACGTTTGGAGTGAATTCCCGCATGCAGGACCTACAGAAAGGTGATTTTTCAGGGCTTGGTGGCTGTTTGCAGAGGGCTCTGGTGGCATCCAGGCTGCTCAGAGCATTCCTGGAGAGCTGTGAACAGGGAGCTGGAATATTTGTAAGGATAAAAATGATTGAGGAGCGCCAGATCAGGGGCTGAACGCGAGGAGCTGAAGAGGATCCCACGATGCTCATGCCCAGAAGGGCAGATTGCATCCCAAGGAAGCGCAGGATGGTGCCTGTGGCAGCCAGCAGGGAATGGCTGGAGCAGGAATGGGAATTCTGGAAGGGTGGGGCAGTGCCCAGCTCGGGGAGAGGGGAAGGAAATGCAGCAAATCAAGAGGGGAGACACATTGGCATCTCCCACCAAGAATGAGAGGAGATCCATGGATCCAATCCTGTCTCTTCCCAAGAGCTCCCCCCTCCTCTCCACTCCCATTTTCAGCTCTGGCCACGGATAACTCCTGTGAAATCCCAAGGCAAAGCTGGTTTTTTGGGGAGGAATTTGGGCTGTGAAATCGGGCTTAGAAACGACCCCCTTAAGCGTGGAGTCCTGAGCTGAGCTTAGGAGGCTGCAAATCCCCATCTGCCACGGCAGGGATGGCCCAGGAGGCTCAGGCTGCTCCCAGCCCTTGGTGCTGGAAATAATTTGCCCCTCCTGTAATTAATGACTGCCCTGTCTCACCCAAAGTGTCGGATCTGCTCCTTCACACGGAAAATTCCCCCTGTCCCTGCCCATCCCGGCTCTTGTTGGGAACAGCAAAGGGCTGGAGCAGCTGAGGAGCCAAAAGGTTCCAGATTCCGGCTGGAAGAGAAGCTGGGAACGGGGGGGATGTGGCTGAGGTTTGTGACACCACGAGGGGGTGAAGCAGAGATGCCCTTCCCCCAAAATTCCACAGAATTCCACAGAATTCCACAAAATTCCACAGGATTCCACAAAAATTCCACAGGATTCCACAGAATTCCACAAAATTCCACAGGATTCCACAAAATTCCGCAACATTCCGCAAAAATCCGCAAAAATCCGCAAAAATCCGCAAAATTCCGCAAAATTCCGCAAAATTCCGCAAAATTCCGCAAAATTCCACAAAATTCCATAAACTTCCGCAGAATTCCACAGAATTCCACAAAATTCCATAAAATTCCATAAAATTCCACAGAATTCCACAAAATTCCACAACATTCCGCAAAAATCCGCAAAAATCCGCAAAAATCCGCAAAAATCCGCAAAAATCCGCAAAATACCGCAAAATTTCGCAAAATTTCGCAAAATTCCACTGAATTCCACAGAATTCCACAGAATTCCACAGAATTCCACAGAATTCCACAAAATTCCACAGAATTCCACAAAATTCCACAAAATTCCACAAAATTCCACAAAATTCCACAGAATTCCACAGAATTCCACAGAATTCCGCAGAATTCCGCAGAATTCCGCAGAATTCCGCAGGATTCCGCAGAATTCCGCAAAATTCCGCAAAATTCCGCAAAAATCCGCAAAAATCCGCAAAAATCCGCAAAAACCCGCAAAAATCCGCAAAATTCCGCAAAATTCCGCAAAATTCCGCAAAATTCCGCAAAAATTCCGCAAAAATTCCACAAAATTCCACAAAATTCCATAAAATTCCATAAACTTCCACAGAATACCACAGAATTCCACAAAATTCCATAAAATTCCATAAAATTCCACAGAATTCCACAAAATTCCACAAAATTCCACAAAATTCCACAAAATTCCACAACATTCCGCAAAAATCCGCAAAATTCCACAAAATTTCGCAAAATTCCGCAAAATTCCGCAAAATTTCGCAAAATTTCGCAAAATTCCACAGAATTCCACAGAATTACACAGAATTCCACAGAATTACACAGAATTCCACAGAATTACACAGAATTCCGCAAAATTCCACGAAATTCCGCAGGATTCCGCAGGATTCCGCAAAATTCCGCAAAATTCCGCAAAATTCCACAAAATTCCACAAAATTCCACAAAATTCCACAAAATTCCACAAAATTCCACAAAATTCCCACAGAATTCCCACAGGACCGGAACAGTGTGAGCTCAAATTGAAGAGGAGAGAAATTTAAAGATGAGGAAAGGAAGTGATCCTCACGCAGCAGGAAGCGAGGGGAGGGTTAGGGCGGGATTTTGGGAAGAAATTCTTCCCTGTGAAGGGCTGGGATGGATTTCACAGGGAATTTGGGGCTGCCCCATCCCTGGAAGTGTCCAAGGATGGGATTTGGAGCACCCTGGGATAGTGGAAGGTGCTCCTGCCCATGGAAGGGGGGTGGGATGAGATGATCCTTCCAACCCAAACCATTCTGGAATTCCAGGATTCCGAGGGATTCGCTGCTGGAGGAAGCAGAGGAGATCCAGGCTTAAAAAAAGCACCAGAAAACTGCAAAAGTCCTTCAGCAGAACCTGGTGGCAGCACACAGGGACATCTCCAACATCCCTGATCCAAGAGCTTCCCAATCTTCCTGTCCTGGGCCCTCCCAGAACCCTCAGAGCGGAGCCAGGCGTGTTTGGGATCCTGGGATTTGCTGTTCCCTGACCCCAAACTGAGGACAAACGTTGTTTTCTCGTAGGAACAACACAGCTGGAAGGCTGGAACCAAAATATTTATCAGCCATTAAAAAACTCTGGAGTCTCACGTTTGGAAAGATGATTTTAAAACTGTGTTTTTAGGTGATAAACTCCTTTGGGGAAATGATCTACAGCTTCTTCAGGAGGTCCCTGTGACCAGGACAGGACGCCAAGGAATGGCTGGAGCTGTTTCAGGGAGGTTCAGGTTGGATCTCAGGGAAAGATTCTTCCCCCAGAGGGTGCCCAGGATCCCCAGGGAATGGGCACAGGGTGGGAATTTTGGGACTGTGCGGGACCAGGGGTTGGATTCAGTCCTTGTGAGTCCCTTCCAGCTCAACATCCCATGATTTTACGAGGATAAAATCCTCTGGGAGAGCCAGGCACGTTTCTGTGCTGCTTTTTGGGATGATCTGCTGTGGTCACCCCAAATTCCTCCGTTCCCCCCAGAGCAGGATCCGCGTTCTGCTCCTCCGAGGCTCAGCACGGTGACAATTTCCTCGCTTCAAATTTCCCTGAAATGTCCCTGGCTGAACCCAGCCAGGTGGGCAGCAAAGACGTGGGAGTGTGTGTCGGAGTGGGAGCTTTTCCAGCTCCCACACTTGGCACCTTTCCTTGGATTCATCCTTGGATGGCTGCAGCATCACCTGCGGCTCCCTCCGAGCGTGCTGCCAGCCAGGAAAAGCCTTTTCCCGATATTCCCAGGCTGGGAATGCTCCTTCCCGGGCTGGGGGAGCGGGATGAGGCTGGAATAACCCAGCTTTGGGGAGGAATCGTGGAATTCTCCTGGTTTTTGGTGCGGAGCCGCTGCCCGCAGCAGCTCGGGCTGGGACCGGCGACCCCTCCCTCTGCAAAATCCCAGGAAAAGTGCGAAATGCCAGGAAAAGAGCGAAATCCCGCTGGTTTAGCGCTCGTTTTCCATCCGTGGGGGAGAAAAGGCTCTGTGGCAGGGCAGGAGCAGCTCTCACTTCCAGCACGGCTTTTTCCAGCCCCGGATAATTCCCAGCCCCGGAGCCTCCGGTGTTTCTCCGTCCCTGCCGGGATCTCCGGCGCTCCCCGCGTTTCTCCCGGGGATTTGCGCTGAAAATCAGCTTTTCCAGCTCTTCCCCACCTTCCAGAGGTGCGGGATCCTGGGAGAGGAGCGGCCTCTCCTTGGCTCATCCTTGGACATTCCTGGTGCCGGATCCTCCTCTCCCTGCCCCGACCCCGGAGTTCATCCCTGGCCCCAGCCGGGTGTGACATTCCTTTAAAACCGTGTCCCGTCACTGTCCCCTCCCCTGCTTGGAGCTGCAATCCGGGGGGGGTTTGATTTGGGAGTTTTTGTTTTGGTTGGGATTTTTGTTTTGTGGTTTTTTTGGGGGGGTTTATTTTGGTTTTTTTGGTGTTTTCTTTGTGTGTAAAATCCAGGGGAGAGCTGGGTGTGTTCCCAGAGCTTCCCAGAGCTTCCCAATGCTTCCCAGAGCTTCCCAATGCTTCCCAGAGCTTCCCAATGCTTCCCAGAGCTTCCCAATGCTTCCCAGAGCTTCCCAATGCTTCCCAATGTTTCCCAGAGCTTCCCAATGTTTCCCAGAGCTTCTCAGAGCTTCCCAGCGCTTCCCAGGGCTTCCCAATGTTTTCCAGAGCTTCCCAGAGCTTTCCAGGGCTTCTCAGAGCTTCCCAGTGCCTCCCAATGCTTCCCAGCGCTTCCCAATGCTTCCCAGTACTTCTCAAGGCTTCCTAGAGCTTCCCAATGTTTCCCAGCCCTTCCCAGCGTTTCCCATCCCTTCCCAATGTTTCCCAATATTTCCCATCCCTTCCCAATGTTTCCCATCCCTTCCCAATGTTTCCCATCCCTTCCCAATGTTTCCCATCCCTTCCCAATGTTTCCCATTCCTTCCCAATGTTTCCCATCCCTTCCCAGCGTTTCCCAGCCCTTCCCAGCGTTTCCCAGCCCTTCCCAATGTTTCCCATCCCTTCCCAGCGTTTCCCAGCCCTTCCCAGCGTTTCCTCCCTGGCTGCAGGAGGAGTTCATGGACTCCGAGGTGGGAATGCTGCAGGGGCTGCCTTTGTTTGGGGTGTTCCATCAGGACACTCTGGGAGTCCTGGCGTGTTCCCATGGAAGTGCTGGAGCATTCCCTGAGCTCCTGGGCCCGGGTGTTGGTGCCATTCCCGCACATCCATCCTCGCTGTGATCAGCCTCCTGTTCCTGGGATAATCCGGGTGGGCAGGAGCTGGGGAGTCACCTCTGGAGCCGCTGGCTGTGTCAGGTGAGCTCCTCAGAGGTTCTGCTGCCGCTCCCACCCATCCCTGGAGCTCCTGGTGCTCCAGCTGAGCTCGGGAATGTTCCTCCTCCACCTGGAAATGGCTTTTGTCCCCTCAAGTGTCCTGCCCTGTCCAAAGCTCGGAGCTGCTGAGCGCACCAAGGACAAAGGCAGAGCCCTGGGTCTGCTCCAGCCCCGAGATAAGGCTCAGTGTAATTAGAAACTTCTAACGAGCACAAATGAATCAAACCTGCTTCTCTTCCTCCTGGGACACTTTAACTCTTCCCAGCTGCTATTCTGGGCTGTGGAACCATTCCTAGCTCGGTTTCCAGGCTGGGAAAAGCTGCCAGGAGAGAGAAATGCACATTGAGGCAGCCCTGCTGAGCTGTGTGACCCCGGGGACAAAGGAGGGACGGTGGGGACCAGGATCAGGAACCCTCGGGATAAATAAAGATAAATAAAGATAAATAAAGCCAGGGATAAATAAAGAGCAGCCGTGGTTTCCTCTGCCTCCATCCTTGACTCTCTGTGCTCTTCCATCCCAAGGAATCTGAGCTGGTTCTCATCTCAAATCCAGGAAATTTCAGCTCTGGGGGTTTTGTGTGTTTTACCTTTGGGGTTTTGTGTGTTTTACCTTTGGGGTTTATGTGTTTTACCTTTGGGGTTTTGTGTGTTTTACCTTTGGGGTTTGTGTGTTTTACTTTTAGGGTTTTGTGTGTTTTACCTTTGGGGTTTTGTGTGTTTTACCTTTAGGGTTTTGTGTGTTTTACCTTTGGGGTTTTGTGTGTTTTACCTTTGGGGTTTGTGTGTTTTACTTTTGGGGTTTATGTGTTTTACCTTTGGGGTTTTGTGTGTTTTACCTTTGGGGTTTTATGTGTTTTACCTTTGGGGTTTTATGTGTTTTACCTTTTGGTCCTCTCCAGGCAGCCCCTGCCAAACCATCAGTGATTTCCAGGATCCCTGATGGGATCAGATCCCTTGCCATCACCAAATCCTGTTTTTTTGTGTGTGAAATGGTTCAAATGGCTCTTCCCAGCCCAGTTCTTGGTGCCTCTGCTGTAGCAACACCCATTTTTTATCTCTTTAATTCTCATTAAATGTCTCCTCCCCGCTCAGTCCCCTGCTCAGTGTGCACCTCTGCTCTTGAGATCCTCCTTTTTCTCCTTGCCTGCCCTTCCCAGACAATATCCAGTTGGATATTAATATTCCAGACAGAAGTTATCCCAACGAGCCTGTTATGCCAATTAAATCAGAATTTTGCTTTGTATGAAGAATTCGAGCTCCTCCTGTTTGCTCTGTTTTTAATGTTTGTACACACAGATTTCTGGTCATTAAAGCCTTGTCCACTCCTGTCCTTGTCCTCCCATGAACCAGGAATGGTGTAAATCCATCCTGGAATCGTGAGGGTTTCTTGCCTGGCCTGGGGTTTTCAGAACCAGCTTCTCTGGTGGTTAAAATCCTATTAATTTCCAGCCTGTGCTCCTGGCAAATTTATATTTATTTATTCCTGTGCCAATTTGTGCTCTGGATTAACCAGGGCTTCTCCCTCTATGGTTTTGCTTCCCTGCTGGATTTAGGGCGAGGATTCCTCCTCTCCTCAGCCTTCCCTGAGCTCTGTCATTCCTCCTGGATTCCCATTCCAGGGCAGAAATCCCTGGGATCGGCACCAAGCACCTGCTCCTTCCCTCTGCTAAACTCCCTGGGAGCAGCGCTGCTCCAGCCCCTGGGATGTGCCATCCCCTGGATCCCTCCCTGCAGATCCTGGGATAATTCCTGCTGGAATGGCTGCATGGGATGTTAACCCCTGCATGGCCGTGGGAGCTGATCCAGGGCCTGCTGGCAGAAATCCCAGTCTGGGAAACTGAGGGCAGGGGGTCCTTGGGATGAGATCAGCAGGAGCTCCGGGGTTTGGGATCACGCTGGGATTGGACTGGACATTGACTGGGAATGGGGAGAGCTCCAGGGTTTGGGATTGGACTGGGATTGGACTGGACATTGAGTGGGAACGGGGAGAGCTCCAGGGTTTGGGATTGGACTGGGATTGGACTGGACATTGAGTGGGAATGGGGAGAACTCCAGGGTTTGGGATTGGACTGGACATTGACTGGGAACGGGGAGAGCAGGAGCTCCGGGGTTTGGGATCGTGCTGGGATTGGTGTGACAAGAGGCATTGCTGGATCCTACCCTGGATATTGGGAATGGGGAGAGCTCCAGGGTTTGGGATTGGACTGGATATTGAGTGTGAAGGGGGAGAGCAGGAGCTCCGGGGTTTGGGATCGTTCTGGGATTGGTGTGACGAGGGGCACTGCTGGATCCTGCACTGGATTTGGGGAATGGGGAGAGCTCCAGGGTTTGGAATCATGCTGGGATTGGACTGGACATTGAGTGGGAATGGAGAGAGCTCCAGGGTTTGGGATTGGACTGGACATTGACCAGAAATAGGGGGAGCAGGAGCTCCGGGGTTTGGGATCGTGCTGGGATTGGTGTGACTGGACATTGACTGGGAATGGGGAGAGCTCCAGGGTTTGGGATTGGACTGGATATTGACTGGGAACGGGGAGAGCAGGAGCTCTGGGGTTTGGGATCACACTGGGATTGGACTGGACATTGACCAGAAATAAGGGGAGCAGGACCTCTGGGGTTTGGAATTGGACTGGGATTGGACTGGGCATTGACTGGGAATGGGGAGAGCTCCAGGGTTTGGGATTGGACTGGATATTGAGTGGGAATGGGGAGAGCAGGAGCTCTGGGGTTTGGGATTGGACTGGGATTGGTGTGACAAGAGGCACTGCTGGACCCTGCACTGGATTTGGGGAATGGGGAGAGCTCCAGGGTTTGGAATCATGCTGGGATTGGACTGGACATTGACTGGGAAGGGGGAGAGCTCCATAGTTTGGGATCGTGCTGGGATTGGACTGGACATTGACTGGGAATGGGGGAAGCAGGAGCTCCATGGTTTGGGATTGTACTGAGATTGGTGTGACAAGAGCCATTGCTGGATCCTACCCTGGATATTGGGAATGGGGAGAGCTCCAGAGTTTGGAATCATGCTGGGATTGGACTGGGAATGGGGAGAGCAGGAGCTCCAGGTGTTCCTGGGCAGGGATCCTGCTCAGGAGGCTGGAGAACATCTCTGGACATGGGCTGGGTGGCACCAGGTGACATCCAGCTGGAAACCACCCCTGGATGCACTGAACTCCCAGCGCAGGGACATCCCAGCTGGACAGGCTTGGGGAGGGCTCAGTGCCAGGCGTGGGGACAGTGCCAGTGGCACGGAGCAAGGTGAGCTCCTGGGACAGGAGCAGCTTCATCCGTGGGATCCTCGGGATGGAGCCAGGAGAGGCACTGAGAGCTCCTGTCCTGTGTGTGCCCCTCAAGTGTCCCTCAGACCCTGTCCAGGATCCTTGGTGGGAGCACAGAGCCCCACTCCCAGCTCCAGGCTGGAACATTCCATGAGGGATGTGGCTCTTCCCGGGCTCCGGACGCTCCCCACGCCGTGGGCTGGAGCCACGAGTGCTCCTCCCCGGTGCCGGGAAGAGGACGGTGCCTCTGCAGCTGCTCGTTCCCAGGAACTGACAGTCCCAGGAATGCTGCCAAGTCTCCAGCTGATGGATGAGCCCCTCTCCGAGCCTGAAAAGATTCCAGGAGAAGGGATTTGGGGATCTGGTGTGTGGGGATGGCAGGGAAGGGGCACAACTGGGAATGGGAGGGTTCTGAAGGGTCTTCACATCCATGGGAGTCACCAAAGTGGGCTGGGAGGAGAGTCCAGGAGAGGAGAACGGCCTGAGGCAGAAGAATACAGAAGGGGTTACGGCACAGAGTGAGATCCTGAGCCAAGGGAAGTGAAGGGCCTTAAAAACATTAAATTGAGCAATTTGGGAATGAATCATGGGACCGGAGAATCACGGAATGCTTTGGGCTGGAGGGACCTTAAGGATTATCTCATCCCACCCCTGCCATGGCAGGGACACCTCCCACTGTCCCAGGCTGCTCCAAGCTCTGTCCAGCCTGGCCTTGGGCATTGCCAGGGATCCAGGACCTGCTCTGGGCACCTGTGCCAGGGCCTGCCCACCCTCGCAGCAGGGAATTTCTCCCTAAGGAAGGAAGGAATGAAGGGAATGGATGATTCATGGTGCAGGGGGAGCTCCTAGCCATGAAAATGGGGTGCCATGAAAATGGGGTACCATGAAAGTGGGGTACCATGAAAGTGGGGAGCTCAGGAGTTAAAGCTCTCCTCCCCTGGGGATGTCTGTGAGTCAGGTTTTTTTGCTTTCCAGCAGAAAGGGGCATTCCAGGGAAGTCAGCAGATCCCAGGGGCTGTGGGGGCTGACTTCTCTTGGCCAGCAGGGAGATGAGAGAGCCAGAGCTGCTGGCCAGGATTGCCAAATCCAGGAGCTCCCACACCCCGTGGTCCTTGGGAACAGCTCCTGGCCGTTCCCAGCAGAGCCAGGAGCCTCGGTGACCTGCTGGGCTCTGCTGGGATCATCCCAGGATCCTGATCCCAGCATCCCACAGAGGGCCCAGCCCAGCCTGGCTGCTCATCCTTGAGAATTCCCCTCCATTCTTCCCTTCCCGACCATGGAATGATGGCCTGGCTGGAGTCTGACCCTGCTGAGCCGCCTGAACTGGGATAATTCTCCCTCAGGATAATTGCTGGGGTAATTTCTCTGCTCAGGAGCAGCCCTGAGGAAATTTCAGCCTTGCTGGAACCCTGGAATGCCTGAATTTCCATCCTGTGATTCCCACAGTGATTCCCACAGTGATTCCCTGGCTCGGGGGGGACAGGAGGAGAGCTGGGGGGTCCTGTGGGGGTCTGAGGAGCCCCTGGGGACCCCTCTCTGCTGACCCCCAACCCCCCAGCATGGCCAGTGCCCCCCAGGTGAGCTGGGATGGGAATGGAGCAATCCAGGGCTGGGCACTGGGAGGGGAGCAGGGGACTGGAGAACACGGAGACTCTTTCTCCTCACGCTCAGCCCAACCTCCCATGGAGGAGCAGCCACTCCAGAGCTTGGGATGAAATCACTGGAGCCATCTCAGAATTCCAGAATATCCCAAACTGGAATGGACCCCCAGGGATCACCCAGCCCAATCCCACCCTGGGAGCTCTGGCAGGAACGGGCCTGGCGGTGCCCGACATTCCCGGAGGGATGCAGGGATGGATGACACCGTGGGATGCAGGACAAGGAGCAGCCACCCCTCATTTCCCAGAGTTAAACCTCCCCTCACCCAGGGCTGCCTCCCACCCCCTTTCCCCATCAAAACAAGATCCCAAAATCTGAGCAGAGCTGGAGCTTCGGCTTCCCAAGTTTTCCTGGTTTTGTGGACGACCAGGAGGAAAGAGCTGCCTTGGCAGGGGGGTCAGCTGAGGACAGCGAGGCTGTGCCAGGCTCAGAGGAGGCCAAAAGCAGCTGGGCACATTCGTGGAGGAGAAATGTGGCAAGGACCATTAAACCTGCAAGATTCCATCCTGGCCTTGGGAATTCCCTGAGACACAGGTCAGGGATCTCGGTTACGCCCTGACACCCCCGAAACTCCCGAGCCCCTTGGAAAACAGGGAAGTTATTAAAGGAAGTTATTAAAGGAAGTGTGAAATTCTCGTGCTCTCAGATATCCTGGCGTGTTCCTCTTTCTCCTGCTCAAAGAGCTGGACCAGCAGATTCGCTTCCTCAGTGAGGAGGATGCTTCTTTCTGGAGTTATTCCCACAAATTAGGAGCATCTGATGCTCCATCAGTGGTGATAATGAAGTGTTCTCGCATTGAATTGCAAATGGAGCTGTTCTGGGGAACTCCCTGCAGGAATTAGGGGGGAAAGTGAGCGGCTCTGGCTCAGCACTGATGGGAGATCAAGCACTGAGGGTGTTTGGGGTGTCTGGGGCTCTCTCCTGGGACAGGACAAGGAGCACAAACACCACAGGGACACCTTGGGGGGGTCCCTGTGCAGGCTCCGAGGCCAGCAGGAGGGAGAATCCCAGGAATGTTCCTCACACAGCTGCAGGTCCCCCACCTTTGCTCCATCCCCTGAGTGCTCAGGGAGCTTTTGCCTCTCCCTGGCTGGGAACGAAGCCTCCAGGTGCCGAAATCCCGGGATATTCCTGCTGGAAAGGGCATTTTGGACAGCAGGTGTTGGGAGTGAGGCTTTCCAGGAGTGCTGGAAACAAATCCCTCTCCACCCCCAGAGCTGTTCCAACAGCCCCTGGCTGAGATGTTCCATAGCTGCTGGGAAAAGCTTCTCCCTGGCCTGCCCTGGGTCCTGGGCAGGCTCTGCACCTGCCAGGAGAGCAGCCAGGCAGCTCTGCTGTCACATCCCACCTCTCTCCAAGCATTCCTTCCTCATTCCATACCCCTGTCCAAGCTCAAAGAGGCTTTTCCTGCACTTTTTCTGGCAGCTGGGAGTGCCAAAGCAGGCAGGACACCCCAAATGGGGCAGGCAGGGCTCCTGGGGAGCCCTGGGATGTGTCAGTGCCACATCTGTCCCCAGCTCTGGTCCCTGTGAACAAACATCCATCAATTTCCAGACTGGGCTGTTGAAATGTTGGGAAGAGGGGAAATCTCCAGGAGTATTTATGCTGGAGACTGAAATTTAATCAGCAACATTAACGAGGCAAGAGCCCTGCTGGGAGTGCCAGAGAATGAAGAGAGAAAAAGAACAACCCCAGAGCAGCCAGGAGAGGACCTGGAGGGAAAGTGCTCCAAAGGCAGCAAATCCTGCAGCTTTCCATGGGGAATGTGAGTGATCCCAGTGTTTGTGATGATGGACACTGTGGCCTGGAGAGGGACAGTGCCCAGCTCTGAGGTGGGTGGCTCAGGAGCTGCTGGATCCAGGTTTGTGCCATGGAAATGTGGGATGAGGCTGGAATGTGCCCACAGAACAAAGATTGGGGCCCAGCAGAGTTGGGGGAGCTGTCACAGAAAAGGTGAAACTCCTGTGAGTTCCAGGGGAGCCAGGGAATGATTTTCCTCCATTACCCAGAGCTGCAGGGAGATGATTTTCCTTGGTGTTTTCCATGGAAAAGCCCTTGGGGTTAGAGCAGCAAATTCCAGACTCGGTCCTGAAGGGCTGGGATCACCAGCTCAGATCCATTCTGGCTCCTGACATCCTCATCCAGGCTGGGAATTGCATCCAGCTGGAGTCCAAGGAGGGTTTTCCCTCTCAGATCCAGCAGGATGGAGCCAGCATTTCCCCTGTGGAGAAGGATCTCCCTCCACTGCTGCTCATCCTCAGTGTCTCCAGCACCCCTGCTCCAGGTGGCTGGAATTTCACAGTTAACCCTGCCCTGAGAGGATTTTCCCCTTGTGCAAAGAGCTCCTGCTCTTTGTGGGTGTCAGAGCATCCCAGCCTCATCCAGGGGCACCAAATCAGCCTCATCCCAAAAAAATGAGCTCCAGGCTTCACCTTCCCCCTGGTGCTGCTCATTAACAAATATGGGAAAGAGTGAAAATTGGGCAGAATTCTCGTCTGCATCACGGACTCTTAAACAGCCTTTAACTCAATCTCCTGCTCCGAGCTGAGCATTAAACGGCTCCAAATGGAACTGGTGGGAAAACACGACCTCATTAAGTCTGTGCCCCATCCATCACGGGCTGGAGGCAAACAAACCACACGGAGAAAGGACTTGGAGCAGGGAAAAAAGGACTCACGGGGAGCTGCAGCCTCAGCCCAGCAAAGGTCGTCATTCCCAGCCCATCAGTTATTCCCCAGTCTGATCAGGCACGTGGGATTCCCTGGGAAACAACAAAATTGAGGATATTTTTGAGGATATTTAAAAAAAAAAAAGGCCCAGACGAACCAAAATGTTGAATTTTTTATTCCAGAGGCAGCGAGATTAAACATATCCTAAATTATACATCCATGGGGCTCATTACAGACACATCAGGGAGCTGAGGGCTGGCTGGAAAAACCTTCCAGGGAGAGCTGCTCCAGCTGGTGCAGTACAAAACCTCTGGGTGCAGAAAAACCCAGCAAATCCGATGTTCAACCCCTTCAGGGTGGAATTCTGCTCCTTCTCCTGCCTGGGGCTGAGGGAGGGGATTTAAATCCAGGGGATTTTGCTGAAATCCCTGGGCAGGGACGGCTACCACAGAGCAGGGGGGTCCAGCCTGGCCCTGGGAGCTGCCAGGGATGGGGAAACCTCGGCCAGGGCATTCCCACCCTCCCAGGCAGGAATTCCTCCCCAATCTCAGGTTCAGGTTGGAGAAAAGCTTGGCCCCAGGGCTGCCAGGGGTGCCCAGGGTGGGGTTGTTGGGGTGTCTGTGCAGGAGCTGGACTGGAGGATCCCTGTGGCCTGTGCAGGCTCCAGTTCCCACTGGGAATCCTCTTCCAGCACCGGCTTCCCTCTGGAACAACCCGTCACTGATGGCATTTAAACCCAAGGTTTAAACTAAAGAATTCCATGGGGAAATTCCCAATTTCTGGCCCAGGAGCCCAAAATGTGCCTGCAGTCACTTGCCACTGCCCTTTTGGGAAGGCCCTGGTGAGGGACAGCTCGAGAGCCGTTCTTTGTCTGCAGGAATTAAAGGGGATTATGGAATTATTTATTTCTACCAGGAATAAGGGGAATGGCAGCACTGGCATGGCCTCAGTCCCACATGGAAGCTGCTGCTGCCTCAGCTGAGGAAAGCCAGGCATTGGAACTGATATTCCTGCTTGGAATTTTAAAAGGAGCAGGAAGATGTTTCCTGATAACAGCAATGATGAAATATTTTCTCCTGCTCCAGTGAGGAATCAGGATGGGAAGTGGAGATTACAGAACAGGGCCGTGGGATCACTGAGGCTGGAAAAGCTGGAAAAGCTGGAAAAGCTCTCCCAGTCCCAGCTGTGTCCAATCCCCACCTTGTCCCCAGCCCAGAGCTCTGAGTGTCACCTCCTTGGACACCTCCAAAGCTCCCTGGGCAGATCTCCCTGCCTGACCCCCTTTCCATGGGGAAATTCCTGCTGCTCTCCACCCTGAGCCTCCCCTGGCCCAGCCTGAGGCCGTTCCCTGTTCTCCTGTCGCTGTTCCCTGGGAGAAATCCCGACCCCCCCGGCTGTCAGGGGCTTGTGCAGAGCCAGAAATTCCCCCTGAGCTCCTTTGCTCCAGCCTGAGCCCCTTCCCAGCTCCCTCAGCAATTCTCCAGCCCCTTCCCAGATCCCTCAGGAATTCTCCAGCCCCTTCCCATCTCCCTCAGGAATTCTCCAGCCCCTTCCCAGCTCCCTCAGGGATTCTCCAGCCCCTTCCCAGCTCCCTCAGGAATTCTCCAGCCCCTTCCCAGATCCCTCAGGGATTCTCCAGCCCCTTCCCATCTCCCTCAGGAATTCTCCAGCCCCTTCCCAGCTCCCTCAGGAATTCTCCAGCCCCGTCCCAGCTCCGTTCCTTTCCCTGGACACGCTCCAGCCCCTCCAGGTCTTGCTGTGAGTGTCCCAGAGCTGGACACAGCCCTCGAGGGACCCCTCAGCCACACAAAATCCAAACCAGAGATTGTTGAGGGAGAATTTCTGGAGCTGCTGCCCTCCCTCAGCTCAAACCCAGCACCGGGAGAGGCTCATCCAGGGAATTCTCCAACCACTGAGGCTGAGCCGCTCCAAAGGTCCCTCCCAGCCCATCTGGATCCTCACCCAGCCCCAGCCCTGCCCCCCTGGCCCTCGGTAGTGGAGCAGCCCCCAGGATCCCATTTCTGTCACTAATTTGGCAGAGTGCGTTCAAATCCTCACCGTGAGGTCATGGCAGCGCAGATGGCACCAAGCCACCGGTGCTGCAGTGACACCGGGAGCTCACAGTGACACCGGGAGCACACAGTGACACTGGGACCTGGTGGTGACACCGGGAGCACACAGTGACACCAGGACCTGGTGGTGACACCGGGAGCACACAGTGACACCGGGAGCACACAGTGACACCAGGAGCTCACAGTGACACTGGGACCTGGCAGTGACACCGGGAGCACACAGTGACACCAGGAGCTCACAGTGACACCAGGACCTGGTGGTGACACTGGGAGTTCACAGTGACACCAGGAGCTCACAGTGACACCGTCACTCCATGGTGACACCAGGAGCTCACAGTGACACTGGGAGCACACAGTGACACCGGGACCTGGCAGTGACACCGGGAGCTCACAGTGACACCAGGAGCTCACAGTGACACCAGGACCTGGCAGTGACACTGGGAGTTCACAGTGACACCAGGAGCTCACAGTGACACCAGGACCTGGTGGTGACACCAGGAGCACACAGTGACACCAGGAGCTCACAGTGACACCAGGACCTGGCAGTGACACCGGGAGGTCACAGTGACACCAGGACCTGGCAGTGACACCAGGAGCTCACAGTGACACCAGGAGCACACAGTGACACCGTCACTTCATGGTGACACCAGGAGCTCACAGTGACACCGGGACCTGGTGGTGACACCGGGAGCTCACAGTGACACCGGGACCTGGCAGTGACACCAGGAGCTCACAGTGACACTGGGACCTGGCGGTGACACTGGGAGTTCACAGTGACACCAGGAGCTCACAGTGACACCGTCACTTCATGGTGACACCAGGACCTCACAGTGACACCAGGACTTGGTGGTGACACCGGGACCTCTCAGTGACACTGGGACCTGGTGGTGACACCAGGACCTGGTGGTGACACCGGGAGCTCACTCTGCCCTTGGTCCCCAACACTTTTCCTCCTGGATGGTGGCATCGGTCCAGGCGTGCAGATGAAGGTCCAGGGGATCACTGCCATCAGCTGTCACCTCGTGTCACCAGCTGCTGATTCCTGCCTGGATGAGGCAGAAAATGGGATCTTGGGAGCCCTGTGGGAAGGTGGGGAGGGGTCCCTGGGCTCTTTTGGCTGGGGCTGCTCCTCGGTCCTGCCCAAACAGGGCTGGGTCCCCCTGGGTGACCGAGCTCCCCAGGTTTGTGTGGGGCTGGAGGGAGCAGGGCAGGGACAGATCTGGGGGATCAGAGAGGAGGGAAAGGGGGCACAGGACTAACCCTGGATTGGGGAGCTCACCTGGATTTGGGAAAGGAAGATCCAGGGGAAGGGATGGCAGAAATAACCCCTGGAATGGGGTTCACACACCTGGAAACAGGAAAGGTGGAGCTGGGGAGGGGCTGGAAGGACTGAGCGTGGTTTGGGGAGCTCACCTGGATTTGGGAGAGGATGATCCAGGGGAAGGGATGGCAGAAATAACCCCTGGAATGGAGATTACTCACCTGGATTTGGGAGAGGATGATCCAGGGGAGGGATGGCAGAAATAACCCCTGGAATGGAGATTACTCACCTGGATTTGGGAGAGGAAGATCCAGAGGAAGGGATGGCAGAAATAACCCCTGGAATGGGAATCACACACCTGGATTTGGGAGAGGATGATCCAGGGCAGGGAATGGCAGAAATAACCCCGGGATGAGGTTCCACAGCTGGATTTGGGAGAGGATGATCCAGGGCAGGGAATGGCAGAAATAACCCCGGGATGAGGTTCCACAGCTGGATTTGGGAGAGGATGATTCAGGGCAGGGAATGGCAGAAATAACCCCTGGAATGGGGATTCCACACCTGGATTTGGGAGAGGAAGATCCAGGAAGATCCAGCACCCTCGAGGTGCCCACCCACACCCTGGAAGGGACCGAAGTTATTCCCACTCCGCCTTTCCTCATGAAAAGATTTAAAAATGCTCTTTTTATTGTGCCCCACTTTTCCAGCCACCTCCATCTCCTCTTGAGCTTTCGAATTTCTCCCTACAGCAGGAGCAGCATCCCTCCATCCTCCTCCCGTCCCCTGCTCCCAGGGGCACGCAGCTTCCTTGTCCAGAAAATTCCGAGGATTTGGGTTTATGGGCTCAGCTCCAGAGGGTCCCTTTGGCTCTGCACAGGGATGAAGAACTGAGGTTCAGTTCAGCCTGGGGCTGATGTGACGGTGTCACCACAGCAGGGACATCCCACAGGTGTCAGACAGGCTGGCACCACAGCCCTGGGGACAGCCAGGAGGACACAGGAGCCCCAGGAATGGCACCATGGACTTCTGTCTTTGGGGACAGCCAGGAGGACACAGCCCCAGGAATGCCACCATGGATTCTAGGAAGACACGGGAGCCCCAGGAATGGCACCACAGACTCCAGGAGGACACAGCCCTGGAAATGCCACCATGGACTCCAGGAGGACACAGCCCTGGAAATGCCACCACAGACTCCAGGAGGACACAGCCCTGGAAATGCCACCATGGACTCCAGGAGGACACAGCCCTGGAAATGCCACCACAGACTCCAGGAGGACACAGCCCTGGAAATGCCACCACAGACTCCAGGAGGACATGGCCCTGGAAATGCCACCACAGACTCCCGGCTCGCTGGAGCCCTGCGAGGTCAGGTCGGTGTTAACTCCCTGAAGCCCTGGGGAGAGATTTCCCAGCTGGAGGAGGAAAAGGCTCTGGCTGAAGCTCATCCCGTGCCCCTGTGGGAAGCACAAACACCTCCAGGCACTGAATCTCTTGTTTGTTTATCTGAGCCTGGCGTTTACTCACCGTTATTTGCTTGGATCAGTCTGGCTGTGCCTGGAGGAGGCAGTTTGGGAAAACCTGGGAGATGCTGACAACTGGTTATTTATATTTTCCTTTATCAGGAGATATTCTTGGAGTGTTTCCAAAAGGAGCTGATTCTGTTGTTAGGATCATCGTTCTGAGGGTGCCAGCTGCCCCCCAAAGCTGCTCCATCACTTTTCCCCTCACCTGGACAGAGGATGGGAAACACAAAAAGCTCCTGAGCTGAGATCAAGGCAGGGAGGGCTCACTCAGCAGCTCCCAGCACGGGTAAAACTGGCTCGAGTTGGGAAATTAATTGAGTTAATTGAATTTATTACCATTGAGATCAGAGTCAGGTAATGAGACGGAAACCCAAGTCTTAAAAACACCTTTCCCCCACCCCTCCCTCCTTCCCAGCCTCACTTTGTTCCTGATTCTGTTCCTCACATGGGAAGGATTCCTCACGCTCCCCCTGCTCTCCAGAGCCCCTCGTGTCCTCCTTCCTCCCTGCAGTGTTTTCTCTCACTCCTCTGGCCACAACTGATTCTGCACAATCCCTTCTTAAATCCTTTCTCCCAGAGGATGAAGATTCACCCCCAAACCTGGAGCTGGGCAGCTCCAAATGAAATTCTCCTCTCCAGGTGGGGATTTCTTCTGCTTGGTTCAATTTTAGGGGTGAGGAAGAGCCTTCACATCGGCACAGTTGAGCCTCTCCGTGCCAGGGGACTGTTGAGCTTTATAAACAGCATTTTTTCTGAATCAAATTGTGCACTCATCAGAAAATGGACCTTGCTGGTTGATGTATGTTGGAAAGTGCCACGTACCTTTATTGTGCTGTATAAATAAAATATAATAATGCTGAGACTCAAGGACTCCCATGGAGTCATTCAAGAGAGAGGCAGAGGGCCAGTGAATGAATTTGGACAAGATTCAGAAAAGGAAAAGAGATTTATTTATTGTTTAAACAGAGAGAGAAAAAAAAAAGAGCCTTTCATGTCACAGAAAGGGGTCCTGAGCCTGAGTTAAGCAGCAGAGCAGATCCTGTGCTTGAGGAATGGGATGAAAAGGGGATTTTCCTGTCTAAAAATGTGTGGATGGCCGTGGTCCAGGGTGGGTTTGGGGGTCTCCAGCCCTGCCCTGCCCTGCTCAGCTCCCCAGGTTTGTGTGGGGCTGGAGGGAGCAGGGCAGGGACAGATCTGGGGGGTCAGAGAGGAGGGAAAGGGGGCACAGGACTAACCCTGGTTTGGGGAGCTCACCTGGATTTGGGAGAGGATGATCCAGGGGAAGGGATGGCAGAAATAACCCCTGGAATGGGGATTCCACAGCTGGATTTGGGAGAGGATGATCCAGGGGAGGGGATGGCAGAAATAACCCCGGGATGAGGATTACACAGCTGGATTTGGGAAAGGATGAGCTGGGGAGGGGCTGGAAGGACTGAGCATGGTTTGGGGAGCTCACCTGGATTTGGGAGAGGATGATCCAGGGAAGGGAATGGCACCACTAACCCCGGGATGGAGTTCCACACCTGCAGAATGTCCCAGAAGGAGCTGATCCATCGGGACAAGCCCCCAGCAACCCCACAGAGAAGCAGGGAAAGCTGTCCCAGTGATGCTGTGCAGGCTCCCAGGAGGGCACAGCAGTTTTTGGGTGCCAGCAGCTCTCTGTGCCAGGGATTTGCATTTTTCCCTGATTTCTGGCACTGGGCTTGTCCCTGGTTCTCCCCTTGCCCCAGGTGAGCCCTTCCTCGGGCTCAGGTGCTGCAACAGTGAAATCTGTGAGGGGGACAGGTTAATACAAAACTTCCCAGCCTGTTTGCACCTTTCCCTGGAGCCAATCCAAGGCTGCTGCGAACACAAAGGGATTCATCACTCTCGGGCTGTCTGCAGCCAGCAAACCCAGAGCAATGTTTGACAGCGAGGAATAATTACCTTGCCAGCTTTGCTTTATCCACATTTCAAATTCAGGGGGGAGATAAAACCACGTTACCAGTGGCTCAGGGAAGGAACCCATCCAGGCTGGAAGCTCCCACACCCCAGGAGAGCCCAGAGAGGGATGAGAGGCACTGGGGCATCTCCCCCTCGTGTGTCCTTTTGTCTGGGCCTTCCTCACTAATTCCTTCCTCTCCAGGGGCTCTGGATGGCCCCATCCCAAAATTTTCCCCTAAATCTGACACCAGGAATCCTGCCCGGCCTGGGGACACCACCCCAAGGTGAGCTCTGGGCCAATTTATTTCGCTCATCCTCCACGTCTTTAATTAAATTAGCTCGAACACAAAGGGTTGCCTGACCCTGATTGGGTTAAACGAGCCCGTCTCCATGGCAACCGGCTCCTCCGAAGGGCTGATATCTCCTGTCTCTCTTCCAAGCCCTTCCACATTCCTCAGCTCCCATCCCTGGGTTTTAAAGGCACCAAGTTGGGTTTGGGAGGAGCCGAGCCTGGCTTTGGGGGGTGACAGCTCTTCCCCAGCTGGTGGGAGCGCTGCAGGAAGGATCTGATTCCTCTGGTGGTTCCCATTCCCATCATTTTTCAGTGGGGATCAATGCTCACAGGGCATTGCTCTGTGGGATTCCTCCTGGAGAAGAGGAAAAAAAACAAAAAAGCCATTTTGGAGTTTGAGCAGGAAAGGCTCAGCTGCTTCCAGGTGTCATAAATAAAGTAAATAAACAGCAGGAGTTGTCTCTGGGAGCTCATGGTGTGGGGAAAACACAGAGCTCTGAGCCAGACCAAGCCAAGGGCTGGGAGCACCAAATGTGAAATTAGCACTGGACAAAATCCCTGGAGATGGGAGAGGAGAGAGGAGGAACAACCCCAGGGACCGGCACAGGCTGGGGGTGCCCTGCTGGGGAGGATCTGGGTGGTGTCACCAAGCTGTCCCCAAGCCAGCCCTGGCAGCCAGGTGGGTCCTGGGGTGGCTGAGGACGAGCATTCCCAGCAGGTCAGGGAGTGATGCTGCCCCTCTGGCCAGCCCTGGAGGCACCTCTGGAGTGCTGTGTCCAGCTCTGGATCCTCAGCACAGCAGGGACAGGAGCTCCCAGAGGGTCCCTGCCCAGGAAAGGCTGAGGGAGCTGGGGCTGCTCAGCCTGGAGAGGAGCCCCAGCTGAGAGGGGCTCAGTTCTGGCTGTCTCTGGATGTCCCTCTCTGTCCCTGGGTGTCCCTGGTTGTCCCTGGCTGTCCCTGGATGTCCCTGGATGTCCCTGAGTGTCCCTGGATGTCTGGGTGTCCCTGGCTGTCCCTGGCTGTCCCTTGATGCCCCTGGCTGTCCCTGGCTATCTCTGGATGTCCCTCTCTGTCCCTGGACGTCCCTGGGTGTTCCTGGCTGTCCCTGAGTGTCCCTGGATGTCCCTGGCTGTCCCTCTCTGTCTCTGGCTGTCCGTGTGTCTGTCCCTGGCTGCCCCTGGATGTCCCTCTCTGTCCCTGGATGTCCCTGGCTGTCCCTGGATGTCCCTGTGTGTCCCTGGCTGTTCCTCTCTGTCCCTGGTTGTCCCTGGCTGTCCCTAGCTGTCCCTGTGTGTCCCTGGGTGTCCCTGGCTGTCCCTGGGTGCAGGAGGGGCAGAGCAGGCCCAGGCTCTGCTCCAGGCCCAGCAGTGGCACCAGAGCCACGGGCAGGGGCTGAGCCCAGGATCTGCCCTGCACAGGAGGCAGAACTTGTGCCCTGGGCAGTGCCCAGCCCTGAGCAGAGCCCAGAGAGGCTGTCCCAGACCCACCTGGCCTCAATCCCATGCTCTGGGATGGTCCTGCCCTCCTGACCTGCCCCAGGTGAGCCTCTGTGGTCCCCTCAAAGCTGTCCAATGAAAACAAATAAAAAGCTAAAACCCCTCCTATTAGAGCAGCTATAAACAGGATTTGGATGGAAAATGAAAGGAAGAAAAGGTTGGGGAGATCCTTGACTCCCTGGACCCAGCAATGAATGTGAGTGGGGAATATTTAATGTGACAGAGATTTCCTAAGAGCCGGCGATGAAAGATTTTTAAGCAATTTCCAGCTGAAACCCTGATCCAAACATTGAGCAAGGAGGGGAATCTATCAGGGCAACTCATCCTGGAGGAAGCGATGCCTCTGCTATCTTTTCTGCATCTTTAAATTACATTTGGGAATGGAGTTCATTCAAGATTCATTTAAACTCTTTCAAAGCCCACTCTAGGATGACACGACCTGCACCCATTTCCTCCCCTGACAGCTCAGGGAGCTTTGGGTGCCCGGTGGCTGCATTTGAAGCATCTCTAAACATTCAATTGAATCCCTCCCCGGGGTGTCTCTCTAAAATAACTGCTGCAGATGAACCGTGATAAATGTCTGATTTAAGAGGGGCTTGGGAAGCTCCTCCAGGCCTGGATTGTGGAGCCGGTCCCAGGACGGGGATGAAAATCGGTTGGGTTTAAAATGAGAAGTTTAGGGGTAAAATGAATGCTCCATGCTGGTGGGATCAGAGCACCTTCCCCAGTTTCAGCCTGGCTCTCAGATGAGCCAAATTGTAATTAAGTGTTCATTAGGCTTCAGCAGGCCCATCCTGCCCTCCCTCACAAGCTTTGGAGCGTGGAAAGAGTTTGAGGAGCTGAACAAAGGAAATCCCAAGAAAAAAGCTGTGACCATGCTGGAAATATGAACCAGAGCAAGAAGGGACTCAGTATTGCTTCTGGAAGTGTCCAAAGCCAGGTTGGGTGAGCAAAAAATCCTGAGATGGGGGTGGGGGATTAGGGAAAAAAGGCAAAACCTGAAATATTGAGATCAGAAGGTGTCAGGGGTTGGAAGAGACTTTTTTCAAACACCAAAAGGGGCTCCAAGAGAGCTGGAGAAGGACTTTGGACAAGGGCCTGGAGTGATGGGACAAAGAGGAACGGCTTTAAGCTGAAGGAGGGGAGATTTAGATGGGATATGGGGAAAGAATTCCTCCCTGTGTGCCTGGGGAGGGCTGGCACAGGTGCCCAGAGCAGCTGGGGCTGCCCCTGGATCCCTGGCAGTGCCCAAGGCCAGGCTGGATGGAGCTTGGGACAGTGGGAGGTGTCCCTGCCATGGCAGGGGTGGGATGGGATGGGCTTTAAGGTCCCACCCAACCACTCTGCACCTCCTAGCCAGGTGAGGACACCTGAGCGCTGCTGGAGTGGTCAGGGAGGTCAGCAAAGCCTCCTCCAGCAGCTCTCAGGGTGTTCAGTGCGCAAATCACAGCAGTTTCCATGCCAGGACTTTGGCAATTTTATGTCATTATTTTTCCAGAGGAAAGACAGGCCCCTCTCTCTTTCCTCTCAGAGCCAGGGCAGGATGCAGCTGCCTCATTTCTCCTGGATGGATGGAGCCATTGAAGGAGGTTCAGGGCAGCAAAGGTCCCCAATAAATCCAACCTCATCTGCAGCACGTGGGAAAACTCCACAAAGGCTGAACGCTCCACGGCTCATCGGCGGTGATGGAGCCACCGTCCTTCAACAGCCACCCTGCAGCCCCTGCTCGGGCTGCAATTGCAGCCTGGAATGACAAAAGCTTTAGTGGGATTTGATGAATTTCCCTGAGGGCCTGAGCTCTCCTGGCTGAGCCCCCGCTGGGTCTCGGGGGAGTTGGACACGAGGAGCTGCCAGGAGATGAACTCATTTCTGCTGGGGGACCTTGGTGACACCTCCAGCGCTGAACTCGCACGCTGCAGTCCCTTCTCCACGTGTCTGTGAACGCTGCAAATCCCCCTCGTGCCACCTTTGTGCCCGAGGAAAAGCAGAGTGGGGTGTTCCTGTGGTCAGGGGGCTGGGAGTGAGCAGCCAGGGCTGGGGAGGGGGTGAGGGACCCCCTTCCCTCTTCCCTGCTCCCGAGACAGGCTGGGGACAGAAATCCCAGGATTTCTCCTTGGTGGGAGAGCTGGGGCTGGATCACCTCTAAGGTCCCTTCCAGCGCCAAGCATTCCACGATTCTGTGATTCTCTCTGCCTGGGGGAGAAGGGGAAGGAGGGGGGACACAGGGTCTGAGAAGTGGAAGTGGGAGAAGAGGAAAAACCCAGAGAGAGAGGGAGGAGCAGGAGGCTGCAGAGGAGAGCGGGGGAAATTGGGTGAGCCTGGAAAAAGGGGGGTGAGGGGAGGTGAGAAATTGGGGAAGGAAGGAGAGGAGAAAGGCAGGAGCTGGGCTGGTGGGAAGAGGTGGGTGCCCAGCACCTTCTGGAGGTGTCTGAGGGTGCCAGGGTGGGGTCACCCCCGGGCTGGGCCAGGGTGGCACCTGCATCCCCCCCTGGGAGGGGATGGCAGGGTGGGGATGGGTCACTCCTGTCCCCTGTGAGGGACACCTCCCACTATCCCAGGCTGCTCCAAGCCCTGTCCAGCCTGACTCTGGACAGTTCCAGGGATCCAGGGGCAGCCACAGCTGCTCTGGGCACCCTGTGTCACCCTCACAGGGAGAAATTCCTTCCCAATTTCCCATCTAAACCTTTAAAGCCCTTCCCCCTTGTCCTGTCACTCCCTCCCTTGTCCCCAGTCCCTCTCCAGCCCTCCTGGAGCCCCTTTAGGTCCTGGCAGGGGCTCTGAGGTTTTCCTGGAGCCTCCTCCAGGTGAGCACCCCAAGTTCTCCCAGCCCTGGCAGCATCTCTGTGGCCTCTGCACTCATTCCAACAGGTCCAGGTCTGTTTTGTGCAGGGGGCCCCAGAGCTGGACACAGAATTCCAGGTGGGGTCTCACAAGAGCAGAGGAGAGGGGAGGGATCACCTCAGATGCTCCAGCCACCAGCTGCCATCCCAGGCCACCTCCATGTGCTGAGCACAGGAATTGTCACCCTGTCCCTGTCCCTGCTCCTGGCCTGTGCAGGACATCCCTGCCTCTGCTCCTAAACCAGACACAGCTTCGAAGGGGACGGGTAAAAGCAGCACTGAGAGCAACAGGAGGCAAAAAGGAGAAGAAAAAAATGGAGGAAGTGTAAGGGGAAGGAAGCAGGGATGATGTGATGCAGCTGGAGTGGAGATTTGGGAGCTGCCAGGGCAGGGGACAGCTTGTTCACACAGCAACTCCTGTCAGGAAAGGGTGGAGGAGGCAACAGGAGAGCCCTGGGCACAGCAAAGGTCCCTCAGTTCTGGGTTTCCACTCCCACCTTTGATGCCAGCGCAGCCTTTGACTGACCACAGCGCTTCAAACACACAATTCCCTCTGTTCAAACTTCCAAGGGGTGTGGAACAGAGCTTTCATCTTCCTCCTGCCTCAGCAGGGCACAGCAGCAGGACACACACGGCGCTCCTGCTCTCCCCCACCCCACAGAATCACGAAATCAGGTTGGGAAAGACCTTTTGAGATGACCCGACACCACCTTCTGGCACTCGGTGCCACCTCTGGGCTCTTCTTAAACCTCCTGGTGCTCTGCTGAGGTGTCACAGCCCCTCCTGTGTCTGTGACCATCACATTCCTTTTGTCATTGTGACCTGTGAGCCCAGGTGAGCCCAGGTGGAACCTGGCTGGGGCCAGCCCTGCTGTGGCCACAGGACCAGGGCAGGGATTGTGCTCCATGCTGGTTCTGCTGAGGGACCTCAAATCTGGGGTCAGTTCTGGGGCCCTCGTGACAAGAAAGAGACTGAGGGGCTGGAGAGTGTCCAGGGAAGGGAACAGAGCTGAGGAAGGGGCTGGAGAATTCCTGAGGGAGATGGGAAGGGGCTGGAGAATTCCTGAGGGAGCTGGGAAGGGGCTGGAGAATTCCTGAGGGAGCTGGGAAGGGGCTCAGGCTGGAGCAAAGGAGGCTCAGGGGGAATTTCTGGCTCTGCACAAGTCCCTGACAGGAGAGGGGTGTCAGGTTCTGCTCCCAAGGAACAGGGACAGGAGGAGATTTAGATTGGATATTAAGAAAAATTTCTCCCTGGAAAGGGTTTTCAGACCTTGGAAGGGGCAGCCCAGGGCAGTGGTGGATCCCTGGAGGTGCCCAGAGCCCTGTGGATGTGGCACTTTGAGGATGTGGTTCCGTGGTGAGCACCATGCGGAGCTGGCTGAGGGTTGGATTTGATGATCTTAAAGATTTTTCCAACCATAACTATTATAGGTACATATCATATTGTTGGCTTTTCACAAATATTAAAATGAATGTTATGTGTATAAGAATGGAAATTTTTGTTGTATTAATACAGTTTTCTTTATTTCTGTTATTGATGTCATAGCATTAAAACTAAAACTACTTTTGTCTGTATGACCCAAAGACTGAAAAAGATAGCTGGAGACACTTTCTTTTTTCTTTTGTGAACTATCTTATCCAGATGAAGACAGCAGCGACCAGAGCTCTGGGGGGAGGAATTGATTGCATTTCTGGTATCAGGGAATGTAAATCTCGATGGCACCAAGAGGATCGATCTATTGGGAAGGGGGCAAGAGAAAACTAACCAGAAGAACAGCAAAGATCCTAAGAAGAATGTATGAATATGTATGAGAGGGTATGAATATGTATGAGAATTTATGGATACGTAGTAGGATTCTGTTTTTAAGGGACAATCCTTTGTCAGTGAGGTGAGCTCTCTTGGCTGAATGCAGAGACACCCAGCCATATCTTTATACTTATTTTTTTCTCCTAATTGTCTTTTTTATTCAAATTTTAAATTCTATAAAAATTATGTGCCTTGTTTTTCACAGTAACTATGCCATGATTCTGTGCCTTGTGAGGCACCTGTGAGGTCTGGGTCTGCTGCACAGCCCTGAACTAGGAGAGGCACCTGCTGTGGGGTTTTAATTAGTCACAAAAACAGCTCCGTGGCCATTCCCCAGCCCTGCTTTGGGACTGACACCTGAGTTAATTCAAGCTTCTCACCTTTTCTGCTGTAGGTTTGGATCTCCTGGGGACCAACTCTTTAAGTCTCTAGACAAAACCCCCAAAAATCCCCTTTTCCTTTGGCTCACAGTTTTGCCAGGGGGAGTTTGGGGTTTTGTTTGTGGCTGAGTCAGGGGTGAGCAACATATGTTCCCACCAGAGGCTGAGCTCCTCTCCAGCCTGGTTCAGCCAGGAGAAAATCCCAGGGGAAGATGCCCTGACATCGCTTCATTTTCATGTTGCGTGTGTACATCCTCATTTCAATTAATTATTGCAGCCCAGGATAATTAGGAGCCTCTGGCCACGGCCTCCTGCAGCAGAGCTGTTCGGAGCGTTCCTGAGGGAGGCTCTGGATTCCTGTTCCTCCTCGTGGAGCAGCTGTGGCACGGAGCTGAAGGGAAGAACTGCTGCCCCTGAACTCCCTGTGACAGCTTAACCTCGTTACAACATCCAGGAGAACTCATCAAACATCTCTGGATCTTGTTCCTGGCCCAGCTCCTGAGGCCGGCGCGTGGCGGTGACCTGGGATTTGTCACCTGCTCCGTGTCAGAGGAGAAATCATCCTGGGGACTTCAGGGGGCACGAGCTGTGGCTACAGGAGCTGCAGAGACATCAGGAGCCTCTCAGAGCCATTTCTCTGAGGCTCTCAGGTGTTCTGTCACCCTGCCCAGCCTCACACGGCGCTGGCACCGCTGCCAGAGGAACTCAGCAACCCCTGAAGGCACCAAAATGTTCTGCTCCCCTCAGACCTCGTCCTGATGCCTTCCCTACCTAAAACACAGGATAAAGAGAATAAAAGCAGGTGTTGTCCTGATGGGATACTTGGGGTTGGGTTCTTTTCCCCCTCTTGGACTGAGATTGATGAGGGAGAGGCAGTTTTTTCTTGTATGGACTTGGTTGTTTATTTTTCATTTATCTGTATTACATATAATATACATATAATTGCATATAAGGTATAAGGAGTTATGTGCACTTAGAAAGGTGTAACATGGTTAATAAAGATTTTTTTAAGGTTTTTTATATGTTTATTTACTTAATAAATGCTAAGTGAATTATTTTTTTTAATGACTTGTGTGTTGTGCTGTGGCATTTTTTATCTAATCACTCACTACTATTCAAAAACTTTTAGAAGATGAAGAAGAAAGAAGGAAAAGAGACACTTAATATTTTTTATTTTGTCTTTTGTTCTCTAAACTAATTTAAACTCTAAACTTTAACTTTTTTACTCAGTGACTTAAGAAAACTTTCTAATTTATACACTTGCACCCTTAGGGTTTTTTTTATTTAACTTTAACAATTGTTTTTATGGTGTTATATGAAATTCAGTGTTTTCTTGGATGTCAGAGTTAGGTATTAGAGATAAGGGCACACACTCTGTGCCTCTGACTCCAACAGGTATTTCCTAAAGGCCTTCAATAGGTACAAAAGTATCCCAAGATGAACAATGGTCACGAGTTTTTCAGACAATTATAAGTTTGGTCCATTTACATTCTCCAATTACAGCTTCAGGTAATGAAGTCACACACTCCCTTGAATTTCAGGCTGGGAGGGATTGTTTTGTCTGACCGAAATGTGAAGAAAAATGTGAACACTTTATGTGGAGTTCGGAGTTACACACTAATGCAGTACAGGATTTGAAAAATATAAAAGCTAAAATCCTAAGTATGAGGGAGGTTAAATGAAAGCTTGAACACATAAAAAAGGAGTTTGGCATCCTCTTAAAGTCAGGGAATCAGGGAATGGGCTGGGGAGCATAAAGATCACGGAGTTTATGGCAGGGCCACCTTCTGCTATCCCAGCTTGCTCCAAGCAGGCCTTGGGTTCTTTCTGGGGGATTCTGTGGGTTTATGTGGGATGGGGCAGCCATGGGATAACCAGAGCCAGGTCCTCACCATCCTCACAGCCAGGAATTCCTTCCCAACATCCCAGCTCTCCCTCCCTTCCCACAGGAATCCATTCCCTGTGCCCTGGCCCTTGATCCCACCTCCACCATCCCACAACTTCCCCTTGTCCAAAAGAGCCGCAGGAAACTCCCCAAAATGAGATCCTTTGCATATTTGCTAATTACAGAGTGTCATTAGCGGTGTTGTGGTGGAGTTGGATCCCTCAAACCCATTACTGAAGCCTCAACCCGAGGCTTAAACAGCTCCTAATTACAACAAGGCTGAGGCTGATGAGGCTGATCTGTGCAGAGATGACTTGCAGGTGTTGTGGGGTCCCTCAAGGTGATGGAACCTGCGGAGACAGGGGGTTTGTGATGGATTTTGGGGATTTTTGTGGGGTTTGTGTGGTTTTATGTGTGTTTGTGGGGGGTCTATGTGGGGTTTCTGTGAGTTTGTGCGGGTTTACGTGTGTGGGGGTCTGTGTAGGTTTTATGTGGGTTTATGTGAGTTTCTGTGGGTTTATGTGGGGGTTTGTGTAGGGTTTTGTGGGTTTATGTGGGGTTTTATGAGTTTATGTGGGGTTTTGTGGGTTTATGTGGGGGTTTGTGTGGGATTATGTGGGGTTTTAGGGGTTTGTGTAGGGTGCTGTGAGTTTACGTGGGGTTTTGTGGGTTTGTGTGGGCCTATGTGAGTTTCTGTGGGTTTATGTGGGGGTTTGTGTGGGATTATGTGGGGTTTTAGGGGGTTGTGTAATTTGCTGTGGGTTTATGTGGAATTTTGTGGGTTTGTATGGGTTTACATGTGTTTGTGGGGGTCTGTGTAGGGTTTGTGTGGGTTTATGTGGGGTTTTGTGAGTTTATGTGGGGGGTTTGTGTAGAGTGCTATGAGTTTATGTGGGGTTTTGTGGGTTTGTGTGGGCCTATGTGAGTTTTTGTGGATTTATGTGGGGGTTTGTGTGGGATTTATGGGGGATTCTGTGGGTTTATGTGGAATTTTGTGAGTTTGTGTGGGGTTTGTGTGGGTTTATGTGTGTTTATGGGGGTCTGTGTAGGGTTTCTGTGGGTTTGTGTGGGCCTATGTGATTTTCTGTGTAGGTTCTGTGGGTTTATATGGAGTTTTGTGTGGGATTATGTGGGGTTTTAGGGGGTTGTGTAGGGTGCTGTGAGTTTATGTGCAGGTTTGTGTGGATTTATGGGGGATTCTGTGGGTTTACGTGGAATTTAGTGGGTTTGTGTGGGGTTTGTATGGGGGTTTGTGGGTTTATGTGGGGTTTATGTGGGGATTTGTGGGTTTTAGGGGGTTGTGTGAGGTGCTGTGGGTTTGTGTGGATTTATGGGGGATTCTGTGGGTTTATGTGGAATTTTGGGGGTTTGTGTGGAGTTTGTATGGGGGTTTGTGGGTTTATGTGGGGTTTGTGTGTGCATTTTTGTGGGTTTATCTAATCTGTGCAGGTTTAGATGTGTTTCCCTGTTCTGAGAACCTGGGACAGCCAGCAGAGATGTGAAGGGGGAGCTGAGTCCTGCCAGCCCCAGGTGAAGCCATGAAGGGACCCCAGTGCTGAGGCCACCTCCAGTGTCACCTCCCTGCCTGTGGCTGCTTGTACCCACAAGTGCCCTCAAGGCTCGGCAGGTGGCACATCCTGGGCACACCCATCTCTGCTGGGATGGATTCTGGCTGCTCCCAGAGACAGAGACTCCCCACGTGGATCTTCATTGCTTCCAGGAAAGAGGCAGGAACAGAGATTTCACCCCTCACAACCCCACAGGACCGAGAGCTCCTTGGTGCCCAACCCAGAGCCTCGCTGGTGATGATCCCCTCAGAGCAGATCATGGATTCCAAGAATCACTGAGTCATGGAATCATTTAGATTGGAAAAGCTCTCCCTGACCATCCAGTCCAACCTCTGACCAACGCCCACCTCATCCCCAGCCCAGAGCTCTTAGTGCCACCTCCACGCCTTCCTTGAACACCCCCAGGGATGGGCACTCCAAACCTTTCCATGAAGAAATTCCTCCTGATGTCCGACCTGGCGCAGTCCCAGGCCATTTCCCCTCCTCCTGTGGAGGTTTGAAGCACAAAACCCAGGCCTGAGTCTGCCAGAGCCGAGGTCTGGTGAGGACCCAGGAGCTGGAGCCAGACAAAGAACTTGGATCCATCTGCTGCTGAAGTCATCTCCTCACGCCATGGCAGAGGCAGGGAGCTGGGGCGGCCTTTGAATGGCTGCTGCTGCTGCCGCAGTGATAAATTAGATCACTTTGAGAGCACTTTAGAGCTGGACGGAAAATTCAGTTGCTCTGCTGCCAATTTCATCCTGTAAGTGGAATTAATGCCTTGCTTCAGCTGCACTCTCCAGCCATGAGCAAGGCTCCCTTGCTGCGTCTCCAAGGGATTTGGCTCTCTGGGAACTGCGTGTGTCTGAACCAGCAGAAAGCAAACGGGGGAGAAACCACAGCAGCAGGAGCCCATTTGGGCCCTCGAGCCTCAGACAAGTTTGATTTGGGCTGAAAAACCAGGTTTGAAAGCACCTGGAAGGCAGGGCTTGTGTTTGGGGTCTTCCCTGGGAGGTGGTGAAGAGGAACTGGCTGGGAAGGTTTGGAAATTTGAAGGGGAGGCCAAGCATTGAAATCACAGAATATTCTGAGCTGGAGGAATCCACAAGGACCCTCGAGTCCAACCCCAGGCCCTGCACAGACACCCCAACAGTCCCACCTGTGCTGGGAGTGTTGTCCAAACTCCTGGAGCTCCGGCAGCCTCGGTGCTGTGCCCATTCCCTGGGGAGCCTGGGCAGTGCCAGCATCCTCTGGGGAAAGAGCCTTTCCCTGATGTCCAACCTAAACCTCCCTGAAACAGCTCCAGCCACTCCCTGGGTCCTGTCCTGGTCACAGAGCAGAGCTGACCCTCAGGAGAAGCTGCAGCCCCCGAGGAGTCTCCCCTCTCTCTTCTCCAGCTACACAAACCAAGTGCCCTCAGCCACTCCGGACCTTTCCCTTCCAGACACTTCCCCATCTTCGTGGCCCTGCTGTTCCATCAGGAGGGAGGTATTTGGTGGGATTTGTAAAACCCAAGTTGACACTTAATGGAGAAAAAAAAACCAAACCCAAACCCTCTCTCTGCCTCCAAACAACAGCAGATCTGGAAATAGTTCAACCTGCTGCCTCACCATGTACAGGAGAGCTGGGGCAGGGAGGAGGCCTCAGCTTTGGCATCCACGGAGCAGAGCAGCAGCACGGCTCCAGGGAGCTGGCACACACCACCCAGGACAGGATCTCAGCCTGGAATGATGGAGCTGGGGTTCCAACACAGGGACAGCTTTGGTAGGAGCAAGGAGACCACAGGCATGGGCTGGAGCACCTGAAATACATCCTGAGTCTGGAAAAAAGGAAATGCAGGAGGGGACATGGGGTTCCTGAAGGATGAGACTCGGGAAGGCAGCATGGATTTATGAGGCTGAGTATGAGGCCTGTCCCTCTGTCTTGGGGATGTGCTGTTCCCTGCAAGATGTGAGAACAGAAATTCCCAGATGAACCATGAAATGTTTGGGAAATTGCATTAGGAAGTGGTTCTGACAGCCCCCGGTCTGCTTTAATCAATCCTTTTATTTCTTTCCCATTTCCCAGGGCTGGCCTGGCCCTGGTGCAGATGGTCAGTCCTGGGGGAGTCTGGAGTGGCAGAGCTGAGGGGGCAACTGAGGCTGGAGAGTGGGAGAAGCTCTTTTTTTGTTGGCAAAGATTCCTGCCTGGTGCTTGGTGAAGGTCTCAGGAAGATTCCTGCTGGAATTGCAGGCTCAGGGGTTGTCACCTGGACAGGCTGGACAGGGACAAAGTGGTGCTGTGGCCCCTGGTGCTGAGATGTCCAAGACACAAACACGGAATTTTTTAGGTTGGAAAAGACCTCTAAGATCATCCTGGGATGAAAGGGAGCCGCAGGGAGTTTTGTGCCTCCATTTCCTGCTTTGTATCTGGATCATGCTCCTGCTTTCCTGGAATACCTCTGGTTTTGTTTACAGCTTTCCTGAGAGCTCTGTCAGCCTTGTCTCGAAACAGGGAGGATCTGTGACATCTCCTCTCCATCCTGGCGCTGGGATTTCTCCCCTCAGCATCCAGGGAAATATCCCAGGTGAGCCTGACCTCCCGCTGGCCGCGTGAGGATGATCAGAGCTTCTCCCCCAGCTTTGCTCCACCCTGCACAGCACAGCCTGGCGAAGGATTCTGCACAAGCTGAGGGGTCCCAAGTGTCTTTTCCACTGCCCCATGAGCAGGACAAGACAGCTCTGGTGGCTTCAGCTCACTCCAGTGAAGGGAAATGGGTTTGGGCATCCCCAGAATGAGCAGGGTGCTGGTGAGTGGCATGGATGGAGGATTTTGCAGGCAGGAGCAGGTCCCGCAGTGACCTGGGAAGCTGCTCCCTGCAGGTGTGAACTCCTCTCCCAGCCTCGTGCCGAAAACTCCTGCTTCATTCACAGCCTCAATGTGTTCATCAGCTCGTTTGGGTGAGCTCTCAAAGCCTCCTCACATCTGATATTTGAAGGATCCTGCGTGTGAGGCACCTGCTTAACTCCAGGCAGTGTAAGAAGCACCAATCCATTTGATAATTAAATGTTTGCTGCCACCTAATTGTCCCTTTCTCTCGGAGCGCAAAGCCTGTCTCCTGGCACTCTCCCCGGCGTGCTGAGCTTCAAAGGGAGCTCGAGAAGAGTTTCTTTTCTTAAAGCACAGGATAGATTTAAGATGGAGCCATCTCAAAAACTGTCAGGAACCAGATAAGAAAACTGGGAGAACAGCAAACCCAGCGGGCTAATTATAAACAGGCAAATATAGCAGAAAAGCAGATTGCAGCAGGCTGATAAAGTGACAACAGCAACGACACTGCCAGAGCTGGCGCTTACCTACGAACCCCCGGGCCCTGCTGAGCCTGGGCTCAGCTCTAAGCACTGCTTTGCTCTGCAGATCTGCAAATCTGCCCCTCGGAGCTGGCAGGACAGCCCAGATCTTCATCCAGGGATCAGCTGCACTCCTCAGCTTGGCTCCAGCCTAAACCAGAGGAGCCCTGGCCTCGGGAATGTTTCCAACCACCTGTGTGCCTCGAGCTGGCTTTTCCCTGGATTTGAGGGGTGTTTCCCTGCTGTGAGCAGTCCCTCTGGGCTGGCTGGGACCTGCTGCTGCTGCTCAGGAGGAATTCCAGGGGGGAAAATGAGCTCACACTGCCTGGTGGGTTTGTGCCTCTGCCTGCCCGTGCTGAGCAGACACAATCCCCACTCCTGGCGAGGGGAGTGGGCTTTGCTGGGCTATAAATAAAAACACAGGAGCTGGGGATGGCTCTGGAAGCACGAGCCGGGGGGGTGGGTGTGTGCAGGCAGCTCTATTTTCAGCTGCTCCCACCCAGGAAGGTTCTGTAGTACTTTCAGTTGAACTTTCGGGGTTTTCTATTTTCTCTTTTAGTTTTTCAGGTTGTCTTGGGGAAACGTGCAAGTAAGAGGAGTGGGATTTGGGAAACTCATCCCAGCGGGGCATGGAGGGTGAATGAGGCTTGGCTGTGGGGTCAGTGGGGTGTCTGTAGGGCTGAGATCCCACAGAGAGGATGGCAGCACTCAGCAATCCCAGGATGTGTCGCTCCAGAAGGACCTGGAGCTGTTGGAATGAGAGGAGGAGGACACAGAGTGGATGCCGGGGCTGGAGCCCCTCTGCTCTGGGAGAGCTGGAGGTGTTCACCTGGGGAAAGGAAGGTTCCAGAGAGACCTTAGAGCCCCTTCCAGTGCCTGAAGGGGCTCCTAGAGAGCTGGAGAGGGACTTTGGACCAGAGAAGAGGTGACAGGACAAGGGTGAATAGCTTCAAACTGAAAGAGAGAAAATTTAGGTTGGATATTGGGAGGAAACCAGCAAGAACCCCTTGGGAATGGTCCCTTCTCTGTGCCTGGAAATTGTTTGAGAGGTGGATTCATGGCACGGCTGAAAACGGGCTGAAAACTGTTCAAATGCTGCAGCACCGAGGATGACACAGCCCCTGTGGCAGGGAATATCTGACATTCCCGAATTTACTGGTGGAGATGGAAGCACAAAGCTGTAAAAACCAGTTTAGGTCAGGGACTGGTGTCTGGGACCCAAAACTTGAGCATCATCTGCATCACATCCTTTCAAAAGCCCGAATTTGGGAGGATCTGCTGGGAACAGATCCAAACATTTTGGTTGCAGCAAGCCCTCGAGAGCAACAGAAAATTATTCCGACTGAAGATTTCCACAGCAAACAGCAAAACATCCCCAAATGGAGACCTCGTGCTCTCCCGATCTGCTTTCCCTTCCTTCCAGAGGAGCGATTTGCTGCCCTCTCCTGCTCGAAGGCAGCCGGGAAAGGGCTGGAAATGAGGTTTCAGGTGTCTGGGGGAGTCAGAAACCCGGCAGTGAAATGTTTGAGGGCAGCCCAGGTGAGCTCAGGGAGTTTTTACCTTTGCCTCGATGAATTCCCCGTGGAGGCATCTCCGGGCTGGGCTGGGTTGGCATCCTCATCCTCCCTGGAGCTGCAGGCTGGCAGTGCCACCGTGCCAGGGACACACCGAGGCAGCTCTGGGGGGACAAACTCCCCATCCCTGCCCGGCCTGATAAAGCTGTTGCTGCCCTGCCGCGCTCTGAGCGAGGCTGAAGCATCTCATTGATTGGAGAGAAGGCCAGATAAGGGTTTTATCTAGGATGTCTCGGTCTGGGAAGAGAAATTGAAGCGTGTTTTTGTCTGGACATCCCACCCTGGGCTGCAGGGGCTGCCTGCCAGGATCCTCCAGCAGCCTGTGCTGTTATCATCCCTGCCTCGCTATCGTCTCCCTGGGCTGACAATCTCCTCCAGCCCAAAAAGGAGAAGAAATCAATGGCTTATCAGCTCCAAGCTGCCACATCAAACCTCTCTTCAAGGGACTTCCCATTGCTTTGGCAGCTCTGGGGGTAAGGGATGCTGCTCGGAGGCATCCCAAGGATATTTGACTGTGGAGGGCTGGGCTGGGAGGGTGATGCTCTCCAAAATGTCTGGGGGAAAAACAGATCCTGCTGCACCCCTGGGGCATCTGGACTCTGAGAAACTCCTGGGAAAGGTGGACAAAAGCAGGAAAACGATCCAAATCACTGCCCTCAGGCACTGGGGACCTGCAGAGCCAGCAGGTATTGAGGGTGGTGTGGCTTGGTCACAGGTCCAAACCAAGCTGTAGGGTTTTAGAGTGATTCCCAAATTCATGTTTGGCTTTCTGTGGGTGCTGCAGCGTGGGAAGATGGCAGAAGTCGCTCCCATCGTGGACAAATTCCGGCTGGTGCCAGAGCAGAGCCCATGGTGGCAGCACCTCTGAGACAACACCTTTAAGAAAGGAAAAAATCCTGCTCTGGAAGAGAGGAGTGGGAATACCTGCTCTGCAGGTGGCAGCCCCAGAGCTGCTGCAAACTCACCTGGGGCTTGGGTTTGCCCCCATCGAGGTGAGGGGGGAATTGCTGAGAGCAGCCCCAGGGGTTAAAGGAGTCACTGGTGTTGTCATTGTGCCTTTGGGATCCTCGGGCAGGAACCACCTCCTGTGAAATGGTCCCTGCTCCTTCCAGATCCGGGTGTGTCTGACCTCCACATCTTCCCAGCCTCCAAATCAACCCTTTCTGCCCGTAAGAACCACTCCCTGCACTGCCATGGGCTGTCACAATGTCCTCTGAAGCCACTTGTATCCTAATTGCTCCGAACAATTGCTAATTTGTCCATTATCCCGGGGTTTATCCACTCCCTGGTGGCTGGTTTGACACGCTGAGCTCGGCTCTGGCTGTTCCCACTCCTGGCTCCCTGGCACTCGGCTGCAGCTGATGGAATCTGTGAGGAACAGCGAGGATTTGCAGCTGGCCTCTCCCTGGGACCTCCTCTGCTCTGCTCCCCACCTGACTGATGCCATCCGTGGATCTCCACGCCAGAATTCCTCCTAGAAACATTCCCAGTCCTCTCTGGAGCGACGTGGGTTTGTTTGGAATCTTTATTCGTGTCTGTGAGAGAGAATTCCCATCAGGAAAACCCATGCCCATCATTTATGATAAAGCTCTGCAGTCCCTGCCTGGCAGCCTGGCTCTGCATCATCCACTGACAGCTCTTCACCTGGTAAGGAATTCATTCCCTCGGAGATGGAGCTGCAATCAACCCCCTCAAGCCTGAAACCTCTGGGTCAGCTTTAGCTGGCTGAGTCCTTTGGTGTTTTTGCAGGAGTTCACTGATTCCACGATGCTTTGGGATCTCTCACAAGCTCCCAGCTCCCTCAGACCTTCCCTGGTTCCAGCGTGGATTGAGCCCAGGGGGATTAGGGTGGAGGGGATGTGGCAAGAAAAGGCTATTTCTGTCTTGGCTCAGCTCTGCGCTCTGCTGAGTGCCTGATATCAGCTGCTCTGTTGTCGTGGGTGTGCAGGGAACAGGCCCCACAAGTGTTAATCGAGGTGGGTTATTATCTTTAATGAGAGCAGAGCCTGCTGTGTGCTCCAGGCAGGGACTGTGCACAGCGAGAGCCCGTTCCAGAGCTGGGGATGGACTCGTGGAGCCCTGTCCTTCCTCATCTGCTCCCCTCACGTCCTGTGAAGTGATTTGTACAATGGGGAACGCAGGAATCCCAAATCCTGAATTCACAGGGCTCCCCAGCACATCCAATCCCTGTGACATCCAAACTCTGGGCACATCCAAGCTCCCAGGTGGCCACAAAGCCTCTTCAGCCTTTGTCATAGCGGGAAATGCTGGGTGGGCCTGAGCTTGGGGAGGTGCCTGTCCTGGAGGTGCAGCATCCCAGCAGCCCTGGCACAGCACCAGTCCCACCCTGGGAGGGGTTGGGGTGTTCCCTCTGCCCTGGATGCCTCGGTGCCCCTGCCAGGACAGCTCGGGCAGGGCACAGATGGGACCTGCTGTGCTTTGTGCTCTCCCTCGCAGCCGCTCCCGCGATTCCCGAGCCTTTGGAAGTGGCACAAGGACATGGCTCTGCCTCGCTGCCATCACCCAGGGCTTGGCAAAGGTTCTCAGCCGTGTGCTGCCGGGGCCAGACGTGAGGCTGGGCTATCCCTGAGGATGGAGCAGCCTGGGAAGAGCTGCCAGGATGATTCCAAGGTATTTGTACTGACAGGACTGTGCGTGGAAACAGCCAGGCCCTGGAGCTCCAGGACAACCAACCCCAGCTCTGCCGGCACCAGGGAGGATGAGAAATGAGGCACAGAGAGAATCAGGTCAAGGAAACCAGGAAAAAATAATTAGAGAGGATTGGAAGGGAACTGGAAGTAAAAAGCCATGAAGTTGTCTCATTTCAAAGACTGGATAATTCATGGAGTCTCGGGGACAGGAAGGGCTGGAGAGCTTTGGTTTGCAGGATCAGCCTCAGGAGTGGAGGCACTGCTGGTCAAACACCAAACATCTCACCTGCAACCCCACCTGCCCTCATCAGGTGGTGGAAATCAGCCCTGAGGGGTAAAACTACACCAGAATAAAACCCTGAACGTGGAGAAACCTCTCTGGCTGCTGGCCCTGGGCCACGGGAGGTGTAGAGAGCAGCCTGTCAGGAGGTGACAGGGAAGGGAAGGCAGCCAGGGCAGCCTGGAGAGCAGATGTGGAAGCTGAGGACACGGATTTGGATGCTGGCAAGGATCTGCACCTTTGCCTTGGGCTGAAGCTGCAGTCAGAGGCTGCTGAGCACGGAACAGCCCCACTGGGAGCAGGGTTTGGGTTTGTCTGTCTCAGTCAGGCACCGACCCTGGGGACGCTCCTGGGGTGTCCTGTGGGCTGAAACTGCACCTGCAAATGGAGATGTGTGAGCCCAGGTGTCCCCAGGCCCAGGAGATGTGAAATGCCGTGTCCTCCTGGCATCCTGCAGGTGCTGCCTGTCGCTGAGGTGGCTCCCCACGCTCCAGAGCAGATCAGGGGTGATGGGAGAACGCTCTGGAGACACAGCTCCTTGGGGAACCGGCTCCTGCAGGAGCACAGGAGCAGCAGTGCCCACACCTGAGCCCAAGGACAGGAGTTCCTGGAGCAGGAGCTGAGTGGGCTGAGGGCCATCCCTGAGGATGTCCCATCCTGTCCCATTTCTGAGCTGGCAGCAGCTCCCAGCTGTGCCCTGTGTGTGCTCCTGGCCGGGTGCTACAGCTCCAAAACCCAGGCACTGCATCCACGCCCCGAGAGCTGTGAGATCCCAGGGTTTGCAGGCAGTCCCTGCTCTCCTGAGCTGCTCTGGGCTTTCCCTGACAGCCTCCCTGGCCCTTTGTTTCTGTTTTTGTCTGAGCTTTCCTATGCGAATGTTTGAGCTTGTTTATCTGTTTCAGCTGAAAAACTCCACAAGCTCCAGCAAAATGCTAATAAGAAGCATTAGCTGCAGTTAATTGAACTGCTTCTGTGATCCTCATAATTATCTCCTGGTACAGCACCTACCCTGAGAACAGCAGGATGGATGCCAGAGATAATCAGATAGAAGATCTGGGAAAAACATTTAATTTTCTTATCCAAATTAAGATTTTTTTCTTGGATTGATTACCTCACTAAATATTTGCTGTTGAGAGCAAAGCAGGCTGGTTCTGCTGGGGACTGCAAAGGGAATGATGGGTGCTCAATTATTTACAGCCTTGCTTGGCTGGCTGAGTGTGCGCCAGGAATGCAAAGGGAGCTGTCGCCGGGAATCTCGCCGGAGATTTTTCACCAGGAGTAAAACTCAGGCAACAACGAGGGAGAACGTTCTCCCGACTCAAAAACGCTGAAACCTGCCCAGTGATAAATTGAGCTGTCAGCAAGGCTTGATGATCACATCCAGAGCACCCCAAACTCCCTGAGTTTGCAGACCAGGAGCAAATATTGGCTTGGCGCAGAGCTCCGCGGTCAGCAGGTGAGAGCGCTCGTGCTGCCTTCAGAAATCTCATTATTAAATGCACCAACTTTGTCCCAGCCTGGATTGTATTCCCTTTATTGGTTGATCCCTGCGTGGGTTTGATGTCCAACTCACACTCCCCCAGTCCTCCACAGATCTCTGGAACTCAAAGGCAGCTCAGGACCATTAAAACCAGATTTATAAATTGTCACCACAATTCAGGTGTGTGGTCCAGGGAAAAAACAACAGGTCTGCAAGGGAAGCAAAATTCGTGGATTCTTCAAAACAGGAGAAGGGGAATTTGGCAGCAGTGGCTATTAATAGGCTCTGAAATATGGGTTGCTGTTTAGGAAGCTCAAATCCCAATGAAAAGCTGTGCAGCCATGGAGAACTGGCAGTGCTGAGTTTTATGCACACACACATACACAAACATATATATATATACACATAGATACATATTTATTGAAAAAAGGAAAGAAATCCTTGCAGTGGCATTGCAGATCTCACTGGCTGCAGATGCTCAAACTGTCATTAAAGATCTGGAAAAGCTTAGACAGGTTGAAGTGGATTAGACAGGTTGGTTTGATAGAATCAAAGAATCCCAGAGTGGTTTGGGTGGGAAGGGACTTAAAAGCCCATCCAGTGCCACCCCTGCCATGGCAGGGACACCTCCCACTGTCCCAGGGACACCTTCCACTGTCCCAGGGACACATCCCACTGTCCCAGGGACACCTTCCACTGTCCAGGGATACCTCCCACTGTCCCAGGGACACCTCTCACTGTCCCAGGGACACCTTCCACTGTCCCAGGGACACCTCCCACTGTCCCAGGCTGTTCCAAACCCTGTCCAGCCCGGCCTTGGGCACTGCCAGGGATCCAGGGGCAGCCACAGCACCTTCTGAGTGAAGAATTTCTTCCTAATATCCAATCTAAACCTCCTCTTTGTCAGTCTGAATCCGCTCCCCCTCGTCCTGTCAGTGAATTTAGGAGAAGCAGGGTAACAAAAATCACATTCCAAGCACAACAGGAGCCGTATGAGCCCTAAGCTGGGGGGGCTGTGGGGAGATCCTTCCCCTTCCCACAGAATTTGGGGCTGGCAAAGCCGGTCCAGAGCTGCTGCTCAGGACAATTTCCCTGAGGATTTGGGCTCCTTGGTGGTGTCTGGCTGCACTGGCCTGTGTCAGTCCCAGCTGTGGAGCCAAAGCTGGATCCAGATGTGCTGCTGAGACCCTGTCAGCAGAGCCCCATCCCTGCTCCTGCCCGTGCTGCAGCCCTGCCTCATGTTTATTCATCCCATTAAAGTGTTTCTATTCCTCCAATTTCACCATTAACCAGGCAAGATGACAAAAAGCACCTGCAAATATTAAGCACATAATTATGACAAGGATATGATTTGAGTTCAGCTTCCCTTGCTGCTGGTGAGTCTGAGAAATTCTGTGTTGGACTTTAAGCTTCTTTTAGGCCTTGTTTGAAGTTGCTGGAGGGTTTCTGTGTGTTTATTTGTATTTTGCACTAATGGGGGTTTTTATTATTTTTAATAAATATATTATATTTATATTTATATTTATATTTATATCTGTATCTATATCTATATTTATATCTATATTATAAATATATATTAACATATATTGTTAAATATATATTTAATATATATTAATATATGTATTAAATATATATAATATATTTATATTTATACCCCCATTATAAATAATGGGGGTATTTATTATTTTGCTCAGCTGGAGGGAGGAGCAGCAGGAGCCTGGCAGGGCTGGCTGTGCTGGTGGCCTCTCTGCCTGTGCTGGTTATCGAGGCTCTGTGTGAGTTTGTGGACTAAATCCACATCACTCTCCCATTCCCCCTGGATGCTCACACTGGAATTTGGGAGTCTGAGTGATTCCAAAGGATCAGGTGGCTGTGTGTCCTCCAAGGCCTTGGGAAATCGGTGTTTCTTGTGGATGAGCTTTGCTCGATCCCTGGCCCAGTCTGCACTGGGAAATCTTCCCTAAACTGCCCCCAAAAAGGGTTCAGAGATCATTTCTGTGACCTCTCTCACTGCAGGGCTTAGCTCTGGGGGCAGGATTCATCTTTTCCTGTGCTGAGATCCATTCCTGGGCTCCTTCAGCTGCCTGGTCCAGGTCTCTGGCTGAGGAGCAGAGCCTCTTCCTTGGGATCCTGAATCTCCCAGGATGTTCCCTTCAAAGTTCCAGCCCCAGAGCCTGCTCAGTCCCTGCCTTTAACATGCCCCACTTCGAGCAGGTCAGAGGGGACTCTCCAACAACATTTTGGACCAACAACTTCATTTTGGCTGAAAGAACAGCCCAGTGAGGTCCTCGGTAAACTGGCCCCATGGGCCTTGTGATAACCAGATTTTATTTTCCCAAACTTCCTTCTGTTTGGCTTGGCCCAAACCTTTCATTTCCTGCTCAGCCACGAGCTCTGCCTGGTTGGGATGAGAGCCACAGAGCAACAGTGGCACCGAGTGGGTGAGAACAACCAGAGCACGGCACCAGGGCAGCCTGGAGAGAAAATAAATCCATGTGGAAATCCACTAAAGACTCTTGATGGTCAGGGCATCCCTGGCACTGGTGGAAATCCAGCCCTGAACGGGATTTTGGGTTGTAGATCTTCAAAGACTCTTCCAACACAGCTCAGGTGAAGGTGGAAAGGGAAAGAGGAGGTAAAAGAGCAGTTCTGAGCCTCTTGTGGCACAGGGACTCCTCCTGCCGCCCCAGGGAGAGGGGACACCCAGCAGCCACCCAGGGTCTTGGCTCAATTGTCCACCCATGAATCCCATCGGGCTCTGGTCCTACAAACCATCCATGAGAGATTTTGGAGACCTGGGAGCAGCTCCTTCTTTCTCCTGAAGCTGATTCCCTCCAAAGTCACTCCATTCCCATCCCTGGGATCTCCTTCCCTGCAGGAGGAGGAGGCTCTGCTGCTCCTGCTGGGCACCAGCAGGGCTGTGTGTGCTGAAAGCGAAACCTGGAGTTAATCACCTTCATTAACAAACCCACACCCGGCTGCAAATTGTTCCCACTCAGAAATTACAAAGGCATTTTGCACAGGAGAGGTGCGGTACAACTGAAATATTTGTTTTGTGCGAGTCCAGAGTCACAGGAATTGGTGAAACCTCCGTGCTTTTGATGTTCTTTGAAGTGGTTTTTATGGATGTGGCTGATCTGGGGGTGCTGACAAAAAACACTTTGGCCTCAGGAGCACGCCTGACCATTTCTTTTTGGTTAAAAAAAAACTCCACAATTCTTCATCATCATCATCACCATCATCACCATCATCACCATCATCATCACCACCACCATCATCACCATCACCATCATCATCATCATCATCACCATCATCATCATCATCATCTTCATCACCATCATCATCATCACCACCATCATCATCATCATCACCATCACCATCATCATCATCATCATCACCATCATCATCATCATCATCTTCATCACCATCATCATCATCACCACCATCATCATCATCATCACCATCACCATCATCATCACCATCACCATCATCACCATCATCATCATCATCATCATCACCACCATCATCATCATCATCACCATCACCATCATCATCACCATCACCATCACCACCATCATCATCATCATCACCATCACCATCATCATCATCATCTTCATCATCATCATCATCACCATCACCATCATCATCATCACCATCATCATCATCATCACCACCATCATCATCATCATCTTCATCACCATCACCATCATCATCATCATCACCATCATCATCATCATCATCATCACCATCCTTACCATCACCATCACCATCACCATCATCACCATCACCATCACCATCATCACCATCACCTGGTGTGAGCAGGAACTGGAATTTATTGCCTATTGGGAAGGAATTGCTGCTCCCTGTGAAGGTCTGGGTGGATCCCAGTAACCCCCAGCAGATCCCACAGGGATCTGTGTCCCGATGGATCCCCAAAGGTTCCACAGATCCCAGGAGATCCAAATGGATGCCAGCAGGTCCCAGCGGATCAAAGTCCATCTCAGAGTGTCCCAATTGGGTCCCAGGGAGTTTCAGCAGATCCCAGTGGATCCCAGCACGTCCCAATGCATCCCAGTGAGTCCTGGAATATCCCAGCAGGTCCCAGTAGATCCCAGTGGATCCCAGCATGTCCCAATGCATCCCAGTGAGTCCTGGAATATCCCAGCAGGTCCCAAGAGATTCCAGGGGATCCCAGTGTGTTCCAGTGGATCCTGACAGATTCCAGTGAATCCTGGAGAATCCTAGAGGATCCCAGTAGATCCCAGAGGGTCCCAGTGAGTTCCAGCAGATTCCAGTGGGTCCCTGTGTGTCCCAATGGATCCCTGCATCTCCCAGTGGATCCCAGCAGATCCTAGGGGGTTCCAGCAGACCCCAGTGGATCCCAGTGGGTCCCTATAGGTTCCAGAGGACCTCAGTGTGTCCCAGCAGGCCCCAGGATCTCCCAAAGGATCCCAGCAGATCCCAGTGGCTCCCAGAGGATCCCAGCATCCCCCAGAGGATCCCAGCAGATCCTAGCAGCTTCCAGCAGATCCCAGCATCTCCCAGAGGATCCCAGCGGGTCCCCATGGCTCCCAGCAGATCCCAGTGGCTCCCAGAGGATCCCAGCATCCCCCCGAGGATCCCAGAGGATCCCAGCAGATCCCAGCATCCCCCCCGAGGATCCCAGTGGGTCCCAGAGGATCCCAGAGGATCCCAGCGGGTCCCAATGGATCTCAGAGGATCCCAGCGGGTCCCGATGGATCTCAGAGGATCCCAGCAGGTCCCAGCGGGTCCCAGAGGATCCCAGCAGGTCCCAGCGGGTCCCAGAGGATCCCAGCGGGTCCCAATGTATCTCAGAGGATCCCAGCAGATCCCAGCGGGTCCCAGAGGATCCCAGCGGGTCCCAATGGATCTCAGAGGATCCCAGCAGATCCCAGCGGGTCCCCGCGGCTCCGGGCCCGCTCGGCCGGGGAAGGGGCCGCGCTCCCCGGGCCTTTGTCCGGGCCCGGCCCCGCGGAAACCCGGCCGGGCCCGGCGGAAAGGGCAGGACGGGAGCACAAAGGAGCGGGGGCGGGACGGGGCACGGCCCGGCCTGGGGAGCTGCGAGGGCCTCGAGATCCGGGGAACACCGGGAACTGCGGGGATAAACACCGGGAACTACGGGAACAACGGGGATAAACACCGGGAAACACCGGGAAACAACGGGAACAACGGGGATAAACACCGGGAACAACGGGGATAAACACCGGGAACTACGGGAACAACGGCGATAAACACCGGGAACAACGGGGATAAACACCGGGAACTACGGGGATAAACACCGGGAACAACGGGGATGAACAACGGGAACAAACACCGGGAACAACGGGGATAAACAACGGGGGATAAACACCGGGAACAACGGGAACAAACACCGGGGAGCAACGGGGGACGAACAACGGGGAACACCGGGAACTCCGGGGGACAAACACCGGGATTCCCGGGAAATCCCGGGGAACAAACACCGGGAATCCCAGGGAACAAACACCGGGAATCCCAGGGAACAAACACCGGGAATCCCAGGGAACAAACACCGGGAAGGAAGGAGAACAAACACCGGGAATCCCAGGGAACAAACACCGGGAAGGAAGGAGAACAAACACCGGGAATCCCAGGGAACAAACACCGGGAATCCCAGGGAACAAACACCGGGAATCCCAGGGAACAAACACCGGGAATCCCAGGGAACAAACACCGGGAAGGAAGGAGAACAAACACCGGGAATCCCAGGGAACAAACACCGGGAAGGCTCCGGCAGAGAGCAGCGAGCCCTCGGGGTGAGGCGCGGCCTGCGCGGGACAAGGCCCGGGGGAAGCCAAAATCCCCTCGAGTGAGGGGAATTTTTCCAGGAAAACTGGGGAGAGCTGGAATAGCGAGGGCAGGAGGTGGCAGGGATGGAAGGATTTTGTTCCCAGCACCTAAAGGGGCTCTGAGGGCCCTGGAGAGGGACTTTGGGAAGGGGAGCGGAGTGTGGGACAAAGCTTGAGCTGAAGGAGGGGATGTTCAGGTGGGATTTGGGGAAGAAATTCCTCCCTGGGAATAACCTGGCACAGATTATTCCATGGCTGCCACATCCCTGGAAGTGTCCAGGGCCAGCTTGGAGCAACCTGGGGTAGTGGAAAGCATCCCTTGGGTAATCCTGGATCCCTTCCCACCCCAACCATCCCTGTGATCATCCCTGTGATCATCCCTGTGATCATCCCTGTGATCAGTGGCCGTGTATAATTTTAGTTTAATAAGTTAATTTATAAGTTTAGTTAATAATAAGTTTGTGGCTGAGATTCAATGTTCTCCCCAGGCACATCAGCCTCTCTCCACTCCTTTTATTCCTGATGCTTTTTTGCTTCAACCTGGGATGTAAAAACATCCCCTCTGGGGATTGATGTCCAGCAAAACACAATCAGATCATTTGTATGCAGCACTTTATTCGCTTTTCAAAAGTCCACACGCTGTGTTTTAACTGAAAGCTTTGATAAGTAGTAAAAAGGTGGGAAAACAGCCACTTATTCTGCAAGTTTTGGCACAGCCACCGATGCCAGCCCATGGCACTGATGGCAAAGCCTCCCAAAATTGTGGCTGTGCTTCATGTGGTCATTTCAGGGGAGCAAAATGCAGGAGTTCCTGATAAATGATTTTTAGATGAGCCCAGTCCTATAAAATAAGCAAGGCTCAGACACTGGAGAGTTTGAAAATAAGTGTGATATGATGGTCAAGCAAAGAGCAAGACACCTGGCTTGTGGGTGCTGTTAAAAATGGCTTGCAAAGGAAGAAAAAAAAGATTACAAATTTAGGAAAAAATAAGAATATACCTGATGTAAGGATCTGGGGAAGAGCCTGCACCATCACAGGTGTGTTAGTGGATTTTTGGCCTCGAGCCACACAGCTTTACCCTCGTGGCTCTGGCTCTTGGTGGCTCTTGGAGAAGGTTTTATTGGGGAATTGGGTGGTTGTAGCAATAAAACCTTGTGGCTGTATTTACAGCTGTACTGTAAAACCTTTCTCTGGATACCACAAAGCAATCTCAGCTCTGGTAGGGATTTTCTGTTGCTGTTTGTTTTGGTGTGCAAAGGATTTCAGGATCTCTCAGCACCGGTGCTGCTGCCCTGGAGCAGCTTTAGGTGAGGTGGATCTGAAGGCTCCATCAGTCATCAAATTGCTCAGAGTTTTGTCTTCCCAAAGGCCTTTCCCAGCTGTTTATTAGGTGGTAAATTCTCTGGGTTCACTCTGGGCCACTGCATCCTTGCTCGTGGCTCATGTTCTTGCTGTCTGGGAAATGATTTGTGGCTGGGAGGTGAGCTGGGGGAAGAGTTGGCAGCTTTTTCACTCCTGACACATTTCTGTGTGCTGGGGGCACAGAATGGGATGCACTGGCCTCTCCCAGCACCAAAAACAACCTGGTGGTGCCTGTGCTGCTCTCCCTCCACTCTCTGCTTCCCAAATTTGGCACATCTCAAAGGAGCAGAGGGACAGCTGGGACCTCAGGGGAGACTGACGGGGTTATTGAAGGTACAGAAACACCTGGCAGGTGTCCCCAGAGCTGTGTCTTGGGATGAGGATGAGGCTCTGGTGCTCTCCTGGCGGTGCTGCTGCTCCTCTGGCACAGCCCTGCAGCCCCTGGTTCTCCCCACACTTTCCCCTGACAGAAATGTGGCATTTTCATCAGGACATGTTCAAACTCCTGGTTCTTTCTGGTGCAATTAGCACCAAAGGGGAGCTCCAGGCAGGAGGAACGAGGCTTCCTTCAAACCTCTGATTCCAGGGATGTGCCTGCCCATAAAGCCACAGTCATTCTTCTGAGAGTTTTGTGCTATTTAATTAATCATCTCCAGATTTTCTGCTTGCTGGTGCCTTCAAAGCAGGCACTTTTGAGGTGCAGCCTCCCAAAATCATATTCAAAGCTGGTGTCTTCATCCCCCAGGAGGAGCACACAGTCACAGGCTGTGGGAGATTTTTCTCATCCTTTAGAGCTTTATACCTTTGTCTAAGATTTTTTTCTGTGACTTTTTTAAGCACAGCCTTTGGTCACCCTGCAGATGGGTGTTCTACACTTTGAGTTTTCTCCAGGTCCCAGTGTGATCACAGTTGGTTCACAGAGGGATTTATTTCAAGGATTATCAATTTACTGGGTTATCTTTTGCAGCAGGAAGGGTTTTGCTGATAGAAGTTCAACCTCTGCCTTCTTTCCCACCGTTCCAAGTTGGATTTTACTTGTCAAGACAACCATAAAGCCTTCCACGAGTGAAAGGAAAACCAAATCCTTTGGGTTTGCATCAGGTGTGCCGAGGTTGTCAGTGCTGTGCCTCTTCTCTTCAGCACCACACAACTTCACAGCTCATTTTGGGCAGAAGTCAGGTCTTTTCCAGCCCAGGAGGGAGGCAGGGATTTGGCCCAGGACAGATTCTCTGGGATTTTAGCCACGAGCACAGAGGTGCCTCAGCCTGAGGCAGGAGGGACAGCGCTGAGGAAAGCAGGGGTGCAGCAGGAGCTTGTCCTGTGCTGGTGGTGTGATCTTCATCATCTAAACCCGGGTGTTTGAGGGGGTTTATCCTCAATTCTGAGGTTCTGACCGTGGTTCCATGGCGTTGAATCTCCTCTTGTTTTATTCCTGCTCTGGGCTGTTCACCGCCCACATGAGCTGCCTGAGGTTGGACCTTCAGGTCACACTGACCTTGAGGCAAAAACTCCCTGTGTCAGGGAATTCCTCTTCTTGGATTGCACTTAAGATCTCCCCTTTCACGGGAATTGATGGCGTGTTTGGGAGTGAACAGCAGCCTGAAATCTGTGGGATTCCAAATGCGCCCATTCCCAGCCAGGACGCCGTGACAGAGTTGGATCAATTGTTAATAGGTCAGTGGTTGTAAATGGACCTTTCCTGTTGTTTTGACATCGTCTCCATTTTTTTTTCCCCAACAGAAGAGGCACAATGTTTCTTCATTAAACCCCTGATTGACAGCTTGCTGAAAGGAAACCCACAGTAGCTGCTTTTCCTTTCTTTTCTCTGCTCAAACCTCAGGTTCTCGGCGCTTTTTTCACCCCGACAAGCAGAGCTCCCCTCACCATTGTCAGCGCTCTCAGCTAAATCCTCTTTCATCTTTATCCCTTGGCTTCTGCAGCGAGGAGGATGCCGTGATGCTGATGCTGAGGGAGATGCAGCGATGAACTCTGCTCCAGGATTTAGCTCTGCCCGCAGCCGAGCGCCGGGGATGCTGCGGAAAGGTTGCCAGAGAGGCGGATACCAGCCTGCATCCAGGTTTTTGCTGCATCCCCGCTGCCAGACGAGATATGGATGATCCCTGGGATTATTCCTGCCGTGTCCCTGTGCAGGGAGGGGATGCTGGAGGTGCTGCCGTGCCGGGGAGGTGCCGGTGGGTGCCGGACCCTGCGGCGCTGTGGATTTTTCAGTTCTGGAGCCGACGCTCCCCTCACGGTGAGGTCTCTGTGGCGCAATGGACGAGCGCGCTGGACTTCTAATCCAGAGGTTCCGGGTTCGAGTCCCGGCAGAGATGATCTCCAGGCAGGTGTCTCTTTTATTTTAGTGCCATTTCCCCTCCCAGTCCCCATCCATTGCATTTATAACGCCCCCGAGGGTTTGCATGGGGAGGGAATGACTTTTCCTGGCACGGCTGATGGATGTGACATCCCTGTTCTCCCTTCTGCAGGCGTTTCTCCTCCATCATCTCCCCCTTCCCTCATTCCCTTTGGTATCTCCTCCAAGCAGGTGTTTTAACCCCAGCACCGCCCCATTTTTGATACCTTCCTGCTAAGGGAAGTTCTGTGCTCTCCAGGAGGGCCCAGCAGGGGTCAGAACCTTCTGGTGGTGTTTCCTGTCACAAATGAAGTCACTTTTTTCATGTGTGGCCAAAGAAGTGTAGATCTCTGATCTAAGTGTCCACCTTGGTGAATTTGGGTAGCTCAGTGTTCCTCACCTGGACCTTTGTACTCTGAAATGGTCTTAAACTGCCAGAGGGCAGGGTTAGATGGGATATCGGGAAGAAATTGTTCCCTGTGAGGGTGGGGAGGCTCTGGCACAGGTTATTCCATGGATGCCCCATCCCTGGAAGTGTCCAAGGCCAGGCTGGACAGGGCTTGGAGCACCCTGGGATAGGGGAAGGTGACCCTGCCATGGCAGGGGTGGGACAGGACAAGTTTTAAGGTCCCTCCCTCCCCAAACCATTCCATGGCTCCACGCTCTGCACACCTGCCAATCCCAGGCTGCTCTCCCATTAACTGCATTTCTGGTCTCCAGTGGAAAACCAGTCCATCCCCATCACTGGCCTTATTTTCCTTCTTGTGGTGTCTGTGCAAATGCTGGAGCTCAGCCTGTTTGGAAAACCAGGCCCTGCTGGTGCTGGAAGTTCTGCCCCCGTGTTCATCGTGGCAAAATTGTCATTTCCATCACATCCGGGGGGAAAGGGCCAGAAGATTATGGAGAAAAAGAGGAAATATGTGGGCAGCAAGTGGGACACACCCAAAGGAAAGTTTGGTAGGAATGAGGGGAGAAAGGGCAGATTGTGCAGAGATCACTTCTGCCTTCAGCAAATGGAGAATGAAATATCTTCATTTGCATTTTGGGACGGGCAGCAATAAAACTGCCATTCCAGCTTGGCTCCTCTGGGAAGGGTTGGAGCTCCTCTTCCCTTGATGAGCGTGGAAGGGCTCAGGAGCAGGTCCTTGGTGTTCTGCTGAGAACCCCAGAGTGCCACAGGTTCAGGGACATGCTGTGCCAGGGCAGGAGCTCCCTGTGACCCCCCAAATTCAGGCACCAGAGTTGTCACTGCTTGTGTGGGACGAGCTCTGTTCATCACCTCACCTGTGTGAGGAGGACACAGAGCTCCCAACCCCTCTCAGCTGCACTTTTGGTCTCCCTTGCTTTCTTTTGCTGAAGGTCCTGGAGCTCATTTTTGACTTTTCCAGAACTTCCATCTGTTTTATAATCTTCCCAAACCTTCAGCTCCCCCCTTACCTCACCAGGTCGCCCTCGGGTGCGCTGCCCAGGAGGTGTGAGGGTTCCTGTTCTCCCTGCAAGAAGAGAAATTCTCATTTGGAAAGGAAAAAAATCAGCCAAATGTGCTGGGAAAGGTGAGGAAAATCGAGGAATTCATTCCCTGCAGGACACAAACACTTAGTTCCACCTGAGTTCCACCTGAGTTCCACCTGTCCTGTCACTGCTGCAGGATGTTGTTCCCAGCCTGGGTTTTTGGCAATGACCACATGTGCAAACACAGTTCAAAAGCAATTCCTGCTAATTATCCCAGACTCCCCACCAGAATCAGGAAAACTTTGCTTTCTGCCCCAGAAAATTCCAAATTCCCAACAAAAAAGGATGTTTGGGGTGCCCTGTACTGAAGAGGGAGCTTCCATGGAATCTTACATTTATCCCTCCAGACCTCAGGCAGCTTCAGGCTCCCAGGGATGAATCCCCATCTGGAGGGGCAGGGAATTCGTCTCTGAGATCCCCAAACACCACCAAAAAATAGAGGGAATTGTCCCTGGTAACCCTAGAACGGATGAAAACGGTGGAATGCTTTCATGGCAGTTCTAGAACCAACAGAAAGAGTGGAATTCTCTCCTGGCAATCCTAGAACCAACAGAAAGAGTGGATTGATTGGCAACCCTAGAACTGGCAAAATGCTCCCCTGGCAAGCCTAGAACCACCAAAAATGGTGGAATTCTTCCCTGGCAAGCCCAGAAGGAACAGAAACAGTGGAACGATCCCCTGGCAAACCTAGAACTGATAAAAAACTGAAATGATCCCATGGCAACCCTAGAACTGATAAAAACCGGTGGAACATTCCCCTGGCAACCCTAGAACTGATAAAAAACTGAAATGATCCCATGGCAACCCTAGAACTGATAAAAAACAGTGGAACATTCCCCTGGCAACCCTAGAACTGATAAAAAACTGAAATGATCCCATGGCAACCCTAGAACTGATAAAAAAGAGTGGAACATTCCCCTGGCAACCCTAGAACTGATAAAAAAGAGTGGAACATTCCCCTGGCAACCCTAGAACTGATAAAAAACAGTGGAACATTCCCCTGGCAACCCTAGAACTGATAAAAAATGGTTGAATGCTCCCCTGGCAACCCTAGAACTGATAAAAAACAGTGGAACATTCCCCTGGCAACCCTAGAACTGATAAAAAACGGTGGAACATTCCCCTGGCAACCCTAGAACTGATAAAAAACGGTGGAACATTCCCCTGGCAACCCTAGAACTGATAAAAAACGGTGGAACATTCCCCTGGCAACCCTAGAACTGATAAAAAATGGTTGAATGCTCCCCTGGCAACACCAAACCAAACAAAAACGATGAAATGCTTGATTGACGACCCTAGAACCAACAAAAACTCTTGGAATGACTCCCTGGCATCCCTAAAACCAACAAAAACTCCGGAATGTTCCCATGCCATCCCTAAAAACAACAAAAATGTTGGAATTCTCCCCTGGAATCTCCTTTCCCGTGGGCTCTGGACTGTTCCTCCTGCCCCATGGGTGATAAAGGTTGGACACCTTGGTCATCACCCACCCCAAACAGAGCCAGGGCAGTGACATGAGGGGACAGTTTGGGGCTCTGTGTCCCTGATCCTTGAGGAATTTTTAACCCCTGATCCTCCTCCCTGCTCTCTCCCCTCGAGGTTTGCCAAAGTCAGCATGGATGTGGTGCCTGCAGGAGCTCCCAGGGTTTGGGGTTTGGGTTTATCTCGAAATAAATTCACCATTTCTGGCTGATTGTTCATTTAATGCCTGTGCTGGGGGCTCGGTGCCAACGCCAGGAGCTCCAGGGAGGCCGAGGATGGGGCTGCACCTGCCCTGGGGCAGCAAAAACATGGGCAGGGTGGGGGGCTTTGGTGTCCTGGGGGGTCTCTCTTGGATTTGGGGGTGTCCAAAGTATGGGGAGTGAAGGTGGGGGAGTCCCTGGAGCTCAGGGAATGGAGGAGGGGGTTTCCCCTGTGTGGGATGATGGAAAGGGGTCTCCACTGCCCTCCTGGGGGATGGAAATGGGGGTCTCTGGGGGATGGAAATGGGGTCTGTGCTGTCCTGGGAGATGGAAATGGGGGTATCTGGGGGATGGAAATGGGGGTCTGTGCTCTGGGGGATGGAAATGGGGTCTGTGCTGCTCTGGGGGATGGAAATGGGGGTCTCTGGGAGATGGAAATGGGGGTCTGTGCTCTGGGGGATGGAAATGGGGGTCTCTGGGAGATGGAAATGGGGGTCTGTGCTCTGGGGGATGGAAATGGGGGTCTGTGCTGTCCTGGGGATGGAAATGGGGGTCTCTGGGGGATGGAAATGGGGGTCTGTGCTGCTCTGGGGGATGGAAATGGGGGTCTCTGAGCTCTGGGGGATGGAAATGGGGGTCTCTGTGTGCCCTGGAGGATGGAAATGGGGGTCTCTGTGTGCCCTGGGGACGGGAAACGGAACAGAAAACTCGGAGCGGTGCCTGTCCCTGTCCGCATCCCGCACCCTCCGGGCCGGTACCGGGGATGTTCCGGGGTGGGACCGGAACGGAACCGAGGCTGTTCCGGGGCGGTTCCGGGGCGGTTCCGAGGCGGTCCCGGGGTGGTACCGGGGCAGTCCCGGGGCCGTTCCGGGGCGGTCCCGGGGCGGCATCGGGGAGGTCCTGGGGAGGTTCCGAGGCGGTACCGGGGCTGTTCCGGGGCTGTTCCGAGGCGGTTCCGGGGAGGTACCGGGGAGGTCCTGGGGAGGTTCCGAGGCGGTACCGGGGCTGTTCCGGGGCTGTTCCGAGGCGGTTCCGGGGAGGTACCGGGGAGGTCCTGGGGAGGTTCCGAGGCGGTACCGGGGCTGTTCCGGGGCTGTTCCGAGGCGGTCCCGGGGCGGTCCTGGGGGGGTTCCGGGGCGGTCCGGGGGGGTTCCGGGGCGGTCCTGGGGAGGTTCCGGGGCGGTCCTGGGGAGGTTCCGGGGCGGTCCTGGGGAGGTTCCGGGGCGGTCCCGGGGCGGTCCTGGGGAGGTTCCGGGGCGGTCCCGGGGCTGTTCCGGGGCGGTCCCGGGGCGGTGCCGTGGTCGGGCCCGGTCGCGCCATGGCCGCCCGTGTGGGGCTGGCGCTGCTGGCGGCGCTGCTGGCGGCGGCCGGGGCCGAGCGGGCCAGAAAGGTGAGCGGGACCGGGGGAACCGGGGGAACCGGAGGGGCCGGGGGAACCGGGGGAACCGGGGGAACCGGAGGGGCCGGGGGAACCGGGGGAACCGGGAGCGGGGCTAGGAGGGACCGGGACTGGGGCTAGCGGGGCTGGGGGGAACCGGGACCGGGGCTGGGGGAACGGGGACCGGAGCTGGGGGAACCGAGACCGGGGCTAGCGGGGCTTGGGGGGACCGGGGCTAGGGGAACCGGGACCGGGGATACCGGTACCGGGGCTAGCGGGGCTCCGCGGCCTCTGCTCGGTGCTCGCCCCGCTCCCGCCGTGTTTGTGGTGCCTGAGACCCCCCCAGGCCCCTCCCGGGAATCTCAGAACCCCGGGACAGCCGGCCTGGAGCCGGGGCCACCCCGAGCGGGTGACACAGCGACAGCCCGCTGGGTTTGGGATGTCCCCAGAGCGGGACACTCCGGGGCTCTGCCACCCTCAACCTAAAGAAATTCTTGCTCGTGTTGAAGGGAGGCTTTTGGTTCAGTTTGTGCCTGTGTGGAGCAGGGGCTGGGCTGGACCCCCCGAGATCCGCCCGGTCCCGCTGGGCCGGGGTTTGGGGGGGAGCAGAGGCTCCCCGGGGCACCGGGAACATCCCCGGGGGGCTGAGCTGAGCCCGGCCCTCCCTCTGTCCTGACACGGGGACACGGCTGAGCCCTGCCCTGCCAGCCCCTGTCCTGCCTGACATGTCCCAGGGCCACCCGTGCCTGTCCCTTGTGTCCCCTCGGTCCTAAACCAGTGGGACCAGCATGGCCATAGGCAGGGAAGGGCTGAGGGATGGGAAGGGCTGAGGGATGGGAAGGGGCTGAGGGATGAGATGGGGATGAGGGATGAGATGGGGCTGAGGGATGAGATGGGGCTGAGGGATGGGAAGGGCTGAGGGATGGGAAGGGCTGAGGGATGAGAAGCAGCTCAAAGCTGTTCCCAAACGTCCGGCTGTAAAATGCTGACCGAGCGTGTTGAGCAACACCAGGGCTGCAGAGTCACGGGAGCCGAGGCGGCTCCGATGTCCCAACTCCCAGGACTCTGGGCTTGTCCTGCAGGGCTCAGAGCCACCTCCAGGACTCTGGGTTTGTCCTGCAGGGCTCAGAGCCACCCCCAGGACTCTGGGCTTGTCCTGCAGGGCTCAGAGCCACCCCCAGGACTCTGGGCTTGTCCTGGAGGGCTCAGAGCCACCCCCAGGACTCTGGGCTTGTCCTGCAGGGCTCAGAGCCACCTCCAGGACTCTGGGCTTGTCCTGCAGGGCTCAGAGCCACCCCCAGGACTCTGGGTTTGTCCTGCAGGGCTCAGAGCCACCCCCAGGACTCTGGGCTTGTCCTGCAGGGCTCAGAGCCACCCCCAGGACTCTGGGTTTGTCCTGCAGGGCTCAGAGCCACCTCCAGGACTCTGGGCTTGTCCTGCAGGGCTCAGAGCCACCCCCAGGACTCTGGGCTTGTCCTGGAGGGCTCAGAGCCACCCCCAGGACTCTGGGCTTGTCCTGCAGGGCTCAGAGCCACCCCAGCCCTGTCCCCACAGGTTTCCATGCAGTTCAACCCCGGCTGGAACGGCTCCTCCGTGAACCTGCTGCACGTGCGGGCGGCGGGGCCGGGGGACAGCCTGCACTACGTGTGGAGCAGCATCGGGGCCCCAGCCGTGCTCCTGGTGGCCACCCAGAGCCCCAGCAGTGCCCTGAGGGTCAACTGGACCCAGCTGCTCTCCCCCAGTCCTGCTGGAGCCATCTGGATCGACCCTCCCGACAGCGTGGTCTATTCCTCAGCCGTGGTCTTCACCAAGGTACTGCTGGCCAGGGGCTGCTCTGGGAGAGCTGGCGGTGCTGAGGGTCCCTGGGCAGTTTCCCAGCTCCAGGGAAATCCTCACCATTCCCATCCAGGGAAGTGTCTGTCTCCAGCCTGAGGCAGCCCTGCCCTGTTCCCTGGATCACGGCACCAGCTCCCGTCCTGCCGGTGCTCCCAGCCCCTCTCCCCTTCCTTCGCTGCAGCTGTTCGAGTTCAGGGAGGCCAAACCTTCAGGACAGCTCTTCTACCCCACCTATGACCTGTCTGAGTTCTCCTGGGACAGCCTCAACCACACCCTGAACCTCACAGCGCTGACGGCCGAGCTCAGCGGGGTCCCGGCCACCGACCCCGGCGGCGGCTTCTCCAACGGCAGCCTGGCGTTCCGGGTACATGCAGGGGCAGAACACCGGGAATGTCCCGTCCAGAGGATTCCTGGAGAGGGAATGCCTCACCTCTGACCCGTGTCCCCTCACAGGTGACAGCCTACGAGGCCGGGGGCCGCGAGGAGCGCCTGCCCAGCCTCCTGCACACGGCAGACAGCTCCCAGCTGGAATTCATCCTGGCTGGGGTGGCCCCACGGGGAAACAGCTCCCGCTTCGTGCTGGAGGTGGCCACGGTGGAGGAGGAGGGAGCGGTGCGGAGGCTGCGATCCCAGAGATCCATCGACGACGAGTACACCCCCACCATCTTCGAGGTGAGCGGGTGGAGGAGACGCTTTCTGGGGTGGACGGTCCGAGACACGGCAGAGACCTCTGTAATCCAGACAGGTGTCAGAAGTTTATTTCAGGGTGTGGGATAGAGAGAGAGAGAGGCTGCTGTGAGCCAGCTGATAGAACTCAAAGCAGGCTCAGAGAGAACAATACAAAAGGGGGTAAAATATGAATACAGGAGTTCAAGACTTAAGAAAGAGAGGAACAGAACAGAAGTGAGAGAGCCGGGGAAAAAGAGGCTGAGCTCTCCTATACAACCACTTATATAATCTATACATTGAATATTCTATTCCTTCACTAAGGAATCTTTAGTGATTCTAAATCACTAAAGAATGATTAGTTTATCATCTTTCTAAGTGTACTAATACAGTAACATTTGTGTGCAAACTATAGAAATCGCTATTTTTGCATATTTTTAGTTATCTCAGGGTCCTTCAGACCTTTCCTTGTAAGGCTGGGACGAGGGGTAAAAGGAAAAAGAGGGAAAAAGAGGCTGAGCTCTCCTATACAACCACTTATATAACCTATACATTGAATATTCTATTCCTTCACTAACCAATCTTTCTAATGTTACTAATACAGTAACATTTGTGTGTGACCTATAGAAATCGCTATTTTTGCATATTTTTAGTTATCTCAGGGTCCTTCAGACCTTTCCTTGTAAGGCTGGGAAGAGGGGTCTCAGCTTGGTTTTACTGGGGGAAAGAACGTGTTCTGGCATACCAGAACACATTTCATTTGTATTTATTCCTTAACCTTTCTGGCTACAGAGTCTTATTTCTAATTCTGCCTTCCCAACAAGCAGGGTCACCGGGCTGGGGGTGCCCCTGCTGTCCTCCCCTCACGCTGTCCCTCCCCAGGTGCTGTCCCTGCTTGCTGAGCCCCACAACGGCAGCTCCACGCTCGGCTTCCTGCAGTGGAAGGCGACGGCCTACGGCTCCCGCAGCCCCCGGCGCGAGGACGGGATCCGCTGCCGGGCTCAGGGGCTGCGGGCGGCCAACGGGAGCCTGCCCCTGTCCAGCATCGTCCAGGCCTACTTTGGGGACAGTTTGGGCAGCAGCTGCACCATCAGCGCCCTCAATGTGTCCTTTGGGGGAGAGGAGGGAGAGGTGTACCAGGAGAGGCGATACCTCAGCTGGTGAGTGGGGTGCCAGGGGTGTGAGGGGATGCTGGGGGTCACTGACACTGCAGAGGGGTCTGAAGGGTCTGAGGGGATGTTCCTGGTCACTGACACTGCAGAGGGGTCTGAAGGGTCTGAGGGGATGTTCCTGGTCACTGACACGGTGCTGAGGGGTCTGAGGGGATGTTCCTGGTCATTAATGCTGTGCAGAGGGGTCTGGGGGGACAATCCTGGTCATTAATGCTGTGCTGAGGGGTCTGAGGGGATGTTCCTGGTCACTGACACTGTGCAGAGGAGTCTGAGGGGACAATCCTGGTCACTGACACTGTGCTGAGGGGTGTGAAGGGTCTGAGGGGATGCTGGGGGTCATTGACACTGCACAGGGGTCTGAGGGGACATTCCTGGTCACTGACACTGTGCAGAGGGGTCTGAGGGGACATTCCTGGTCACTGTGCAGTTTTTGGGACTGGCAGTCAGAGGGTTTCTCTGTTTAGTAACAGTCTCCATTCCCAAGTCCTGAGTTCCCCTGCAGTCCTGTAGCAAAGGCTTTGCAGTTCCCTGAGGATCCTCATCTTGCCCTGTGTGTGTCTCAGCCTGACCCTCTGCGGGCCCATCCCCATGGCTGTGCTGGTCTGTGCCGTGTCCCCCCACAGGTCGGTGCTGCTGGGTTTTGGGGAGCCCCCCAGGGACAGTTTCTCCCCTCTGGTGATCTCCATCGCGGCCGTGGCGCTGGGCACCCCCCTGGCCCTGCTGCTGCTGGGGAGCTGCCTGCTGCTGCTGGCACAGAGGAGACGCTACTCCGAGTACGAGCCCATCAACTGAGGGATCCTCCCCGTTCCTGGGAATGCACAGCCCCTCCTCTGCCTCCCCTCGGAGCCCCGAGGGCAGTGGGGTGACGCTGGCAGCTGCCCCACGCCGAGGATCCCCGAGTCCTGCTCCTTCCCCACTGCCGCGTCCTGCGCTGGCGTTCAGCTTCCTCCCCGGATTCTTCCTGATCCGTGAAGCTAAGGGAATCGATGGGGGGAGTTTGGTCAGGAATCCTCCTCCTCCTCATCCTCCTCATCCTCCTCCTCCTCCCAAGGGATACAACCACTGCTGTCCTGGCTGCAGGCCAGGCCTGGCTCCAGTGCCACTTCCAGGGATGCCTGGGGGGCTCCAGCCTGGGCTGGGGAGCAGCTCCTGCTTCCCAGCAAATCCCAGCAAATCCCAGCAAATCCCAGCAAATCCCAGCGCCTCCAGCTGGGGCTCACGGACTCCTCCCCGCTCCACGTTCCTGCTGTGCTGGCCTGGGACACGAGGGACACCCGGTGCCACGACACAGCAGCTGCTGAAGCTCAGGTGTGTCCTGTCAGGCCATGGAGGGCTGCTCCAGCCAGGCTCCTGCTCCTGGATCCCCCAGCTGCAGCTCCCAGTGTCGGGAGCCCTGCACGAGCGTGGCCCGTGGCTGCTCGGGGTTCTCAGAGGTGTCTGGGGCCGTGCTGGGCTCTGAGTTCTCCATCACTGACTTGTCTTCAACCAAATAAAGCGGATTTCTAAACACAGTTTCCTGTGGGAATGCTGTACTGGGGGTGAGGGGGGGTCCTGGCAGGAATGGGAGGGTGCTGGAGCTCGGCAGGAGCCAGGGGAGCCTCTGGCCATGGACTCAGGTGCTTGGACAGGGGGAGGGGGCTTCCCTTGAGCTGTGGGGTCACAGAGAGTCCAGGGCTGTGCCCCTGCTGAAAGAAAATATAAAATTCTATATTAGATATATAAAATTATGGAATCTCGGCTGGAAGGGACACACAGGGATCACCCAGTCCGACCCCTGGCTCTGCACAGACACCCCAGAAACCCCACCCTGTGCATCCTTGGGAACACAAATGTTCCTGGAGCTCGGGCAGCCTCGGGGCTGTGCCCATTCCCTGGGGAGCCTGGGCAGTGCCAGCACCTCTGGGGAAAGAGCCTTTCCCTGATGTCCAACCTAAACCTCCCTGAAACAGCTCCAGCCACTCCCTGGGTCCTGTCCTGGTCACGGAGCAGAGACTGGAGCTGAGCAGACAGTGTGAGGTCTGTGCCCTGAAAGAGGAACAAGCCAAAAAAACCCAGCAGAAAGTCCCAAACTTCCTTGTCAGAGCAGGATCCTCCTGCTTATCTGCAGCCACAGCCACAGGAGGGCACGAAGGGACGCCAGGGGAGGTTCCATGGGAAGCTGTTCCATGTAAAATGACATTTTTCAGCAGGGAACGGAGGTGTTGCTGTTCTTTCTGCTTGCTCTGTGCAGGGCTGAGCTGTCTTGAGGATTCTGTGATAAAAGAAAACCACCACAGAAGCTGCCTGGCTTTTTCTCCCAGAGCCTGTGGTGTGCAGGGAGCTGTAAATCCCTCATGGCAGATTTTCCTGCTCCTGATTCACAGGAATCCCAGACTGGTTTGGGATCATCCAGCCCCACCCTTGACATGGCAGGGACACCTCCCACTGTCCCAGGCTGCTCCAAGCCTCGTCCAGCCTGACTTTGGGCACTTCCAGAGATACCAGGGACAGCTTTTCTGGGGAGGAAAGCCCAGGGCAGGTGAGGATGAGCAACAGCTTTCAGTCCTGGCACCTTTTGAGTGGGAAAATACCCTGGATGTATCCAGTTTTGGAGGTGGTGACCCAGTTTTGGAGGAGGTGACCCAGTTTTGGAGGTGGGCTAGTGACAGAGGGTGGCAGAACCTTCCTGGGCACAGAAAGCACCCGGTGCCAGCGTGGGTGGGGAAGATGAGAAACTGCTCTCCTTGCCAAGCTTCTATCAGCCCTGCTCAGGAGCCAACAGCTGCAGCACCCACACGGGGCAGGCGCTTTCCTTCCCCCCAAACACCTCCTGCCATCGCTTCCAGGAGCCCACAGCGAGTCCCACATGAACTGGAGACCCTGGGGGTTCCTTCCCATTCATATTCTGTGATTCTGGCCAAGTGGAGATGATCGGGGGGTGATGCTGTCCGTGGGGAGGGGGCGGGATGGGGGGTCTGGGAGTGATGCTGTCCCTTTGGGGGTGCAGGATGGGGGGTCTGGGGGTGATGCTGTCCGTGGGGGTGCAGGATGGGGGGTCTGGGGGTGATGCTTTCCCTTTGGGGGGGCAGGGTGAGGGGTCTGGGGGTGATGCTGTCCCTTTTGGGGTGCAGGATGGGAGGGTCTGGGGGCGGTGCTGTCCCTTTGGGGGTGCAGGATGAGAGGTCTGGGGGTGATGCTGTCCATGGGGGTGCAGGATGGGAGGGTCTGGGGGCGGTGCTGTCCCTTTGGGGGTGCAGGATGGGGGGTCTGGGGATGATGCTGTCCCTTTGGGGGTGCAGGATGGGGGGTCTGGGGGTGATGCTGTCCCTTGGGGGTGCAGGATGGGGGGTCTGGGGGTGATGCTGTCCCTTGGGGGTGCAGGATGGGGGGGTCTGGGGGTGATGCTGTCCGTGGGGGGGCAGGATGAGGGGTCTGGGGGTGATGCTGTCCCTTTGGGGGTGCAGGATGGGGGGTCTGGGGGTGATGCTGTCCCTTTGGGGGTGCAGGATGAGGGGTCTGGGGGTGGTGCTGTCCCTTTGGGGGTGCAGGATGGGGGGTCTGGGGGTGATGCTGTCCCTTTGGGGGTGCAGGATGGGGGGTCTGGGGATGATGCTGTCCCTTTTGGGGTGCAGGATGGGAGGGTCTGGGGGCGGTGCTGTCCCTTTGGGGGTGCAGGATGGGGGGGTCTGGGGGTGATGCTGTCCATGGGGGTGCAGGATGGGAGGGTCTGGGGGCGGTGCTGTCCCTTTGGGGGTGCAGGATGGGGGGGTCTGGGGGTGATGCTGTCCATGGGGGTGCAGGATGAGCCAGCAGCGGCAGCTCCCGGAGCCCCCCCAGCCCCGCGGGGCCGGTACCGGAGAGCAGCGACGGCGCCACTGCGCATGCGCAGAGCCCGGGTGCAGTACCGGCCTTTGGCCACCGGGCGGCGGCAGCGCCCTGCGGGAGGGAGGGGCTGCCCCGGTCCGGGACCCCCGGTACCGCCTCCGGTACCGCCTCCGGTACCGGATCCCCTGGTACCGCCTCCGGTACCGCCTCTGGTACCGGATCCCCTGGTACCGCCTCCGGTACCGCCTCCGGTACCGCCCCCGGTACCGGATCCCCTGGTGCCGCCTCCAGTACCGCCTCCGGTACCGGATCCCCTGGTGCCGCCTCCGGTACCGCCTCCGGTACCGGATCCCCTGGTACCGCCTCCGGTACCGCCTCCGGTACCGCCTCTGGTACCGGATCCCCTGGTACCGCCTCCGGTACCGCCTCCGGTACCGGATCCCCTGGTATCGCCTCCGGTACCGCCTCCGGTACCGCCTCCGGTACCGGATCCCCTGGTACCGCCTCCAGTACCGCCTCCGGTACCGCCTCCGGTACCGGATCCCCTGGTATCGCCTCCGGTACCGGATCCCCTGGTACCGCCTCCAGTACCGCCTCCGGTACCGCCTCCGGTCCGGGACCCACCCCCGGTACCGCCTCTGGTCCCACCCCCGGCCCAGAGCCGCCCCCGGTACCAGCCCGGTCTCCTGCAGCTCCCTCGGGATGAGGCCCTGGGGACCCCCGGGGCCCGAAGAACCGGGAATTTCTTCCCTTCAGTTGGAAGCCCCGGACTGCAGAGCACCCCTGGGATGGGGCTGGGCTGGGAGGTGGAATCTGCTCTCCCAAGGAGGTTCTGCTCCAGCTCCAGGAGCCCCTGGAACCGCGGAAACACAGGATCAAGGAATGATCTGGGGGGGAAAGGACCTTGGAGCTCATCCCATCCCATCCCATCCCATCCCTGGATCCCATCCCATCCTACCCCATCCCATCCCATCCCATCCCATCCTACCCCATCCCATCCCATGGATCCCATGGATCCCATGGATCCCATCCCATCCCATCCCATCCCATCCCATCCCATCCCATCCCATCCCATCCCATCCCTGGATCCCATCCCATCCCTGGATCCCATCCCATCCCATCCCATCCCATCCCATCCCATCCCATGGATCCCATCCCTGGATCCCATCCCATCCCATCCCATCCTTCCACCATCCCAGGCTGCTCCAGACCTCATCCAGCCTGGCCCTGGGCAGTGCCAGGGATGCAGGGACAGCCCCAGCTGTGTCCCCACTGAACCCTGTCCCCAAGTGCCACAGCCACACAATTTTTAATCCCTCTGGGGATTGTGACTCTGCCACTGCCCTGGGAAGTCTGTTCCGATGCCTGACAGCTCTTTCCATGAAGAAATATTTCCTAATATCTATTTTAAACCTCCATGGCACAGCTCGGGGCCGTTCCCTGTTCTCCTGTCGCTGTTCCCTGGGAGAAATCCCGACCCCCCCGGCTGTCAGGGGCTTGTGCAGAGCCAGAAATTCCCCCTGAGCTCCTTTGCTCCAGCCTGAGCCCCTTCCCAGATCCCTCAGGAATTCTCCAGCCCCTTCCCAGCTTCCTCAGGGATTCTCCAGCCCCTTCCCAGCTTCCTCAGGGATTCTCCAGCCCCTTCCCAGCTCCCTCAGGAATTCTCCAGCCCCTTCCCAGCTCCCTCAGCAATTCTACAGCCCTTCCATGTTTTTCCGAGCTGCCCAGGGCAGGTTCCAGGTGCCCTGCAGTGTCCCTGGCACAGGGAGCAGCAATCCTGGCCTTGGCCATGAGCAATCCCCTGCCAGGACCTGCCCAGCACCTCCCCACCCTCACCAGGTGCTTTCCTTCCTCCTCCTCCTCCTCCTCGAGCACGCCAAGGAGGAAGCTCTGAGCCTGCCCTGGGACAGGGACAATTCCTGCTCCATCCTGCTGCTGGATCCCAGCAGGATCCACCCTGCAGGCTCCTCAGCCTGCCTGGGGAAGTAACAACACCTCGCCTTCCCCGGGCACAGCAAAACCCCAGATACGCCCCAAAACAGGGCCCTAAACCGGGCTGGGGATGGAGCCCCTGCCCTGGGCCGGTTCCTGGGGGCCGGGTCCCTCTCCAGGAGCACAGGAGGCACCAAATCCCCCCGGACACCCCCGGGGCTCTGTCCCTGCCCGGAGACGTTCCCGTGATGGGGCCGGGGGTGGCACAGGGGGGGAAAGGGAAGGAAGCGGCTCTGACGTGGTTGTGGTGATGACACAAAGGAACAAACCCGGCTGAGCTGGGGCTCCTGCGCTCCCCAGGACCGCGATTTGCCAATCCCCGGCTGGGGGGATGAGGTTTGGGGCTGGGTGTTGGGGACAGCAGGAGCCTGGGCCAGCCCCACACCTGTCACCATCACCGGGATCACCCCAGAGTGTCCTCACCTGGACTTGGGGTGTTCCTGTCACCCCTGTCCCACAGCAGCCTGGCCGTGGGGTGTTCTGTGTCCCCTGTGTCCCCTGTGTCCCCTGTGTCCCCTGTGTCCCCTGTCCCACAGCAGCCTGGCCGTGGGGTGTTCCTGTCACCCCTGTCCCACAGCAGCCTGGCTGTGGGGTGTTCTGTGTCCCCTGTGTCCCCTGTGTCCCCTGTGTCCCCTGTGTCCCCTGTGTCCCCTGTCCCACAGCAGCCTGGCCGTGGGGTGTTCCTGTCACCCCTCCCCGTGCATCCCTGGCCGTGGGGTCATCCCCGCAGCCCCCAGCCCCACACATCCCAAATCATCCACCTCCCCCAGCCCACGTCCCGAGGAGCACTGGGAGCACTGGGAGCACTGGGAGGGAGCACTGGGAGCACTGGGGCACACTGGGGAGCACTGGGGCACACTGGGAGCTGACTGGGAGCTCACTGCGAGCACTGGGAGCACTGGGAGCACTGGGAGCTCACTGGGAGGGAGCACTGGGATACACTGGGAGCACTGGGAGCACTGGGATACACTGGGAGCACTGGGAGCACTGGGATACACTGGGAGCACTGGGAGCACTGGGATACACTGGGAGCACTGGGATGGGCACTGGGAGCACTGGGATGGAGCACTGGGAGCACTGGGAGCTGACTGGGATACACTGGGAGCACTGGGAGCACTGGGAGCACTGGGAGGGAGCACTGGGAGGGAGCACTGGGAGGGAGCACTGGGAGCACTGGGAGCACTGGGAGCACTGGGATACACTGGGATACACTGGGAGCACTGGGAGCACTGGGAGCACTGGGAGGGAGCACTGGGAGGGAGCACTGGGAGCACTGGGAGCACTGGGAGCACTGGGAGCACTGGGATACACTGGGAGCACTGGGAGCACTGGGAGCACTGGGAGCACTGGGATACACACTGGGATACACTGGGAGCACTGGGAGCACTGGGAGCACTGGGAGCACTGGGAGCACTGGGAGCTGACTGGGATACACTGGGAGCACTGGGAGCACTGGGATACACTGGGAGCACTGGGAGCACTGGGAGCACTGGGAGCACTGGGATACACACTGGGATACACTGGGAGCACTGGGATACACTGGGAGCACTGGGAGCACTGGGAGCACTGGGGGCACTGGGAGCACTGGGAGCACTGGGAGCACTGGGAGCACTGGGATACACTGGGAGCACTGGGAGCTGGCCGGGGCGCTGGGGCAGTGCCCGGGGCGGTGGCGCTGGGACAGGAACGCCGTGTCCTGCCAGAACATTCCAGCCTGAGTCACCGCTGCCTCCTGCCCGGGCAGGTCCCGGCCCCGCACCCACTGACCCCTGGCCCAACTGCCGGGACACCTCCGGCTCCCCAAACCCCAAAATCACCCCTAAACCCCCCAAAATCCCCCCTAAACCACCCCAAATCCCCCTAAACCACCCCAAAATCCCCCCTAAACCCCCCAAAATCACCCCTAAACCACCCCAAATCCTCCTAAACCACCCCAAAATCCCCCCTAAACCCCCCCAAATCCCCCTAAACCACCCCAAAATCCCCTTAAACCACCCCAAAATCCCCCCTAAACCCCCCAAAATCACCCCTAAACCACCCCAAATCCCCCTAAACCACCCCAAAATCACCCCTAAACCTCCCAAAATCACCCCTAAACCTCCCAAAATCCCCCCTAAACCCCCCAAAATCCCCCCTAAACCACCCCAAATCACCCCTAAACGCCCCCAAATCACCCCTAAACCACCCCTAAACCCCCCAAAATCCCCCCTAAACCCCCAAAATCACCCCTAAACCACCCCAAATCACCCCTAAACCCCCCAAAATCCCCCCTAAACGCCCCAAAATCACCCCTAAACCCCCCAAATCACCCCTAAACCACCCCAAATCACCCCTAAACCCCCCCAAATCCCCCCTAAACCCCCCCAAATCCCCCCTAAACCACCCCAAATCCCCCCTAAACCCCCCCAAATCCCTCCTAAACCCCCCAAAATCCCCCCTAAACCACCCCAAAATCACCCCTAAACCCCCCAAAATCCCCCCTAAACCCCCCAAAATTCCCCCTAAACCCCCCAAAATCACCCCTAAACCTCCCAAAATCCCCCCTAAACCACCCCAAAATCACCCCTAAACCCCCCAAAATCCCCCCTAAACCACCCCAAATCCCCCTAAACCACCCCAAAATCACCCCTAAGCCACCCCCAAAATCACCCCTAAACCCCCCCAAAATCACCCCTAAACCCCCCAAAATCACCCCTAAACCCCCCCAAATCACCCCTAAACCCCCCAAAATCACCCCTAAACCCCCCCAAAAACACCCCTAAACCCCCCAAAATCACCCCTAAACCCCCCCAAATCACCCCTAAACCACCCTAAATCATCCCGAAATCCCCCAAAATCCCCCAAAATCCCCCAAAATCACCCCAAACCGCATCCACTCAACACCTCCTGTACTCCCCATAACCCCGAAACCCCCCGAGGAGGAGGAGGAGGAGGAAGAGAAGGAGAAAAGGAGGATGAGGAGGAGGAAGAGGAGAAAAGGAGGGTGATGATGAGGATGAGGATGAGGAGGAGGAAGAGAAGGAGAAAAGGAGGATGAGGAGGAGGAGAAGGAGGAAGAGGAAGAGAAGGAGAAAAGGAGGATGAGGAGGAGGAAGAGGAGAAAAGGAGGGTGAGGATGAGGAGGATGAGGAGGAGGAAGAGGAGAAAAGGAGGGTGATGATGAGGATGAAGATGAGGAGGAGGAAGGGGTGCAGCCTCCCTGGAGCAGCCCGGTGACCGTGGCCGGGCTCGGGGGTTTTGGGGTACCACGGAGCTGCTGTTAAAGGGGTCCGGGCAGGGCTGTGGGGAGGGGGCTGAGGTTTGCCAGGCTCGTGACAGGAATGCAGCCACACCCGCCCACCCTCGAAACGCAGCTCCAAATGCCCCGAATATTTGTGATTTCAGCCCAAATGAGTCACCCGGCCCCGGCTCCTCCCCCCGCAGGGACAATCCCGGGGAGCCGGGGGGGTTCGGCACCCCCAAACCCCCAGCGCCATTCCCCTGGCAGGGGAGGGGTTAATGCTGCTCCAGGCAGCCCCTCTGCCCCCCAAAACCATCTCTGCACCCCCAGATCTCCCCAGGGACCCCCCTCCCCCGCCCCAAAGGGAAACCTCAGCCCCCCCAGAGCTCTCGGAGCCCCCCAAAATCCTCAGCCGGGGAGAGCCCGGGGCGGCACCGGGGGCAGGAACCGGCCCCGGTTCGGGTGTTTTGGCCAACGGGGGGATTTTTAGATTTGCATGAGATTTCGGGGTGGGGCTCAGCCCAGCTGCTTCCCCAACATTTCCCGCACCCCAAAACCCAGCCAGAGCCCCGGAGCAACTGGGGGGACCCCAAAAGTGTGGCAGCCTGCGGCACCCCCCTGTCCCCAGCTGCTGTTTTTGGATCTTTAATCTCGCCCCCCTCCTCTCCCCCCTCCGCTCTTTATTTACGGCCCCGTTCGGGGAAGCGGCGGCGGCTTCTGCGAAAAGCCCCGGCGGGCACGGAAACGGAAAGCTCGGGGTTATCGGCAGGGCCAGGCGGCTTCCAGGAAACGCACCCCAAAACTGCTGCAGGAGCCGCACCCCAAAACTGCTGCAGGCACCCCAAAACTGCTGCAGGCACCCCAAAACTGCTGCAGGAGCCGCACCCCAAAACTGCTGCAGGCACCCCAAAACTGCTGCAGGCACCCCAAACTGCACCAGGCACCCCAAAACTGCTGCAGACACCCCAAAACTGCTGCAGACACCCCAAAACTGCACCAGGCATCCCAAACTGCACCAGGGACCCCAAAACTGCTGCAGACACCCCAAAACTGCTGCAGGAGCCGCACCCCAAACTGCTGCAGGAACCCCAAAACTGCTGCAGGAGCCGCACCCCAAACTGCACCAGGCATCCCAAACTGCACCAGGCATCCCAAAACTGCTGCAGGAGCCGCACCCCAAACTGCACCAGGCACCCCAAAACTGCTGCAGGCACCCCAAAACTGCTGCAGGCACCCCAAAACTGCTGCAGGAGCCGCACCCCAAACTGCACCGGGCACCCCAAAACTGCTGCAGACACCCCAAAACTGCTGCAGGCACCCCAAACTGCTGCAGGCACCCCAAAACTGCTGCAGGAGCCGCACCCCAAACTGCACCAGGAACCCCAAAACTGCTGCAGACACCCCAAAACTGCACCAGGGACCCCAAAACTGCTACAGGAACCTGCACCCTGCACCCCAAAACTGCACCAGGGACCCCAAAACTGCTACAGACACCCCAAACTGCACCAGGGACCCCAAAACTGCACCAGGGACCCCAAACTGCTGCAGACACCCAAAACTGCTGCAGGAGTCGCACCCCAAATTGCTGCAGGCACCCCAAAACTGCTGCAGGCACCCCAAAACTGCACCAGGGACCCCAAACTGCACCAGGGACCCCAAAACTGCTACAGACACCCCAAAACTGCACCAGGGACCCCAAAACTGCTACAGGAACCTGCACCCTGCACCCCAAAACTGCACCAGGGACCCCAAAACTGCTGCAGGAGCCGCACCCCAAACTGCTGCAGGCACCCCAAAACTGCTGCAGACACCCCAAACTGCTGCAGGCACCCCAAAACTGCTGCAGGAGCTGCACCCCAAACTGCTGCAGGCACCCCAAAACTGCTGCAGGAGCCGCACCCCAAACTGCACCGGGCACCCCAAAACTGCTGCAGGAGCCGCACCACAAACTGCTGCAGGCACCCCAAAACTGCTGCAGGCACCCCAAAACTGCTGCAGACACCCCAAAACTGCACCAGGGACCCCAAAACTGCTACAGGAACCCCAAAACTGCTACAGGAACCTGCACCCTCACACCCTCCAGGCACCCCAAAGCTGGTCCACACCCCAAAACTGCTCCAGGCCCCTGCAGCCCAATTCCCCCCCAGCCCCTGCACCCCAAAACTGCTCCAGACACCCACACACCAATTCCCCCCATCCCTGGCACCCACCCCAACCTCTGTGAGCCACCAGCACCCCAAATAATTCCACCAGCACCCCAAATAATTCCACCAGCACCCCAAATAATTCCACCTGCACCCCAGATTCCACCTGCACCCCAAATAATTCCACCTGCACCCCAAATTCCACCTGCACCCCAAATAATTCCACCAGCACCCCAAATAATTCCACCTGCACCCCAAATTCCACCTGCACCCCAAATAATTCCACCAGCACCCCAAATAATTCCACCTGCACCCCAAATTCCACCTGCACCCCAAATTCCACCTGCACCCCAAATAATTCCACCTGCACCCCAAATTCCCCCTGCACCCCAAATAATTCCACCTGCACCCCAGATTCCACCAGCACCCCAAATAATTCCACCTGCACCCCAAATAATTCCACCTGCACCCCAAATTCCCCCTGCACCCCAAATAATTCCACCTGCACCCCAAATTCCACCAGCACCCCAAATTCCACCTGCACCCCAAATAATTCCACCTGCACCCCAAATTCCACCTGCACCCCAAATAATTCCACCAGCACCCCAAATAATTCCACCTGCACCCCAAATTCCACCTGCACCCCAGATAATTCCACCTGCACCCCAAATTCCACCTGCACCCCAAATAATTCCACCTGCACCCCAAGCTCCCCTGGATATCCCCACCCAAACTGTGGGAGCCGTCAGCACCCCAAACCCTGAGCTCCCCCTGCACCCCAACCACCCACACCCGAATTTAGGATGTCCCAAACTCTTGGGAGAACCCCAAAAACCCCAAATCTGCCCCCCCAAGCCCCCAGGGCCCCCCTTTTTTTGCATATTTCCATGGCAAAGGCCCAGTTTTGCATTTAGGCCTCACCGCACTCCGGGGAAACCAAACAGGCCCAAAATAGTCCCCACAGCCACAGCGTTTAAAAAAATAATAAAAATTTTAAAAAAAACAAAACAAAACAACAGAAAAAAAACCCCAAACCAAAACAAAAACCACCCCAAAAAAAGCAGAAAACCCACAGGCAGCAGCGTTTTGCAGCCTGGGCACAGCAGGGCTGAGTCACTCAGGGCTGTGTTTGGGAGCCCCAAGAAAAGGGATTTGGTGGCCCAGGGATGGATCCTGGCACGGATCTGGGGCAGGAATGATTTGGGGAAGGATTGATTTTAAGGCAGGATTGATTGATTTTGGAGCAGGATTGATTTTGGAGCAGGATTGATTTTAAGGCAGGATTGATTTTAAGGCAGGATTGATTTTGGGGCAGGACTGATTTTGGAGCAGGATTGATTCTGGGATAGGATTGATTCTGGATCAGGATTGATTTTGGGGCAGGACTGATTGATTTTGGAGCAGGATTGATTTTGGGGCAGGATTGATTCTGGAGCAGGATTGATTTTGGGATAGGATTGATTTTGGAATAGGATTGATTTTGGATCAGGATTGATTTTGGGATAGGATTGATTTTGGATCAGGATTGATTTTGGGATAGGATTGATTTTGGAGCAGGATTTTGCCTCTCCAGAGGGATTTTCCAGCTGAAGCTCCCCCAGCAGAGCTGCTGCTCACGGAGCCGAGAGAGGAACAAATCCACCCCAAAAGTGCAGGGATGGGAATCTGGGGACCACAGGGGAGGTCTGGGGGTGCAGGGACCCCCTAAAAAGGGAGGAAAAGTGGTCTCCACCTCCCCTAAGAAGTGGGGAAACTGCAGCACCACAGAGTCCAAACCAGGGCTGGGTGAGACCCTGGCACAGGTTTTTCCAGAGAATTGTGGATTGTGGATTCCCCATCCCCAACCTGTGGATTCCCCATCCCTGAACTCTGGATTCCCCATCCCTGAACTGTGGATTCCCCATCCCTGAACTCTGGATTCCCCATCCCTGAACTCTGGATTCCCCATCCCTGAACTCTGGATTCCCCATCCCTGACCTCTGGATTCCCCATCCCTGACCTCTGGATTCCCCATCCCTGACCTGTGGATTCCCCATCCCTGACCTGTGGATTCCCCATCCCCGACCTGTGGATTCCCCATCCCTGACCTCTGGATTCCCCATCCCTGAACAAGGCTTGGAGCAGCCTCCAGCCAGCCCCCAGAGGCTTTTCCAAAACTCCTGCTCCTCTGTGGGGAGAGCCCCAGGGGCAGCACAAGAGCTCAGCCCCTCCCTGGGGGAAACCTCGAGTTTGGTACCAGAGGAATGAGAACAAAAAAAAAAAAAAAAAAAGACATTTATTGACCAAACTACAGCTTGTTTTGCACACAAGCAGGGCCTGGCTGTAGCACCATCGCTGAGCTGGGCACGGCTCAGGCTCCAGGTCACGTCCTGGGGACAAGGACGGTGCCAGCAGGGGAGCCCAGGCCAGCCCTGAGGAACCTGCAGGAGCTGCAGGACTGAGGCAGAGGCAGCCCCAGGACGTTTTACATTCAAACATCAGCTTTGTCCAGCTCATGGCTTGGAGGAGCAAGAGGAAGGGAAGAGAAGGGAAGTGGCCAGATGGATTTCCACAGCTCCCTGCCCCCAGCCAGGAGGGCAAGAGGCACCAAAAATAAGATTAAAACAAACAGAAACGTCAGCTGTTGCCAGCCAGCCGTGGTCACACCGAGTCCACGAGGCCACTGCTGCTTGTCACCCTCCCCGGCTGTGCTGCTCAAGTACTTGAGATGAGTCAAGGCAGGAGGAGAGGCTTTGCCACAAAAATGCCACTTCCCGTGAGGAATGAAGCGCAGTGCACCCACGTTCAGAATTAATTCCTCCTTTTCGTATCGTCAGCTCTGTAAAAATGTATATATTCTACAGATTTACAGACATTTACAGGTTCTCTGCATCCTCCCCAGCCCAGTGGAGGGTATTTTACACACTTACAAATGCACTGGCTCTTTCTCAGCTGTGTCTGTGCAGCCTGGAGAGGCTGCCTGGGGTCAGGACACAGCTGGGTGTGACCCCCAGCCCCTCCAAGCCCCTTCCCCACGGGGAGGGAAGGGCTGGGCACAGCTCTGCCACTCCCAGGCCCCGCTGGCAGCGCCTGGGGGCAGGTGAAGGCTGGCACAGCACTTCCAGCACCCAGTGCCTCTGCTCCAGCAAGTTTAGGCAGGGCAGCAGCAGCAGAAGGTGCTATTTCCAGAAAAAAAACCCACAACCACAGCCCTCAGACATCTGCTCCAGGCTCAGCCGCCTCACCCAGCCCAGGAGGAGCTGCTGGAGCTCCCAGACTGTTCCCTCTGGGATCAAAGTGAAACAAGTCCACTCGAGCTCCCCAGCTCTTCCTCTCGAAGGAAGCAGAATAACAACTCTTCCACGCTCTGTTCCCAAAGCAATAAATCCTCCAGCAGCACCCAGAGCCTCAGATCACACCTTCCTCTTCCTCAGGAATGAGCTGCTCTGGGGATACCTCGATGTCCTCCTGGGGTCAGCAGCACTCCCTGAGGGAGGGGCAGCTCTGCAGCCCCCGGAGCCAGTCCTCCCAAAGTGCTGGTCCTGAGCTCCAGCCTCACCGGATCATGTAGGCCAAGCCAGCCCCCAGGCCGGCCACTCCTGCAAACGCCATCAGAACGTTCCGGATGCTGCCCTCCAGGTCCTCCACTCGGAAAAAGTCCACAAAGCCCTCCTGGGAGAGAGAAGGGATGGTCAGTGTCCTGCCAGGCACCCCTCGTGGGGAGGAGGGCAGGGGAGGGGGGAACAGCCTGCCTGGCACGTCCTCTGTGCTCCCCCAGCCCCATTTCATCCTTAAACATCATCCCCTCTGCTCCCCCAGCCCCATTCCAGCCTAAAACATCATCCTGTGCTCCCCCAGCCCCATTCCATCCTGAAACATCATCCCCTGTGCTCCCCCAGCCCCATTCCAGCACATCCCCTGTGCTCCCCCAGCCCCATTCCAGCACATCCCCTGTGCTCCCCCAGCCCCATTCCATCCTGAAACATCATCCTGTGCTCCCCCAGCCCCATTCCAGCCTAAAACATCATCCCCTGTGCTCCCCCAGCCCCATTCCAGCCTGAAACATCATCCCCTGTGCTCCCCCAGCCCCATTCCAGCACATCCCCTGTGCTCCCTCAGCCCCATTCCAGCACATCCCCTCTGCTCCCCCAGCCCCATTCCAGCCTGAAACATCATCCCCTGTGCTCCCCCAGCCCCATTCCAGCACATCCCCTGTGCTCCCCCAGCCCCATTTCAGCCTGAAACATCATCCCCTCTGCTCCCCCAGCCCCATTCCAGCCTGAAACATCATCCCCTCTGCTCCCCCAGCCCCATTCCATCCTTCACACCTCACTGTGCTCCCCCAGCCCCATTCCAGCCTAAAACATCATCCCCTGTGCTCCCCCAGCCCCATTCCAGCACATCCCCTGTGCTCCCCCAGCCCCATTCCATCCTTCACACCTCACTGTGCTCCCCCAGCCCCATTCCATCCTGAAACATCATCCCCTGTGCTCCCCCAGCCCCATTCCAGCCTAAAACATCATCCCCTCTGCTCCCCCAGCCCCATTCCATCCTGAAACATCATCCCCTCTGCTCCCCCAGCCCCATTCCAGCCTAAAACATCATCCCCTGTGCTCCCCCAGCCCCATTCCATCCTAAAACATCATCCCCTGTGCTCCCCCAGCCCCATTCCATCCTGAAACATCATCCCCTGTGCTCCCCCAGCCCCATTCCAGCCCCCCCAGCAGCCACGGGCCAGCTCCAAGCACTCCCAGGCTTGCCCTGGCTCTGGGAATGCTGCCCCAGGCTGGGCTGGAACACATTTTCAGTTCAATCCGCTTCAGGCAGCTCAGGATGAGCCGGTGCTGACCCCCCTGACTCGGTGCTCCCTGGAAACAGTGAGTCAGCACTGACACAGAAACAGGAAAAGGCCGGAATGTTGGGAAAAAGCTCAGGAATTCAGTGACTCACCCAGCCCCCCTGGCTCTCCAGCCACTCTCGCTTGGACGAGACCAGGGCGTCCGTGATGATCCCAGCCAGGGAACTGATGCTCTGCTCCTGCTTGATGCTCTTCAGGTGCTTGGCCACAAAGGCTCCGAAGGCGATGAGCGTCACCACGCGGCCCCAGTTGGTCACCCCATCGCTGAACAAGTGGGCAGCCACCTCCACCACCGACTGCAGGTCCTCCTCTTGCTGGATTTCCAGCTTCCGCAGCATTCCTGGAAGATTTGGGTTTAGGAGCACCAAAACCCCGCAGGAGGAGCGGGGATGGGGTGTGAGCCCACCACCACTGGAGCTCCAGGAGCCTCTCAGGGATGTGGAGAGCATCCTCAGAGGGCTCTGCTGCCCTCCCTCACCTGGGCCAGACAAAACCCAGCCCCTGACACACTTTTATTTCCTTCCCCTGTCTCGGGGACAGCTGTGGTGTCTGAGCTCCCCACACTGCCTCAAGCTTCCCAACCCTCTCCACATCAGAACCTCACCCTGGGCTGGGCAGAGCCCCCAGGCCTGTCCCAGCTCATTAACCCAGGATCACAGCTGGGAAATATAACTTTTTTTTTCCCTAAATAATCCTTTTTCTCTGATTCTGCTGCATTTCTACTGTGTTTTGCTTTCTGTTCCTGGTTTTCTCAGTCTCCTTTGGACTGAATTCCCCAGCTCGACCTCCAGTGCCACGAACAGGAGAAGCAGCCAAGCCTTTACGAAACCGAAAGGCGTTGCTGGTTGTTGTTGCTCAAACTTGCAGGAAGCCTTCCCGAGGCAGTTCCTTCTCAGCACTCAGGAAATCACCAGCCCTACGCAAGCTCACTGAGAATTCGGAGGAAAACACCAGGAATTCCCAAAATTCCCTGCCATATCCCGAAATTCCTCCTCTCAGGAGCCCAAAATTCCCAGAAATCCCGGGATTTTGGGATTTTTTTTCCCATTCCTGGGTCCCTTTTCTCATTTTTTCTGGAGTTTTCCTCTTCATTCCTGTTTTTTCCTGGCTCCAAACCTCCACCTTTTCCCAATCCTGTTTCTTTTACGCAGAATTCCCAGTCTTTTTTCATTTTCCAGGGCTGGAATCCAGGATTTTCTCAGTGAATTTTCCCTAATCCCACATTCCCAGAAATTCACGAAAATTCATTCCTGATTCCCTCTAATTATTCCCGGGGTTTTTTCCTCTAAATTAATCAGGAATTTGGATTCTAAATCCTTCATTTTAACCCGTGGAGGAGAAAAATGGGCTTGGTGGGGACTGAAAAACGTGGGGAAGAACCTCGGGAATGGGATAAAAATCCACGGCTCAGCCTGGACATCGCTCCCAAGAATCATTCAACAATTGAATTGTTGAATTGAATTGTCCGGGAATTGGGAAAGAGGAACTGATCCCACTGCATTTCCCATCAAGGATGAAACTGAAGCTCTTTGTGTTCAACAAACAAAAAAAGCTGCCAAAAAAACCCCGAGAAGCTGAGAAATTGGCACATCCTCCTGCAAGGTTTCAGCACAAAAAACCTCAGGAGGAAAGGCAGGCACTGCTCTGCTGGGCTCCATCCTGAGCCGGGATCAGGAGCAGCTCCAGGATGGGAGATCAGCCCCAGACCAGCCTGAGCCACACAAAACCAGGTCAAATCGGTCACTTCTCCTTTTTAATTCATCCCCAGGACACTGCACTGGGGGGGGAAACTTCCTACAGCTGCTTCAGGACCCTGCACAAGTGGGGAAATACATGAAAAGAGATTTTCCAGGGAAGCTGTGGCTGCCCTGGATCCCTGGAAATGCCCAAGGCCAGGTTGGACAGGGTTTGGAGCAGCCTGGGACAGCAGAAGGTGTCCCTGCCATGGGCCTGGATGAGTTTTAAGATCTTATTTCAACCCAAAGCGTTTCATGGTTCTGTGAGCACATTAACCAGGAGAATTCCCCCCATTAAAAAATCCCCTTGCACCCCAACTGGGGGGAAGTGGTGAGGCTCTGGAACTCCCGAGCTAACTAATCTTTGGACGTTCAGAATTATTTGCAGAGTCAGTCCGAGCCAAGGGGGACACGAGGAGGAACCAGGGCTAATCTATAACTAAATTATCTCCTCTGCACACACCAGCAGCGGCTCGGCCTCGTCCCGACGGAACAAAGTTCAGTTTCGTTTTTGATCACTTCCCAGCTGCTTTTATTTAACCCCTTGCGAGCCAAGGCCGCATCCCATGAATGACCCACCCGAGCCCCCTCCCCAAACCCCTCCGGCCCCGGGGACCGGCGGCACCGGGCTCCGCAAAGGAGAGGACGGGGGGATCGCGGTCTCCTGCCCGGATTGTCCGGCGGTCACACACCTTGAAAGGCGAGCTCGTGTTTCCGCATGACGCCGTCTCCGATCCTCCGCAGCGTCTCCAGCGACTTCTCCATCACCGCATCCCCCGCCGCGCCGGGCCGCCCGGGACCACCCAGGAGCCCCGGGAAAAGCTTCTTAGCGCTGGGTTGCGCCTCGCCCGCCACCTCCCGGAGGTAGCGGCTGATGAGCTCCAGCGAGTCCTGGCGGAGCCCGTCCGGGGGTCCCGGGGGGGTCCCGGGGAGCGAATCGGCGGCGGGGCCGCGCTCGGGCTCGGGCTCGCAGCCGTCCAGCTCCTGCTCGGGGCGCCACAGAGCCGCGCCGCAGCCAATCAGCGCGCGGGGCGCCGCGCCTCGCCCAATCAGCGCGCGGGGGGGGTCGGCGCGGCCGGCGGCGGCCCCGGAGCGCTCGCGGGGCGGCTCCGCTGAGGCGGCGGCGGCGGCCGCGGGCTCCGGGCGCTCCCCCGGCCCGCCGGGGCTCAGCGCCGGGGAGCCGCTGCAGTACAGGTTGAAGCCGATGACGGCTTTCGGCTTCACGGAGAACATGGCGCCCGGTGCGAGCGGCCGGCGGCGTGCGGGCGGGACCGGCGCTGCCGGTTTATATAACCGGCGGCGGTGACGCCAAGGGGCGGGGCGGGGGCGGGACCGGCCCCTTTTCCACCTCCGCTTCCGTTCCTCGGAAAAACCGCGGAGTGACCGCCCCCTCCGACCCCCGACCCCGGTACCCCCATCCCGGTGCCTCCGGCTCTTCCCGGTACCGGGCAGCAGCTCCGTGCCGGGACCTCCTCCCTCATCCTCCGAGCGCAGCGGGGGCCGGGACACCCCAGGCAAAGCCCCCCCAGCAGCAGGGACCATCATCATCATCCTCATCATCCTCACCATCCTCATCATCATCCTCATCATCCTCATCATCCTCATCATCCTCATCATCCTCATCATCCTCACCATCCTCATCCTCCTCATCCTCACCATCCTCCTCATCCTCCTCACCATCCTCATCCTCATCATCCTCATCCTCCTCATCCTCACAGCCGTGTGTCCCCTGCCCTGCCCCATCCGGGTTTCACTCACGGTTCCGCAGCACCGAGCATCCCCCGCGGGACCCCGGGGCCGGGCTGGGCGTGCGGGGAGCCAGCACGGCCTCGCTGCAGGCACAGAAAGGGGGCTGGAGGTGGGGAGGATGACCCAGCCCGGTGAGATTGCTCCAGGATGAGGGGTTTGGAGGTGGGGAGGGTGACCCAGCCTGGTGAGATTGCTCCAGGGTGAGGGGTTTGGAGGTGGGGAGGATGACCCAGCCCGGTGAGATTGCTCCAGGATGAGGGGTTTGGAGGTGGGGAGGGTGACCCAGCCTGGTGAGATTGCTCCAGGGTGAGGGGTTTGGAGGTGGGGAGGGTGACCCAGCCCGGTGAGATTGCTCCAGGATGAGGGGTTTGGAGGTGGGGAGGGTGACCCAGCCCGGTGAGATTGCTCCAGGGTGAGGGGTTTGGAGGTGGGGAGGGTGACCCAGCCCGGTGAGATTGCTCCAGGGTGAGGGGTTTGGAGGTGGGGAGGGTGACCCAGCCCGGTGAGATTGCTCCAGAAAAGGGGGCTGGAGGTGGGGAGGGTGACCCAGCCCGGTGAGACTGCTCCAGGATGAGGGGTGATGGTTTTACACTAAAACTGAGTAGATTTAGACTGGAAAAGTGAGTAGATACAGGGAAGAAATTTTTTATTATGCAGGTAATAAGACACTGGAACAGGTTGCCCAGAGGTAGATGCCCCATCCCTTGAAACATTCCGAGGCAGGAAGGACAGAGCCCTTGAGCAGCCTGATCTAGTGAAGATGTCCCTGCTCATTGCAGGAGTAGATGGCCTTCAAGAGAAACTTCCAAGCCAAACTATGCCATGATTCTAAGGAATCCCACCTGGATCTGCTTGAAGCCCATTCTGACCTTGGCTCTCTTATCTGGATGTTTGTGGGGAGCTGCCCCATTCCTTCCAGCCCTTGCTGTGTTGTCCCACATCTCCCCCAGGACTGAAATCCGCTGTACCCAGCTCGGAGAGGTCACTGAGCAGGGCAGGACCTGGCTGGGTCACCCTGGGGTCACCCTGGGGTCACTCTCAGCATCTTTGGGGCATTGGGTGTCAATTTTTGTCTCCCTTGGCCACAGGCCTCTCCTTGACCCCTGGGACTGTGCAAGATGCCCTCAAAATCTGCCCTGTTTTGGGGAAAGCTTGGCCAGGGAAGAAGCCTCAGGGGTTTGTGCAGGTGGATCAGACCCTCCAAGAACAGGGAAACACCGTGGGTTTGCCCTGGGGCACTGAGGAAGGACGGGAGGTCTCCAACACCCCTTTGTTGGACCCGTTTCCAGGGCTCTGCTCCATCCCCACCTCCCGGAAAGTCCAGGATGGAGATGTGGGGGCAAAGGCTCTGTTGTCCTGCAGGGCTGGGGCCATTCCTACCTGAGAGCCAGTGACCAGTGCAGCTCAACAGCCTCAGAGCCCTTTGATGGCTCCCAAGACACTGGAAATTGGGGTCTGGAGCCCCTGAAATCACCATTACCCCCCAAAAGCGTTTCCCAGAGATGTGCTGGAACCTCTCTGTGCCACCAAATGCCACCAAAGTGGAGCCGTGGTGACCCCAGCCCCCGTTACCCAGTGGCATCACCAAACTGGGATGTGATGAGACACTGGGACAGGGCCACAGGACTGGGGTCTGGGGTCTGCTTTCCCCTCCCAGCACAGGCAGGGTGGGCTCTGTGCTGAACCCCCAGCACCAAAAGGGACCCAGGGAAGTCCTGCCCTTCCCAGCCGTGGGGTCTCAGGGGCAGGAGGTCCCGGTGCCTCGGGGTTCAGGCAGGGTGGGGAGCAGAAAAGCCAGAATTTGAGAGCACAGCTCCTCCCACGGGGTCTTTCAGCTCCAGGGAGCTGCTGAGAGTTGCCACCTCCCTGGTCAGCATTTTTGGGGACAAACTGTGACGAATCCAAGCCTCTGTCCCCTTACTGAGCATCTCTGGCCCTGCTTGGAGCAGTGGAGGAGGCTGTGGTGAGCACAGGGCCCCATCCTGATGCCCTGGAGCTCTCGTGTCCCAGATCCAGCAAAACCAGGGAGCTGCATCCCCCTGGGGGTCCCTTCACCCCCCTCCTCCAGCTCCTGTCCCCACTGCCACCCCCCAAACCAGGGTTGGGTCCAGCGAGACGAAACTCGTCCCTCTCAAAGTCCTTCCCATGGCCCCAAGGAATGTGTCCTTGTCGGGGAAGCAAATTCTTGGCACCAGGAGCAATAACAGGCAGCTCTAGCAGCGCCCAGCACATTTTTGTGAGGCGGTGCCAAGCTTTAGAACAAACACGGCCTGAGCTGGAACAGCGCGTCCCTGCTCGTCCCTGCGGGTCCCAGGGGGTCCCAGGGGGTCCCAGGGGATCGGGAATTCCCAGTTCTGGGGAATCCACAGCACCGAGGCTTCGGGATCATCGGAGGATTCCTGGGAGCACGGCCCAGCCCAGTGACACACCTGGCTGGGCTGGCGAGCTCCAGGGGAAAGGTGGGACTGAGGAAAGGTCAGGGCTGAAAATTCCAGAGGTGAAGGCACCAGGAGAGTGGGGACAGAGGATGAGGCAGGACATGGCCACAGGGGCTGCCCTGAGGGGGAAAGGCAGGAGTGACCGTGCTCCTGTGCCCCGGGGACAGCGGGCAGCCGAGGGGTGACAGTGGGGACAAAGCTGGGACAGGGTGCGAGGATGTCCCTGTGCGGGAGGGCAGCTGGAGCCCCACGGCGAGGAGTGGGGCAGAGATTGGTGCTGAGGGCAGGATAAAACCCCAGCCCTGTGGCCCCCAGACTCTGCTGTGAGCCACAGGGAGGCCCCAAGCACCCCTCACCCCCCAGAGAGGTGGGGAGGGGGCTGCCAGCATCACCCCCCACCCCCTCAGTGCCCACCCAGCTCCGGGGTGGAAGGGGAATAAACCCTGCTCAGAACTGCTCCTGCTGGGTCTCATCCTGTGCTGCCAAATCCCTTCTCCCTCCCGCACAAACACACCTGGACACCAGGGACAGACGTGGCTGGGGGCTGTCCCCTGCCTCTGTCCCCCCCAGCACAGGGACAGCCCCGGAGCAGCGACGCCCCTTTGCATCCTTCACTTTACTTCCCCTTTTTGGGTTTTATTTCCCCTTTTGGGGTTTGTTCTAATAAAAAGCAAGCACGGCACTCCAAAAGAGTTGAACATGTAAAAAATTATATATATTTTTATATATTTGTATCTATTTACAACATGGCTGGGACAGACAGCAGGACATCCAAGGAGGGTGTGCAGCCACTGCCCCAGCCAGGTCACACAGGGGCTGGAAAAGTGCTGGAGCCAGAGCAGGACCCTGTGGGGACAAGGAGCAGGTCCAAAATCCCACCACATCCCTTGTCCCTTCCCCAGAGAGTGGCCAGGAGCAGCCCCAGGGCCGGTTTCTCACGGGAGGATCCAGGAACCAGCTGAAGGCAGACACAAATTCCATCGCACCCTCGGCAAACATTCCTGGGAAGCAACACCTTGGTGCAGGCAGCACCAGGGAAGTGACCCAGGTGACCCAGGTTCCCAAGGAACACCCAGGAACACAAAGGGAAAGCCCTGCCCGGGCACCCTTCACTCCTTCCTCCCTTCCTTTGGCCCTTGTGCTTCCAGAATGGAAAACTGGGGCAGGTTTTGGGATTCCCTGGCACACACAATTCCCACTGCATGGAAAGACCTGGGATACAGACTGCATACAGACCTGGGATCACATTTTCATGGTCAGGAATCCCACCTGCCAGACCTGGGATCACATTTTCATGATCAGGGATCACACCTGCCAGACCTGGGATCACATTTTCATGATCAGGGATCACACCTGATCCCATGCCTTTCCTGCATGGAAAAGGCCACTGGGACCCAGGGCACCAGGAGAGGACAGTGCCACCCCCAGCATGTGTGCTTCTGCAGGGCTGCAGCAACAGCTTGTTAGCTTTGGGACTTTTTGTTGTGAAGTTGGTGTTAGTTTGGGGGTTTTCTTATTATTATTTTTTTTTTCCCAGACTTGAGACAAAGAAAACACAAGAAGGGAAAAAGCAGGAGAAAAAAGAAATCCAAGCTTGGCATACCCAACACTTTCAAACCAGGCTTGCTTCAACACCCTTCAAATTCCACCCTGGTGCTTTTTATCCCTTTCTGGGTGGTCACTCCCAGTCCTGCCTCTCTCCATTATCAGTTCCAGCAGCACAAGTGGCTCTCCCTGGCTGCTGCAGGTCTGGGAGCACCCAGGCCTGGGAGCAGGGGGTGCCTGGGCAGGGCTCTGCTGTGTCCTGAGCTGCTGCTGCATTCAGCTCCCAGCCCCTGGTGCTGGAGAAGAGTTGTCCTCACCTCAGCCCTGGCCAGACACTGCCCTGCTGGACAGAACTGACCAGGGACTGAGGAACTGCCCCCTGGCCTTTGGCCAAGCTCAGCCAGGGGCAGCTGTGCTGGGGCTCTACCCCCAACCCAGCCACGAGGATGTTTCAAACCCTGTCCCACACCCGCTGAGCTGAACCAGGGACAGAGCCCAGGCAGCTCAGCCCAACAATCCCCTGGATTTTTCTTTGTTTCAGCCAATTTCTTCGCTTTTGAAGCTCCAACACACACAGCTGACTATGCCTACAGACCTGGGATCACATTTTCATGGTCAGGGATCACACCTGCCAGACCTGGGATCACATTTTCATGATCAGGGATCACACCTGCCAGGTCTGGGATCACATTTTCATGGTCTGGGACCACACCTGCCAGGCCTGGGATCACATTTTCATGATCAGGGATCACACCTGCCAGGTCTGGGATGACACCTCCTGCCCAGCTGGGTCGGTCTCTGTGACCCCCAAGGCCTCAGCCCCACTGTCCCCTCCCTCCTCCAGGTGCCTCCCCTGTCCCTCTCCTGCTCCTCCCGGGGCTGTCCCAGGAAGGATGCAGCATTCCAGTGCCTCTGTGAGCTGGGATGGTTTCAAACAGCTGGAAAATTAAGGCAAAGCCTCGCTGAGAGGAAGGGCCAACCCAACCCTGCCCTGCCCCTGACTCAGATTTGGGGTGTGTTCGCTGCAAAGACTCAAACAACTACGTGGATTCTGGTGCTCCCGTCCCTATGGTACAGTGAAGTTCAATCCATTTAGCCAAAAGAAAAGAGACAAAAAGAGGGCAGCCCCAGCTGAGAGTGCAGGCTACCCCGCCAGCTTGCTGGTGACCAGTGAGGACTTTCTCTGTGGCAGGTCCTGGGGCGTGGGGATGTGGTCTCCTGTCACCAGGTTCTTGTCAGGCCCTGCACTTGGCAGCTGCTTGTTCTTCATCTTCGCCTTGGCCATGTTGTAGTCGCCAGAATCAAAGTATTTTTGCTGGAAAAGGGAGATGTGTTTTGGGTTACTGGGTGTGCAGGAGCAGGGGAACAGCAGAGCCACGAGGATCCTTTCAGGGAGTGCTGGGATTCTCTAAACCAGGCCATGAAAACGAGGGGGAAATCCAAGCAGTGAGCCCAGCCTTTAAAACCCTTTGGCCATGAGCCAGTGACTCAGCCCAGCCCTGGGTGGCAGCTCCTGTGCCTGACTCAAGGCAGGAGTGACACACTGCAGGCTGCTGGGACCTTTGGCTGGCTGGGACCAGCCTTGACCTACTCTGCCCTTGCTCCACAGGGATTCAGCCCCAGCCAGAAACCTCTGGAATGCTGAGGGCAGCTCAGCCCAGGGGCAGAGCCCAATGGGATCCTCTGGACTGGGATGATGAGCCAGGGTGACAGAGGCAGGACTTTTGCTCCAGGGAACAAATCCTGGCTGCTGCCAAGGCCTTTCCTGGACCATCCAGCTCCCAACAGCTGCAGGGCTCTGCCTGCTAGGCCCTGGCTGGGGGCCACCTCCCAGCTCAAAGGGCACTTCAGTGCCTTATCACACACATCACATCACCCCAGGACTCTGCTCCTTCCCAGCACAGCCTCATCCTCCATGCCTGGCTGGAGCCGAGGCAGAGCCAGTGGCAGAGCTGGCCAGGGCTTTGCTGGGCACAGGGAGTGCTCCCCTGGTGTCCTCAGGGAGCCCAGACCTGACAAAAACCTGCTCCAGGTTTGTGTAGCCAGCTTTGGAATGGACCTGCCCCTGGCCAGGGCTGAGCCCTGGGAACACCAGATCTAGGAAAGGAAAAAAGTGATTGTGCAGATGGAATTGTGGCCAGAGGAGAGAGAATGTGTGAGAGACTGTGGGCACCAAGGTCAGGGAGGAAGGAGGGGCAAGAGAAGCTCGAGCTGAAATTCCCTGGCAGCCCATGGGGGTTCATGGGGAGCACAGACACACACTCCCTATGCCTTGGGTGCTTTTTTAAGCTTTATTTCACTTGTTTTTCAGCTCTGATTTGATGGATAATAAATTCAATTAATTTCCCCAAGTCCCTTTAGCCCCTGCTGCTGCTCTGAGCCCTCCGTGCCCTTCTGCCAAGGCAGGAGCCTTTTGTTCTCCTGGCTGTGCAGGTGAGGAGGGCAGGGATGGAGCAGCTCTGGGGACACCTGCAATCCAGCCAGCCTCACTGCCCACAGCCCCAGCACAGCCCCAGCACAGCCCTGCTCCCTCCCACAACAGCCCAGGGAGAGCTGGGAACAGCCAAGGACAGGGAGAGGCCAGGACAGAGCAAACCCTGCCCAGGGGTGACAGGGACAGTGGGAATGGCCCTGGGGAGGGGACACAGCCACTGCCTGCCACCAGCCTGGGAGGGATTTGTATTTCCTGCAGCAGCCTCTGCAAGGTAAGGAGCCAGCAGGGCCAATCTCAGAGGGCTCTTGGAGAGGGACTGAATTCCATTCCTGAGGGATTTAATTCTGTTTGCAGGGAGCAGCACAAGGCGAGGGCTGGCTTTGCAGTGCAGGTGCAGCCAAGCCACTGCAGCAGCACATTGAAATCAGGGCTAAAAGCTCAACCCTGGAGCACCCCAGGGAGGGATCCCAGCACCTGTTTCACCTCTAGCTCAGGGGTTTTTCTGCCTGGAACCTTTTAGGTTCACAGGTTTCAGGCCAGGGTGTGGGGACACAGTGGGATCTGCTGGGGGATAGCCAGGCTGTGGAAGGAGGGGCAGTTCTGATCCCTGTGGCCTGTCCCACTGAGGGATACTCACATACCCCTTTCTGCAGCCTCTTCATCAGGAAATCGGAGCCTCCAGGCTTCTGGCCCAGGTTGGGGTATTTGGCCTTGAGCTTGGCCTCCTCTGCCCTCTCGGGGGGGATGGCTTTGTCCTTCTCCTGAGTGTCCTGGAACACAAGGGAGTGTAAATCCCTGGAGCCCCACAGCCCCACACCCACCTGAGATGCTGTTACACAACACCCAGCAGCACATTCCAGCCCTGTTGTGCTTCCCTGGAAACGCACATGGAAAATATTCCCAGTCACAAACAGCCTTTCCCTCCAGGAGCTGTGGGCCAGGGAGAGCTCCCTCCTCTGCCTCCTTCCCACCTGGGAGCCCCTCCAAACACCCACGCTGATGTTTGGCTCGGCAAACTGGGCTTTTAGGCTGGATTTTGGGAAGAGATTCCTCCCTGTCAGGGTGGGGAGGCCCTGGCACAGGTGCCCAGAGCAGCTGAGGCTGCCCCTGCATCCCTGGAAGTGTCCCAGGCCAGGATGGATGGGGCTTGGAGCAGCCTGGCACAGTGGAAGATGTCCCTTCCATGGCTGGGGGTGGCACTGGGTGAGTTTTAGGAGCCCTTCCAACCCAAACCAGTCCATGAATCCCCGATTTCCCTTCCCAGATCACCCTGGAAGGATATTTAGGTGTCCTGGTAGAATTGGAAAGTTCTGCTGGAGGATTTTGGGGGGTCCCAGGTAGGATTTGGGGTCTCCTGGGAAGGTTCCAGTTAGGATTTGGAGATCCAGGGGATGATTTCCAGATCATCAAGAGGATTTTGGGCTCCTGGGAAGCATTTTGGAGGATCTCAGGTAGGATTTGGGGGTCCTATTTTCAATAATTCCAAGCAGAATTTTGGGTATCCTGGGGAGCTTTTAGGATTCCTAGACAGGATTTTAGGGGTCAGGAGGTCTGAGAGCTGCTCTCTGTCCTGAAGCCGTTCCACAATCCCTGACTGTTTCCCCCAGCTCCACATCTCCCAGTCTCCTTCCTCCACACCCATCACTGGTGTTCATCCCCCCTGTGCCCTGCACGGGCTGGGGGGGCACCGCTGCAGCCCAGTGACCCCAAACCCTCCCAGCGCTGCCAGCCCCCTCCCACTCCCATCCCAGCACCCCCAATTACCCTATCCCAACCCCCTCCCACTCCCATCCCAGCACCCCCAATTACCCTATCCCAACCCCCTCCCACTCCCATCCCAGCATCCCCATCCCATTTAACCTATCCCAGACCCCTCCCACCCCAATTACCCCCACCCCAGGTTAGTCCCAGCCCCCATTACCCCCTCCAAAGCCCATCCCAGCCCCCGTCACCCGAATCCCACCCCCATTACCCCCATCCCAAACCCATCCCAGCCCCCTCCAGCCCCAGCCACCCCCATCCCAGCCCTGTGACCCCCACCCCAGCTTAGTCCCAGCCCGCATTACCCCCTCCCGAGCCCATCCCAACCCCATTACCCACATCCCAGGTTAGTCCCAGCCCACCCCAGGTTAGTCCCAGCCCCCATTACCCCCTCCCAAGCCCATCCCAGCCCCCGTCATCCCCATCCCACCTCCATTACCCCCATCCCGAGCCCATCCCAGCCCCCTCCACCCCATCCCAGCCCTGTGACCCCCACCCCAGGTTAGTCCCAGCCCACCCCAGGTTAGTCCCAGCCCCCATTACCCCATCCCAGCCCAGTGACCCCCACCCCAGGTTAGTCCCAGTACATCCCACCCCCATTACCAACCTCCCGAGCCCATCCCAGCCCACTCCATCCCTCTCCCAGCCCCGTAACCCCCATCCCAGGTTAGTCCCAGCGCAACCCAGGTTAGTCGCAGCCCATCCCAGGTAAATCCTAGCCCATACCAGCCCCCTCCAGCCCCAGTCGCTCCCATCCCACCCCACCAACCCCACGCACCCCCCACGCCGCCATCGAGCCCACGCAGGAAGTCCCGCCCACCCCCAGCCCCCACAGCCAATCAGAGCTCGGCATTCGCCAGACGGACAACAGAAACAACCAATCCCCGCATAGAACTGGAAAGAGGGACGTGCGGCCAAGCCAGTGGGAGCCGGCTGTGCTCCCCCTTCCTCCCCCGGGGCTTCCCCCACCTGTTTCTCCTGCCCGGTCTCCTCCGTGAAGGCGCTGGTACCGAGCGGGGCTGCCATGGCGGAGAGGGGGCGGCTCCGCGCTCCCTCCGCTGTGTCCGGCCCCGCGCCCTGCTCCAAAATGGCCGTCACCGCCTCCACCGCCTCTGCTGTGTAACGGACAGCAGCTCCACCCAATGAACGCACAGAAGGGGCCGCAGTGACATCACACCTGACCAATCAGTGCGCGTGGAAGGCGGGACATAGAGACGACGTAGTGCAAACACAAGGGCGTGGTACCCGTGACTGACAGGAACAGTGACCAATGGGAATCGAGATGCGCCGAGTGGGCGGGGAAAGGGGCGGAGCTTTGGGCGCGCCTGTCCCGCAGCGTCGCCGGTTCGAGACCGGGGCCCCGGGGATGCCTCGCAGGACCGGGGATGCGGGGGGATCCCCCACGGCACCGACCACCCCCGGCCTTGTCCCCGCCGTGGAAAACCGCCTGGGGAAAAAGGGACCCACCCCCACCCAGCAGGGAGCAGCAGCTGAGACCAGCCGCAGCTCATGACAGCAGTGTCCCCAGCCTGGGGACACCGCGCCCCTCCCGAGCACTGCCAGCGCCCCTTGAAATGCCAATTCCTGGCAGCTGCACCCACTGAAACACAGACAGACCCTGCGGCTGCAGAGAAATACCTTTAAGTGAACTACAGAAGAATAAAGTGGGGGAGGAAGGAAAGGGGTTGTGAACAAAAATAATCACAGTTTAACTTTTTTCCTCACTAGAAAGAGCAGCTGAGCCATGGGGGCACAGCCTGGGGGTCTTTGCGGAGCTGCTCCTCCATGGAGACACGCGGGGGAGGTTTGAGTGCCCCGTGCCAGCCAGGGACAGGGGTGATCCCGACTGCCCAACACCCCCAAACCCTTCCCAGGAGGGTTGTGAGTTCCTCAGGGGAACCCACACAGCTCACAGGCAGGCCCTGGCTGGGGGAGAGGCACCCAGGAGTGTGTCCCAGCTCTGTCTGTGCTGGGGTTTGACCTCTCGGAGCAGCTCCTGGGCCGAGGCTCTGCCCCCCCAGCTCTGCACTGGCCTCAGAAGGAAATCCCCAAGGGTTAAGGAGTGAAGAGCTTCTGCCACCTCTCCCTGGAGGCATGGGGCTGTGGTGGTGGGGGCTCTCACCTCCCACCCCTGCCTGGGGAGGGGAAAGCAAAATCCCCTGGTCCCTCCCCAGGCTGAGCCCACCCACTGCCCCAGGAACTCCAGGTCCCTCTGGGGAGACCCCTGGCTTGCATCAAGGGTCTCCCCCACACCGTGTGAGGTGGCTTTTAGGACTTATTGAAGGCTGCCAGGACGGCCCAGATCATCTCGGTGCCCCTGGCTTTGGCAGCTTCCACCTCAGGGTCCATATCCAGCAGGTCCTTGCTCCTGTTCATGGCCACGTCGTACTTGTCATCAGCCAGGCTGGCGAAAACGTTCTCCAGCACGTCTGAGGCGTGGGCCAGCACCAGCAGGGCCAGAGTCCTGCGCTCCATGCGCTGGGGATCGTTGACCCAGCGCTCCAGGACGCTTTCCTGGAGCTTCTTCACCAGGCGCTGCTTCTCGGAGGTGTTGCTGACGGGGTGCGTGGTCATGTCGAAGAGCAGGAAGTTCTGCTTCTCCGTGGTCAGGATGCCTTTCTCCACCAGCGCCTTGGCCAGGCGCTCCCGCACGTTGCGCAGCTGGTACTGCAGCTTGAAGGGGTTCCAGGTCTCTCCTGAGGGGTGGGAGATTCTGGTCAAGCTTTGCTTCCCGATCCCGGTGTCCTTCCAGGCTGTCCCTCTGTCCTGCACGGACACCGGGCTCTGCCACCCTGATCCCTTGGCCTGACCCAGAGCCTCCTCTCCCACCTGGCAAAGCTCCCAGGGGCCACAGGCAGCAGATCCCAGGCTTGGATCCCAGCAGATCCAAAGCTTCCTCCACCTGTGGGTTACCCCAGCCTTGGTGAGGCCAGCAGGAACTAACGGGGAGCGAGGTCAAAGATTTCCACTGAGCTCCCAACAAAAAAACACCCAGAAAATCCTTCTCTGCCCCCACATTCAGCCTTCCCCTGCTCTCCCCATCTCCCTGGGATCCAGGGCCAGGCCAGGGAGAGGGGTTTTGGAGGGATTTGAGGGTCCAGGGTGGTTTTGGGGCTCTGTCACCACCACATTCTGGAGCTCTGGGTGCAGAGGGTGATGCTGGACCTGGGACTCTGGATGGGTTTTGGTGTGTTTGGTGGGCTCTGGGAGATCTTTGGACAGGGGACATGGAATTTCCCCCTGGCCCTACCAGTGAGCAGCTCAATCCAGGTCTGAACCGTCTCTGCCGACTCCGTGGCCTTGATGTGCCGGAGGGTCTCATCCAGCAGCACATCCCCGGTCGGAGCATCCGACTTCAGCAGCACCTGAAGGAGCAGCAGGAACACGGGGTCAGCTGGGGGCAGAGCCAGAGCAGATCCTGCTGCCAGGATGGGCTGGGCAGAACCCCAGAGCCTGGCAGGGTTCCTGCAGGAGCCTCACCTTCCTCTCCAGCAGCCTCTTCTTGCGCAGGGACAGTGGCTCCAGGCGGATGCGGCCGCGCAGAGCCAGCTCGATGAGGATCCCGCCCCGCAGCCCCGAGGAGATGCAGTCGTTCCAGAACGAGGTATAGCCCTGGGGAAGAAGATGGGAAGGAATTCTTCCTCTGTTCAGCCTCCTGTCCCTCCTGGCCTGCTTGGACCCTGTCCAGGAGTTTTCCCTGCTCCTGCCTCTCCAAAGCTTCCCAGATTTCCAGAGGGATGGATTTTGCTCACCAGGTGAGAAGCTCCAATTATCCCTCTGCTCCTGCCCAAAATCTCCTGCAAACCCTGAGCAGTCCAGGCCGTGCCCTCCTTGCTGCACCTACAACCACGGGCTCCAGCCAGCCCCAGGGCACAAAACATCCAAGGAAAAGTGAGAAAAATGGGATTATTTCCATGGGAACAGCAGGCCAGTGCTGCTGCTGAGGGGCTGCACCCACCCAGGAGCTCTGCCAGGCTCTGTCCCACTGCTGGCTGTGGATGTGCCTGGTGGCAGGGGAGCTGCAATCTGCTCTTCTCCTTGAGGAAATTCCCCAACCCCAGCCCCCCTGAGAGCTCCTAGATGTACCCAAGAATCAACAACAGGCCTGGGAGGAGCTTCCCCACAACCCATGGGGCTCCAGCAAGATCCAGTTCCCACAGGAGCTTCACAGAGCCATGGAATGGCTTGGATTGGATGTTAAAAATCATCCAGTTCCACCCCAGCCATGGCAGGGACACCTCCCACTGTCCCAAGCTGCTCCAAGCCCTGTCCTTGGGCACTTCCAGGGATCCAGGGGCAGCCCCAGCTGCTCTGGGCACCTGTGCCAGCCCTCCCAACCCTGACAGGGAGGAATTTCTTCCCAAAATCCCATCTAAACCTCCTCTTTGTCGATTTGAAGCCATCCCTCCTTGTCCCACCACTCCAGGCTGTTGATGGGGCCTCATCCTGAGAGCTGCAAGCTCCAAAGGCAAAGAATTTGGGAAAAAAGGTGCAAAGGTTTGGGAAATACAACCCACAGAGAACCAGGAATTGAAAAAGGAATTTGACTCAGGAAAAAGAGGACAGAGGGAGAAGAAGATAAGGGAGATCAGACACATAAAAGGGAGCAGCAAAAAGGAAGAGAACTGTGCACAGGACAGTCCTGGCCTGGAACTGCAGCCAGGGAGATCGGAGCTGGGAGAAAAATCCACCTGGACAAGGAAGCCCAGGGAAGGGCAGGGAGGGAATTTCCTGTTCCCTGAGGTTCAACAACACTCAGCTGATGCTTTCCAAGAGAGCTGGCTCCGGTTTGGAGCAGGGGCAGCCCAGGTGACCTTTCCCTTCCCTTCTTCCACTCCTCTTTCATTCCCTGACGAGAACAAAGCCCGATTGTTTCCTGCTGTTCCAGTGAGGGCCAACACGGAGCGGCGTTCCTGGGATTTCAGGGCAAGCCAGGAGCAGCCAGGGCTCAGGGAGAGGCTCAGGGGGCTGGGCTGGCATCTGAGGTGTGCCCAAGGGAAGGGTGATCCCAGTGGGATCAAAGCCATGACCTGCTGGTTTGAAGGGAGACCCCAACACTCCTGGAACGGGTTCCTGGTAGGAAAATCCCTTTCTGCTGCTCTTTCTCTGGATGGGAAACAGGGAGGGAAGGACAGGTCTAAAAGCTACCAGGAGACTGGTGAAAAGTGACCCAGTGAGCCCCTTCCCAAGGAAAACAGGCTGGGAGCCCTCAGCCCTCCCCCAGGGAAGGTTTTCCAGCCCCTTGGGTGAACTCCTGTCCCCAGCTCTGTTTGAGCAGGACATGTGGACACTGGGCTTGCCCAGCACAGAGAACCATAAAAGAAACGAAAATCTTTATTTGCTTTCTTCATTTCCTTGTGAGGGAAGACAAAGCAACCTTTCATTCCTGCCCTCCTGGTTTCCGCTCCTGGGTTTTGCTCATGGCTTTACAAACAAGTTTTCCAGGAAAGGGTGTGAAGACGAGCAAAGGTTTCGATTTCCTGGCCTCAAGGGTACATTACCCCTAGGAAATTTTAAATTCCAAACCAGTTGAAAACTCCTGGGTTATTTCCAGCTTCTGGAATCAGACTGGTTACAAAAGCCAGGCTGGTTTGCAGCCAGGTCCTCCTACATGGACAGACTGGTACTTTAAATAATGAAATTACACCGTGAGCTCATAGAATTTGGCCAAAATTGTCTTGTTTTTCCCCAGTCATCAAACCATGAGTGAACACCCGAGCTGTGAAAACAGAGCTCAGTTCAGGGCCAGGCTGCTGCTGCCTGTGGTCATGTGGGACAGGAATGTGGAAGGACAGGATGGAAAAAAAAGAAAAGTTTGACAAGGTTTTTTTCCCCCCCTGTATCTGTTGTGTTCTCCCAGGTTCCTGGTGGCAGAAGGGCCATTCCCAGGATACATTAACCAAGCCAAGAACACCAAACACAGCACAGGAAAAAAAGCAGCCCACGGCACCCCACTCCCAGGCTGCTCTCAAATATTTGCTCCAGGATTATTTGCATTGTGTTCCCTTTACAGCCTCGAGCTCCTGCCACTTCCTACTTGGCTCCTAGATGTTATCTGGGGCTCTCAAACAGGACAGCCCCAGCTCCTGCCCCTGTCACATCCCGCAGCTCCCCCAGGCTGGATCCGGGCTGGATCCGTGTGACAGCACAGAACCAGCTGGGAGCAATCCAGAACTGCAGAGCCCTAAGGAAAAACAAGGTTCAGGCACCTCACAGGGGCTTAATCCCAGCCCTGAGGAATGAATCCACCACAGCTCCGCAGGGTGGGAGACAGGCTTACACAGGAATCGTGGAATCGTTACAGCTGGAAAAGATCTCCAGGATCACTGAGTTCCATCCTGACCAAAGCGGGTTCCTGGAGCTGGAAAGCCTCTGTAGAAGCTTCTGCTCTGCCACTGTCACCCCAAGAAGCACATTGGGCACCTGGCTGGCTTTCCCTGGTCTACAATTCCCTATTTACATGTCAGGAGCAGCAGATTTTGGAATATTGGAATGGTTTGGGTTGGAAGGGACCTTAAAAATCAACCAATCCCATTCCCTGTCATGGCAGGGACACCTTCCACCAAACCAGGCTGTTCCATCCAACCTGGCCTTGGACACTTCCAGGGATGGGGCAGCCATGGAATAACCTGTGCCAGGCCTTCACCACCCTCACAGCTGAAGATTCCTCAAGCTGATCCAGAAGATGGATGCAGGGGTGAAGCCCAGGCCCAGGGACAGCACAGGCAGGGCCAGGCAGCTCAGAGAACTCGACAGGAGGCATCTTCCCCTTGCCCACAGCTCCTTCCAGGCAGAGCTGATAAAAGAATTCCTGGCAGCTGATAAGCACCAATCAATTCTGTTTGACCAGGATCCCCTTCCCATAGGGAACAGCCCTCTGGGAATACCCAGCTCTGCAGTCCCCCCACTGCTGCCAAGGAAAGCCAGTGGCAGGCACACAGGAGGAGCTCCCAGTGCTGACATTCCCACCCAGCCCCATCCCCACTCCTGCCTGGCCCAGGAAGCCACCAGAGGTGCAGCTTCTGTTCCCTCTCCATTGTGGGTCCAGACTCAGCCCGTGCCTGCTTCCAGCTCCCAGCCCAGCTGACTCTGCTGCCCTCTGCCTCTTCCCTCAAGAGCTACCTCTGCTCTTTTCCACATGAATTTTTCAAGAGCAGAGCAGTGCTCACGGTGTCCCTGTGGGACAGGAGGGTGCACTGAGGCAGGAGAGGAGGATGTTCACCCTTTGATAAACCAGGTGAGGCTCTTTCTATGCATGGCTTCAGCCCTGGAAGGAACAACCCCACCATTGCTGTGCACAGGGCAGTGAAACAACACCCCCAGGGCACCTCTTGCCTCCTGCCACTGTCCCCAAGGCAGAGCTGGTGGGACAGCAGTTATCAGCCATATCCACAGCTCAGGGTGCCCAGAGCAGCTGTGGCTGCCCCTGGATCCCTGGAAGTGTCCAAGGCCAGGCTGGATGAGGCTTGGAGCAGCCTGGGGTAGCAGAAGGCATCCCTGCCCATGGCGAGGGTTTGGAACTGGATGAGTTTTACAGTTCCTTCCAACCCAAACCATTCCATGATTCTGTGATTCAAAGCAGGTTCTAAGAGTCTAAGGGAGAGCATTGAGAAGAATCCATCCATTCCCTTCTGCTGCTCCCCAAGAGCCTCAAGTCCAGGTTGACCAAGCCACACCACTGCCCACGTGCCACCAGACACCTGCCTCACCTCCTTGTCCTTCAGCCCCAGGAGCAACACCTCCTCCATGAGCGTGAGCCGGATGTCTTTGGAGTCATCGGGATCATCCTCGTTCAGCTCCCTGTCCGCAGCCGCATCCTCCTCGCTGTCCGGCTTCTTGTCCGAGTTCCTGCCCTCCACCCGCCGGCCCCGGTGCGTGAGCGTCGTCATCTCCCGCTGCAGCTGGGCACGGGAGAGCCCAGGTTTGCTAAACACGACGGGCAGTGCCGGTGCTGAGCCCCCAAACCCATTCCCCAAGACCGCGGGACCCCTTCTACCCCGCGATTTCCAGCTCCCCCTTCCCAGGACGGTGTCGCAGGCGGTGACAGGGAGAGGAGTGACCCCTGGGGGTGCTGGGACGGTGGGAGCCGCAGGTTCTGGCGGGAGCCCTGAGGCGCAGAGGAGCCCCCGAGGCCTCACGGGCGGGTTCCGCACCCTGAGGGGACGCGGGGCGCCAGCAGCGTCCCGGGATGGCCCCATCCCATCGCCCGCGGCCCCCGCTGTGTCCCAGCCGCCTCCCAACCATGGCCCGGCTCTGCCTCACCCCCCGGGCTCCGTGCCACCCCTCCCGGCCCCGGCCCGGCTCTATCCCGCTCCTCCGGCCCGCTCCGTCTCGCCCCGCCTGACCAGCCCCGCTGCATCCCGCCCGCCGCCTCAGCGCCCCGCGGGTGAAGATTCACCCCCCACACGAGGGCTGGGGGGCTGCAAACGCCCCCCGCCCGCTGCCCGGCCTCACCGCGGCGCGGCCTCACCGCGGCCCGGCGGGTCCGCCCGGCCCGCTCCGCTCCGGGGCCGCGGGCAGGAAAAGCCTCCCCGGGGCCGCCGCCGCTTCCTGGGCTCCGCTGGCCCCGCCCACGCCGCGGCTCCGACCAATGGGAACCCGCGCGGGCCGGAGCAGCCAATGAGCGCGGCCGGGATGGGCAGAGGGGCGGGACTTCCTCTTGTCTGTCAGGGGTGGCTCCGCCCCCGCCCGCGTGTCCTGCCCCCGCTCCCGTTCCTGTCCCGTTCCGTTCCCATCCCCGCTCCCGTTCTTGTTCTTGTCCCGTTCCCATCCCTGCTCCCGTTCCGTTCCCATCCCTGCTCCCGTTCCCATTCTTGTCCTGTTCCCGTTCCCGTCCCGTTCCCATCCCCGCTCCCGTTCGTGTTCTTGTCCCGTCCCATGTCCCATTCCGTGTCCAATCCCGTTCCCATCCCCGTTCCTGTTCTTGTCCCGTCCCTCTCCCGCTCCAGTCCCGTCTCCCCATCCCGTTCCCGTCCTCTCCCTGCTCCCGGCCCATCCCTCCGGTAACGGAGCTCGCTGCTGCCGAAGGCGAACGCCGTTTAATAGAGGACTGATGATGAACATTCTTAATTGCAAAGCCAAAACCGCCAAGAATCGTGCAGCTGTCCCCGCCCGTGCCTCCATTCCCGACGGCAGCCGGACAGGGAAGGGTTCGGTGTTGGAGGAGAAAGCTGTGCCAGAAATCGTTCCAAGGACACGCAGGTTCTCCCCGTGCTCTGACACCCTGAAACAGCCGCTGCCACGGCTCTTCCTGGCCTGGAGACCTGGCATGAGAGAGTCCTGCCTTCTCTGGCAGGGAGGCTGGAATTTAAGGCATGAAGAGGGCTGGATTTTCACCTGAGTATGGTGCTTCTGGTCTGGCAGAAATGCAAAGCATCCAACTCCTCCAACTGTCCCGGTAGGAAAAGCAAACACTGTAACCCCAAAACTCTTAACAACCTGTAACTGACAGCCCAGCCCTTTGGAAAGCTCTGGAAATCACCCCAAAACTGGAGGGGTTCTGGGGCAAGGCAGGCTCTGAGCTCGGAACCACAGCCCAAAGGCACTGCTGAAACCTTGTGCTGGGGGGATGAATTTCCTCCATCACCATCAGGACCTGGAGCCAACCCACAAACCCCCAAATCCGAGGATTTCTGGCGCTGCCTGATGGTCCTGTACAAAATCAGTTTGAAATTCTTCAGCTGGGCTTCCTGACGTTTTCCTTCCTTAAAACACGCTCCTGGGGGACTGCTAATGGAGCAGAACAGATCCTTAAAACCCAACAGCGACGTGGAACAAGAGAATGGGAGCAGAGAACTCGGGCCAGCGGTGGTGGGCGGCTAAAACTGCTCCTTGGGCTCGCTGAGCTTCCTCCTTTTGGGCAGCATATCCTGGCTGGAGGAGAGCTCAGCCTGCTGCACCTGCAAGGGAAAAGCAAGGAATTACAGGAGCTCTGTGGTGTCAGAACACCCTCAGCAGGACAGGGGTGTGGCACATCCACAGCCTCCAGTCCCTGGCCAGATGTGCTGGGCCTGCGGGAACATCTGGATGGCAGTTCCTGGCTGAAGGGACCAACTGCAGGAAGGGTGGGATGAATTCCTGCTGGGATGTGTTCCTGCTGCCACAGCTGCAGTAAGGAGCTGTGTCCATCAGGACCTGCAGCACGGGACAGAGTCATGGTTCAGACTGAAAAAGGGGAAATTGAGGTTGGAGATTTGGGAGAAATTGTTCCCTGTGAGGGTGGGGAGACCCTGGCACAGGTTATTCCATGGATTCCCCATCCCTGGAAGTGTCCCAGGCCAGGCTGGACAGGGTTTGGAGCAGCCTGGGGTAGGGGAAGGTGATCCTGCTCACGGCAGGGGTGCACTAGGTGGGCTTGAAGGTCCCTTCATCCAAACCATTCCATTCCAAGGCAATGCTGCTGGCTCTCCTGCACAGCCCCATTCCAGGAGCAGCCCTGGGAGAGGGAGCAGCACCCTGCAGAGGCTGCTCAGCACCCAACACCCTCCTGAGAGCTGTCCTGCTGCTTCTGGCTCTCCCAGGAAAAGATGACAATGAACCTTTAGTTCCACTGTCATTTTGGTTATTTTAAAGCAATTGTGTTTTGTTTAATAAATTTATTATTAAGTTCAGCAAAACCTCTTTGAAAAATACTCAGGGATAGCGAGCAAATGGAACAACCTTCTCTTGTTTTTGGTCACATCACTGAGTAAGACTGGTTAAAAACAGGGAGGGACCTTAGAGCTCATCCAGTGCCACTCTTGCCACTTTTCACTGTCCCAGGCTGCTCCAAGCCCTGTCCAAGCTGGCCTGGGACATTTCCAGCCCCAGCTGCTCTGGGAATTCCATCCCAGCCTCTCCCCACCTCACAGGGAACAATTTGTTGTGTAAAAGAAGAGAGAAAAATTCACCCCACAGGTTTTGGAGAAGGATCTGCCCCTCACTCAGCATTCCCAGTATTCCAAATACCTGGTGAAGGCCCCCAAAGCCTCCCAGAGCTGCCAAACTCACTCAGTGGAGGAGCAGCACAGACATGGGGCACTTTGGGTCAAATTCCAGCCTGGACACAACCTCTGCTCCAGCTGTGCCAGATGGGAAGGATTTGGGTCCCCACAAGCAGCCAGATTGACCTGATTAAGCAAATAAAAAGGATTTTTCTTGGAATGAAGGTTATCACTTTAGCCCAGTGTTTCCCAAGGAAACACTCAGTGAACTGTGCTGGGGATCTCTGCTGGCACAAACTCCCCAAGCTGATGGATCAAACCAGCAGGAAATTTGGCTAAATGCATTCCCAGCAGGATATCAACTAAAACAAAGGAATCTTTCTCAACCTGTGTTACCTGCATTAAATCAGCTTCTACCTCTCTGGACAGAATTCTTTTGGACAGTGTTGAATTGAATGGGAATTTTGGAAACAATGAGAATTTCATTCTGTCAATAGCAAATGCATTCAAGCTCCAAGTTTAATTCACTGTTTGGAACATAAATGATGAAAACTAAATTAAAACTGATACTAACAATGCAGCTTTGGAATATCTTTCCACTTCTTGTCCTGCTCTCTGACACAATCAGCTCAGACGTTTTATGGGTCAAATGATCAACCTGAAATAAGAAAACAGATTTTGCCTTGTGATTGCTGCAAAAAATACACACTGAAGACCACAGCAGGGCTCAGTGCTGGGGCATTCACTGTTCTGTGCAGTGCCTGAGCCAAAATTGAAATATGGGAGTATTTAAACAGTGATTACCCATGGAAATCACAGCTTTTACAGCTGGGTGTGCTGGAGGGCCCTGGCAGAGAGAAGCATGTGATGGTTTTATACAGTAAATCACTCACTTACCTACAGTTATCCTGTTTTAAGAAATCCTGAGGACCTGTGTGAAGAAGTCCTCCATGTATAAATGCCACCAATTTCTACATGCAGGGAATATAACCTGAGTTATAAACCTGAATTTTTAAGTTTTAATCAACTTATAAACAAGATTTGGTTTGTCAGAATTAGCAGTGGAATTCCTTTTAGGCAGTTTATTAACATGGAAATTACATTTCCCTTTTCACTCAGTAACAGTCACAGCATCTGTTTGTTTTGAGAGCTGTACTACAGAGGAACAGCCTTTTGTCAATGCTTTAGAATAGTTCTGGAAAACCCCAGGAAGGAAAATGTGAAGGCATTTTGCTGCTGGAAATAGTGACTGTGGGAAATAAGGCTTCAGTAGATTACCCATGAATCGTTCAAAGGAGAGAAGGAGCTTCACAGAAGCTCCAGTAAAAGCTGAAGATGACAGAGTTTTCATACCTGAGAATTAGAAACATGGGGGGGAGTCTGGATCCCTCCAGCTTCCTCTTCATGAGTTGAATTCTTTTCTGAAAGAAGGGAAGAGTTGGAGAGTTAAATTAAGCTGTTAACAGCACACCAACAACCTAGAGCAAACAGCACCTGTGCCCCAGGGAACACTTTATAACTGCTGGGAACAGCTGCTTCCAGAGGGCTCCAGTTCTCTGTGTCCAGCACATCCTTTACTCCAAGCTTTGAACTCACTCTTCAACTCAGTCACTTCCTCTCCCAAACTCCAGCTCACTGCAGTAGCCCAGGTTTACACACAGAATCTCTGGAAAGGTGGGTTTGATCCCCAGCTCCTTCACACACTGTCCTGCTGAAGGGATTTGATTCAAGCCTCAGGAGCCTGTTTTGTGCTGCAGGACAGGGAAAAGGCTGCTCTGGTCCAGCCCCAGCCACACCCAACCAGCAATCCCAGCTGCAGAGTCCCATCACTGCCTGCAGCTGCAGGAACAGGCCCCAGGGGGGAACAGGCAGTTCCAGGCAGCTTAGCTGCTGTTCCTAATTCATGCTGTTTTTCTAGGATACAGATAAAAACATGGAATGGTGAATGGGTGACCATGCATCAGCTGTGGAAACAACAGAAGAATTTCAGGGTGACAAATACGTTTCCCTGTGTCTCATGGTTCCTGTAAATAAAATGTCTGCCAGCTCCCTAGGGCACGAAATTTGCTGGAGTTTTGCATGGTCTTGGAACTTTTATGACTTTTTTGAAGAATCAGACACACCTTCATGTGGTTATTCCAGTTCTGCATCCTACTAGCATTGTCAAAACAAACATTTCTGATCTACATGTGCTGTTTCCAACACATTTCCACCATTATTTTTGAACAGCACGAAAATGGCAGCTGGTTTGGCAAAGCTGCACATTTTACTTCTCAAAAAACCCCAAACCAAACATTTGAAATACTTTCTGTACAGCAAATGGGTTCCAGATTGTCTGGATGCTTCTATACAGCCCCTCCAAGAGGAACAGATCAACAAGCAGCAATCCCTTCTGCAGTTTGTTTGGCAGCAAAGTTCAATCTTCAGGCCCCTGGGCTAAGTTGGGAAATGTGAACACAAACCATCCTCTGCTTTTCCTCCTGGTTTATCTAAAAATCTGAAAAGGAAGCTCCTGAGATCCCTGAGGACAATTTGGTGTCTCATGTTTTCAGTTGGAGACAGTCTGGGTCCACATCTTGGAGCTCTGATTAAAAGCCAGCAGTGGGGAGCTTCCAGGGCACGTTCCAGGGCTGGAGGAGCCAGGACAGTTATTTACTGATGGATTTTATTTACGTTGTTAGGAAAAACACTTGAGGAAACTCATTTTTGTGTGATTCATACTAACAAAAATACTTTGCTAGAACTTGTACCTATTAAAGTTCTCCTACAAGGAAAGGTTGAGAGAGTTGGGATTGTTCAGCCTGCAGAAGAGAAGGTTCCAAGGAGACCTCTGAGCCCCTTCCAGTACCTAAAGGGGCTCCAGGAGAGCTGGAGAGGGACTTTGGAGAAGGGCCTGGAGGGACAGGATGAGGAGGAATGGCTTTACCCTGACAGAGAGCAGGGTTAGATGGGATACTGGGAAAGAATTGTTCACTGGGAAGGTGGGGAGTGCCCAGAGAAGCTGGGGCTGCCCCTGGATCCCTGGCAGTGCCCAAAGCCAGGCCGGAGCAGCCTGGGATAGTGGGAGGTGTCCCTGCCCATGGCAGGGGATGGCACTGCTTTAAGGCACAGCTTTAAGGTGCTTCCCAAGCCAAACCATCCTGGGATTCTATTCTGTGATGACAAAAAAAGTTCACTTGCAATTATCAAAGTGCTCCAGTAGACAGGGAAAGGGCAGCAGGTCCCCAGAGCACAACCAGCTGGAAAAGGCACTCAAACAGGGAGCAGCATGGACAAACATAAAACAAATTCATAAAACAAAACCCAGTCTGGTGAAGTTACTGCAGCAGGAGCAGCAAACCAGAGGCATGAGCAGCTCCTTTTGGAGGTGTTCCTCGGGGGTTGCCAGAACACAAAAGCTCCTCAACCCCACAAGAGCCCTGAAGCTCTCAACTCCTCCACAGCCCCAGGCTGAAGGTGTGGGGTGCACAGTGGGATTCTGGGCTCCTGCAGGGGAAAAGGTGGCTGAAAGTGGGATTTCTGCTGAATTGAAGCACAGAAAGTTGAAATTAAAAAAAAAAAAACAACAAAAAACAAACAGACCCAGACCACTGGTTTTTGCACTAAGAATTCTGCTTCCCAGGTCTGCAATAATGAACTCAACAGTACAAGACCTCTGCAAGCTTAATGTGCTAAGTATCATCAAAACCTAAATAAATCAGTAATTATTAGCAACAAAAATAGTAGAAAAAGCAAATAAAATTTATTTCTAAATATAAACCCCATTCAATTTACCTTATCTGATAAAATGGAACAGAAAATCTGAATTTTGAACAGTAAAATGAAAATATGTTAATCATGTTCTAACATGTTAACATTTGTTAACCAAGTGCTTCACAGAATGAAGCCCTGATAGAAAATAAAGGCACAGTCATATATGTGAAGAATATAATGAAAATTTGAATATAGAAATATATATATATTGAAATATATATATTGAGAGTTTTGTTTAAGTAACATCAAGAAAGAGGCACAACTCAGAGACTTGAAAATTTTATAGAAATATTACCTTGAGCTTCTGAAGTATTTACATGATTCTTATCTTCATTATCCAAGACAGGATTCTCCTAGATTAAGAAACAGGTCTGTCACTTACTGCAGACACACAAGGCAGGAGGTTTCTACTCAGATGATTAAGGACACACTTATTAGATGGATTTGTGGTGGAATAAACTGAAATAAGTGATTGTGACATGAGAGGTTTCATCTGTGCCCTGTGCTGGGACACATGGCAGTGTCCCCATGGCACCAGCTGTCCCTCTGCTGCTCACCCTGCTGCTCCTCATGCACAGGCACTGCTTGAACAGTGACAGGCTGCAAACAAGAGCAGTAAAATTAAGGAAGAAATGGATTGAAGACATATTGTCCTGCTTAACCATGTCTGAAAATAGAGGGGGTTACAGCTTACACACAGTGAAACAGTAATGGCCTTTTTCCAGATGATATACCACAAAAAAATATTCATAAAGCTACACAAAGTCTTTGCTCTTACTTTCATGTCCTGGCTCTCTTCTTCTGGATCATCTCTGCTCACTCCACACACCTGGAGAAGCTCAGCAGTCTCTCCCTGCTTTAGGGTGTTCTTATCAACATTCTCCATGCGCTGTTTCTCAGTTGTAATTTTCAATTTCAGCATGTGAAAAGGCGTTGGCACTTCCCCCACATTCAGGTAAATGGGCTCCATATTAAACATCAGCCCCTCATCCCTGGCCTCCTTGAACCCTGGAGGTTGGTAATCAGGGGGTGTAACTGCAGAGAAAATTCATTAAACATCTTAGAATGAAACTGGCTCTAGCAAAACTAATTTTAACTCTTTTCCCCTTTAAATACAGAGAGTTCTGCAAAAAACCTGTGTGGGGAGGAGAGTAATCAATATTCAATTTGGAGTAAATCAAGTTCTTTTCCTCTTTGTTAAAGCTCTTTGGAAGAGATTATAGATACAGAGAGAGAAAACAGAAGCTCCCATTTGTCATTGTAAGGCAGTAACGTACTCCAAAAGCAGAGCCAGGCGTTTGGACAGCCACCAAACTAGAACCAGGCTGGCAAACTATGCTATAGCCTAACATACTCTGGGAAACTCCAAGTGTTTTAAAACACAGCCAAATCCAAGGAAGTCAGTGCCAGGATTGTGTTCCTGCAGTGAGATCACGTCACTTCCCCTTGGGATTCAAAACTTGTGAGAAACAGCCACACGTGGAACAACCTCATTTAACAAGTCCCAGCAGCCACAAAGATTATACACTGAAATCTTCCTCTGGATTGCTTTCCAGAGTCTGAACACAGCTGGTAAAGCAGGGTGACATTACCCTCATCATAGTACAGGAGTTTCATGGTGAGGCAGACATCGTTGGGCAGAGGGCTCAGGTTCTGCATCAGGATGTAGATCTTGCGGAGGAGGAGGATGCTGGCCTTCTTGGTGTCTGCACAGGTGATGGTGGAGTCTGCCTTCTTGTCCTTGCTAAAAACAGATTATTTTTGATACAGAGTAAGCACTTTCTAGCATTAAGAGATGACTGTTTAACAGACTATGGAAATGAGCAACATCCTATTATTGTCCAAGGTCTGAGACCACACACATTGCAATTCCTAACCCTGCCTGAGTCCTGCATGTTCTCCATCCCTTGGGAGATCAAACCCTAAGCCACAGACATCAGGAGAGTTTAGGGATCATCACCTGGCACCAACTGCTCTACCCTACATCACACAGTGCTTGAATACCCAACCTGACAGAGGTACTCATGAAAGCCCCAGTCCCATGAAGTCCTACCTACTTCCCTCAGTTAAAGTCACTCTGTTCACCTGGACATGAGGTAACGATGATAAACTCAGTGCCCAAGGGACTCTTGACACCCAACTCCAACACTTCCATGCTCCCACTGCACCAGAAGTTGACCCAAATCCCACCTTGATGCTATAACCTCTCCCTCTGTTCCCCAGCTCCTCACAGCTCCCAGCTGAGGCACCCGAGCACCTGCACAGCAGGGCAGGTACCAGGAGTTGTTTCCTTGTGTGTCCCTGTCTTCTGGAAGCATTCCCTGAACTGTGATGGGTTCAAACCCCTCACCCCTCTCCAGCTGGTTATTTCCTGCTGTGCTGAGGTCAGAGAAGTGGCTTCACACCTATTTTCAAATTAATCTTTACATGAATTTATGCTGTTTCACTAAGGCAACCTGGTGTGGCCAAGAGTTCACATCCCAGTGTTTGTTACAGCCCCTTTAACAGGTAAGGAACTAAACCCAGCCCAAGCGCCTTCAGCACTGCAATCTTTCCTGGTTTAATTTAAAGAGCATTTTATGCAGGAGGGAAGCTGGGAGGAGTTTGTCAGGTATCAATTAACTGTATTTCAATTAATTGCCTTAAGTAAGCCATTTCCCTGTAGCTGTGACTGAGCAGTAAATCCCTGTGGCGGAAGGGGGTCTGGAGGAGAGGTGGGGCTGTGTCCCCAAAGCTCCAGCAGGAGCACAGGGTGCCACTGCCCACAGCTGCTGCCAGAGGTGACCTGATCTCAGCACATGGAGAGCTGAGCAGGACCCTCATTTTAGACAAAGTTATGGGGGTCGAGTGGGTGTGAACTGGTGGGGTCCCCATCAACTGCTTCTCCCTGACTTCATTAAAAGGACCTGAACCTAACCCTGAATGTCTCCTTGACTTTGCCAGACTCACACAGGGGAAGTGAAGCTATGGTTTGGCCCAAAAGATGTAAAAACTGAACAACAAATTCAATTGTTTGGGTGGGAAGGGACCTTAAAGCTCATCCAGCCCCACCCCTGCCACAGCAGGGACACCTCCCACTGTCCCAGGCTGCTCCAAGCCCCGTCCAACCTGGCCTTGGGCACTGCCAGGGATCCAGAGCTGCTCTGGGCAGCTGTGCCAGCCCTCCCCAGGCACACAGGGAGGAATTGCCTCTGTACATCCAGTCCAAACCTGCGCCCTGCCAGTTTCAACCCAGGGATCCCCTCCCCATGGCTGGGGATGCCCAGTGTCCTCAAACTGGGCTTATCTCAGCAATGGGAATTCCAGCACCACTGAGCTATGTATCAAAATTTAGCTTTCCTAAGTGCAGCTTACATTTCTATTGGGATTTTTGTGTATTTTCTATCATTTCTGCTAAATGAGGAAATCCATGTAACATTCAGTATCTTCAGATAAATAAATCTGGTGTGAAGCTTCAGCCCCCACACATGGAATACCTCAAAGATGCTGGTCACAGAGCATCAGACTGACATTGAGCATCATCTTCTGACTGGATATTAAAATTATGAACATAATCAGACAAAATTATTAACTGTATTTTAACAAGTCTAAGCTAGTAGTGTATGTTGATAAAATTACTCTCAAGATGCAGAACTTAAAAAGCAAACCCCAAACAGATCAAATGCAGAGTTCTGACATTCAGGCGTGTCCAAGGGACATGGAGCAGTCCCAGGGGCTGTACCTGCCAAAATCCAGGAGCGGCCCTTTGTGGGTGTACGTGAACTTGAAGTGGTAACACTCTGTGACTGTCTGCAAACAAAGCCAGTAATTATTAAACTAATCTTAAACACTCCTGCTGCAGCTCTCTCAGTAATCTGTTAACCTTTAAATAAAGTACCTACAGCCCAACTCCCATCCACTTACACGTGCTGAATACAAATTCCTAATCCTCTAACAATTAACAATAATAATGCATAAAACTGCCAGCTAATAAAAATGATGATTCTGTTCCAGGAATCACCATGATAAAATGTTTTGCAATACCAGCTGAAGTTTTTAGCACAAAATATTCCAGTTTCAATCACTATGAAAATGTTTCACACAGGGAACAGATGTGGTGAAATCCAGTGGGTTCTGTGTTTCCCAAAGAAGTCCCATGAAGTTGTTAGGCAGACTTGGGATGAGATCTCATTCTGCAATGACATTTTGGTTTCTTGCACCAGCCTGAGAATAACCTGACACTGGATACTCAAATGCAATTCCACACGTGCTAATTCCCACTGACTCTGGTCATTTTTACACCTGGTATTTCAACATGTCCTCTTTTTATAAACGTGCACATTAAATATTCCTGTTTGTACACACATTTCGCTATACCCATACTATCATCAGTCATCCTGTGAGATATTGCAGCAGATTTACCTGAGGATCGTCCAGCTGGGTACAGACCTGTATTTTTAACGAAAAGAGAGGAATCGGAATCAGACCTGCACATTCCTCAAAGGTCATCCCCTAAAAATGTGTCCCTGCCTTTCAGAGATACTCACTGCTAGGACAATATGTCTCAGCTGTCAGGAACATAAAGAGAGAAAAAAAATAACATTAAATATATTCCATTGCCCATTTCTGCTTCCCAAACTGCTTTGTCTCTCTAACTCTGGAATCCAACACAGGCAGCACAGGCCTGTTGGAAGAAAAGCCTCGTCCTTTTCACTCCTCTTCTGCGGAGGAGAGGACTCAGCTGCAGAAGAAAACACCCACAGATCCCCAGCTTTCTGTGCTGCTGTTTACAAGGATTTTATGCAGAAATGCCTGTGCATCCCACACTGCAGCTGACTGAGCTCAGCTACTCCTTGAGCAGTCCTACAACTACACTGGCAGATAATGGACTTTGAATAAACATTTCAATACAACTGAAATGAGACTGGAAGACTTACATATTTCTTCTGCAAGGCATCATAGCATCCTAGCATCCTGCAAAAACCAAGTAATATTGGCCATCTGCTACTACTTTTCACTTGTTTCTCACTAAATCAAGTAGCACCAAAAAATGAAACTCTTGTGTTCACTCTTACTGTATTATAGCAATAAATAACACTTACTCCATCATTCCATCTCATTAGCAGTGATACTGCTAATAGCAGTAATGACTTTGTAACACCAAATCACCCCAAGCTCTTGAAAGAATAATTAAAAATACAATCTGTAGATAAATCATCTATCAGTAAAAACATATTGCAATACTTCAGGCATCTTCCAACACAAGTGTTCATTAATTAGGGGAGAAACTTGGTGTTGTTGCAGGTGTCCCTGTCCATGGCAGAGAGTTGGACCAAGGTGAGCTTCAAGGTCTCTTCCAACACAATCCATTCCATGATTTCATCATAAATCAGTAATTCAGCTGAACAGCAACACTGCTGAAGCACAAAGGAGTTATTACCTTCATTCAGACATTGACATTTCCTTTTTATGTAACACCCAAACAGGGAATCAAAACTTTCCCTGTTTTTTTTTTCTGACTTTCAATTACAGTCAACAAACAAAAATTGGGCATGGTACTACAGAAATACATAACTAAGGCCTTAGAGAGGTTTCTAAAAAGCAAGGAGAGCACCCAGAACAGACCTTGCAGCTATTGTGAGCAGAAAGAAAAGCAGAATAAGCAGCTCAGCCCCAGGTGACACAGTCACACCCAGCTGTGGCAGTGCTCAAGCAGGCAGACTGTCACTGGCAGGCACAGCTCTGCTTTTGAGCAAGCCTGACAGTCCCACTCTCTTACACAATATCTGTGAGCAAGACCTTCAAATCTGAGATGCAAAATGGTGACACCGAATCTCCTGATCAACTAGGGAGGAACTACTGGTTACTTTTGCATTTCTGTGCACCCTTGAGTACTCATGAGCACCTAGAGGAATGAAGTTTACAAACACATAGCATTAGATATTTAGCATTTACATAGCAAATATAAAGTATAGTCACCCTGCAAACAGAGATTTGTGCTCTCCTAAGCCCTGAGCTGAAAACCTTTCTGGAAATACGATTGTTACATCTATGACACAAACGTGGGCTGCTTGCTCACAGCAAGAGAACTTTTTGCCTCGTATCTGCAAACAAACAGGAAGGAACCTCTGAGCACTTACATGCAGAAGAAGTGTTACCTGTGTGCTGGAATCAACCTACCATTTCACCAGCTGGGTAGAGCCAGGACAGTTTTTGTCTTCCCGCAGAATTTTGACACAGACATCTCAAAAAAACCAAAAAACACATTTATATACATTTACCCAGGACAAAGTGCAAGGAAAAGTTTGTCAAAAAAACAAAAAAAACACATTTATATACATTTACCCAGGACAAAGTGCAAGGAAAAGTTTGTTTCCTCAAAGAGCATATTAAGAAGAGACTAAAATTAACATTACTGACAAGTGTGAACATGGTTTTAATGCTGAGTTAGCAGCAGTAATAACAAAATTTAATTAATTCATTAGTGAAATTTCCATTAGAACACTGAAATGGTGTCCATTCATTAAAAAGACCAAGTGGCTTTAAAAACAACTCCATGACAACAGCTTTTTGCAATCTATCACGGAAACAGCCTGTTACCATCCATGTATCTGGTTCCATAGGCACTTTCAGGAAAGATTCCCCTCAGGTACGTGATGCAGGACACTGCCACTGCCAGGAGCCTCTTCACCAGCATCAGGGATTGCTGCTCTGTGGCTATTTTCTTGGGAAATACAATTGCACTCTGAAAAATCACAGAAAGAAACCAATTAAACCTACAGCAACAGACCCGTACGGTTGTCAATCCTGTTCAACGTCTTAATTTTAATTTAATTGAAAAGTATGACATTTGTGGTTTATAAAGTTAAACACATTCCTTTCACTTGGTGTAACACTATTTGTAGCATACAGCTGGTTTCTACCAAGCATATGACAACAAAATTCAGATTATTTTTCTTTAAGTTTTTCTATATATTCTTTATAATTAAAAGACTGAATTAGCCTATCTTCATGGAAGAAATATCACAGAGCACCTGTGATATTCCAGCCAAAACCCCCCATTTTTTCCCATTACTCTGCTGAAATACACAAACAAAACTGTACCACAGAATTCCTTTGCTTCTGAGCAGTTGCCATTCTGCAGAGACTCCTGTGTGTGCCTGTGAATGAAACACCTGCATTAGCACCTGGATGAGGAGAAGGGCAGCAAGCCCAGCCTGCAGCTCTCCAGCTTCTCCAGGGCATTCCCTGGATTTACAAACACCTCCTGCAAAATTCGCCAGCTCAAACATGTAATTTTCATGGAACAGAGTAGGACAGTTCATCATCCTCCGTATCAGATGCTTGATTTTCACAGCAGCACAGGCCCCCCCTGAGGCTACAGGATGCGGATGCAATAATTAGTATATTTATATCTGTACTTATATGAAATATGAACCTCCAAAAGCAATTTTCTTCAGTGCTAACTGGCATCCAACCTACAGGATTTTCAAAGAACTTTATGAAAAGGCTCCTCACATTTCAAACACCCCCAGACTTGAGTTGTTTCCATCTGTAATTTAAATGAGTATGGAAGAAACAGAACCCTGACCACCATGAGCCTGACTCCACAGAAACCTTCCACCCCAGTTCAGGACTATCAAATGCACCCATGCCTGAGGCCATGGAAAACACCTTTCCGAAGTTAGAAGGGAGGTCCGGATCATGAAGAGCTCCCCTCAGCAATCCTCCATAAACCCTCCCGATCACAGCACGCAGCCGAGTTCGGCCCCGCTGTGAGGAAGGAGCCGCTTCCCAGCAGCCTCAGCCCAGAAAACGCCACCTGCTTCCTCGAAGGAAACTGAGGCAGGGGGAAGATGCAAGCGCGAAGACAGAACACTGCACAGCAGCGACGGCCAACAAAACCTCGGCTGTGAGGGCGAGGTGAGGTGTGGGTGAGTAGTGAGATAATCGACGAAAAACTGCAGGACAATGTGAGGTGAGAGGTAGATGAAGGAACCGCCAGGCCTCACCCTCACGGCACCTTTTCCCGCCCTCGCCCTCAGCAGGCTCTGCGGAGGGGCCGTGCGCAAACACAGGGGGCGGGGCCCGTGCTCTGCCGCCGCCGCGCTCTTGGCGCCGAGGTGGCGCGCGAGCCGCGCATGCGCAGCTGCTGCCCCTTCTCTGAGGGGACCGGGAATTGTGGAATATTCTGGGCTGTGAGGGATCCGCAAGGATCATCCATTCCAACCCCTGGCCGTGCGCGGACATCCCAACAGCCCCACCCTGTGCAGCCCTGAGAGTGCTGTCCAAAGGTTCCTGGAGCTCTGGCAGTCTTGGAGCCGTAACCATTCCCTGGGGAGTCTGAGCAGTGCCACCACTTTCCAGGGAAAGAACCTTTTCCTGATACTCAACTTGAACTTCCTGACACAGCTCCAGCCATTCCCTTGGGTGCTGTCCCTGGTTACAGGGAGCTGCCTGCATCGTGAGGAAGGCATGTATCCCTGGGGTGTCCTCTCAGTCTCCTCCAGCTGGACAGACCAAGTGACCTCAGCCGCTCCTCCTATGGCCCCTCCAGACCCTTCACCATCCTCGTGGCCTCCTTTATATACTCTGTAATGGCTTAATGTCTTTTGTACGTTACCAAAACTGCACACAGGCTTCAAGGTGAGCCCAGCCCAGAGCAGAGCAGGACAATCCTCTCCTTCGCCCAGCCAGCAATGCACAGCTTGATGCCCCTCAGGACACAGCTCACACGTGTCCAAAGGTGACACTTTGGGCTGCCAGGATATGCTGTGATCCAACCAGCCACCGACCGGGACCCCCGGATCCTTTCCCAGCCTCTCCTTCCAGGGTTGCCCTGTGCCAGGTGCAGAATCCAGCACTTGCCTGTGATAAATGTCGCACAGTCCCAATGCCTGGTGTCCATTCCAGCCCTCACTGGCACAGGGACAGCACAAAGGCACCAATTGCCTGGCCAATGGATTCAATCTCTTCGTTGGGTGCCTCAGCTAGAGACTTAGTTGCCTTAAGGAATCCGTGGCCAACAAAATCCCATGACTTCCAAGAAAACTTTGTAACTTATTTTGTAGTGTCTGGACAAATTTATGGCCTCTATTCTTTCCAGACCTATTGTCCATTGCCATTTGCCTAAAATAAAGCTTAAACACGTAGCTTTCTTTTGATCCAACTGAAGATCCCAGAATGGTTTGGGCTGGAAGGGATCCTAAGGTTCACCCAACCATGGGCAGGTTTGGGATTTTCTGGAGAAGAAAAGGGTTTGGGAAGACCTAATTGTGACCTTCCAGTACCCAAAGGGAACTTACATGAAAGATGGGGACAAGGCTATTTGCAAGAGTCACAGGACAAGGGGGAATGGGTTCAAATTGACAGAGAGTAGGTTTAAATTAGATATTGGACAGAAATTCCTCCCTGTGAGGGTGGGGAGGCCATGGCACAGGGTGCCCAGAGAAGCTGTGGCTGCTCCTGGATCCCTGGAAGTGTCCAAGACCAGTTTGGACGGGGCTTGGAGCAATGTGGGACAATGGAAGGTGTCCCTGCCCACGGCTGGGTGAAGTTTAGGATCTCTTCCAATCCAAACCATTCTGGAATTCTGGAATTCTTTCACAGATATTGGGGGTTGATTTAAGGGCTGTGAAATTACCACTTGAATCGGGTTTTGTGCAATGTGTGGATGATTTGTTGTTAACAAGCAATGATAAGAAAGCCTTTACATTAGACGCTATAATTTCTATATTGCCCTGGGATAAAATGGCGCATTCAGACTGCAGCTGGGCCAAAAGAAAGTCACGTATTTAGGCTTCATTTTGGAAAAATGCCATAACACTTGGGCTAACACACGTGGGAATAACCCAGGTGAGTTGCACCGGGTGATCTTTGGGGTCCTTTCCGCCCCTCATCACTCCGTGACCCCGCGGTGCCACGTCCGTCCCCACAGCAGCGGCCGGAAGCGCCCGCGCCGTTGCCATGGCAGCGGCCGGAAGCGCCTTGGCGCGGCGGGCGCGGGCCCGGAAGTGACGGCCGGGAGCCGTGGCGGCCATGTCGGCGGGCGGCGGAGCGCAGCGGGACGCGGGGGCCGCGGGCGGGTGAGGCGCGGCCGCGGCGGCTCGGGCGGCCCCGGCTCCCTGCGGGGCACTGCCTCACGCTCCCTCTGTCTTTTCCAGGCGTCGCAGCAAATGGGACCAGCCCGGCCCGGCACCAAATTTCCTTCTCCCCGGCACGGCGCCGCTGCCCGGGCGCCCGTTCCCCGGCGGGGGCGGCGATGGTGGCGCTGCCGTGGCCGGGTCCGAGAGCTCCGCGGCGCCCTCGGGAGCGCTGGATGCGGCCGCGGCCGTGGCGGCGAAGATCAACGCGATGCTGATGGCCAAAGGGAAGCTGAAGCCGGCGCCCAGCACGGCGGACAAGGTGGGGGAGCGCGGGGGTGTCACGGCTGGGTTCTGGGGACCTTCATTTGTCACCGAGCCGGGAGGCCATGAAATTGAGTGTAATAAAAGCAGTCGGAAATAATTTTTAAAATATTTTTTAGCATAACAGAAAGCAGCGGATGGCCGTGAGGTCAGTCCGCTCTAAGACTTTACCAAAGCCACCTGTAGGGAGGTGATAAACTTTTTTCTCAGAAGCGTAGAACATTCTGAGTTGTAAGGGAGCCACGAGGATCGAGTCCAACTCTTAAAGTGTTTTCCCTGAAGTGTTTTCCAATAGCAGAGCTGATGGAAAAATTGCTGTGTGAAACAAAGGCTTAAAAATACGGGAACAAATTATTTTAACGCCTAAAGAAGTTACCAATAGGAGCTGTATGTCCAAGTCCTAAACAGCTTGTAGAGGCTTTGCTGAGCCCTGCCCTGAGCCCAGTTGATCCTGATAAGCTCAGGCAGTTGGACTGGGAGGTTGCTGTGTGTTCTTCTTAAATAGTCTCTGAGTTTTCTATTCTGAAGCAAGTGTAACTTAAAGCTGCTTTTCCAGTCCAGTCACAGCCTTGTCTTGCTCTTCTGCGTGTCCTTAGCCTGTGCTAGAGCCAAGTTTAGAAGCTGTTTCAAGTTTCATGGTGTCACAGGGTGGTTTGGGTTGGAAGGGACCTTAGAGCACGTCTTGTCCCACTTCTGCCATGACAGGGACACCTTCCACTGTCCCAGGCTGCTCCAAACCCTGTCCAACCTGGCTTTGGGCACTGCCAGGGATCCAGGGGCAGCCACAGCTGCTCCGGGCACCTGTGCCAGCCCTCCCCACCCTGACAGGGAGGAATTCCTTCCCAGTATCCCATCTAATCCTGCCCTCTCTCATTCTAAAACCACTGCCCCATGTCCCATTACTAAATGCCCTGGTAAAAAAATCCTTCTCCCTCCTTTTTATAAACATCCTTTAGGCCCTGGTAGGGGCTCTGAGCTCTCCCTGGAGCCTTCCCTTCTCCAGGTGAACACCTCCAGCTCTCCCAGCCTGGTTCCAGAACAAAGGGGGCCCTGGGAGCATCTCCATGGCCTCCTCTGGACTCTCTCCCTTCCATTTTTGAGGACCCCAATTGCCATCCAAACTTGTTGAAATAAGAAAATTAACAAGAAGGGTGGATTTTATGGTGTTGTATTTCCTTTTTCACACTGTGCCAGCCTGGGGGTTTGCCTTATGAGGCTGCATCCAAAGGAGTGCTCATTTTGCCACGGGATTTACTCACCAATAAAAAAAAGGGTGGGAAATTGTCATGAATTCTCCTTAATTGTTTCCCTGTCACTTCTGGGACTGAAACTACTCCTGCAGCCTTTTTCCTGTGTGAGGTTTAGCAGCAGGTGTTCCTTGGAATGTTGCTGTGAGGAATCCCACATGGAAATGATGGGATTTGCTTCTCAATGCTCAACAATCCACCCAGAATGGGTGGAATTCCCAGCTTTAAGGTTTCAGGGAGCCTCTATAGTCATATCCCATGGAAGTAAAATCCATTTGCTGACTGGCACTTTGAGACATCCAGAAATTGGCAGATGCTGGTGCTGTCTCAGCTCTGATTTTGTCACAAGCTCTGGTGGCACTTTGTGACAAGCTGTTGTGCTCTGGGAACCTTTTACCAAGTAATTAATGTGCATTTGGGGTGCCAATTTTTATTGCACTGATTTTTTTTTTTATTTTTTAATATAGTAACAAGTATTTATAATATCCACATAGTTCTTTCATGCATAAGTTGCTTTTGATAGAACATGTTCAGTGATGGCATTTCTAGAATAATTAACTCTGATGACCTTTCAGGTTGTGAGGGAATGGAAATTAAGGAGCTGCTGGTTAATGAATGTACTTTTTTTTTAAAGTGTGGAAAGAGTGGAGCAGTTTAAAGTCAGAACAGTGCCCTGTACTGGAGTCCCTCTGTAGCTGCCTTGTGGCTCTTCTGCAAGTGCTTCAAGTGATATTTGTGAGAGTGGATTTCTCTTTTTTTATAGAGTCTTTTATAGAGTTTTACCTTTATGTCCCCAAAATTAATTTCAGAATATTTAGAAGGTTGTACTAACTCTGCATTGAGAAGGTCTTAGTGGTAACTCCCAACACTTCCACTGTATCTTCTGAATCTGTGACTGTGGCTTTTTATTTCTTAGCCTGATACAAAATATTCCATCCCTGTCTTAAAAAAAGATGGAGGGAAGTGTAGTGTGGATGAGTTCAGATCTTGAAGAGAAATTCTAACTTCTGTCTCTGTAAAGCCTGGTGAGAGGAGCAGGACCTACAAACATGAAGTACACGTTTCATTGGCCTCAGGTTCTGTCAGAGCTGCCAGTTCAAGTGTAAAATGCTTTGGTTTCTGTTCAAGCAACTCTGCAGCTCAGTTCCGCACCACGTACAGAACAGAAACATTAATTATTTTGTTAATACGTGCTGAAGATAAAGCTGGTGTGTTTATCTGGGCTCAGGGCTGTGAGGAGGCAGAGCAAGCAGTAGATCCAGTGTACTTTGCACTAATCTCTGTAAAGATTTTGCCTTCAACAGCTGAAAGGAGTGAACAAGAAGAACGCTCACCCCTTGAGCTCTGGGCTCAGTTTGTTTTTCTTGCATCACTGCTTTCCACCCACTGGTGTTTTGCAACTGGTTCTCTTTGAAGCTGCAGGCTCTGGGAAAAGGTCCAGCTACGAGTAAAAGCAAAGATGACCTTGTGGTGGCAGAGGTGGAGATCAATGACGTCCCCCTCACGTGCAGGAACCTGCTGACCAGGGGCCAAACCCAGGACGAGGTACGTCCCACGCCCTCAGCAGCTTTGAGTTACATAACACTGTACAGCTGTACCTGTCAGGTTAACTGAGGAGATAAGGTTAACCTGAAAGGTTAAAAGAACTTGCAGTGAAATCTGTTCAGGGGTTGTTTCCTTCTGGAAAACTTGCTGTGTTTTCTAAAGGTGTTTGTTTAGTCATGTATTGGTTTGTGCAGTAAATTGTTGTATGATGAGTTCAGAGTCAGCATCAGTCTCTTAGCACTTTATTAATGATTTTTGGGGCTTTTTTCAACAACCCAGTTTAAACTCTGGTGTTCTGTGTGTGCCTTGTTTGTTATTAGCAGGTCTGTCACTGGGCTTTGTGCATTTTTTGCAGATCAGTCGCCTGAGTGGAGCAGCTGTCTCGACTCGAGGGAGGTTCATGACTGCAGAAGAGAAAGCCAAAGTGGGACCTGGGTTTGTATTTCTTTTTTTGGAGGTTCTGCCCCTTTTCTCCTGTGGTGACAAACTGCTGGGGTTCTTGTTTGGTTGGTTCTTCATGAGCAGTGTTACCAATAAATTTGCCATTTTGATGGTCCTGGCTGCCTAATACTGCTGGGCTGAAATGACAACCACGCCAGCCATCACCCTGACAGATCACACCGTGCTAATTTCTCCCCACAGAACACTGCAACTTCCTAAATACAAATTTCTTGCTGCTTTTAGTTTGTGAACCATTCATGTGGGCCAGCTAACTAAAGTTTTCAGTGGTGTAACTTTTATGTGTCATCATCAACTCCTGAATCATATTTTCAGTGCAGAGCTTTTCTGCCTGAGCACTGTGATACTCAAGGAATTTGTATTCTGTTATCTGGAGGGAATTTCAGATTTTTATGGAACAGTTTCTGTGAAATATAATTAGATTGGATCCTTTATTATTGTGTTGTCTGTGGGTTTGATTGAATATTTGCCTTTTCTTTTCAGAGATCGTCCTTTGTATCTTCATGTTCAGGGTCAGACACGGGAGTTGGTTGACAGTGAGTATAAAAGCATTTTGCTTTTTCTCTCCCTTTTGTGATAAAGGGATTGTGTTGGATTTGAGCTATAAACATGCTGGTGGTGATAACAGACTCCAATCAAACATTGATAGTGAGATCTCTGCTCAGAAATCCCTGAGGTGCCATGTGCTCCATTCATCAGGGAAACAAGACTTTGGATAGACTAAAGGAAGGTGGGAGGAGTGGGCAGCTCTTATCTCATTGATAACACACTGTGAGTAACACACAGCTGAGTAAGAATGAATTTCACGTTCTCTCAACCAGGAGCTGTTAACAGAATCAAAGAGATCATTACCAATGGAGTGGTGAAAGCAGCCACGGGCTCCAGCCCGACGTTCAACGGAGCCACAGTCACTGTCTATCACCAGCCAGCCCCTATCACTCAGATAACTCCAGCTGTTGGCCAAAAACCTCCATTCCAGTCAGGGGTGAGTGATCCATTGATGTGGATTTCATTGCATGTCACTGCTTACAAGATTTACCTTTCACAAAGCAGACATGCCATGTGCCTATTTATTAAAAAAATAAGAAACCCACAGCACAAAAGATGAAAAACACCCCAAAAAACCACAAGGGGCGTGCCCCCTTGTGTTGTGAAATCTGGAGGACTAGCAAGACTGAGTCTGGAGAGTCAGACTTGGGTGCTAGTGGCCTCCTAAAAGAAAAGGGATGGAGAGAGCAGTCCTACTTCCAGAAGAGCACAGGGCTCACTGTTCCATCTGACACTGAACCCTTCTGTCTATCACAGCAGTGAGATGTCTGCCCTCAGTGAAATGAACATCCTATTAGACTGAAATACTAAACTTTAGCTGTTCATTTACAGATGCATTATGTCCAGGACAAGTTATTTGTTGGGCTGGAACACGCTGTTCCCACCTTTAACGTGAAGGAGAAGGTGGAAGGACCTGGTTGCTCCTACTTGCAGCACATTCAGATTGAAACTGGTGCCAAAGTCTTTCTTCGAGGGAAAGGCTCAGGTTGCATAGAACCAGCATCAGGCAGAGAAGCCTTTGAACCCATGTACATCTACATCAGGTATGGGGGAGTTCCAAAAAACAAAAAAAACCCCAAAAAAACTGTAAAATATCCCAGTGGCCAGTCAGGAAGGTTGCTTAGTATTTAATCACTGTGAAGAGTTCTTAATTTTGTGTGATTTAATGCAAATGATATAAGTTTTTGAACCCTGTTTGACTTTAATAGAGGTGTCTCTGAAGTGATAAGGGTGTAACCATATGGTGAAGGAGCTCCCAAATGCAATAGAAAAGTTTATTCTTACAAGTTCTTTTTTTTGTGTATGCTTTCAGTCACCCAAAGCCAGAAGGTTTGGCAGCTGCTAAAAAGCTGTGTGAGAACCTGTTGCAAACCGTGAGTAACTCTTAAAAATATGAGATTTCAGAGCCTTTTGTAGCTTTGGGATGTGCTTGGCTAAGGAATTCTTAATGCTTTCAACAAAGCTGTCCATGTGTCTGACTTGCTAATAGGTTTCTCCTTCCAAAGGTTGCTGTCTAATTCTTGTACAAGGAGTAAAATTTCTCAGGAAGGAGCTGAGAGTACTGGAATTTTAAGGGAGAAAAAATACAAATGCTTCCTTGGGCTGAGCTGGGAGTGAGGGCAAGGGAATGTCTGACTGCAGACATAAAAGAAATCTGCTTTTTGCTCATTGCTCCAGCTTTCCCTGCTGTAGCTTTACATGGTGTTCAGAGCTGCACTGTCTGCTTTAGGAAAAATAAAGTGATTGATGTAGCTAAAAAGTTCTATAAAATCACTCACATGAACACAGATAATCTTTAATTTCTCAGTTTACCCTATATGAATAAAAATAAAGTCCTGGACAATCTTTGAGTTAATATAACAATAAGATAATGGAGTATGGCCTACAAAGTCTCTTTTGAAAAATATTTGGAAACTTTTTTGTTCTCTGAGGCTCTATTCTAGTAATTAATTTGCCACCTTCTTTCCTATGAAAGATTACCCCATAATTTACACAAATCTACCACAGAGGCCAGTAGGATCAGGGGGATGTTTATTGGAGTTTTGGTGGGTGGATTGTTATGTCTGGGCTATTGCTGTCCTTGTGCACAGTGTGTTCTGTAATCAGCATTCCCTCACATGGTTATGGGGAATTCCATAAAGGTTTATATTGTAAATACATTTTTATTGTCTAATCCTTGAAATTCTTTGTAGGTTCACGCCGAGTACTCCCGATTTGTGAACCAGATAACCACTGCAGTTCCCTTGGCAGGTAAGCATCACCAATAACTCAGCCTTGAGAGTCCAGCTTCTTTTACATTTGGATTGAAACTGGATATTTTGGTGACTGTGGCAGAACTAAGATGTCCTTTCTCTCTCTCCCCCCAGGCTTCACCCAGCCTGCCACAATCAACAGCGTCCCTTCCCAGCCCTCCTATTACCCTTCCAATGGGTACCAGTCTGGTTATCCTGTGGTTCCCCCTCCTCAGCAGCCTGTCCAGCCTCCCTACGGGGTGCCAGGGATAGTCCCCCCTGCAGTGCCCTTGGCTCCTGGAGTCCTCCCAGCGCTGCCCACGGCGGTGCCACCCGTGCCCACGCAGTACCCGATTCCTCAGGTCCAGCCTCCTGCCAGCACTGGCCAGGTACTGCCCAGGGGCTCTGTTTAATCAGCAAGAAAAGACTTCTTGTAGTTCCAAATGGAGAAATTTTTTTGCCTGTGTTTGTTTGTGTTTTTTTTGTTTGTTGGGGTTTTTTTGGGGTTGTGTATTTGGGGGTTTTGTTATTGTTTAGCTGATCGTTTCTAAGCAGCTAAACTGTCATGTGGCAGCTTCCCTACTGCATTTTTCATATTCCCTCTTAACAGCAAGGACATTTTCAGGGGGTGGGGGCTCATTTCTGAGGAGCATCATCACCCTCTTTGAAGTCTCTATGTAGGTGCATGAGTTGGAGTTACAGATGGGGATTAGTTTGAGGTGGGAGCATTCTCTACATGCAATACTTGTTTTACCTTTTCAATTTTGAATTCTCCTCTAAGTTCTCTCAATCTAGAGAAGCTATTTATGTGTTCTGCTCCTTTTTATGACTCTGCATTGAATGAATACTTTACATGCATATTAACAAATTTTCTTGTGTTCTCTCTCCTACTTGTGCCCGGCAGAGTCCGCTGAGCGCTCCTTTCCTTCCTGCTGCCCCAGTAAAAACCAGCATGCCAACTGGTACCCAGCCACAGGTCCAGCCCCATCCCCAGGGCCAAAAGAGACGCTTCACCGAGGAACTGCCTGATGAGAGAGAGTCAGGACTGCTGGGATACCAGGTGGAATAAAATCACCAATTTTACTTCCCTCACGGAGGCAGAGCGGGGTTGGTGAGAGGTCGTTAGCCCAGGTTGCTGGAGCAGTTGTGCAGGTCCTTGGGCACAGGGCAGTGGCTGTTCCAAAGCACAGGGCCCACGCTTTGGTGTCTCTGAGTGGATGCACTGCTCTAAAGATGTGGCTGAACTCGTTCCAGCTGCTTTCCATCCCCTCAGCCCTTCCCAAATGGTGCATCCAGGTCACAGACATGACAAGAGCGTGGGACTGCTTGGCTTAAAGGGAGATTATTTGGGGTTTTACTGGAATCTTTAGGTGGGCTTTTTGAGGGAGGGAAATACAATAACTTCCAGTTTTTCCCATTTACCTTGCAGGTTGCACTTGAGAGGATTTCAAGAAGCTTAGTTTAAAAGCTTAATTTATTTGTTTTTTAGATAGTTAGAAGATTTTAAGAAAAATAATTTTGAGTTCTCCCAGTTTGCATGTGAGCAAAGGGAGTGTCTGTAAATGTTTCTCTGATGCTACACCCCTGCCACAGGCAGAACCCTTAATAAAAGCTTTGCCTAGAGGCAATAAGGAACTGCCTGTGTGTTAGAGCTAATATTAGAATCTCAAGCAGATTCTTGTGGCATGAGGTGTGTTCAGAATTAGCTGACTGAGGAGGTAATAGGTGATCCATGAAGGGAGCAGCTTTCTTTATTGTCCTGAAGTACTGACAAGGTGGAGTAGGTGGTGAGGAGTCTCCCAGAGTGGTGCTCAGGCGTGTTTCCTATCACGCTGCCCTCAGTGTTTTTAGGAGAAAGCAGTGTATATTTTGTATAGCAGTGGTGATTAGAGGTTCTTTCTGCTAGTTGGCCATATGCTCTGAAAGGTTGGGTTTCCTAACAGTATCATTAAGGAGCTGTAGCTTTTGTTGTAGTTGTAGATTTGCTAATGCCGTGTGTTTTTCTGCTCATAGCATGGACCCATTCATATGACTAATTTAGGTACAGGCTTCTCCAGTCAGAGTGAAATCGAGGGAGCCGCGTCGAAGCCAGCAAGTTCCTCAGGAAAAGAGAGAGAGAGGGACAGGTGAGTGAGGAAATCATGGCCAGGCTCTCCTGGTTCTGATGCAAAGCCTATTTCAGAGATGTTTTTCACATTCTCTTCTGTGACTTGGGGATTGTTTGTGTGTGTGTGTGGTTTTTTTTTGTATTTTGGGTTGGGTTTTTTTAAAGAGAAGGGATGCAACGGTTACCTTTTGATGCTACAGAATGAAAATAGCTTCATTTCCACTCCTCCCTAAGTCTTTGTGTGGCTCTGGTGTTTTGCCACTGTCACATTTTCCACTGTACTGGTCCCAGCAAGACCCTCAAGGGCCGCCTCTTGTTACTGGTTTCATCTTGAACATTGAGCTGTGGCTGTAAGTCCTTGGACTTCAATCCAGCCACTTCCTTACCCCTCTAATCATCCATCCATCCATCCATCCATCCATCCCTCCATCCCTCCATCCATCCAATCCATCCCTCCATCCCTCCATCCATCCAATCCATCCATCATCCGTCCGTCCATCCATCCATCCATCCATCCACCGTCCATCCACCGTCCATCCACCATCCATCCATCATCCATCCATCCATCATCCATCCATCATCCATCCATCCACCATCCATCCATCATCAATCATCCATCCATCCATCCATCATCCGTCCATCCATCCATCCCTCCATCCATCCATCCATCCATCATCCATCCATCATCCATCCATCCATCCATCGTCCATCCATCATCCATCCATCCATCCACCATCCATCATCCATCCACCGTCCATCCATCCATCATCCATCCATCCATCCATCCATCGTCCATCCATCATCCATCCATCCATCCACCATCCATCATCCATCCATCATCCATCCATCCATCATCCATCCATCCATCATCCATCCATCATCCATCCACCATCCATCCATCTATCATCCATCCACCATCCATCCATCCATCCATCCATCCATCCATCCCACACAATCCATCATCCATCCATCCATCCATCCGTCGTCCATCCATCATCCATCCATCCATCCATCATCCATCCATCCATCCATCCATCATCCATCCACCATCCATCCATCCATCATCCATCCACCATCCATCCATCCATCCATCCATCCCACACAATCCATCCATCCATCCATCCGTCGTCCATCCATCATCCATCCATCATCCATCCACCATCCATCCATCTATCATCCATCCACCATCCATCCATCCATCCATCCATCCCACACAATCCATCATCCATCCATCCATCCATCCGTCGTCCATCCATCATCCATCCATCCATCCATCATCCATCCATCCATCCATCATCCATCCACCATCCATCCATCCATCATCCATCCACCATCCATCCATCCATCCATCCATCCCACACAATCCATCCATCCATCCATCCGTCGTCCATCCATCATCCATCCATCCACCATCCATCCACCATCCATCCATCCATCATCCATCCATCATCCATCCATCATCCATCCATCATCCATCCATCCACCATCCATCCATCCATCTATCCATCCATCCATCCATCCTTCCATCCATCCATCATCAATCATCCATCCATCCATCCATCATCCGTCCATCCATCCCTCCCTCCATCCATCCATCATCCATCCATCATCCATCCATCATCCATCCATCATCCATCCATCATCCATCCATCCATCCACCCATCCATCCATCCATCCATTCATCCATCTATCAATCATCCATCCATCCATCATCCATCCATCCATCCCTCCATCCATCATCCCTCCATCCATCATCCATCCATCCATCCATCATCCATCCATCCATCCCATTCCTGCCCATTGGAAATAAGAATGTTGGGAGAGGACAGGTCTTGCAGAGCTCCGGGTAGGGTCCATCAGTCACTCCAGTCCAGTCACTGGGTGAGTCAGGGGATTTAAAGTTCAACTCCTCAGGCCAAGTGCTGAGTTAGAAATTTGGTTTTTACTGCCTTTTGACTCTTAGCTTGGTATAAAAAGCAAAAAATATTGCTTTAAACAGGCAGTTGATGCCTCCGCCAGCTTTTCCTGTCACTGGAATGAAATCGGATTCAGAAGAAAGAAAAGGTGCGGGGTCTTTACCAGGCAACCATGGTGAGTGCAACAGGTCAAATGCCCTTGCAAGTCCAGTGTCCTTTCCCAAACACCCTTGTAAGTCCAGTTTCCTTTCCCAAAAGAGCTGGTGCTGGTTTTAACACGTGTCTAAACTGGTGATTTTTTTTGACTGTTCTTTGTTGAGGTGCAAAGCAGGTGACATTGCACTGCTCTAAAATCACCGATGCTTGCTGTGGTTATACACACAGGTTGTTTGTCAAAGCTGTAATAAATATCTGTGTGAAATGAGGGGAGTTGAATTAAGTGAGGGACTAAAGACAGGGAGTTATAACCCATCAGGCAGCGCAGAATGTGGTGGGTTGTTTTGTGGCACAGGTGAGGCTTTGCATTGTGAGCAGCTCCCTCAGAGGCACTGAGGAGCGTGGGGGGAATTCTGCTCAGGCAGGGATTTGCACACATTTCTGGCTGCAGACAACACAAGTGCTGTCAGGATTTCATCTTTCCTAGGGCTGTCACTCAGCAAGGGTTTGAACTTGGTCAGACATGCAGTTGTTTAACTCTGCAGGCAGCTCAGTGCTTTCAGCTCTGCAGGGACATCACCCAGCCTGGTTAACCTTAGTTCTTCTGCAGTCTTGCTCCCAGACATTGCTCTCCTGTTAGCTTCCTTTTGAACAAAATTTCTACTTTTCTTGACGTGTTGATCTCTTTAACGGTGAAATTGCCCTCGCTGAGAGCCATTTGCTAACTTTACCTTTTCTGTGTGTTTCTTTCTTGTTTCTCTGTTCTCTTACATGGTTCTGATGGATCACATGGCTGTTGCTGGTGCTGTTTCCTGTGGCCTTCGACCTTGGATGACCATTGGCCTTGTGACCTCAAAATGGTGTCCAACTAACAATTTACAATTAACATCTTTATTTTTTTATTATTATTAACTCATTTTGGGGCATTTTATCTCTTTTTGTTTGTTTTGTTTTTATTTTTTCCTTCTTGGGGGCTGGGGGGGGGCTTGTTTTGTTTTCCCCTCCTTAGATCATCAAGCCAAGAAGATGAAAACTGCAGAAAAGGGCTTTGGATTAGTGGCCTATGCTGGAGATTCATCAGATGAAGAGGAGGAACACGGTGGCCATAAAAACGCAAGTACTTTTTCACAGGGCTGGAGTTTGGGGTACCAGTACCCATCCTCACAACAGCGAGCTAAACAACAGATGCCGTTCTGGATGGCACCATAAAAACTGCACAAGAGTTTTCATTCATCTGGTTTTTCCCCTCTAGCAATAATGCATGTATATTCCAGAATGAACTTGGCAAAGACACGTTGTTTTTACATTTGCAGAAGCCAATTTTCCCCTTGGAAGGGCTCCATTGTTTTTAAAATGCTCATTTTGGCAGTGTATTTGTCAATTTTACAAAGGAATATTTGGAATAGCATCCTGATGGGGCTAGTCCCTTGTGCAAGGGAGAAGAAGTGCTGTAAAGAGGAACCAGGGAAGCCTCTTGGGCCATTTTTCCTGTTTTTCCCAGATAACTTAAAGGGAAGAGTCAGTGACACTGACTTCACTCTGCATTTGCATTTTTGAAGTGCTCCTGCTGTCAGCCCCAGTGATCTACTGGTGACTCAGCCTCAATTTTGGACTTTCATCAGAGGGAAGGAACATCCAGGAGTCATGAAAAACTTGAGCATCACAGTTTGAAAACTCTTAGCTTTTACTTCTGACGTCTCCTGTAACTCGGCTTGGTTTTATTTTGAAATGTGATTTTACCAATCCCACAAGTTCTCATTCTAGCCAGATGTTGGGGTGGGGGGGATGCTCAGGTTTTTGGATAGGTCCACCTTGTCCCAGGTGGATTTGGGACTGTAGCCCTGGTACTGAGTTGTTTCTGGTCACTCCAGGACTTGCTCCCACCCAGCAGGAATTCCTTTTCCAGAGGCTTACCCCTATCTCTTCCCTCATTCACTGGATTCCACCAGAGCCAGAAGGTTCCACGGTGGTTTCCCAAAGGGCAGCAGTTGGCTCCAGCAGCTCCTGCCTCATGTGCAGAACCTGGGAATGAGTTTTTGGACTGTTGTTTTTGGATTATTAGGGACAATGAACTGCACTGGGGGCTGAGTGGGGTGGGCTGGTGCAGACAGAATTTTTGCACGGAGCAGTGACACGGGGATTGCTCCAAGGCACTGGGCAGCTTTTGGGACAGGAGCTGTGGTTTTGAGAAGGGGCTGTGTCGCCGCTGCAGCCGGGACAGGCGGGATGGCTCACCTGTACAAACCTCGGCTTTCCAATGTGTTGTAAATAATTAGAACCATACTTTCATTATAAATAAATGTATAAATATTCTGCTTCCTGCTGCTGCTATGTGTGAGGTTTGGAGCCACAGGCCGTGGTAGGGGTTGGGGGGATGTGAGGCTGGGGGAGCTGTGGGGAGGTCCTGGGGCTGGTGGAGCCCTTGGGGGTCCAGGGATGGGGGGACCCCGAGGGTCGGGGGTGCAGGAGCTGCAGGGCTGGGAGGGGGGTTCGGGCTGGAGAGAGGGTCTGGCCTTGGGGAGGGTCCTGGGGATGGGAGAGGGTCCGGATGACAGAAGCCCCGAGATCCAGGAGGGGAGTCCCGGGGCTGAGGGGGTGCGGGTCCGGGGATGCTCCAGGTGGGAGCGGGCAGTGCCGTGTTCCCTCAGGGTCCCCGCCATGTCCCCCGCAGTGTCCCCTCAGGGTCCCTGCCATGTCCCCGTTGCCCCCTCAGGGTCCCCGCACTGTCCCCTGAGGGTCCCCGCCATGTCCCCGTTATGTCCCCTCAGGGTCCCCGCAGTGTCCCCTCAGGGTCTTCGCCATGTCCCCGCAGTGTCCCCTCAGGGTCCCCGCCATGTCCCCGCAGTGTCCCCTCAGGTTCCCCGCCATGTCCCCGTTATGTCCCCTCAGGGTCCCCGCCATGCCCCTGTGTCTCCACCGAGCCGCCGTCGGGCCCCGCCCGCTGCGCTCAGGCCGGGGCGGGCCCGGGCGGGCGCTGTGGCGGAGGAGCCGCCGCCATTTCGGTGTCGCTGGGAGCGGGGCCGCGGCAGCGGCGAGGGGGTGGCGATGGATCCCGGAGCCCGCCCGGGGGGCGGCGGAGCCCCGGGACAGTCCCGCGAGTACAAACTGGTGATGCTGGGCGCGGGAGGCGTCGGCAAGAGCGGTGAGTGCGGGGCTGCGGCCGCCTCCGGCCCCGGGACCCGCCGGCCGCCGCGGGGGCCCGGCCCGGGGAACGGCGCTGGCAGCGCGGGGGGCTCGGCCCGAGGGGCGCGGCTCGGCAGCGGCCGGGGGGAGCCGCGTTCCCTGAGCAAACCCTTGTCCTGAGCCCCTCCCGAGATGTCCCGACCCCTCCCCGACCCTCCCGGGGTGTCCCCGCCGGGCTGTCCCGGCCCCTCCCGGGACATCGCGGCTCCTCCCGAGGTGTCCCGGCCCATCCCGGGGTGTCCCCGCCGGGCTGTCTCGACCCCTCCCGGGATGTCCCGGTTATCGCCTTCCGCCTCCGGCCGCGTCCCTGGAGCTCGTCCCGCCTGAGGGCACGGGCGGAGCATCCCTGGGCCGATGGCAGCCCCCGTCCCCGGCTTTGGGTTTGTGCCGCGGCTGAGGGGTGGCAGTGTGACATGGGGAGTTGGGAGCAGAGCTGCTCATTTGTTGCCTGATTTCTGCTTGCAGCCATGACCATGCAATTCATCAGTCACCGGTTCCCAGAGGACCACGATCCCACCATTGGTGAGGAAAATCTTTTTTCTCTTTGTTCATTCCCTTGGCAGCTCAAGCTGTTACAGCCCATTGCTGTAAAGTGTTCCATTCAAAGATATCTCTAAATCTGGCTGTAGATTGATCTTTGATCACTCATCAAGATGAGCATTCCCAGCAGGTCAGGGAGTGATGCTGCCCCTCTGCCCAGCCCTGGAGACACCTCTGGAGTGCTGTGTCCAGCTCTGGATCCTCAGCACAGCAGGGACAGGAGCTCCCGGAGGGTCCCTGCCCAGGAAAGGCTGAGGGAGCTGGGGCTGCTCAGCCTGGAGAGGAGTCCCAGCTGAGAGGGGCCTCAGTTCTGGCTGTCCCTGGCTGTCCCTGGATGTCCCTGGGCGTCCCTGGGTGCAGGAGGGGCAGAGCAGGCCCAGGCTCTGCTCCAGGCCCAGCAGTGGCACCAGAGCCACGGGCAGGGGCTGAACCCAGGATCTGCCCTGCACAGGAGGCAGAACTTGTGCCCTGGGCAGTGCCCAGCCCTGAGCAGAGCCCAGAGAGGCTGTGGATCCTCCTGGCTGGGGATATCCCAGACCCACCTGGCCTCAATCCCGTGCCCTGTGCTCTGGGATGGCCCTGCAGGTGATCTGCTGTGGTCCCTTCCAACCTGAGCCTCTCTGTGTTTCTGTGATTTGGGAGTTCTGAGAGTGGGATGTGAATCCTGAGTTTCAGCTCTTTGATCGTTTTCCATCCATCCGTTCAGGGCATGCCCTGTCTCTGTCTGTGTGTTGGCAGACAGGGATTGAAACTGCTGCTAAGCCATTTTTAGTTGTCTGTTCACAAAATCCAGACTCTCTGCTGTGATCAGCTCTTTGCTGTTCACTTGTCAGGCCAAATTGTTCTCAGTGTTTGAGAAATGGAGAGGGATGAAAATGCTCAACAGCTCACTCTGGTGCTGTAGAACTTTGGCAGCATCTCCAGTTACCCAGTGGAAGGAAAAGTGGGGGGGAAAAAAGCCAAATTCTTGATGAGAATGGGTTCTTGAAGTGTGGGAGTACTGACTGAGAGGGACAGGATATTTGTGTACTTACATACTTGTACAGATTGTTTTCCTATGGTGTTTAGAATAAGTAATATTTACATGTATAATTACATTTACATATATAATAGATAGCACGTATATAATGTTTTCCATATTTTATTGGTATGTATTATTATGTCTTCTAAGAAATCAGCAGTTGTTGGTGACCAGTTCAAAAAAAGATCACAGATCTTTTCTGGCTTTGAGAAAAACAAAACATTATTCCTCTGTGTTTCCCACCAAGGTGACCAAAATGAATTTCTGGGCTGTGGGCTCAGGAACAGCACATGATTTTTGCACATGAAATGTTAAATCACACTAGAACAATTAGAAATTTAACGTAGTTTAAGTGAAACAAAGCTCAGACTGAGGTAGTCCAGTGCTCCAGCCAGGGTGGGCGGTTGAGGTGTAGCATTCTGTTTGTGAGCAGATGGCTGATGAGTGTTGTGCTTGTATCCCAATCTTTCTGATGTCCTGGGAATCCGCAGAGGATGCCTATAAAATCCGGATACGCATCGATGATGAACCTGCCAACCTGGATATTTTGGACACAGCAGGACAGGTATGTGAGTAATCCCAGCTGAATGGAGAGCACGTGAGGCATCCTGTAATGATCAGGTGTGGGGGACAGAAATCCTGCGTAAAGAATCGCTCTCTTCTTCCAAACCGGGGGGTCTGAGCTGTGTCACTCCTCAGGAGCTTCATGTGCCTGACTGGAGCTGTGGCACTGCTTCCCCCCCAGTGAACCAGCAGCACCTGTGGGCTGGTAAATCACATCTCAGTGGGGTTTCTGTCTCGAGGGACATCCCAAACAGCTCCTGGCTTGTGGGCTGGGGCTGCTGTTGTTTGCACAGCCAGGTCTGGGTTTCAGGTGGCGAGAAAAGCAGGATGTTGTTACATTTGTGGAGCTAAAATGCCACGGTCTGTTTGCAGGCCGAGTTCACAGCCATGAGGGACCAGTACATGAGGGCTGGCGAGGGTTTCATCATCTGCTACTCCATCACCGACCGGCGCAGCTTCCACGAGGTGCGCGAGTTCAAGCAGCTCATTTACCGCGTGCGCCGCACTGACGACACCCCCGTGGTGCTGGTGGGCAACAAGTCCGACCTCACCCAGCTGCGCCAGGTAAAGACCACGGGGAGCCCTCTGTTGGGAGCTGTTCCTGCTGGAAAATGCAGTGAAAGCAGAGGGGTTTGTCCCTTTCTTCGTGTTTTGTCTCCATGATGAGAGCGGGTTTCTCACGGGATGTGGTGAAAAGCAGCTGCCTGTAGCCGTCACAGAAATGAAGTCTTCAAGTTCAGCTGGGCTTTGATTTGTTTGTAATTCCTGATTTGCTGGTAGATGTGAGCCTGGACATGCCTTGGCCATGTGCTGGCACACAGAGCACACCATGCCCTGGGGCAGCAGGAACAGGGGGATTCTGCCCCTCTGCCCCACTCAGGTGAGACCCCACCTGCAGAGCTGCCCCAGCCCTGGGCCCAGCACGGGAAGGACCTGGAGCTGCTGGAGAGAGTCCAGAGGAGGCATCAGAGGGATGGAGCAGCTCTGCTGGGAGGAAAGGCTGAAGGAGCTCAAAATGTTGAGCCTGGAGAAGAGAAGGTTTTGGGGTGTCCTTCCAGGACCTGAAGGAGCTACAAGGAACACGGGGAGAGACAATTCCCAAGGGATGGAGTGACATGATGAAGGAGAATGGCTTCACACTGACAGGAGGATGTTTAGATGAGATATTTGGAAGAAATTCCTCCCTGTGAGGGTGGGGAGGCCCTGGCACAGGATGCCCAGAGAATTTGTGTCTGCCCCATCCCTGGAGTGTTCAAGGCCAGGTTGGATAGGGCTTGGAGCAAGAAAGCTTTAGAAAGGTTTTTTTCTGGGTCTGGAAAGTAATTTGACAAACACAGCAGCTTTTGACAAGGAGAAGGAAACTTCCTTAACTCACCAAACTACCAGGGCTGAGGACAGCTCGTGTCAGCTTGTAGGCTTAGGTCAAAAAAAGGAATATTCTTTGAAGTTTATTTTTTGTAAATGTCCAGAGAGTCTCTTGCATTGGCAGAGAAGTGATGAGTGAAAGCAGATTTGCAGAGAAACCTTTGGAGCTGGGTGGAAATGACCTGTCCTGGGGCTTGGGGTGTCCAAGTGAGCAAAGCAGGGCCAGACAAAGGAATGAACTCCTGGGGTTTGGCCTCCCTGACCAGGGTGTGCACTCATTTTCCAGGTGTCCAAAGAGGAGGGCTCTGCCTTGGCTCGGGAGTTCAACTGCCCCTTCTTTGAGACGTCGGCCGCCTTCCGCTACTACATTGATGATGTGTTCCACGCGCTGGTGCGCGAGATCCGCAGGAAGGAGAAGGAGGCTGTCATGGCCATGGAGAAGAAATCCAAGCCCAAAAGCAGCGTCTGGAAAAGACTCAAGTCCCCCTTTAGGAGGAAGAAGGATTCTGTCACTTGAACAGAAAATTTTTCTGCAAAACAGGACAAAAGCTGTGACCTTTTGTAACCAAAGCAGCTCGGTGACAAGGCTGACAGGATGTGTGACACCCGAGGGACTTTGCGAGGGAATGCGTAGCTCTGCCAGTTGTTTTTGTTTAGAGATGTGTTGCCTTGATTCTGGGTGTTGAACTTCACACCCAGTGACAGTTGTACTTTGTTTGTTGTCATTTTTTTACTGGACCCAGCACTTGTTGGCCACCAAGGCCGATGGGTTCGTGGCCCTGCACTTTGGAGTGTTTGTCCTTGGTCACAGCGCCCTGGAACTGTGCAAAGCTGGAGTTGGACCTCTCTGAATCCATGTTGTTTGCACAGGAGGATTTTGCTGCTCTCCATAACAACAACCCACAGTGCGAGGGGTTGGACAGGAGTTCACAAAGTGTCCTGGCCTTGGAGGTCACTGAGCAGAGCTGGGCTGGACTTGTGCCCTCGTGGAACAGATTTCTTTCCAGGAAAATCGCCGTGGAATGCTTGTGTGCAAGTTCATCCCAAGTGATCAGTTCACCAGCAGTGCTGTAGGTGGGATGTAAACGAGGCAGAATCACAGAAATCATTCCCAGATCACCTCTGGGATCATTGAGTCCAACCTGTGACCCAGCACCACCCAGAGCAGAGCACTCAGTGCCATGTCCAGTCCTTTAAATGCCTCCAGGGACAGTGACTCCACCACCTCCTGAGCAGCCCCTTCCAAATTCCATCCCCCTTTGTCATAAAGGTTCCTGTGGCAGCTGTGACTTGGCAGCAGTGCAGGAACCTGTGGGATTTTCCTGCTGCAGACAGCACTGAAGGTGCACATGGAGCGTGATGTGCTGGGAAATCACAGCTTGGAGCTCCCTGGCTTGTTGCAAACCCTGGGGAATGGAGCACTGGCTTGTTCAGGCAGGTTTGTGTCATCCTAAGGGCAGCAGTGACTTTGGGCAGTGTGAGTCTCTGGCAGTCATTGCCAGCTGTTCTGTGGGAGTTGTTTTGCAGAGAAAACGGCTGATCCTGAGGTTCTGTGCCCAGAGCTGGCGTTCCCTGACCCTGCTGAGGCTCTCCCTGGAGCAGAGCAGGGAAACCCAGGCCCAGCAGCTCCTCCCCTCGCTGACCTCACCTGTGCAGGTGATCCAGGCAGGGCTGGGGCACTTCCTGATGCTCATAAAGAACAATTCACTTGTGAGGCCGATCCTCCACACATGGATGGACTCCTTGCCCTCCAGCTGATCGATTTTACAGCAGTTTTGGGACCAGGTGCCTGGTGCTCCTCTGGATTTTGCTGTTTAACAACAGGACAAATCACAGCTGGGTGACTCAGACATGGTTAAAAGCAGTTTCTCTGAACCAAGTGCCTGGAACCCTTCAGTGTGAAAGAGCTGATGAGACTTCAGTGATCTTCCTGTCAGTCTGTGCTGCACAGGACGCTGAAAACCCAGGTGTAAAAAGATTGGTTAAGGAACTGAGGATAAAATATATATATATATATATATGTAAAGAAACCTCCTTATTACCTAAGATAGAACTGGAAATCCTGTGCCTGTTGCTTTGAAGAATATTTTCCTTGTGGAAAATTTAAACAAAAGAGAAGCTGCATTTTACATTTGCTTTGTGATGAGCTGAACATTTAAGCTGGTTTCCATTTCTCATCTCCTCCCAGTGCTACTCTGCTCTGGCAGCAATCACAGAATCCCAAAATGGGCTTGGAAAAGGCTGAGAATTGAGATTGTTGAGAATTTCAGACTCTTCCACGTTCCTGTGTGAGCAGCCACGTGTGTCCCTTCACTGATTTCTCATTGTTGGATTAAAAGCTGTCTAAACCTCAGATAAAATCTCCACCTGGCCAAAGACCGAGGAAGAGGAGGAGGAATGAGATAAAAAGTGGCTCCAAAGCATTTTTGGGGCTGCTCAGGTGTTTCAGAGCCAGGGCCTGACGGTGATGATGCATTTTCCAGTGTTTTTCCTTAAAATCTCCATCAGCTCTCAGCTAAAGGAGCCTGGCAGAGGTGCTGAACGCTGCACAGGAATATTTCCACCCCTAAAAAACTGAATTCTGTGCCTTACCTGAGTCCTGCAGTGCAGTTTAGGTGTTTACTAATGCCTTTGGTGAGCCTGTTGCTTCTAGAACTCGTAGAGCAGAACAGCAGCCAGCACTTTTTGTTTGTTTTTTTTTTTCTTTTTTACACAGTGTTATTCAAAGAGTTTTATTTTTTGTCACGTATAAATTTGTACACAGAACGTTTGTTTTATTTGACACAATATATATAATTTTTAATACAAACCTTTGCATTGGAGGTGTCAATCTGTGGTGGGGATGTTCAGCCTGGGAGTGCTGAAGGAGGGAAGTTCATGGTGTGCTTGTAAATTTGGGATATGTTTCCTTTGTGTGGGAAAAAAGAGTTGGTTCGTGGCATTTAAGTGGTGCAAAACCTAAAAATTCTGTGAGTCTGGTGCTAAATTGTTGAAATGTGAACATTTTCCAGCTGTGTTGTTTTTCTCTGCGTGGTTCCAGCCTCTTATGATTCTATAGAACAAACCCTAGAAATATAGAAAATACCCTGGAAATATAGAAAATACCCTGGAAATATAGAAAATACCCTGGAAATATAGAAAAAAATATAGAAAATATACTAGAAATATAGAAACTACTCTAGAAATACAGAAAATACACTAGAAATATAGAAAATACACTAGAATATAGAAAATACACTAGAATATAGAAAATATTCTAGAAATAAAGAAATACCCTAGAAATATAGAAAATATTTTAAAAATATAGAAAATATTCTAGAAATATAGAAAATACACTAGAAATGTAGAAAATATTGTAGAAATATAGAAAATACTCTAGAAATACAGAAAATACACTAGAAATATAGAAAATATTCTAGAAATAAAGAAAATACTCTAGAAATAAAGAAATACCCTAGAAATATAGAAAATATTCTAGAAACAAAGAAATACTCTAGATATATAGAAAATACCCTAGAAATATAGAAAATATTCTAGAAATACAGAAAATATTCTAGAAATAAAGAAAATACTCTAGAAATAAAGAAATACCCTAGAAATATAGAAAATATTCTAGAAATAAAGGAAATACTCTAGAAATAAAGAAATACCCTAGAAATATAGAAAATATTCTAGAAATATAGAAAATATTCTAGAAATAAAGGAAATACCCTAGAAATATAGAAAATACTTTAAAAATATAGAAAATATTCTAGAAATACAGAAAATACACTAGAAATATAGAAAATACACTAGAAATGTAGAAAATATTGTAGAAATATAGAAAATACTCTAGAAATACAGAAAATACACTAGAAATATAGAAAATATTCTAGAAATAAAGAAAATAGAAATAAAGAAATATCCTAGAAATATAGAAAATATTCTAGAAATATAGAAAATACACTAGAAATATAGAAAATACACTGGAAATGTAGAAAATATTCTAGAAATAAAGAAAATACTCTAGAAATAAAGAAATATCCTAGAAATATAGAAAATATTCTAGAAATATAGAAAATATTCTAGAAATAAAGCAATACCCTAGAAATATAAAAAATACCCTGGAAGTATAGGAAATATTCTAGAAATATAGAAAATACCCTAGAAATAAAGAAAATACTCTAGAAATACAGAAATACCCTAGAAATATATGAAATGTTCTAGAAATATAGAAATACAACTCCTCTGAAGCATTGCGAAAGCTCAGCATGGGGAAAATATCACCTTGGGATGACTGAGAAGGGATTAAAAAGGAAAGAATTTCCTTTTTATAAATGTAATTTATAAATTTTATAAATTATCAATCAATTTATAAACTTTCCTTTTTAGAAATTTAAATAAATTTATAAACATAAACAGGATATTCATGAATCAGGAAAGCCAATATTGCCAGGACATCTCTAAGATGATTTTCATCTTTTTATCCTCTTTGCCATAAGGTTTTGGAGTGGGTTGTCTTTCTTTTTTTTCCTCTCCTGTATTCCAGCTATTCAAGTGCAGAGAACATCAGGAAAAGTGAAATAATTCTCCTCTAGAGTCCTCATGTGGGCTCAATATTTGAGTTATTTAGAAATACAGGTATTCTCTGCAAAAAATATCAGAAATTATTTTAAAAAACCCAAAAAACCTGTGGATTGTTTGTGGCCAGGACACTGATTGTGCCTGGAGCAATCAGTGGGGTCGAATGCTGGAATTTTCCCCCCAAAAATTTGCCTTTTTTGTGTAAAGGCTCTTTCCCCCCACTATTCCCAAACTTCTTTCCCCCATCAGCTCTGATATTCTGCTGTTATATAAGAAAAAAAAAAATACCTAAGAAAAAAAAATTGAAATTTGAAAGTTTCAGCTCAGGTTTTGTCCTGTGACATGAGGCAACACCTTTCATTTTCATTTTCATTTTCATTTTCATTTTCATTTTCATTTTCATTTTCATTTTCATTTTCATTTTCATTATTTCATTTTCATTTTCATTATTTTCATTTTCATTTCCCTGCTTCCTTGCAGAGTTCTGAATTCCCAACCCAGGTGGGACTGACACATCCCTGGGCATCCTGAGGAGATTTTAATGCCTGGATCTCATCTCTTTAATTCCTCCTTGGGACATTTTGAGGAGATTTTAATGCCTGGATCTCATCTCTTTAATTCTTCCTTGGAGCAGCATCGTGCTGGGACACACTTGGTGCATTTTGCATTTTTGAGATGCTGTTTGTTCCCCTCATTTCCAGGAAGGACAGGTCTGAACTCTGGGATTTTGGTGTCTCTGTATTAAACATTCTCTCAGGCACAAACACCAAGCTGTGGAGCTGCCCATGAAAAGCTGAATTCCTGAATTTTTATAAAAATCAAGGTTACATAAAATGGGTTTTTATTCTTTTCAGGGCTCAGGTGGGTCCCACTGAAATCAGTGTGTCCTGTAACTCTTTAAAAACTCTTTTTCTCTGTTCCTGCTGCATCTCTTCTGTATTTTTCTGTCTCTTCTTGGATTTCTCAGCCTCCTTTGGACTGAATTCTTTTGGGCTCCTCCCTGGTGGGGAGCTCTGCTTATCTCAGTTCTTGTGATTTGAAGAAAACTCCCGAGCTCGTTAAAATCTTGTTTCTCATGTTTATTTATTAAAAGGTCATCACAAACCTTTACAGGTCTCTCCAGGCTGGCTACACAAGGTTAATCTTTATAATTTGGTACATTTCTTTCTTCTGATGGTACAAACAAGGCCTTGTGGCTCACCCTGTGTCTGATGCACAGAATGGCCCTGAACTACGCAGTTCTTTTATCTTTATTCTTATTTTTACCCAATTAACAATACACATGTATTATTTTTCTTAATGACTTAATGACCCTTCACCTCTGTCCTGCACTGCAGCATTTTCTGTCCTATCACTCACAATCACCCAAAAACCTCCAGGAGAAGAACATGAAGAAGAAAGCAGGGACAAGAGACAACACCCTAAATCCTCCATCTCATCTCCTGTTCTCTAACTTTTTCACCCAGTGATTTAACAAAACTCTTTAATCCACACACACTTTTAGCTTTTTCTATCTAACTTTAACAGTTGTTCCCATGTATCACCACGAAAACACGCTCATGAATTTCATGTTATATGAAATTCAGTGTTTTTCTGGGTCTTTAAGTACCAGAAACAAAGGCACACGTTCTGAGTCCCAGACTCCAACATATCCTGGGGGTGTGGTGAAGGTCTCACCTTCCCCTTCCCACCCCAATCCTGCTCGGTGTCCCTTCCAAAGCCTCCAGGCTCCTCTGGGTTATTTTGGGAACGCTGCTAATTGGTTTTTTCCAAGAGCTTTGGGATGTCCCCACGTGGCTGCTGAGTCCTTTTGGGATGAGTCACCAGGAGCAGATGAATTCCTGTTCTGCTCTGAGCTACCACAGGGTTTGTGTTGCTGCTGGGGGAAGCTGGAGGAGCTGAGCAGCTCAGCAGCACTTGGGGTGCTTTGGGATTTTTAGGGTTTGGGGTTTTGTGTCTGTGTGTGTTTATTGCATTGGTTTGGGAATTGGGGTTTTGGGGTTTTTACCTTTTCTTTTTTCATTATTATTTTTTTATTTTTGTTTTTGTTTCTGGTTTTGGTTTGGGTTTTTTTTTTATTTTCTGCCACTAATGTTTCACTAATGTTTTACTTATCTCTTGGGCTGTTTTTCCTTCCCTGTCCTGTTACAAGTGGCCCAATAAATCCTTTCCCCAGCGGTCAGGTTTGTCTGTGGCACAGCAGTGACCTGGCAGCTCGGACACGCAGGCTCTGCTCAGCACAGCAGTTCCAGGCTTTGTGTTCCATAGAATCACGGAATGATTGAGGTTGGAAAAGCTCTCCCAGCCCTTGGAGTCACAGCTGTGCCAAATCCCCACCTCCAGCCCCTCTTTGGTCACCTCCAGGGATGGGCACTCCAAAGCTCCCTGGGCACTTCCAAGCCCTGACCCCCTTTCCATGGGGAAATTCCTGCTCTGTCCACCCTGAGCCTCCCCTGGCCCAGCCTGAGGCCATTCCCTGTTCTCCTGTCGCTGTTCCCTGGGAGAAATCCCGACCCCCCCGGCTGTCAGGGGCTTGTGCAGAGCCAGAAATTCCCCCTGAGCTCCTTTCCCCCAGGCTCCCCGAGCTGCTCCTCACAGGAATCCTGCAGGCTCTGGAGGGTCTTTCTTGGCTTTACTTTTTGGACCATTTCCAATTCAATTTGAACAATTCCCGACAATACCGGAGTCTCCGCAGGGCTGGGATGGCTGGTTCAGAGCTCAGATCCAGCTGTTGCATCTCAATGAGGGGGGAAGAAGGGACCGAGGGAACCTTTGGGGCTCCTGCTGGAGGGAAACACCGAGCAGCGCTGCCATGGGCGGTGATTCACATCGCCCCGGCAACGGCAGCAGCTCCTGCGGGAGGAGGAGGAGGAGGAAGAAGGAGGAGGAGAGACCCGACTGTGCCAAACGCCCGCAGAAATCCCGCTGCTTTCAGTGGCAGAGCCAGGGAAGGTGGGAAGAGAATCGGGGCTGAGCTTCCATGCTCTCCACAAAAACATTTCTCTTTTCATGCCTTGGCGAACACATTCTGTTGGCGCTTTTTTCTCTTTTTTTTTTTCTCTTTTTGTGATGCAAATCCTTTTGTTTCTGTTCGGCTGAATGGGGTAAGAACCTGAAACCCGCCGGTTTTTGAAGGCGTGTAGTGCTGGATGCAGGAGTCAAGCAGAGAAGGATGAAGAGAGATTCCCTTTCACATTTTGCACAATAAGTAGAAGATAATCAGGGACTGAATAGTTTCAGCCCGCTGCTCGATAACTCTGGATATTGCCCCGATAAATCACTGAAAGGGATGACCCTGATCAGTCATGGTGCAGAGAACACGAAGGGGAAATATCAGTGTTAAATAAACCTCTGTGTGTGATTGAACATCAAATTTGAATGCCTGCACAAGTCACAGAATCCAGAATGTGAAGGGACCTTAAATCCCACCCAGTCCCACCCTCTGCCATGGGCACCTTCCACCATCCCAGGCTGCTCCGAGCCCCAGTGTCCAACCTGGCCTTGGACACTTCATTTAAATGCATTTAGCATTTAAGTACTAAAAAGACTAAAAAAGCCTAAAAGACCAGGGCCTCCCCACCCTTAGAGGGAGGAATTCCTTCCCAATATCCCATCTAACCCTCTCCTCTGTCAGTGTGAAGCCATTTCCCTTTGTCCTGTCATTCCAGGCCTTTGCGAATAATCTCTCTCCATCGTTTTTGTGGTTTCCTTCAGGTCCTGGAAGGCTGTATCTAGGTTACCCTGATTATCTCAGCCCTGAGTCCTGTGGGTCATTCATTACCTGCAGAATCCTGCTGGTTTCTGGTAATTTTGTGTCTTCAGCAACTTCTCTGGGCTGCCAAATCAAATCTCTGGAGCAGAACTCTGGCCAAGCTCAACAAACTCATCCCCAGTGTGACCGGAACAGCTGAGCCTGTCCCTGGGGATGCTGGGGATGGGACAGGACAGTCCCTGCTGCACTTGGGTTGGTTCTGCCTTTGTCCCAGGTAGAGCTGGAGAGAGATTTCAGTGTTGAGTGTGGTGATGTTGGAGGAGGCACAGGAGGAAAGCAGGGGACATGGTGACATCCCCTCCAGGTGCTGCTCCAACCCCTGCAGGTGCCCAAGGCCAGGTTGGATGGGGTTTGGAGCAACCTGGGAGAGCGGGAGATGTGGGAGATCACCAGATTGGGACTGGGTGATTTTTAAGGTCCTTTCCAACCCCAAATCATCGTTCTGTGATCCGAGTGCCGAGGAATACCGCAATGGCCACGTTCCTTTTCCAGGGTCATCCCCACCCCTTTGTAAAGCCTGGCCTGAAACCTCCTGGCTCCTCAAAAACGGGACCTGAAGCTCATTCTGAGGCACCTGAAGCAGCTCTGGAAGTCAGTTCTTTGCTGCTGGGGAGCTCTTGGTTTAATTAAGGCTGGAATTTGTTGCTGGGGAAACCCAGACCGGGGCTGTTTGGCCTTTTCTAAAGCCGTGGCTCTGTGCCCAGCGATGCTGTTCTGGGTGGTGGTGATGGGCAGCTGCAGAAAAACAAGCCCCAGAAGCCAAATCCCCGTGCTTGAGGGGGGATTGCTGCATCTTGCACGGGGCAGGATGGACAAAAACATTCCTGGAGAATTCAGCTTTCACCAGGGGTCCAGGAACGGCTCTGAGTTACAAACCCTGGAGTTGAATTGCTTCTTTTTCTGCCCATGCAATGTCCTTTCTTCACACTCAGATTCAATTTAATGATACCTGTTCATGCCAAATTATACCAGATTATACCAGATTATACCAGATTATAATGCTGTGTGGGTTGCTGAATGTTTTGGGATGGGCTGAGGCTTAGGTAAAAAGGGTTATAATGGAATTCTGGAGTGGTTTGGGTTGAGAAAGGACCTTAAAGTTCATCCCAACCCAGCCCTGCCATGGCAGGGACACCTTCACCATCCCAGGCTGCTCCAAGCCCCGTCCAACCTGGCTTTGGGCACTTCCAGGGATCCAGGGGCAGCCCCAGCTGCTCTGGGCACCTGTGCCAGGGCCTGCCCACCCTCACAGGGAGGAATTCCTTCCCAAAATCCAAATTAAATCTCCTTTCTGTCAGTTTGAAGCCATTCCCCTCTTGTTCTGTCCCTCCAGGCCTTTACAGTCTCTCTCCATCTTCCTTGTTGGCTCCTTCAGGTGCTGGATGGCCAAAATTAGGTCACCCTGAATTCTTCTCTCTTCTATTTAATACTTAATGTGCCAGGATTCTGTTGCATTTCTTTATTCCACTGAGATTTAATTCTGTGTGTGCTTTAACTGTGAATTAAATACACATTTTCAGCAGAAATGCATATTTATAGAAGCAAATCCTTGGAGTGTTCAGTTGTGTTGGTTCTTGCCCACGGTCACACACAGCACAGGCAGCAAAATTTAAAGTGATTTAATTTTTATTTGCACGCTCAATGTGCGTTAACAAATTCAACATACAAGGTAGCATTACAGAATGTAGGTTAGCTTATAGCATTATGCAGTTTCACACAGGTTGAATTAGGTTTTTTGCCTTTTTTCTTTTTTTTTTTTTTTTTTCACACAAAGTTGTAACTGTCCAAGTTCATTTTACAATAGAAGACACAAGGTAAAGAATAACCACACCTGGGAGATTTTACAGTGAGTCCGCTGTCACTTACTGTCTATTTTATGTTTTAAAAAATATATATCTGCACATTTTCAGTTTCCTATTATTCCAGAAGAGTGTTGGAGCTACTCCTACCTGCCCGATAGCCTAAGTCTATTTACCCTGAGCATGTTTCCTTCACAAGAAATTCATCTTTCCTTTGCAACTAAAGGAATCTTAAGATCATCTAGGCTTAGTCATGCTTTTCACACCGAAGGGAGAAGGGAATTTTGTTGCTGCTGTTAGTCCTGGTCAGATCTTTGGAGTGGTGTTTCAAAGCATGTCCCGAGAAAAAGTCGTGACAGTTGCTTGAATTGCAGCAACGCAATTGCTTAGTGCAAAAAAAAACTAGGATTGAAAAAGATCTACAGCAATTTCCAAGGGGGAATTCGTTCTCTGGGCTGTGGCTCTGAGCCACAGAGCTCAAGCTAGAAACAATTTAAGATACTGATAAAATCTACTACAACCTCAGGCAGAAATCCTGGTCATGGGGACGGGTGAAGGGGGAACAGAGTCCACACTTGTGTCTGCTGAGAAATGGAGCTGCAGCCTCAAGGAGCCACAGCCTGGGAGGGAGGGCCAGTGAGGAAGTGGCTGTGAGTGAGAAAAATCAGCTTTCCAAAAATAATGCCTCGGGAAGAGATGCCAAAGTGATGGCAGCTCACAAAGTGCTGTCTGTTCACACAGAGCTGCTGCCTGGGGGGAACCAGCCTCGCTCCCTTATTGCAGGGGAGAGGAGGTGAAATGGATCATTCTTCCAACAGGGATCTAAAATTCAGCAGTCAAGTCCTCTAAGTAAATAACTGATCTCAATTTTTAAAAAATGATTAATCTGTTATTTGCATTCCTATTTGCATCCCACAGGGCTCAGAGCAGACTGGCTGCCTGGGAGCAACCAAAGGTTTCCTGAAAACCTGGGGCTCTCCAGGAGAGCCAAACCCAATTCTGCTTTTGCATTTCCATTGGAGAGCCCAGGAACTATTTCACTTATATTTATTTCTGCTCAATTCACCAGCACTGTTTACCATGAATTATTTCCTGCCAGTTATCACCCTTATCTGTGCCCTGGCTGGGCTGTGGCCAGAATACCCAAATCCAGTGACGTGCCAGGATGCTCTGCTGCATCCAAAGGCAGCTCCGGGGCTGTGTGAGCACCACCAGATCTCAGGCAGCTGCTGCCAACCTTTATGAACTTCTGTTCCAAATTCCTGACTCTGCAGGGTTAAAACAGCCTGAAGAGCTCAAGGTCCCTCTGGTCAGGGCCATCCTTACCCCTGCAGGTGGTTCCCAGGCTCAGAAGTCAGTCAGGATTTCAGGATTCCAGGTCTGGCACATTTTTAGTGCTTTGCCCTGTGTTTGCTCCTCTTTTGGGAGCTGGCTCTTAGGTGACTGCAGGATCCTGTCTGATGCAAACTGACTCCAGCATGGCTGAAGGGAAGCTTTGGCACCTTTTCATGGACAAGCTCTGCCTCCAGGACCTTTCCCTGTCTCAGCTTTGTTTTGCCTTTAAACAGAAATTATCAGTCAGGCAGAATTTAACATTTAAAGTTTAAAAGTTTCCTTACCAATCCATGACACATCAGTGCTTGGATTTTCTTGGGCCCTTCATGCTCAGACAAGATTAAATCAAATGAAACTGAGCAGGATTTCCCCAATTCCTACAGTTTGTGAGATCCTGCCTGTGTGACCCCCACGTGGCAAAAACAACGGGATCAGTTGGTTGGGGTTTGGATTTTAGAGTCAAGTCTTGGATGTTGTGACCTCACAGCTCCCCAGGTACATCCCAACAACAAGGATTTCGGTGCCTGACACAGAATTGTTTCTTCTCTGCAGGCCAGTGCCATTTTCCCTGTATTTTTTCCTTTTGTGCCAGTGCAGAATTCTAACCCAGCTCTACATGGAAACGCGGTTGGGACTCCCAAACCAGCACAGAACAGAACTGCAAGAACCAATGGGCAGGCAAAACTAACAAGAAACTAGAGGTTAAACAGCAGAATTCAGAAACTTTGGGAGAAGCCTAATGAAGACAGGCCAATCTTGGTGAATACCAGCAAAGACAGCTCGGCACAAACACAACTTCCATAGTGACAGATAATTGTATTAAAACCTGCAACTTGATATTGGCAGTTATACTAATTTCAGTTTGTAGTAGGCATGCAATAGCGTGATTACACTGTTATATATATTCGTGGTACCTTTTTTTTTAAATTATTATTATTTATTATTTATTCCCCATCGTTTTTAATGCTCCTTAGAATTTTAGTGCCCTGCAAAAACCACATCACTAAAGAACCAATCAGCTGCTGCTTCTCAACGTAAAGTAGTTTAGTCCTACAGCTAAAACAAGGTTTAAGTCTGTCCTAGGGGGGGTCAGTACTCGCTCAGGCTGTGCCATTTGGCCACGGCTTTCCTGGGGCTGTCACAAACCTCGCGCCAGTGCTCGGCGCCGGCCGCGCTGCCGCTGTGGGCACCCAGGATCAGCCTCCCCACCACCTCGTTCTTGGTGGTGCGGTCAAAGTCGATCACCAGGAACTCGATGCTGATGTCGGGCAGCAGATCCACGGGGATGTCGTAGATGAAGGATTCGTTGAAGACGGGGTTCAAAGTGCACTTCTTGACGTGGGTCTTCTTCTTGGCGATGCGCTTGCGCCCGTAGTAAACGTTCACCTTGACGTAGGGGTCTGCTGGGGGAGAGGGAGGAACCAATGACACGGCCCAGGACAGCTCCAGCACAGGCTGGGGATCACTGGCACACGCTGCTTTGGGCTGGGAGGGACTCAAAAATCCCATTCCACCCCCTTCCACTACCCCAGCTGGCTCCAGCCTGGCCTTGGGCACTGCCAGGGATCCAGGGGCATCCAGGGATCCACAGATTCTCTGGGCATCCAGGGCCTCCCCACCCTCCCAGGGAAGAATTCCTTCCCAAAATCCTGTCTAGCACTGCCCTCTGTCAGTTTGAAGCCATTCTCCCTTGTCCTGCCACTCCAGGCCCTCAAAAACAATCCCTCTCCCTGCTGGCTCCTTCCAGCACCGGGAGTTCACCCCAGATCCCTCTGTTCCCCAGACTCAGCACCCCACCCTTGCTCAGGACACAGCCCAACAAAGGCTCCAGGCAGTTCCAATAATTTACAGATGGGAAATGCAGCCAGTGGAAGGTACTGGGAAAGAATAAAGTTTCAAACAAAGCCTCCCTTTTCCCCCCAGCCTCCCCCAGCCCTTGGGCAGCTGCTCTTTATGCAGACACTGGTGGAGGATTACAATCAAGATACCAGGCACTGAGGGATTTTTTTCCTTTCATTACACACAAGTTTTGAAGCTGGAAGGGCCTTGCCCAGCAGGCACTGCCTCTTTTTCACCTTTCTTTTTTTTCACCCAGCTGAAATGGGCTTATGCATAATACAAAGATCATATAAATAAACAGTGTTAGTCACAAGATTCTGCAGGTGGAACATCACTGAAAATTTCATCCTGTGGTTGGAGAATACACATGCACAGCTTTTCCTTTTTTTTTTTTTTTGTTTTCCTTAAAGAAAGAGTGAAATGTGGGTTCTACAATAATTAAGTCTGCATTCCCTCTGAGGTGCCCAGAGAAACTGCAAAACCAGGACCATGTTTGCTCTCAGTTATTGACTCTCAAATTGATTCCAACCATTTCCCCGTAATCCTAAAGGAGACTTTGCTAAGGGGATTCAGGAGTGTGAAAATCTGTGAAACAGGAAAGCCAGAACAGCACAAGAACAAACCCAGCACAAACAACAAAAATGCAAACACCCAAAACACCAGGCCAGAATTGGCTCTAATTCCTCCTCTCCACTCCGAGTCTGTCACTGCTCCTTGTCACACTTGTCCCCCTCCTCCAGCCGTGGAACCAGGACCACAGAGCCCCAGAGTCTTGGAATGACTGAGATTGGAAAATCCCTCCCAACCCATCCAGCCCAATCCCCACCTTATCCCCAGCCCAGAGTGTCACCTCCTTGGACACCTCCAAAGCTCCCTGGGCAGATCTCCCTGCCTGACCCCCTTTCCATGGGGAAATTCCTGCTGCTCTCCACCCTGAGCCTCCCCTGGCCCAGCCTGAGGCCGTTCCCTGTTCTCCTGTCGCTGTTCCCTGGGAGAAATCCCGACCCCGCCGGCTGTCAGGGGCTTGTGCAGAGCCAGAAATTCCCCCTGAGCCTCCTTTGCTCCAGCCTGAGCCCCTTCCCAGCTCCCTCAGGGATTCTCCAGCCCCTTCCCAGCTCCCTCAGGAATTCTCCAGCCCCTTCCCATCTCCCTCAGGAATTCTCCAGCCCCTTCCCAGCTCCCTCAGGAATTCTCCAGCCCCTTCCCAGCTCCCTCAGGGATTCTCCAGCCCCTTCCCAGCTCCCTCAGGAATTCTCCAGCCCCTCAATCTCTTTCTTGAAATGAGGAGCCCAAAACGGACCCCAGGATTTGAGGCCCCTCAGCAGAGCCAGCACAGGGGATGGGCAGTGCCCTGCTCCTGTGCCCACGCTGGGGCTGGTCCAGGACAGGTGCCATTGTGCACACCTGGGCACATCTGGGGCACACCTGGGCATACCTGGGCACACCTGGGCACATCTGGGCATGCCTGGGCACACCTGGGCACATCTGGGCATACCTGGGCTCGTGTCCAACCCCTGCCAGCCAGGGCCATTCCCAGTTTTCCTCACACCGTTGGCCTCACCCCACAGATCCCACGGATCCCACAGATCCCACAGATCCCAGAAATCCCACGGATCCCACAGATCCCACGGATCCAGGCTGTTCTGGATCCAGCACAGAGAGCTGCTGCCTTCACCAAACCCTGCCTGCACAAACCAGGGCTCCCAGCAGAAAGGATTTGTGCTGGTCTGCACAACCACCCACAGCTGAACCATGGAGCACTCAGAGCAACACATCACCCTTAAGAAGAATCTGAGGAAAAACGTGTAAACAGTGAAAATCTTCAGCTAAAAACAAGGGAAAAGCCCTGCAAGTGAACTTGGGGATTTATCTTTTTCCCACCCACTCAGAGCTGGAGAAAATAGCTTCTACCTGAGAGGCCGGTGATGTCCATCTTTGGCAAATGCCTGGCTTTCAGCACCACCACGGTCATTCTCTGTGCCACGGGCTGGTAGGACAGGGACACCTGCAGCTCCCCTCTGCTGATGCACTTCTGGCAGGGTGAAACACACAGAACTGGTCAGGCAGGGTGATCTTAGACACAGGGGCAATTTCTGGTGGTACCCAGAGATTTCCTTTCCTTGTAGTAAATGCCTAAAGGAAATGAGCCCCAGGTTGTTCTCGGTGCCTCAGCTGGAGCAGGGAAACCACCCCGTGCTCACCCCACAGCTCTGAGCATCCCCACAGCCTGGAACTCTGCATTTCCAGGAGAGGAAACCTGGTGGGACCTTCTGGGAGTGGCCAAAGCTGCCTTTGGGACTCTGAGGGCTTTAGGAGCTCAAATCCCACTGATTTTTTTGTGGAGCTTCAGCAGCTGAAGAGCTCAGGCTCTTCAGGAGTGTCCTGACAGTCTCAGCATCAGTTCAGCCTGCAAAACTACAGGATGAAGATTAAAGGAAGATAAAAGCAGAGCAGGTTTGATCTCAGATCTCAGTAAATCCTGCTGTGCATTCTTTCAAAGAGTAACATTGCATTAACATAACATTAAGATAATTAGTTTTGGTTTCCAGATGGTGTGTGTTAACTTCCACTGAGCTGGCACTAATTGAGATGGAGTTTATTTGCTGTCAAGGTGAACAGCACTAGCCAGGGGTGGGAACTCTTGTGGTGGCAGTCACAGAGCTGCTGGAACTTTGGGCTCTCTCCCAAATTCTCCCAAACCTCCCCCTGCCCCAGCAGGGACTGGGATGTGGCAGAGGGTCAGTGAGGCTCCAAGGAAGGGATTTTTCTCCTTTCAGAACAGTGAAGCACAAATGCCTCATTCTGTGCTCTGAGCTGAAGTTCTGTCCTCGCTCCTCTGCTCAGCTTAGAGGAGAAAACACAGAGTGTGAATTTCAGCCTGGAAAATTCGCATTTTCATTGGTTTCTTTTTTATTTGAGTGGTTCCTGTGTGTTTAACACAAGTTTTTCAAATGCATGGAATCACTCTCCTGGGTTGGAAGGGACTCACAAGGACCATGGAAGTCCAATTTTGGGAGGAGAACAAATATATGAGCAAGGTCCTGGGCCTGGAAGGGAAATGTTTGGAACTTTGGCTCCTTGGATACAGAACACAACAGCCAAGGAGAGGTTTTTTTGGGGGGTGAGGACGTTATTAAGAGTTTTGGGGGTTCTTCTGATCTTAAGGTGTCCCTGCCCATGGCATGGGGTTGGAGTGAGTTGATCTTTAAGGTCCCTTCCAACCCAAATCACTCTGGGATTCTGCTGCAAAGTAATTTTCAGTTTGTGGTTGTCAGTTAGAAACTCCTGGGAATGTTCACTGGGATGGGATGGAGGCCTGCCTTGGGTCACTGCTCATTACTGAACTTCTGTATCCCACATTTTGAAACCTCCTGACAGACTTTGTTCAGTTTGGCTCCATGGAATGATGCAGATTTTTCAAGCATGCACATCTGGCACCAAGGTAAATAAATTTTTGATTACTGCCAAGTGTTAAATAATTTGCATTTTTGATTTATTTTTTAATCTATTTTTCCCTTCTATTTTTAATCTATTACTTCTAAGAGATCCAGTCATTGCACTGAAAAAAAAAAATAAAATTAAAGACCCTGAACCAGCCACTTGTTTTATCATAATGTAAAACACCCCTAGAACTGAAGAACAGCAAAGTAATTACCAGAACTCTTGTTTTGTTGGGGTCATTGACATAGAATCTCCTATAAATAATATTAATAATAATAAAAAAAAAGCTAAACACCCCATAAAGTAGAAACATTTCAAGTTAAATAATTCCATTTCAGGACATAAGGAAGGATTTTATAGAGCCCAGCAATGATTTTCAAGATGTTGCAGCAATAAGTGAGCCCAAATGTCTTTTGGTTTTGGACCTGGAATCAACTGAGCAAGAAGATTAAAATCAGAAGTACTTCCTCCTCCTCCTCCTCTTGAGCACACAAACATCTGCTCCAGAGTGCTCATCCCTTTGTTTACAACACCAGGCACTGAGAGTGGGATTCCTTTCACTGGGATTCATTTACACCAAATTTTAGATGTCTGCATTTTGTTCCCAATCTCAGGTGGGATTCCTGGGAGCTGATTTCTGCTCCAGGACAAGGGGAATCCGGTCAGGCTCTGCTGACACATTTTACAGCCACAATTCAGCTCTAAATAATTCCAAGTAGAGGGGTCTAAAGTGGTCAGATCAGAGAAATCTCCCTCTCTCAGTGAAGTTTGCAGATGAATGTCCTATTACCACATCAGCTTTTATTTGGAGATGGGAATTTGCCTTTTTTCTTGGCACCATCCATCATAACATTCATCATTCCTGTGCCTCAGGAGTGACAAAACCTTTTCCAATCGCCATCACCACACAGCAGAGAAGCACCCAACTAAAACCACAACCACATCACACCAAAAACACACATTTGGGGAAAAATCAGGCTTCAAAGCTGAGGGTCAGCTTGTTAAACCACGGATCAAACGCTCTGGGATCAAACACAAGGCAAACCTGCACAGAAGTGACTTACTTGTATGTTCCTTTTGAGGATCTCCCTGGTCAGCTGGACCTTGCCGGTGCTCGGATCCACCCCTGCAAGGGGCACCATCACCTCCCCAATCACATCATCCCTGGAGAAGCGGTCGAAGCTCAGCACGAGGAAGTGCAGCACCAGGTCCTGGAGCTGGCTGTAGGGGATCCCGTAGAAGGTGAAGGTCTCGTCGAACACCGGCTCCAGGGTCTTGCGGAGCACGCGGGTCTTGACGCGGTGCCTCTTGTCGGGCAGAATTGTCATCTTGATGTAGGGGTCGGAGCTCTGGGTGTGCTCGTCCATCACGGGCAGCCCGTGAGCCTCCTGGATGGTGACCACCAGCGCCTTTTTGGGGAAGTTGTAGTCCACTGAGAAAGTCAGGTCTCCCAGCATGACGTCATCGCCCGGGGAAGAGGGAGAGGAGGTTTTACTCCCTCCTGGAGTGAGGCTTTGATCTGGGCTGAGTTCATCTCCGTAATCAACTTTGATGGGGAGCTGGTCGACGTGGGGGGGTCCTTCTGGAGCCTTGTTGGGTCCCATCAACCCTGATTCAGCAGCATCCACCAGGAGGTTCCCCCTGCCCCCCTCCTTGGCGGCGCCGCCCTTGTCTCTCCGGATCCGGTTGATTTTCTTCTTGTTGCTCAAGGTCTCCGGGTAGATGCTGATGCCTTTCAGCATGTGAATGAATTTGTATGGGGGGGTTTTGTGCTTCTTTTCTGCTTGCTGGTGACAGCATGTCCACACAAAGACTGTGACTGAGACAGAAACCACCAGGACAGTGGCTCCAATGAGTCCTGCCACCACGGGAGACACATCTGTGGGAAGACAAGGCAGTGAGGAGCGAGCTGGGGCCCCAGCACACCTGGCTGCAGATCTACACAGTCCTGTCGTGCTCTTAATCCTGGGATCCGCCTGTCACAGCTTCCCCAGACATGGCTTCTGTTTCTAAATTCATTTCTCGCACTCCTAAGGCACGCCTGACCCGTGTTCCATGAGCTGAGGATCTCAAACTGTTGATTGCCTTATCTTGCCAAACCCAGCTCCTGCATCACCAGCATCTCCATAGGAACGCGGGCTCTTGATGTGCAGGAAGCATTTTCTTTTATTTTTTTAATGCCCTGTTCAGGAACGTTACACAATTGTGTTTTCACAACAGGAAGGGAGTAATAAATATGGCCATAATGCTGGATTTGAGATAGCCTTCCTTATCAATTTTTAAAATATCCCTTTGCCCTGAAATGGTTGTTTTGCCCTGGCCCTTGTGGTTGAGGCTAAACATGAAATCTCCCATGGAAATCCAGTGTCCAAACCAACAGACAGAAAATCCTGGGCTTGGATTTAGGGATTATCTGATATTTTCTAGATTTTATGCCAACTGTGTTAATCAGTAATGGCAAGGCAGAATAAATAAAATAAATAAATAAAAAATACCACGTTTATTTTTGTCTGCTTATTTGCTAATGGATGACTTTGGAGAAGTTTTACCAAGGCACAGAATGAAACCAGTGGTGCTGAGCTCCCCAGGACAAGGCACTGACATCCCCCAGCAATTCTGAGCAGCTGGGGAGGATGAGGATGGAAGAGAAGGAGCTGCAAAAAGAGCTGGGGTTGTTCAGTCCTAAAAGGGGAGGAAAAGGAGGGGATTTTTTGCTGTGTTCAGTTTCTCAGTGGGAGGTTTTAGGAAGGTAGAGCCAGGCTCTTCATGTAACTTATTTTTGTATTTTTGGTTTCAAAGCAATTTTCTTTTATTTTTTTTTTTAAGTCAGTAAACAAACAAAAAGCCCTCTAATCCTATGTCTCTTTCTGTCACAAATTGTACAAACCACTCCTTTACCAAAAACCCTTGTCATGACAATCATTGCTGTACCCAAATGAGACAGCTGGTTCAGAAAAAGGATAAACTTGTCTCATTTTCCTCTTCATTCTGTAGCACAAACAGGAGGAAATAATCTTCTAACCTCATCCTCGAAGCTACAGAGAGCACCACGACTTTGGATTTTTTCTGTTCTTCCCACATCACCATTTACTGAGGCTGTAAACTGAGCACCTGACAGACTCAGGGAAGATTATTTTGCCAGCTCCCAAAATTGGAAAAACCACTTTTAGTTAGACAGAAACCTTTGTGACCTGCAGCTGGCTGTCGTGACTGATTCCACAGAGAAACCTGGCCCAGGTCTCACTGCAGAGCCTTGAATTAACTAAAGCAAGAAGAATTCACAATATTGACAATATTGACACCACCCCAAAAAACCCAACTTCAGTTTGTTATTTAATGTTTGATATGAGGCAAATGGTCTTTAACAGCTCATTTGGAGACAACTCAGCTTGAAAGGCTTTGGTGGATATGTAAGAAAAATGCTGAAAGTCCATTCTCTTTTTTATTCTTATTTCTTGGGTTGTGTTTTGTTTCTATTGTGTCCTCACAGGATCAGCTCTTGGAGCTTCATTTCCTGCAGCTCTGATGGGACAATTTCAGAAGCAGCACCCAACAGCGACACCAGAAAGCACCAAATAAATCTTTTCTCTCACTGAATGATCGTAACTCTAAAAATTATTTCAACTCTAAATATTATTTTAAATATTATTTCAAGTCTTACATTTGACTCCCATGATGGCAAAGAGCTCCTCAGCCTCGTGATGTGGCTTGAGGTTTGCTGTGTCTCATCTCATCCAGTCCCTGTTGGTGCCTCAGTTATTCCCAATCCCCCTCGTCCTGGCTGAAGGCTCCTATTTATGTAATCATTCCATCCATCCATTAGTCCTGTCTCCATAATTCCCTACGCTGATCTAAAGCTGCCTAAACCCAATTTTAGTGGAGCTTTTGCATCTTTCAGAGGACTCCCCACGCCCAAGGTCCACCTGAAGTGGTGGCACAGCCTCACACCTCCCTGCAACACAGCAGAACTGTGCTTTTTTTAAATCCAAACTTTGTGGCAGAGGTCTTTGTTCCGATGTGACGCTTCAACTTGACCAAAAATTACCGCAAACATCCTTTTAAACGCGATGTTTGCTAAGGATACCCAATGGTGGCCAATGGTTAAATGGTGACAGCACGTGGCTCTCGGATCCCAGGAAACACAAGGTAAGAGGGAAGCGTTTTCCATGAGATAAACGGTGCTGGATGCAGGAATATCTATCCCCGAGCATTTCGGGGTTCAGAGGAGGCGCAGCACCCGCGCCGTGCCCAGGGAAGGTCGCTGGGAGCTGCAGGACAGGCGGGGGCAGCGCTTTGGGTGCTCAGCGCTGGAGGAACCCCCGGAGCTGCGGCCCCCGCCCCGCTCACCCCGGGGCTGCACCAAAACCATCCCGACCGCGGGGCTGAGCGGGCTCTGGAGCTTCTCCATCGCCCCCGGTACCGGCCAGGCCGCTTCCCCCCACCCCGCCCGGGCCCCGCCGCCGCCGCCGCCGCCGCTCCCCGAGCATCCCCCGGTGCCCCGGGCGGGCCCCGCCTTGTGGTGCCGGTGCCGGTGCCGCAGCCGCCCCGGGGAGCTCGAACAAAGGCCGGGGCGCGGCGCGGCCCGGCACAGACATCACGTCATCGGCCCGGTCTGCACCTGCCACCGGCCCCCGCTCCGCCACCGACCGCGGGCACCGGCCCCGCTCCCGCGGCCGAGCGCTGGCACCGCCCCAGCAGCGGGCGGCGAGCGGCGGCCGCGGGGGGAGCAGCATCGCCCGGCCGGCGGGGGCGGAGGGGCCGCGGGATGCTGAGGGACCGGCGCGGGGGATGCCGAGGGGCCGGGAGGCGCTGAGGGGCCGGGGGATGCCGAGGGGCCGGGGCCGCGGCCGGCGGGTGCGGAGGCCCCGGAGCGGCGCTCCCGTCCCCGCGCGGCCACAGCGGGGCCGAAGGAGCCGCGCACGGCCCGGCCCCGGGGACGCCTCTCGGGGCCCCGCCGGGGCGGACGGGCCGCAGCCGGGGCCGCCGCGGGCCGGCCGCACTCACCGAAGCCGGGGTGGACACTGGTGATCTCGGCCATGGCCCCGCCGAGGCCGGGGCCGCGGGGGTGCGGGGCCCGGTGCGGAGGATGCTCTCGCGGCCGGGATGCAGGAGCTGCCGACTGGTCCCGCTGCGGCGCTCGCCCCGCCCGGCCCCGCCCCGCCCGCCGCGGCCCCGCCCGGCGGTGACTCGGCAACTGTCGGGGCTCCGGGCACGGAGCCGCGGGGCGTGTGCCCGCTCTGCCTCAGCCGCGCTCCCACCGGGAGGCGACGGCACCGGGGCCGCGGGCGGCAGCACCGGGAGGACCCGCTGCGCTCCACGGGGACACCCCCGGCGGCAGAGGCGGGCGGGGGCCGGCAGCGGGCGCGGTGCCGCGGGGTGTGTGTGTGCGTGTCCCGCTGTGTGCGAGGGGTCGCAGCGGGTCCCGGCGGCGGCGCCCAGCGAAGATGGCGGTGACGGCGCTCGGTGCCCCCCCCCCCCCAGCCCCGCCTCACCGGGGCCCCGCCGGGGACCGGGCCCGGCCGCGCATGCGCGGGGCGAGCCCCGGGCGCTTCCGCTTCCTGCGCGGGGAGCGGGACCGGGCGGCCCGAGCGGGGCCCGCAGCAGCCCCGGAGCGGCCCCGCGGCCGCCATGGCGCTGGCGCTGAAGATGCTGCCCTGCAAGAAGCGCAGAGCGGCGGCGGCGGGGCCGCCGAGCCCGAGGGAGCGCGGGGAGGACGCGGAGCTGCCCGGAGGCTCCGCCGCCACCGGAGCTGCCGATGGCGGCGGCTCGGCCAGGCCCGCGGGGAGGGGGCCCGGGGAGGCCTCGCCGAAGGGCGGGAGGAAACTCCCCGGGAGACCGGCCCCGGGCCCCGGGCAGGAGCTCCCCGCGGGCCCCGGCAGTCCGGCGGCGGCGGAAGGTACCGGGAGGGGCGGCGGCTTTGACCCTGGGATTTTGTGATGTTTATTTTGTTTTGGTATTTTTTTCCCCTTGGAAGTGTTATAGGTTAGAGTGAATATGAGGTCTTTTCCGACGTTTCCTCACCCCTGGAAGTGTCCAAGGCCAGGTGGGACAGTGGAAGGTGTCCCTGCCATGGCACTGATGGGCTGTGAGGTCTGCTCGCCCCTCCCTTGGCAGTTCCATTTGTACAACAGGGATTACAATCCAATTCAGTTTGTTTTGAACAAATCACCAGGTTCTGGAAGATGTGACAGGGTGGGTTTGAGCGTGGCTGTGCCCAGCTGATAGTGAGGGAGCGAGGCTGAAATCACTGGAATGGGATTTCTGTTTCCAGCTGGATGGAGCTGCTGCTGCCCTGTGCCCTGGCTGAGTTCAGTTGGATTGATGTGTTTGAATGGGAAATTCAATGGAAAATGAATTTGTTAGGGTTCAGTGTAGCACACACTGGTGTGTTATCTTTGCTCTGTGTGTCCCTGTGATGTGCCTGGCTACAGCTGGGTGTTCTGTTTCCAGGGAAAATCCCTAAGCTGTACACAGAGGTGGAAGTGAATTCCCAGCGGGATCCATATCCAAGTGAAAGCCCTGGTGCAGTGCCAGAGTCTCCAGGGAGAAGCTCCCTGCAGGTGGCTGCCAGAAATCCCACCATGATGAAGCCACCGAAGAACACCAGAGCTGGTGAGTGGTCCCAGCAGAGCGGTGGAGAAAACTTGGATTTGGGGCTGTTTATTCCACTGGATAAATGTTGTGACTGATGCAGCAAATTCTGGAATTGTGAAGATGGTGGGGGCTGTGTAGGTGCAGGGGTTTTTTTTAAAGGTTTCATCTTGTGCTCCATAATTCAGTGTCTCAGTAAAGTACAGGTGTCCCAGTGGAACTTGCTGGAGTTGATCTCTGCAGTTTTTGGCTGCTAAAAATCGCGGCTCTGCTTTAGAGAAAATGATGTGTCTTTTCTCTCTCTGAGTCAGCAAAGCAGAAAAACGCTTTTTAAGTCCTGGAAGCTGTAACCTGTTCTTGCTGTGTGGTACCTGGAGTCTTGCAATGTTGTTAAAAGTGTGAAAAGGCTGCTGAGGCCATTCTGTAAATCATTCTGGAGGAGATGGCAGCTGCATGAGCTTCATGTGCTCGAGTAACTCAGGTCCTGCAGAACTTGAATCCATCATTCTAAAGACTTTCTAGTTCTCATGGCTGTTCGTGTTTGGGTGCATCAGCTGATGGAAGTTCTGCTGCTTCAGTAGCTGCAGAATTCTAGTTTGTGTTTATTTTCAAACTCATCCTCTCACAATGTGCTGGATGTGAAGCAGCCGAGGTTTCAGATTCCGTTTCTGCCGATTTTCAGAGGAGCAGGATGGGGAGGACGTCGAGAGGAGGAAGAGGAGGAGGAAGGCGACCAAAAGGAAAAGAGAAGGGAAAGGCCTGGAGGAAGAGGGCTCCTTGTCCTGTGATATCAAACTGGACGAGTCTCTGGATCGCACCCTGGAAGATGGAGCCAAGCAGCACAACCTGACTGTGGTCAACGTGAGGAACATCCTGCACGTGAGTGTGGGGGACTGGGAGCACTGGGGGCTCCTGGATTCCTGGTTCGTGCTGTCCTGATCTCTGCTAATAAATTTGTCAAGAGGGGATCCCGTGAATAAATCTGTGAAGATGGGATCATGTGGTGTCCATGCCACTCACCTGGATTTTCCAGCAGTGAGAGGCTGAGCTAGATCAGAGGCTAGCCAGTGTTAAGGGAATAAAGTAGGGATTTATTAGAGAGACCTTCAAAGACCTAGAACAGAGGCTAGCCAGTATTAAAGGAATAAAGTAGGGGTTTATTAGAGAGGCCTTCAAAGAATGCACCTTGGGCAGTACCAGAGCCTGGCCAAGGCTCTACCCTGGGTTATGAATTTTCACACTTTTTAAAGTTTTGGTCCATTTCCATATTGGGGTCAATTGTCCAATTACAGCTTCAGGTGGTGAAGTCCCATCCTCCCAGACTGCTTTCCTCAATTCACCTTTGTTTATCCATTTTTTGGGCCTGAAGCTGTGATGGTGTCCTTGGTTCTCAGGCTGGAAAAGGATTGTTTTGTCTGACTGAACTGTGAAGAGAACTTGCTAACACTTGATAACACTTTCCAGTAATGCAGTACAGAATCTGGAAAATAAGAAAGCTAAAACTTAAGGCATCACAACTTCCCCGTGCTTACACTGGCCTGGTTGTTTTTCCTGAGCAGTTACAGCAGGAATAACTGAAGTAAAATGATCCTTCTGGGCCCACGTGGGCAGGTGTAGGCTGTGAGCTGTTTCCTCTTTTGAATGAGCTGTTCCATCATAAAATTGTGGTGGAATTCTAGTGGTCATCTAGTGGCATCACTTTTAGTTGATGTCTATCACACAACTCCCAGAGAGGAGAATTTCAGAAGAATATTTGTGCTGTCACAGATTTGGAGTGAATCTCTAGCTCCATACCTCTGTTGAGTCTTTTCAGTTCATCCCAAAGCATGATCTGGAGAGAAATAATATTTATTTTCCCACAGGACCAAAAATTGTACTTTTTGTTTTCCCTGCAGCCAAGAATTGTTCAAATCCAGGTAATCTCAGATATTTTCCCTTTTTGCCATTCCTGTGGCAAACATGGGGACTGCCACGGTTCAGTGAGGCAGATTCACCGCTGGATTCTGTGCAAGTGCCCCAAATTAATGCCTTTCTCTATCATGTGATATCACAGTCACCTGCCTTCCCTGGAGCCTTGTGGAGGCATTCAGAAAATGCAGGCTGGGCTGTTGTGTTTCTCCTGCCTTCCCCTCTTTCTCCCAAATGCATGCAGCCTTTGCTGGAATGCAGTAGCACAATGTTTCAGAGACTGGATTTTATTCCACACTTTCTCCAGAGGTTTGCACCCTTGCTTTGGGAGCCTGTGAGTGCTTAAAGATTGAAGTTTAATCAAGATTTAGGTTTTCTGTTGCAGCTGCACAGCAGCATTTCTCTTGTGACTGGGATCAGCACATTTTACTGATTACATGACATGACTGATTACTGATATCAGGGAAACTGGTGTGGGCTTCTGTTTTGACTGTTTTCTTTCTCTCTGCTGGGATTTTTTTCCTGGGGAGCATTCACAGAGAATGTAGTGCAAATGTTATAATCACTGCTTTAAATTTTGCTATCTGATCTCTAAACAATCATTTTTGCTGCTGTGTCATTACAAAGCCTGTGGCACACTTGAGCATTCCCCCATCATATTTCCAGGTAGTCTATTCTAACACATGTTATACTGTCTGTTTTTCTTTAATAAACATCCTGGTTTTGTGTGTTCCTTTAGGAAGTGATCACAAATGAACATGTGGTGGCCATGATGAAAGCAGCCATCAGTGAGACAGAAGATATTCCTTTATTTGTAAGTAATAGCCTTGCTCAGTTTGTTTTATCAGTTGTTCCAAATGCACAAGGCCTTCTCCACTTTGCCTTCCTGGGTCATAATGGGATGTGGGGAGAAGAGGTAGACCAAATAAGAATATAAACCTGTTATAATAATTAGGTTTCATTATCAGATTTGCCACCTGGATGAAGAATGTAAATTATGGAACAGAAATATGAGGACTTATTTTTGAGGTTACTGTGGTGATTTCTGGAATGTAATTAATTTAAAGGTAGTGAATTTAAAGGTAATTAACTTAAAAAAAGAGGAGAGCTTCATAGTAAAGAGTTGCTGGGGAAAAGTCTGTTGTTAATAAAAGGACTGAATTTGTTGCTGTTGTCTTGTTTTAAACTCTCAGGAGCCCAAAATGACTCGTTCCAAACTGAAGGAAGTTGTGGAGAAAGGAGGAGTGAGTAAAAATCTGCTTTTCCTGTTGCACCTTCCCCTTGCCCAAGGGGCAGCTCCAACTTCTGCTCTTTGTGACGGTGACAGGACCCCAGGGAGTGGCTGGAGCTGTTTCAGGGAGGTTTAGGTTGGGTGTCAGGGAAAGGCTCTTTCCCCAGAGGTGCTGGCACTGCCCAGGCTCCCCAGGGAATGGGCACAGCACCGAGGCTGCCGGAGCTCCAGGAAAATTTGGGCAACGCTCCCAGGGATGCCCAGGGTGAGGTTGTTGGGGTGTCTGTGCAGGACCAGGGGTTGGACTCATTCCACCTCAGCCTGTTCTGTTGTTCTGTGAATGGCTTTGCTTGTGTGACCCTCTAAGAGAAGCATAAATGTGGTTTAAGTCTTGAAATGAAAAGAATCAGTTAAAACAGTGTTTAAAAAAAAAGGATTCATTTGAGCTGTGCAGCACAGAGCCAGGTGAGGGTCGGGAAGGGCAGTGAATTCCCAGTGTCCATTGTCCTGAAGTTGCCTCCTGGAGATGCCATGGGAGATTTGAAGGCTTTGTTTGAGCTCTGTTGTTGCTTGGCCACTGTGGAGATCAAGGTGACAAGCTCAGGTGCTCCTTAGGCTGATGACATTGTCCCTGCCTGTGTGACACAGCCCAAGTGTCTCTGCTGTCCCTAGGTGATCCCAACATGGAACATTTCTCCAATTAAGAAGGCAAACGAGATGAAGGTGAGTGAATTATTGCTGGGAAAGGGGAGACCATACTGGAGGCTTCCTGCTGAGGCAGAGATCTTTGGGAGGGCTGGAGCAGACTCGTGTCCCAAAACCATCTCTGAGCTGGTGTCTGCTCATGCAGTTTCCATCATATAAATACTAAATGATTTCTGCTTGTTCTTGCACCTTCTCAAACCACTTGCTTTCCTCTGCCAATCTTTTAGCAATTTGTTTCTTTGGTCTCTTCAGGATTTCCTTTCTGAGCTGCAGCGTTTCCTCAGTTTGAAATATTTGCTCCCTTAGAGTGCAGCTCCTCCTCCTGCCTGTTAACAGTGGTCACCCTCTTTCTCTTGTGTGCAGCCACCTCAGTTCGTGGACATTCCTCTGGAGGAAGATGATTCCTCTGATGAAGAATACCAGCCTGATGATGAAGATGAGGATGAGACTGCAGAAGAGGTAAATGCAGCTTGTGCAAAGGTCTGGGTGCTCAGCACAGAGCTGTGTGTCTGAGGCAGGAGAACACTCTGTTTTAACACATGGACACTTGTAAGTCATCCTGGACTTTCCAGTAATCATTCCTCAATGCTCTACTATTCATTTGGCTGGAAGAGAGTCTTTGAAGTGTTATTTGGAGCAGTTATTGATTGTGGCATGGTGGTTTGAGAGCATTCTGCATCTCTTGCCCTCAGAGCTTGCTGGAGAGCGATGTGGAGAGCACGGCTTCCTCTCCTCGTGGAGCCAAGAGGTCCAGGACAAGGCGCTCCTCTGACGAGGAGGGAGGGACACTCTGTGAGGTAAAGCTGGAGGAAACAGTCATTTTTCCTAATTTATTAGTCCAAACCCCAAAAAAGGTATCAATTCCTAAAGTTGTGGGGACATTCCAGCTGCCAGGTGGCTTTAGGGTCTCACTGCCACATTTCCTTGCAGGAAGGGCTGAGTGTAAAATAAAACTCTGGGAATGGAAGCAGTTGTTGAGTCCTTAGATAATGATTATTTTTAGATAATGATTATTTTTCTGATCGTTTCTGAGGACTGCAGGAGAGTGGCTTCCTGTACTTGGCTTAGGAGCAGAAAATGTGTTTGGTAAAAACATAAAGGTGTTTGTTTGACTGTTCACAGTCAGAGGGAGTGGTGGGTGCAGTGTGATAAAGGCCAAGGATCATCAAGTCCCTGGCAACTGACACTGAGATATATATTTTATATATATATATATTTATAGCAATATTACACTGATATTTCCACATTCCACTCACCATGAGTTTGTTTCTGGGAGGATTCTGCCACAATAATTGGTGTTCAGGTTTATCAGGAGACTGATACTCAAATGTCTCCTTCCCAGCAAATTTTCATATTTCTTTGTGTTTTCTGAAAACCAAAGTGAGTGTAATAGGAAAAATCCCTGTCCATCTGTGAAGCATTTCTCCCATTTCTGGTCGAGTAGGAAAAGAGATTTACTCTGTCCATGGAAAATTTTGTTCTGAATAAAACCTTTTAACACAAAGGCCTTTTTAATTAGATGGAGAAGGTCACAACACCTGTTGTGAGACACATTAGTGCTGAAGTGGTTCCCATGGGACCCCCACCACCTCCCAAACCCAAGCAAAGCAGAGACAGCACCTTCATGGAGAAGCTGCACGCAGTGGACGAGGAGCTGGCCTCGAGCCCTGTCTGCATGGACTCCTACCAGGTATGGTGCTGGGCTTTATTGTTTAAAATCTCTTAGAGAAGAGGGGACTTTCTGGGTTTTTTCTGGCACTTTCTGGTGTTTTTGCTCCTTCTTTTATTGCATTCTGTTCTCCTATAACTTCAAATAATCAGTGGAGCTCTGTGCAGCCTGGGCTAGTGGAAGGTGTCCCTGCCCGTGGCAGGGGGTTGTAACAACATTAAGGTCCCTTCCCATCTAAACCATTCCATAGGTCTTGGATTCTGTGAAATTGCATCTCCACAGTGTGCAGGGCATTCAGAAGCAGCTGTTAAAAATATTATTGGTGACACAGGCTTTTAGTTTCTAGTCATCACACTGTTAGTGCTCATAAGTCTCTCACTGCTGTTGTTTCAGCTGTTAAATGTAACTCGATAACATTTACATAACTAATGAAAATAGTTTTCCTTTTGAAAATTATCCTGTTGGCTTAGTTATGTTTTGCAGGCACAATTTTTACTGTTAACAGCTGAGGAATTTGGTTCTCAAGAGAGCCAGTGTCCCATTTTAATATTTGGGAAATGCTTTACTGCTCTGTGTTCCTGGGGAAGGCTAAGGTGGAGAGACAGTGCTGGGATACTGCTCCAGATTAACATCAGAGTAAAACATAAGTGAAAGAATCAAATATTGCTAGTGGAAACTGCTTCCTGGGTGGCAGATAAATGAGCAATAATGTATTTATATGTATATTTATAAGGAACAGTAGCTTGACAGGAAGAGTAGTGAAAGCTCAGCTTTCTCAGCCTACAGAAGTGAACGATTCTCTGCGGCAGGAATCGAATATTTTTGGGGTTGGGCTTACTTGGCTGGGCTGGAAATCCCAGGAGGGCCACGTTTGTCCCTGCAGCCCCTGGAGGACAGCCTGATCGCCTTCAGGACCCGCTCCAAGCGGCCGCTGAAGGACGTTCCCCTGGGGCAGCTGGAGGCCGAGCTGCGCGCGCCGGACATCACCCCCGACATGTACGACCCCAACACCGCCGACGACGAGGAGTGGAAGAGGTGGCTCGGGGGGCTCATGAACGATGATGTGGAGAATGAAGGTACCTGGCAGATGTGGAGGTGGGGGAGAGTCAGTGGCACTGGGGGTTCTGTGGTTTAACCAGGCCAGGTGCTGGTGTTGCACCTGGCAGGTGGATCCAGGCTGGGGATGAGCAGATGGAGCAACCCTGGGAGGCTGCACATGAGCTCAGAACCTTCCCTGAGCCCTGGACTGATCCCCCAGTGTGGGAAAAGATGGGGATTCTGCCCCACTCAGGTGAGACCCCACCTGCAGCCCTGGGCCCAGCACAGGAAGGACCTGGAGCTGCTGGAGAGAGTCCAGAGGAGGCATCAGAGGGATGGAGCAGCTCTGCTGGGAGGAAAGGCTGAAGGAGCTCAAAATGTTGAGCCTGGAGAAGAGAAGGTTTTGGGGTGTCCTTCCAGGACCTGAAGGAGCTACAAGGAACACGGGGAGAGACAATTCCCAAGGGATGGAGTGACATGATGAGGGAGAATGGCTTCACACTGACAGGAGGATGTTTAGATGAGATATTTGGAAGAAATTCCTCCCTGTGAGGGTGGGGAGGCCCTGGCACAGGATGCCCAGAGAATCTGTGGATGCTCCTGGATCCCTGGAAGTGGCAGCCACAAAGAGAAGTGGTGGATTTAACCCCTGATGCTCACCATTGATCCCACTGAATCCCAGTGTGTTGTACTCCTTGTTTGGGGCACATTTTTTTGGGCGTAGAAACAGTTCTTTTCTTTTTGAGAAGAAAGAGGAACAAGCTCTGGGGCCCAGCTTCCTTTTCTTCCTGTGTTTACTGCTTGCTTACAGTTGTGCAAATTGAATATAAAACAGAAACTGAAATGACACTACTCAACTCTTTCTAAATTTAGCTGCAACTCAGATCCCAGAGAGTCAAGCCAGCTTTTCAGAATGGGAATGGTTGTAGGTCAGGTGCCTAACAGCTGGGTTTGAAAGGAGGATGGGTTTGATACTGCTTCCATAAAAGAAACACAGTTCATTTCCAGCAGTAATTCCAGCCTTCTTTGCAGCAGGTCAGGCATTGAACAAAGAGCTTCTGCTCCTGGCAGCTGCTTGGTGCTGGGGCAGGGTAATGACAGTCCAAAACCTGCTTCTTTGCAGATGAGGCTGATGATGATGATGACCCTGAGTACAATTTCCTGGAAGATCTGGATGAACCAGACACAGAAGACTTTAGGAATGACCGTGCTGTGAGAATCACGAGTGAGTTCCCCAGGAATTCCCCCTCCTTTCTTGCTGGCAGTATTAATTCAGTGGGAAGTGTTTTTTTGTAAGGATTTTTGCAGTGTAGGATATTAAATAAAGATCTGCATGTGTTTGGCTCTCTGGTTGTCCATGGAAGGATCTGGGCTGAGCTGATGTGCTCAGGTGCAGCACAACCTGAAGAACAATATTTAGGTGACACTACAACCTGAAATTGATAATGCATCAATGAAGTGATAATGCATCCTGAAAGCTTCAGGCAGTTCAGACTTGAATGCTTGCCTTCTGATTGAATTTAATTAAATTTTGAAATCCTCACAGTCTTCAGCTTAGTTTTATAAACATATCACTTTCCATCTTTGCAACAAGCCACACTTGCTTTAGGTCTTACTGCAGATTAACATAACTTTAAATTTAATCATGAAAATGAGGTTTTTATGGGATATTTTAGAATCCAAACTGTCTCAGCTCAAGTTTTTTTTGGCCCAGCATTAAAAAAGGAATTATCAGGGGCCTTTCTTTTTTTGGTCCTCTGTTTGCAAGAAGAGGGTTTTCCTTTGTGAGAGAAATTCCTTAAGTGAGTTGATATTATGACAGGATTGCTGAGTGTTTCTTGGAAAAGGGATCTTCATAATTCTTTTGAATTTTTCTTGCAGAAAAGGAAGTGAATGAGCTGATGGAGGAGCTGTTTGAGACAGTAAGTGATGAACTGACTGTAGCACTGAAGAATAGAGCTGTCAGATGTGACATGGACCTGACGGGAGGCTCTGGGAGCGCTCAGTGCTGGGGCTGTGCCAGAGGCTCTGCCATTACTGGGTTGTTCTTAGCCTTAGGAAGGAATGTCTGCAGGGATTTCCTGAGGGGAGGATCCACAGGGATTTCCTGAGGTAAAAGTCCGCAGGGATTTCCTGCGGGGAGAACCTACAGGGATTTCCTGAGGGGAAGATCCACAGGGATTTCCTGAGGGGAAGATCCGCAGGGATTTCCTGAGGGGAAGATCCGCAGGGATTTCCTGAGGGGAAGATCCGCAGGGATTTCCTGAGGGGAAGATCCGCAGGGATTTCCTGAGGGGAAGGTCTGATGGGAAGATCCGCAGGGATTTCCTGAGGGGAAGATCCGCAGGGATTTCCTGAGGTAAAAGTCCACAGGGATTTCCTGAGGGGAAGATCCGCAGGGATTTCCTGAGGGGAAGATCCGCAGGGATTTCCTGAGGGGAGGATCCGCAGGGATTTCCTGAGGGGAAGATCCGCAGGGATTTCCTGAGGGGAAGGTCTGATGGGAAGATCCGCAGGGATTTCCTGAGGGGAAGATCCGCAGGGATTTCCTGAGGGGAAGATCCGCAGGGATTTCCTGAGGGGAAGATCCGCAGGGATTTCCTGAGGGGAAGGTCTGAGGGGAAGATCCGCAGGGATTTCCTGAGGGGAAGATCCGCAGGGATTTCCTGAGGGGAAGATCCGCAGGGATTTCCTGAGGGGAAGGTCTGATGGGAAGATCCGCAGGGATTTCCTGAGGGGAAGATCCGCAGGGATTTCCTATGGGGAAGATCCGCAGGGATTTCCTGAGGGGAAGATCCGCAGGGATTTCCTGAGGGGAAGATCCGCAGGGATTTCCTGAGGGGAAGATCTGCAGGGATTTCCTGAGGTAAAAGTCCACAGGGATTTCCTGAGGGGAGGATCCGCAGGGATTTCCTGAGGGGAAGATCCGCAGGGATTTCCTGAGGGGAAGATCCGCAGGGATTTCCTGAGGTAAAAGTCCACAGGGATTTCCTGAGGGGAGGATCCGCAGGGATTTCCTGAGGGGAAGGTCTGAGGGGAAGATCCGCAGGGATTTCCTGAGGGGAAGATCCGCAGGGATTTCCTGAGGGGAAGGTCTGATGGGAAGATCCACAGGGATTTCCTGAGGGGAAGATCTGCAGGGATTTCCTGAGGTAAAAGTCCACAGGGATTTCCTGAGGGGAGAATCCGCAAGGATTTCTTATGAGGAAAGTCTGCAGGGATTCTCTGAAGGGAAGGTCCACAGGGATTTTCTGAAGGGAAGGTCCACAGGGATTTCCTGAGGAGAAAGTCCGCAAGGATTTCCTGAAGGGAGGATCTGCAGGGATTTCCTGAGGGGGAGGATCCGCAGGGATTTCCTGAAGGGAATATCTGTGCTGAAAAGATCATCATGAGCTTAATTAGCCAAGGGTAAATTTATTCCTTGAGCTTTCTCCTCCTGACTTGCTCCCTGTTTACTGCCAGTTCCAGGACGAGATGGGCTTCTCCAACATGGAAGATGAAGGGTTAGAAGATGACGATGTTGTTACAGAGTCTCGGCCAAGTTTTAACACCCCACAGGCCCTCAGGTAGGAGAGGTTGTTTATGGTCCTGATTTCTTCCAAGGAAAAGCCTCTGGTTAAGAGGCTGGCAGCCACTAAAGAAGGAGCTCAATCCCATCCCACCCCTGCCATGGCAGGGACACCTCCCACTGTCCCAGGCTGCTCCAAGCTCTGTCCAGCCTGGCCTTGGGCATTGCCAGGGATCCAGGAGCAGCCCCAGCTGCTCTGGGCACCTGTGCCAGGGCCTGTCCACCCTCACAGGGAAGCATTTCTTCCCAAAACCTAATCTAAATCTTTCATCTTCTAATTTAAAACCATTCCCTTGTCCTCTCGTGTTGTCCATGTAAAATTGTCACTGGCACTGCTCAGTGGAGCAGGAGGTGGCACAGTTGAGGTGGTTCTTCCAAGAAATAGGCAGAGACCCTGGGTCTGCTGTGTGTGGGATCAAAGCTCTGCAGGACCTGTGCAAAGATTGTCCCAACCTCAGTGGCAGCCACTCCTCGTGCTTGTGCTCTGCACTCTGCTGGTGGCTGTAGTGATGCTACATCATTGAATAAAAATAATTTTAGTAATTATTTTAAAATAATTATCACTATTTAATTATATATTATAGTTAAATTAAATAATATAATAATTATAAATATATAATAATTATTTTAAAATAAATATTTAAATATATTTAAATATTTAAAAATAATTTTCTTTCCCTTTTTATTGCTAAGGTGAGGGCAAGGTTCCCTTGCTGCGCTGACATTGTTGTGATGGCAGGAGATGCTTGAGGAGCTGTTTTGTCCAAGTGTGTCACCTTCTCCTTGAATTAAACAGTTTGGATGTGTTTTGGCCTTTTCCAAGATAAGATAGCTGAGGCCTAGGAATGAGGTGTCTGTGGAGTTTGCACACTGGATTGTCATTTTTTGGTCATTGTTTTTTTTTCATTTCATTTTTCATTGTCATTTTGATTGTCATTTTATACATAGCAGAAGCTTGAAGAGGAGACAGACTAAAGCAGCTCCATCCCTGGAGGTGTCCCAGGCCAGGCTGGACAGAGCTTGGAGCATCCTGGGGTAGTGGGAGGTTTCCTTGCCCATGGCAGGGGCTGGAATGAGGTGAACTTTAAGGTCCCTCCAACCCAAACCATTCCATGATTCCGTGATTTCTCTCTGGGTAGTAATTCCACTGTGTTTCACCAGCTACAGACTCTGGCTAAAGAGGAGCAGTAGGACGAGTGGTGTCTCCTTGTTTATGGGGCAGATCAGCTCAAGATCAAGCTGTGTCTGTTTGGGAAAGGAGCTAAAATGAAGGCTGGAGTTTCTGGATGCTCTCTCTGGGCTGAGCAGTGCCAGAGGGGAGTGCAGCAGCTCTGAAACCAGCTACAAACTGAAAGCCCGGCAGCTTCATGCTCTCTCTTATTTGTATGCATTCGGCTTTGATAATGGGTGGTTTTATTAATTTTTCTATGGTGGGTACTTCTCCCAGTTGTTTCTTCCCTGGTTTTATCTGTACACAGGATTCTTAAAGGCAAAAATACCCATTTTCTGGATTTATTGTTGTTTTTATGATACCTTGCATTAGGAGCATCATGGAAAAATTCTCTAACTGACCTCAGGCCTGTTACAGAAGGGAAGCTGATCACCAGCAGAAGTCAGGATAGTAACTGGTGTAGCTAAAATAAATAAAATGAAATAATGAGTAAAGTTGGAACTGTTTTTGATACAGCTTGAAAAAGAATGATGACATGTGCAGCCTCTTTTCTGCTACAGGAGTAGCTCTTACTGTAGGATCTCTGGTAGAGTCCTCAGCATAAGACTGGGTAATAATTTTTTAATAAAGTAGCAGGATTTGAGGGGGACTTTCTGGAGACCTTCCAGGTGATAAAATACCTTGGGTTCAGCCCTTGCTGATGGTAAAAATTAAAGATTAGGTGATGCATTCTGGATTGGTTTAGATCCTGAGTTCTGGGGAGAGCATCAGAGTGGGCACAGATGGTTGGGAAGGGTGAAAAAGACTTTTAAATGTCCCTGGAATAAGCAGCTGAAGCACTGTGTCCCAAAATTACAGCACTGCTGGGGTGCACTAAAAGACTTTCATGTGTAAATAACTCAGGTTTTTCAAGCTGGAGTTATTTAGGGATGGCCATCCCTAAACTGTACAAACCAGATACAGAGTAAAATGTTCTAAGTGAACGTGAATCATTATTAAATCATACATTTTTTACATTTTGCTCTGCCTGGTTTCCAACAGATTTGAGGAGCCTCTGGCCAATTTGCTGAACAAGCAGCACCGGACAGTGAAGGAACAACTGGAGCAGCTGAGAATGAAAAAGTCCTCCATCAAAACACCCCCAGAGAGTGAAAAATCAAAACCCCCAAATGAGAAGCCCCTCCAGAGCCTTGTTCTGGACAGTGCACAGAGAAAGAGGCTCCAGCAGCAAATGCAGCAGGTAATCAGTGTTGGAGGTGGTCTGATCTAAGGAGTGTTTGCTGTGCACAGGGAAGGGCAGGGGAAGCCAAGGGCACAGCAGGGCTTTGCCTCCTTCAAGGAATTAATTGGAAAAGCTCCATGTGAATTGGAGCTTTATTAGGTGATGTTCACATGCCTGATTTCACATGGAAAGACAGTTGGAACTGAGTGAAGTACAGCTCATTTCTTGGCATCTGTTCTCATGCAAGATATTGCCTTGGCTGGCTGTATTCTGTCAAAACTCTCTTCTCACCAACTTCTTTATTACTGTCTGAGAATATTATTCTTGATCTAGTTTGGATTTTTTTCCCTCCTGCCACCACACAAAACTGCGTAAAAATTCAGAAATGGGCAGTTCTGAGGGCTGAAATCATTGTTGATAAAGAAATAGTTACGTATTTAGGTGGGAAAAAAAACTTCTGTTTCTGTGTTGCTCATTATGAGACTTTGGCACAAAAGCTGGGAGACTGCCCAAAGACTTCAACAGATGTGTTCAAAATTTGTGTAATAAACCTTCTGCCAGTGGATATTAAGGTTTGCCCTCAGTTTTCTGTTACTTACCAGATTTTTTGCAGTCAGAGATTGTTGCTGTGCTCAGGAGATATTTCTTGTGGTTTTGGGCTTGTGCTTTCCAGTTTCTTGGATTTGTGATAAACTGAAATAAACCATTGGTCTGATTTTATTTCTCAAGCATGTTCAGCTTCTGACTCAAATCCATCTCCTGGCAAGTTTCAACCCTGCTCTAAGTTCAGAGGCCAGCACCACCCGGATGTTTTTGGTAAGGAGTGCCTGAAATCAGAGATCCATGAATTCAAACGATTGAATGCCCTGGGCATACTTAGAGAGATTAATTTATTTAATGGATCCCATTAAACCGAGAACTAAGGTTCTGGAAAGGGCAGGGATTAAAAAAAGGTAAAACTCATGGAATCCCAGAATGGTTTGGGTGGGCAGAGGCATTAAAACTCTCTCAGTTCCACCCGTTCCATGGGCAGGGACCCCTTCCACTGTCCCAGGCTGCTCCAAGCCCTGTCCAGCCTGGCCTTGGGCACTGCCAGGGATGGGGAATCCACAATTGTTCTTTGCCAGGACCTCCCCACCCTCACAATAAATCCTCTATCCCTGGATTTGTAATTAACACTTTTAAGGAAAAATTTTCACATTTTGTCTGTTTGTTGTCTGCCTTGCACTTGAAGGCCTCTCTCTGATGTGTTTCTGTGGCTGACTTTGCAGAGCGAGCTCGGGAGCTTTGCCCGCAGCTCCACCCTGCTGCGGGTGCCCCTGAACCCCAAGTTCCAGACCATGTTCCAGCCCTGCAACTTGCAGGGGGCCCTGCAGCTCATCGAGGACTTCCATGCCCAGGTCCCAGTGGACTGGAGCCCTCGGAAAGCTGTGAAGAAGAATGGTGAGGGGACAGGGTGGGGAAAGCATTGGAAAGCAGGGAGAGTCATTCACGTGTTAGGGAAATTCCCAGTCTGACCCTCCTGGAGCAGCTCTGGGGTCACCCAGATTGTCACTGCTGGGACTGGGGCCCTGTGGAGCCCCCACACTCCCAGCTGCTCCCAGTCAGACCAGTTCTCTCCCAGCTCCTTCCAGCCCTTGGATGCTGGAGCAGCCACAGGAACAGCTCCAGCTGCTGCCCCTGGGGAGGGACCCTGGGCAAAGACCCCCCCTGGGCTCGTGATGCTCTGGTGGGCTCAGAGTGGCCCCTTGTTCTTTGCCTTGCTACAGAGCAAAGGAAAAGGTGGAAGGGGAAAAGAGTTTTATCTTTTGCTGATGAGAATTTAAGGGGAAAAACTAGAAAATCTGCAGATTCTAAAAACAGGAGGAAAGTCTATTTTCACAGTGAAAGGAGTAAAACAAACAGTGTTTTCAAGGAGTGAATTGTGAAAAACATTCACCCACATACACAGCTGTCCTTACCTGTGAATTCTTTTCACAGCAAGTGAATTCTCATGTTTGCCAAAGCAAGTGGCCTGGATTTTGGCAACGAGGAAAGTCTTTATGTACCCAGAGCTGCTGCCAATTTGTTCCTTGAGAGCAAACTCTCACCGGGACAAGATGGTCTTCACCAAGGCAGAGGACAAGTAGGTGCTTCAATTATTGTACAAAATGTGTGGAAATGGCATTTGTTTGTTAAAGAGAATTTCTGGGGTGCAGTCCTTGGGGAGAAGTGTGCCACATCCCAGCAGCTCCCTGAGAGGTTTCTTAGCTCTTCCCCTTCCTTTTTCCCTGTCCAGCTTGTTGGCTTTAGGGCTGAAACATTTCGAAGGGACTGATTTTCCGAAGCCTTTGATCAGCAAATACCTCCTGCCCACTAAAACTGCCCATCAGCTGACAGTGAGGATCAAGAACCTCAACATGAACCGAGCCCCTGACAACATCATCAGGGTAAGGGGCACCTTCTGGGGTTTGTTCCAGCAGGGCAGAGCTCCTCTGTGTTCCAAGGGCTTCTTTGTGCTGACACTTCCTTAAAATAAAATGTCATCCTTTTGTTAGCAGTGAGGATTTATCCTTTTATTTACCTTAGCCCCTGGACTTGGCAAGTACTTAGATTGCTGTTTTGACTCTTTAGAGCCCAGATAGTCCTGGTACAACACAGTAATCCTGACAAAAATTCATACAAGTGGCCTTTTGAGTAGAAAAACTTAAAGAAAAGTGATGTTTGCAGCCAGCTGGTCAATAATCCTGTCCCATAAACTACTGGGAGCTGCTGAAGAGAGGGTAAGGGCCAAAAACACATGAAACAACACCTGCACATCTTCCTGAACCTCTGAGAGCAGCTAGGTTGGCAGTGAGCTCCTCTTTAGGCTTGGCTGGTGATTTTTAATGTTGATAAGGGTAGAACCTTATTAAAGAATTAAAGAATCGCTTGATTCACATGAACACTTTTTCAGAGCCCAATCCTCCTTCATCCCAGCAGTGCCTGGGCAGGTGACCTGACCACAGTCACCTTGTGTGGCCTTGTCTCCTGTCCCCACAGTACTACAGGAAGACAAAGCAGCTGCCTGTGCTGGTGAAGTGCTGTGAGGAAATCCAGCCCCACGAGTGGAAGCCGCCCGTGGAGAGGGAAGAGCATCGCCTGCCCTTCTGGTTAAAGGTATTTTCTGCTGCCCTGCACCCAGGGCTGGGGGAGGAGAGTTCTTTGGTTCGTTTCTTGTCAGTTTTATTTGGGTTTCGTGTGGATTTTCCTTGGAGGCACAGAGACCATGCCTGTAAGTCAGTCAGGGAGGTCTGTGCCCAAAGGAACATCTGGGTTCAGCCTTAAAATCCAGTTCTCTACATCACCCCCTGTTACACAGGGAGGTTTCCTTCCCACAAAATCCTGTGTTTACTAAAGCAACCTTTACAAAGCAGTTCAGTCTTGTTTTTCTCAGGATCTCAGCGTCTCCTAAAGGCTTTGCAGTGCAACTCATGAATTTAAAGTACTTAAAGTTAATATGCAGTATTACTAGTATTATTATTATTAATAAGTAATATGCAGTAGTATAAAGGAAATAAAACCTGCTTGTAGAAGCAGGTTGCTGTCTGTTACCTTCTGTGCTGCAGTGTGAAGGCAGGAATACAAGAATACAATAAATAATACAATAATAATAATAACAACATAATAATAAAAGAATAGCCTATAAATAATAGTATTAATAGCCTATAATAGTATATGTTAATATATATTATTATCTATTATATATTAATAGCCTATAATAGTATATTATATGTTAATATATATTATGTATTATATATTAATAGCCTATAATAGTATTAGTAGCATATAATAATAATAGCCTATAAATAATAGCATATAAATAATAAATACCAATTCTTGCTCCCTTCAGGCAAGCTTGCCCTCCATCCAGGGGGAGCTGAAGCAGCTGGCAGAAGATGCCAAGGAGACACCAGCTTCACCTGATGCAGAATCTGTCCTTTTGGGGGCAGAAGAGGAAACTTCAGACACGGAATGTGATGACAAATACCCTCTGCTGATGCCCAAGGGGCTCGTGCTGACCCTGAAGCCTTTGGCCAACCGGTTCTCCAGGAGGGCCTGGAGGAGGCAGAGGTCATCATCTCTGAAGCCAGTCCTGATCCGCCCCAGTCCCTGTCTGCAGCCCAGCTCCAGCCCCATCAGCATCCAGAAAACCGTGAAGTTGTCCCAGTCAGAGGCTCCCCCCAGCAAGGTCCGGGTCAAGGTCCCTCGGCCCATTAAACCGGCGCCGGTGGTGCCGGCGGTGCAGCCCGTGAACGTTCCAGCAGCGGTGGGGGGTGGGGATGGCTTGGAATTCCAGAATGTGCTTCCCACTGCCCATCCAGACTCCAAACAAGCCTACCCAGCTGCTGTATCCCCAGCGCTGGTGTCGTCGGAGCCGGTGGCTTGCCAGCCCAAGCTGATGCTGCCGGCCTTGGCCGGGACAAAAGTGCGCAAACCTTGTGTGCGAAAGGGTTACCAGAGGAAAAAAGGGACAAGATCTGCCCCACTGATAAAACCTTCCCCTCTGATCCAGCCCTCCCCTGTCATCCTGACTGTCCCTGCCACCACAGTGAAGGTGGTTAACATTGGCAATGGCTGCAACATGATCCAGCCCCTCAGCACGGCGGTGGGCCGAGGCACGCAGGCCATTCCCGTCACAACCCTGCTGGTGAATCCATCCACCTTCCCATGTCCATTGAATCAGCCCCTGGTCACCTCTTCCATCCCATCGCTGATTGTTTCCCCCAACCCCGTTGGTCTGTCTGCACCTGCTGTGGGTGAAGGGGAGGAGCAGCTGACCCTGGTCTCTGCTCCCGGTGCTTTCCCCGCGGCGGAGCCCAAGCCGGAGCCCCCAGAGCTCTTCGCTCCCTGCTCTGCCGTGTCCCCCAAGGAGGAGTGTGGGACAAACTCTGCCACTTCCCACGAGGGCACTCAGGACAAGGGCAGCAAGGGTGACTGCTGCAGCTGGGCAGTGGGACAGGGAGATGGGAACGCGTCCGAGCCGTTGCCCGTGGAGCTCTTGCCTCACTTGGAAGATCCTGACAAATCGGTGAAAATCGAGCCCGAAGATTCAAGTGATGCTCCCAAAGAAGCACAGAAGAGGGATCTTTTATGTGCTGAAGGGAAGGAGGAGTTCATGCTGGGCCTTGGCCAGGAGCTGAACATGGAGGCTGCGTGTTCCTGTGGGGATGAGCCCAAGAAGGAGGAGAAGGGAGAGGAGGAGCGCCGGGCTCTGCCGTCCCCTCCCCAGGGCGAGCAGCAGGGGGAGGCAGGGCCGGCTGCTGGGCCACCAGCCAGCAGTGACTCTCCAAAGAACCTCCCTTACCCAGCAGAGGGGGAGGCAGAGTTCAGCAGCCCCCCAGGAAGACCAGAGGACTCGTCCAGCATTGATGGTCAGTCCGTGGGGACACCGGCTGGCCCCGAGGCTGCAGGAGAGAAGGAAGGGCAGGAAGAAGAGGAAGAAGATGACTTTGATGATTTTACACAAGACGAGGATGAGGAAATGTCATCAGCCTCAGAAGAGTCTATTCTGTCAGTGCCAGAACTGCAGGTAAAGACAAAACTTTAAAACCCTTAAAAGCAGCAGTGGGTGTCCTGAAACACCCTGTGGAGTCAGGGCCAATCCCCCTGGGAATCCCCCTGGGAAGGTGGGCTGGTAACTCTGTAAGAGCCTGGCGGTGTGCTGGTCACAGAGAAATTGGACACCGTGTTTTCCTGGGCAGATTTTAAGCCCAGGCTGAGGGAATATATTGTAAATATGTAGATTTAAACTCTGTTGAGCTGCAAGGGCTCCTCAATCAGGCTGTTCTCTAAGAAGTGCTTTGAGTAACAATTATTTTCCAGGTCACAATTCCAGCAAGCCTTGAAGAGCTAAGATAATCATTAAGGAATCCTTTCTAACTTAAGGTCTAATCTGCTGAATGGCAGATGCTGAAATTTAATTTTGCATGGCACAGTTTTAGGCAGTTCTGGAGGGGTTTGAATTCTGTTCCTTAACAGAATCCTTTAGTTGGATCCATGAAATTGGCTGTTGGAGTCATGATGCAGTGAGGAAGCTGCTGAATGATGCTAACCAAACAATAAAATAAAACAATGTGATTTTTTTGTTATTAATTGGTTTCTAAGGAGACAATGGAAAAACTTACTTGGCTTGCAACAGAGAGACGTTTAAGCCAAGAAGGAGATTCTGAAGAAGAGAATTCCCAGGAGGAGAACTCTGAGCCTGAGGAAGAGGAGGAGGAGGAAGGGGAAGGAATAGAGAGTTTACAGAAAGATGATGAAATATGTGGAGATGTATCAGAGGAGCCTAAATCTGCCTTCACCATGGCCAAGGCAGCTTCCCCACAGGTGGAAGCCCACAGGATGCCAGCAGGTGAGTGCTGTGGGGCTTTTTGGATGCCAGCAGGTGAGTGCTGTGGGGTTTTTTGGATGCCAGCAGGTGAGTGCTGTGGGGTTTTTTTGGATGCCAGCAGGTGAGTGCTGTGGGACTTTTTTTTGGACACAGAGAGTGAGGAAATAGAGCTTCTCTCTGCAGGGAAAACAGAACAGTGGGGATCTTACCTGGGTTTAATTTCATGGATGTATCTGAGCCAAGTGATGCTTTCCAGCTGGAAATACAGCTTTGGGACCCAGTCACAGGTCTTTTGGATGTGAGCCAAGGGTCTTTAGTGCCTCAAAAGTTTACAGACAGATTTATGCTTTGTGTCAGCTAATACCTCATACCTGTAAAAAACAATATTAAATAGTAAGAAATCTTTGCTAAGTTGAATTTTGTCCGACAAGATCATGTTGGAGAAAAGGAAATGAAACAAAGTTCGGGAAGTGGGAAATGAACTTGAGCAGTGAGCTTTGAGGAGGGGACCTCAGCCCATTAGATTCCTAATCCTAAAGCTACAAAAAATGGATGTAACCCCTCCTAGTACCCTATTTCATTCCCTGTTTTGTGACACCAGGTATTTATCTGTGATTTTAACTAATTATGTAAATGATAAGCTAAAATTTGCAGAGTTAACAGCCAGCTCTGGGGCTTGTGTTGTGTCTCACCAAGGCTGTCCTGCGTTGGTGTGCAGGATTTTTTAGTTCCAAGAAAATCTGGGATGGACCTGTGGCTGTATCCAGGGATTTTTCCTGGAAAAACTGTGAAAACAAAACAGCAAATTTAGGATTTTGGCCAGCTTGACTTGCGGGAAGTGTGTTTCTCTTACACTTCCAGGGAGCACAGACAGGAGCTCATGACTGACTCTTGGAAGCTGCTTTTCTGTTGGAATATTGCCCTGGGGTGCCACCAAGTGACCTTGTGCTCCTCCACAGGAGAGAACCTGAAACCCCCTGGGAAGAGCAGGAGCTCCCACAGGACCAGGAGCAAGCGGGGCCGGGCTCGTGCCAGCAAGGACACCTCCAAGCTGCTGCTGCTGTACGACGAGGACATCCTGGAGAGGGATCCCCTGCGTGAGCAGAAGGACCTGGCCTTTGCCCAGGCCTACCTGAGCAGGGTGAGGCAGCCCAGGAGCAGGAACATCAGAGATTTGGGGTTCTCTGACACACAACTGAGCCACAGAACCAGCTGGTCTGGCTGGGGTGGAGTTATTTCTTCCTACACCCCACGTGTGGTGCTTCACTTCCCAAACTGTCCCTTTCTTGAGCTGAGAGTTTCCCTGCTTTTGCTCTTCCTCCTCCCTCCCTTGTCCTGAGTGGGGGAGCTGGAAGTGAAGGACTCAGGGGCTGGGGGTGCTCAGCTGCTGCACTCACAGCACCAGAACCTTCTGAATTTCTCATCTTCACAGTCTGGATTGGGATTCCTTCTCTGGTGAGCAGTAATTTAGGTTGATCTTTAAGGAAGAGACTTCAACGAAAGTGCAAGATTTGGAGTAGAGGAGATGAAAGGTTACTTGATTAAAAGAATTTAGGGGAGAAATTCCTCCCTGTGAGGGTGGTCAGGCCCTGGCACAGAGTGCCCAGGGAAGCTGTGGCTGCCCCTGGATCCCTGGCAGTGTCCAAGGCATGGAGCAGCCTGGGACAGTGGAAGCTGTCCCTGCCCATGGCAAAGGGTTGGAATCTTTAAGATCCCTTCCAACACACAAGATATTCTGTGATTAACTTGTTTTTCCTGCTGGATGTTACCAAGCCCTGTTGCTCCCCCAGGTGCGGGAGACCCTGCAGCACATCCCGGGGAAGTACGAAGATTTCCTGCGCGTTATCTACGAGTTTGAGATCAGCACGGACAAACGGACAGCCGTGGATCTCTATGCCACTCTGCAGAAACTGCTGCACGACTGGCCACAGCTGCTCACGGATTTTGCTGCCTTTCTTTTACCAGAGCAAGCTTTGGAATGTGGGCTGGTAGGTAGAGTGAGAGGAGGAGGCGGCCGGATTTTAAATAACATAAAAAAGCTTTTAGGGTGAAAGGATAAAGATTTTTTGCTCGGGTAAGAAAAGAAAACAGCTGGTAAATCACTTTTTTACCTTGCTGCTTTTATTAATCAGAATTTGAAAGCGTGGTGTTCTTTGTAAATCTCACTGTGGCTGTGGAGGACCAGCCTTTCCCACTTGCATCACGTCCGACTGCAGAGACAAGGTGCAGATACAGCAAAGAGTGTTTCCCTTTCTCCAAATTGCCTCTGTCCACTAGGATAGAGGGTTTCACCTGTTCCATTCTTTCTGGATTTCCCTATCTTACTTGCAAAGCCAAACTTTATAGCTCATGTGATACTGATGGTACAAAGTGGTGTTTGTCTGCCTCTTCCCAGTTTTGTGAAGGGCATCAACACAATGGAAAACAAAGAGCAGGACAGGAATTTTACAGCTTAAGTGAATTTGAGACGGTTTTGGGAATATGTGCTTGTACACAAGAGTGAATCTTTTCCTTTTGGCCAGTTTGAGGAGCAGCAAGCCTTCGAGAAGAGCCGGAAGTTCCTCAGGCAGCTGGAGATCTGCTTTGCTGAAAATCCTGCCCACCACCAAAAGATCATCAAAGTCCTGCAGAGCTGTGCAGACTGTCTGCCCCAGGAGATTGCAGAGGTAACCAGGGACCCCTTTCCTCCCAGTGAGAGTGCAGCCAGCCTGATTCCCTGTCCTGCTCCTGGACACCACAGCAGTTGGCAGAGCACATTCTCCCTTTTGGGGGTACAGCTCAAATTCATGGAGTCACAAAATTATTTGGGTTGGGAAGGACCTTAAAGCCCCTCTCATTCCAGCCCCTGCACGGGCAGGAACACCTCCCACTGGCCCTGGTTTCTCCAAGCCCAACCCAACCTGGCCTTGGACTCGAGGGGAATTGGAGCTGCCTCTCCAAGAGGTGCCCTGTGGGTTTCCTCTCTCCCACCTCCACCTTGCCTTTATCACCTTGCAGTCGAGGTTTAGTGTCATCTACAGCCTGCCTGGGATTCTGGAGGAATATTTCCAGGCTAATTTGATAGCTGGGTGTGCAATGATGTCAGAATTTCCAGGAGGTTGTTCCCATGCAAGCACCAACTTCCACATTGGAGCTGTAGCAAGCTGTGGTGCTCCCCTTGCTCTGAGACCCCTTCAGAGGACAAGGAGGTGATGTGGAATGAGACTCATTTTCTCTGGATTTTTTATCTTCCAGCTGAAGACCCAAATGTGGCAGCTGTTGAAGGGACATGACCACCTGCAGGATGAGTTCTCTGTTTTCTTTGATCACCTCCGGCCCTCAGCCAGCCGCATGGGAGATTTTGAGGAGATCAACTGGACGGAAGAGAAGGAATATGAGGTGGAGCAACCTTTTCCCTAAAACCAGAAATGATAAAAGCTGAGATAAGAAACATGTTTGATCTGGAAGAACTCAGAGGGTGCAGTTCCAGAGAGAGGGAAGCAGTGGGGTGGGAGAGCTGCTGGTGGACTAAAGCAAACTCTTCACATTTTTGAACAGGATTCTTATTTTCTGGGGAAAACAAAATATAATCACCTGAGAGCAGCTGTTGTGTGTTTGTTTTGCTGTAGTTTGATGGGTTTGAAGAGGTGTCTCTGCCAGATGTAGAAGAGGAGGATGAGCCACCCAAAATTCACGGAGCCACCAGAAACAAGAAGCGGAAAGAGATTGGAGGCCAACAGCACGACAAGGTGGGCCTGGGGTGTCTCCCTGGTAATTCTCACCTGTGAGCACATGAATGGGGATAAAGTGTGTTAATGAGACATGGCTGCAGCCTCACAGGGGTGCAGGGAACGGGATGGGACATTCCTGGTGTGCTTTGCTTGCCATCATCACTTCTGTTCTCTGCGGGTGTGGGAGCCCCCCGTGTCCCCCTGTTCCCTGTGTGTCTGTCAACGAGTGTCTGTCTGTCTGTCAGCTGGAGTGTCTGTCTGTCAGCTGGAGTGTCTGTGTCAGCTGGAGTGTCTGTCAGCTGGAACATTGTCAGCTGGAGTGTCTGTCTGTCTGTCAGCTGGTATGTCTGTCTGTCAGCTGGAGTGTCTGTCAGCTGGAGTGTCTGTCTGTCAGCTGCAGTCTGTCTGTCAGCTGCAGTCTGTCTGTCTGTCAGCTGCAGTCTGTCTGTCTGTCAGCTGGAATGTCTGTGTCAGCTGGAGTGTCTGTCAGCTGGAACATTGTCTGTCAGCTGGAGTGTCTGTCTGTCTGTCAGCTGCAGTCTGTCTGTCAGCTGCAGTCTGTCTGTCAGCTGGCACACTGTCTGTCAGCTGGCACACTGTCTGTCAGCTGGAGTATGTCTGTCTGTCAGCTGCAGTCTGTCTGTCAGCTGCAGTCTGTCTGTCAGCTGCAGTCTGTCTGTCTGTCAGCTGCAGTCTGTCTGTCTGTCAGCTGCAGTCTGTCTGTCTGTCAGCTGCAGTCTGTCTGTTTCCAGGAGGTCGAGTGGGTGGATAATGGGATGAAGGAATGTTCATGTTCCTGCCATGAAGGGAGCAGCGATCTCAAGCTAAAGAAAAGCAAGAGGAGGAGCTGCAGCCATTGTGGCAGCAAGGTCAGTGGAGAGGCTCCGGGGGGAGAGGAGCCCTGCCAGGTCTCCCTGCTGGGGTGACCCTGGGGCCTCGTGTCTCCCAAAAAATGGGCTGAGGAAGGGAATCGATCCAAAGGTTCCCAGTGGTGCCTCCTTGTCTGGAGCTCTGACTGCACCTGCCCGGCCTTCTCCCATCTCTCTCCTCCTCACCTTCTACTGCCCCTCCTTGCTCTGCTAAGTGATGGAGTTTTTGATGTTCTTTTGGGTTAAGAATAAGTTTTTTGAGTGGAAGATGCTGGCATGGCCACTATTTGAAAATAGTCATGATGCCTGATGATGATGATGATGATGATAATAATAATAATAATAATAAACAACTTTCTAAAGCAAACATAATGCCAAGTGAAGCCTTGGGCAGGGCCAGGAAAACCTGGGAAGCAAAGGCTGAGGTGAGGCTGGCATGGACAGACTGTGATTGTGCCTGTGGCTTGGTTTGCAGGTTTGTGAAAACAAATTTTATAAAAACAAAGATTCTCAAGAGCTGCCTGCCAGCCTTGCTCAGCGAGAGCCAAGTCCCCAGCCAGAAGGGAAGGATCCTGGAATGTCAAAGGAGCCTGGAGAGGAAAGCCTGGAGAGCAGAGACGAGGGAGAGGGTGTCCAGAGCAGAACAAAACCTGTCTCTAGGAAAGTGGACTCTCTGGCTCCAGGTGGGTGAACCGTTGTCTTCTACAGACAGGTGTAGAATCCTCTCCACACAAATGAGCAGAGGTTCAGGGATTTCTCATGCACATTTATTGAGTATAATGAGAAATTCTGATTGTCACCTTTTTCACTTTTTTTTCTCTTGCTCCTCCACTCTGGATGCTCCAAACCTGTCGAGCGTTCCCTTCAACAAAACCTTTCCTGCCTAGAGAATATTCTTCCCTTTTCACAAGGATTGCTCCATTTAAGCTTCTCTTGCCAGGATTCTGCTCCAGTCCCCAGTCCATGGAACTGGTTCTTTTCCAGTTTCCATTTTAGCACAGCAGTTCAGAACCATCATCTCTCTAATCTGCCTTTAAACAATCTCTTTGGTGCTTCTTTTTCCTCCAGTCTGGTACAGACGAGGAGAAACACGATTTTGGCAGGATGAACAACCCGAGGGAGATCTCCTCCTCCTCCCTGGAGCCAGGGCTCAGCTCATGTTGGGGACAACACACAGTTAAACATAGTTAAACACAGGAGTTTAAACGTGGTCTCATGTCTGGGTTTGTAACCAGGGTGCCAAGAGCAGCAGTGGCTCTTTCACTGGGGAGTTTTGCTCTGAGCAATGAACTTTTTTTTAAATCTTCATCACTTCACACAGCACTTGGTTGTAGCAACCCACAGGGGTGAAGAAAATTTCCTGTAGATTGTCCTCTTTGAAGTACAGGTGGGAAAAGTTTAGGTGGAGTCCCAAATCTGCTCCCAAACTGTTCTCACGTGCAGCATTAAGCTCTGTAAATAAAAATCTCTTTAAAAGCCAGGGAATTAAGGCTCCAGAAGTTTTTCCTTACAGTTTCTCTGACCTTGTTTAGGTTTCTTACCAGGATCTCACCTGGAAGGAAGGGTGGCCTCCAGCAGAGCTGAATCTTGTGAAAAACCTGCTCCAGAAGGTGCCAGTGCAGGTGTGGATGCTGCCAGGGACGGGGACTCTGCTGCCACTGGCCCCAGGTGGGCACAGCTACAAAAAGCTGCTCTAAAACTACCTCAAGAAACCAAAGACTGCCCTTGCACTGAGGGACTGAAGCAGCCTGGAGGGAATGCAGAGGCTTCCCTGGGGCTGAGCAGGGACCTGCTGCTCTCTGCTGCAGCAAAAGCGTCACCGGGACCTCGAGCCTCCTGCGCACGGAGCCCGTGTCAGACTGAGGGGCTCCATCCTGCTGCAGCACAGCAGCCCAGGGGCTCTGCTCTCACCTCAGCAGGTGGCAAAGACCTCGAGGGACCACCTTTGCCCGTGGAAGGAAGAGCTGAAGCAAAGCAGGGCTGGATCACAACGAGCAGCAAACCAACAGCGAGCGAGAGCTGCGGCTCAGGGTCCTCCCCCAGTGGCTGCGGTTTGGAGCCAGAGGACAGAGGCTGCACTGGAGATGCTCCCGAGGGCAGGCCAAGGTCAAATGCAAGCAGCTGCTTCCAGGTGCATCAGCATCCTGAGCAGCTGGAGCCCAGAGCAGGCACAGCCTCCCCGGGGCAGAGGGAGGAGGAGCAGCAGCAGCAGCGAGTGACAGAGGCCACCGTGTGTGCCAAGAACAGCAAAGTCAGCTCCACTGGGGAGAAGGTTGTGCTCTGGACCAGGTACTTCTGCCTGACACATCTTTGTGTGTTCACTCTTTGGCCTCAACTCTTACTGGGCCCTTTCTTTTCATTTTGTATTCCCATTTTCTGCCCCCTCCCTTTGAGGATTCCTCAGTCCATCAGTTTGGCCCCTTGAGCAGTGCTGGCTGCTCCTGGCAGGGCTGTCACTGCAGCATTTCAGGCTGGGAAATAATCTTTTTTTTTCCTTTAAAGAACTTAAAATTACTAAAGGAGCTCTGCTTAGAGGTGGGTCCTGGGATTGGGGGTGGCAGGAGGGGTAAAGGAAGGAGCCTTGCTCAGGGATTGCTGAACTGGGAACAGGGTTGGGGTGCTCGAGTCTGTCACTGGTTTCAGGCTGCTTTCACAGGGGTTTGTTTTGCAGGGAGGCTGACAGAGTCATCCTCACCACCTGCCAGGAGAAGGGAGCCCACCTGGACACCTTCCACGCCATCTCCCAAAAACTGGGCAACAAGACAGCGAGTGAGGTGAGGGGCGGTGTGGGAGAGGGGCTGGGAAGGAAGGGGTGCTGTCATATCAGTCTCCCAAACTTCAATTTGGTGAAAAATCATCTCAGTTGTAAATAAAAAAATCAAACTCTGCTGTTTTAGTGGTGCTAACAATCCCATGTGCCCTGGCCCTTCTGACCATTGACTTGAGCTGCGCATTTGGTTCTGGAGTTGTTTCAGTGGCTGCTGCTCAGGTCTTCAGCCCCCTACTTCTGTACAAAGGATCTGCTTTTGTCCTTTCCCAAACTGCCAGATTTTACCTGGAGAATGTAACTGTTCTTCCAGAAAAAAGCAACAACCCAGTGCTCTTCCATTTCTCTTCCTTTATAACTGAGTCTTGTATGAAACACCCTGAGGTTTGTAATACGAAATTCCAGTTCCATGACACTTTCAGGTCACTTTTCACCCTGGATTTCCCTCGTTCTGCAGGTGTCCCACAGGTTCAGGGAGCTGATGAGGCTGTTCCACACATCCTGTGATGGCAGCTCTGAAGATGAGGAGGATGCCACCAGCACCAGCAACACAGACCAGCTGTCAGATAAAGATCTTCTGCTTTCTGAGGAAGAACCTGATGACTGAGGTGATAAACTACTGACTGCACCAGAAGAGGGTTTTTTTTTTGCCAGTTTGCTGCTAGACAGGTGCTGTGGAAAAATGTTTGCACAGGTACTTGAGACAGCACCTTCTTTTTGTTTTTTTGGTTTTTTGTTCAGTTTCCTGCTGCACTTCCAGCCTCTACCAAACCAAAGGCAGGAAGATGAGAATATTCTCTAGAACCTCCCTGAGGAGCTTCAACAGTGAAATAACAGAACTTGTGGACACTGATCTGGGCTTGGGGTGAAGGTTGGGCCCAGCAGCCTCTGACCAGAACCTGTAAATATTGTACCCTAAAAATGTCAGTTTTTGTGTGGAACAATCTGTTGCCTTTTTCCTGACCTGGAAATGAAACTCAAGATCAGTTTAGTAAGAAGGTAATATAAAAGGGGATCTTTATTTGAAGGCTTTCAGGAGCAGTTATGGAAAGATGTCCACAAAAGCCCACCCCACCAAGGGTGAGTACAGTTTATAGGTTTTAGGAAATTAGCATAGTTGATAAAAAGCACCAGTTAGGAGGACAAATGGTGATGTAATTCCTCCCCAGGTCAAGCCCCTTCTCTGGAGTTTCTATGTGAGATAGTTACAATCTGAATTCTTTATTTATTGTGTGAGCTTATTTCAGTGGGCAGAGCAAATCCACTTTGCACAGCTGAAAAAACCCAACCAAAATACATAAAATCAGCCCCCAAAAAAGCAGCTTTCCTCCTTGGCAACACAGCTGTGAGTACCTGGAGAACTCAGGCCAGAAGTAAGAAGATTTTTGGTGAAATGAGAAGCAGCTGGGCCATCTCCAAAACCATTCCCTTTATTTTGGGAGTGATCTTAAAGCTGGGTTAGTCTGAGTCTGCTTCATCCTCAGATCCATCTGCTCCAAACCCCATCTCATAGCACTGGGCCAGGGTTTTTAGCTCCTCCAGGGCCTCCTGGAAGTCGTCCTGTTCCAGCCCAGCGGTGCCGGAGCTGCTCCAGCGCCGCGCGCTCGGCGCCTGCAGCTCCCGGCACAGCCCCCAGAGCAGCGAGTGCAGGCCAGGGCAGCTCTGCAGGGCTGCCAGCACAGGAATGCTCTCAACACCTGCAGGGTGAGACACAGCAGGGCTTAGAAATACTCACCAACATCTCATCCCCTGCCCTGTGCTGCTCCACAAGCAGCTGCCTTGAACTCGCCGCTCCACGCTCACAACTCCTGCCCTCAAACACTCCACACTGGCTTGGTTTGTTATTTATGTAGTAGCTTTTATAAATAATTTTGTCATTGTTAGGCCCGGATTTCGCTGTTGCAGTTTAGGGGGTGTTTGTTACCTGCTGAGGAATAGCCCTGAGCTTTGTCCAGGAGGAAACCTCGTCTGGTCAGGAGAGGAGAGAAGAACTGGGGGAAGGGAGGCCGGGTGTCACAGGGCTGCTGGAGCACGTGGGCTGTGCTGGGAGGAGATGAATAAAGTCACCCAGAGCTCCCTCAGCTGTTCCCAGTTCCAAACCAGCACCCCCAGGCTGTACCCACCTGAAGGCTCCTGGGAACTGGGTGTGGAGGAACTGCTGCAGCACCTCCTCGGGGCTCTCACACCGGTGCAGGGGGGACCGGGGCTGGCCTGGGCAGCTGCTGCAAAGGAAATTCAGCATTTTCCAGTCTGAAACCATCACTGCCTCAGCTGCTTTTTAGCTTTTTTGCTCTAAAATTAGCAGCACTCAGTCACTAGACTGCTCCTCCCTTCAGCTGTGTCTCGGAATGGAGCGTGGATGGCTCCAGTGAGGAATCCCTGCAGGAAGTGCAGTTCAAATGCTGATTTACCTGGTGGGTTTCTCTTGGCAAATTCCTCGTAGCACAACAGACTGAGCAAAACAGCAGCTGACCTTTTGCTCCCTCCAGGAGGACAGAAGCTTCCAGGGCACATCCTGCTGGTGGGCACTTAAAATTTGGGGGAGCGAGGAGCCAGGTAAGGCGGGGAAGGGAAGAGCTGCCCACGCAGCCACAACCTGGAGTTGGGTGACAGAGCAGGGTCTGGAACACGCTCCTGGCACTGGGGGTGTGCAGAACAGCTGCAGCACAGCTGGAAGCTGTCCTCACCTTCCTCCCAGAGAAGGTGAGGGAGTCAGCAAAGTGCATCATGGAGCCCTGGGAGGACCAGAGGCGGTAGGGAGCCGTGAGGGTGTCGAGTGCTGCTGCCAAAATCGCGCTGCTGTGGTAGTTCAGGGATGCCTGGGGAGGAGACAAACGCAGGAATTACAGGACAGGTCACAGTCACCCCTTCCTTAACCCGGTTTTGTAAATTGTGTCTTTAAAAGAGGTGTTTAAGAGTTATGTCAGGGCTGGGATAAGCAGCCAGTGTCTAACTGCAGTTTGCTTACAAATGCTTTGGTGCCAGTTTCCTTATCTTTCTTTGGCTCCTTGAGGCTCCAGTGAGGCTGGAATTACTCCAAGCATGGAGAATAACGTAGTGAAGCCTTTTCTTCAGTGCCAACACTGCAGGCAGCACCCCACCAGCAAGCACAGCACCCAAGGAAATGTGTTAATGTTTTCAAAAGTAGGAAGAAAACTACAGAAATTAGGAGCTGGCAGCTAAGTGCCAGTGAAAAAGCAGGAAAAGGTCTCTGCTGAGCAGAACAGGACCGTGGAAAACCAGCAAACCACAGAGCTGCAGAAAACACTGCGAGGGGTAAAGCTGCACAAGCTCACAGCTCGTGGATCAGCCATGGTGGGAGATCCCAGTCCAGGACTTGCCTCGTATTTGATATATGGAAACGTCACAGGAGGTTCTGGCTTGATTCCCAAACTCCCACTGAGTGACAGCGGGCAGAAGAGAGAGCTGTGGCGAGAGAGGTGGGCAATGCCCAGGGCCGTGTTCATCAGCCTGTAAAAACTGTTCTGAGGGTCCTGTGGGGAAAAAAACCCATTGGAATATTAAGGAGAGGACAGGAACCTGTCAAAGCCAGGCTGGACACCTGGTGTTGGTTCTGCCCATTGTTTACTCACAGCCACAGCACTCAGGACTGGAGTCAGGCCCCAGGTCAGGATCCCTTTCCGTGAATACTCATCGTGGAGCAGCTCTGTCACCTTGGCACCGACTCCAGAGAATCCATTGTGAAGGTCACACAGGACCTGAAACCCCTGTGGGAAACAATGGGAACAATGCAGGAAACAGCTCAGATTCTGCTTCATCTCGAGCAGAAAGGTCCTTGAAAGCAAAGGGAGTTGGGTAAGGTGTGAACCTGGAGGTAATCACACTCCTCAACATAGAAGTGCAGCCGATCTTCCAGCTCCTCAACACAGGCAGGGTCCTGCAGGAGACTCTCACCTTGCCCAAAGGCTTCGAGACAGTCACAATCCCTAAGGAAAAAGGGGGTTAAGAGGGGTTATTTTACCCCTTTTATTCATCCTTAAAGTCAAAACTCAGCTGCTGTTCTGGGTTCTGGCCGTACCCATCGTGCAGGTACTGCCGGATCACGTAGACACTTTTGGGGTGCAGGTGCACATTGAGGTAATCGGACCAGAGCCGCACGGAGGGAGCGTCCTGGGCCCCCGCAGGAGCTGCACCTGCAGAGGGGACAGCAAAGCTCCTTTCAGCTCTGAGCATCCCTGGCAGTGCAGAAATCAATTCTTCAGCTTCTCCACGTTTTTTAGCCCATTTGCTGCTCTGACCCAGCTCTCTATAAGCCAGTCTTATCTCACAGTTTTCCTTGTTCACTAACACGGAGAAGCACAGAATTCCCACAGCAGGGGCCGGGGAATTCCGCCTTTCTGGATCTCAGATCCCAGCGCACAAACCTGTCCTCGCAGCACCGGGATTCCCCTTCCCGTCGCCGGCAGCGTCTCCCTACGGGAACAATCCCGGTTACGGGGCGGTTTTCCCGTTTCCCCGGGCAGGGAGCGGCGCGGGCCGCGCTCACCCTGCGGCTCCCGGTGTCCCCCGGCGCGCAGTCCCGGTAATCGGCCACGGGCCCGTCCCTGCGACACAGAGCGGCGGCAGCTGCGGTGTCCCCGTCCCGTCCCGCCCCGTCCCGGCCCGCACTCACCAGGTCAGCGGCGGCTCCGTGCCCGCCCGCTCGGGTCTGAGCGAGCCCACGCCGCCTGCAAACAGAGCCCGCTCGGTCACGGCGGGGCCGCCCGGTGGCGGCGGGGCCGCCCGACCCCCCCGGCCCCCGGTACCTTTCAGCTCCAGCGCCACCAGCCGCGGTGTGGGGGTGTCGGGGCCGCCCGGGCCCCGCCCGAAGCGGAGCAGCGCGGCCGCGCGGAGCTCGGCGGGCTCGGCCTGGCTGCGCAGCGCCGCGGCCTGCGGGGAACGGGGACAGCGGGACATCACAGCCAGCCCCGGGCCCGGCACCACCAACCCCTCCCATCCCGCGGCCCCCCCGAACCTGCAGCCCCCACCAGTGCGCCCCCACGCAGCCCGAATAGTGACCGAGCTGCAGCGTGACCGCCTCCCCCGGCATCGCCGCAGGAACCGGGAGCGCGTCACGGCGGGACCGCCCCGGACGGGCGGGGACGCGAGCGGGGGCGGGCACGGGCACGGGCACGGGCACCGACACAGACACCGGCACCGGCACCGGCACCGACACCGGCACGGGCACCGGCAGACACCGACACCGGCACGGGCACCGACACTGACACGGGCACCGACACCGGCACCGACACCGGCACCGACACCGGCACCGACACTGACACGGGCACCGGCACCGACACCGGCACCGACACCGACTCAGACACGGAGAGCGAGGGAACCGAGCCTTTATTGCGCTACAGGGGCCCCGCCAGCCGGTCCAGCTGCCGAGGGTTGGAGCCGCTCAGGAACCGCAGCTCCGCCTTCCCGTCCTCCGTGTGCGCTGCGAGGGAGAGAGACAGAGATTGAGGGCTCGGGGGAGAGAGGGAAGGAGGGAGGAGGAGAGCAGGGTCCTGGGGTTTGCCCCCTCCCCGGGCACTGACCTTTCTCGTGCTGCAGCCACTTGCGCTCCAGGTAGTAGCCGTAGCAGCTCTCGAACTCCCTCGGGCTGTAGTTGGGGACCGAGATGGGCACAAAGGGGTCCAAGGCGTCAAAGCCCTCCTGGGAAGGGAGGCGAGTCGGGGTCAGTGGCGGGGTTGGGTGGGGACACGGCCCAGACGCCTTGGGAGCTCAATCAGAGCTCTGTCGTGGAGTCATGGAATATCCTGAGCTGGAAGGGACCCACGAGGATCATCCAGTCCAACTCCTGGCCCTGGAGACACCCCAACAATCCCAGCCTGTGCCTGGGAGCGGTGTCCAAACGCTCCTCGAGCTCTGGCAGACCTGGGGCTGTCACCATTCCCTGTTCAGTGCCCCAGCACCCTCTGAGGAAAGAGCTTTTACCTGATACCCAACCCAACCCTGCCCCAGTGCCCGGCGTTCCCCATGTCCTGTCCTGCTCACAGGGAGCAGAACCCAGAGCTGCAGATCCCTGGTCTCCTTTCAGTCTCCTCCAGCTGGACAGACCAACTGCCCTCAGATGCTCCTCATCCTCCAGACCCTGCACCACCCTCGTGTCTCTCCTTTGGACGCTCTCCAGCAGCTTCAGACCTTTATTGTGATGCCCAAACTGCTCCCAGGACTGGAGGTGAGGCTGCCCCAGCCCAGAGCAGGGACAGTCCCCTGCCTGTGCCTGGCACACCCCAGGACAGTTGGAGCCCCTGGCTGTCAGGGCACTGCTGACCCAAAGGTGTGTGTGACCCACAGAGACCCTCAACAGCACCCCTTCAACAGAACCAGCTCACCAAACAAGATTTTTGTTTGTTTCCTGATGTGAAGAGGATAAAAAAACCCAAAAGAGGCCATGACTCACCTTTCCCAGCAACTCCTGGGGAGTGTAGGCTGAGCTGGGTTTGAAGAGCGAGCCAGTCTGGCTGAGGGTGGTCACGATGGCACCTCCACTCTGGAAGGCAGATCAGAAATAAAAAATCCTGTTAGCTGCAAACCCAGTTTAGGATCAACCTCTGAGGCATCTTCCTCTTGGAGGATGGAGCTGCTGGAGCAAGTCCAGAGGAGGCCACAAAGGTTGCAGGATGGAGCCCCTGTGCTCTGAACCAGGCTGGGAGAGCTGGGGGTGCTCACCTGGAGAAGGGAAGACTCCAGGGAGAGCTCAGAGCCCCTGGCAGGGCCTAAAGGGGCTCCAGGAGAGCTGGAGAGGGACTGGGGACAAGGGATGGAGGGACAGGACAAGGGGGGATGGTTTCACAGTAACAGGGCAGGGCTGGATGGGGTATTGGGAAGGAATTCCTGGCTGTGAGCTTGGGGAGGGCTGGCACAGGTGCCCAGAGCAGCTGGGGCTGCCCCTGGATCCCTGGCACTGCCCAAGGCCAGGCTGGATGGGGCTGGGAGCACCTGGGACAGTGCAAGGTGCCCCTGCTCATGGCAGGGGTGGGACTGAGTGGGCTTTAAGATCCCATTCTGGGGTCTGGATTCTTCAAAAATTCTACAAGATTAACTTTTTATAATGACCACACTAATCCTGACTGCTCCAAGTCCGTGTGAGCACAGGGAAAATACACAGCTCGTGTTCCCATTAAAACTTTCCTTACCTGTAATTTGGGTTTTCTATGCAAACAAGTGAAATACTTGAAAAAGGACTTTCTTATATACCTTGAAATCTGAAGCCTACTCGTTCTAGCTCTGAGCATCCAGGGGACTGAAAAAGCAGCAGGAGGAGTTGATCTCCTACAGCAAATTGTTGAGAAACCAGCTCTCATCAGTTAAATCACAACCCAAATTGTGCCAAGGACTATCAGACACCTCCAGCTCAGGGTCCTACACCAGAGGAAGCTGTGGGGGGAATCAGGAACCAGGAAAAGCTGCCAGATATTCGAGCTGTTCTCCTCAGGTGGTGCCACAAACACTGATGCTGTGCCTGTGCTCTCCTGCAGCAGTGCTGGGCTCGTAGCTTTGGGCTCGTGGCAGCTTTAAGTGCTGGGAGTGACACAAAGGCAGAGCTGGAACTCACCCAGTCGTTCCTCAGCATCTTCCGCAGGTTGTGCACGAGCGTCAGCTCCTCTGGAGAAACCTGGTGGGGATTGTCTGCATCACTTTTTTATTGCCAGCAGCTCCTATCTGAGACACCAATTCCCCTCCTTCCAATTAGGCTGGCAGATCGTTTGTATCCTTCAGGCACGTTTTTTTACCTTGCTTTCCTTTAGCCCTGCAGCATCGAGCCTGAGTCATGCTGCACTGAGCAACACCCAGGCCCTGCCTCTCCAACAACACCCACCTGCACTTCTGTCTCAGGGAGAGACAGTAAAAATTCAGTAAAAATTGTCTAAAGCACGATATGAACCTTTCCAGCCCCTCCAAAGCCTGAACATTTTCAGGGTTTGCCACAGAACTAAAACTGAACCGAACACCCTCCCTGTTCCCCTTGCAGCAAGAATCAGGGCTGTCCCCAGGGCAGAGCTCTGGGGAATGATGAGGGAGGAATGATGCCTTAGGATTTTAGCTTTTATATTTTTTATCTATTTGTAATCCTGCAGTTATTTGGTGTATAACTCTAAACTCCGTATACAGTGAGCTGCTGCTTTCCCATTTTGGGCGGACACAACAATTCCTCTGCAGGCCTGGGAATCAAGGACACCTCACTGCCTCAGGAAATGGAAACAAAAGGGAGTTGGGGGAGCAAATTTGGGGTAAATGACTTCATCACCTGAAGCTGTAATTGGAAAATTAACCTCCAATATGCAAATGGAGCAAACTGATAAAAATTTGAAAAGCCATGACTCATCCGTTTTAGGGCAGATCTAAAAGTACCTGAAGGCCCTTCAATATAAATATAACTGCTTTTTTTTTTTTTTAATTAAGGGAATGAATTCCCTTAATTTTGTCTGATTTTAGGTAGCCTCAAGAAGGCATCATCCTCACAGGGCTCTTGTCCTCCTTCCTCAGCGTGGTCCGTCCCCAGAGCGCGTTGACGCCGTCCACGGCCACGAGGAGCCGGAAGGAGCCGCGGTGACTCTGCTGCTTGATCTCCCTCAGCACCACCCCCACGGCATCAGTGGCACTCCTGACACGAGCCAGACCCTGTGGGGAGCACAGGACACAGAGCTCAGCCTGCATTTCTTGCTAGGGGGTGATGCTGGTGGCTGTTGGGCTGCCCTTCCTCAGGGGAAGAGGCAACCACCTCTTTGTTTCCTTTCCAAGGAGCAGTTTGAGCATCAAAACGTGAGAATTTCAAGTTCTAACTTTGTCTTCTGTCTAAATTCTCTGTACAGTTTTCTTTACAGACCCACCACATCCTCCAACAACAGTTTTTGTTGGTAGGGAGACACCTTCTATTTCCCAGGGCTGACATCTCCAAGCTCTTGAGGAGCAATCTGTTCCACAAACACAGCCATGGGATCCTCTGGCACGAGGTGAGACCACACCAGCAGCACTGGCTGCTCCTTACCTGCTCCACCACTTCCCCCAAAGGTCTGCCCTCCTCTGTGCTTTCTTGTTTGCCCCACATGTATTTTTTTTGTGTTTTTATCTGTGGGAAGAAAACTATGATTAAATTTGGGGTGAAAGGAGGCAAAGCAAGGCTGGATTGCAGAATCTGGGAGGAGTATCCAGCACCAGCAGCCATCCCCACAGAGGGGATCTAAAGTGCTTTTCCTCCAGCACCTGAGGTCCAGCACAGGGCAGGGGGTGGGGTTTGCAGCCACAAACCTCTTGCAGGAAACGTTCATTGGAGGTTTTGAAGTTCTTGAGCCAGGCAGAGGCCTGCAGAGGCTGATCCAGGCGGTCTTTCTTGTAGGAAGACTGCAAAAGCTCCTTGCAGTTCTTCACCCAGAGATGAGCTGTGAACAAAATAGAACAGTTGTTTTGAATTTTATTTTATTTTATTTTAGTCAAAATAATGGTATGAGGTGGGGGTGGTGTTTGTGTTGCTTGTCCTCTTTCTGCAACTCTGGTAAGGAAAGTCAGAGAATCATGGAATGGTTTGGGCTGGGTTAAAGATCATCCAGCCCCTGCCAGGGCAGGGACACTTTCCATGATCCCACGTTGCTTCAAGCCCCATCCAACCTTAAACCTTGCATATTGGGGGTTATTTTTCCTGGATGTCTTAAACACATCCAGGGATGGAGCAGCCACAGCTGCCCTGGGCACCCTGTGCCAGGGCCTGCCCACCCTCACAGGGAGGAATTTCTTCTCTACATGCCATCTTACCCTGCCCTCTGGCAGTGGGAGGCCATTCCCCCAGTCCCTTCACTCCCTTGTAAATAGTCCCTCTCCATTTTTCTTGTAGCCCCATTAGGTCCTGGAAGGCCACAATTAGGTAAACCCAGAGCCTTTTCTTCTCCAGGCTGAACAATCCCAATTGTCCCAGTCTTTCCTCACAGCAGAGCTGCTCCCCTGATCACTCTGACCATCCTGGATCATTTCAACAGGCCCATGTCCTTCCTGTGCTGGGACACCAGAGGTGGATGCAGCTCCATCCTGACTGGAGAACTCTTCCCTCGGGATCAGAGGAGGGCACACAGACCCCAGACAATGGAGAAAACCAGACTGACCCAAAGCACGTGTGAGCAGGTGAAAATAAAGTTATCCTCTACTTTATTTGGGGGCTTTGTGTTTTATGGGCCTTCTCCACTAAGGGAAAACAAGGATAGACTGTGGTGGGCTATCCCCCAGCTCCAGAAGCAGCTGCTTGTGGTGTTTGGTGTGGTAACAGAGCCCTGGTTTTCTCACCATCCGGGATGTGCAGCACCAGCCAGCCCTGCCTCGAGCAGTAGTGAAGCACGTGGCACAGGGTCATGGTCTTCCCTGTTCCCCTCTCACCATCTCCAGCAAGGACTGTCAAGGAAAGTCTCTGAAAAAAACACTTCAGTTTGTATTTGACTGTGATTCTTCCAGAAAGGTCATACAGGGAGCTCAGAGCTCATCAAAACCTGCAGAGATGCTTCTCCTTGTGCCCACCCCACGGAGCAGAGCTGAGGAGCCCCATGCCCTGACCCTGTGTGTGGGTCTGTGCCATCAGCTGGAATAAAGGAATAAGGGAATAAAGGAATAAGGGAATAAGGGAATAAAGGAATAAAGGAATAAGGGAATAAGGGAATAAGGGAATAAGGGAATAAGGGAATAAGGGAATAAAGGAATAAGGGAATAAAGGAATAAGGGAATAAAGGAATAAGGGAATAAAGGAATAAAGGAATAAGGGAATAAGGGAATAAGGGAATAAGGGAATAAGGGAATAAGGGAATAAAGGAATAAGGGAATAAAGGAATAAGGGAATAAAGGAATAAGGGAATAAAGGAATAAGGGAATAAGGGAATAAAGGAATAAGGGAATAAAGGAATAAGGGAATAAAGGAATAAGGGAATAAGGGTATCTGAGCTTCCTGAAGCACCCCGAGTCCCTGCACTGACCACAGACCACGTGGCACCACCACCTCCTGGAGACTGCACCAGCTCAGGGACACAAAAACCCTCTCACTGCACAAACTGCTTGTGTTTCTCTTCATCCCACCCCCAAGTTAAAGGATACAGATCACATATCTGACAGCAGGGTGGGCGAAGTTGGAGCCCCTCAGGTAAGCCAGGAGCTCGAGCGCCGGTTTCCGCACCATCACACGCGCCTCGTTGAAGGTCTGGATCTGAGGAAGGAGCAGATGGCACCAAGATGCCACGAGCTGACCCAGCACAGCTGCCCCCAGCCCTGCTCCATCCCTGCCTGGAGGCTCCCAACACCCCCAGCTCTGCCCAGCAGCACCCACAGGGTTGGTCAAGCGCTGAAAGGAAAGGACCTTCTTGTCCTTCCTGTGCCCAGAAAGTGTTTTCTGGGTCAGCTCTTCAACCCTGTTCCCACAGACTGGGGTGTGGCTGACCAGGCTGGCCATGAATCCAACTCAGCGACCTGGATATGCACAGGTAAGGAAAGTGTTCCTGACTCAGGCAGGCAGCTGCTCACAGAGCACAGCCCAGCACAGCTCCACCACACAAATCAGGAGACAAGATTGTTTTGTTGCAGATATAAACTGATTTTTCATGGGACAGCCTGTTTCACACAGAAATACAGCCATGGAAAATATTTCTGTAGTTCATTAAGTGCTTGGATGTTAGAGATGGAAAACACTGGAAGGAAGGTTGCCCTCAGACTTTTCTGCTGCTGCTCTGGGTTTCAACATCTCTTAGATGTTGAAAACAACAGTGAGGGCCAGGAATAACTGCACTCTTGCTCCCCCTCATTCCAACAGGAAAACATCACAGTCACCAATGGATCTGGTTCTTCCCACACTGTCATGAAATGGTTTGGGTTGGATGGGACCTTGAAGATCATCACATCCCACCCCTGCCATGGCAGGGACACCTTCCACTATCCCAGGCTGTTCCCAACCCCATCCAGCCTGGCCTTGGGCACTGCCAGGGATCCAGGGTCAGCCCCAGCTGCTCTGGGCACCCTGAGTGCATCCCCCCCAAGGTGGAATACCTGCTGCTGGAAGCGATGGGGCAGCCCGTGGGGGAACACAGCCTTCACCTCCTCCAGGGGGATGTTGTACAGACGAGCCTCGTGCTGCTCCGTGTGCTTGGCCTGGAAGGGAAAATGGGAATTGTCACTCTGGTGATGCCTCTTTCCTGGAAGCCTGGGAGGGTGGGACGGAGGCAGAGCTCAGTCACAGACAATACTCTCTCACTGGGAGGCAGAGCAAGACAGAGCAGGAGTTGTGGGGTCAGGACAGTGCTGGCAGCTGCTTTGGAAGAGGCTAAAGAGAGGAGATCCCACCTGGCACTAAATAATGAAGGGATTCCCTGAGCTCGTGTACGAACTGTGGTGTTTTGGGGGCACCAGTGGCCCTGTGCTCCATGAATTCACCTTTCACCAGTCCCCCCAAACCTTAACAGAGCTGTGACACCCTTTTGAGTTACCTGCTGGTGTCACATTCACTTTCTGTTGTGACAAAACGTTGTTTTCTGCCTTGGGCTGCTCCCTCCCAGGAGTAATTCCCATGGTCCCATCTGGTTACTGGGGCTGGAGGCTTAAAATCTCAAAAAATCTCTTTTCTGGGGCAATAATTTCCAGTCCTTTGTGTTGACCTCAGTGATCAGGGCTATTCCTCCACTGGACTTGAATCCTGCTGCATTTATTTCTACAGGTCTCACCATAATGACAGCAAGGAGCTGTTGTCACTGGGATCTGAGAATTGAATGCCTGCTTTTTTCCCTCATTATTCTCTTTTCCTGCCATGCAATACCTGCAAAGCACTTACTTATTTCTTCTTGCCCAAGTTGTCCATTTTTGTGTCTTGTCTAATTAGGACAGTAAATAGAGACTACTCTGCAGCCCTTCCTGTGTGACTTTGAGCAGTTTTGTGCTAATCTTTGAAGCTTAGATCTCATCCTGCTCTGCATTTTACCATGGATTTAAAGTAAAAACATCCTCCTGTTTATTCTGGTTATATATAAAAACTGGCATGCACAACAACAAATATAACAATTTCCTTGTTTTCTTTACTTTATGTGTGAGCATTTTTATGTGCAGGTGTGACTTCTGCTTGTTTGGCCAGGAATATTTGGCTTTTCCCAGTTCTTGATGGACTCTTCATGGACCCCTGCTGCTGTTGCATATCCATGAATTTTCTGGCTCCAGGGTGTCCTGGACTCCGTGCTCCACCTTGGCACAGCTGCAGGATTTGAGGAACTCCTGATTCAAGGGATGATTTCTAATTTGGTAACTTCAGCAAAGGCCTGAGCTGCTGGAGCTGCCAAATTTGGGTTCAGTGGTCAGGAAATCTTTGTAAAAGGGGGGAAAATGTTAAATCCTGGCTGTTCAAAAGGTGTCCTGCAGAAAGGAGGTGTCTCCTTGGAGGAGAACTGTGAAGTGACACTTCAGGATTATTTCAAACCGTGCATTCCCTGTAATTCTGCACATGCTGCACACAGACCAACAGCACCTGTGGTTTCCCACGGCTCAAACACAAGAGCAGGACTCCAGAGCCCATTTCCATTCTCAGCTTCACCCCTGGCTTGCTGCATGATTTTGGGCAAATTCCTCCACTCTCCTGCATCACGTGGGTCAGTGTCTTTATCCCCAGGGAGCTTTGCTAACAGAAAGGTACACAAACTCTGATGAAAAATGTTGTGTTTAGTGGCTTTCTTAGCCCCATTTAAATGGGATTATCTGGCGCAGGAGCTGGGGAGCAGCAGGATTTGCTGCTGGAGTGACCCAGCCAGCCCAGGGATGGCTGAAGGCGGCCGAAGCCGTGCCAAAGCTCAGGCACAAGTCAGAATGCCAGAGCCAGTTGCTTGGCAACAAAAAGGCAGGAACAGGACAGTGGGGACAATGTGGCCATCTGGCCTGTGCTGTGCAATCCATGGAGACACCAGGTCACGTGCAGCCGATCATCTCCCGCTGCCGTTTCCATAGAGACCCCGGAGGAATCGGCACCCAGAGACTCCAATTACACAGGCAGCAGAAAAGCCACCTCAAAGGCTCCTTCCATTCATTTATTCCCCTTCATTTTGTGCTCGAGACAGAGAGTGAGGCTGGAATTGTGATGCTGCAGAGCCATGCTGAGGTCATCTGGGGTGTGGTTTTCATCCCCTTCACAGCCAGCTCAGGGAGGCTCTTCCAGGGAAGAATAACCCTGGAGTTGAGATGAATGGTGTCTGATGACAGGCTGAGCCACGTCCCAGCGTCTCCAACACATCTCCATCTGTGCAGCTCTGGAGAAGGGATCAATACCTGTTCCCAGAGCAGCCCCATCCTCAGCAGGTGCCCTGCAGAACCAGGGTCGGATCCCTGGGTTAGGTCTGAGCACCCCCTTTCCCTGGCTCCCAGGATGGTCCCTGGTGGCACCCAGGACACCCCTCCCTGGTGACCAGGACACAGGGACAGCACTGGCAGCCACTCACCGGGTCGCTCTCGCTGGTGTGGAAAACTGCTCGGGGTCTCTCTGCTGGGACATCCTGGCTGGACACGGAGCTCAGCCCATCCCTGGCTGCCGTGTGGAGGGCACAGCCACAGTCCAGCTGAGGGGAGAACAAGGCAAAGACACAAGAAAGCTCTCAGCCAAGGATTGTTGGTGAAAAACAAGCCAGGGAGTCTGTTCTGAGCACTCGTGGCACGTGTAACCCAGAGCTGAACTCTGATTGCAATTAGAATGAAAACTCCTCATTAGCATGGAAATTCATCACATAAACCCACATGCTGCAGAACCAGATTTCACATTTAGATACCTGCACAGAAACCATCCCCACCTGAAGCCACCTCAATGAGCCAAGCCCTGCACCTTGAGTTTTACCCCACAAAATCCCTTAAGATCCCACACCCAGCCATTAAGGCCTCACTGCTGGGAAGTGCCCACCGTGTTTCTGCCTACACTGAGGAGTGGCAGCACCCTGAAAATCCAGGCTGTCTAGCAATCCATAATCACCTCAATTACCCAGGGATTAGTGCAGCTCTGCCCACTGTTTGATATTTATAATTACACTCCCTGCACTGATTTCCCTGCATCCAGACTCTGGCATTAGGATACAGACGTGGCTGAGAAACCAAAACAGCCAGCTAAGCTGATTAATTCATTTTTCCCCAGACAGACTGCTGAAGCCTGCCTGCAAAGCCCAGCCAAAACAGGCAAGAAAGTGAGCAGTGGCAGGACAAGCATTTTATTATGTCGTGGTGAAAGAAAACACAAACATTTGTCAATGATTTAGGAAGTGCATCCTCCAGACAGGCTCTGGGACAAGCTGAGAGCCCCTCACAGCACTGACAGGGCGAGCTGCAGCTGAACAGAGCCAGCAGTTTCCTATTTTGTCTGGGTGAGAGCAGCAGAATGCAAAGCTCAGAGCCAGGGACAGCTGTCTCAGCTCCCCATGGCATGACACAGCCCTGCTGCCACCCCAGTGGGGCCACTGCAAAGCCACAAGGGCTCCAGTGAAAGTGGTGTCACCCAGATTCCAGATGTCTGGAATGCATTTGGACACTTGCCTTCCTGTGAGGGAAGGAATGAAACCAGTCTGGACCCTCTGGAACAAACAGCTGCAGTGCAAATAAGGAGATCACCCAACACATCTTGTTCCCACATTGCCTTTTTCCTCCTCAAATCCAAATGATCCTTTAGGATGGCTTATTTGGCTCTGTTTGGTTTAAAATCCACAGAGATGACAATTTATAGCCTTGAGCAAGACACAAAGAAGCCAATTTAATACAAGAATAAATACAGAAGGTGACTCTTGCCACTTGATCACCTAAAAAATGCCAGCCTAAGTCACTCCCAGCCTGGAACCAGAGTCCCTCTCATTTCCCTTGACCAGGGTGCTCAGAGAAGCTGTGGCTGCCCCTGGATCCCTGATCCAAGGCCAGCTTGGATGGGGTTTGGAGCAGCCTGGCCTAAGGAAGGTGTCCCTGCCATGGATGTGGTGTGAGGTGCCTCCCAAACCATTCCATGATTCTCTAATCCCACATTCCCTCCTCCTCAAGCCCCAGGTGAGTGTGAGGGCTGAGCTTTGCTGGGAGAGCTCCCTGCTCATCCTTTCCCAGGGCTATCACACAAATCCTTATCCCTGAGCTGAATGAAAACGAAGCAAGGATGAACTTCTTCTCCGTGTTCAGATTTTAGGGATGTCCAGATACAGTTGAATGATGCTTCATCAAGTCAATATTAGCAACCTCATGTTTTAAAAAGCTCAAACCGAGCTCAGCAGGACCTGGAATCTCCAAGGGACACAAGCCAGCTCCTCATGAGTTCTCTGAAGGGAGCTGAAGTCAGAATGAAAGTGTGAAGAGACTTTGTCCTGAAGTCAAATCCTCTGGTCTTGCAGCCAAACACATTAAATTTCTATTTTTTTCCATCAACACAGCACATCCCATCTGTAAGTGACCCTGCAATGACATTGTTTTACAATTCCACTTGCAGCCTTAGCACGACAGCTCTTTCCAAAACCCCTCCTGGTGCTCTGGAGCTTCGTGTGTGTGGAAGCAGCTCCCGAGCACCTTGGGAAAGGGAATTGCTGCTCTCTGAGGTGCCACAAAGCCAGCACAGGCAGTGAGTGACTGCTCACAGCTGTCCCGAGTTCCAGAGATACAGATTTCACATTTCAGCACTCACTGCTTCCATTTACAGCATCCATAGCCTGGAAAATCCACATTTTAAACCACCACAGATGGCTCAGGATGTTCCTGCTGAAGCTTTGATGTCCTGAGTTTAGAGCAGCGAGGTGCCCCTGGATCCCTCCTCCTCCTCCTCCTGAACAAAAGCTCAGCCTGGATCCCTCGGCTGTGGAATGCCAGGAACATCCATCGGGATGGGGATAAGTTTCCATCTGCCCAGGGCCAGGAGTGGCATTCCTGGGATCCCTGAAATGGCAGCGAACCATCACGTGGTGCTCGAGATGGATCGGGAGTCCCGAGCCATGAGGTGGAGCTGTTCCCGCATGTTCCACGGATTCTGGGCTGATCCTGTGTGTTCCACAGATCCCGGGCTGATCCTGTGTGTTCCATGGATCCCGGGCTGATCCTGTGTGTTCCATGGATCCTGGGCTGTTCCCGCATGTTCCACGGATCCCGGGCTGATCCCGGGCTGTTCCCGCGTGTTCCAGGAATCCTGGGCTGTTCCCACGTGTTCCACAGATCCCAGGATGATCCCGGGCTGTTCCCACATGTTCCACAGATCCCAGGATGATCCCGGGCTGTTCCATGGATCCCGGGCTGATCCCGGGCTGATCCTGTGTGCTCCATGGATCCCAGGCTGTTCCCGCGTGTTCCATAGATCCTGGGCTGATCCTGTGTGTTCCACGGATCCTGGGCTGTTTCCACATGTTCCATGGATCCTGGGCTGTTCCATGGATCCTGGGCTGTTCCCAGGCTGTTCCACAGATCCCAGGATGATCCTGGGCTGTTCCCAGGCTGTTCCATGGATCCCGGGCTGTTCCATGGATCCCAGGCTGTTCCCGCAGGTTCCATGGATCCCAGGCTGTTCCATGGATCCCGGGCTGTTCCCGCGTGTTCCATAGATCCTGGGCTGATCCTGTGTGTTCCATGGATCCTGGGCTGATCCTGTGTGTTCCATGGATCCCGGGCTGTTCCATGGATCCTGGGCTGTTTCCACATGTTCCATGGATCCTGGGCTGTTCCATGGATCCCGGGATGATCCTGGGCTGTTCCCAGGCTGTTCCATGGATCCCAGGCTGTTCCCATAGGTTCCATGGATCCCAGGCTGTTCCTGCAGGTTCCATGGATCCCGGGCTGTTCCCATAGGTTCCATGGATCCTGGGCTGTTCCATGGATCCCGGGATGATCCTGGGCTGTTCCCAGGCTGTTCCCCGGATCCCAGGCTGTTCCCATAGGTTCCATGGATCCTGGGCTGTTCCATGGATCCCGGGCTGTTCCCACACATTCCACAGATCCCACCCTGGGGAACGCGGGGCTGGTTACGCAGAGGCTGCCCGGGAAGGGAAGCCCTGCCCAGCCAGAGCTGCAGGAGGAGGCAGCTGCAGCCACCCTCATCGCTCCCCACATCGCTGTGCTCCAGGGGAAAAGGCTGGAAAAGGCAGCAGCAAACAACACAGCTGGAATTCTTTTCCATCAGGAAGCAATTCCAGAGCCATGGAGCGCTGCTGCTGCTGCTGTTTAGGGTTTAAGGAGGTTTAAGGAGGCTCTCTGGATAACACAGGGTGCTGTGAGCAGAGCTGCTATGGCCATACCCAGCCACTGAGACACCTTTTTGGCTCAGGAAATGAAAAGAAATAAAAGGTTCTTGGCCCAGAGGGGGCTCAGGCACTGCCCAGGCTCTCCAGGGAATGGGAACAGCCCCAAGGAGCCTTTGGAGCTCCCAGCAAGTCCAGGTGGGAATTCTTGGGGTGTCCAGGCAGCACCAGGAGCTGACTCCACCATCCCTGTGGCTCCCTTCCAGCTCGGGACATGATTCCATCATTTCTGGAAAAACTCTTCCCACAGGATTAGTGCAAAGCTGGTGGATTCTCCCTGTGGACATTCCAACCGTGCAGAGCAAGTGGAATAATCCCTGTTTCCTGAGGAACATGTGAGTGGAAGCTGGAGGAGCTCAGCATCCAGGCTCCCTCTCCCCAGACTCCTCAGGGAAATGTGGAAATGCTGCACCAGCTCTTTCCTCAGCCCACAGTGGGAGTTTACACCCCCAATTTAGAGGTTTTAACTGACAAATGTAAGAAGAATCTCACTTTTTACCGCTGTAAATTGTCATTCCAGGCCATGGGAAAATTGAAATATTGGAAATAGCACCAGGCTCTTACAGGACTCACCTTCAGAGAGCGACAGACGAGTCCTTTCAGACTTCTCAGCATTTTCCTGCAGGAACAGAAATGGGTATTTCAGTTGGTTTTCTTGCTGATTATCTTATGTTGGGAGAGAACTGTTTGTGTTGAAAGACACAGAAATAATTCAGACCAAGGGTCAGATGCTCTGCAGTAACACAAACTTGTGATCAGCACCACTTGCCTAAGAAAAACTATTAATAAAATAACAGAATAAAAACCATGCCATACAAAAAAAAAAGAGAAATAATTTAAAATTAATTAAAAATTAGTCAATTAAAATAAAAAAAGTATAAATAAAACTAATAAAAACAATTCCTTTAATTATGTGGAATTTACTCAGAGACATGAAGAGAAAAAAAAAATACCTTTACTTTATAAATGAAGGTATTTCGTTCTCCCAGGGAGGAGAACAGTCTTTTGTTGGGATTGTCTGGGAAAGGAATTTTGAGTGCAGCTGTTAAGAGATGTCAGAGCTGCAGCAGTAGAGGAATTGGAATAATGCAGAGACTGAAGGTGCCTCTGTGTCTCCAGCTTCATCCTCATCATTTACCAGCATATTTCCAACTGACAGCAGGAGGAAAAACCCAAAACAAAACATTTGAGCAGTTGTGATGCAGAAATAAAGAGTGAAAATGTCACATCTGCCCCCTCTGCAAGAGCCTCCCGAGGAGAAAATCCTGACAGTGCCTAACGAGGCTGCTTGGAGAATTCCTGGGTGCAATGAGCTGCATTCCAAGGGAATATTAATTACCTTAATTCCTCAGGGAATATTAATTACCTTGATTCCTCAGGAGGAGCTGCTGCCTCGCTGGGACTGGTGGTTACCTGCACACAACAACATTTCCACCTGTTACTGCAGGGAGGGGGAAACAACCCCACAGGAACGCTGTGAGAACGGCTTTCATTCCTTCAACTAAAATAAACACGGGGAAAAACAACCCCCCGCTGTTGCTATTTCAGGAATGAGTGAAGATCTCATCCTGCAGAGGAATTTTTAGGGATTTTACACGCCTTGCTGGTACGTGCAGCACAGCGAGGAGAAATCCTGCTCCACGTGGGAACCGCTGGATTCACATCGCTTTTAGCTGCTAAAAGAGCAGGGATGGGAAAGCTTCTTCCACAAGAAGGAAATTAAGGAGTCACAAAGACTGGATGCTGTTAATGGTTTTAAACTTCGTGTTCGTTTTTTTTTAAAAAAAACCCGTTTATTTATTTTTTTAAAAAACTTGCTGTTGACTTCTTTTTAAAACCTGCGGTTAATTTTGGGCACCCCGAGGGTTCTGACAGAATCCCTGAATGACCGAGGGGGCTGCGGGGGCTGCTCTGAGCTCTGTCCCTGCGAAAGGAGCTGGAAACCGCGGCCGCTCCCCTGAGCGCACCGGGCCGGGCTCACAACAGCCCCGGTGCACCGGGAGCAACACCGCATTTCTGTGCTTTTACCACCAAAAATCACGCAGACAACCCCAAAGGTGTATTTACAGCCATCCATCAGCGATCAGAACGCCTCGGCTCTCCCAGATTAGATAAAAACAACGCCCGGTCGCTGCGGACCGAGCGCGGCGCGGCCCTCCCGGTGCCTCCCACGTGCTGCCGCGGGCTCCGTTCCCCACTCCTGGTCACACGCAGAGCAGGAGCAGCGCGGCCGCTTGGGCGGGGGGAGCGGGAGGGCGCGGTCGGCGCTCCCGAGGGCCCCGCGGTGTGTCCGAGGTGCCCGCGGTGCCCCCGCACTCACCGGGGCCCACCGGGGCCGGTCCCGCCGCCGGCGCCGCCGCAGCCCCGCGATGACGCGGCCGCTACGGGAGGCGCGGAGGGACATAAAGGGCGTGGCCACGATGGGCGCGAACGCGTGGGCGTGGTCAAAAGGGCGTGGCCTCCCCTACCTGGGGTTTCTGTACGAGCGGCGTTAATTTGTTTAATTAATTTTATCCCGGCCGGCCCCTCCGCGCCGCGTTTGGTGGGTGCAGCGCGAAAGCTGCTCGAGGTTTGTCGCCAGGTTTTCAGAAGAGGATGGATTCAGAAGCGGGTGGGGTTGGGAGGAAGCGCTGTGGGTCACATCTGGTGCAGGCAGGGCCATCCCAGAGCACAGGGCACGGGATTGAGGCCAGGTGGGTCTGGGATATCCCAGCCAGGAGGATCCACAGCCTCTCTGGGCTCTGCTCAGGGCTGGGCACTGCCCAGGGCACAAGTTCTGCCTCCTGTGCAGGGCAGATCCTGGGTTCAGCCCCTGCCCGTGGCTCTGGTGCCACTGCTGGGCCTGGAGCAGAGCCTGGGCCTGCTCTGCCCCTCCTGCACCCAGGGACAGCCAGGGACAGCCAGGGACAGAGAGGAACAGCCAGGGACACACAGGGACAGCCAGGGACACACAGGGACATCCAGGGACAGAGAGGGACATCCAGGGACACCCCAGGGCATCCAGGGACAGAGAGGGACACCCAGGGACATCCAGGGGCATCCAGAGACAGTCAGGGATAGCCAGGGACAGAGATGGACACCAGAGACACCCAGGGACAGCCAGGGACAGCCAGAACTTAGGCCCCTCTCAGCTGGGGCTCCTCTCCAGGCTGAGCAGCCCCAGCTCCCTCAGCCTTTCCTGGGCAGGGACCCTCCGGGAGCTCCTGTCCCTGCTGTGCTGAGGATCCAGAGCTGGACACAGCACTCCAGAGGTGCCTCCAGGGCTGGGCAGAGGGGCAGCATCACTCCCTGACCTGCTGGGAATGCTCATCTTGATGCCCCCAAGTATTTTGTTGGCCTTCTTGGCTTCCAGGTCACGGCGCTGGCTCAGGCACAGCCTGTTTATCATTTCTGAGGAGTCATCTGGATCCTCAGTATTGAATTTTGCGTGCGTAGTGCAAAAGCAATTTGCTGTTCATGGTTTCATTGCCAGGTTTTCAGGTATTGACAGCTTAAAGCTCTGTTTCTGCAAAAACTTCACATTTCTTTCTGCTATGGGTGTTTTAGTCGCAGCGATTTTTGTTCATTTGGGTTTATATATACACATTGCTGTAATATGATTTTAAAATTAATTTTTCCTATTCCTGGCAGACAATGTTTTAAAACCCTATTTAACCACAATTACAAATGGCTATAGTAATTCCCATCAGATATTGTGAGCATCACTCCATCATTCCCAAAATACAAAGGATATGAAACAATTGGAGGAAGTCTAGGGGGGACAACAACGTAGCTAAAAGGCCTGGGAGGGTTGGGAATATTCAGCCTGGAGAAGAGAAGGATCTGGGGAGACCTCAGCACCTTCCAGATCTAAAGGGGCTACATGGAAAGGGACTCTTGGTCAGACACCGTAGTGATAGGATAAGGAGCAATGGGTACAAATTGACAGAGGGAAAAGTTAGGTCACCTATTAGGAAGGAATTCCTCCCTGTGAGGGTGGGGAGGGCCTGGCAGAGGCTTCCCAGAGAATCTGTGGCAGCTCCTGGATCCCTGGAAGTGTCCAAGGCCGGGCTGGACGAGGCTTTGCGTGATCTGGTCTAGTGGAAGATGTCTCTGCCTGTGGCAGGAGGGTTGAGACTAAATGGCCTTTAAGGTCCATTCCAACCCCTTAACATTCCATGATTCCAGATCCACGAAAATACTTTAGTGACCGTGAAGTGGCAAGTGCGTGGGTGTGGCACTGAAGGCAAGATGGCTCTGTGGGTGAGAAAACCACCTGCATCACTTTGGGGCAGAAAAGCGATTTTTCCTTTTCCCGGCTTTTCCCGGTGGGCGTGGCCTGACCGAGGGGCGTGGCTTTGACGGGCACGTCCAACCAGTTATGGGCGTGGCCAAAGGGGGCGTGGCCAGGCGTGACCGCCGCGCCCTCTGCCCGCGGGGGTGCGGCCGCGCTGGGGGCGTGGCCGGGCGCGGAGTGGGCGTGGCCGCCGGCGGGGGCGTGGCCGTGCGCTCGCTCGCGGCGGAGCAGGAGCCGCCGCCATTTTGGTTCCGCCGCCTCGCTCGGCTCAGGCCCCGCCGCGGCGGCCGCTCGGTCCCGGTCCCGCCCCGGCCCCGTCCGCGCCCGGGCGGCCGCGGGGATGCGGCGCGGAGCAGCCCGTGCTCGGCCCCGGCCGCGCTGCCGCTGACACGGTGAGGAGCGGGCGGGCGGGCGGGCGGGGACTGGGACCGCCTCAGGCCCGCGGCTCGGGGGGAGGGGAGGCGCGCCGGGATCCGCCGCGGGGCCGCCCCGCACCCCCCCCGCATCTCCCCCGTATCCCCCCCGCACCTCCCCCGCACCCCCACACCGCACCCCCGCTCCCGGCCCGGTGGCGGGCGCTGGGTATCCCCGGCGACGGCGGGGGATCCCCGGGGGCGGCGGGGGGGGATCCCCAGCAGGGCCCGGAGCGCAGCGTGGACCCGTACGGGGAGCGGGGCGGGGGGTCCCTGACAGCCGGGGATGGGCCGGGGAGTCCCTGACAGCCAGGCCCGCACCGGGAGGCACCGGGGGATCCCTGACAGGGACCGCGGCGAGGGGCGGGGGATCCCCGCTGGCGGCGGGGCCCGGTGACAGGAGCGGCGGCGGCGGGGCCCGGGGCCGGGGCAGCCCCCGGGGGGTGCGGGAGCCTGACAGCCCCGCTCGGACGGGCGGCGGGGCCGCGGTGTCACCTGGCAGCGGCCCCGGGGCCCCTCCTGGCCCCCGCGTCCCTGCGGAGCGGGGCTGTGCCCGAGGCTGCGCATCCCCGAAGTTCTGTGTTTCCCCGGGCTCCTGCCCCGTGAGACGGGCGGGGGATGCGGGGCACGGAGCCGGGGGTCTCCCTGCTAAATATTTATGTGGATTTTTTGGGTTTTGGGATGCTGGCGGGTTTACTGGGTCAGCGTCTTGTAGACTTTGTCTTCCCCCTTCTCCAAAATCATACTTCTGAAATTTTACTTTCATTGCATTTTTAGTCCTGTTTTAGCTTTATTGGCCGTGAATTTGGGTTTAGGTGGTTGAGCCTTATCTCTCTTCTTTGATATCTTTTTGATCTCTCACATCAAAAGCCAAAATGTGTTCCCATCCTTGTTTCTCTCTTCCGTGGTCTCTTGACTTTCTGATTCCTGGTTTTGGCCCTTGGTTTGTGGTTCTTCACCCTGTTAATTATGTAGCAGAGAACTGGAAGCTGCTTGGAATGTGGGTTTCCATGCGATGGCCTCAGGACACGCATTCACTCTCCTAGCTGTGTGTTGTCAGGAGCCAGTAAGGAAACTGGAGGTGGTGGGAGCTCTGGGAGCAGGGACAGAACCTGTGGCTTTACCCTCATCCATTGAAATCTCCTCAGTTATCATTTTCAGGAGCAGTGCATCTTCTTTCCTGGTTTGTTTTGGCTGTCCTCCTTGCAGTAATTTAGATTGCACCTGCGGGTGTTGGGTTTTGGGGTGAATCCTGTAAAACTCGTGTTTCCCGTGGTCATCCTTGAGGACCTTGGGATCATCCCTGGTGCCTCTGTGGGAAACAGGGAAGTTCTGGCAGCTGCTTGAACATATGGGGAGAGATGGGCTCTAAAATCATCATCTGTCTGCCTGCTTGAGTTCTTAAGAAGTGTTCTTACTCAAAGCTTTTCTCAGCTGTCTGAGAGTATAAAAGAGAGACTTTCTTTTTTTTTCATTTTGAAGAGTTCTAAGTCTGAAACATCTTGGTTTAAAAGACAAAATTACCACAACTTCTTTTTGGACTTGATTTCATTGCTACAGGCAGTCGGTAGTTGTCTAAAAAGGTTTGAGTGATAATAACCAGTGACAAAATTTGAGTTACAATTTCCAGAAGAAGCTTTCTTTTTCCAGTTGTTTTCAGAAGTTTAAACTGTCCTGAAGGATATAAAAAGCAGTTTTTTTCCTCGGTGGAAGAGACAGACATAGTGGTAAAAATGGGAATGCTGTTTTCACAAGAGAAAAGTGGCAATAGCACATGTAGTTACTGAATTAAAAGTATTTTTAAATAGATATTGTTGGCTTTTTAAAAATTAAATTAATTTCTGCTGCTGTTGGAAGGGCTGGTGCTGTTGTGGACACATTCTCCCACTTCAGTGAGGTCATGAGTCCCATCCCCAGCTTGCAAAGGGGGGAAAAAATCTGTCATGAGACCTACTGTGATTGTTCTGTGACAGCAAAATCTTTGTTTTCCCCCGGTTTTCTGTCCGTTACCTGTGGCACAGGTGTGCCCATTCTGGCACTGGGATGGGTTGGGAATAACCAAAGGAATCTGTCTGGAGTTAAAGGAGAAATGCTGGTTTGCTGTGACCCTTATCTTTTAGTGGATGGAAATAAATAAATGGGATTTGTCCAGAAAAATCCCCTGGAAGGCACTGGATGTAGAGACCTCTCAGGGAGCTCCTGACTCACACTGTAGCACATGGGATAATATTTTAGGAGAGTTCCCAAACTGCTTTTCCCTCGGCAGTCAGCGTTGGCTGATGTTGGCACTCACAGCCTAAGGGTGGAGGAACCTTTGCTCCCGTCAAACACGGGTTGGTTATGCAGATTTTAGCAATTTTGCTTTTATTTGCATATGAATAGAATTACCCTGCACCTCCAAATTCAGCCCTGTGATTCCAGACCTGCAGTCAGGGTGTCAGCTGGGGCCAGGTTAAAAACCAGGAGAAACTCTATCTCTGCTTCCCAATTTTCCTCCCACCAGAGCACACTCGCAGGGTGTTCTCCTGTCTGTCCTCTGCCTTTCTTCCCACAAAACTCCTGTCCTGCTCTGCTTTCCCTGAGCTTGGCCTCTGCTCCCAGCAGTTCTGTGGAATATTCTTCCTGACAAGACAGGTCCCCTGGGATTTCTGTCTGTCAGAAACGCATCCAGCAGATTCTGATTGGAAAGTGTTTCATTTATTACCTCCTGTAACGCAAACAGGAACTTTATTCCTGATGCCTCCACCTCTAAATATTTTAAGGATGCTTGTGCAGGTGATCCTGGGGCCTTGAGCTCCTGTTTCCCCTGTTCAGGGATTGTGATGTAGAGAAATATTGTAAAGCTTTATCCCACTTTTTATTTCTCTTTTCTGAGTGTGGCAGCTGTCTTCCTTAGCAAATAAAAGGAGACAAGGAATTTGAGAGGGGACTGTGGGAGGCCATAGAGTTAGTAGTAATATTCTGGGATTTCTAACACTCAGCTGAATTGGTTTTAATGTTCCTTGGAGCTGAAGCAATGAAAAGAACCGAAATAAAAATATTCACCTTCCAAATATGACATGACAGTATTTTTTTATCAACAAAAGCAGCAGCAGGAATGAACTGAACGTCCTAAATTGAACGGAGGGGGAAGTCTCAGTTAATATTGCTGAGGGATGTGGGGTAACATATCTGGGAATCTGGCAGCAGAATCAACCCTTGGCATTTTCTTTCTGGGGAAGCAGAGGATCAGAAGAACAGAAATCTTAGCAGCTGATGGGCAGAGAGGGCTTGGGATGTGACACCAGGGGAGTAAGGATGAATAAAACTGTGTGTGGCATTAGAGAAACCATTAATGAACACCACTTAGTTCCAGGTGTCAAAACAGATGCTAAAATGCTTCACAGTTAATTTTTTTTGGGAAGAACAATTTCAGGAGGGATTTAAAATCTACAGAACTGAGGGGCTGGGAGTTTGATGTGATTTGCTTCGTAGGGAAGTGGTGAGGACATGTCTTGCTCATCACTTAAGAGGCCATGCAGGGATTTGGTACTGGATGGTTTTCAATCCAGCAAAAGTTTTGTTAACCTAAGATCTCATGGATGTAGGATAATTCAGAACAGGACTTGTAACTTTGTGCAGCTAACATGGAAAGCAGAGACACGGATAAGTACCTTATCTCACATGGTTAAATATGATCATTTTAGGTCTTTAAAGTCCCGAAACATCAGAGTTTTCAGGATAAGTTCATGCAAGTTTTTTTAGCTGCCTCTGAACTGTGGCTGTCACCACTTGGCTGCTCATTTGCTTTGACATCCACAAGGCTTTAAAGCACAACCTGCAGGAGGAATGGAACAGATCCTGCAGCAAGGCACATGGAGTGTGAGGAGTAGCACAGAGAAAGTAAAGTGAGAAGAGAAAACAAATAGTGGCATCACTGGGGAAACAGCTCCGAGCAAGGGAAGAGCCAAGGTACGCTTGAGAACACCTTGGAGACAGTGACAGGAAGCTTGGACTTGATAAGGCAGGGAGGAAACAGCACGTGGGGATTCAGGGAAATGAGCTTTGAGTGACAGACACCTATCCTGTGAATTAGTGGGGTAACTGGGGAATTGGGAGAAGATTACAGCGATTGAGGCAAAATGGTGATTAGGGCCAGGATTAGCATTTTTTTTTGTCTGTGTTGAGAGCAATTAATGGATAAATAAATGCCCTGCTCTGTGTTTGTGGGAGCCATCAATTTAGTGACTTTGTTTCTGGATAGTTACCCAGAAACATCCTCTTAGCAGAGAGTAGGGTGTGAACACGGTTTCTTTGCTCTGATTCCCACCGTGCACTTTGGGTTTTGCAGTTTCTTGCAGTTGCTTTCGTATTTGAAGCTGATTCATTAATTTTACTTGTAAGAAAATGTCTGAAGTATTGTCACTGCTCTGCACCGCAGTCACTAGAGAAGGAAATAGCTGTGTGAGCACAGATTTGAGAGTTGCATAATGGCATGTGGGATTGTCCCTTTGCTTGGACTTGAATAATACAAATTCAGGCTTCAGTTCAGAATTGTTTACCTGCTGGCCAGTTTTCCTTGGAGATTGATATAAATGAAAAAGCTCATTTTTGGTGATGTGGTGAAGCCTGTTGGACTAACTGGGCCTTGAACTGGGCAGTGCCACTGGCTCGCTTTCTGTGTCCATGTCACACTGCTCTACCCGTTTTTTCTCCTTATAAAATGGAGATTTTATCTAATTACCCCTGGTCTTATGAGTAATAATTACAGGTTTGATTTCTGAGGATGTGCGTAGTTGGAAAGCCAGAGCTGCAGATAGAAACCCCGTGAATAATGTGCACAGAACACATGGAAATAAGTTTATTTTCTCTGAGGACACAGCCAGGGAAGCCTGGCTTTGTGATGGGCTGCATCTGGTGTTCCCAGCAGCATTTCTTCTCCCCCCACTAATCCTGGCATCTGTCCTCCAACCTGTGTCCACTGCAGTTGCCTTGGTGCTCTCTGGTGTCACTTTTCACATTCCTGATGCTTTCCCCTTCCCTGCAGTGTCTTTGCTCCAGAGCCACCCCAAAAACAGCTCCTTTGCTGCTGCTTCCCCAGTTCTTGTGTGCCCTGGGAGCTGTGGGACCTGCCACGTGCTCTGTGATCCAGTGGGCTCCTGCTGACCTGCCAGGGGGCCAAACATCTCAGAAAAGTGCTGGGCTCCTTGAGACCTTGATTTGAAACTCATTTTGCAGTCCATGACATCTCTCCATGCAGTTCCTCACAATTCAGCCTTAATGACTGTAGAGAAGATAAGGACAGAAGTTTCAGGCTGGTTTGCTGCCTGTGGTACACTTTTCAGCAAATCTGTGTTTTTTCAGACCTGTTTCTGATCCATTTCATTTCAAAAACGATAAAGGTATTTATGTGCTGAAGATATTTAAACATTTTCTCCTTAGAATGCCCCCAGAACAAATATCTTTTCAGTGCCTTGAGTGAGCCTGCAAGAAAGATGGAGAGAGAATTTTCCAAGGGTTTGGAGACAGGGCAGAGGGGAATGGCTTCATGGTTATATCTTGGCACAGGCTGCCCAGAGAAGCTGTGGCTGCCCCTGGATCCCTGGATGGGTTCCAGGCCAGGCTGAACAGGGCTTGGAGCAACCTGGGATAGTGGAAGATGTCCCTGTCTGTGGCAGGGGTGGGATGAGATGATCTTCCAGGTCCCCCCCAGCCCAAACAGTTCTGGGATTTTGGGATTTTTGCCTGCATGATAAAGCTACAAAGAGCACAGGTTGGTTTGTTCTCTGGCAGGGAGGGAAGCTCAGGGCTCAGAGTCTGTGTTGCACAAGGGTCTGGGGACCCTCACAAACTAGAGGTTGACTCTAATTTACTTTTGCTGTAGTTAAGATGAAAAGGTTCCCTCTCTTATTTTATGCTAAATAGGTCAATTCTATATTTCTAACAGTGTCTGGGCTGATGGAAGTGTGGACTTCCCTCTTCCTGTGCTTCAGGAAGCACAAACCAGCATATGAATGTTTGGTGGGATTGGCTTCTGTTCTCCCATCCTCCTTCCTGAATTGTGGAAAGTCCTTAACTAACAAGCGGATTTTGTGGCGTGTTTGTAAACTGATGCACATGTGGCTTAAGCTCAACTTTCTTGGTGGCTCAGATAATTAAAACCAGAGTATTTCTGGGGTTTGGATGCTTTCTCATGGTTTTCATTTGCCTGCTCCTTCCTTAGATGCAGCTCTTCCAGTTGATCCAGAAGCAGCAAGACTGGGACTAACTGGGTTCTGGTTATAAATAAGAAAATTACTTTGATGATCAATATTAAAATTTGTAGCCATCATTTGAAGTGTCTTGTGGATAATTTGGAAATTATAATAGTCACATACTTTTTATTTTTCACTTACCATTTAAAAGTGTTTTATAGATAAATTGTGGTTTGGAAGGAGGTGACTGGAAGGTTGGTGTCTTGGAGCATCATCTGCTGTGCTTGTCTGAAATACAATTGTTTGCTTTCTAATTGGTTTTATTATGAATTTAATTTCTAATAGAAAATCCATGTTTATTCTGTCTGTCTTTTTACCCCACAGAGTGAAAAATGTTGACTGCCCATAGTGGAACAGCTCTTCTGAGGAACATATCTCTGTAAATCTTCCCTAAAATCACCCGAAGGCAAATATTCCGCCTGTGATGGACCCTCGGAATACTGCTATGTTAGGCTTGGGTTCTGATTCTGAAGGGTTTTCTGGGAAAAGCCCCTCTGTGGTAAACATTGGCACATTGGTGGGCAAAGGGGAAGCAGAGCTCGAAGGCTGCACCAAGGACGAGGAGGACGGGAAGAAGAAGAGCCGGGAGGGGAACGCGGAGAGCGGCAAGAGCGAAGCTCTGGGCGATGCACAGCAGCAATTCTCGGTGAAGGAAACAAACTTCTCAGAGGGAAACCTGAAACTGAAGATTGGCCTTCAAGCAAAGCGGACAAAAAAGCCTCCCAAGAACCTGGAGAATTATGTCTGCCGGCCTGCCATAAAAACCAGCATCAAGCAGCCAAGAAGGGCTCCCAAGAGTGGGAAGATGACAGAGGAGAAGAACGAGCACTGTCCTTCAAAGCAAGTGAGTGATGTGTCTGTGGGGTGATTTGCAAGTCATGGTACATTTAAGCTGTGTTTAAAAGCTTCATCATCTCTGCACCACCGTGCTCTGCTGTTTTTCTGTGAAACCTCTGATGCTGAAGTATCTGGAGTTTGAAATGGTTTTATTTTTTGGCCATTAGCAGCAAAAAATGTTCTTTCACAGTTTTCCAATTTGTTGTTTCAATAGCAGTGAAAGATAATTCCCATGTTCACTTGAGGTAGATTCATTGCTGAAAAGTAATGGGGAGGTTTTTAGTCTCTTTTCTGTAACAAAGTGGAGGGTTTTGGGTGTCTTGTCTCTCTTGAGATGGGGCTCTGGATGTGCTCTGGTGGTTGGATTTATATTTTTTCCTACCTGTTCAAACCAATTGTTTTACTGTGTTTAACCTCTCACTGCTGTGAACAGCTCAAGGCAGGCTCTGAAAAGTAAAATAGACTTTTCCAAATGAGTTAGAAACCAGCCTGGTGATAACCTGCATGTAAATGCAGTGGCTGGAGAGATGTGCCAGGGCTTTTCCAAACACCAGGAAATAGCCCTGCCTCGAGGATTTGTTTTTATGATCTCCATGATGTAATCAGTAAGAGCAGCAGTAGCAGATAGGGAAAATAGGATAAATAGCAAGGATTACAAATATAGTTGCATAGATGCTAAATTTTTGAAGGATTTGGTTACAGCCTGCTCTTTTTTCCAATAAACATTAAAGTTTTGTTAATGGAATGTTAGAATATACCCTTATGTAGTACTGCCAGGTGATTCAGCAGGGGAATCCAGGGAATCCCTGGAAATTGGAGTCTTTTCTTTGCAGGGGTTGTTTGTTCAGGGGGCTCCTGCTCCAGAGGTCCCCAAGGCTGGAGCATTTCCATTTCTCCAGCTTGTGTCCTGTTCTCAAGGCTCCCTGCATAAATCTGTCCTGGCAGATCTCCTAAGGCAGAGCCTGCCCAGGGGGAAGGAAAATTCCTCACCTTGTGTGTCTGACATACCCAGACCTCTTCCTTTCCCCTGGCACACCCTGCCTGGAATTGGCCTTGAGGAAGAGTCACCTTAAAGAGAAGTGAAATTTGGGGATGACTTCATTGTGGCCTTCCAGTGCCTGAAGGGATCCTGCCAGAGAGAGACTCTTTACAAGGGCCTGGAGTGCCAGGACAGGAGGCAGAGTTAAATGGGATATTGGGAAGGAATTCCTCCCTGTCAGGGAGGTGAGGCCATGGCACTGAGTGCCCAGAGCAGCTGGGGCTGCCCCTGCATCCCTGGAAGCTTCCAAGGCCAGGCTGGATGGGGCTTGGAGCAGCCTGGGACAGTGGAAGGTGTCCCTGCCCATGGCAGGGGGTGGAGTGAAATCTTTAAAATCCCTTTTAGGCCAAACCAGTCTGGGATTCTGAGTAACAAATGATGTGCTGACAAAACAAGTGTGCTGGATGTCACGTGTAAGGACTAAAATTGCCTTTTCCAGACTCCACAATGCACTCACATTGGGGTTTTTCCTCCACTGGAGAGAGAGGTGTTTTTAGTCAGCCTATTGGACAAGAAATTCTCCAGTGTACGTTGCGTAACTTAAAATTTTGGCAATGGCCTTTATTTTACATTCTTCTATTTCAGAACAAACTTATTACTTCTAATGATGTTTCTAACTTCGACTTGAAAAACATTGGAAGAGTTGATCACAGTTTGTTATTACACTGATGGTTTGCTTTTTTCTTTTTTTCTTTTTTTCTTTTTTTCTTCTTTTTTCTTTTTTCTTTTTTCTTTTTTCTTTTTTCTTTTTTCTTTTTTCTTTTTTCTTTTTTCTTTTTTCTTTTTTCTTTTTTTTTCTTTTTTCTTTTTTTTTCTTTTTTCTTTTTTCATTTTTTCTTTTTTCTTTTTTCTTTTTTCTTTTTTCTTTTTTCTTTTTTTTTTAATTTTTTCCTTTTTTTCTTTTTTTCTTTTTTCATTTTTTCATTTTTTTTTTTATTTTTTCTTTATTTTATTTTATTTTGACAAGACTCTGTTGCAATGAGTTGAGTATTGGGCCACTCTGGAATGTCCAACCAGTGATTTCTCTCGATGTCTGAATTGAGGTGGCCCCTGCAGCTGAAAATCTCTTTATTCAGGGAAGGTTTAATGTTAAGTTAATCAAGGGAGGTTTAGGTTGGGTGTCAGGGAAAGGTTCTGGAAAGGTGCTGGCACTGCCCAGGCTCCCCAGGGAATGGTCACAGCTCCGAGGCTGCCAGAGCTGCAGGAATATTTGGACAACACTCCCAGGGATGCACAGGGTGAGGTTCTTGGAGTGTCTGTGCAGGGCCAGGGGTTGGATTGGGTGATCCCTGTGGGTCCCTTTCAGCTCAGGACATTCCATAATTCCCTGATTCTACGTCTGAAAGGCACCACTGCGTCTGGAGCCTTTCCCTTTGCATCAAGAGATCGTGCCCTGGGAGTTTTTACCAGAGAAAATAATCAATATTTGAATTCGCATGGTGACAGCAGGGATTCTTCATCCTTGACATCTTTGTTTATACACCAGGATTTTTTTTTTTTCCCAGAGATCCATCCCATTTCAAATGGAAAGCAGAAAGGGAGGCAGCTATTCCTGATGTTGTAGAATATTATTGATGTGGTGCATGACACAGTTGATACCATGTCGGTTTTAGATTGCAGCTCCTCTCCTTGCAGTCGCTGCTCTCCTGCCTGGCGAGCAGCCCTGGTGTGTGATGCAGAGGATGCAGATCTGTTGCATTAAATTTGCATTATTTACAAGAGTTTCAAATCCCTGACTCATGATAACTCACTTTAGATGCTCTGCTCTCTCCTGAGTTGTTCTGAGATGGTGTTTAAGTCTGTCTGTTTCCTGCTGCCATTTTGCACTTTGAATTGTTAGAAATGACACTAAACAACATCCTGCTGATTCCTGAAGTGGGATTAGAAGTGTCTGTGTGGAAATAAATGGGAATGATGGCTTAAAACCATCACATGTTTCGAGTATAGTACCCAAGGGTTGTTTTTTTTGTCTTACTGCCATGTAATAAAGCGAGTTTTAGCACTGCAAATTACACTACAGCAAAGGAAAGCTATCCATGAATTTTTGCTGTGGATGCAGAGGAGGGGAAAGCAAACATGTGACCCATTCAGAGCCAGGTGTGGCTTTACTTGGAGCTCTGAAACGGAACTTTCTGTTCTTTTGAAGGAGCAATAAAGAATTAGAATGAAAATTTAGCACTTGCAGCGTGCACAGTTAACCACTGAAACACAAAGAGAAGTAGTGGAATTCTTCTCCTGGGAATAGCAGTGTTAAAATGAAAATAGCAGGAGAATCCTTTGCACTGCCATCTCTGACAGGTTTTTCCCTGTTTAGTGCTGACAGAACTCATAAAATTTGGGGAGTGTTTTCAGGTATGTGAATAGAGGGTTTATCTCCAGTCTGAGGGGGAGTGGGTAGGTGAGGTAAGTTGGAATCACACAACTGTTCAGGTTGGAAAAGCCCTCCCAGCTCATGGAATCCAGCTGTTCCCCAGCTCACAGAATCCAGCTGTTCCCCAGCTCACAGAATCCAGCTGTTCCTGACCCCAGCTGCCACATCCACACCTTTTTGAACACTTCCAGGGATTGCAATTCCACCACTTCCCTGGGCAACATTTCCCTTGTATATTTACAATTTGTCCTCCAGAAACACGTAGACATAAAAGTTAATAAATATTTTTCTGAGGAGAAAATCATAGAGCAATAAAGGGAATCCCAGAAATGACTGAGATTCCCAGGTGTTACAAGAAACAAAATTACTGAAATAGCCAGGCAGTGTTCAGTTTGCTTTTTGACACCAAGTATGGATTTAATTCTTTCAAAAAGTGTCCTGGGGCAGGCAGACATTGCTGGGCTAAGCCCAAAAACCTGAGCCTTGAACAAAAATAGACATTTTTCCCCTGTTAGTTCAGAGGATGGTGTGTAGGAAAGGTTCAGCTCTGCTGGCAGAGGTGCAGCACTGAAGCACATAAAAAGCAAGAAGTGACAGCAGCAGCCTGTGTAATTCTCACTCAGTGGTAACACAGGGCAGCAGGTTGGGACTCGCCCTCCTGCTCCATCTCCTTATTCCTGTGTAAAAATGCTGAGTGCAGGATTCTGGAGCTCTTCCTTTTGCCTTTGGTCATGCAGGGAACTTCGCTGATGAAATCACAGCCACCAGCTGGAAAAGTTTCAAGCGAAAAAGTTTCAAGCAAAAAAGTTAAAAAGCTGAAGAATTGCTTTTTTATTTTTTTTTATTTTTTATTTTTGATAGCTCAAGAATATTTCCTGCAGGATCTAGGACATAGCTTTTGTCTTACACTAATTCCACAGAATCATTGTTTTCCTGGTAGTTCAAACTTGCTTTTAGAAAAGACTAAAAAGTCTTGGAGGTGAAAAATAAACAGCATTTTTATTTGGGGAATTGCACAGAAGATGTTGATGCCACAACTACAAAACAATTCCTGTGATTCCTCAGAATGCTTGTTTGAATTATAGTCTGAGCATTGGCCTGAAGTACAACAGCCAAAACAATAATGGGTAAATCTGTGTATGTGCATAAAAAATCCTTATTGCTTTCCAGTGGCTCTCAAGAGAAATACCAAACATTTTTATTAAAAGGCTGGTTCCTTCTAATTACTTCAGGTGTTGGAAGCTGAGACTAACTTGTGTTTTGTAATTTGGATTTAGTTGAGAAGTGTGACACCAGACTTGATAGATGTCCCTGTTCTCTGGAAAGATCAGCTACCCCTGAGCTTCTTGCAAATAAATACCAAAGATAATGACAGTAAATAATGGGCTAGCAGTAATAAACTGAGACTGTGCTGTAGTGTAACAACAGATGCCCTTTTTAGAATAAAGATTTTTTGCTGTTTTTGGTGCCTGTGATGATTCTGGAATCACAGAATTGTTCAGGTTGAAAAGGACCTTTAAGATCGAGTTCAGCTGTTCCCTGTGTCTCCAGTGATGGATTATAACTTGTTGATAGTTTATATCAAAATAACCTGGAATTATTATTCCTCAGATGAATGGTGCAAGTTGAAAAACTGTATGTTCACAGTTAGGAGATACAGAACTTTCAGTTCAGCTCAGTGTCAGACTAAGAATAATATGAATTTTATAGAAACTTAACATGTTTTTTGCAATTGCTTTGGGCAATACTATTATTGGATGGATTCTTAAACCAGACAGTTGAACTAAAGATTGTACAGGAACAAATGTTTCAGTTTTTAAAGCACAAAATGCTTTTTGATGCAACGTAATCTCGCCCTTTTGAACAGCTTTGTGCCCAGATGGGCCATTTCATTCCATCTGACACCACAGGAACGTAGAGCAGGGCTTGAAACTTGGGCTGAAAAGGCACAGAATTCCAGGAAAACTGTTTTAGTCTACTTTTTATGGCATTGTCCATTTGATTGAGGCAGCGGTGAAGAAGTTTGAGGCAGGTGCTTGTAGAGACAGGAGGTGAGACTGGGTGAAAGAAACACTCAGGAGATGGTGATGTTGTTTTCCTTTTTCTGCAGTCCTCGGAAATCTGTCTGATTAAAACCTGATTTGTGCTTCTCTAATACATCTGTGCATTTGTCCAAGTCAGGGAGGGAAGCAGGGCTCAGGAGGGAATTTAGTGCTGAATGGTGCCCTGTGAGCCCAGTTTGCAGCCCCTGGAGCTGGGGACACATTTACAGATCCATGGGAGCAGCCTCTGAAGCCCTGAGGATGTTCTGTCACTTGGGCTCGACTTCAGCTCTCTGCTTCCCATCCCACAGAACACTTGTGTGGGCACAGGGAGTTATTCCAGGGAAGCTGGGCACCTTTCCTGTCCCCTCTGCAGGTGACAGTCCTGGCTGCTCCCCATTTCCCAGCTGGGGGTTTGAGTATTCCAGGGGGAGCTGGCTGTGTCCATAAGATCTCAGCTGTCACAGGAGAGCTGGGCTGAGGGTCAGCCTGACCCCATGGCCACAGGCTGTAACACTGTGGGGCTGTGTCCTGTACAGGGTGTCCTGGGGGTGTCCTGGGGGTGTATCCCAGGGGGTGTATCCCAGGGGGTGTATCCCTGGGGGTGTATCCCTGGGGGTGTATCCCAGGGGGTGTATCCCAAGGGATGTCCTGGGAATGTGTCCAGGAGTGTGTCCTGGGGGCTCTGGGGCTGGTGTGACCAGGGTGTGGCTGTGTGTCCTGGGGTCTGGGAGGTGTGTCTGAGGGGAAGGAAGGGGTGTCCTGGGGGTCTCCAGAGACCCCTGGGGGTGTGTCCTGACAATGTGTGTGAGATCTTTGCCCTGGGGGGACTCGGGGCTGTGTTCAGGGGGTCCCTGGGGGTGTTCTGGGCTTTGTTCCAGGGAGTGGCCTGGGGGTGTTTCCCAGAGGGTGTCCAGGGCAGGGGGTGTGTGCTGGCAGAGTTAAAATGTGGCTGAGGTTGATTTACCTGATCCCCTCAGTGTATGAGCACTGGAGTCCAGTTCTTCCACTGCACAGAAAATGTCCTTTCTGTTCCTGAAGTTTGGGGCTGTGCATGATTGCAGTTTGATTTTGGTACCTGTCTGCAATACTCTTACTTGTCCAGTGGGATCCTCCTTAGTGGCAGCAATGCCTGCTATTCACTTCAACCAAAAATCTGAAATTTTTAATGATACAGAATGCAAGAAGAAGCTTTGACTCTGTGGCTGATGTTGGGAGTTTTTTAAATGTTTCTGCAGCCACTGCAACCTCCTTCAAAGGAAACATCTCAAGATGTTTCTATTGGAAGTTACTGGATGAAATTTTGTCCTTAAAAATTTCCCTCCAAAATGTTTCTGTTAATCATGCTGATTATTAAGTAGATTTATGGCCAAAAGAAAAAAAAATCCCATATAAGAATTTTGGATTTAAAAATGCTGAAAAGAATTACAGACTTTTTTGACGTCTTGTCTGACGTGTCACTAGATGCTTCCTGTTTTGCTATTCATGTTCTTTGAAATAATTTTCAGTGTGCTTGGGAAACTCACTCACCCTTAGATGAGAAATAAGCCTTCCAGGGCACACGCCTTCAGCTTTCAGAGGATCCGTGTTTGATGCTAAAGTCTTGTTTTCAGAATCCTGGCATCTTGCTCAGATCAAAGCTGGTGTTTGGAAGGGTTTCGTTAGTTATGTATTTATTATTTAAGCGTCGACTCAAACTTCCAAGCTCTTTGTTTGGAAATAGAGGTGAGCAGAGCCTGCCAAGAGGCGTTGGATACCCAGCAGTGGCAGTGAGAGCACCACAGAACTTGGCCCAGGGGGTGGCAGAGCACCCAGGAGGAGCAGAAGAAAGAAGGAAGAGTGTGGATACACTGATGGCTGAGCAAATACAGGGATGAGGAGCTGAATTCCCAAGTCAATATTTAGGTGGATTTTTTTGAAATCCCCTGAACAAAGGAGATTTTTCTTGCACATTCTTGTCAGAATTTCAGGCTGTAGAAAGGAGGCTGCAGCTCTCTGAAGTCTGCTCGCTTTAATACTCGTTAGTGACTCTCTGGCACTCAGAGTCTGCCCCAGGGAATTCCAGGAGTGCAGGCTCGGGGTGGTGTCACACTGACTCAGGAGTTTCCAGGCAGAAAGAACCCCCTCTCCTGCTCCATCCCTGCAGGAAGCAGCAGCCCTGGATTTGGGGTGCCTGGGGGTCACTGCAGAGCCTCCCATATTACCCAAACAACTGCTTCTCATCTCACCAGTGTCCAGCTGGATCCAGGCTGCAGCCTCCTGGTTAAGTCCTGCTGGTGCAGCTGACTGAACAAATCCTTCACGATCAGCAGCAGAGCTGGCTGTTCTGGGGGAATCCAGGCTGTCCCTTCCTTCAGCCTGTGTAGGTGTTTGCTGTAGGTACAGCTCTGGGATCAGGGTAATGCTGACTGTAATCAAGTGCAGGAAGTGGCAGGCCATTGCCAGAGCAGTTTTTATTGCAGAGGGATGAACAGCTGTGGCATTGATGTCTTTACTGTTTGTTCTGGTAGGTCCCAGAAGGTTTTTAAATTGGGAATGAAATCACAGAATCACGATGACTTTGGGCTGGGAGGGACCTTGAAGCCCATCCCAACCCACCTCTGCCATGGCAGGGGCACCTTCCACCATCCCAGGGTGTTCCAAGCCCTGTCCAGCCCAGCTTCAGACACTTCCAGGGGTCATGGGGCAGCCACAGCTTCTCTGTGCCAGGGCTTCCCCACCCTCACAGGGAAGAATTTCTTTGATTTATCCAACCTAAATTTCCTCTCTATCAGTTTGAAGCCATCCCACCTTGTCCTGTCACTTCAGTTCCTGATGAATTGTCCCTCTCCAGCTTTCCTGGAGCCCCCTCACATCCTGCAAGGGGCTCTGAGGTCCCCACACAAAGTTCTCCAGGCTGATCATTCCCAATTCTCCCAGTCTTTCTTCATAGGGAAAGTGCTCCAGTCCTTTCAACAACTTCATGGCTTCCTCTGGACTTGCTCCAACAGTTCCAAGTCCTTCTTATGCTAGGGACATCAGAACCATGGGCAGAATTATCTCATCAGGGGTCAGAGCCTTCCATCTCAGCCCCTGCTTGGAGTGAAAGTATCCCCTGCACTTCAGAGATGTGTTGGGCACTGTATGTAAAGAATGTCCTTCCAAAATAAAAGATTAATTTGTTGAGATGTTCTCAATAGGATTTATGAAGGTAATAGATACTGCAAATTTGATTTTAACCTTTACAGAATAAATTTCAAGTTGGGTTAGGTCTGAACTGGCAATAAGTGTGAGTTTCAGTTATTCCATGTGTGTGAATTATCACCTCCCCCCCACCCCCATGCAAACAGAATAATTTGAGTTATTTTATTTTGCTTATTTCCCTGACTGTCAGTGTTGTGCTGGGAGAAGCTGTTGCTGCAGGGGCTGTGGGGACACGACTGAGCTGCCAGCAGGGCTGTGCAGGGACAGGGTGACAGTGCCTTGCAGGGCACTGCTCAGCTGCTGCTCAGCACCATGTGAGCTCTTCAAGTGCTCTCACACTATAAATAGCCCAGCACTTTGTTGTTAGTGGATTTTTATTAATAAACATCAACAGTATTTTTGGAGAATATTCAAAATAATTGGGGGACAGATTAAATGGTTTATATTTCCAGACTGGGAGGGAGTTTGGGTTTAGTTAACATCAGGAAAGCCTCAGCATGTCCACCGTTTTAAAATATTGCTTTAAATATGAATATCACTATTGTTTGCTGAATGTGTTTATTTTATTATGACATTTTATTATTTAAATTATTGATATTACTGTTGTTTGGTTTAATATTAATGGGATGATGAAGCCTCTGTTTATACCATGATCCTGTTACCAGAGCAAGTGTTAATCACTGAAACATAAAAAGATAGTGTGTTACTCAGTGATACTCTGTACTCTGTTCCTAAAGAGTTTTTGTTGTTTTGTTTATTAACTCTTAGGACCCTTCAAAGTCTTACAAGAAAGCTGGAGAAGTTGCATCAGTTGAGTTACACGTGGAAGAAGGTCTCCAAGTAGAAACAGCCCCTTTATCTAAGAAAGTTTCCCCACTGCATTCTGAAATGACAGATTATATAAAGTCATCTCCTCCGACTCTTATCAGTAGCCATAACTCTGACTTAAAGGATAGAACAGAAATTAATGGAGCAACAACTGTCACAGAAAAATTGGCTCAACTTATTGCAACCTGTCCTCCTTCCAAGTCTTCCAAGACAAAGCAGAAGAAGCCTGGAAGTGGAAATGGAGCTGCGTCTGGTTTGGTGAAAGACTCCGGGAAGAAGCTGCCAGGAGCCATAACTGCGAGTGGGCTGGTTAACAAAGATTTGGTGAAGAAACTGCCAGGCTCTGGGATTGCTGTTGGATTGGTGAACAAGGACTCAGGGAAGAAGCCATTAGGGATTGGCAGCGCAGCCATATTGGTTAATAAAGACTCTGGGAAGAAGCCCCAAGCAATCAGCCCCTTAATTGGATTGGTTAGCAAGGATTCTGGGAAGAGACCTCCAGGGATCAGCACTCCAACATTAGTCCACAAGGATTCGGCGAAGAAGCAGCCAGTGACCAGCTCTGCAGTTGGATTGATCAGCAAAGATGTGGGGAGGAAACTTCCAGGGATCAGCACTCCAACTGCACTGACTAACAAGGAACCTCTCAAGAAGCCAGTAGGGATCAGCACTCCAGCAGGATTGGTTAACAAAGATGCTGGGAAGAAGTTGTTGGGAATAAACAGCCCTACAGGTCTGCTTAACAAGGATTCTGGGAGGAAGATGCCAGGGACTGGGAACAACACAGTTCTGGTTAACAAAGACTCTGGAAGGAAGACACCAGGGATTAGCAGCCCGATGGGACCGGTTAGCAAGGACCCTGGGAGGAAGATGCCAGGAATTAGCAGTCCCGTGGGATTGGTTAGCAAGGACTGTGGGAAGAAGCCAGCAGGGATTGGCACTCCGGCTGGTTTGGCTAGCAAGGACTCTGGAACTCTGAAAGCAGACTCCCTCGTGCCCTCCTCAGAGCCCTTTAAGCTTCCTTGCAATTCAAACCTCAGCAGCCTTGAAAGCCACGAGCCTGCGGATTTACTGAAGGAAAATACTACCAGCAAAACCTTTGAGAAGCACATTATGAGACAGAGCAAAGAAAGTATCTTGGACAAGTTTTCAATTCGGAAAGAAATTGCTGATGTAGGCAAAGAGATGTTCAGTGAAGGAATGTGTGTTCCACAGGATGCCTACTCATCTAGTGAGAAAGGGATTTATGAAACGTCTAAGCACGAAAAGCAGCCTCCTGTTTATTGCACTTCACCAGACTTCAGGACAGGAGGTGCCTCGGAGGTGTCGACAGCCAAGTCCCCGTTCAGTGCAGTGGGAGAGGGGAATCTCCCATCTCCTTCCCCCACCGTGTCTGTCCCCACCCTGAACAGGAGCCTCTCCACAGCCTCCTCCCAGCTGGCGTCCAACTCATTGCACTTAAGTTCCACGGCAGAGCTCTTGGAAGGCATTTCAGATCCGATGGGCAAAGCAGCGTTCTCCTCGGACAGCACCCTTCTGAGCCTGAACAGGACATTGAACCACAGCCTCAGCACCGATTTTAAAGGTGCTGAGAAAGACTTAAGTGATTCAAAAGCATCTTACGTGGAAACTTCAAGAACAAGTCCTCCCACAGGGAAAAAGCCCATTTTGGCAGCTGAGACGAGCATCCACGCTACTGTCACCCCTTCAGTAGTTAGTTTTACCAGCTTGTTTGGTAGCAAGCAGTTCCTCAAGATCGGTGCAATAGCTGCATCCGAGAAATCCTGCCAAGGAGCAAAAAACCTGAGCAGCACTCAGCAATCCAAACCTTTAAAGAAAAGGAAAGGAAGGAAGCCACGATGGACTAAAGTGGTGTCAAGAAGCGCGTGCCGACCTCCAAAGGGTCTGGAACTAGAAAGGTCAGAGCTTTTTAAAAACATTTCATACAGTGCACTATCAAGCAGTAATTTGGAGCAGGCCAAATTCCTGAAAAACATCGGATCGTCCTCATTTGTGGAGCACGAATTTGTCAAACATCAGTTGCCAAAGCTGAATGAAACTAATGGACAGTCTCTGGCACTGCTGTCTGAGACTGACAAACAAACTCAGAAGTTCTACAGTGCTCACAAACAACCCTCCAGCTTGTGTATGTCGGATGATTTCTTACCTGACATATATAAACCCAAGAGAGGAAGACCTAAATCCAAGGAAATGCCAGAACTCGAAGGTCCCCCCAAAAGAACTCTTAAGATCCCAGCATCAAAAGTCTTCTCAGTACAGTCAAAAGAAGAGCAAGAACCTCCAATTTTGCAGCCTGAAGTTGAAATTCCCTCCCTAAAGCAAAGCTTATCAGGACAAGGTTTTCCTAAAAAGAGAGGGAGACCTAAAAGGCAGATCCGGTCGTCGATTAAAATGAAACCTCCTATTCTGTCTGTGGCACCTTTTGTTGGAACAGAGAACTCAAGCAAGATGGGGCCTGAAAGTGATCAGCATCGACCCGGGGAGTTCTTTGAGAGGAAGGACCAGCTCCGAGGGCCAGAAGAAGTCCAGAGCCCCAGTATTTGTAGCATGAGTGATTTGGAAGTAGACTCAGACAGAAAAGTTGCCAAGAGAAATAATGGACAGTTAATGAAAACAATTATTCGAAAAATAAATAAAATGAAAACTCTGAAGCGAAAGAAACTTCTGAATCAGATTCTGTCCAGTACAGTGGAACCAAATACCAAAGGGAAGATGCAATCCAAGCTCCACAACACCGTGTCAACTCTTGCTGCCACATTTGGTTCAAAACTAGGCCAGCAAATCAATGTCAGCAAGAAAGGAACAATTTACATAGGAAAAAGGAGAGGGAGGAAACCTAAAGCTGTCCTGAATGGCATTTTAGCCAGCAGCGCTGCCAGTCTGACAGTTCTGGAGAAGTCTGCCCAGCAAGCTCCTGGTACCTCCCTAGGACAAGTCCTTCCCCACTTGCTGCCCTCGGCAGCGAATCCCTCGGAGATCCTCCCGTCCCCGGTTTGCTCGCAGTCCTCGGCCGTGAGCGGGGGGCAGAGCCCCGTGAGCAGCGACGCGGGGTTCATCGAGCCCAGCTCGGTGCCCTACCTGCACCTCCACTCCAGGCAGGGCAGCGTGGTCCAGACACTCGCCATGAAGAAAGCAGCCAAGGGGAGGAGGAGGTTGTCGCCGCCCACGCTGCTGCCCAACTCCCCGTCCCACCTGAGCGAGCTGACATCGCTCAAAGAGGCCACCCCTTCCCCCGTGAGCGAGTCCCACAGCGACGAGACCATCCCCAGCGACAGCGGGATAGGCACCGACAACAACAGCACTTCAGACCGGGCCGAGAAGTTCTGCGGGCAGAAGAAGAAAAGGCACTCGTTCGACCACGTGTCCCTCATCCCACCCGAGACTTCCACCGTGCTGAGTAACCTGAAGGAAAAGCACAAACACAAGTGCAAGCGCCGCAGCCACGATTACCTCAGCTACGACAAGATGAAGAGGCAGAAGCGAAAAAGGAAAAAGAAGTATCCCCAGCTCCGAGGGAGGCAGGACCCCGACTTCCTCGCTGAGTTAGAGGAGTTAATAAGTCGATTAAGTGAAATTAGAATAACCCACAGAAGTCACCATTTTATACCCCGAGATTTGCTGCCTACCATTTTTAGGATAAATTTCAATAGTTTCTACACCCACCCTACTTTTCCTTTAGATCCTTTGCACTACATTAGAAAACCTGATTTAAAGAAAAAGAGAGGCAGGCCTCCAAAAATGCGGGAAGCGATGGCAGAAATGCCTTTCATGCATAGCCTCAGCTTTCCCCTGTCCAGCACCGGGTTCTACCCCTCCTATGGCATGCCTTACTCCCCTTCTCCCCTGGCAGCTGCTCCCATAGGATTAGGTTATTATGGAAGGTACCCTCCGACTCTTTACCCTCCTCCACCCTCTCCTTCTTTCACCACCCCCCTGCCCCCACCTTCCTACATGCATACAGGCCACCTGCTTCTCAACCCCACTAAGTACCACAAGAAGAAGCATAAACTCTTGCGCCAGGAAGCGTTCCTCACCACGAGCAGGACTCCTCTGCTGTCCATGAGCACGTACCCCAGCGTCCCACCCGAGATGGCCTACGGCTGGATGCTGGAACACAAGCACAGGCACCGCCACAAGCACCGGGAGCACCGCTCTTCCGAGCAGCCGCAGGTTTCCATGGACACCATCACGGCCAACAGCTCCTCCAGAACGGTTCTGGAGTCCTTGAAGCGCTACAGGTTTGGGAAGGAGGCTGTCGGCGAGAGGTACAAACATAAAGAGAAACACAGGTGCCACATGTCTTGTCCTCACCTGTCACCTTCCAAGGGTTTGCTGAGCAGAGATGAGCAGTGGGTCAGGAGAGAGCCCTCGGAGTCTAATTCCTTGGCGCTGGGGTTGCAGACACCTCTGCAGATAGACTGCTCCGAAAATTCCCCAGCTCTGTCCCTGGGGGGATTCACTCCCAGCTCGGAGCCAGCCAGCAGCGATGAACACACAAACCTTTTCACAAGTGCAATAGGCAGCTGCAGAGTCACCAACTCTGCCAGCACCAACGGACGTAAAAAGTTACCCGAGAGCCCCGGACTGTTCAGTGGGCAGGACGCGTCGCTCGGCCGGCCCCTCCGGAAGGAGCCCCTGCCTTCCCTGGAGAAGCCACTGTCAGGTAAGGGAGCTTGGGCCTTGCTGGCTCTGTTGGACCAACCACGGCTGGGGCAGGGGGCAGGGGGGGATTTGGCTCTGCAGAGGTCGGTGCTGGGTTCCAGCCCTGCTCCTGCCCTCATTCAGGACTCTGTTCCTGCAGACTGACTCGGGATCTCCCCCAGAGCCACCCACAGCGCTCTGTCCCTCCTCCCAACACACTCCTCTTGCTTCTTACAGGCTAAGGATGCTTTCTCATGCAAAGGCCTTTGCTTTTTCCATACAATTTTAATTTTCCAAAGAAATGAGAGAAAGTTTCTCAGGATTTTCGATCTTTTCAAAGCCATGTTTGTGTTTGGTTTGAAGTTTGGTTGGTTTGGTTCAGACCACCTGTTGCTGCTACTGTTGTAATATTTCCATTTAAGAAAACATTTCCTATTCCTTTTGTAACTCCATTTTGGTTATTTGACAATCTCTGCTACCACAGAGCTTTCAGTGCCTGCCTTGAGGCCTCTTGCAACACCTCAGAACAGCTGGGGTTGATGCTGGGGATGCCTGAGACCAAACCTAGAAATTTTGGATTTATTCATAGTTGGGAAATGCATCTGACAGCCTCGAGCAAAACTGGAACAGGAGGAGCAGGAACAGGAACTTGTCATTTGCATAATATTAAGGAAAAGAAAAGAGAACCTGCAAAGGGCAAATGTGGCTTGTGCTCCTGCCTGCTTCCAGTGTGTGAAGGAAGCCTGAGCTGCTTCTCCGTCTCCTTCTTGCCTACATTCTCCCTTGAAGTTTAAATCACTGTCCAAAGCCACTTGTGACTAATATTTCACAGAGCAAGAACCAGCTGCCAGGACTGAATAATCCCTCCTCACATTCCTGGCTCTCATCTTGCTCCTTCCCATGGGATACTCCTGCTCTGATGCCTTCTGCCACCTCCTGCTCTGCACACCTGTGTATGGACAGGGTTCTTCTCTTGATTTGGGGGTTTATGTTTTCCTTCTTTATTTTAAGGGCAGTTGGAAGCAGCTGGATCTTTGACAAATTTGTATTTCTTTTTGCTGGTACTGAAATTACTTGAGGTGGTGAGTGGAGTGTGGAGAAGACAGCAGAGCCATGAGATTGCTTCTCCTGCTGTGATGGAAAGAGAAATTCCAAGTGCTGGGTCACTCAGAGGGTTAAATTTGGCTCTGAGGAGTGAATTGGGTGTGGGAACCTGTGGAGCTCTGGGAATTTTGAGATGTTTTCCACTGCAGTGAATGATCTGACCTGGGTTTGTGTGAGGAGTAACCCAAGGGAATGGAAGATGCTTTTTGGTGAAGGCTGTGCCTGCTCCCTGCCCCAGGAAATTTGAGTGATTCCTCAGGTGTGGGATATCACTTCCAGGCAGTGCATTCCCACCTGGAACCTGGCTGTTTTGTGAGGCTGATGTTTGGCTTGGCATCCAGCTCATTCCCAAGGAGCTCCCAGAGCCCCACACCACTTGGAAAACTTAAACCACATCTGATAAAAAACCCCAGGAAAGAGAAATGCCAGATTTGGGGGTTTTAGATCCATGACAGTTTGCATGTTGTGTTTGGGGTGTTTTTGTTTTAGCTGTGGTGCCGAATGGTGATCCTGAATCCATGAGCACGGAAGATTAAAGGAAAGGCACAGGTGGTGGGAAAACTTTTGGTGCATCAAAGATTGTTTATTTATAAAAGCAGATGCAGTTTAGGTTTGTGGTGGAGAAGTGCTGGATCAGAGACTTGGAATAATCAGGGATCAGCATCAGAGAACCCATCCAGAATGGATCCTTGGGATCCACAGGGAATGTTTGTGGTGCTTTATTTCAGCGTATTCCACGTGGAAAATCCACCTCACCTCCACAGCCTTTTGAACAAACACCTGGCCTAGCTGGATGAACAGATTCTCTTTACATTATTGTCCAATGCCAGGTATTTTCAGGTCTGAGTTGTGTCAGAGGAGGGTTGTGTTGGTTGTTGTACAAACAGGCGTTCCCAGGAGGTGAAGCACAGGTGGAAGTTCCCACGCTGAGGCTGTTGTGTGACCTTGGCACAGCCACAGGTGCAGGTGACAATCCAGGGGAGTTTTGTAGGACGCTGCTGCCTGTTCATCCCAAGTTCCCAGGTGCTGTTCCTGAGCTTCAGCAGCTTCACATCAGGAGTTATTTTGGCCAGCTGATGCCGTGTCATAGCCCAGCCTTGGTGTGCTGCTTGCAATGCCTGTGGCCTCGGTGTGTTTCACTTACAGTCCTGGCAGGGACAGGGAGGAACACGGGATCTGCACAGTCCGTGCCCCTTCCCCTTCCCCTTCCCCTTCCCCTTCCCCTTCCCTTTCCCCTTCCCCTTCCCTTTCCCTTTCCCCTTCCCTTTCCCCTTCCCCTTCCCCTTCCCTTTCCCCTTCCCTTTCCCCTTCCCCTTCCCCTTCCCCTCCCCTCCCCTGCGAGCCCGGGCCCGGTGCGAGGCTGTTCCTGCTCTGGCCGCCCTTGCTGTCCCTTCCGGGGGATAACCGGTGTTACCGGGCACGTGTGGGCTCCGGGGGTGACCCGAGCAGTTCCAGACCGTGAGTCAGTCCCTACCCGAGGGGTCCCTGTGCCGGTCCCTGTCCCCAGGGGTCCCTCTTCCGGTCCTTGTCCCTGTGCCGGTCCCTGTCCCTATTCCGGTCCCTGTCCCTGTGCCGGTCCCTGTCCTTATTCCGGTCCCTGTGCCGGTCCCGTTCCCGCCCCGGGGCCGCGGGACCGGCGGGCAGCAGCGCCCCCTGGCGGCCCCGCCGCTCCTCTGCCGCGTTCCGGTGGGGCGGGGGCGGCTGAGCGTGTCCCGGGCGCTGAGCAGGGTGGAGAGTGTCACACAGGGGCTCCCCACTGGGTCTGGGGTCCCGGGACACCGGCGGTGACAGCCCCGGGACACCCACGGTGACAGTCCCGGGACACCCACAGTGACAGTCCCAGGACACCGGCTGTGACAGCCCCGGGACACCCACGGTGACAGTCCTGGGACACCCACAGTGACAGTCCCAGGACACCGGCGGTGACAGCCCCGGGACACCCACGGTGACAGTCCCGGGACACCCACAGTGACAGTCCCGGGACACCGGCTGTGACAGCCCCGGGACACCGGCGGTGACAGCCCCGGGACACCCGCAGTGACAGCCCCGGGACACCAGCGGTGACAGTCCCGGGACACCGGCTGTGACAGCCCCGGGACACCGGTGGTGACAGCCCCGGGACACCCGCAGTGACAGTCCCGGGACACCGGTGGTGACAGCCCCCGGGACACTCACGGTGACAGTCCCTGGGATGTGCCACCCCCTGCCAGCAGTGCAGGCACTGCTGGGCCATCCCTGCAACCTCCAAAATCTTCTCCCTCTTTTTTTTCCCTATTGTGAATTACAGCCCATTCCCACTTTGAACACTTAACTCCCGCTGTTTAATTTCTATTTTCAATCCCAGCTCCCAGGGTACTTGTTTAGTGTAGACTTTATGAATTCAATGCATCTTGGAGTTGCTCAGGAGAAAAACTCACCCTGGGATGACAGAAGTGCTGTGGGTGTAACCCCTGGGCAGCTCAGCAGCTCCCTGAACCCACAGGAATAAAGGTTGGAATAAAGTAAAACTCGTGGCTTGAGATGATAACTCTCATAATTTAAATAAAATTATATATAATATTAATAGTGGTAATAATTGTCATGGAAAGGACAGTGGGAAATAAAGCCCAAGAAGCACAAGTGATGCCTGGTGCAGTTGCTCAGTACCTGCTGCCAGTCCCCAAAGGACAAAGGGGGCTCCTCACAGTGTGTCCATGTTCCAGGAGGGAGGGAATGAAGCAAAAGGAGTGAAACTGCTCCTGCTGGTGTCCAGTGACAGGGGAGACAAAGGGCACCCGTGGGAGTTCAGGGAATTGTGTTTGTGCAGAAGGAAAAAGTGTTCACTGAGAGGCTGAGGGGATGGCACATCATGGAATCCGTGTCACTGCAGATGTGGAAAACCCAGCAGAATGTGGTGGCCCTGAGCAACCTGAGCAGGGTGGTTGGTCTTGGTAATCTGCAGGAGGTCTTTTCAAATTCTTCTGAAAATCAAGGATTTTGAGTGAAGCAGGGGGGTTCAATTGAGAGTAGGAATATGGGGGGGTTGTTTTCAAGCTAATTCTGGTGGTTAATTTTACATATTACTTTACTCATGGCTTGTTCACCTCTGCCATTGGCCTGTGCAAAATCCCTGCTTGGTGTTTCCTTTCCATCCTTCCCCTGCATTCATGGGAGCACACAGGTGTTCCTGAAGCCACACCAGAGTTTGTTGGCACAGCCAGACTGAGATGATGTTTTTTGTGCCTTTCCCTGATCTGCCTTGCAGGCACTTTGCCAAGCCAGGACAAACCCTCGCAGAGGCAGTCGGAGAGCACAAACTGCAGCCCTTCCAGGAAGAGATCCACGTCGGAGAGCACTTCTTCTCCAGGCAAGTCCTGCTCAGGGGGCTAGATTTTGGGATCACTGTGTGCTCAGACCTATGCTGGAACCCAACTGAGAGAGCATGGCTGTGAGAACTTCAGCTCATGGAGATACTGAGTTTTTCCACTGGCATTTTGGGGTACAAGGGCTGTGGGTTGGGTTGTAGAACAGGTGCTCAGAGAAACAGCAGCACAGCTGTGGCAGGGTAGGGTTTGATTCCTCACCAGGTTAAGTTAGGCCTTGGGAGCTCAGTGCTTTAATCCAGACCTGTGACATTAATCAGTGAATTAGAGGAATAAATTCATTCCTCCCTGGGGAATAGCCTGACTCTGGCACTGCTCTGGAGGCAGAGGGTTCTTGCCCCTGGGCAGATCACAGGAGGATCAGGCTGGGCTCAGTGCTCTTGGAGATCTTTCCAGCCTCAGTGATTCCATAGTTCTGTGACTCTGTGTTTGAGCTTTGTTTAGTCAGGAGGTCAGACTCACATTTTTCCCCTATGACAATGCCAAATCTGTTACCCAAATTGTCACAGATGTTGATTTCCTGCATGTTGTCACCCAGTGGTTATTCCAGGGAGCAGGAGAGGCTGGAGTGGGCTCTAAACAGCCTGTTCCAGTGGAAGGTGTCCCTGCCCATGGCAGGGGGCTGGAACAAGATTGTCTTTAAGGTCCCTTCCAACCCAAACCATTCTGTGATTCTGTAAAAATAAAATGTGATCTCCCCCAGGATTGGACAGAAGAAAATCCAGCAGGTTGACCCATTTTGTAAGAAGCTCAGTTGCAGAAACACTCTCATTACCAGAATTCAGACATTCTTAGACATCCAAATTGACTGCAAACATGTAGTAAATCCTTAGGATTGGTACTTAAAACTAGTTATGATTTCCATCTAGGAAGGATGTGCCAAAAGTGCCATTTCCTCCCTGCTTTAAACAGATGTTTGCAACAGATGCTCCATTCAGCCTGTTCTGCAGAAAGTCCTTTGCAGTGGGAAAGGATCTTCCTTTTTCCTCTGTCTCATTCACTTTCTTGCCCTGGCTCACTTGAAAGGGGCAGCTGCAGTTGTTGCAGCTGGGAATAGGAAGTGTTAAAGTTGAGGAGTGTTTTGTGCAGGAGCATTGGAATGACATGAATCACAAGTTTGTCAACTTCAAAGTCACTGAAGTGATGATGCAGCTGAGGAGATCAGTCATTGTTGTATTATCCGTGGATCTGGAATGCGTGTGGGTTTCAGTGTGTTTGTCAGAGAGGAGCTGCAGCTGTCCCAGGTCAGAGCCTGCACTGTCCCAGCCCTCTGGATCAGTTTCCAGGGCACCCATGGGATGTGGTGCTGGTTGAGGGTCACTGAGCAGGTGCCCCAGCTCCATCCCCATGTGCCTCTAAAGGCCAGAAGGAAACAAAGGGTAATTTATCTTTATTTCATCTGAAAGTGTAAATCTTTCCAGTGAGGAGTTGTTGGGGTGTCCCTGTCAGCTCATGGCAGGAGGCTTCTCTTGTCACTGGAAGAACATTGTCCAGAGGACTTTTAAAACATGTTTTGCTGACTCTTCTTCCTCCAAATCTCTGAAGTTTCTTTTCATTTGCACTTACAAACTCCTGGCTTTGGAATCTTAGTGAGGAATGTGTTCTCCAGGGTAACACAATTGGACTACTGAGCACTGGAAAAATATGAGAAAATATTTAAACTAGAAAATACTTCAAGAATAGCTAGAAGTCTAGAAAATATTTAAACTAGTTGTGCTTTATCTCTGTCATCTAACAAATAAAATCCCTCTTGTCAAGTGCTAAAACCCCTTATAAACACATTTTGTTGTCTTCTTTAACAGTTCCCTTGACACCAGGATGTGCTGCTCTGGCTCCAGCCTGGGCCCCACTGGGTTAAGCAGATCTGATCTAAGTAATTGGCCACAATTACAGGAACATTTTGTCAATGCTAATGTGCAGTTGTGGTGTATTTATGAGAAGGCAGCATCCATTTCATTCCAGAAAGAATTTCTTCTGATGGAATGTTATCACTGAGGAGCAGCAGGGCAGCTTTGGGAAGCTCTTAGTTTGGAAGAAATCCCTTTTTAATGCAGCATAATCTACATGGTTGACCTGGAAAGTTTCTTTTTCAAACACCAATCTTCATCTCTAAAGCATTTAACAGTTTTAAAAGTCAGATTTAAATTTACTTCCTGTGTAAATTAGCCTTTCTCTTTTGTCCAGGTACTTTGATTTACCTTTATCCAGTCAGTTCTGCCATCATCAGCCTTGTCTATTTGATAAAAAAAAACTGCAAGAGCAATGAAAGCAGTTTTTTCAATACTTCCAAACCATAAAAAAAAAGAAATCTGAGTTTAAAAATATTTCAGTTGTTGCTCTATTTTTTATCAGGGTTGAGTTTTTATGTGCACAGAGGGTTTTGTATTTTTAGTGTTGAATAGAAAGAAACTTGAGGGCTGTGTGAATCCTTATTGCTTTTTGCTGTTAGAAATGGGGGATTATTGGAAATAAAGGGAAAATAATTGTATGTTAAAAGTGATGATATAAAATGTGGCTGATTTGTGTCACTGGGCCCATCTCCATATGACAGAATCTTGTCAAAGAACGTTGTGAGCAGTCCCAGGACACAAATGCTGTCAGTTGTTGCAGCTGTTGTGCTTTAGCTCTGTGTTTTTGGTCCCATCCAAACTTTGAAACCTTCTTGGGGCTACCTAAAATCAGATGAAATTAAGAGAATTAAAAGAGATTATATTTATTGAGGGGCCTTCAGGTGCATTTCAGGCAGACAAAGTCCCCCCAGGGGCTGCACCCAAAATGGATGATGGGTCATGTGTCTTCACATTTTTATCAGTTTGCTCCATTTGCATATTGGGGGTTAATTTTCCAATTACAGCTTCAGGTAATGAAGTCATTTACCCCAAATTTGCTGCCCCAACTCCCTTTTGTTTCCATTTCCTGAGGCAGTGAGGTGTCCTTGATTCCCAGGCCTGCAGAGGAATTGTTGTGTCCGCCCAAAATGGGAAAGCAGCAGCTCACTGTATACGGAGTTTAGAGTTATACACCAGAGAACTGCAGGAAAAACACAAAAGCTGAAATCCTAAGGCACCAACTCCAGCCCTGTCTGTGTTTCAGGGGTGGCGGGAGCGGCGCGGGGCGCGCGCCTGGCCCCGGCGGCCGAGGACTCGGTGGACACGCTGCTGCAGCGCATGGCCCAGCAGGACGGGCCCCCCACACTGGACAAGACCTTGGAAGCCGTCATGGCCAACGTGTCTGCCCCTGCAGCGGCCAGCCCTGCCCGGAACCACTCCCGGGAGAGAGCCCTGGGCAAGCAGGACGGGCTGGGGGCTCCGGCCATGCCCGGCAGCGACGGCATCTCCCTGCTGCAGGAGCGCCTGCCCGGCAGCTACTCCCCACGGCACCTCAAGAGGAGCGTGGTGGAGGCCATGCAGCGCCAAGCGAGGAAAATGTGCAATTACAACAAGATCCTGGCGACAAAAAAAAATCTGGACCACGTCAACAAAATCCTGAAAGCCAAAAAGCTGCAGAGGCAGTCGCGGACCGGGAATAACTTCGTGAAGCGGCGGCCAGGGCGGCCGCGCAAGTACCCGATGCAGGCCGTGGTGTCCATGCAGGCCTTCCAGGCGGCCAGGCTGGTCAGCCAGGAGCTGGAGGACAGGGAGCAGAGCAGCAGCCCCCTGCACCTGGGGCCAGACACCATCACAGATGTCATTGAAGCCGTGGTGCAGAGCGTGAATCTAAACCCTGAGCACCGCAAAGGTTGGAAGAGGAAGAGGTGGCTGCCGGAGGAACAGGCCAGGAAGAGACACAAGTCTTTGCCTGAAGATGAGCAAGAGAGCAATAAGAGGTGATTCCCTTGCAGTTTTGTACCTCAGTTGGTTTTAGAACATTTTGATCATTGAGGGAATCTTCTGCTTGATTTTATTAAGGCGTTCAGTGTAGAGGGAACCAGCATGTCAGCGTTAAGTGTGTTCAGGGCCTTCCTCAGGCACTCAGCACACCCCAGAAATGGAAATCTCAGCTGATGTAAAACGGTTGGTTCTGTGCTTGTGTTGGTGAGGGATACATTTAAGGAGTTGATAACTGGGTTACTGATGAGGTGCCACAGATTGTTCCTTCCCCCTGTGTGGAATAAGGAGCCCTGAGGAGTTGGCTGTGCCATGGGATCTTCTCACGTAGCTCACAAACAAATACAGGCAACACACGATGTGAGGTGAGGTCAAGTGATGGACAGGAGATAAAGAGTAAAGCTAAAGCAGTAAGGAGGAGCACCTGTACAGTCACTGGTAAAGGCACACACCAAAAACCTCTCTCTGATCTCACACTTGTCCCCAGAGTCATCAGTAAACAGATCCAACTCTGTCAGGAGTTCTCCTTTTCAGAAATGGGTGCTGTGAGGGTGCTGCTGGCCCCACGTGTTCAGGGGCTGCTCTGTGGCTCTCCTGAAGGCTGAGGAAGGGGTTACCACGTGCTGGTTTTAGAGTGCAAAAGCAGAGAGCAAGAGCTGCCTTCTGAATTACTCAGCTGAGGCTCCAAGGGATAAACATCAGCAGTACAAACAACATTCTTTTTGTAATAATAATATCACCAAAAAAATCATACTTTTCTTATGATTATGCTTAACCCCTACTTGATCATGATCATGGAGTTGCATTTTTTTAAGTAGTTGAGACACCCAGGAATTCAGAAGCAAGGACTTTTTCTGCTGACCAGATTTGAGAGAGGAATAATGAAATACTGTGAGATGATCTTAATGGGAAGGTGATTTTTTTTTTAACTCTACTTTTTCTTCCAGTTTCTCTGAGACAGTAGCTGAACCTCCCAGTCCACATGAGGCCCTTGGGAAACCACCTGAATCTGAAACCCCTGAGCAGCCTTTGCCTCCTCTAACCCAGCGTGAGAAGAAAGCCCCTCGACCCCCAAAGAAGAAGTACCAGAAGGCTGGGCTCTACTCTGATGTGTACAAAACAACAGAGTAAGTACAACAGAGCAAAACTGCTCTCTGATAATCCAGGGGAAACTCTCCTTTCACCTAGAACCATAAAGAGCTGCCACTCATGAGTAAAGAAATAAAACCATCAACCTAATTGAAGGCTGTGGAAAATTACGTGCATGCTAATTGTCAGAACCTGACCCAGTGAGGATGTAAGATGTAACCCCAGTCAGAAGGCAGCCTCGAGCAGTCTCAAAGTGTTTCTGATTATCAGCTTTGAAGAAGGTAAGAGATTTATTCAAGAGTCTTAATGGTCCTGGCAATCCAGGTGCTGGGAGAGCTGGATGTGTGCAGGTTCTGAGCAGGAGCTGAGCAGTGTCTGCTGAGAAGGGGTCATTAGGTTCCTGTTTTCATTGGCTGAGTGGTGACAACTGCTCATCTTCTGTGTGGAAGAATTTCAGATATGCACCCAGCTCATTTCACAGTTCAGTGAAGTTCAGTTCAGTGAAGTTCTCTGTTTTCTCTGAGGTGTTTAGGGTGAAAAAATCCAGCATTTCTTTATTTTTCCCACTGGTTGGTTTGCAGCCTGGTGGACACCTCCCTCTTTCCCTTCCCTTTGTAGTCACACTTGTTTTCTGATGCCATCTGAACAAATGAAGTCAGGAGTTTGTGCTTCTGTTCCAACATGATCTGACAGATTGAAAAGAGAGGAAATTTGGCACCTTCTCATATGTCATAGACCACTTGAGAATGTTACAGAGACCACTGGGAAACTGCCAGTAGTTTATCAGCTGCTCCTGCTGTAATCTCTCTCTGTGGTAGAGTGGAGGAATCAGTGAAAGGGTCAGGAAGGAGGAAACAAAGATCTCAGTCTGACCAAAGTGTTTTTAAGAGATGTGCTAAAACTCTGCCACGTGGATGGTCTGTCACTGCTGTACACAACATTCAAATCTCAGTTTCATCTGTTGCCTTAGGAGAGAGCTGAGAGACTCTTCTCCTTTTCTTTACTGTAAATATTTGGAACTTTGAGTGTTCCTAAGTTGGAAAGGCCCCACAAAGATCATGGAGTCCAACTGCTGGCCATGCACAGCCCCAGCAATCCCACCATGTGCCTGAGAGCTGTGTCCAAAGGTTCCTGGAGCTCTGGCAGCCTTGGGGCTGTGCCCATTCCCTGGGGAGCCTGGGCAGTGCCTGAGGGAAGATATTTTGCTGATATCCAGCCTGAAGTCCCCTGGCACAGCTCCAGTCCTTCCCTCAGGTGCTGTCCCTGCTCACACAGAGCAGAGATTGGAGCTGCTCCTCCACTGCTCCTCAGGGGAAAATTGCAAATCACTTAGAGAAACTGAACCAAGCAGCTTTAGGCAACGGACTATAGAGTGGGAAGCGTTTCTTGTAGGATCTTTAAGGTTAGAAGAAACCTCCAAGATCATAAAATCCGACCTTTTGTGTAGCCAGGCTTATGTTTCAGTCTGTCAGATGCCCAGGAATGTCCTCCCCAGCTCCCTGTTGTAGGTGCCCACCTGGGCTGGTGGAAGGTGTCATTTCCCTGATTATTGGCAGGGTCTCACCCAGGTCTAACTGGCCTGCTTGGAATCACAGAATCATGGAATGGTTTGGGTTTGAAAATTCATCTTGTTCCATCTTCTGCCATGGCAGAGACACCTCCCACTATCCCAGGCTGCTCCAGGCCCCATCCAACCTGGCCTTAAACACACCCAGGGATGGGGCAGCCACAGCTGCTCTGGGCACCTGTGCCAGGGCCTCACCATCCTCACACAGAAGAATTTCTTCCTAAGTATTTCCAGTTGTTGACATCTGTATCTCAGAATCTGTTTTTAACTTGCATTCTCTAGTTAAACAATAATAGCACTTCTTTTATTGAGCCATCTTTCTGTTATTTGTCCAGTTATTAAAACAGATCCCTTAAAAAACTTCAGCAAACCTCAATAGGCTTCAATATAATTTAATCTTTGGTATATTTAACATTTAGAAGTCTCCTTTGAATGTTGCAGGATTGTAGTTCTAAATAAAACCACATCAGATTCTATTTTTCAAGGTTTGTTGTTGACCAGGAGATGTTTATAAACACCAGATTACAGAGTCATGTCACCTGCCTGACCCTTACAACCATTTTGATTTCATACTCCAGTTTTTCTTTCTCCAAAGGCATGTCTCATTGCTTTTTCTAGCTCTGATTTCTGTTCTTTCTCTGCCTTTCCTAATGAACAACCTTCTAAAGGGCAGCACACGAGTATTTGCACTTAGGGAAGTGGGAGAGCATGGGCTGTACGTGTGTCACGTGTCCAGTTCCTCAGCAAAACCAGCAGATACGATCTGCCAGTCCTCTTCCATTTGTGTGGTTTTAGTTATTACTTTTATATCACATGCTGGGCATTTAAAGTCAGTGGTGTCCCACTGGGTGTTGCCTTAGCAGCATTTATGGAGAAGATTCCATGGTGGGAGGGCTGGGCTCAGTGTGTTTGACAGGCAACCTGGAAAGCAGTTCCTTGGCCATTTCCATTATTACTCCCTTGCCTGATGCTCCAGACATTTGTGCCTTAACTAAAACAAAAAAATGCATTTCTTCCAAGTGACAGATGTTCCCCATTGTGATGTTTTGATTCTGTCCCTGTCCTCCACAGCCCCAAGAGCCGCCTGATCCAGCTGAAGAAGGAGAAGCTGGAATACACCCCAGGGGAGCATGAGCACGGGCTGTTCCCAGCCCCAATCCACGTTGGTGGGTATCTCACCTGTGTTCTCAATGTTGGGAGACAAATGTGGCACTGGGGTTCTGCCTTTCTCTGGTTTTTATCCCTTGCCAGGTCACTCGTGGCTGCTTTTGGCACATGAACTTTGCCAGCTCATCCCTATGTTCCCCTGTTTGACTCAAGAGGCTTTTTTTTAGCTTAAAACATCATTCTTGATTTTTTTGTGTGTCAGAAAATACCATTCTAGTTGAAAACCTGCTTTAACTGTGATAGTCCCTGGATGAAATGCAGAGCAATAGTCTCCACCTCAAAGTAAAATTCCATCAGAATAGCCACAGGCAATTATGAACATATAAATCCCAAAAGCTGAGCATGAAATGATAAATTTCTCCATGTCCCCATGGACTTAGTGGTGCCTGTCTTAAAAGGGTGGAAGAATTAAAAGATTTGCTGTTATCTTTGTTTTTACTTTATCCCCATTTTTAGGTCTCAGCTAGGAAAAAATGGGATTTAGGATTTCACAGAATCATGGAATGGTTTGGATGGGAAGGGACCTTAAAGGTCATCTTGTTCCACCCTGTTCCATGGCCTTCCATAGCCCAGGCTGCTCCAAACCCTGTCCCTGGCCTTGAACACTTGCAGGGAAGTGTCTGTGGGAAGAAACCACAACCCAGGTCTGTCCCAGGCCCTCAGAGGGGGGGATGGAGCTCAGGATTCTGCTCCCAGGGACTGGGCTGGGGAGATGGTCCCCAGTCCCACTGTTTGCAGCTCATACCATTGCCCAGGTTAAGCCAAGATTGAGTAATTTCCTAATTCTTAGGTAATTGTTTCAGCTTTTGAAGTGCTGTGATTTCTTGGTGCAAGTCCTGTCACGCCCAGTGGGTTTGGGGAATTTCACGTTGGTCAGCAGGAATCTTTGTCCCATCAAGCTCATGCTGTCACTGGTTTGTCTTCTGTAACTGATCTGCTTGGCTCCCTGCACAGCAGAACAGTTGCACAGATCTGTGTGAATCAGGAGCCACAAAACAGGTTTCAGAGCTGAAGGTGACAATTGAAATTCTTCAAAACGTGCCCTTGCTCAGCTCCTTTTCGAATGGGATTGTAAAACCAGGTTCACCAGGTTCCCAAACCACGCTGTTGGTCCTGCCCTGCAGCTGCTCCAGTGGCTCCAGGGGTGCCTGGGGATGTTTTAACCCCAGAGCAGTGACCAGGGATGGGGATCTGCCAGGGCACTGAACTAATGCCCACTCAAGGAGGGCTGGAGGCACCTTCCCTTCGCTGGGGGCTCGGTGCCAGGGCACCTGAAAGAGCCTTTTGTTTGGCCCGCTGAGGTCATAGAAGTGAAAGCAAATTCCCAGCAGATTTAGCTCTTTCCTGGAACCTGCTAAGGATGAATAAGGCATTGAAAATGGAAAGTAATTTAGGGGTAAATTGTAAGGAAAACATTACCGTTTTTATTTTCCAGTGGTGAGGGTATGCATGTGAATTTATATGAACCCGCAGAGCATTGCTGGAGGAATATAAAGGCACTTGTTAACAGTTAGAAAAGCTGGGGGGAAAAAAAATCAGGCCTGGGCTTGACACCTCATCCTAGGCACTCTGCTCCCTGCAGTTTTGTGACATGGGATTCCAGCAAAACGATCAGAGAATGTTGAATCTTGGCTAGAACCAAGCAGTGTCAGCCCTCGGGACTGGTGTGAATGATGTAATGGGTCTGTGTCCTTTAGGGGTGACAGGGAATGATAGAACAGAGCCAAAATCTGCAGTGAAAGCAGGAACTCCTGTCTAAAACGAGTTCCAGTTATTGCTGAAAATACAGATCCCCTTGAAGCCTTTCCAAAAAATCTAGGAATGTGTTTGCCAAGTCTGAATTCATTCTTAAATCTCTTCTGGTAAAGGTCACGGGAACAGGCTGGGAGACTATTTTCAAAACTGATTTGATTTCTTTGAGTACAATATTGTGATTTACCAGCCTGCATGGGTGGTGCAGGTCTTGTCCTGAATGTCAAAGTGTTGGATTGTGCACAGGAAAACCCAGGAGAACGTGTCAGCTTCGAGGACAGAGCTGTGGTCAGTTCTGTCAGGTGTTGTGATCAGTCCTGAGAAGTGTTGTGGTCAGTTGTTCCAGGTGTTGTGGTCAGTTGTTCCAGGTGCTGTGGTCAGTCCTTCCAGGTGTTGTGGTCAGTTGTTCCAGGTGCTGTGGTCAGTTGTTCCAGGTGCTGTGGTCAGTCCTTCCAGGTGTTGTGGTCAGTTGTTCCAGGTGCTGTGGTCAGTCCTTCCAGGTGTTGTGGTCAGTTGTTCCAGGTGCTGTGGTCAGTTGTTCCAGGTGCTGTGGTCAGTCCTTCCAGGTGTTGTGGTCAGTTGTTCCAGGTGCTGTGGTCAGTGGTTTCAGGTGTTGTGGTCAGTTGTTCCAGGTGCTGTGGTCAGTTATTCCAGGTGCTGTGGTCAGTTGTTCCAGGTGTTGTGGTCAGTTGTTCCAGGTGTTGTGGTCAGTTGTTCCAGGTGCTGTGGTCAGTTATTCCAGGTGTTGTGGTCAGTTGTTTCAGGTGCTGTGGTCAGTTGTTTCAGGTGCTGTGGTCAGTTGTTTCAGCTGTTGTGGTCAGTGGTTTCAGGTGCTGTGGTCAGTTGTTCCAGGTGCTGTGGTCAGTTGTTCCAGGTGTTGTGGTCAGTGGTGTCAGGGGTCATGGTCAGTCCTGTCAGGACTGTGCTCAGTGCTGTCCAGGCGTGGCTGTGGTGGGGTCTGAGCCAGCTCCTTCCCATCCCTCCCTGTCCGTGGAGGCCCCTCCTGAGGGGGACAGGAGAGCAGGACCTGGGGCTGTGTCCTGGGGGCTCTTCCCTGACATCCAGAACGTTCTCAGAGGGTTCTGCCCCTCTCCTTTCTGCTCTCCAGCCCTGAGAGGCCCTGTCAGGGCCTGGCCAGGTGCCTGGGAGCAGCTCCCATTCTCTCAGGACACGTGGCTGTGAGTGTGTGCCACTTACAAACCTTTTTCTTTCAGGGAAGTACCTCAGACAAAAGAGAATCGACTTCCAGCTGCCTTACGACATCCTCTGGCAGTGGAAACACAACCAGGTAGGAGATAAGAAGTCACAGGGTTGCCAAGATTGGGATCAGAAGGAAACAGCAGCACTCAGAGCTGTGTTCACACATCCCAGCTGGGGGGGTTTCTTGTTGCTGCCGCTGTGTGAGGGGAAAAGGGATTTGCATATGTATTTAATGTTAAAAATTCCCATTATTCCATCTCCTGCAAAATAGCAACCCTGTGAGTTTCTGCTCTGACAAAAGTCGTTAATTTGGCTGCAGACTTTTATTTTGGCAGTGCTGCTCTGTGTGGGGAGCTGGTTTCAGACACGCCTCGGGAGAATTCGGATGTACTGCCAGCAGCACTGAGAAATTTCAGGCCTTATTTTTCTTGGATCAATCCCAGCAGAGTGGAATTTATTTTTCACTTGCAAGCTGAAATTTTTGTACTGAGGAAAGAAGAAAAACTGTTTAACAGTCTCGTTCTTTTTAAAGAGCTTTAAATATGTGCAAGCTTAAAAATAGGATTTTTTTTTTTTTTTTCCCCTGAGATGATTCCACCAAGTGATTTACCACAGGATTTAAAGCTGATGGGAGAATCTGCCCTCAGCTCTGTGGTAAGAAAGTGCTCTCAGATATGTAATTTGAGCATGTAAATGAGCAGGACACATTCCCAGGTGCTGTGGCTCCAGCTGCACTCCAACACCCCTGGAATCTGATCCTCAGGAGCACTGGGGACACTTCCTTGCCATGTATTGATGATGGGCTTTCTCATCTCTTCAGTATTTTATAAGTAATAAATACATGGAATCTCTTTCCTTGACATTTTCCAGCTCTCCCAGGAATATTGGAGGCCCTTGCAGAGGAGTTTCTCTGTACAAGGGTGTGGAGATGTCTGGGTTGTGCCTGTGGGCCACAGGGGGCACTGAGGGAAGGTTCTTAGTGCAGGAAATGTGTGTGAAATAGCAAATAATTGGAAATTATTCCTTAAAGCTTGTTTGAAAGGATGGAATATATATGGAATTATGAATTGTGATGGAAACTCCCCTTTCCCTTCCCATCATCTCCATCTGCAGAGGAAGCTCCTCTGTAGAGAAGATGAATCTGCATTTCTCGTGGCTCCCACCTGTACTCACAGTTCTTTTAGAACCCCAGAATCCTTTAGATTGGAAAAAACCCCTTAAGATCATAGAGTCACTTTGGTAAATCAGCACCTTGATTTCTTGTTTTCACTTTTTTAAGCATTGGCACATGGTGATTCCACCAAAGATGGTTTCTCCAAAGTAGGTATAAATAATTCCTCTTCTTCTAAGCCCTGTTCAGAGGAGCCTGTCCTCGGGACAGCTGTTGCCCACATTGCTCTGGGCAGACAGAATAAATAATGTGGATAACAAACTGCTCCACTGTCTCACCAAGCCCAAATTCTCCTTATTCAGGTCCTTTTTGTGACCTGTTTGTTAATGCAGTCTGAGCCTAGAGAAGAGAACACAGATTTCTAGTAATGATTACAGAACAGTTCCCTATGTACAGAACATGATTTCCCTGATCCTTTTGAATAACAAATGCATTTATGCAATGTATTAAAATTTTCTTTCTCTTCCTTTTAGTTGTATAAAAAGCCAGATGTCCCACTTTATAAAAAAATCCGTTCCAGTAAGTAAAATCTTATTACTAAATTGTGATAACTGTGGAATTTTCATGTGACACCCTCCTTTCTCTCCTTCTCTTTGTCCTACCAAAGACACTTCCACCTGTTTTTTTTTACTTTACTGATTGAAATGAAAATACTGTAGCTAAACAGTTCTGTGTTTTTTCACCTGAAAAGAATTATTTTCCCTATTTGGGTTTGTTTTTTTTCTTTTCTTTCTTTTTTCTTTCCTCTAGATGTCTATGTGGATGTCAAACCTCTCTCTGGCTACGAGGCCACCACCTGCAATTGTAAGAAACCAGAGGATGACAGTGGGAAGGGCTGTGTGGAGGATTGTCTGAACAGGTCAGCAATGGATTATTTCTCATCATCTCCTAGGAAAAAGAGTTGTGCTGGATGCACCCCAGCAACAAAGGCATCCTCACAGGGAAGGAAATTCCCAGTCTGACCCTCCTGGAGCAGCTCTGGGGTCCCCCAGATTGTCACTGCTGGGGAGGGGCCCTGGGCAAAGACCCCCCCTGGGCTCGTGATGCCCTGGTGGGCTCAGAGTGGCCCCTTGGGCAAGCAGAGGGTCAGTGCCAGGGCTGGCCCTTGCTGGGGGCTCTGACCATTCCCCTCCCCTGCAGGAGCTGCACCTGCCCCAGGTGATTCCTCAGCACTGCCCTAGCCCTTTCCCCAGAGGAAGATCCCATTCAAATCTCCGTTTTGCCCTTTGAATAGCAGTGAGAGCCAGGCAGGGAGTCACTGTGTGAATTACACCTTGAAAACGAGAAGCATTTTAGTTATTGAATAACTTCTGTTTTGCTTAATTTGTCATTATTAATTTATTTCTTTATATATTCATGTGTTCTTAATATATATACACATTATATGTGATAATAATAATATATATAATGTATATAATATATGATAATGTATACTGTATAATATACATTATACATATAATGTTGATTTTTATAGTGATTCATAAATAGATTTTATATTGATTTATATATTTTATATAGTATTATAGAAATAATTATACATAATATAATTATATATATAATATATAGTATATATAAATATTTTATATATTATATACAATATATTAATATTATGAATGTAAAATATAAATTTATATATTAATATGTCATAATTATATAGTGTTTATATAATATATAATAATTATTCTATATTAAATTATTTAATAACTTCTGTTTTGCTTAATTTGTCATCATTAATTTATTTCTTTATATATTAATGTGTTGTTTATATATACATACATGTAATATATAATAATGTATATAATGTATATAATATATAATGTATACTGTATAATATACATTATACATATAATGTTGATTTTTATAGTGATTAATAAATTGATTTTATATTGATTTAGATATTTTATATAGTATTATAGAAATAATTATATATTATATATAATATATTAATATTATAAATATAAAATACAAAATTATATATTAATATGTAATATATAGTATTTATATAATATATAATTATTATTATATATTAAATTATTTAATAACTTCTGTTTTGCTTAATTTGTCATTATTAATTTATTTCTTTATATATTCATGTGTTGTTAATATATATACATGTAATATATAATATATATAATGTATATAATACATAATAATCTATACTGTATAATATACATTATACATATAATGTTGATTTTTATATTGATTTATAAATGGATTTTACATTGATTTATATATTTTATATAGTATTATAGAAATACTAAAAATATAATTATAATATAAATACTATATATTATATATTATTATATATTATATATATTATAAATACAAATTTTTAAAATTATAAATTAGTATATAATAATTTTATAATAATTCTATAATAAATAATAGTTATTCTATATTACATTATTTATATATTATTGATGTGATGATTTATATGTTTTATTTCTGTATTTATATATTATTTATGTGATAATTTTTATGTTTATATCTCAATTTCATATACTGATTTACGATTGATTTTCCTTGCATGACAGATCCCAAAGGCCACTCTTCCCCTGCCTTTACCTTGTCTTTTGTCTCTTTTAGGATGATCTTTGCAGAGTGTTCCCCCAACACGTGTCCCTGTGGGGAGCAGTGCTGCAACCAGCGCATCCAGAGGCACGAGTGGGTGCAGTGCCTGGAGAGGTTCCGGGCCGAGGAGAAAGGATGGGGTATCCGTACCAAAGAACCCCTGAAAGCAGGACAGTTTATCATTGAATATCTGGGAGAAGTTGTTAGTGAGCAAGAATTCAGGTAGAAATATTTATTTGCTGCTTTAGAATGGGAGGTTCATAAATGGCTTTTTGTGGTTGTGGTTGGGATATCTTCAGGCAGGAACAGAAGGGGAGGATGAGGGGGAAAAGGAAGGCTTTGAATTTTGGGGGTTTTTGGTTAACCCAAGTTTTTCTCAGTCCAGTAGAGAGGGGTGATTAGTGTTTGAAATGTATCATCTGCCTCATACGCCCTGTAAAAGCAAAATACCACAAGTGATTGAATCTAAATGAGAACTCTGCAGGATTTGGGCTGCACCAGGTAGAGCTGAGGGGCAGAGCTGGAAGGGGCATGGGCTTCTGCAGAAAGATGTGAAAGAAAAAGAACAAATAGAAGCATTAATAACCATTGAAAGAAAAAAAGAAAGAAAGAAATTGTCTTGTTAACTCCATTGGATATTTGAGGTTGGAAGGACTTGCTGTTCTCAGAGCTCCACCAGAAGGCAGCTGCATTCTCCTCATCCAGAGATAAGCACTGACTCCTGTCCCAGTGCTCTTGTGAACCATGGATGTGATTCCAGAGCCTTCCCAACCCCCAGGAGGAAGCTGGTTGTTGTACACGTGCATACACAGGCACCCCAAGGGATACATACCTGCATTTTCTCTTCCATACACAGGTTACCAACACGAAATGTGTACAAATAATCTGCAGAACCCAAAAGGGAGCATTCCAGAAGAGCAAATTTCTAAATTCTAACCCAAGCTCTGTCAGTGGCCTTGACTTATAAAAATAGGTACAATAATGGTTTCCTCCATCTCTAGGTGTACGGTTCTATTTAAAATATAAAAGATTATCATTGCTTTTTCTTCAGAACCCTCTGTGAGATGTGCTCTTACCGTGTCACTCCTTGTGTGCTGTGTGGGGGACGAGCAGAATGACCAGAGTGTCCCTGTGTCACTCCACAGGAACCGGATGATTGAGCAGTACCACAACCACAGTGACCACTACTGCCTGAACCTGGACAGCGGCATGGTCATCGACAGCTACCGCATGGGCAACGAGGCTCGCTTCATCAACCACAGCTGCAACCCCAACTGTGAGATGCAGAAATGGTGAGGAGAGGGATTCTGATCTCTGGCAGACCGCTGTATCCAGAGAGAGAGAGAGAGAATCAGTTCATCTGAGGGAATCAGATCTAAAAATAGGGAAGGGAATCAAGCTGTAAATAATCCTTACACGGTGCTCGAGAGAAGTCGTGTGGTGTTGGGGAGTTCTGGATGCTTTGGAGACGGGATCCAGGTTTGCTGGCAGATCCAGCACTGCTGGTTGTGACTTTGGGACATTTCCCCTCCCAGCATTACTGGTTACACTGGGCTGTTTCCCTCCCAGTATTCCTGGTTTTCACACTCTTAACCTGCTGCAAAGGTTGAAGCAGCAATGCTTTGATTTTAATGCTCTAAAATCATGTATCTCTATATATACTCTTTCTTTTTGACAATTCAAATATTTTTTTAAAGCAGGGTAAGAGGGAACTAGTCAGATTCCACCACACCCTGTGTCATACCAGCACTTTGTGAGAGCCAGACTAGATGGAAGTACTGCTGAGGGATTTGTTGTGAGTGGTTTGCTGGGAATGACAGATGGTGGAACAGGAGTCACTGTGGGGACAGTGCATCAGAGTAGCTCGTGGTTCTCAGATAATTCTAGATTTAAACAGTAAAGTTTTAAATTTGAAAATTCAACACAAAATAAAAGAATTTAAGAGACAGAGGGAGAGGATTCTGCCCCTCTGCCCTGCTCAGGTGAAACCCTTCCTGCAGAGGTGCCTCCAGTCTGGGGTTCCAGCACAGGAAGGACGTGGAGCTGTTGGAGTGGGTCTGGAGGAGGCACCAAATTAATTAGAGAGAAGGAGCAGCTCTGCTGTGAGGAAAAGCAGAGAGAATTGGGATTGTTCAGCCTGGAAAAGAAGAGCTCCAAGTGACCTAATTATGTCCTTCTAGTACCTGAAGGAGCTGCAAGAAAGATGGAGAGAGACTATTTACAAAGGCCTGGAGTGACAGGACAAGGGACAATGTCTTCCCAGTTCCAGAGGGCAGGGTTAGATGGGACATTGGGATATTGGGATATCCTGTGAGGGTGGGGAGGCCCTGGCACATCCTACTCTTTGCAAATGGGATATTCACTTTTTAGCCTTCAAAGTTTATTGTAAGAGATAAATAAAAGAACTGCACAAGCATAAGCCAGGACACAGCAGAGGCGTTGCTGCCTGTCTCTAACGCTGCCACTCTGTGCACAAAGATGATTTTATGTTTAATTTTGGGGGTATTTGATTGTATTTTCCCTGCAGGTCTGTGAATGGTGTGTATCGGATCGGGCTCTATGCACTCAAGGACATGCCTGCTGGGACTGAGCTCACCTATGACTACAACTTCCACTCATTTAACGTTGAAAAACAGGTAAAAACCCCACCATGAGACCTTGAAAAATCTCACTAAGGCCTAACAGTTCTGTAAAGTGTAAAAATTAACAAAACCTGTCGTGTTGTATTAGGCAGAAAATGTTCTTTTTAATATTGAGAGAGAATCTAAACATTTGGGGTTTATTAGACTTAATTTATTTATTTTTTTTTCTCAAAGCAACTCTGCAAATGTGGCTTTGACAAATGCAGAGGGATAATTGGGGGTAAAAGTCAACGCATGAATGGACTCTCAAGCAAAAGCAACCAACCTGTGAGCACCCACAGAAGACCTGGGAGGTCGAAAGAGAAGAGGAAGTCAAAGCACAAACTAAAGAAGAGAGTAAGTAGGAAAGACAGAGTTTGGGTAGGTGAGGTTGATGGGAAATCAGTCTGTGGCACCAGACCAAAAACTGGTGTTTTTGTAAATTTTAAACTTGAAACGGAACCCCAAACTTTAAACAGAAATACAGTAGAGTAATGCTGTAGGTTCTGTCTCAGGGACTGCTTTGGCTGCTTTGCCGAGTTCTTGGCACAGTTTTTCCTGTCTATCAGAACAATCTGTTTTCTAGAGGGGCCATATCCCCGAGGAGCCCAGCGAGAGCGTGAACGCCCCAACCAGGCTGACACCGCAGCTGCAGATGAAGCCCATGTCTAACAGGGAAAGGTAAGGGCTGATTTCAGGGGGATTTGTCTCAGAAATGGAGTGCTGTGCAAAAATTGATTTCTTCTTCTATAACATGGGGCATCCTGAAATGTCTGAGGATGCAGCTTTTAGTTTTCCTTTACCAGCCAGGCTGGAATTCCTCTCCAGCGAGGAGACACAGGGTACACCTCTGAATATCCAGCTTTTCCCAACGTTAAAGAATTAATTTTCCAGTAAAAAGATACTTGAACATCTTCCTAATTCCCTCAGGAATTTTGTGCTAAAACACCACGTGTTCTTGGTACGGAACTGGGAGAAGATCCGGCAGAAGCAAGAGGAAGTGAAGCACGTCAGTGACAGCATGCACAGCTCGTCGCTGTACACCCGCTGGAACGGGATCTGCCGCGATGACGGCAACATCAAATCAGGTGAGGCCACCCAGCCTGATGTGGGACACAGAGAGTTCAGCTCTGTGTAAATCCAGAGTAGAGTTCCAGTGAGATCCATGCACCTTTTGTAAGGGCTGCTGCACAGGTAGGCGCTCCTGGGGTCGCTGGAGTTGTGGGGGAAGTTGTCACGCGTGGTGTTTCTACAAGAGTGGTTTGTCAGAGGAGCAGAATGGAATTTAACATCATCACTCGGTGCTGTGGTCTGGTTTTCAAGGTCACAGGTTGGATTCTGTCATCCTGGAGGTCTTTTCTAGCCCTGGTGATTCTAGGATGTTGTTCTATATTGGGAAGGAATTCCTCCCTGTCAGGGTGGGCAGGCCCTGGCACAGGGTGCACAGAGAAGCTGTGCCCTGGATCCCTGGAAGTGTCCAAGGCTGGACAGGGTTTGGAGCAGCCTGGGACAGTGGAAGATGTCCCTGCCCATGGCAGGGGGTACAACTGGATGAACTTTAACATTCCTTCCAACCAAAAGCAGTCTGTAATTCCATGATTTTCCGTGGTTGGACCCTGGTGGAGAAAGGCTGTTTCCTGCTCTCTGTATTCCTAAACCAGAAACAGTTGTGTAGACTGAAAATTGTCATTTATCTAGTTTCACAGCTTTCAGGCCTTTATAGAACAAAGATTTTTGGCAAGCAGTCACATGTGGGAACAGGGCAAAATATGACTATCAGGGAAAAATTGCTGCTCCTGTTCCAAAAATAACCCTGATGGTGGTGGTACCATCACCCTCACAGCCTGGCAGGATTTGGCCCCCAGTATTAGGCACAGTGAGTATTTGGGGTGAATTCAATAAGATATTTTATTTGCTCCAGGAAGATAAAAATATTCCAATAACCAACTGACCCATTTAGGAGAGAGCTGATATTTGAATACGGAACTGAAGCCTTGAATGTTACAGTAGCTTATAAAACATCTTCATTTAACAATCAGTGGTGGAGCTGCTACACCAAAGATGATTTGATCTCTTAAGAAATGTCTTGTTGAGGAAGGAATTTCCTGTGTGGAGGTAACTCTGTCTCTGCCCTCTCCCAGATGTGTTCATGACCCAGTTCTCGGCGCTGCAGACGTCACGCTCGGTGCGGACGCGGCGCTTGGCCGCGGCTGAGGAGAACCTGGAGGTGGCTCGTGCCGCCCGCCTGGCTCAGATCTTCAAGGAGATATGTGACAGCATCATATCCTACAAAGGTGAAGGTGATTCTCTTTAAAAAAGTCTCCACGGGCATGTTTTCAACCTCTGGAAATGGACTCTGAGTAGGAAATGCTAGAAAAACATGGGATGTTAAATAGCTCCTATTTTTTTTAATTTCTCCCCTTACCAATAATAACTTTGTTTTAGCCTCAATCCCCTGCTTCCCCACCAACATCTGTAGATGTTGCTGTCCTTTGAAATGGATTTTTCAAAATTCCAGAAAACATCAGAAACTGTCATCCTTGTGCTGCCTGTACTCGTTACAGGCACCAACATCTAGAAATGCAGAAGCATTTCATTATCTCGTCACTCAGATAACAGAAAAGCCTTTTTTTAACCCAGATTGAATGCTGCTGGTTGTTTTTCTTTGGAAGTTTCACTCCAGTGGTGTCACTAAACTCTGCTCCTGTTGCAGACTCCTCCAGGCAGGCGCTCGCAGCTCCTCTCCTCAACCTGCCCCCAAAGAAAAAGTAAGTTTTAAAAAAAGTAAGCTGCTTTCTCTGATGGGTTTGCACAGTGGGAATTGCTGGTGAACCTGACACTGTGCCAACATTCCTGTTGTAGAAATGCAGACTATTATGAAAAGATCTCTGACCCCTTGGACCTTGCCACAATCGAGAAGCAGATCCTGACTGGCTACTACAAAACTGTGGAAGCTTTTGATGGGGACATGCTGAAGGTCTTCAGGAATGCAGAGGTGAGGCTCTCTCTAGCCTGAAAGCTGCTGCACTGGCAGCAGGGATGTGCCCTCCTTTAATGCTCTTACAGGAGTAAAAGAAGAAATTTAGTCTGGAGGAAGAGAACGTGTGCTGATCCATTCCTGATGAGGCCTCAGTAGCAAATCAGGAGGTCTTTGACTCCCTTAGGTCAGAGAGAATGTCAAGGACACTCATGAATAGCTGACCTAAAGAAATTTCCACTCCCTGTGGAAGGGGTACCCTGTTTTTCAGTATCAGATGTCATGGAATCACAGAATCATAGAGTGGTTTGGGCTGGAAGGAACCTTAAAGCTCATCCCATTCCACCCTCTGGCATGGGGAGGGACACCTTCCACTACCCCAGGTTGCTCCAAGCCCTGTTCAGCCTGTCCTGGAATACTTCCAGAGATCCAGGGGCAGCCACAGCTCCTCTGGGCACTCTGTGCCAGGGCCTGTCCACCCTCACAGGGAGGAATTTCTCCCATATACCCAACCTAAATTTCTTCCTTTTCAGTCTGAGCCCATTCCCCCTTGTCCTGTCCCTGCAGTTCCTGATGAACAGTCCCTCTCCAGCTTCCCTGGACCCCTTCAGATTCTGTGAGGGGCTCTGAGGTCTCCACACAGCCTTCTCTTCTCCAGGCTGAACATTCCCAGCCCTCCCAGCCTGGCTCCATACAGGAGGGGCTCCAGTTCCCTCAGCAACTTCATGGCCTCCTCTGGACTCTCTCCAACAGTTCCATGTCCTTCTTGCACTGGGGGCCCTGGAGCTGGACACAGCTTCCAGGTGGAGTCTCAGGAGGGCAGAGCAGAGGCAGAACCCTTTCCTTGATCTGCTGCCCACATTCTTTGGATGCAGCCCAGGACACGGGTGGTTTCTGGGCTGTGAACACACATGGCCACGTTGAGTTTTTGGTCACCTCTCACCCCAACTCCTTCTCCCAGAGCTGCTCTCAGTTCCTGCCCTGGCCCTGTCACATCCATGGACCTGCTGGAGAGGTGCACCCCAGGCTTGGTGCTGCAGCTGTAGGGAGAACCCTCCCAGGCACGCACAGGCAGGAGCTAAACGGAAATAAAGCGTTTTGGGGGGTTGTATTTTGTGATTTGTGCAGAAATACTACGGCAGGAAGTCCCCGACGGGGCGGGACGTGTGCCGGCTGCGCAAGGCCTACTACAACGCGCGGCACGAGGCCTCGGCCCAGATCGACGAGATCGTGGGGGAGACGGCCAGCGAGGCCGACAGCAGCGAGACCTCGGTGTGTGACAAGGACAACGGGCACGAGAAGGACGAGGACGTCATCCGCTGCATCTGTGGCCTCTACAAGGACGAGGGGCTCATGATCCAGTGTGAAAAGTGCATGGTGAGGGGCACAAAGGGAGGCTGATCCCCACAGAGCTTTTTGCTAAAAAACAATTTGATAGGCTGAATTTGATATAGCTGCCTTCACTGTGTGAAAACCACATAGGTGAAATCTCCAAGGTAAAGCCTAAAGTAATGGAGTACTGGTCAGCACTGTTAAATCATGAATCAACCTAGCTTTTATTGATTAAGTCTGATGGTTTTGGTAAGTATGTGATGAGTAAAGGCAAAGTCATGTATTTAAACATATTCCTTCCACATTTTTCAATTTTCTTACAGCTGCCTTTCCCTATTTCAGTTATAAACCTTTTCTTCATGAGGCAATTCATTATTACAATGAAGAAGAAACAATATAATGTGAAAAAATAGCATGTTAAAGTGACTGTTCAGCCTTGCATATTGATCAAAGCAAAGCAGAACTTTTCACCAGCAGTTCCCATGTGCTTGGGAGCATTAATTAAATTCTTCAGGCCTTTTACTTCCTCTTCACAAGAGGAGAGATTCTCTTTTCACAAGAGAAAATGCAACTTGAGTTGAGCAGAGGAGATGAAAACTGCCCCAGCTCCTGACCTCAGGAGAGAGGAATTAATTTTAAAGTTTTGGGTTTTTACACTTACTCTTGCATGGAGATCTTCTCTGTCTGCTGATGTGGTGTGAAATAGTTCATAGAAAATCTTGAATTACCTGTCTGAAGCTTTTTTTCTTGCTTTTCATTTCATTTTGTTGAGAAAATGAATTTTCAGGACTTTCTGAAGGGCTGTACCTGTTTTTCCAGGTGTGGCAGCACTGTGACTGCATGGGTGTGAATTCAGACGTTGAGCACTACCTGTGTGAGCAGTGTGAACCTCGAGCTGTGAACAGGGTAAAACAAAACTCTCCTTCCTGTTGTTACTCTTACAAACTACAGCAGCTCCTTAAGGGTTTCTTTGTATTTGTATTTAGAATTTGTATCTTTTGGGATTGAAGCTTCTTTGATTTAGGTTCCATTCTATGAGGGATCAGCTTTTCTCTGTGTATTCCCAAAAGGGTGGCAGCGCAATTTTGGACTGATGGTGGTGGGCAGCTCAGGATTCCCTTTCTTTTTTCCCTGCAGGAGGTTCCCATGATCCCTCGCCCCCACTATGCCCAGCCTGGCTGTGTTTATTACATCTGCCTGTTGAGGGATGATCTGCTGCTCCGCCAAGGTACGTGCTGGGCTTTCCAGAAGGGATCTCCTGTCAAAAATCCTTCCATTTTTCACAAGTGGAAGCTGCTCTCTCTCTGTGATGCTGGGAGTGATACACAGAGTTCTCACAGGATGTTGATGAGGAAATGTTAATTAGCACAGCCAGGGCTGTCCTGGCCAGGGGAGGATGATGCTGAGCCAACTGCTGGTAGTTAACATTTATAAGTAAAGGCCAAGAGGGCTGTTAGACCTCCAGTATTTTAGTACAGAAAGGTCATTAAAACATCCAGCTCACTGCATGTGTTCCTTAAAGCTTTTCTCTTCTGGACTCTGAATTCCAGAATCTCTCCAAGGCTGCCACAGCCACACAATTCAGCTCACTGATTTTTCTTTATTTTTATTTCATCCTACAGATACAAGGTTAGAAAGAACCCTTTATCATTATTAGGAAACTGCTCTTGAATGAGTGAAGCCAGTAGATAAGTTTGCTAGAGGGGAATAGGAGAACCTTCAGGAAAACTGGGAATTAAAAAAAGGTCAAAGAACCCAGGGGAGGTTCTGTGACTTGGGACCTCCCAGGTTTTGGTCATTTTTAGATAAATAAGAGGTAGAATCTCTTCCCAGCCCGGGAAGTGCTTAAGGCCAGGTGAGATGGAGCTCTGAGCAGCTTGCTCTAGTGGAAGACATCCCTGCCCAGGGAGGTGCCAGGGGGTGGGTCTGGATGGTCCCTAAAATCCTTTCCAACCCAGGTCATTCTGGGATTTCACAGGTCAGAGCAGAGAAATTAAGGAGTAAATTCACTTACGGGACAACATTAATAAATTCAAGTTTAGGGGTTGCCCTTGGGAAATTCTTTTTGATTGCCAGCAGTGCCAGTTTGTTTAGTCCTTTTTGCATTCTCTTTACCTTTCCTGAGCTCTACATCTCATTGGAATTCTGCTGTAATAATCAAAGGCTTGGGGCTTCTTGGGACAGGATTTGTTTTCTTAATAGTGGTCTTCTCTCTCAAAGATTTATTCTTTACACATTGCAGCCATTTCTAATTCCTACACCTTTTCCTAATCATGACTGACATGTTTACATATCCTGTGTTCTCTCATGGTTTTGATTCCTTACAGATTGTTATTTTTTCAGTCTGGACATGGAAACTTGGGTTGTTTTTCTGTAAAGCTGTTGTGAAAAACATTTGAGTGTCCTTGGCAGGTTTGCAGTGGGCTCATGTCATTCCTTACAATCCAGCATTAGGTGCCTTCATCATGTTCATTTTTAATGATTATTTCCTCTGGTTCTGGTGTGCTGGGCTCAGGCCAGGCTCTTTACAGGTGTGTCCTTTGTGTCCCTGGCCAGGTGACTGTGTGTACCTGATGAGAGACAGCCGCAGGACCCCCGATGGGCACCCGGTGCGACAGTCGTACCGCCTGTTGTCCCACATCAACCGCGACAAGCTCGACATCTTCCGCATCGAGAAACTCTGGAAAAACGAGAAGTAAGTGCAGGACAGCCTTGGAGTTTGAGACATCCCGTGTCAAAGCACAGGAATTTCGTGGAAGTCTCATCTTAAGGATGCAGGAATGAGCAAGGTCCAGGCGCAGAGGTTGGGGGATTCCCAACTGGAGCCTGCGCTCCACAACTGCGCGATGCAAACACGTGAGGTTGGAGGTTTAAGCAAAGGATCAGAGACAGAAATGGATGGATTTCCTCAGTGTTGGAACAGACTCTGGGTGCAGTGACAGCTGTGAGGCCGTTCAGTGCTGTGCCCTGGCCAGTCACAGCCTGCTGTGCCCACAGAAAGCACGCTGGGAGTGTTTGCCCTCACTGCAGGTGGGAAGTGGAGTATGGAACATGTGGAATATTGTGTGGCTCTGCTGTTCATCACAGCCAAGTGCAAGAGAGGGAGCTCAAAACAAAGCAGGGGGCATTGAGTGAGTTGTGTCATGGGCTGATTTGTGTTTCTGTCCCTTTTGCACCCTCAGAGAGGAGCGCTTCGCCTTTGGCCACCACTATTTCCGTCCACACGAAACGCATCATTCCCCGTCTCGCAAGTTCTACCACAACGAGCTGTTCCGGGTGCCCCTGTACGAAATCATCCCCCTGGAGGCCGTGGTGGGGACGTGCTGTGTGCTAGACCTGTACACCTACTGCAAAGGTGAGAGTTAAACACGTTCCTCAGCATCTGGGCAGTGGGCTGTGGTGGTTTAACCCCTGCTGGAAGCTCAACGCTACCCAGCCGCTCGCTCCCCCTGGGATGGGGAGGGAACTGGAAGAAGTTAAAACCTAGGGGTCAGGATAAAAACAGTTTCATGGTTGAAATAAATTAAAATATTGTCATAGTAATGATAGCAGTAGTAGTAATGGAAAGGGAGGTTACAGAAAGAGAGAAAGGTGTCCAGTATCTGCAGGGGCTAGAAGAAAGGTGGAGAGGGGCTCTTAATCATGAACTGGAGTGACAAGATGAGAGGGAATGGCTTCAACCTGAAAAAGAGGAAATGGAAGTTGGATAGACAGAGGAAATCCTTCCCTGGGAGGGTGGGGAGGCCCAGGTTGCACAGAGAAGCTGTGGCTGCCCCTGGATCCCAAGGCCAGGCTGAACAGGGCTTGGAGCAGCCTGGGACAGTGGAAGGTGTCCCTGCCATGGCTGGGGTGGGGCTGGGTTGATCAGAAGCGTGCAGGTTCTCCTCTCGTGTCCTGCTGGGCTTCTGAACGAGAGAGCAAACAGGAGCACTCTGACAGCCCCTGCCTCGCTCACACTGTGATAAAACACGTGTTTCCCCCTCAGCACATGACTGTTGTTCCCTTGTTCCGATGCCAGGGAGGCCGAAGGGTGTGAAGGAGCAGGATGTTTACATCTGTGATTACCGCCTGGATAAATCAGCTCACCTCTTCTACAAGATCCACCGGAACCGCTACCCCGTGTGCACCAAGCCCTACGCCTTCGACCACTTCCCCAAGAAACTCACGCCCAAGAGGGATTTCTCAGTAAGTGGGCTTGCCTTCAGCTTCCCAGCCTGCTTTTGGGAGACTGGATGGAGTTCTGGAAAGCCCCTGACTGTTGATAAATGAAGTTGGGTCAGCCAGAGAAAGCTGATCCTTTGGATGGGGGTCAAGGACAAGGGGAAACTGCCTCAAGCTGTGCCAAGGAAGGCTCAAGTTGGACATCAGGAGGAATTTCCTCATGGAAAGGGTGGTCAGGGTTAGCAGGGGCTGCCCAGGGAGGTTTGGAGTCCCCATCCCTGGAGGTGTCCAAGCTCTGGGCTGGGGACAAGGTGGGGATCGAGCACAGCTGGGACTGGATGGGTTGGGAGAGCTTTTCCAACCTCAATCATTCCATGATTCTTTGAGCATGCACAACCTGGGGGAAGAGCTGGCTGGAAAGAAAACTTGGAAAGAAAACTGGGTGTAACAGAACCTGCAGCTGAGAGGCAGAGAGGTGCCCAAGGGATGGGGATGGTGAGCTCAGAGAGGATCTCAGAGCAGTAGAGGTGGCAGATCTGCAAACCTTCTGCAAGTGAGCTCTGTTCTTCTGGCTTTGGAGAAGGTTCCAGACTCGTGCTGGGCAGAAAGCAAAGATGATTTTTATCATGATGGTGTGTGGCTTGAAATTTATTTAGAAGATGTGAAGAATCAGACAAGTCTGGCTCTAATTTATCTTGTTACATGGTTGTGCCTCCTCCTGTGAGGTCTCTTTGAGGTACACCAGCATTTCCAGAGTGTCCTGGACTGGCACTTTCAAAGCATTTGATAGACCAGCCCTTCCTTCCACTGTGAATTTGATTTGGTATTGATCATATTCTTTATTGTCATTGCAGCCTCATTATGTGCCAGACAACTACAAGAGAAACGGAGGCAGGTGAGGCTCCCCTCCCAGACTGTTGAGAAGAGATGAAATAATTCTGTTTGTTTGTTGTGCCCACTCTCCTCCTGCCCCTTTCCCCTGGGTGCTGTGGAAATAAGAACTTTAAATTATTTAAAGCTCTCTGAACTTTGAGAGAGATAAAAGGGAACAAGTGAGGAGGGATAGGCAGTAATAATGTACATCAGGAAAAGAAAGGAGCCATTTGAAAGTAAGAAAAAAGCAGCTGAGTGAGGAAATGCCCAAATCAGGAGGCTCCAGCCTTCCCAGACTGAGGAACCCAGGTCCTGGACCTGCTGCCTGTGGTGCATTCAGAGCCCAGATCTGGTGGAGACTGCAAGAACGTCCCACTAAGGGCTGGGCCAAGCTGCTTTTGGAGGTAAAATCTTTTGCAACTGAAAATAAAAAGCCATTTGTTTTTCCAAAGCTGCGTTTGGTGAGGTGCAGATGAAGTTATGGTATGGGTGGGTGTGAGTGCAGGGATTGAGGGAGGAAATGGAGCTCCAGAGAGCCCGTGGATGAGTCCTGGACTCGCTGGGAATTGTCCTTTCAGACAATTTGAAAAACTGCTGTTTAAACCCCTCTTCTCTGCAAGGTCATCCTGGAAATCCGATCGCTCAAAACCACAGATCAAAGACTTAAACCAAGAGGAAGATTCCCTTCCCCTGATGGAGGAGGTGCTGGGGGCCCCTGAGCAGGCTCCAGGGGAGCTGCCCAGCCCCGAGGAGCCCGACAAGGAGCCGGTGGCCAGCGAGAGCTGCGACACCGACAAGAAGGGGGACACCGAGAACCCCTCGGACACGAGGCCGCTCTGCAGCCCCGAGGAGCGGCGGCACCTCCAGAGGGAGAGGCTGAACCAGATCCTGCTCAACCTCCTCGAGAAAATCCCAGGGAAAAATGGTGAGAGTTCAGGCCCTGCTTGCACAGCCCCAGGTCTCCTGTTGGGTCTGGGGTCACTTTGCTGAGCTGTGTTAGTAAAATTAATGTTTTTGTCTGAATTTCTTGCTGGAGGGCATTAGGAAAGTCAGTTTTCTTTGCAGACACATTTTCCTTTGCAACAGAAATCCATTAAACTCAAGTGAAATTTCTCACACCTTTGTTTTGTATAATATTTTTAATAACCACAAAAACTTTTCATAAACTAATTCCCCCCCCCCCCCCATCATTCCGTATTTACAATATGGAGATGGAGAAACTTAACAGACAAGCCAGGAAAGACCAGAGGGAATTTGTGAAGTCTGTTTTTACCTTTCATGAGCTTTTGGGTTCTGAGACAAGTAGTTCTTGTGTGAGCTGTGGGATAAGGGGACAGGGTGAAGTGTGTCCCTGCTTTTAAAGCCCTGTCCAGTCTCTTCCAAATTCTGGCAATGCCAGACAGTCATGGACTGATGCTTAATTTGGGTTGGGAGGATCTTTGGAGGTTGTGTGGTCCAGCCATGGCTCAGGGCTTGTCCAGGGATGTTTTGGATTTCCTGGAGGGAAACATCCTTGAAAGAAGCAGGAATAGGGAAACGGGGATTTTTGTGTTTGAGGAGCGATGGGAGGTGGCACTCAGTGGGGGTCAGAGGTTGGAGTTGATGATCCTGGAGGCCTTTTCCACCCTCTCTGATCCTGGAAAGACTGAAATCCCCTTCTGCCCCTGTGCTCTGTTGCAGCCATCGATGTCACCTACCTGCTGGAGGAGGGCTCGGGACGGAAACTGCGGCGCCGCACTCTGACCATCCCCGAGAGCAGCTTCAGGAAGTGACCCAGGAGGGGCAGCCGAGCTCTGGGGTCTGTCACTGGGGCTGGGGGACCAGAGCCCAGCCCGGGGAAGGAAGGAGGGCAGCAGCAAACTGACAAAACTACAAACAGTAGCACCTGGGGGGCCGGGCCGGCGCGGCGCCCACCCTGCTCTGCAGTGCTCTTGGTGTGTGTGTTGGTGGGCGTGCCTTGTATTGATGTTAGGTACTGAGGAAACCTCGTGGTTATTGTCCAGGATGGTCAAATTTAATTTATTTTTGCTTGATATTCCCACTCAGAGGAAAAAAAAAAAAAAAGAAAAAAAAATTTTAAAAAAAGTAAATAGAAATGGGGAGGGCAGAGGAAAAGGACTGAGTTACTCTGAGGAGGATGTTCCCCACGGTCACTGCTAACTTGGGATTGTTCCAGCCGCCCACGCCGGGGAAGGGAATCCAGGAATCCAGAGGGGACAGGAAAGGCCCAGTGGCTTAAAAGGAAAAGCTGCCCTAAAGCTGTGGCCTCTGATTTGCACAAGAAGAGAGAAACGTCCCCAGACGAGCGCCAGCTTCGCCGTGGGACAAGCCCAGCACGTGTCCCTGTGGTTTGTGCCAAGGAGAAGCTTCCAGAAGCCCTTGGAGCGGGGCAGGAGCGCTGGGATGAGGCACTTGCTGTGCAGGGGGATGGGGCAGGGTGTGAGTTTTTTCACTTTTTTTCTGCAGAGAAATTTTATAAAAGCAAAGTCAGCTCCTGACGCCACCATTGCTGTTGGTTTTTTTGATAAGCTGTGGTTCTCGTGTGTCTCGTGTGTTGTGCAAATAAAAAAAAAAAATCTGTTAAAAAGAGAAAAAAAATCACAAAAAAAAAAGAAAAAAAGAAACCCCCAAGGACCCTTTCACTCCGTGCCCGTCAGGCAGTATCCGAGCGAGTGTTTGTCGTGAGCTGTAGAATTTATCAACTGCTAACACTACCCTCGTGTGCTGGTGGAACGTCCCGGGGCAGCGGCTCCCGCCGGCCCCGCCCCTATCGCGATTATCGCGATTGTCCCGACAGCCCCGGGCCGGGCCCGGCGGCCCCCGCTGCCCCCGGACGGTGGCTTTGCTTTCCTGTCTCAGACATGCATATCCAGTCCTGTTTTAGGTGTTCTTATAAGAAATCCAGTTTTTAATGTGCCAAGTTGTATATATCTGCTGCGTGGATGTAAAGCAATACCGTAGTTACATGTTCCTTTTTATGGACCAAGCTCGTCCTAATGTACATTCTTGTTATTATTATAATTATTTTACTCTTAGTGGAACATGACTCATTCCATTAACTTTTATGTGTTGATTTAAAAAGAGAAAACAAAACAAAAAAACACAAAAAAAAAAAAAGAAAGGAAAAAAACCCTTTGAGAAAAAAAAAAAATATTTTATTAAAAAAAAAAATGAAATAAGAAAATAGTTTGGAATATTTTCTTACTGTAGAGAAGCACTGTACAGTACCAGGAACCCTGAGTATAAAATACTCGTGCGTGTAGTAGGAATATCGCATGTCCAAGCCCTCGAGTTGTCTCATTTAGTTTCAAACAGAAATCATTGTCTCAAATGGTGTTAAACACTAAAAAGTTTTTAAAAAAAAAAATAAAAAAAAATAAAGTGCGTACAGAAGCGAGACACTAGCTCTGTCATTTTATCTTTCTTTTGTTGAAAGACTAAACAAAATGTTTTTTAGACAATCAAATGTTAGGTAAGTGCAAAGAATTGTTTTTTCTTACTGGTGTAGAAATTAATGACTTTTTTTATTTTTTTGGTTATTTTATAATACTGAGCAGACCCGTGTGTCCCCAGGATCGCCGCCGGAGTCAGGAAGCACTACGTTACTGCAAATAGAGCTGAACCTTAGTCTGCATGGGTGTAGGCTGTGTGATTGCTGAAAATAAATGCTGCTAATATATTTCCTTTTTACAAAGCATATCTAAATAGATCATTGTTTTGATGTTAATCTTTGTAAATTATGTATTACCAATTTTAACATTGGATGTAATTGCATAAAAAGCCTGCATCTCAATCCTGAGAGTCTAGTATTAAATGGAAAATCTTTTCCTACGGCTGGCTCGGGGGGTTTTCTTTGGTGCCAGAGGGCAGGAGAATCCTGCCTGGATCCATGAGATCCAGGGGATCCACGGGGGGAGGGTCAGGGAGTGCTGGGAGCTGCCCCTGGGTCACAGCAAAGCCTCCAGGCTCGGGGAAAAGCGGCTGGAAAGGCCCTGGGGGTGCTGGGGGCAGCAGCTGGACGTGAACCAGATGTGTTCAGGTGTGTCCAGGTGTGCTCAGATGTGTCCAGGTGTGCCCAAGTGTGCTCAGTGTGCTCAGGTGTGTCCAGGTCTGCCCAGGTGTGTGCAGGTATGCCCAGGTGTGACCAGATGTGCCAAGGTATGTCCAGGTGCTCAGGTGTGCCCAGGTGTGTCCAGGTGTGCTCGGGTGTGCCCAGGTGTGCCCAGATGTGTCCAGATGTGCCCAGGTGGGGAAGAGGCTGATGGCCCCTGGCCTGGAGCAGTCCCAGAGTGGCTGGAGCAGGGCAGTGACCCCAGTGCCCTTCGCTGCCTCTGCTGAGGGACCTCAGACCCTGCGGTTGGTTTTGATGAGAAGAGATTGAGGAGCAGGAGCGTGTCCAGGGCAGGGAACGGAGCTGGGAAGGGGCTGGAGCCCCAGGAGAGGCTGAAGGATCTGGGAAAGGGGCTCAGGCTGGAGCAAAGGAGGCTCAGGGGGAATTTCTGGCTCTGCACAAGTCCCTGACAGCCGGGGGGGTCGGGATTTCTCCCAGGGAACAGCGACAGGAGAACAGGGAACGGCCTCAGGCTGGGCCAGGGGAGGCTCAGGGTGGAGAGCAGCAGGAATTTCCCCATGGAAAGGGGGTCAGGGCTTGGCAGGGGCTGCCCAGGAAGGTTTGGTTTCCCAGTCTGACTCTCTGATCATGAAAATGCCAGGCTTGACCCCTCCCACACTCCTTTTAGAGGCTTGGAGGGCTGTTTATTAAATAAATAAACAGAAGAACCACCTGACTTCCTCCCCTCCTGGCATGACCCCATTTCAAAGTCCAGAAGCAGCTGCAGAATCCAATCAAACCTCTCTAAGGCAAGCCAAGGAACATTCCAATTAGGATATAACGTCACTTGTCTGAGAATAAAAATTCCAGAGAGAGAAGTGAAAATGAGAGCAGAGTGAAAGGAGAGCAGCTTTACCCTGGCAGAGGGGCTGGCCCAGGGGATGACACAGCAGCTTTTTGCCACCCAAATGGGAAATCAGAAGGGTGAAATGTGGCTCTTGGCCATGGCAGGCAGCAGAGGACCAGGACACTCCTTTCTGTCACTGGGGAGTCCAACATGAAATGTAAATTCTGGGATGAAAACACTGCAATGACAAAAACGTGAAAAACTTGGAGCTGTTTAGCCCCTACTGCCGTGCTCTGGGTGGTGGAAAGATTAGTTGGAGTTAAATAAATAACTAAAACAGTGACCTGGGCTGTTCCCAGCGCTGCACAGCTCCTGTGGAAGCTTCTCCAGGGATATTCCTGGCTCTGGGAGGCTGCAGCCGCCTCTCCCACGCTGTGGAGGAGCTCAGGCACCTTCTGCTGGGGCTGATTCCAGCACATCCCCAGCCAGGCTGATCCCCCTGGAGCCCCCATCCCATCCCATCCCATCCCATCCCATCCCTGGATCCCATCCCTGGATCCCATCCCTGGATCCCATCCCTGGATCCCATCCCTGGATCCCATCCCATCCCTGGATCCCATCCCTGGATCCCATCCCTGGATCCCATCCCTGGATCCCATCCCATCCCTGGATCCCATCCCTGGATCCCATCCCTGGATCCCATCCCTGGATCCCATCCCATCCCATCCCATCCCATCCCATCCCCATCCACACAGGTGAGTCACAAACTTTATTTCCAGTATTTTTCCCCGTGGAACAAGCTCATTCCTGTGGTTACTCTATGTACAGAATGCTGAGCAGGGCTCGGGGAGGTGGCAGCGGTGGCAGGACACGGTGACACGGGGCAGTGTGAGGGCCGGGAAGGGACAGACACAGGGACACGACCCATCCCTGCCCTGCACGGGGGTGGGCAGCAGCTGAGGAACCTCCCTGAGATGAGGAGGAGGAAGAGGAGGAGGAGACGGTGGCAGCCGGTGGCGTCATGCAGCAGTGACAGGCACAGGGCAGGGTCCCCTGGGAGCTGCCAGCCCCGGAGGTCTGGCAGGAGACATCCCCTCCCAGAGCTGGCACCCATCCCGGCAAAGCTCAGCTGCTTCCTCAGCTCCCTTCCACCTCCTCACAAAATCAGGGATGTGTAACCAACAGGAACGAGGCCGGTGCTGTTTCCATGGCAGCAGCGGATCCAGTCTTCATCCACAGTGGAGAGGAGCTCCAGGATGTCTCCTTTCTGGAAGCTCAGGTGCCCGTCGGCGGTGCCCGTGTGGTCACACAGCGCCCGAACCGCCCTGCACCACAAATCTCATGGCACGGGCGCCACCCCGAGCACCCCCAGAGGCTCCCAGGGCTCACGGGGGGAGGGAATTGGGCAGAACCAGGGATTTCCTCAGGCAGAGGCGGGATCTGTACCGGGAGCCACCGGACAGAGCCGTCCTGCCCCCAGGACAGGCGTGGGGACATCAGAGATGGCCCCGAGGGTGTGGGGATATCGGGGTCAGGGCCAGCGAGGATGGGGAAGAGGGAAGCAGCCAAACACCGTTTGGGATGAGCCCACCCTGCTCACTTGGGCACAGCTGTTCTGACCGGCCACAGCCGGGTCACAGCCGCCTTGCCCCAAGCAGGCTGCCACGAATCCGGAAAGCACGCCAAAAAATGCAAAAAATTATCCCCAAAACGCCTGGGAAAAACAGCTGGTCCCAGGTAGGCAGAGGTTCCCCCAAAGCCCAGCAGAGCAAGGGGAGCTGTGGCTCAAGTGGGCAGCGGTGCCTTTCCCGAGAGAGATGTGCACGACCCCCAGGCCGTGTCTGAGAGCAGCCCCGGTTCTCCCCCAGGCAGAAAAGCCCAGCAGCAGCAGCAGCAGCAGCAGCTCCCAGCCCTGCTGGCTCCCGTGCCCTCCCAGCCCTGCTGGCTCCCGTGCCCTCCCTCACCTGCTGGTTCCTGTGCCCTCCCTCACCTGCTGGCTCCCGTGCCCTCCCAGCCCTGCTGGTTCCTGTGCCCTCCCTCACCTGCTGGCTCCCGTGCCCTCCCAGCCCTGCTGGCTCCTGTGCCCTCCCAGCCCTGCTGGCTCCTGTGCCCTCCCTCACCTGTGGGTCTGGGGCAGGACGGGGCTGCTCCTGTCCGGCTGCTCCGGAGCGCGGCTCCTGTCGGACGCCAGGCCCTTCACCACCCCGGCCAGGACACGAGGGCTGGGGGACAGCCAGCGGGACGGTCTCCTGCCACAGAGCAAAGAGAGCCACCAGCTCGCCTGGGAGCTCTTCCTGCTGTTTATCCCAGACTGTTCTGGTGAGCTGGGAGCTGACAAGGAGCCATCAAGCGGCACGGAGCCTCCCCACGAGCTCCTGCTGCTCCACAGCACTGAGTAACGGGATGCACTCGGGACAATGCACTAATCCCAGGACACTGACCCTGGGCCAGGGGCAGAATGAGACCCCCACGAAGCCACCGTGGTGAGCCAGGCACAGAAACCCTTCCCACCTCGGCCTGCCCAAGCTGGGACTTACCTGGACCTGGCCAAGACGGCGTCAGGGCTGGGAGGGAAGCTCCTGGACGAGGGGCTGGTGGCTCCAAAGAGCCGGCCCAGCCAGCTGCCCTTGTCAGGACTGGGAGGATTACCCATCTCTGGGCCAGAAGGTGCTGCCTGGGTCCTGCTGGCAGGAGGCTCTGGGGAAGCAGCCGGGAGATTCTTTCCAGCACTGGGATCATCCAGCTTGGTGAGTGCTCCAGTTGCAGTGGGCAAGAACAGGTCTTCAGGGGAAGAGGTCCCTGAGGTGTCAGTGCTGCTGCTGCTGGGCTTTGGGCCGGAGCATTCGGGGACAGCTTTGGTCTGAAGGAGCTGCAGCTCTGTGGCCCTGGGCTCACTCATGGAAGTTTGGGATTGCACAGCCTGGCCCGGGCTGGGATCCCCCGCAGCCGCCCGCAGCTTCGTCCACCAGACCAAGGGGAACTTTTCCTTGCTAGGAGCAGTGTAAATCCTGGAGCTCTGGCTCAGCTGGCCCCACCAGCCACTGAGGCCAGCCCCAGTGCCCCCAGTGCCCTCCTCAGGCCCGTGGCTCTGCGGGGGGGTGTCAGACCCCAGCAAGGTGCGGCTGAGCCGGTCGCCCCAGCGCAGCACGTGCTGGAAGGTTTGGTGCAGGGCAGCCCCCACTGGCGGGGTAGGGACCAGCCCACCCATGGTGGCTTGGGACCGGGCCCTTGTGCTGCCCCCTGCGCCCCCCACCCTGCCCAGAGCATCAGGGGGGGTCTCATCCTCCAGGCTGTGCCCGGCAGCACCGCTGAGGCCCCCCAGAGACACAGCCCCCCGCACCGGGACGGGGCCACGGCCGGGAGACAGCGGCGACTCCAACCGGCGGGACAAGGGCCGGACATCCACGGAGAGGTGATGGTGTTCAAAGAGCAAGTCCAGGTGGAAAGTCAGCACCGAGAGGGGTTGGATGAGCAGCAGCAGTTCATCAGCGAGGTGGGGAAGAGGGCCTTGGCTCAGGGCAAAGAAGGCCGTGGGTGAGTAAAGCACGGAGATCACACCTGTGGGGACAGGGACAGGTGAGGCAGGTGGAGGAGGCCTTGTCACATCCCCACCGAGAGCCAGCCATGCTGTCCACATCAGGCAGAGCACCCTCTGTGCTGAAGATGCACCATAGAAAATAATGCCCTGATCCACTGTGGAAACTTCAGCCAAGCATGGATGTATCCCAACCCCAGAGTGGGATTATCAGCCTGGCAGGGATGAGGGGGCTTGGGGAGGGAGCTCCCAGGCCCTGTGTCCTTACCTGGGCTCTTCTGCAGGTGAGATATCCACAACTCCAGCTGTTTAATGCTAAATGAGACAAAGGGAACCCAAATTAGAGCCCCTGGGACAGTTCCAGCCTGCCACGGCAGTGGGGCCAGAGGGGCCAACACTCACTTGAGAAGGCCGAGGATAAAGGCATGGAACTTCTGCCTGGTGCTGCTGAGGGGGGCCAGCCCGGCCACGTGCCAGCACAGGGAGTGCAGGGAGCGGGTGTTGGGGCCTGTGGGGTGCACAGACAGTCACTGCCCAGGGCACACATCCCCCAGCAGGATTCCAGGCGTCTGGAGATGCCCACAGCCTCACCCTCACCTGTCTTCACGGAGGCTTCCACCACACTCCAGGGGGAATTTTTCCGCTGGCCCGTGATGACATCCTTCTGGAACGGCTTCAGCCCGTCCTCCACCAAGGCGTAGAGCGCGGGGCAGAGCGTGTGCAGCAGCAGGTACCCCACGTCGGGGTTGAGCCGGCTGTCCCCCAGCTGGGCCTGGGGGAGGCACAAGGAGAGGGGAGGGATCAGGGCAGCACCTGACCCTGGTCGTGCTGGGAGGGATGGGTGAATCCCACCCCTGGGACTCCCAAACCGCCTCCTGCCCGGCCCGGCCCAGCTCTCACCTTCTGCACCAGGTTCCGTGCGGTGCTGAAGTGCGCGATGACCTTGTCCACGGCGGAGCTGACGGCGACCAGCAGCGCTGGGGACGGAGGGAGAGGAGAGAAGGGTCAGAGCGGAGGGACCCTCGGCGGGGCTGCGGGGGCAGCTGCACCCGCGTTCTCCACCGGAGCACCTGCCGGGAGCGGGCAGGGCCGGGCCCGGGGCAGGCAGCGCTGCCTGTCCCTGCCTTCAGTGTCCCTGCGTGCCCTTCCCCTGCCCCAGCGCTGCGGGTGCCCCTCGCACCCTCCCGACCCCGGGGGTCCCGTTCCCCCCTCCTCCTCCTCTCCGGCCCCGTTCTGTCCCACTCCCTCGCCCCCCGCCCCGCGGAGGCTCCGGGGAGGATCTGCCCCAACCTTTCGTTTGCTCTCCATGGGCCCCTTCCGCTCTCCCCCCGCCGGGCCGGGCGGCTCCAGCGGCGGCTCCAGCGGCGGCTCCAGGGGCGAGCGGCTCGGGCCTGGCTGGAGAGAGCGGGGCAGCGGGGTCAGGCGGGCCGGCGCTGCCCGGGGCCGGGGGAGGAGCGGGACCGGCGGCGGGGCCCGGCTCGCTCCGGCTCATGGAGCCGGGGGCGGCGGCGGGGTTAGGCCGGGCGGCGGGGCCGGGCCCGAGGCGGAGGAAGCGCCCTGGGAGCCGCGGGGCGGAGCGGGACAGCCCCGGCACCTCCCGGGCCGCGCGTCCCGCCGGGCGATGGGAGCGGTGCCCCTCGCCGTGCCCCGGGACCGCTCCCACCGCCCTCGGACTCGCACCCGGCCCCGCAGCCCCCCCAGGCAGAACCCCCTGACCCACCCCGGACTCACCCCCCGTGCAGGTCTCGTCTCCTCTCTGGGCCGCCCGTGGCACCGCGGGGTCCCCGCCGGGACCCCCGAGCCTCCGGACCGGGGCAGTTCCCAGCCCCTTTTCCCCTGGGGGCAGCCCCCCCTTCTCCACATCCCTCGGCTGCCCCTCCGCGATGGGCTGCAGGCTCGGCCGGGGTCTCCTTCTCAGCTGCTGGCCGTCACTGGGTGCCAGCACCTGTGTCCCCAGGGGTGCGGGGGGTCCCCAGCCCGCGCCCGTCCCCGGGGGCACAGGGGGGTGCTGGGCCGGCTCTGCCCGCTGGCCCTTGGGCTGCCTGGCGGCACTGCGGGACCGCAGCTCCTTGAACGTCGTCACCTCTCTCTGTCTGGAGCCGGGAGGCCTGGCTGGCCCGTCCTGCTGGGGCTGCGGCTGGGGCTGCGCTGGCTCCTGGCCCGCGGGCCCGGAGAGGAGCTCGCTGCTGGGGGGCAGCTCCGTGTCAGGCGAGAACACGATCAGCCAGTCGCTGCGGTCAACCCTGGCCTGGGCGAGTGTGGGCCCAGCCACGTTCCTCTTCCTCCTCTGGGCCAGCTCATGGAAGGAGGTGATGGTCTTCGTGGCCGTGTCTCTGCAGGGCTCACCTGGGCCGGCCTTGGGCTCTGCCGGCCGCACTGGCCCGAGCTGCTGCTCCGCTCTGTGCGCGTTGAGGACCTGCAGCCGCCGCCGGGGGCGAGGGGGCACGGGCGGGGGGAGGCCGCTGGGCCGCGGCCGCGGCTCCGGAGCGCTGCTCGGGATGCCGGGATCCCGCCGCTCCGGCACGGGCGGTGGTGCTGGAGGCGCAGCATCGGGCTCGGGGAGGGGGTTGCAGTTGGGGTCTAGGTCAGCGCAGGAATCCTGTGCTGCTGTGCTGGGCGAGAGCTCATCGCACTGCGAGTCGAGCGAGTTGTTGCTGCAGAGGCTGTCTGGGCTCTTGCTGGCCGCGGCGGTGGCTCTCCGGAACACGGGCGAGTTGTGGTTGGCATCTCTCCCATCGCACGTCCTGTCCTGGGCAGGCAGAGCCTCTCCATCCCGGGCGTTTTCTGTGGGAATGACGTTCAGCTGCTTGTCAGGGGATTGGGACTCTTCTCTGGCAAACCCCTTGCAGTACACCGAGACAGGGGAGTCATACAAGCTGAAATCCGAGCAGCTACTGACAGAGGAGGAGGAGGAGGAGGAGGAAGAAGAAGCCAGATCACAAGGGGGATCACAAGGGGAAGCTGCCTCCTCCTCGTCTCCGCTGTGCAGGCAGGGGAAATCCTCTTGCACTGCCTGGTTCTGGATCCCGAGGGTCTCCGGTTCTGGATCGTGGGATTCACAACATCGACATTTCACGGAGGGGCTGTTGGAATTGGCATCCACCGGCTCACGGTTCTCCGGGCAGTGGATGCAGCCAGTCTGGTCTCCCCTGGCGGTGGAACCATCGGTGTCCTGGAGCTCGGGGTGCCGGGAGAGGTGCAGCCCCAGGGAGATGTGCTGCAGGTGGATGTGGTTGAGGTTGCACAGGAGGCCTTTCTTTGGAGCCAGCATGCTGCTGCCTCGCTGGAAGTGCTGGGGCTCCCAGGAAAGGTCGGCAGCTTCTCTCTTCAGACCATCCAGCTCCCTGTAAGCACCAAACACCCTCCTGGTCAGGGGAAGAGCACAGGGGGACAAACCCGGAGAGAGGCACAGCCGGGGGAAGGTGGATGGCAGTGACCTTGCGGCAGGGCCCCGCACAAGGGTCTGGGGGTCAGAGATGGGGATGTACCCTGAAAGAGGGGCTGCCCCACGGCTTCCTGCCGGGCTTGGGGCTCTGCGGCCGGGCAGGGACTGCAGCCAGCCGCTGGTCCCCGGAGCATGGCCTGTGCATGATCCCAGGAAGCTCGGCTGCTCCGGGGCTGGATTCCCTGCGGAGGGTCAGGAGCATCTCGGGGATGCCGTCAAGGAGAAAACGCCCTTGGAGCCTCGTCGAGGAGGGGGGGCGGGTACTGTCCTGGCTAGGGGCGGTGGCACCGCGGGTGCTCAGGGACCGGGGCTTGGCCGGAAGCCCCCGGCCCCGGGAACCGCCGCAGAACCGGCACCGCACCACCGGGCCCTGCCTTTCCGGGGGGGAGCCCCGGCCCCAGGCACCTGCTGGAGGCTCCGGGCACGGAACGAGCAGCGGAGACCGCGGGAGGGCGGCTCCGAGCATCGGGCGGTTCCGAGCATCGGGCGGTTCCGAGCATCGGGCGGTTCCGAGCATCCCTCGGCCCCGAGCATCCCTCGGCCTCAGGGCGAGGACCGGCGGCCAGGCAGCAGAAGCGGCCCTGCTGGGCGCGGCCCTCCCCATCCCCCTCCAGCCCCCGCCCGGCTCCATCCCCTTCCCCGTCCCCCGCTCACCTCGGCGCTGCGGCGGCGAATGCGGCTGCGGGAGGGAGGGAGGGAGGAGCCGCGGCCCCGCCACCGCCCGCCGGGAGCCGCCCGGTCCCGCCCCGCCGGCGGGGGCGGTGCTCCGGGCATCCCCCCAACCCCGGGGGGTGCCGGCATCCCCCTCCCCGCCACCCAGCCCTGTCCCCAGACAACACCGGGCACCACGCAGCTACAATAACTTATGTTTATTGACACACGGCCGAGGGGGAGAGCGCTGAGCCCCCCGACCGTCCCAGCGCACCTTCTACAACCCGCCCGCGGCCCCTCCCAGAGCGGGGAGCGGCCACAGCCAGTAAATGACTGAGCCCAGGCTCCTCCATCACTTCTGCCGCTTGTAGATCTTCTGTGCGAGGTCCAGGAAGATGTCCTGAGGCAGGTGCTGGGCGTGCTTCCCAATCAGCTCCTGCAGCCGCCGGTAGCTGCTCTCCTCGTACTCCCGGAAAGCCGCCTCCATGCCCAGAGCATTGTAGAGCTCCTTCACCTTCGCCACCTTCTCGGGCTCCTTCTGGCCGTAGTTCTCCTGAGAAAACCCAGGAGTGTCAGGTCCCATCGCAGCTCACGGCGCTGCTGCTCCGTCAGGATGGGGCACGAGCTTTGCTCAGGAGCTTTGTTCCTGTGCTGCCCCCTCGTAGTGCTGAGCCCCCTCCTCCCAGCCAGGTAACAGCCTGGGACTGAACACTGTACACCGCAGGTGCGCATTGTGGCACTACAGGTGTGCATTCTGGCTATCCAGGTGTACATTCTGGCACTACAGGTGTGCATTGTGGCACTGCAGGTGTGCATTCTGGCACTGCAGGTGCGCATTCTGGCACTACAGGTGCGCATTGTGGCACTACAGGTGTACATTGTGGCTCTCCAGGTGTACATTCTGGCACTGCAGGTGCGCATTGTGGCACTGCAGGTGTGCATTCTGGCACTACAGGTGTGCATTCTGGCACTACAGGTGTGCATTCTGGCACTGCAGGTGTGCATTGTGGCACTACAGGTGTACATTCTGGCACTGCAGGTACGCATTCTGGCACTGCAGGTGTGCATTCTGGCACTGCAGGTGTGCATTCTGGCACTACAGGTGCACATTGTGGCACTACAGGTGTGCATTCTGGCACTGCAGGTGTGCATTCTGGCACTGCAGGTGCGCATTGTGGCACTGCAAGTGTGCATTCTGGCACTGCAGGTGTGCATTCTGGCACTGCAGGTGTGCATTGTGGCTCTCCAGGTGTACATTCTGGCACTACAGGTGTACATTCTGGCACTACAGGTGCGCATTGTGGCACTGCAGGTGTACATTGTGGCTCTCCAGGTGTACATTCTGGCACTGCAGGTGTACATTGTGGCGCTCCAGGTGTACATTCTGGCACTACAGGTGTACATTCTGGCACTGCAGGTGTACATTGTGGCTCTCCAGGTGTACATTCTGGCACTACAGGTGTACATTCTGGCTCTCCAGGTGTACATTCTGGCACTGCAGGTGTACATTGTGGCTCTCCAGGTGTACATTCTGGCTCTCCATTCCCTCTCCCAGCTGTGTGATCCCAGCCTTTACCTCCAGGATCTGCCTCTGCTCTGGTGTGACCCGGCGCAGACACTCCACCACCAGCCAGCTGCACTTGTTGTCCTGAATGTCAGTGCCAACCTTCCCTGTCACTGCTGGGTCCCCATAGCAGTCCAGGTAATCGTCCTGTGTGACAATGGGAACACCTGAGTGCCACAGCCAGCCCCTGACAAGCACCAAGGGCACAGGGCCACCTCCTACCTGGATCTGAAAGAACTCTCCCATCTCCAGCATGATGGCTTTGGCATTCTCATGCTCCTTCTTATCGTTAATACCTGCCTGCGGGGAGGGAAAAATAATAAAGATAAATTTTTCCAGGACCTGCATAGCCTCACACGAGGGTGAGGCCCCTCCTGAGCTGTTCCCACCACACTCACCATGTACATGGCTGCGGCCACGGGCAGGTAGAAGGAGTAAAACGCTGTCTTGTACTTCACAATCGTCTTGTACCTGTGCCAGAGGAACCAGGCTTGAGCTCTCCCACCCTCTGCAGTCAGGGACAGAAGGGAGCAGCAGCAGCTCCCCAAAAAGCAGCCCCAGGGACTGAGCTCTGTCCCTTCCCTCCATACCGCTGCTCGCTGAACCGGCTCAGATCCACCTGAGAAATGGGAGCAGTGATGAGGTCCAGCGTCTGCCCCAGCTCGGTCTGGTAGCCTGTCTGGAGAGGAAAGAAAGGATTGTGGCCTCATTGTAGCCTTCCAGCACTTAAGGGGCTCATAAACAAGAGGGAGGAGGATGTTTTGCAAGAGGAGAAGTAACAAGAAAAAGGGTGATGGTTTTACACTGGAAGAGGAGAGATTTAGATGAGATATGAGAAGGAAATTGTTCCCTGTGAGGGTGGGGAGGCCATGGCACAGGGTGCCCAGAGAAGCTGTGGCTGCCCTGCATTCCTGGAATTGTCCAAGGTCAGTCTGGACAGGGCTTGGAACAATCTGGGATAGTGGAAGGTGTCCCTGCCCATGGCAGGGAGAGTAGAACAAGATGATCTTTAAGGTGCCTTCCAACCCAAACCACTCTGATTCCATGATTTATTCACACAGTCCTCCAGGAAAGTCTCAACACCACAGAGCAGCCCCCAAGCCCTGTTTCAGCTCCACTTTGAGTCCACAGGAAGGCCGTGTCCAGCAGGATGCCCAGGAATTCAAGGAACACTCTGAGATCCTGTGCTGTCAAACATCAGAAAGGGCCCAGACCGCAGGAAATCGGGAAGAGTTTTGGGAGACGGGCTCACCTGCAGGAAGAGCTCCAGCAGGTGCAGGTAGTAGGGCTGCTGCCCACAGTACCTCTTCAGCAGCTGGTACACCGACGACTCCAGGAGAAAAGCATCATTGATGGCATCCAGCCCGATCCCCTCCTGCACCAGGAAGGCAGGGAGGTGTCACAAAGCCTCCTGACTCCCGGGGAACACGCTAGGTGAACAGGGGCTTCCTGAATGCTCTCACCTTCTTGTACCAGCAGAGCTGCCCCCGGCGGGTCAGGGACGAGTCCATGATGTCGTCAGCCACCAGGAAAAAGGCTTGGAACTGCGAGAGGCTGAATTAGGGATGGGGGATCCCCCGGGGGTCGCATCCCCAGGGTCCCGTTTCTCACCAGCTCGATGCACCAGCCCACGGCCAGGGCGCAGCGGAGGCTCTCCGGGTCCAGCTGTGCGGGGCCCGCCAGCCGCCGGAACGCGGCCACCACCGTCAGCCCCCGGTTGCACTTCCCTCCCGGTGCGTTGTACTCCAGCACCTGCGAGAGCGGAGCGAGGTGAGCAGCTCCGGGCCGCAGCCCCCGGGCCCTTCCCACCCCTCATCCCTGACCCTTCCCACCCCTCAGCCCCGGCCCTTCCCACCCCTCAGCCCCCCGGCCCTTCCCACCCCTCATCCCCCCGGCCCTTCCCACCCCTCATCCCCCCGACCCTTCCCACCCCTCATCCCCCCGGCCCTTCCCACCCCTCATCCCCGACCCTTCCTACCCCTCAGCACCGGCCCTTCCTACCCCTCATCCCCCCGGGCCCTTCCCACCCCTCAGTCCCGACCCTTCCCACCCCTCATCCCCCCGGCCCTTCCTACCCCTCATCCCCCCGGCCCTTCCTACCCCTCAGCCCCCCGGCCCTTCCCACCCCTCATCCCCCCGGCCCTTCCCACCCCTCATCCCCCCGGCCCTTCCCACCCCTCAGCCCCCCGGCCCTTCCCACCCCTCATCCCCCCGGCCCTTCCCACCCCTCATCCCCCCGGGCCCTTCCCACCCCTCAGCCCCCCGGCCCTTCCCACCCCTCATCCCCCCTTCCCTTCCCACCCCTCAGCACCGACCCTTCCCACCCCTCATCCCCCCGGCCCTTCCCACCCCTCAGCCCCGACTCTTCCCACCCCTCAGCCCCGACCCTTCCCACCCCTCATCCCCCCGGCCCTTCCCACCCCTCATCCCCGACCCTTCCCACCCCTCATCCCTCCGGCCCTTCCCGTCCCTCAGCCCCGGCCCGCAGCCCCCCGTCCCCGGCCCGGTCCCCCCGCCCCCTGTCCGTACTCACCTGCTTCAGCCGCGCCACGGCGTCTCCCACCTCCGGGTGCCCCAGCCCGTCCTCCGTCAGGTCACGGACGATCTGCGGGAAGAAGGCGACGAACTCCTCTCGCTCGGCCGCTGCCCGCGCCCCGGGCCCGTCACCGCTGCTCATGGTGCCGGTTCACGATCCCGCCGCTGCCGCCCGCGGCCTCCACGGCTCCGCCCGCCCCGCCCGCGCCCCGCCCGCGCCCCGCCCCTGCCCCGCCCCCTGAGCCGGGCACTCCGGGACACGCAGTCCTGAGCACCGGCACGGCCGCTGCCAGCGCCGCCGCTGTACAACAACTCCCGGCGTGCTCCGCGGCCGGGGTAGGGCCAGCGGGCCGGGGCTGGAGCAGCGCCCATTGGTCCGTTTCATCGCGCGAGGATGAGCCCAAGGCGGCTCAGCCAATAGAAGTGCGGCATGGGCGGGACCAAGGCGGGTGATTGGTGGAGCGGGAGAATGGAGCGAGCGCCCGGCCTGACGCGGGGGCGTGGTCAGTATGAGGGGCGGGGCTTGGGCGGGTTGAGGGGCGGGGCGTGTCCGGGGGCGTGTCCGGTAACCACGAGGGGAATGGGGTGCGCTGGAAGTGGGGGAAAAATGGGGGTGTGGGGTGCCATGGGTGGGTTGTGGGGCGGGTTTGGGGAGCTCTGCAGGTGTGGGTCTCCATGCAGGTGTGGAATACCATGCAGCTGTGGGTGCAGCACACGTATGGGGTTCAGCACAGGTGTGGGTGCAGCACAGGTGTGGGTGCAGCACAGGTGTGGGTGCAGCACAAGTGTGGGGTGCAGCACAGGTGTGGGGTTCAGTACAGGTGTGGGGTTTAGCACAGATGTGGGTGCAGTACAGATGTGGGGTGCAGCACAGATGTGGGGTGCAGTACAGATGTGGGGTTCAGCACAGGTGTGGGTTCAGCACAGGTGTGGGTGCAGCACAGGTGTGGGGTTCAGCACAGATGTGGGGTTCAGTACAGATGTGGGGTGCAGCACAGGTGTGGGTGCAGCACAGGTATGGGGTTCAGCACAGGTGTGGGGTGCAGCACAGGTGTGGGGTGCAGTACAGATGTGGGGTTCAGCACAGGTGTGGGTTCAGTACAGATGTGGGGTTCAGCACAGATGTGGGGTGCAGCACAGGTGTGGGGTGCAGTGTGGCTGGGGGGGTGCGTGGAGGTGTGGGGCTCCACGCGTCTGACGTGCTGTTCAGGTATGGGGTGCAGCGCAGTTCTGGGGTACAGAGCGGGTGTGGGGTGTGGTGCAGGCGCGGCTCACCGTGTGGGTGCTGTACAGGTGTGGGGTGCAGCACAGATGTGGGGTGCAGTACAGATGTGGGGTTCAGCACAGGTGTGGGTTCAGCACAGGTGTGGGTTCAGTACAGATGTGGGGTTCAGCACAGATGTGGGGTGCAGCACAGGTGTGGGTGCAGCACAGGTGTGGGTGCAGCACAGGTGTGGGGTTCAGCACAGGTATGGGGTTCAGCACAGGTGTGGGTGCAGTATAGATGTGGGGTTCAGCACAGGTGTGGGGTGCAGCACAGGTGTGGGGTGCAGCACAGGTGTGGGGTGCAGTGCGGCTGGGGGGTTGCGTGGAGGTGTGGGGCTCCACGCGTCTGACGTGCTGTTCAGGTATGGGGTGCAGCGCAGTTCTGGGGTACAGAGCGGGTGTGGGGTGTGGTGCAGGCGCGGCTCACCGTGTGGGTGCTGTACAGGTGTGGCGCTGCACAGGTATAGGCTGCAGTACAGGCGTGGGGTGCCGTGAGGGTGGGGTGCACCACACACCTGTGTGCGTGGGAGAAACTCCGGGTGCCGGGGGGTCCGGCTGCCCGTGGACCCTCGAGGGGATGGCGCAGGGGTGACCTGGGCCCAGGACGCGCTGGGTGGGCACTCGCGGTGACACCTTCCCGCTCCTGCCTGGGCCCCCGCCCCGCAGATTGGCGCCCGCCCCGAATCCCCTAATCCCGGCTCACCCGGGTTAATTAATCTCTCTGGTGCCCTCTAATCCCCCTCCCGCCGCCGCCGGGGACGCGGGGACGCGGGGCAGAGCCTCCGGTTCCAGACGGGTGTCCTTGGGGAGAGGGAACCGGGGACGGGCTGCCCGCTCCTCCGGGGCTCTGCGGGGCCCTGGTATCCCGGGGCTTTGCCCTGAGCTCCGGGAGGGCAGCGGGGCTCTGCCGTGCCCCGGAACGCGGTGGGGGCCAGCCGGTCCCTGCCCCGCGGCCGCTCGAGCCGCCAGCCCTGCAGATGGACACAAACTGGATTGAAGAGTATTGGAATGGGACATATGCTGGAATTCATTCCCAAAAAAATGCTCTTTTTGCTCCCGGCCGCCCCGCAGAGCAGCCCCATGCCCCCTTAATCAGGCTGGCTGCGGTGTAATCTGAAATAATCAAATTAGAGAGAAACCGCTAATCAGCATTGAGCTCTTTGTGTGTCACAGAGCCTAATTCCTGCAGCAGCGTCCTGTGGGCAACGCGGGGCAGAGCGGGGTGGCCACCAGCACCTGCCCACCGTGTCCTGAGTCCTGCCCACGTCCTGCTGCCACCGTGTCCTGCCCACACCCTGCCTGTGCCCACTGCCAGCGTGTCCAGTGGCCGTGTCTGGCCTGTCCCTGTGCCCTGCCTGCGCGGTGCTGAGGCTGCTGTGGCAGGTGACGAGGGTACAGCAGCCAGAGCTGTGCCCCGATTCCTGCGCCAGGGGCTGCAAACGCCGCAGTGCCGTGGCTTGGGTGCCCCCCAGCCCACCTTGCGCTCTGTGACCTTCATTTAATCGCGTTAATGCCTCGAGTCTGCTCTGCAATCAGGCGGTATCAAACCTGCCCCTCCCCCCGGCAATAAAGGGAACGGAGATGGAAGGGGAAAACAGCCAAAGATTAAACATTAATCTGCCCAGGGCCGAAGGGGACTGCGGTGGGTGGGAGGGGACCTGTTGTCTTTGGGCTCCTGCTGCTCCACCCCGGTCTGTGGGGCCTGGGAGAGGCCCCTGGGTGGCTCCCGAGGGTGTCCTGGCTGCTCCCGGCTCTGCGAAGGGCCAGGATTGGAGCTGAGGTGCTGCAGCATCCCCCTGTCCTGTCCCATCCCCAGGAGGGGTGCTGTGGGGTCGCAGGAGGTGCAGAAGGAGTTCCCGCCCAGACCAGCTCAGAATCTCTCTTTATTATTTAAATCCATTATGTACAACGACCAAAAAATAAAAAAACGCTCTTAAATTCTCTGCGATATGAAAACTACAAGCTCTGTACATCGACTGCCGTGAGTGCAAGAGTGGAGGATCGTGGTCTTTGGTGGCTAAACTTGCGCCCGCGCACGGCCGGCACCCCCAGCCCCTCCAGCCTCCACCGGGGCGAGCAGGGCAGGGGTGGCGGTGACAGGAGCACAGGGTGGCTCTGGCTCCCGACACGGGGCTCTGGAGTGAGGAGGGTGCACCGGAGGCGCGGCCAGCGGGAGCTCGGTGCTGTCCGAGCCCGGCCCCCTGCGCTCTGCGGGGCACTGGGGTGGCTGCTAACACATCTACATCACGCAGTGTGGATTCTGACACTGTTCAGGGGACGTGGGACACGCGGCTCCGCTGCAGATCCCTGCCCGAGGGGCTGCTGGGGACACACCGACCACGGGGATGGAGCGGGACGTGGGAATGGACGGGGAAGGGCAGTTGAAATCCACGGGAAAAAGGCAGTGCAGGACATCCCCTCTGGCAGGCACTGCCGGGATTCCTGGTGGGCTGCTGCACCCCGCAGGCCGGGCTCCCAGAGCAGCTCTGCGCTCCGGAGCGCTCCCGACACCCCAAAACACGAGGGTGGAGAACTGAACGCCTCACTTCAGTAAAGTACCGAGGGGAACAAGACCTTGCCGGCTGCGCTGGGGGGTCCGGCGGGCCCCGCTCAGCGGCAGCCGAGCCCCAGAACACGAAGACAAGCCATGGTTCCTGACTCCGGGGGTGGGAAGCAGCTCGCACAGCGCGGTGGGGTCGGAGGGGACACTACTCTAACCAGGACTGAACACGGTTGGCCCAAAGCGACACTGTAAGCAGAGCTCGGCTGCTCGGCAGAGCCACGACTCGCACACACATTGCACACTACTGTCTCTAAGGGGGGAGGGGGACATCTGTGGGGACCCCGGGCCCCTGCTCGATCCATGGGGGGTGACCCCACAGCCCCACACGTCACCCAGGCGCTGCCCGGGATTGGCATCTCCTTGTGACAGCCTTTTGCTCCTGCGGCACTGGTGACTGACATCTCCAGGCAACCTGGAAACGGGACTGCAGTGCAGGGCAGGGGAGCAGAGCCCGTGCTGAGCATCCTCCGGGAGCCACAGGCAGTGGGGTCCCCGCGGGTGACCCTGTGAGCATCTTCCCGGAGCCACAGAGGGGTCCCCTTGGGCTGAACCTCTCAGCATTCTCCTGGAGCTGCAGGCAGCAGAATCCCCCCAGGCTGCACCCATGGGGGCACGTGGGGGTGGCGGTGCCCGGGTGTGGGGCAGAGCCCTACTCAGCAGCACATCCAAACCTCACTGGGACTCAGCACCTCTGAGGCAAAACAGTCCCACAAGCTGGGGACAGGGACTGGGGGGCTGCTCAGTGGGGACCCCTCTGCCCCCAGTATTGCCCCCTGGAACTCGTCACACCAGGAGAGCCTTGCCCGGGACCCCCAGGCCCTGGCACTCCAGGAAGGAGGAGTGCTGACCCTGGACCCCCACGCTCCGCCTGCCCGGGGAGCCATGGCTCCGGCCTCCTCCCTCCACCCGGGCAGCGGACCCAGCGGGCTGCCTCTCCCTCCTCACCCTAAAGGCAAAGGGATGGGCAGAGCAGTCTGGGGATCGAGGTGGCCATGGGGCAGCCCCTGCTGTGACAGAGGACAAGCTGGAGGAGCTGCCAGCGCCAGCCTGGCCCCGAGGACAGGCTGTGGGACACGCGGCACAGAGCGTGGGGGGCCCGGCCCCCAAGGGGCAGTTATGGGGAGCTGAGCTCCCCAGAGAGGCCAGACTTTGGGCAAGGGCTCTGACCCATCCTATGCCTCCGGGAGGAGGGCAGAACTCACAGATGGTGACGAGCAGGGAGGCGAGAGCCCGGGCAGGGTGACCCCCTTGGGGCAGTCAGCAGAGCCCCCTCCTCATCCAGCTGGGTCATCTCTGGGGTTGGCCCCATGCTCATCCCTGCCGTGCCCCCGTGCCTGAATCAGCCCCTCCGTGGCCCCGGGTGCTGCCTCTCACCTCATTTTCCCTCCGACACGGCGGGGCTGGTGCTCTGCTTCTCCTGCCTCCTGTGCCGCCGGGATGCCCGGGTCCCTCCTGCCCGTGTGGGTGCCGCCAGGACTCACATGTTGGATGGGAGTTTGGGCTTCGCCGTTTCCACCTCGGGGCTGAAGGCCACGGAGCCCTTGCGGGAGGGACCTGCTGCCTGCCTGGACGCGGAGCCCGGGGATTGGGGAGCGGGCGCTCCCGCCGAGGAGCGGCCGGGCTGAGCCAGCGATCCTGAAGGCATCTGCTGCGGGTGTGTGGGCTGGCCTGGGACCCCCGCGCACGGCTTGGCGAGGAGTCCGGCTACCGAGGGCGAGGATCTGCGGGCCAGGTTCCCTGCAGATTTCCTGCCCTGCTTCAAGGAGCTCCCGTCGGCTTGCAGGCCCACTTTATTGGGAAGGGAGGGCTGGGAGGCAGAGAGGAGGCGGACATCCTGGGTGAGCCGCCCCACCGGCAGGCCCTGGATGCTCCTGTGCTTCACCAGCTGCTGGGGATGCATCAGGAGGGAGATGTGGGAGCCGGTGGCTCGGGACAGGCTGTAGTGGAGCGTTCTCCCCGGCGGCAGCGCCTGCTCGGAGCTGGGGGACGCAGCGCTCGCCGCTTGCTGCAGCAGCGAGGTGGAGACCGAGGCGCCGCGGGACCTGGAGAGCTGGGGCTGGGGGCCGGGGGCCGGGGGCTGCTTGGCCCCCGCTGCCATCTCCCCCCTCTGCGCCGCACGGGGCGGGGGCTGCGCCCCGGGGCTCGGTCTCTGGCCCCCGCTCTCCAGCGGCGCCTGGGACTGGACCATGGGGGAGGAAGGCGAACCGGCGGCCGGAGTCTGGAGGTGGGACGGCGCCCCGGAGGGGGAGCTCACGGAGGAGGGCCGGGAGCCCCCCAGGCTGGGCTGGGAGCGGCGCACCGGCTTGGTGAGCAGGGTGGCCTCGGGAGAGAGCGGGCTGGAGATGGAGGAGGGCGGCAGGAAGATGTGAGCCTGCAGGCTGTGCTGGTGGGTCAGCGCGATGGCCACGTTGGTGGTGGCGGCGGCCGTCTGCAGGGGAGCGTGCACCAGCGGCTCCCAGATCACCGGCTTCCCGCTCAGCTCCCGGCCCATCGCCATCTGCTGCAGGTCCTGGATGTTGTGGGCCATGTCCTGGTCGTGCTTTACGATCTGCTGGATCATCTCGTTGTTCAGGGGACCCGAGCTGTGCTCGGCTCGCTTGCGGAGCAAGATGGAGTTCTTCTTCCCTGGAGGGGAGGCACGAGTGTCACCGACCCTGGGAGTGTCCCTTGGGGGCAGTGTGAAGGGCAGGGTGGCAGCGGGGAAGGGATAATAAAACCGCACCAGCGTTCCAAGACCCTGGCAAGGGGCCAGACTGGAGCAGTGGAAGCAGCAGGGACAAAACAGGGGAGTCCAAAGGGACTGGGGGCTGGGGTCCTGCTTGTCCTCCACAGGCAAGGAAGGGTGAGTGAGAACAAGCAGCAGGTCACTGCCAGACACTGCAAGTACAGTGACATTTTCCCAGGGAAGCCTCTCCTATGGCACTGCCTGGATCTTGCTGGGAGGGATGGAGAGAGAGAGGACAGGCTCCTTCCCCACGCTCCCCATCATCCTCACTGCTGGGTACCCATGGGACTGGGGCACTGTGGTCGCCTCACCCCAGCTCTGTGACCCCATCACCTGCAGGTCTGGGGACCTGTGGGCCCTGGGAGTGGCTGTAGAGGTGGTTGTGCTGAGCCCAGGAGGTCACTCCTCACCTATGCGGTCCAGCCGGTCCATGGCCACCGTCTCGAAGGCCCTGCGCATCATGGGGTACTCCTCCAGCACCTCGTTGAAGTTATCCACCGACAGGGAGTACAGGCGGCAGTAGGTGTCGGCTCTCACGCTGGCCGTGCGCCTGCCCCGTGTCAGCAGGCAGATCTCTGCAGGGACACGGGGCTGGGCTCAGGGTGGCACAGCCATCAATCCCCCTCCCAGCTCAGAGCAGGAACGGGACTGCCCAGCACCCCAACACTCTGCACAGAGCACAGCTCAGAGGCCACAGCTGTCTCCTTGGCCAAGCACGGTGTTTTCCTCCCTCTCCAGGCCATGGAGACACCCCCAGGTGAGGCTGCTGTGATGGCCTGGCCTGTTTTCCTCCCTGTGTCCTATAAACTGGCTCAGATGTTTTGCTCTAAACTCTCCTCCTCCCTGGCCAGCAGTGGGGTCATGGATGCTCCCTCTGCCCCAGCCAACCAGAACTGAAGTGGATGCTAAGACTTTAGCACTGGGCAAGAGGACATGGGCAGGCAGAAACTTTAGGGATGCCCCAGCTTCTGCTCCTGGCCAGCTTTTGGCCCCTCCTCTGTTCACCATGTCCCCCAGCCCAGCCTCACCTCCAAAGTAGGAGCCATCAGACAGCTTTGTCTCCTTGTTGCCCTTGGTGAGGATGCTGACCACCCCGTGCTGGATGAAGTACATCTTTTTGCCCACGGTGCCCTCGCGGATGATGAAGTCCCCAGGCTGGAAGACCTCGAAGCGCAGCTTGGTCAGCATGGCCGTCACAAAGTTGGGGTCCGCGTTGGCAAACAGGGGCATGTTGGCCACCAGGTTGCGGCAGTTGAAGTTGATGATTTCCTGTGGGGTGAGGAGCAGGTCAGTGGGAATGTCACTGAGCCTGGCCCCTGTGAGCACCAGCCTCTGTCCCCCCACCACTGGAGTGTGGTGTGCCCACACCTCTTTGAGCGGCTCGCTGAGCTCCCCCAGGATGTTCTCCTCGTCAAACATCTTGCCCTGGTAGCGGTGCTCGTAGTACTCGTGGATCCGCTGGCGCGTGTCCCCAGGCAGCTTGTGGAACGACATGTACTGCTCCACTTGTTTGTACTGTGGGGACAAGGGGAGTCACACAGGGCTGAGCTGGGACCACCTGCATGGCTGGATGATGTGTCCCTTCTCCTCAGTGATGTAGATACAGACACCCCTGCTCCAGGGGCCACCTCTGGGGCAAAGGACAGGACCCCTGTGCACTCAGGTGGGCCCAGGGCAGAGGGCAGGATGGGGCCACACTGTGCAAAAGTGACCCCCAGGATGGGCCCCAATATGATCTGTCTCTCTCAATGGGCAGCCTGACCTCCACCTGCAGCAACCCGAGGAAGAGCGGCAAGGACAAAGATCCCAACCTCTGCAACCGACAGGGCACAGCAGCTGTGCTGAGCTGGTTCTGGAGCTGGACCTGCTCTTGCCAGAGCTCTCCCCCCAGGACCCAGACCCTCCCCCCCCCACCCCACTGACCTTCTCCTGGTACTGGCGCCGGGACGAGTCCAGGGACTGGATGAGGGCGGTGGCGTGGCCGATGAACATGGCGTAGCAGGTGGCCCCTACGATCATGCTGAGCATGGTGAGCCACACGTCGGTCATGCCCTCGGGGGCCTGCTGCCCGTAGCCAATGCAGAGCATGTGGCTCATGGCCTTGAACAGGGCGTGCGAGTACTGCTTCCCCCACGAATCGTTCTGCAGATGAGGGACAGTGGTGCTGGGGGGGTTTGTTGGAAGGTGCTGTGGGGCTGAACCCCCCAGTCCCACCTCCCTAAGCTGTGGAGACCAGAGACCCAGCAAGAACAAAGTTCCTGGAGGCCAAAGGGATGAGCTCTCCAGGAAGCGGCACTGGGGCTGTGTGGAGCTCCGAGCAGGCATCAGCCCTGCTCTGGGGGAGGAGACAGGAGCCCCGGTGTTCTGTTCCCTCCCTGAGGGATTCTCTGACTCCAGCAATGTGGGCTGAGATGGGAAGGTGATGCAGAGATTCCCTCTGCCCTGTCTCACTGCTGTGACCACAGAGACACCAACACGCACATCTCCCAGCAGCTCCAGCCTTGGGGTAGGAGACAGGGAACCAACTCCTCTCCCCACCACGGCAGATCCCGGCTGGAATCACCCCTATCTGGCCACTCACCACCATGTGGTTCTTGGAGACCCAGCAGTCCTCAGGGAAGTCCTGCAGCATGGGCACCAGGAACTGGAGGCAGCCGTCCCAGTGGCACAGCAGCAGCATCATCCCGATGAGGTTGAAGATCCTCACCACAGCACTGGCCAGGTCATACGTCATGTGGAAGATCTGGGGGATAGGCAGGAGTGGAGCTGAAGAGAAACTCTTCTCCTACAACAGCCCTTGGAGCTGCACCCTGTAGCTGGGGACCCCCAACCTGGCCTGGGACCCTGACCAGGAGACCCCCAAGGGGTTCTAACCTCCTCCCACTGGTGGATGTAGCGGATGAGGCGCGAGAGACGCAGCAGGCGCAGCAGGCTGAGGATCTTGGTGAAGCGCACGATGCGCAAGGCCCGGGCTGTCTTGTAGACATCAGAATCCACCTGGGTCTCCAGGTCAACAATGAGGAAAATGTAGTCAACAGGGATGGAGGAAACGAAGTCGACCAGGAACCAGCTCTTCAAGTATTTCATTTTGATGGTGTGAGGGTCAAGGATGATCTCCGTGTTGTCCTCCACCACGATGCCTGTCCGGAAGTTCAGCACCAGGTCAGCCAAGAAGAAAGTGTCTGAAAGCACGTTGAAAACGATCCAGGGAGGGGTGTTCTCATCCTTGAAGAAAGTGATGCCCACGGGCAGGATGATCAAATTCCCCACCATCAGGAGCAGCATGATGAGGTCCCAGTAAAACCTGCAGGGTTGAAATGCAGGGGACAGAGCGGGACAGGGAGGAGTGGGGAGAGGCAGGACACAGGCAGTTAGACAGCAAACCCAGGATCAAAGCTGGGGTCTGACAGAGGGCAGAGAGGCAGGTGCTGAGGAGACACACACACACACCTGCCTGCCCACACACGACCAACACCCTGCTGCTTGGCTGGGACAGATGTGAGCAGATGTGTGTGGAGAGGAGCAATTCAGCACCGGGTCTGGGGGTGCAAAAGTCACCCTGTGTGGGAATGGGGGGCTGTAGGAGCTTGGCTGTCTCTCTTTCTACTGCAGGGCAGTGCATGCACACCTATGCCCCCACCCCAAAGCTGGCATGTGGCCCGTGGAGAACTCAGAGAGGATGTGGGCTTTGTTCCCTTGAGGCTCCCTGTCATCCGCTGTCTCCCTGCCACCACCCGAGTTGGCTTAGCAGGATTTGGGATAAGCTTTGCTGGTTATGCAAACCCAGGAGCGCCGAGCTCCTGGGGCAGCTGAGGAGGATCGGGGAGGCTCTCGTGGTGAGCCAGGCAGCAGCCAAGCAAGGAGAGACAGTGCCAGTACCAGGGGAAGGAAGGGAAGGAGGGGAAGGAAGGGAAAGAAGGAATGTCCAACCCTAAAGGAGCTGCCAGCATGCACGAGGAAGGAGCTGCACGGTCCTGGGCCTGCAGCACTCCTCATCCACCTTTTGCTGAGAGTGGACAAGCTTGGAGGCTTTGGAGGGAAAGCCAGGAGATGCTGGGAGCAGCTGGTTATGTCAGGACATCCAGCAGCCCTCTTCACATGCAAATGCCATTGGGATGTTTGCATTCTTCACACAGACACATCAGCTTTTCTCCACCAGGTTTGTAACTCCTGGGATCCCCTGTCAGAGCCTCCAAGGGCCCTTGGGGAAGCAAATCCAGCTCCCACTTTCAGATGTCCTTCCCTGTTAGTCCCAGCCCTGGTCGTGGGCATAGACTCAAATCTCCAAAGGTGATTTCAGGGCAGCTCTTAGTGCCCAGTGGATCCAAACCAGCTTTTACAGGTGACAGAAGCCTGCAGGGATTTCCCACCCCACACCCACGGTGGGACACAGGCACTGGGCTGGGAAGGGAAGAGGGAAGGGAAGAGGGAAGGGAAGAGGGAAGGGAAGAGGGAAGGGAAGTCATGGTGCCATGAGAGGCTTCTTCAGAGAAAACACCAGAGCATGAGGGGGATGGGGGGAGGCACCTTCTCCTCAAGGAGCCACCCCAAGGTCAGGAGTGATGCCAGGTCCAGAAACCACCCCAGGGTCAGGAGTGACCCCAGGCCTGTGAGGCACCCCATAATCAGGAGCCCACCCCGGGGTCAGGAGCCTCTCCCAAATTAACACCTTCCTGCCAGTGGCCAGGATTTGCTGGGCCAGACAGTGAAATGCAGCTGAGGCAGAAGGGGCCTGACCTGGCTGAGGAATTGCCTCCTGCATCTCCATGGTGTGCCCTGAGAAACTGAGTAGGAAAGCTGCCTCTCCCTGTTGCTGCCCAAGCCTGCCTGGAGCTCTCGCTTCAGATTTAGGCTTAAGCTCTTTAGGACAGGCCTTGTCCTTCACTACGTGTCAGACTGAACACTCAGGGCCCTGATCTCCATGGCATTTATGTATCCCCCTAATGTGATAAACACCGGAGTAATCCCCCTGTCTGTCTACCTGCCAGCTCCCTTCATGGCACTGGTTGCAGAAGCTGCTCCTGCCAAGCTCAAGGCTCACAAACTTTGGGATGAATTCCCTGGGAAAAGGGCTCTCAGGGCTGGCGGCCCTGGGTGTCGTGCTGGGGTGGTGCAAGGGACAGAGTGAGTGGTTGGGGCGCAGCGGTGAGGGGAGATGGCTACAGGTGCTGGGGACCCACACCAGTTGCTGTCCCCATTCTGAGGTGCTTCCCAGGCTGGGGACATCATCCATGTCACAGCTTGCTGCAGGAGATGACTGCCTGGCAGCTTCATTCCCCGTGGAGAAAGCCCACCCTATATGACTCAACATCCCCGTGACACCCAGTTCCTCCCACATCTTCCATCCCCGAGCTCCCGCTGTGATCCCGGTGACACCGAGAGCCAGGCCCGGCTCCTCGCTGGGTGACCAGCCCTGCTCCAGCCGCAGGGAGCCGCGTCCCAGGGGGATGAAGGCTCCCTATCAAATTAAAAACAGCATGGAGAAGGGCGGGGGGAAGCTGTACGGGCAGGCAAAGCCCAGCAACCCCTGCCTCCGCCTCCGCACGCCCGGGGCCGGGTCAGCAGAGCTCCGCGGCTCGGCGGCACCGGGAGCCCCGAGAGCCCGGGGGTGCTGGGGCAGGACAGAGTTGTCCGTGCGGGCGGGATAATCCCAGACGGGAAGGGGCTGGGGCAGCGCGGCCCCGGGCTCCGGCGGTCGGCAGCCGCCTCCCCGGGCCGGTGCGAGCCCCGGCTACCGGCACTTGTTGCCCCTACGGTGTCGGGCGGTGGGGCCGCGCTCAGAACCACGGACAGCGGCGGCGGGCACCGGGCCGGGCGGCGGAGCTCGAGCGGGGACTGGTGCCGGGATGGGGCTCGGTGCCGGTGCCGGGGCGGGGATCGCGGGGCCCCGGTCCCACCTGAAGTCGCTGTAGGGATGGATAATCCAGGCTCCCGCCGACTTCACCCGTTGCCGCTCGATCTCCACGGCCCGGTGGCTGCCGAACATGCGCAGCGAGAACTTGTTCACGGCGGGCTGCAGCATCGCCCCGAGCTGCCGCTGCACGAACGTGCCCGCCGCCGCCGCCTCGCCCTCCGCCACGATCTGCTCCGTCGCCGCCGGCGAGGCCGGGGCCGCGCCCGACGCCCCCGCGGGCGCCCCCGCTGCCTCCCCGTCCAGCACCGGCGGCTTCTCCCGCGGCTCGGGGCTTCGCCGCGGCGCCGCCTCCATTCCGCCGCCGCCGCCTCGCTTCACGTTTCCTTCAAACGCCCTTGCCCGGGCGCCCTGCCCGTCGCCCCGCCGCACATGCCCGGCCCCGGGCGGGCGGGCGCTCGCTCGCCGCCCGCGGCCACTCGCTCACCGAGCGCTCACGAAGCTCCGCCGGCGCCCGCCTGTTGCGCACGCTCCGGCGCGGGCGCGGCGGCCGCCGGCAGCCGGGAAGCGCCGGCGGCACCGGAGCGGCGGCGCAGGGAGCGGCGAGGCCCGGGCGGCACCGGAGCGACGGCGGCGGCGGGACCCCTCGGCGGGCGGAGCGGGGCGGGGAGGGCGGGCGGGGCCTCGGAATGGAGAACGCGCCCCCCCGGTGCGGCCGCGCCCCCCGATCCGGCCCCGCCACCGGCAGAGGAACCGGAGAGGAGCGGGGCTTCAATGAGAGAGGGGCGGGGCTGCCCGGCCGGGACCCCGCCCCCTACTTCTAGCCCCGCCCCATCGCCGGCAGAAGAGCGAGAAGGGCGTGGCTTGGGGAGATCGTGGGCGGAGCTACTGCCCGTGGTCCCCGCCCCTCCGGTCTAACCCCGCCATGGGGCGGGAAAGGGGCGGGGCTCCCGGAGGCGATGGGCGGGGATATCATGATAGACCCCGCCCATTACACGACCCCGCCCCTCGACCCCGTCCCGCTGCCGTCAGGAGGGCGGGGTGTGGCTCCGGGGACGGGGTGGGCGGGGCTATCGCGACTCGCGCCCCGCCTTTCGGCCTCGCCCGGCCCGCGCCTCTGGAGCCGAGAAAGGGGCGGGGCTTAAGGAGGGAGCCGGGCGGGACGAGCCGCTCTCGGTCCCGCCCCTCGATTCTAACACCGCCCATCGGCCCCACCCAGTGTGACGCAGCTCCGCGGGCCTACGTGCGTGCGTACGTGCGCGCGTACGTGCGTGCGCGGCCCCGCGGGCTGGCAGGACCCGGATCGGCGGCGGCGGCGGGAGCTGGAGCGGGGCCCGGGGGCCCACGGCCGCCATCACGGATTTCCTGTGGGACAAGCGCACCGGGCTGGCTGCGAGGACGGTGCGGCGCGGCGCGGGGCGGGGTGGGGTGGGTAGGTCGCGGCCGGTGAGGGCGCCGCGGGGCGGGCTCGGCCTGTGGGTCCCGGCAGGGCCGCGATGGGAATCGGTGGCCTCGGTGTTCCGGCGGGGCCGGATGGCCCCGGGGGACAGGGTCGGGGCCTTCCCGCCGAGTCCGCCCCGCCTTTGGCCCATCTCTCCCGGTGTCCCGGTGCTTCCGGCCCAGCACGGCGGAGGCCCCGCCCGGCGCGGCCGCCATCACCATCCCCAAACCGGTTCCAGCCCCGCTGAGAAACGCCCCAGTGCTCGTTCCGCGGAGACGGGGCTTGGCGGGCCGCCAGCGCCGCCTTCGCGCTCCCTTCAATCAGCGGCTGGAACGGCGAGGCCCGGGGGGAGCCCAGGGCAAAGCCCCGCCGTGCAGGGGGTACCGAGCCCGTGATCACCCCGGGGCCGGGGCCGGTTCGGCCTGTCCGAGCCCTGCCGGTGATGTCAGCGCAGGGCGGGGACGGGGACGCAGCCGGGGGCATTTTGGATGGGGGAAATTGCCGCGGGAGCTCTTTGGGAAAAAGGAGTTTGGGCTTCTATTCCGGCCTGGCACAGTTTGCCTAAAAAAGCTGCGGCTGCCCTTTCCCTGGGGTGTTTAAAGCCACGTTGGACGGGTCTTGGAGCAGCCTGGGCTAGTGGAAGGTGTTTCTGCACATGGCAGGGGGTAGAACTGAGTGAGCTTTAAGGTCTCTCCCAGCACTTAACGTTCCATGATTCTCTGATTTGTGCTTGGAACCTAAATCCGTGTGGGAAATGTTTGAGAGCTGTGGAGCACAGCCTGGCAGGGTCTGAGGGGCTGCACCCACTGTGCTGTCTCACCTCGGGGTCTCCTTGGCTCCAGCCTCTCATGTTCCCCCAGAGGGGCAGAGCTGGGGGTCTGCAGAACTCTGGTAATGTCCATTGGGAAGGGAAGGTTTGCTCCTGGGTGGTTTCCCATAGACAGAGGGACATGTGTCACAAATCTCCTGAGTTGGAAGGGATCCACAGGCATCAGCAAGTCCTGCTTCTGGCCTTGCCAGGACATCCCAACAGCCGCACCCTGTGCATCCCTGGGAGCATTGTCCAAATGTTCCTGGAGCTCTGGCAGCCTTGGGGCCAGGACTGTTCCCTGGGGAACCTGGGCAGTGCCCAGTACCCTCTGGGGGAAGAGCCTTTTCCTCATGAGCAACCTAAACCTCCCTGACACAGCTCCAGCCATTCCCTTGGATGCTGTCACTGGTCACACAGAGCAGAGATCAGAGCTGACCCTCCTGAGGAAGCTGCAGGCCCCTGAGATCTTCCCTCAGTCCTATCTGAACAGACCAGATATCCCCAGCTGCTCCTCATGTGGCTCCCCCAGACCCTTTCCCACCCTTGTGTCCAAGTGTAGACATCACTTGGCATTAAACCTGAGGCATCTCTTGAGCTGCTCTCTGGGCATCCATTACTGGTGCACAGGGACTCTGGTGATATCCAGGGTTTCATTTCACCTTCCCTCTGTTCTCCTTGGTGCTGCTTCCCTCCTTCCTGGGCAGCTTAAAGAGGGAAGGTGCAAAAGCTGTTCCTGGAGCTGTGGGCAGCAGAGATGGATGTTAAGAAGGGATAGGAACCTGGGAAACAACCAGGAGGCAAGTGGGTGGTCTCATCCTGTCCTGTGGGGCTCTGGGATCTCTCAGAGGTTCCTCCCCTCTCACTCAGATTCCCTGGCACACTCACACATGCTGCTGGTGACCTCCCTGCTCTGCCCAGTTCCTGTGCCATGCAGCTGTTAGTGCAGCTCCTGCTGTCCCCAGGGGTGTCTCACAGGGTCCCTGCTGTCCCCAGGGGTGGCTCACGGGGTCCCTGCTGTCCCCACAGATGCCGCACTCCCGAAGGTACCGCTCGTCGGAGCGCAGCAGCCGCGGCAGTTACCACGAGCGCTACCGGAGCCGCAAGCACAAGCGGCGGCGGACGCGGTCCCGGTCCAGCAGCAGCGAGCGGGACCGGCGGCACCGGCGGGAGGACAGCTACCACGTCCGATCCCGGAGGTGAGCGGGGCTCACACCTGCCCTGTTGCACAGAATCACTGAGGTGTTGGGTTGGGAGGGACCTCTGGGGTCAGCCAGGTGGGTTTGGGATGTCTCCAGAGAGGTTGACTCCATGCTCACCCTGGGAAGTTGTTCCAGTGCTCTGCCACCCTCCATGGGAAGAACTTCTTCCTTGTGTTGAGGTAGAATGTGGTGTGTTTTAGTTTGTGGCCATTGCTCCCCATCCTGTTGCTGGGCACCACTGAAAAAGAGTCTGGCACCATCCTGACCCTGCCTTGGAGATACTAATGTGCAGTAATGAGATTTAAAACTCCTCTCAGTCTTCTCCAGACTAACGAGGCCCATCTCTCACAGTCTCTGCTCATTAAGAGAGATGCTCCAGTCCCTTAATCATGGCCTAGTCATCCATCCTCACCCAGGTTCCATGTGACCTGGACCTGCTCTGAGCTGTTACAGCCTGGACAGTGCTTGTCACCAAACACCATCACTCCTCTCTTGGGGAAACTTCCCTGTCTGACCACCCAGGAGCCCCTCTGGCAGTGCCACTCCACCACCTGAGCTGGGACTGAGACCCCTTTGCAGTGGCTTCAGTGACCCACGTCTGTTTGACTCCCTACCCACTCCACACTCCCGGTCAGACCAGTTTCCTTACTGGCTCAACCCCCATTTCTCACAGCAGTGTCAGATGTCTCAGTCCTTAAAAATAGTTTAATCTTGGTGCAATAACAAAGTAACAGCTCTAGCTGGTGCCTTCAAGGAAGGGTCCTGAGCAAAGGACCCACTGATCCCTTCACAGTGTCAGTTCAGGAAGATGTGGAGTCCTCAGCTCCGAGTGTCCCTCAGTGTCCCTCACCTGGCTGGGACACAAGCCCCTGTCCCCCTTGTTATGCAAAGGGTTGGGAATTCATGGCTTCTTGCCTTGGGCTTCTACCCCTCAGCTGCCACTGCCCCTGGAGCTGCCAGCATTGAGTGTATCCCCTCTACTGTGCTTTTGTAAGACACATGGAGCACTGCAAAATTTTGGTGTTCCCCATGTAATAAGGACATGGAACTGTTGGAACAGGTCCAGAGGAGGCTGGGAAGTTGTTAAGAGGGATGGAACACTTTCCCTATGGAGACAGGCTGAGAGAATTTGGGCTGGGAGAGTTTTCCAGCCTGAAGAAGAGAAGGTTGTCACAGCACCTTCCAGTATTTAGAGGGGCCTATAAGAAAGGTGGAGAGGGATCCTCCATGAGGAACTGTAGTGATTGGACAAGGAGTAATGGGTACAAATTGCAAGAGAGAGAATTTAGGCTAGACATTAGGAAGAAAATCTCCCCTGTGATGGTGGTGAGATACAGGCACACAGGTTGGATGTGGATGCCCCAAACCTATCAGTGTTCAAGTCCAGGCTGGACAAGGAGATCTGCTCTAGTGAGAGGTGATCTTGATCCTCAAGTCCATTCCAACGTTCCCCTCCACATCCCCCTGCCCAGCTACGACGACCACTCTGCAGACCGGAGGGCCTACGACCGGCGTTACTGTGACAGCTACCGGCGCAACGACTACAGCCGTGAGCGGGGCGATGCCTACTACGAGCCCGATTACCGACATTCCTACGAGTACCGGCGCTCCCGGGACCGCGAGGGCAGCTACCGGAGCTGCAAAAGCAGCCGGCGTAAGCACAGGCGGAGGCGGCGCCGCAGCCGGTCCTTTAGCCGCTCCTCATCGGTGAGTATCCTGCTGTGCCACACCTGCCCTGTAACCTTTCTCTCCCAGGTGCTGAGCTGGGTAAGTAGAAAACTCACTTTCTAACAGTCTCGGACTCGGCTTGAACTGTGTGTTAGAGAACTTTTGGTGCAGAGCGTTCCTGCGCGCACCCCTGTGCGCCGTGGCTGGTGCTGCCCTGTGCCAGCTGGGCACGGGTGGCTCAGAGCCTCTCTCAGTGTTGCCTGCTCAGGTGGGAGGACAGGAGTGCCCCGCAAAGCTGGCGGGTTCCCAGGGTGGTGCTGCATCTCCTCCCGTTCGGTGATGCTCGTGGAGCGCTGTGTAGGAGCCCCAGCCAGGCAGGATTTGTGTGAAGCTCAAACAGCCAGCGCTCAGCTGGTCCCAGTCCCAGAGAGCCTGTGACAGGTGACTTGCCCCTGTGGGTGCCTGTTTTGGGCTGTGGCAGGAAGCCCCTGGCTCTGAGGGTTAGAAGCTGCTCCAGAGCAGGATCCTCCTGGGTGGGCCCAGCTGATGTTGGGTGTCATGCGAAGGGCTTTGCAGAGGAGCAGAGCTTTTGGACCACTCAGCTCAGGTGGAGGCAGAACCATCCCAGGCTCTTCCTGGCAGCATCCCTGGCTTTCTCTTCTTGTCTGTTCTGCTGTTCACCTTCCACTTCTGTTAGACCCCAGACACGTTCTCTGCTCTGTGTGTGGAGCTCTCATGTTGTCTGGTCTGTTCTGGCTCTGTGTCCAGGGAGGGAACTGGGGGTTGGATTTGGGTCCCAAGTCTGCTGGCCGGTTGCTCCCAGGTATGGGGACACTTAGCTGAGGAACCGGAGGCAGGAATTTCTCTTCTCTGGCATAAACCTCTTATCTGCCTCATCCCAGGCTGTCCCTGTTCCCTGTTGGGTTCTGCTTCTCTTCTGGAAGTTAGTCCTTCCAGGATCAGCTTCTTTGGGGGAGGGTCTAGGAGGAAGTGTCCGTCTTTCCCCAGGCAGTCACTGCAAACTTTCGGTTTTGGATGGATCATTGTACCTAGAGCTGCTTTTCTGAATTCTCAGAATTCATCTTTCCCTGAGTGTCGGGGCTGGGGGAAGCTGTGTGGGCGGTTATTGGAGTGGGATGGGGGTGCCTGTGGGGGCAGCCTGGGCTTGTGCAGGACCTCCTGGCACCTGCCTCCTGCTGCCCCTGCTCTGTGGCAGCCGTGGGGCTGCCGGGAGCCCCTCCCCGTGGCCTCTGGCCCTCGGCGTGCTCAGGCAGTCCCCAGGACCCGAAGGCCGGTGCTGTTCCTCTCTGAGCCCCCATGGGAGCGAGAGCAGCCGGCCCCTTCCATGCCCTCAGCTCCTTCACTCTGACAGCTCTGCTGTCACACTGGTTCGGGTTGGGGCTGTTTGTAGGTTCTTTTTTTTCTTATTTTTTTCTTATTTTTTTCTTTTCCTTTTTTTTTTAATTTTTTTTTTTTTTTGCTACAACGAAAAGCAAACTGTTTTTTTCTTTTCTGAGCTAGTGTGTTGTATCTTGACATGTTCCCTTGCAATATCCCTATCGTTATATATTCCTCTGTGCCGTATGAATTGGCTGGGAATCTCCTCCTGCAACCCCTCCTCAAACAACCATGTGAATTTCCAAACCAACCAATGCGTGACGCTGGCTGCTGCGCTGGTTTGAAAATCTGATTGGTGAATGATGAATTCCCTGTCTGCCTGGGCCAGCAGCGGAGTCGACAGAGCAGCAGAAGGGCCAAGAGTGTGGAGGACGACGACGAGGGGCATCTGATCTATCGCGTCGGCGACTGGCTACAAGAAAGATGTACAGCCAAATCGTAACATAATTTAGCTCTCTAGTTAAGCTCCCATCGCAGTCGCAGATCTGTCTTATCTTTCTGTTTCATTTTATTTTCATTGTTTATTAAAGAGAAACCCTCTCCTTTTCCTTCCCCTTTTGTTAAAGCTACGTTTATATTGTGTATTGTTACTGAAGTGCCAGGGAATTAGGGCAGCTGCCTTGTGCAGCCGGTGTCAGCCTTCCGCTGCTCCGGTCTCTCCAGCTGTGTGCAGGTTAGGTGTTGCAATGCATTCTCCTCTGCCCTGTGTATTGCTGCAGCCAGGTCCTGCTCCCTCTCTCAGCTCCTTCCCTCTCCTTCTCTCCCTCCCAGATGAGATTATCAGCACCTTGGGGGAAGGCACGTTTGGCAGAGTGGTGCAGTGCATGGATCACCGGAGGTATGTGGGAAAAGGAGAGACCACAGCTGGCAACGGAGCCTTTTGGGCATAACGTGGGAGCCTGGGGGTGAAAATCAGTCTCTTGGTTTTCAGTATCTTCTGCTGCTCCAGGCTCTCACCCTCTGTGTTGCCCATGTGCTGGGGGAAGCTGCAGGGATGTTTTGTAGGGAGGGAAAGGACACAGCTTTGGTGGACAACCCTTAATAATAACCTGCTTGAGCAAGGCTGGGGAGGTTGGTCAGAAGGTCCCTTTCACAGGGCACAGCCCCTCTTATCCACTCAGGGCTCACCTTGTGCTTGTTGTTCTCCCACAGGGGTGGTGCACGTGTTGCTCTGAAAATCATTAAAAACGTGGAGAAATACAAAGAGGCTGCTCGACTGGAAATCAACGTGCTGGAGAAGATCAACGAGAAGGATCCCGAGAACACAAAGTGAGTGTGCTCTTGGTGTTCAGCAGGAAGGGCCAGTTTCAGGGCTGGGCTGGGACAAGTGCTTGGTGTTGTGTGGTTGAATGTGATCCTAGATAGTTTTGGAAGCATCTTGGCTTGCTGTGGGATACAGACTGAGCTGGGAAAGGAGGAGCCTGATGCAGGTGTGACCAAGCTGAGCGGTGCCTGCAGAGCTGTTCCAAATGGAATGTTTCTGTCAGTCTCTGTGTCAGGATGTTTGACTGGTTTGACTACCACGGCCACATGTGCATCTCCTTCGAGCTGCTGGGGCTCAGCACCTTCGATTTCCTGAAGGATAACAACTACCTGCCTTACCCCATCCACCAAGTACGGCACATGGCCTTCCAGGTGTGCCAGGCTGTGAAGTGTAAGTGTTCCCTGCTGCTCTCCCCTGCTCTGCCCTGATCTGGGGAGCTCAGTCAGTTCCACTTCTGCAACTGGTGGTCCAGAGCAACAAGTATTTGCTGTGGTTCTGAGTCTGAGCCTTTCTGCCCCTCTGGGAATAAATCCTCTTCATTTTCTGATGCTTGTGGGCTGGCAGTAGCTCAGAGCACTCCAGCATCCACCCCCCTGAACCTTCTGGTGATCAATACAATAAATCTTTGTGCTTCTACTGGAGCATCATGGCCTGGGCTTTGCCTGGCTGTTCACATCCAGGTTGAAATGTGGGTTAAGCTGGTGCCAGTATGAGCAAACTGAACCAGTGGTGGCTTTTTGGTGGGTGCAGCCTTGCTCTGCTTCTCTGCCCTCACCCCTGATTCTCTTTGCTCCCTCAGTTCTGCACGACAATAAACTCACCCACACTGACCTCAAACCAGAGAACATCCTCTTCGTGAACTCTGATTACGAGCTCTCCTACAACCTGGAAAAGGTAACACTGCCTCGACTTGGGTCTCCTCTTGGATTCTTGATGTCCCTGACCTTTGCAGAGGGGTCAGACACACAGCCCCAGGGGATGTGGACTCCCTACAGTCCTTCAGGACTTTGCATGATCTGCCAGTGCTGAGTGAGCTATGGTGACCCCAGGTGTATCTGGCTGCTGGTGGGAGCTTGTTTGGGGCTGAGCTGTAGGGCTGCCAAAACTTTCCCCTCCCGTGGTGTCCTCAGCTATGTAAGGAAGGGGCTGGAGCTCCCAGGTGATGATCCCATTCTGCCCCCTGCAGAAGCGGGATGAGCGGAGTGTGAAGAGCACGGCCATCAGAGTGGTGGACTTTGGCAGCGCCACGTTTGACCACGAGCATCACAGCACCATTGTCTCCACCAGGCACTACCGGGCCCCTGAAGTCATCCTGGGTAGGTGTGCCCCAAGAGGGCACTGGGTGCTGCCCACTTTTATTTTGGTTTGAGTTTTGGGCTTCCACATCATTCAGGAGCTTTCTGGGTTTGCCCTGGGAGATGGGAAGTGCTTTATTGAACAGCTCTGCAGTGCTGTTTACTGGGAAGGCCATGGTTACACACCTGTCATTATTCTGGGTTTGTTCCACCTGGAGAAAAGGAGGTTCAGAGGGAACCCCTCTCATTCTCCACAACTTTCTAATGGGGAGTTGGGCTCTGCTCCCAGGGAGCAAGGGACAGGACAAGAAGAAATGGCCTCAAGTTCTTCCAGGGTTGGACATCAGGAGGAATTTCTTCCTGGAAAGTGTGGTCAGGCATTAGAAGGGGCTGCCCAGGGAGGTTTGGAGTCCCCATTCCTGGGAATGTCCAAGGAATGGCTCGATGTGGCACTCGGTGTCCTGGACTGGGTGTCAAGGTGGGGATTGGTCACAGATTGGAGTTAGTGATCTTGAAGGTCTTTTCCAACCTTGATGATTCCATGGTTGTCAGCTGGTGGTTTGGCATTGCTGCCAGCTGGGCAGTATATTGCCTGCAGAGCACCAGGAGCCTGGCTGGAATAGGACATGTTTTTTAAGTTATTTATTTTTAAAAGGAAGAGGCATTTGAATTCTTGGTTTGTAACTGGATCATTTATTTAAACAACATTGTTTTTCAGAGCTTGGCTGGAGCCAACCCTGTGATGTGTGGAGTATTGGCTGCATCATCTTTGAGTATTATGTGGGTTTCACCCTTTTCCAGGTGAGAACTGTGTTGTGTGGGTACTTCCCAACTGGGAGATGATGCTGGATTCCCAGCACAGCCCAGAGGCCTGGAACTGATGGGGTCCCTCCATCACTGCAGTCTTGTAGAGATACCCGAAGTGTTGGCTAGGAAGGGGTTCTGGGTGGGGGAATACTCAGGGCTGGAGGCAGAACCACTGGAATCTATTCCATGCCTTCCCTTTACATTTCTCCCTCCCAGACACATGACAACCGGGAGCACCTGGCCATGATGGAGAGGATCTTGGGGCCAATTCCTTCTCGGATGGTCCGGAAGACAAGGTGAGCGAGGCCAGCTGGGCACTGCAGGTTTGCCAACCCTCCTGCTCCAGGGGCAGTGGTTCTCCCTGAGGGATCCCACTTTTCCTGCTAAGCCAGCCAGCTGTGTCCCACTGGGGCTGGCACCTTGCTGCTGCTGCTGGAGGGTGTGTTGTGCTCAGGTGTAACCTGTTCCCACCTGTTTCTCTGACAGGAAACAGAAATATTTCTACCACGGCCGCCTGGACTGGGATGAGAACACCTCAGCTGGACGCTATGTCCGGGAGAACTGCAAACCACTGCGGGTAAGGCAGCTCGGCCCCTCCTCAGATTCTCCCTCTGGGCAAGCTTGGGCCAGCAGAAGGCTCAGACCAGTGTGGTTGAGGGGAGCCTTGGCTGTCCCAGGAATTGGAAGCTGCAGCAACCTGAGTTTAATCTGAAGTGGAGGACAAGGAGGGCGTGGAAAGTTCAGGAAGTGCTTGGGGAAGGGAGGGTGCATGAAAATCTGTCAGTTCTGGGTAGAGGAGCACAGAGTTCAGCTCCAGGCTGAGTGATGGTCTGAACAAACCAGCCTTTCCCCAGCTTAGCCTGTGAGCCCAGGGAACATCCCAGGACAGGGTGTAGCCTCCTTGAACCTCACCTTCCCCCTCCACCTGGCAGCGATACCTGACCTCGGAGGCCGAGGACCATCACCGCCTGTTCGACCTCATCGAGAGCATGCTGGAGTACGAGCCGTCCAAGCGTGTCACCCTGGCCGAGGCCCTCAAGCACCCCTTCTTTGACATGCTGGGCATGGAGCCCAGCACAAAAATGTGGGACTCGAGCCGGGACATCAGCCGGTGACGCCACAGGTGCCAGCCAGCCCTCGGATTCTAGCCCCCGTGGAGGCCTGTGTGATTTCTATTCAGACACTTGGTGCTTTTTTTTTTTTATACATGAGATGAACTTCCTGGACACATTTGTAAAGCTGTTAATATGTGAGATACTGTAAATAGCCCAGATTCTCTGTCGGCTTCGGAGCACCACGGGCCTGACCTGCTGTCGCTGCTGCCGTTCTCGTGAGGTGAGGGGGCCTGTGTGTCCGTGCTGTAAATACCTCTCGTGTTGCTTTGTCTCCCGTTCCTGCCCTCCTCGGTGTAAATACTCCAGGACTCGCAGCTCTCTGTAGCTTATCTGTTTCCTTGTAAGTTATGGAACTGGTGGGACTGCATGGGAATTATTTTTTGGATCAATGTCATAGCCCATCCCCACACCAGAGTTTTATAAGAATTTTGTACAGTCTTTGTGAAAAATAAAGATGAAGTGAATAAAGCACCTCATCTGGGTTTGGCCTGACAGCAGCTGGGTTGTTCCACTGTGCCCTGTGGGGGGAAGGAGAGGGATGAAAGGAACTTTGTGGTCCAGCTCTATCCACCTGCACCATTCTTCCCAAGCCTACACTGAGTAGGAGCTGCTTTTGCCTGTCAGGGCTGCAGCAGGACCTGAGTAGATGCTGGTGTGGGGGGCAGAAAACCATGGACTGGCCCTTTCTTTGTGCCCTGGGTCCAATGTTGGTGTGGGAGGCAGGGAAAGGACAGCGGAGCCCTTCTCTTCCCTGGAGAAACCTCTCAGCCTTAGGGGGAGCACTGGCTGCTGGTGATGGCTGTTGGGCTGTCAGGAGCCCACATCCAGCTGTCCTATACCCCAGGGCTGTCTTGTGTCTTCTTGGCTCTTCCCAGCTTTGCAGGGAGGCTGGGCCTTGCTTTGGGCTGGTCCCTGGGCATTGTTGGGACTGTGTCACAGCTGATGGCAGGGGGAGAGTGTCACTAGGGTGTGGGTGACAGATGTGCTCTGTGTAACGCTCTGCTGTGGCACCGTCAGGCTCTGCCAGGGTGTCCTGGCCCTGGCAGGCTGTCACCATGCAGAGGGGGAAGGAAATGTCTGGTTTCACCTGGAGTGGGTGTGGGGAGTCTCGGGCAGGCTGACACTGAGGGCTCTCCATGGGTTTGTGATCCCAACTCACTGAGCTTGTGCTGGGAGCCCCTCACTTGCCTCCTGAGGCTGCAGGGGCAAATCCTGCCCAGGGCCCGTGTGCCCAGCCCTGCACTGAGGCTGGAGGAGAATTAAATTGACTGTGGTCTGCCTTACACTTCAGGAAAATACCAAATTCATGCCGGTGTCCAAAACCCGAATCCACAGCTTGTACCTCTGCCAGGAACAGCTCCAAGTTTGGGTTGAGGTGGGAGCTCACCTGTGGGTTCATGTGTCACTCCCATTCTGTTCAGAGTATTTTCAGTCTGCCGAGCACTGGGAGCTGGGAGGGGACAGGGTGCATGTCCTGCTCCCGGGGTGCTGAGGAATCCCTGGTCGGGACAGGGTCACTGTGCAGCCCAGGGGCAGCTGGACTGGATGGATTTGGAGATTCCTATAAATAACTGGTCCAGGAGACACAAGAGAAATTCCCCAAGTGCTCGTCGTGCCGCGAGTCCCTCGCTGGCTGTCGGGCCGGCTCGGTGACAGCTGCTGGAGTGGGCCCCGGGATAACGCCTGGGGGCGGGCGAACGGCACCGGGCCGCCCGGTAAGAGCAGGGAGCCTCTCGGGGGGCCACGCAGGAGGAGCCGCTGAACCGGGGGGCGGTGGAGCCGCTGAACCGGGGGGCGGTGGAACCGCTGAACCGGGGATGGTGGAGCCCCGTCCCGGCCGCCGCTGTGGGGGGAACCCGATCGGGAATTGGGGGGGGGGAAATGGATGCGCCGCACGTGACCCCCGGGACACGTGGCCGCGTCACGTGCGCGCCCCACCCGGCGCGGCCCCGGCGCGTGCGCAGCGGCCCCCTGCAGCGGGGTCTCCCCGATGACGTCAGGCGCAGCAGGACCAATCAGCGGCGGGGAGGGGCGGGGCCTGGCGGCGGCGGCGGCGGCGCGGATCCCGCGGGTCCAGCGCGCTCCCGGTCCCGGTCCGGCCATGGCCCAACGCGGCGGCCCCGCGGTGCTCCCGGACAACCCCTTCCAGGACCCCACGGCGCTGCAGGCCCGGTCCGGCGCTGTGCTGGATGGCTACAACCCCTTCGAGAGCGACGCGGTGAGCGCCGGGGCCTGCCCGGAGACCGGGGCCTGCCCGTGCACCGGAGCTTCTTCCCGGGCACCGGAGCCCTCTCCGCTGCCGGCGCAGTCTCACCTCTCTCCTCTTCCCCTGCAGCCACCGCCGCCGTTCCAGACCCCTTCGGTAGCGCCGCCGCCCCCGGTACCGGCGGCCGCGCAGCCCCCGAGGAAGGCGAGTCCCACCGAGCCCCGCAACTACGGCTCCTACGGCTCGCAGGTACGGGGGGAGGCACCGCCAGGCCGGGCGGGCCGGGGGGACGCGGGCGCCGGCGGGAGCCCAGGGTTTGTGTCCCCCCCTCCGCAGGCCTCGGCCGCCGCCGCCACGGCGGAGCTGCTGAAGCGGCAGGAGGAGCTCAACCGGAAAGCGGAGGAGCTGGACCGGCGGGAGCGGGAGCTGCAGAACGCGGCCCTCGGCGGTTCCCAGAGTGAGTGGCTGCGGGGCTGGGGAGGGACTGGGGAGGGACCCATCCTCGCTCCTCCTCACCCGGTTCTGTCCACAGCGAGGCTCAACAACTGGCCCCCGCTGCCGTCCTTCTGCCCGGTGAAGCCCTGCTTCTACCAGGACATCCCCGTGGAGATCCCTGCTGACTTCCAGAAGACAGTCACGACCATGTACTACCTCTGGATGGGTGAGTCTCCACGGGAGACTCGGGGCAGACTCTGGGAGGAGGTGGAAGGATGAATGTGCTGCTGCTCTGGGGAAATTGGGATGAACAGGTGGTTGTGGGGGTTGGGGGAGCCTGGCTCTGGCTCCTGAGCGCTGTCCTCTCCCTCAGCCAGCACCATTGCTCTCTTCCTGAACTTCCTGTCCTCGCTCGCCTGGTTCTGCGTGGACCCCTCGTCTGGTTCTGGGTTTGGCCTCTCCATCCTCTGGGCTCTGCTGTACACACCCTGTTCCTTCGTCTGCTGGTATCGGCCCATGTACAAAGCTTTCAGGTGTGTCCCTGCACCGTGTGTGCCCTGCTCCAGCTCCTGGGGGCTCTGCGGGATGTGGTGGTTCCACCCCGAGCTCCCTGTTCCCCCCGTGTCTCCTGCTTTAAGGAAGGTTTGAGAGCTTTCTTCTGTGGCCTAACCTCGCCCATCTCTTCCTCCCAGGAGCGACAGTTCCTTCAACTTCTTTGTCTTCTTCTTCGTCTTCTTTGCCCAGAACGTGATGTACGTGCTGCAGGCCATTGGCATTCCAAACTGGGGATTCAGGTGCGCCGTGTGCTGACCCTGGAAAGGCAAGAGGTGGGTGGGGGAGAGGGAACCTGGGGACAAGAGCCTCTTGTTTTTCAGTGGCTGGATCCTGAGCCTGATAGCCCTGCGGACTAACACAGCCGTGGCTGTGATGATGATCCTGGTGTCCTTGTCCTTCACGGGAGTGGCCGTGCTGGGGATCATTATGCTGAAAAAGGTGGGTTAGGATCAAAGCCTTTGGCTCCCTTTGGGGGAGGTTTGGGCTGTAAACCTCCATTTATGAGGGCCCTGGAGCCCCAGCCCTGACCCCAGCCCGCTCCTGCCCTCCAGATCCACTCTCTGTACCGCCGGACGGGCGCCAGCTTCCAGAAGGCTCAGGAGGAGTTTGCGGCCGGGGTCTTCTCCAACCAGGCCGTGCGCACGGCCGCGGCCAACGCCGCTGCGGGCGCAGCCACCAACGCCTTCCGCGCGCCGTAGCCGTGCCCGGCCCTGCCTCCCTGGCGCACGCGGGCTCTTCCTGAGGAAGAGGAAATCCGAGTTGCACTTTCACTGGATCCCTGTGCGTCTGCATCAGCTGTCAGAGGCTGCCTCATCCCAGCTTGGAAGTGCTGGTGCCTGAATCGTCTGCTGCTCTTAACCCCCTTTCCTCACGGACAAAGGCTGTTCTGGTTTGTGCTGGTCCCCTCCCCTCAGCAGACTGCGGGGAGCAGGGTGGGAAGTGCTGCGGCCGAGCCCTGAGCTTGCCATCACCCTCCCTTCCAGCACCAGCTGTTGGGGGCAGGAGCCTCCTCCAGATGGCTGGAATGCTGCTTCCAGGGACTGGAACGGTCACTTGCCTTTCTTGTGCTCTCCTGTTTCCCCACCTGGTGATGACACTTGTGTGCCCTGGGGTGTGGAGGGTCCCCTGTGTGCCCAGGGACCCCCATGCTCTGCCAAGAACATCATCCCCCTCCCCATCCTGGGGCTTGCTCCAGTGGGATGAGGATGGGTCTGATGTTTTCCCCAGGGTGTGTCGTCCTTTTGTCCTGTCTCTTTCCCCATCCTCTCCCTCTTTCCAGGACCAGGGATGAGGAGAGCAGGGCAGGGACAGGCAGAGCTCGGGCAGCTGCTGCCTGTGGGGATCCTGCCTTTAGACCATGTGGACCCCAAAGCCAGGCTGGGTGCTGAGGAGCAGCCCTGGTGTTCACATGGCTCCCCCTTGCCTCCAGGGAGAGGTGAACAGCTCCTCCAGTCCCCCTCCCCATCTGCTTCAAAGACTGTGACCCCTTGCTCCCCCCAGGACCCTTCAGCCAGGGCCTTCACCCTCCTCGGGGGGGGCGAATCCCTGCGTGCAGCCCCGTGTCCCCCTTACCTGCGCTGTGTCCCGGTGTCCCTGGGGATCCCCAGGACAGGTTTCATGCATTCTGCTTCACTCCATCTCCTCTCGGATACTCCCGGTTTGTCCCTGCAGCTCCGGGGCTGGCGAGAGGCTTTGTGCCTTCAGCTGTGGGGGCCGGTGCCCTCCCCGTCCTGCTGCGGCGTGGGCTCCTCTGGGGGTCCCCGCCTCCTCCGCTGCTCCCCGTGTGCTGTTCCCCGACCGCCTCCCGGTTTATTTAAGGAATAAATGAAGGTTCACTCTGTTCTTTCGCCATCTCCGTGCGCCGACCAGGGCTGGGCGGGGAGCGGCGGGGCCGGTAGCGGTGTCGGTAGCGGTGTCGCAGCTCCCGGGGGTGGTGTGGGTGGACTACAGCTCCCGTCGTGCCGCACAGGGGCGGCCCCGGGGCGGGCGCGGCCAAGCAGCCGCCGGCGTGTGGGACCTTCCCCGCGGCTCCCGGCGCTTCGCCGCCCGCCTCCAGCCGCGGCCCCGGGCATCCCGGAGGACGCGGCGGCGGCGATGCTCGCCCGCAGCCTTCCGCCGACCCGGCTTCCCCGAGCGGCGCCGGGGCTGTGGGGCGCGGGGCGGACCGACCGCCGGTAGCCGCCCGCCCCTAGCGGTACCGGCCCGGCAGCGGGACCCGGCTCTGCGCCCACCGCCCGCGGAGGATGCTCCGGTCCGGACCGCGGCTCCCGCCTGCTGGCGCTGCCCCGGGGGCCGCGTCCCGGGCGGCGGCTCTCGGACCCCGCGGGGCGGGATGATCTCCCGCCGGGAGCCCGGCGCTCCACCGACGGCCAGGGAGGAGGCGGCGGTACCGGGGCCGCGCTCCGTCTCCGGCCGGCGGCTCTAGGCCGGCCCCAGCCCGGGTGCGCAGGGACGGGCGAGGCCGGTTCTGTTCTCCGCGGAGCTTCTGGCGGCCCTGGCTCCGCGTAGCCGTGGGCGCTGCCCGAGCCCCCCCGCCCGGGGCAGTGAAGAGCCACCGTCAGCATCCTCCGGCAGGCCGAAAGGTGGAGCCCGGCCCGTTCCCGCAGAGCGGCTGCTCCCGCTCCCCGCGGTCCTGGCGCGGTGCCGCCGGCTGCCCCGGGGCTCCGGGGCCGGTCCCGAGCCGCCGCCCGCCGCGGCCATGCCCTCCCCCACCGACTCCAGCCGCTCGCTGACCGGCCGCAGCTCCCGCAGCCTCACCCATCTCCGCCTCCAGCGCACCTGGCTGCAGGCCCTGCTGGTCCTGGGTCTCGTGCAAGCCATCCTGGGCGTCCTCATCGTCACCTTCAGCCTGGTGGCGGCCACCATCACTCCCTCCACTAAAATCCGTCAGTCCTGCCCGTCCTGGGCCGGCTTCTCGGTGAGTGCGGGGCCGGGGCGGCGCGGGGAGGGGGCTGCACTGCTCCTCGGGGGCCGAGCTTGCCGCCGGTCCCTGGGGAGGGCAGCCCCGCTGCTCCCCCACCCTCGGCCCGTGGCTGCCGCGGTGCATTGTGGGAAAATCCCAAGGGCTCCCCCAGGGTGACTGTGAGGGATGGGGACCCCCGAGCGGTGCAGGGAACTGCCCGGGATATGCAGCCAAGGGCAGGGAGGGGTGTGGGGGCACCACAGTGATGACAGGGTGGTGACGGGGGCTCTGCTCTGTCTGCTGCCTATCGGGGTGAGGGCAGCACCTGGGGTCCCCCATGGTGACCCTGCAGCACGGATCCTGGCATGGGTTTGCTGTCCAGCCAGAGCAGCCCGCAGTCCCCAGGCCCTGAATCAGCAGTTTCTCTCGTCTTGTGGCGCCAGGGCTGCTCCTACAGCCCCGCTGCTCCCGGGCTGGCTCCAGGCCTGTGGGAATTGGGGGGCTCTGCCTGTGGGCAGGGGCTGCTCGGGGCCCCGTTGCCTAACAGCGCCTTCTCCCTGTGCTCACCCCGGGGCTTGGGAATCTGCAGCTGGCACTGTCCGGACTCGTCGGCATCATCTCCTGGAAGCGGCCGCTCACCCTGGTGGTAGGTGTTGGGGGGGACACCCTTCCAGAGGCGGGGGAGCCCAGGATGGGGAGGCCGAGCAGCCCCCGCTCGTGCCCTCGGGTGCGCAGCAGCGTGTGCCGGCTCCCTGCTCCGCGGCCCTGTGCAGCCGGCAGCCCCTCTCCTCCCACTGCAGATCGCCTTCTTCACGCTGCTGTCGGTGCTGGGCGTCATGCTGAGCCTCGCCGGCTCCATCCTGTCGTGCCAGAACGCGCAGCTGGTGAAGACCCTGGAGGCCTGCGAGAGGGTGAGGCTGGGCAGGGGCAGCCCCAGCGACCCCCGGACCTCCGAGCACGGCTCGTCCCTGGCTGTGGGGCTCTGGGGACGGGAGGAGCTGCAGAGCTGGCGTCTGGTGGGGGGATGTGCTGGTGGCTCTCAGGGGATAGCACGGCATCCAGAGCTTCCTCACGGTGTTTCTTGTCCCCAGGAGAGGGACACGTGTGTCTGCTGCCAGGCCCGCTCGGAGCCCCCACCCGCCTCCTGCAGCCAGCAGAGCGAGATGCTGACCATGTTCCCCAACCCCAACTGCCGGAGCATCCGTGTGGCACTCAAGGTGGAGGAGCAGGGGGATGCGAGGGCTCCCTGGGAAGCGGCCGCACACCCGGCCACGCTCTGCAGGCTCTGCAGCTCACCCCACTGCTCCCCAGGATCTCCTCTTCAGTGTCTGTGGCTTGACCATCTTCTCCACCATCATCTGCACACTCTCTGCTGTCGTGTGCTGCATCCAGATCTTCTCCCTTGACATCGTCCACGTGGTGAGTCCCAGCTCTGGCCCCAGGAGCAGACAGGGCTGTGGAGCAGCGTTCCCAGGCTGTGCTGGTCCCTGGGGTGCCAGGGCAGGACCTGGCCCCAGCTGGGTGCAGTTAAAGCCCAGGATGCACATCCCTTGCTGGATCTTCGGGCAGGAGGTCTCAGCTCTCCCCTCTCCCTGCAGCTGGTCCCACAACGCTCGAGCTCTGTGACATTGGAATGCACATCCCCACCTGACACCTTTCTGCAGAGCATGATGGACTTCGAGGAATTTGTTCCCCCGGTGCCACCGCCTCCCTACTACCCACCTGAGTACACCTGCAGCTCTGAGACGGATGCACAGAGGTACCAGCTGTGAGCAAGGCTGGTAGGGCAGGGGGCCCGTGTGCCCCCAGCTTGGGCTTGTCCCACCCAGTGTGGCTTTTCTGCTCTTGCCTCTGCAGCATCACCTACAACGGCTCCATGGACAGCCCCGTGCCCCTCTACCCAACTGACTTCCCCCCATCGTACGAGACTGTGATGGGGCTGCGGGGAGACAGCCAGGTGGGGGCCGTGGGCAGGGCAGGGCAGGGTGGGTTCCTGCTCAGCTGAGCCCTGATCGTGCTGTCCCACAGGCCACCCTGTTCGACTCGCAGCTGACAGAGGGCTCCCACGCCTGCACCTGCGACTGCGACCGCGTCCCCTCCATCGTGCTCAGCGGAGAAGGTGAGCGCTCCTCCGGGCACAGGGCACGGGAGCGGGGCCATAGCAGGTCCAGCTCTTCAGCGGTGCCCATCTGCTCCTTGCAGTATCCATGGACAGCGGGTCCCTGATCATGTCCGAGATCATGGACATCCCCGGGGACAGCAGCCCCTCGGAGGATTCGTGCCTGCTGGAGCTGCAGGGCTCCATGCGCTCCGTGGACTTCGTCCTGTTCCGCTCCATCCAGCGCAGCCGCGCCGATTACTGTCTGAGCGTGGACTGCGTGCGGTGCAGCCACCACACGCGCAGCCCCACGCTGGCCTTGCAGGGCCCCTTCGAGGAGCCTCCCCAGCCCCGAGTGCGGGGCGAGCGATCCTATTCCTGCTCCACCGCCGAGCCCGGCCACGACGGCATCTTGGTGCGGGGAGCCGTCACGCACAGCTGCAACCGGCTGGCGGGGCCGGGCCGCTGCACCGGGCCCTGCTTCCCCGAGGTGCGGCTCAAGGACAAGGGCTCCTCGCTGCAGGGGCGTGGGAGCGGCCGCCCCACGGACACCGGCCGCGGCCGCCCCCGGCGCAACAGCGAGACCTCCTGCCCCTCGTCCCCGGCCCCGGGGCTGGCCCCGCGCCCGCTCCTGAGGTCACACAGTGACCCCGGTGTCCCCATGGCCGGCCGTGCCGGTAGGTGACAGTGACCGGCGGGACGGGGTGGGCGCGTGGCAGGGTCTGTGCGGTGCAGCCGGGATGTGCCGCAGGGTTTGGATGTTTTTCTGTGGTCAGATGGGATTAGAGCCAGTCTGGGAAGGAATGGGGGGAGCAGGGGAGGTCTGCTGGCCTGGGGGGCCAGAGGGTTGGGCTGCCTGGGGTCTGCACAGCTGCTGAGACCTGAGGGCTCTCTCTGCTCCCAGCAGATTTCAGAGAAGTACTTTATACCAAAGCACTGGAGGACACCGTATCTGACTCCTCCGCTGATACAGGTCAGGGCACTGCGATCTACTGGGGGCATGGGGAGGGTCTGTAGCCCTCTGGGGACTGAGCCCACCCTGCTTGGGCTGGGACATTGGGGACCAGCGGTGGGACTGCTCCTGCTGACTGGGGATGGGAGACAGCAGCACCCCAGGCCTGTGAGGATAGATCTGCTGGGAGCAGCATCCTCGGGTCTGACAGTGGGGATAGGTCCATCAGAGCAGTGGCCTGCGTGTGCTGAAGCAGTGTCCTAGGTCTGATGGTGGGGATGGATCCATCAGAGCAGTGTCCCATGTCTGTCAGAGCAGTGTCCCGTGTCTGTCACAGCAGTGTCCCAGGTCTGTCACAGCAGTGTCCCAGGTCTGACACCACTCACTCTGCAGGGCTGTGCTCTGAGGCCTGCCTGCTCCGCCGTTCCCACTGTGACTCCCCGCCGCTGCTCCGGGCCGGCTCGGTGGGGAAGAACAAGCTGCCACCCTGCAAGAAGGTGCCACAGCAGCTGTCAAAGACAACCACCCGCTCCCTGGGGGACCTCAAGGGCTATCGGGGCACCCGGGGGCTGGTGGCCAGGTTCCTGCAGAGACCCAAGCGCAGCCTGGCAGCTGGCATGGAGGTGTCCGGGCACAGCTTCCACGGGCACAAACAGGTGGGTTCTGGAAGCCAGAGGGGATGGGCAACTCCTCCTCCCCACAGAACTTCTATCCACACTCTCCCTTCTGTCCCCATCAGCACCTCCACCCTTGCCTTTCCATGGTTTCCGTTCCCCTGCCACACCCCCATTATGTTGGCACCCTGGCTGCAGGCAGAGCGTTCTTCCTGAAACACTGTCCTTGCCCAGCCCTTCCTGGGGGGCAGCTCCTTTTCCTTGATCCCCACTGGAGCCACGGGTGGGAAAATCATGCCTGTTGCAACGGCTTTGGCTTTGCCCCTGAGTCACTGCACCCGGAGGTAGATGCTGGGACATCCCGGCAACTCAGCTTTACGGGATGCCGGAGTCCTTGCGCAGCCCGGGAGGCCTTGACGGGAACGAGCCTGTCCCAAATGCCAGCGTGGGCGCATGATGCACGCCTCTGCCATCCCTGGCACCTCTGTCCTCCTGCCCTGTGTGCCACCTGTGGCTGCACTGGAGCGTGGAGGGTTGAGCGCAGGGGGCTGAGTGCGGGAGGATGCCCTGGGCAGGGCTGCCATCCCTGTGGCTGCAGCCTATCCCCGTGGGTTGCAGGTTCCCTGGAGTGCCTGGCCGGGGGCAGAGCGGCCCCACGAAGGAATCCACCTGCAGAGCTGCGGGGACCTGAGCTCCACCTCGTCCCTGCGCCGGCTCCTGTCCACGCGCCGGCTGGAGCGCAGCCGCCCCCGGAGCCTCAGCGGGACCTGCAAGGAGAGCGCGCTCTGAGGACACAGCCTCACCTGCAGGGACCCTGCCGTGCTCCGGTGTGGAGAGGGCTCTGGGCTCAGCCCTGGACATTGCTCGGACATTGCTGCTGCCCTGGTGGGGCTGGGCCCTGCGCTGTTGCCCCGGGGGCTCAGCTGGGCCCCTTCCCCATGCGGGGCTGGGGTGAGGGACCCCTGGGGTGTCTGCTGGGGATGGCAGTGCCTGTCCCCTGCCTGTCTGGGATGGTTATGTCTGTTCCTCGCCCTATCCCTTGTTCTGGACACGCCTGTCCCTTGCCCTATCCCTTGTGCCAGCTGTGCCTATTCCCTGGGATGGCCACGCCTGTCCCCTGCCCTGTCCCATGTTCTGGCTGTGCCTGACCCACACACTGGCCATACCCTGTCCTCTGTGCCAGCTGTGCCTGTGCCCTGGCATGGCCGTGTCTGTCCCCTGTGCCAGCTGTGCCTGTGCCCTGGCATGGCCGTGTCTGTCCCCTGTGCCGGCTGTGCCTGTGCCCCGGGGCAGTCATGCGTGTCCCCTGCCCTGGCCATGCTGCCCTTTGCCCTGTCCCTTTGGCTGGCTGTGCTGGCTTGATCCCCGGTCCCTTGTGCCAGCCGTGCCTGTCCCCTGCCCTGTCCCCTCCACTGGCCGTGCCTGCCTTCTGCCTTGTTCTTTTGGCTGGCTATGCTGGCTTGATCCTCGGTCCCCTGTCCTGTGCCAGCGTGCCCGGAACTGCCGTGCCTGTCCCTTGCCCTGTCCCCCGAGCTGGCTATGCCTGTCTCCTCTCCAGCCCCTCCGCCCCGTCCGGTCCCGGTCCCGGTGTCGGTGCCGGTGCCCCGCGCTGGCCGTGCCCGTTCCTCCCCGCCCGGCTGCGCCCGGGCCGCGCTGCGGGGCCGGTCCCGCGGCCACTGCCCCTCGCTAGAGACCGAATAAAGGTGGTCGCCGCCGCCCTCGGGGCCGGTGTCACGGGGCGGAGCGGGGCGGGGCGGGCGGTCAGCTGATCGGTCACGGGGTGCCGGCTCCCGGTTTCCCGGTGGCGGCTCCGCGGGCCGGAGCGGCCGGTGCTGTCGGGGCGCGGGGAGGCAGCGGGGACCGGGACCGGGACCGGGACCGGGACCAGGACCGGGACCGGGCCTGCGCCTCTCGTGGGCGGCGGGGGGAAGCGACCCCGCAGCCGCGCGGTTCCCCCGGTTGGCGGTCCCGGAACCGGCGCGGGGGAAGGTTCGGGGCCAGGCCCGCCCAGAGTCGGTGCCGCTCCTGCACCGGGTGTGGGCGGGACGGGCTGTCCGGGCGCCCTTAAAGGCGAGGCCGGCGGTGGAGCCGGTGCTGCCGGGAGCGCACCGGGAGCGGCGGGGCCATGGGGACCGCCCTGTGCTGGCGGCTGCTGCTGGTGCTGCTGGCCGGGCACCGGGCCGCAGGTGAGCGGGGGACCCGGGGCTGCGCGGGGATGGAGGGCACCGCGGTCCCCGGGCATCCTGGGACGCCCGATGGACCGGAATGGGAGGGGAGGGAATCCCTTGGGAGTCCGTGGTCGGGATTCCCGGGAGTTGCCTGCGGGCCGGGGGGCAGCGGGGAGCTCGCTGCTCGGGGGATGCCGGGGTGTGGAGCACGGGGCAGTGGCATCACCCCCGGGCAGGCGGGAGAGCTGGCGGGGACACCTCCCTGAGGCTGCCCCCAGTGCTCTCCCGTGCCCCCCAGGCGCCCGGCCCTGCAGTCCCAAGTACTTTGGGCGTGATGCCATGGTCTGCGTCTGCAATGCCACATACTGTGACACGCTGGACCCCCTGGCCCTGCCGGACCCCGGCTCCTACGTCAAGTATGAGAGCAGCAAGGCCGGCAAGCGGCTGGAGCGGAGCGAGGGGAGGTTCCAGCGCAGACTCTGCGCCCCAGGTACTGCCACGGGTGGCAGGGATGGGATGGACTCTGCTGCAACCCACCGTCATGCTGGGCTCCCCTCCCTGCAGATGTCGTCCTCACCCTGGACACGACGCAGCGGTTCCAGAGGGTGAAGGGTTTTGGTGGCTCCATCACGGACGCAGCCGCCATCAACATCTTATCCCTGCCAGAAAGAGCACAGGATCACCTGCTGCGCTCGTACTTCTCTGAGGAGGGTAGGGTGTCAGGGAGACAGGTGGGATGGTGACAGGGACTGTGGGTGCTGGCATGTCTTGGACACCTCATGTCCCACTGTGCCTGGCAGGGCTGGAGTACAACCTCATCCGCCTGCCCATGGCCAGCTGCGACTTCTCCCTCCACGCCTACACCTATGATGATGTCCCCTACGACTACGAGCTCACCCACTTCAGCCTGCGAGACGAGGACACGAAGCTGAAGGCGAGCAGTGGGAGGGAGCAGGGTGGGCTGGAGGGTCACAGGGGCTGAGCTGAGTCGGCCCCTCCACCTCCTCCCGCAGATCCCCCTCCTTCACCGAGCCTCGGCCATGAGCAAGCGGCCGCTGTCACTGTATGCCAGCCCCTGGACCTCCCCCACCTGGCTGAAGACCAGCGAGTCCTATGTGGGGAAGGGGACACTGAAGGGGCAGGCAGGGGACAGGTACCACAAGACCTGGGCCAACTACTTTGTACGGTGAGGAGCGTCTGGGGCCGGGGCGATACCTGGGGAGCTCTCAGTGGTGGCACTGGGCACTCCTCACCCCTTCCCCCCACACCAGGTTCCTGGATGAATACGCCAAGCACAACGTGACATTCTGGGCAGTGACAGCAGAGAATGAGCCCACGGCGGGGCTGATCAACAATTACCCCTTCCAGTGCCTGGGCTTCACAGCTGAGCAGCAGCGGGACTTCATCGCTCGGGACCTGGGCCCGGCGCTGGCCAACAGCTCCCACCGCCACATCCAGCTCATCATCCTGGACGACAACCGGCTCCACCTCCCTCACTGGGCCAGAGTGGTGAGTGTGGGCATGGATGTGCCATCATGGTGACCTGTGGGACACCCTGTTGGGTGCTGGGCCTCTGGCTCTGCCCTGTGGGACTGACTCTTCTCCCTGCCAGGTCCTGGAGGATGAGGGGGCAGCTCGCTACGTCCACGGCATCGGCATCCACTGGTACCTGGACTTCATTGGTCCCATACAGGACACAGTGTTGCCCACTCATGAGCTCTTCCCTGACTACTTTATCCTGGCCACGGAAGCGTGCATTGGTGCCCATTTCTGGGAGCGGGATGTGATCCTGGGCTGCTGGGAGAGGGGAAACCAGTACAGCCACAGCATCCTGATGGTGAGGCCCCTCTGTCTCCCTGTGCGCTGGGCCCTGGGGAGGGTTGCTGGTGTTGGGCAGGCATCTGAGCTGTCGTGTTGCAGAATCTGAACCACTTTGTGGCCGGCTGGACTGACTGGAATCTGGCCCTGGATCTGGAGGGGGGCCCCAACTGGGTCAAGAACTACGTGGACAGCCCTGTCATTGTGGACAGCAGCGAAGGCATCTTCTACAAGCAGCCCATGTTCTACCACATGGGGCACTTCAGGTGGGTTGGAGCCCACAACGTGCTCCAGCAACAGCTCCTTCTGAGAGGCACAAGGCAAATTTGGCTTGAGAGGAGCTCTCCTGGGGTCTGACTCCCACCCTGAGGTTGCTGCTCATTTGTCTGTTCAGCAAATTCATCCCCGAGGGCTCCCAGCGCGTGGGGCTCGTCGCCTCCAGGGAGTCCAAGAAAACAGCGCTGGAGTACGCGGCTTTCCTGCGCCCCGACGGGGCTGTGGTCGTGGTGCTTCTGAACCGGTGGGTGATGCAGCCCGGCCCCCCTGTGTGGGACCCCATCCCCCTGGGCCCTGTGCAGCTTCTGCAGGTCTGACCGCCCTGCTCTCCCCACAGATCCCCACAGGACATCGCCTTGGGGCTGGCGGACACCGTCGGCCTCATCGCGGCCGTGGCTCCGGCCAACTCCATCCAGACCTACCTGTGGCGGCGGCAGTGACGGGGCCGAGATGGCCATGGCTGGCCAGGGGCCGGACACAGCCAGGCCGGCCGCTCAGGCCGGGCCGGGGGAAGCGGCTCCCCGGGGCCGCGGCGGAGCCGGAGCGGGCTGGGCCGGGCCGGGAACGCCGTGCGTGTGCAGGAGGGCCGGGGGCACCGGTGCCCCTCAGGGTGGAGGCCGCACAGGCTGTGAATGCTGCGTTCTGCTGTTCTGACATTAAACACGGATGCTGCCTTGATGTCTGCGGCTGGAAGAGGAACGTCTGGGTCCCTCCCCTGCTCCTGGGCACTGTGGCTGGGTGCCACCCCGGCATGGAGCCTGCTGGAGTCTGGCGAGCAGCGCAGAGCAGCCGGAGCATCGTGGGGCAGCCCCTCTCCCTGTGCCCCCCGCCTGCCCTTCTGCCCCCTCAGCTCCCCGAGGGGCTCACCCTGCTGAGAGATGCTCCAGGCAGAGTTTGCTCCCCGTTCCAGGCATGCACCCCTGGCTGGGGCAGGGCAGAGCCCGCCTGCGCTCCTGATGCGTTTCGGGGCGGGTTTTAGGACCTAGCAAATGGCTCGGGATTCACCCTGAGTGCAGCGTCAGGAGCAGGGACAAAGCCCTTGGACAGCCAGCTCTGGCTGAGGTCAGGGCAGTGCCGGCCGCTCCTGGGGCTTTTCTGGGACAGGGAGGCTGGCCAGGCTGGAGGAGCCATGCCTGGAGCCTGCTGTTCTCCGTGGGGTCTGAGCCGAGGGGTCCCCACTGTGGTGGGGAGGGTGGGAGTGCACCCACCACACATCTGGGGTGGCTTGAGCAAGCGGGGACAGGACCGGGAGTGGGTGCTGAGTGTGGGCGCACCCAGGAAGGAGGGAAGGAGCTGGCAGGGTGTGAGAGCAGGAGATTAGGGCAGGGAGGTCATAATTTCAGGGCGAGGAGGGTGGCACGGCCCCTGGGCTGATGTGTGCAGGCGGGATGTGCCCAGGGGTGCTGTCAGGACTGACAGCCCCAATGCTGCGTGGGCTGAGCACAGCCCAGGCGTGGTCAGTGAGTGACAGTGTCACCCTGGGACACTGGCACGCCACGGAGCCACAGGGATGCTGCTCTTGGAACCCCGCAGCTCCCAAGAGTCCTGGGGAGAACACCCTGCTCCTGCCCCGAGGCTGTTTGTGTTTGTCCACAAGAGGGAAATGTTTCTCCAGGATCATAACTTCAGCGAGTCCCATCCCCATCACCCCGCTGCCATCACCCTGCTGCCAGCATCCCACTCTGGGTGCAGGGCTGCTCCCCCACCTGTTTCCTACTTACCTGCCCTGGTGCTAGCAGCTGGTGGCCGATGCTGAATCACTCTGGTCCACGTGCCCTGGTCCCTGCGCTCGGCTCCGTGCTGAAGGACCGACTGGCTCTGGGATAAACGTAGCGGGGGCGAATCCTCCGACGTCGCTGGGCTTGGCTCTGCTCATTAATTCTTGTGCAAAGCCTTGGCTTGTTTGGGGCTCACAGTGACTGGGGACCTGCAGCAGCTGGCTTGGAGCCAGTGATCACCCTGAGGACTGTCCCCACGTGCTCTGGGCCGGGGTCCCGCTGCTGGGAAGGAGTTGCTGTGATGCCACACCGAGGCTCTTTGGCATCGATGTTTACAGAGTTGTGATCCCTAGAAAGGTGACTCAGCCCAGCTCCATGTCCCTGGGTTCCCATCTTCACTCTCCTGGCTTAGGGAAAAAATTCACACCCTGGCTCCTCTGATGGCTCCTTTGACCCCACATCCTTGACCCCATCCTGGACCAAACCCACCCGTGCACTGCAAAGGGTGATCACACCATGCCACAAGGCCCCTGAGACCCTCAGAAACTCCCTGTATTTGGAGATTGGCCACAAGAAACGGCTTTGGGGGCTTGGTGGGGCTGCCTGGTATCTGTGTGCCAGCAGCTCCATGCGGGGCGTTGCCCGGCCCCTGGGTCTCACTTTTCCTGCTCAGCAGGACACTCTTATCAGCTGGTGTTGATAAGGATGAGCTCCAGCAGCCTCCGCAGTGTTTTGCTTCCAGGAGCTGTGGGACCTGAGCCAGCTGGGGGGGCTGTGGCTGATGGGGGCCAGGAAAGACTGGACTTTGGAATGGGAAAGGGTGAACGGGGGCATCCTGGATGGCTGGAAGTGAGCTTGGAGGTGGCTGATTGCCTTAGGAGCTATTAATCCCTCCCCAAAATTGGGGTTCATTAGCCTGGGTGTAGCAGTCTGATCACACCTTAATCACACTCAGAGGTGGGAGATGCACTGCACAGCGGGACAGGGACAGGAGCTCCCTCCTGGGCCACCTGTTTGCCCTGTGAGATGTAACCAGGGGCTACCTGGCCCCATCTGCCCCAGCCCCAGTGGCAACTGGCCCAGGTGTCGCATGGCTCAGCTCCCAGCAGAGGTGTGGAACAGTGGCAGGGCCCATGGCAGGGCAGTGCTGGGGGTAGGAGGAACTTTGATTAATTGAATTGCCCCAGAGTTGCATCTGATATGCCAGAAATGGAGAAAATTAGTCATGAAGTGCTGCTCCACCCATGGAGAGAAAGCTAACGGAGCAGTTTAACCCTGTGCAGGGGAGCCCTGACCTGGTGATTGATGCTGCAGGCTAGCAGAGCTGTGGCTGGGAGCTGTGGCTGGGATCTGGCCACCCTCCATTCCCTGGGCCACTCCTGTGTGGAGATGCTGAGGATGTCCCTGCAGTAATGGGTGTGTGTCCACAGGAGCGGGAACATCCTGGGTGATGGGACCAGGTAGGATCTGTGTGCCCAGGTGAGCTGGCCCAGTTCAGCCTTGGTTCACTGGAGGGTCACTCTTGGAGGAGCAGGGAGTGCTACCAGAGCACCAGAGCTTTGCTCCTGGTGCAATGTTGGGACAGCATGATCCCCTTTGAGGGTCCAGCTGCTGCTGTTGACAGTGGGAATGCAGCCCTGCAGGAGCTGGGGTATTGCCTGCTTGCTGCCACTGCTGCCACCACTGCTGCCTTCCCCAGCACGTGCTGAGCTGGGGAGGATGATGCCAAAGGCTTGGGCAGGCAAGGGCAGCAGCCCCAGCTCCCATGTAATGCTGCAGCCCCAGCCACCAATGCTGTGCCCTGAGCTTTCACTGGCCTTGCCTGGGTGTCCTGGACCCTCCTGTGCTGAGCACACAGCCCCACGGCCCCTGGGGGACACTGGGGACAGTGGGGTGGCGGGCAGGGGGGTCCTCAGCAGGACGGGCAGCCGTGCCATGAGCCTGCCCTTGGCTCTGCTGGGTTCCCAGGGGCTCAGATCTGTCCCTGTGACACCTCCCTGTGCTGGCTGAACCTTTCACTCAGGCGCAGCTGCCAGCACCGTGTCCGTGTCCCTCCTTGGCCCTGCGGCAGAGGGGACCCGGCGCTCCCCAGCCCCGTGGCGAGGAGATGCGCGGCGGTCCCGAGGGCAGGTACGGGCCGGGAGGAGAGCAAGGAGGAGCTGTGGGGGTGGGAGAGGGTGTGCTGCGGAGGGAGGTCTCCGAGCAGCTCCCTGTAAAGGCGAGGTGGGGAGGCTGGAGCTGCTGAGGAGGAGGAGGGCTGGTGGCAGCGCAGGTCGGGAGCAGCTGGGGTGAAGGCGGGTGGGGGGCGGACCCTCCCCACCCGACCTGCAAGACGAGGGTGTTTGGGGGGAATGGGGTATGTGGCAAGAGCTCCACGGAGGAACAGGGAGATGGGGCTGATCCCTCCATCCCCGTGCCTTGACTGAGGGTGTCCCCGCCGCAGGAGCTGCTCCCTGGGACCTGCTTGGGGAACGCGGAAGGGCCATGTGGGCTGTCGGCATCCTGGGCTGGCTGCTGCTGCTGCTGCTGCCAGTGTCCCGGGTGGCAGGTGAGCGCGGGGACGTCGCGGGGGTGGCAGCGGGGCTTGGGCACCCTGGGGCAGGGAGAGGAGCCCAGGGGCAGCGCGGAGCTGCGCCCGGGAGGTGCCGGCATGCGGAGCACGGGCATCGCCCTGGGGCAGGCGGGGGAGCACACAGGGACACGTCCCTGAGCCATCAGCCACCGCCACCCTTCCACGCCTCCCAGGTGCCCGACCCTGCATCCCCAAGGATTTTGGGCACGGCTCGCTGGTTTGTGTGTGCAACGCCACGTACTGTGACACGCTGGACCTCCTGGTCCTGCCGACCCCCGGCTCCTACGTCAAGTACGAGAGCAGCAAGGCCGGCAAGCGGCTGGAGAGGAGCGAGGGGAGATTCCAGAGCAGTCTGCGCACCCCAGGTACTGCCACGGGTGGGTGGCGGTGCCCCCGAGGGACCCCCGGGGTCACCACGGACTGAGCCGGGCTCTTCCCCCAGGGCTGCTGCTGACCCTCAACATCTCCACGCTGTACCAGCATGTGAAGGGCTTCGGAGGGTCCCTCTCTGATGCTGCTGCCATGAACATCCTGAAGCTGTCACAGCCAGCCCAGGACAACCTGCTGCGCTCCTACTTCTCTGAGAGCGGTGAGCGGTGCGGGCACGACGGTGTGAGCAGATCGTGGGGTCACCAGAGGTGGCTGTGCCTGTCCCTGCTGCAGGGACGTCGTCACCTGGATGCTCCGGTGCCGCTTGATGCTTTTCGTGCTCCTCAGGGATTGAGTACAACCTCATCCGGGTCCCCATGGCTTGCAGCGACTTCTCTGTGCGCCCCTACAGCTACGATGATGTCCCTGATGACTACGAGCTGAAACACTTCAGGCTGGCGGACGAGGACGTGAAGATGAAGGTGGGAGGCTGAAGCTGCGGCCATCAGCACCTTGTCCCCTCTGGTGCCGGAGCTCCTGCCTGTGCCGGGACCCCCAGGACCAGGTGCTGCTGAGCCCTGCACACTGTGGCAGTGCAGCATGGGGACAGCCTGTGGGAGCTGGCACCTCCTCCGGGGCACGTCCTGGCGCATCCCAGCTGGCACTGGCAGGGTGAGGAGCAAGGGCGCTGTGCCTGGGGTGGTGCTTGCCAGCTACCAATCCCTGCTGAGGTCCCCTGAGTTCTCCTCTTCCTCCAGAGCTGGGCCCTGTGGTTTTGGGGAACTGTGGCTGCAGCTGATACTGCTCCCTCCCACAGATTCCCCTCCTGCGCCGAGCATTGGCCATGAGCAAACGGCCGCTGTTGCTGTTCGCCAGCCCCTGGACCGCCCCAGCCTGGATGAGGAGTAACGGGGATGTCCGTGGGAAAGGGGCTCTGAAGGGGAAGGCAGGGGACAAGTACCACAAGACCTGGGCCAACTACTTCATCAAGTACTGTCTCTGGAACCAGGCTGGGATGGACAGTGGGAGGAGGATTAGGGTGGGAGTGGAGGGGCAGCACAGCTGATTCTGCCCCCCCTTCTCTGCACCAGGTTCCTGGATGAATATGCCAAACACAACGTGACTTTCTGGGCAGTGACGGCGCAGAACGAGCCGCTGGCGGGGCTCTTCACGCCCCCCCAGGCCCCCACCATCGCCTTCACGGCTGCACAGCAGCGGGACTTCATCGCCCAGGACCTGGGCCCCGCGCTGGCCCGCAGCCCCCACCGCACACGGCTCCTCATGCTCGACGACCAGCGCATCCACCTCCCACACTGGGCCAAAGTGGTGAAGAGCAGTGCCCCTGCCTTTCCCCTCGCTCCCCAGCCCCAGGCTTTGTTGGGAATGGAGCCGGCGGCCTCTCCCAGCCCTGGAGAGTGGGAGCAAACCGGGTCTGCCGGAGTGGGAGCCGGAGCCGGCTCCTTCCAGAGCAGCCGCCTCCGCGTGTGCCCGGCGGGAGTGAGGACAGGAGGTGGCACCCCCATCCTGGATCCCTGGATCCTGGCAGTGCTGCTGGACACCAGCACCTTTTCTGGGCAGTGTTTTGGCTGATTTGGTTTCCCCCCCAACAATGCTGCAAGGGTTGTTTGGGGGAATTACCTAAAACTAGGAGGAAAGAAAGTAAAATGTGCTCCTGCCCCCGGCCTCAAGCCAGGCAACCTGCCCCTCCTTTTCCTCCAGCTGCAGGGCTGGACCACCCCAGGGGGATGTGGAGTGAGGACCAGGCAGCAGCAGGGCCCAGGTGGGGGGCAAAGGGCCCACTGAGAGGCAAACCTGTGCCACACCCCCTGTGCACTGCACCCACCGAGGTGCCAAACCACGCTGGGGCACCAGATCCATGCCAGGGTGCTGCAGGGAGGGGGCTGCAGGTGGGGTGGGCTGTGGTGCCCATGGGAGGGGACAAGAGGTGGCCCTGAGAGACCACACTGGCACACGGAGTCCATGTGTCCATCCCCGCAGACTTCAGGCACAGGGAGCGTCGGTGTGAGGCATCTCCTTTGCTCCCTAGGTCCTGGGAAATTCCACAGCTGCCCGTTACGTGGCTGGCCTGGCGGTCCACTGGTACCTGGATGCCATTGTCCCGCCCGGCTGCAGCCTGGAGGCCACCCACAAGCTCTTCCCCGACCATTTCCTCCTCTACACGGAGGCCTGCACTGGCTTCTTCATGTTCCGCTTCGCCGTGTCCCTGGGCTGCTGGGAGCGGGGGGACCACTACAGCTACAGCATCCTGACGGTACGGCCCCCACACGGCCCGCCCGGGGCTGGGGGGAGCCCTGCACAGCCCCTTCCCTGCCCCCCCAGGTCATGAACCACTTTGTGTCTGGTTGGACCGACTGGAACCTGGTCCTGGATCTGGAGGGAGGCCCCAACTGGGTCAAGAACTTTGTGGACAGCCCAGTCATCGTGGATGGCAGCAAGGACGTTTTCTACAAGCAGCCCATGTTCTACCACATGGGCCACTTCAGGTGGGTCAGGGGGGCTCAGGTGCTGCCGCCAGCCCCAGACCAGGGGCAGAACCCATCTCCTGGCCCTCTCCCCACAGCAAGTTCATCCCCGAGGGCTCCCGGCGGGTGGGGCTGCACAGCAGCCGCCGTTGCCTCCTCTGCCAGCTGGAGCACGTGGCCGTCCTGCGCCCCGATGGTGCTCTTGTCCTGGTGGTCCTCAACAGGTCAGCCCGGGCAGGGGACAGGGATGATGCTCAGCCCAGGCTGTGCCGACCGGCTCAGCCCCTCTCGCTCCCCAGGTTTGGCCGGGATGTGCCATTTGGAATCCGGGACCCTGCCATGGGCTTCATTGAGACTGTGGCTCCAGCCCACTCCATCCAGACGTACCTGTGGCGCCAGCAGTGAGAGCCAGGGGAGTGCTGGGGGGCTTTGGGGGGCTCCGGAGGTCAACTCTTCCTCCACATTCCTCAGGAGTGGCAGCAGATGCCAGGAGTGCAGCCCCTGCACGAGGGGCTCCGTGTGCTCCTGGCACCGGGGTCTGGCCAGGCCTGCTCCTTCCCAGCCTCCCCTCCCTCCCAGCTCTTCCCATCCCTCTGGAAGCTCCCTCTGCAGCGGCTCCTGGACCACACTTCCACACGTGGCCCCCTTGAAACCTTCGCGTGTGTCGCGGGCGCCAAGTAAAGCCATGACGCTCTCCCTCCGGAATGCGCCGTTCCCGTCAGTGTTTCCTCTACGCGCTCGGAAATCGCTCGGTTTTCCTCGGCGGGGCGGCTTGGGGCCAGGGGTGCCCCGGGGGCTCCGGCCCCCGTGGCCTGCGGGTGTCTCCTTGTTTATCCCTGCAGCTGGAGCCTCCACCACTGCCAGCCCTTGATTCATTCCATATGTGCTGTTGGTTTTCCCCAGCTTGCTTTTTGGGGGAATATTTTAAAAATCCAAATGTCAGACGCTGTCGGAAAGGCAGAGTAAATGATATCAGTGGCCCCATCCACCAAACCTTACGGACAAATTAGGCTGGTGCCACCGTCTCCAGGGTGGCCCCTGGACAGAGTCCCCTCTATTCTGGCTGTGGCCAACACTGGCCACAGCCCGCAATGACCTCCCTGTCCTATTTACTTTCCCTAAATACCAGTTACAGTATTCCCTGTGCCTTTGGGAACATTACCAGCATCTTTGAAGTACAGGAATGAGAAAGCCAGAGTTCTCCTTGGCCAATGCCCCTGTGTGAGAGCCACGGAACTGCTGAGGTTAGGGAAAACGAAAAACCCAGAGGCTTTACAGCTGGTTTATTGGAGTGTGGTGTGAAGGTGGCACCGGGATCCACCCCAGCCCTGTTCAAGGGGCCTGTCCTGTGCTTTTATCCGAGCTCCTGGGGAATGCTGGCCCCAACGGCAGCTGGGTCGGGCTGCGTGTGCTTAGAATCATAGAATAGAATCATGGAATCCTTGAGGTTGGAAAAGGCCTCAAAGATCATCAAGTCCAACCGTTCCCCCAGCACTGCCAAGGCCAGCCCTAAGTCACGTCCCCAAGTGCTCCATACACATTTGTTAAATCTCTCCAGGGATGGCAACTCCACCCAGCCGATGCCAGGGCTGGACAGTCCTGTCCATGAAGAAATTTTCTTTAATATTCAACCTAAACCTCTCCTGGGAAATGCCATAGCTCTCCTGAAGCAACTTGAGGCCATTTCCTCTTGTTCTTGTTCCCTGGGAGCAGAGCCTGGCCCCCACGTGGCTGCCCCCTCCTGTCAGGGAGTTGTGTAGAGCCAGAAGGACCCCCCTGAGCCTCTTTCTCTGCAGGCTGAGCCCCCCCCCCAGCTCTCTCATCCTCTCCTGGTGCTCCAGACCCCTCCTCAGCTGCATCCCCTTCTCTGGACATGCTCCAGCCTCTCAATGTCCCTCTTGTCAGGAGGGGCACAGAACTGACCCCCAGGATTTGAGGGGTGACCTCATCAGTGCCCAGGCTCACTGCGCTGGTCCTGCTGCCACACCATTCCTGACACCTTGGGAATGTCCCCTTCCCAAGGGACATCGGAGTCCTCACCCCCGGTGCTCAGCAGGGCTCAGGGACAGGTGTGCAGGGCAAGGCTTTGGCTCAGCCCCTCTGGGCTGGCTCCTGCTCCTGCCTGTTTGGAGCTCAGCTGCTGCGGGATGCTGCCTTCCCTCCCGGCTGAAAATCCAGCTGGGAAACGGGGGGATGCAACACCCGGGGCAAGGGGAGTGAGGGGTGGGGTGAGGCTGGAGGAACCACCCCCATCATCCCCACTGCCTGCAGCAAGTGCTGGGGGAGCCCTTCTCTGGTGGCAGCAGGGGAAGCAGGGCCTTGGGTGGGGGGCTGCGATCTCCAGTGAGGTGCTGTGACTCTGGGCCAGAGGCTGTGCTCCCTGGGACAGGGCTGTGGTCCCTGGGAGGGGGTCTGTGCTCCCTGGGTGGGGGGCTGTGGTCCCTGGGACAGGGCTGTGACACTGAGTGAGGGTCTGTGGTCCCTGGTTGGGGGTCTGTGGTCCCTGGTTGGGGGGCTGTGGTCCCTGGGACAGGGCTGTGACACTGAGTGAGGGTCTGTGGTCCCTGGTTGGGGGTCTGTGGTCCCTGGGTGGGGGGCTGTGGTCCCTGGGACAGGGCTGTGACACTGAGTGAGGGGCTGTGATCCCTGGTTGGGGGTCTATGGTCCCTGGATGAGGGGCTGTGGTCCCTGGTTGGGGGTCTGTGGTCCCTGGGTGGGGGGCTGTGGTTCCTGGGTGGGGGTCTGTGGTTCCTGGGTGGGGGAGCTGTGGTCCCTGGTTGGGGGTCTGTGGTTCCTGGGTGGGGAGCTGTGGTCCCTGGTTGGGGGTCTGTGGTTCCTGGGTGGGGGGCTGTGGTCCCTGGGACAGGGCTGTGGTCCCTGGTTGGGGGTCTGTGGTCCCTGGGTGGGGGTCTATGGTCCCTGGATGAGGGGCTGTGGTCCCTGGGAGGGGGTCTGTGGTCCCTGGGTGGGGGTCTGCCTCCCTGACCACCGCCACCAGCTGCCCCAAGGGGACCCCGGGGCAGATGCCGCTCCCCCCGTGCCTCTGCCCGCCTCCTGTTTCTCCTGCGGAGCAGATGCCTGCAATTAGGAAGGATCCCAAATTAGACGGTGTGGAGCCCAGACTTGTTTTGCAGATGATAAATTGCTGCAGCCGGCTCCACCCAGCCCGCTGCGGCCTGGGGCTCCGGCGTGGGGGGCACGGCGGGGGCGAGGGCACCTCTGCGGGCAGCGCTGTGCCCACCGCCCGCTGAGCCAGTGGGAGGGGTCGGGGGTCCCTGCCATGACCGGCTGCTGCCATGGCAGTGGCACTGGCCATGGCAAAGCCCAACTGCTGCTGGGTGGGATAAGCAGGGACCCAGGGTGGACACAGCCTGCCCTGCCCTGTCCGAGGTGTCCCAGGACTCAGGGCTGCTCCCGTGGGGCTCTTCCTGGCTATGGGGGGTGATGGAGGCACTTGAGGGGCTGGGGAGCATCCTCCCCTCCCCAGCTTCCCTCTGGCTACTGGAACAGGTTTCAGGAGAGCTTTGCAAATGCTGTGGTGTGGGGAAAGCTCGATGGAGCCAGGTTGCAAAATCATCCCCGGGCTCCTCTTCAAACACAGAGTCCCATGAGCTGTCCCATTCCAAACTCACCTTTCCTGCTCCGCCAGACGCGTCACCTCCCAGCAAGCACAGCCAGGACACAGGTCCCGCCACTGCTGCCACAGAGACGCAGCGAGAGGTGGTTTGGCAGCAGGTGAGTGCCCTGGATCCGAGGTGGCTTCAGCAGGTGGGAACGGGGATTGAGATGGGGATAGGGATGGGACAGCCCTGGGCAGCAGGACCATGCTGAGGCCATGCCCTGGCCAAGCTGGGCATCATTCCCAGGCAGGGAGTGGGAGGCAATGGAGGTGGAACGGCTGCCTGGCCCCACTCCACATCCCACAAGATCTCGGGGAGAAACAAGAGGGCACCATCCCACCCTGGCAGAGGTGCCCAGGTGTCCTCGGTCTGGCATCAGGGTCCTGAGGTTTGGAGGTGGCTCCTGCTGTGCTCTCATCGAGAGGCTCCTTGCGCAGCACCACGAGAAGGACAGGACAGGACAGGGTGTGAACACAGAACAGGGGAATGTGGGACTCTCCATGCCAGGGCTTGAGCCCCAAACCGCTCTGCCTGGACAAGCCCCAGCTGCCACGCACGTGGGATTGGGAGAGTGGAGCTGTTTGCTCCTAGCCATGGCTCGGGAGGCACTGGGGATATGTGGGGTGATGCAGCATGGAATGACATGGCATGGCACAGCTGTGGAACAAGTGAGGAGGGACAAGGAGTGGGAGGGAGTTCATGGGAGTGAACAAAGTTGCTGGGTAGAGCCAGCGTGGGCGGCTGAGAAGAGCGGGCTGGTGGGGTGGCTCACACCTGGGGGGCTGCTCCACCACCTGGGGGGCTGCTCCACCACCTGGGGGGCTGCTCCACCACCTGGGACATAGCCAGAACTGTTGGTAGACTCTGGAGGGGTGGGAGGGAAGGTGAGTGCTGGGCTGGAGCAGTGGGCAGAGGGCAGGACAGGCTTAGCCCTGGCAGGGGGGTCTAGTGGTCCCCAAAGTCCCTGGGCTTGATGTTGGGGCTCTCCCTTCCCTGTGTCTGTCCCTGTGTGGGGCTGGGTCAGGCTGAGAAGCTCTGGCTGCTGACATCTCCCCTTGCTCCCAGCTCCAGAGTGTCCACTGGCATTGTCTGAGCCGCTGCAGCAGAGGTGCCATGGGGCCAGGCTGTGCCAGTGTCCTGGGCTGGCTCCTGCTGGCACAGGTGGCCCTGCAGGTCACAGGTATGTGCTGGCACATGTCCCTGGGCTTTGGAGGGTGGTGGATTTGGACTATGTCATGGGTTGAAGGGATGAGCTGGGCTCCTGCCACGGCCCTCGATGCCCACCCGGTCTTTCCTCTGCTGCAGGTGGCCGTCCCTGTGATGCCAAGGATTTTGGGCACGGCTCGCTGGTCTGTGCCTGCAGTGCCACGTACTGTGACACGCTGGACCCCCTGGTCCTGCCAGCCCCCGGCTCCTACGTCAAGTACGAGAGCAGCAAGGCCGGCAAGCGGCTGGAGAGGAGCGAGGGGAGCTTCCAGCACAACGCCAAGAGCCCAGGTACCACCCTGGCTGCTGCTGCTGTGACAGAGCCTGTCCTACACGGCGGGGATGGTGACACTGTGTGTCCCCACAGATTTCCACCTCACCCTGGACACAGCGCAGAGGTACCAGAAGGTGAAGGGGTTTGGTGGCTCCATCACTGATGCGGCTGCCATCAACATCCAGTCCCTGTCCAAGGATGCCCAGAAGCACCTGCTCCGCTCCTACTTCTCCGAGGAAGGTGAGCCCAGGGCAGGCAACGCTGTCGGGTGGCAGAGCTGGGGTCTGGCTGCTGAGATTTGTTCTGAGGGCCTGGGTGATCTGGACCCCTCAAATGCAACTTGAGGATGCCCATCACCACCTGCCTGTCCTCAGGCATTGAGTACAATCTAGTGCGTGTGCCCATGGCCAGCACTGACTTCTCCATCCGCCTGTACACCTACGCCGACGCCGAGGGCGACTTCGAGCTGAGGCACTTCAACCTGACCGAGGAGGACACGCACATGAAGGTGAGTCCTGCAGGAAGAGTCTGAGGGATTGGGTGGGATGGGATGGGATGGGATGGGATGGGATGGGATGGGATAGATGGGATGAAAGGGAGTTCCTTCCTGCTGATTAGGAGGGAGACGACTCATCCTTCCACCCGGGTGGGAGAAAGGATGGGATGGGACATGAAGGGATAGGATGGGGTGGGATGAAATAGGAAGGGGAGCATTTCCAGTGGGGAGGGAGAGGATTTATCCTTTCACCTGGGTGGGATGGGGAAAGGAAGCACCTTCCCACCTCTGGGAAGCTTCTGCTTGTGCTGCCTGAACTGCCAGCACTGGGACAGACCCAGAGAGCTCTCCCATCCCACTTCTCCCTAGATCCCCATCCTCCAAGCAGCCCAGGCAGTGGCCAAGCGGCCGCTGTCACTGTATGCCAGCCCCTGGACCTCGCCGGTCTGGATGAAGACGAATGGAGCTATGACAGGGAGGGGAACACTGAAGGGCAGCCCTGGGGACAAGTACCACCGGGCCTGGGCCAAGTACTTCATCAGGTGAGGGGCCACGGGGGTCAGGGGGTGCTGGGGATGCTGTACCTGGAGCTGGGGCATGCACAGGTGTAACAGGGCTGTTCACTGTCTACCCCACACCAGGTTCCTGGATGAATACGCCAAGTACAACCTGACCTTCTGGGCGGTGACGGCAGGGAACGAGCCCACGGCTGGTGAGATCGTCTTCTACCCCTTCCAGTGCCTGGGCTTCTCCCCCGAGCACCAGCGGGACTTCATTGCCCAGGACTTGGGCCCGGCACTGGCCAACAGCTCCCACCGCCATGTACAGCTCATCATCCTGGATGACCAGAGGGTGATGCTGCCCTACTGGGCAGAGGTGGTGAGTCCCCATAGCAGCTGTCCTGGCCCCACAGCAGATCTCCCAGCCCTGGGCACTGGTGACCCTTTTCTCCTGGCAGGTTCTCAAGGACCCTGTGGCTGCCAGCTATATCAGCGGCATCGGCATCCACTGGTACCTGGATTTTCTGGCGCCCATCGACCTGACACTCTCCATCACCCATCACCTCTTCCCAGACTATTTCCTCCTCTCCACGGAGGCCTCCACAGGCTCCTACTTCTGGGAGCCCAGGGTGGTGCTGGGTGGATGGGACCGTGGGAGCAAGTACAGCCACAGCATCCTGACGGTAGGGCCTAGTGGGAGCTGTGGACACACCGGCCACCCTGGCCAGCCCCTGGGCCTGCCTGTGGCTCAGTACCACCCCCTGTCCCACAGAACCTCAACAACTACGTGACAGGCTGGACCGACTGGAACCTGGCCCTGGACATGGAGGGAGGCCCCAACTGGAGCAAGAACTACGTGGACAGCCCTGTCATTGTGGACAGCAGCAAGGACGTCTTCTACAAGCAGCCCATGTTCTACCACCTGGGCCACTTCAGGTGTGTTGGGGCCACAGCCTGCTGGCTCCAGGTACCACATCCTAAGTACCAGACTCTGACCCTGCTTGTCCCCACAGCAAGTTCATCCCTGAGGGCTCACAGCGTGTGGGACTGGCCGTCTCCAAGAAGTGCCGCCGCTGTGACCTGGAGCACTCGGCTTTCCTGCGCCCCGACGGCGCCATCGTCCTGGTGGTCCTGAACCGGTGAGCGGCTCAGTTCTGATCCCTGGTCAAAGGCCCCACTGACCCCACTGAGCCCCCATCCCCTCTCTCTTTCCCCACAGCTCCCCCACGGACGTGACCTTTGGGATCTCTGACCCGCGCGTCGGTTTCTTCGAGGCCGTGGCTCCCAGTGACTCCATCCAGACGTTCCTCTGGAAGCAGCCAGCCTAGCGTGGTCACAGCCAGCAGAGGAGCGAGGTGCCAGCACCAGGTGCCAGCGCTGGTGGCAGCTTGGAGAGAAGACTCCAATGGGGCTGGGGCTGAAGCACAGCCCCTGCAGCCCCCTGTGCCCCAGGGGACCTGTTTGACCCTAGGGCTGCAACGCCTGTGCTTTTCTAGATGTTTTCATAAAATAAACAGGTTTTCTACAAACTTGCCCAAAGCCCTGACCTCCCCTTGGTACCAGCTCAGTGGGCAGGACTGCCAGCGGCCAGAGGAGGCAGATTTGAGGCTGATGGTACCTCCTGAGTCCCACGGGTCCCATCCCTCCTTTGCCCAGGTTCCTGGGGCATCCCGCAGGGCCGGTGCTGCAGGGATGAAGGGGACTGTCACCATGAAGGGTGGCATCTCCTGTCTTCCACTGCAACATCCCCCAGGCAGGAAAGAAGAGCCCAAAGCAGACAGGGACCAGAGCCCAGCTGCAGTCAGGACACGCAGCCGGGATTTAGAGCAGAGCTCTGGTGTCGGCAGCTCCAGCTTCTCCCCGGCCAGAGCAGGCGGCTGTGGTTTCTGCTGCTGGAGCAGCCATCAGCCCCTCCAGCTAATGGGAACGGGGAGCATGGGGCACATACTTCCTGAGTGACGTTAGAGGGGAGCGTGTTGGGGGGGGGCTGCACTGACTCATCCCCCTCCCAGCGGGGCCCCTCGAACTGGGCCAGTACGGGGGAGGCTGTGCAGCTGGCCCAGCACCGTGGCTCTGCTCCAGCCCAGCGTGGGGGCCCCCGGCCATTGCGCCCGGGTGGGGGGCACACGGGGGGCGGGGGCGCGTGTCCGGGAGCGCAGCCTGGGGACGTTCAGCCACCGCAGCAGCAGGGCTGGGATGCCGCTGGCTGCGCCGAACAAGCGAGGGCTGTGTGCCGGCCTGGCCCCTCGCCACCTTTCCATCCGTGCACTCGGAAACCGGCAGCGACAGGCGGGAACGGCGGCGCAGCCAACACCGGCAGCAGCCCCAGGCCGGGTGGCCCAGGGGAGCGCGGGGGCAGACGGAGCTCAGGTGGCCGCCCCCGACCCCGCTCGCAGCCCACGCGATGCAGCTGTGCCAGCCGCAGGAGCTCCCCGGCGCTGGCAGGCGCGCTGGAATGCAAACAGATGTCAGCGCTGGAGGGATCCCGGCTGCTGGAGCGGGGCTCCGGGTGTCCCGCTGGCAGCGGGGAGTGCTCCTGGGCTGGGGACGTGTCCTGACGAGCAGCCCCAGCTGCCCTTGGCTCTGGTTTTGTGTCCCGTGCTCGGGGCAGCCGGGCTGGCAGCGGTGTGGAGGGGAGGTCCCAGCCCCACAGAACTGCTGTCTGCGCTGCCCCAGGGATGCCACATCAGAACGATGCAAGGGGAGATGTGGGGCTCAGCCCCAGTGCTGTTGGAGAAGGCACAGGGGGCACTGCCGAGATGCCACAGATGCTTTCAGGTCCCCGCTCTGCCCGGTCCTCAGCGAGACCCAAGGCTGGGGCGAGGGGCAGAGCCACAGGCAGGACACACTGTGCCTGCTGCAACACTCCAGCCTGGGCAGCTGGGGAAACTGGGAAGGGCTTTGAGGGTGCTGGGAGTACGAGAGGGTGCAGGCAGAGAGAGGGAGGTTTATTGGCATGGCAGGGATGCTCCCATGGAGAGGGCTGTGGTTCCTGGTGGGACACAGAGTGGAGCACCTGCAGTGATGCTGCCAGGCTCCCAGTGTAAAAACAGTCAGTTCCAGGGTCTGGGGAGGAACAGTCACACATCCTCACTCCTCCTCCTCCTCTTCCTCCTCCTCCAGAGTGACGGGCTGCCGGCCGGCCGGCCCCACGCTGCCGCGCTGGATGGAGACGATGCCGCTCAGGAAGGCGTAGCCCAGCATGGCCGCCAGCCCCACCAGCACCGACAGCAGCTGCTTGCGCCGTTTGTGGGGGTCCTCCTCTGCTTCACTGCCATCTGTGCCTGCAGCCCGAGGGGCACCGGTCAGGGGATCACCTGCAGGGGCAGAGCAGGGATGTGGGTGGGAAGGGTCACCCTGAGACCGAGCACCAGCTGGGGGGACAGGTCACCCCAAGCCCAAAGGGTGAGGTGGGGGATGGCTCTGACCTCTGTCCCAGGGGAAGTAGAGGCTGAGGATGGAGGTGCAGTAGTTGCACAGGTTCTGCAGGGACTTCAGGTGCTGCTGCAGCTTCCCGTTGGGCAGCTTTGCCTTCAGGAGCGGCGCCAGGCGGCTGAAGACTAAGGCGTCAAGGGAGGCCGGCCTGGGACACAGAGAGCTCTGCCTGGGCCACTGTCCTCACCCAAAGCCAGCCAGACCCACCAGCCACCCCCAGTCCCAGAACCCCTGGGGATGGCATGTGGCTACCCCAGCTTGGGAGGGTGCCCTGTCTCCTGCAAGCCTGTTCCACCCCCAAAGCAATGCACAGGGGCTGCAGCTCCCCTGCAGACTATCTGCAGATTACCCCTGCCCTGCTGGGGTGCAGGGGGCTCTCAGACCCCTTTCCCATCCCCCCCTTTGGCCACCTACGAGTCTCCAAAGAAAAACTTCTGGGAGCCAAGGCGCTGGGAGAGGAGTGTCAGGCATTCCCGAGCTTCCCGGTAGAGCTGCAGGAGGAGGACAGAGCATTGGCACCTGCCCAGGTACCCCCAAAGTGCTCAGGGGAGCAGGAGCGGGGAACCCAGACCCCAGTTTGGATTTTGGCCTCATAGGGATCCCCTGGCCACTGTGCCCAGACACCATCCCTCACCTCCTTCTCCAGCTTCTCCTCATCTTCCATGTAGTCGTCCCCCCACATCAGCTGCAGCCGCTCCAGGTGCCGCTTGTGCATGGCGTTGGGCAGGAAGAAGTTGAGGGGGAAGGGGATGGTTTCTGCATACCACTTCCGTGTGTGCTCCACGTAGTTCTTGGCGTCCACCCAGAAGGTGTGGATCTGTGGTGGAGAACAATGCACAAACCTGGCCATGGTGGGGCTGCAGCCCCTGCCCAGCACAGCCACCCTGGAGCCCACGAGGGGCTGCAGGAGCATTGGGGTCAAGGACAGACCCCAGCCCAGGCTGCACAACCCACTGCTGCCACCCCCAAACCCCATCCCTGCATGCCAGGCTCCCGGGATGCTGCTGCTGGCAGCGCTCTCTGGCTCTGCTGGCAGCTGGGCACACACCTGAGCCCACCCCATCCTTGGCAAGCCCCCCTTCCCTGCAGCCCCCCTGAGCCTCACCAGTACTGGCAGCAGCTTCTCCTCCAGCAGGGACACGAAGGCCAGCGTGTCCGCGCTCTGCGTGGCCGACAGGTCGTAGTCAGCGTTGTACTTCTGCAGAGAAAACGCCCGGTTTGATTCCGCAGGATGCGCCAAATCCCGCCCGTGGGTGACACAACAGAGTTCCCTCCTCCCTGAGGGGCTCCAGTACCCCACAGCCCGGGCCAGGGGGTGCCCCAAGCCCCTCTGTACCTGTTTCCTGAGGTGTGTTATGATCTGCTGAGGTTTGGAGATGGTGCCCTCGTCCTGTGTCCTCAGCGCAGGCAGGTGCCCTGCGGGCAGGGGGAGGGGGCTGCAGTCGCTGTGCCCGGGGCCACCCTGAGCAGGTGAGGGGAGCAGGGGGCTGGAATGGGGGATGGACCCCCATGGCTGGGTGAGGGGCACGACAGGGGTGACAGGGGTATGAGATGGGGACAGAGCGCTGCAGGGGAGAGGATAGAAACTGTGTGATGGGAAATGGGGAACGTGCTGGGACAAGGGGGTTGTGGTGGGGAGTGGGGCTGGGTGATGGACGTGGGGTGCAATGGGGTGTAAGAATGCAGTAATACAGGGGGGGCACAGAAAAAGGGGGGGTGAAATGAGGTGGGGGTGTGATGAGAGTGTTCAGTGGGACATGAGTCACAATGGGATGAGGGGGTGCAATAGGACAAGAGGGGGTGTGATGGGACAGGGATGGCGATGAGATGTTGGGGTGTGACGGGATACAGGGGAGTGCCGTGGCCGGGGGGACACAGGACAAGGGGATACAAGATGAGAGAGTGGGAGGGGGCAGTCAGGGGCACAGGAGATGAGGGTGGGAGGGTGTGATGGGTGTAAGACAGTAACGGTGGTAATGGGACAGGGGGTGCAGGGTGCGGAGGAGAGGCCATAGGGCAAGAGGGATGAAGTGGGGTAAGAGGGGCAGGGAGTCCAAGGGGGCCACAGGACGCGAGAGCAAAGATGGGGTGGGAGGCTGTGATGGGATGGGGGGTGTAAATGTGTGGAGGCTGCACTGATGGGGAGCGGGGACAACGGGATCACGTTGCGGTGGGGTGGGGGGTACCGGCGGTGCCGGGATCCTCGGCGGGGCCCTTACCGGAGGGGCTCCTCCAGGGGCTGGTGACCCGGTGCACCTTCAGCGGCGCCCCCGTGAACCGCGCGTAGGTCTGCGGGACGGAGGGAGGGAGGGATAGAGCGGGGTCTGCCCGCGGGACCCCGGCCCAGCCCGCAGCGGCCCCGCCGCCCCGAGCCCACCGCTCACCAGCACAGCCAGGCAGTCGGGATCCACCGAGGGCAGCCCCCAGCCCCCGGCCCAGCAGAACAGCTCCATGGGCGCCGCCATCTTCCGCCGACCCGGAACCGGACGGGCGGCCCCGCCCGCCCCCGCCGCGGGGCGGCACCGAGCGGGGGCTCCGCGATGGAGCGGGGGCTCCGCGATGGAGCGGGGGCTCCGCGATGGAGCGGGGGCTCCGCGATGGAGCGGGGGCTCCGCGATGGAGCGGGGCCGGGCAGAGTGCGGGCACGAGAACGGTGGTGTCTGCAGGGGCCTTTGGGGCAGGACCCGCAGAGCTCCGCACCGCTCACCCTGCTGGGCTCCACACTGCTCACCCTGCTGGGCTCCACACTGCTCACCCTGCTCAGCTCCACACTGCTCACCCTGCTCAGCTCCACACTGCTCAGCTCCACACTGCTCAGCTCCACACTGCTCACTCTGCTCAGCTCCACACTGCTCACCCTGCTCGGCTCCACACTGCTCACCCTGCTCAGCTCCACACTGCTCACCGTGCTCAGCTCCACACTGCTCACCGTGCTGGGCTCCACACTGCTCACCCTGCTGGGCTCCACACTGCTCACCCTGCTCAGCTCCACACTGCTCACCCTGCTCAGCTCCACACTGCTCAGCTCCACACTGCTCAGCTCCACACTGCTCACCCTGCTCAGCTCCACACTGCTCACCCTGCTCGGCTCCACACTGCTCACCCTGCTCGGCTCCACACTGCTCACCCTGCTCAGCTCCACACTGCTCACCCTGCTCAACTCCACACTGCTCACCCTGCTCAGCCCCACACTGCTCACCCTGCTCAGCTCCACACTGCTCACCCTGCTCAACTCCACACTGCTCACCCTGCTCAGCCCCACACTGCTCACCCTGCTCAGCCCCACACTGCTCACCCTGCTCAGCTCCACACTGCTCACCGTGCTGGGCTCCACACTGCTCACCCTGCTCAGCTCCACACCGCTCACCCTGCTTGGCTCCACACTGCTCAGCTCCACACTGCTCACCCTGCTCGGCTCCACACCGCTCACCCTGCTCAGCCCCGCACCGCTCAGCTCCACACTGCTCACACTGCTCAACCCCGCACCGCTCACCCTGCTCAGCTCCACTCTGCTCACCCTGCTCAGCTCCACACTGCTCACAGTGCTCAGCCCCGCACCGCTCAGCTCAGCCCCGCACCGCTCACCCTGCTCAGCCCCGCACCGCTCACCCTGCTCAGCTCCACACTGCTCAGCTCAGCTCCACACTGCTCACCCTGCTCTCAGCTCCACACTGCTCACCCTGCTCTCAGCTCCACACTGCTCACCCTGCTCGGCCTCGCACCGCTCACCCTGCTGTGCCCGCATCTCTCTGCATCGCCCCGCACAGCTCAGCTTAGCTCCACCCTGCTGTGCCCGCAGCGCTCAGCTCCACACTGCTCAGTCCTGCTTAGCCCCGCATGGCCTCACTTTGCCTCGCACGGCTCAGCTCAGCTCCACACGGCTCACGCTTCTTGCTCCCGCACCGCCCAGTCCCGCTGTGCCCCGCATCTCCCGCATGGGCCCGCACCGCTCAGCCCAGCTCCGCATTCTCACCCTGCTCGGCCCCGCACCCCCCGCACGTCTCCGTGGGCAGCAGCCGGGCCGGGAGCCCGCTGGCAGCGGCGGGGGGGAAAACGCCCGGTGTGCGGCTCGGGACCACCCCCGTCCACCGCCCGCACCCCCCCGTTACGCGGGATCGCTGGCGCGGAGCCGCACCGGGGGCGCGGGGCTGGGGCAGCCCCGGGGCCGGACTCGGCCCGTTGTTATGGCACCGGGGGAAACAGCTGTAAACACGGCCGGGACACCGCGGGCCGCCCGCCCGCCTTGGCCGGAGCTCCGCGGGAGCGGCTCAGCGGCCCGAGCACACCCCAGCGGTACGGACCGGCCCCGGGGCTCTGCCGGCCCGGGGGTTCCGAGGCGAGGGGCACCGCCGTACAAACGGCCCCGCGGCCGGTCCGGCTCTCCCGGGCCGGGATGCTCCCGGGCACGCGCCCGCCTGACCTCCCGGTGAACCGGCAGTGTGAGCGGGGGCTGCCCCGGGACCGGCAGTGCCGGGGGGAGGTCCCCGTAGCCCCGGGCCGAGTGCGCCGCGCCGGCACCGTACCCCCCTCCGGGACCAGAGCGGCCACCGGTCGCCCGCCGGTGTCCCCGGGATGCGCCCGGTGATTGACGGCTCTTTGTTTCCTCCTCGCCGGCCCCGCCGGCCCCTCCCCCGTGCGCCACCCCGCCCCGCCGCGCTCCGCTCCGCACCGGCGGCACCGGCGGCACCATGGGGGCACCGGGGAGCCCCGCGCTCCTGGCGCTGCTCCTGCTGGGCGCCGCCGCCGCGGCGCGTCAGGGGCTGCAAGGTACTGGAGGGGCTCGGGGCGGCGGTGGGGCGGCCCCGAAGGGGGACGGGCGGGACGGGCGGCAGTCGGGGGTCGGCGGACCCCGTCCCACGGCCGCTGACAGCGGCTCTGCTCGCCCCGGGGGAGCTGGGCTGCGGGCAGCGGGGACGCTGGAACGTTCACCCCGGGGCGAGGGGTGGCCGCCGGTTCCGATGCTGGCTCGGGGCCGCAGGGGAGTGCCACGGCGGGGCTGACCCCGGCACCGGAGCCCCTCTCGGTCTGCCCGGTGCGTCTGCACGGAACAGGAGGGCACCGTGCGGCAGCGGGACCGAGTTGTCCGCGCTGCCCCCTAAGCGCCCCGAGCCCGTGCCGGGGGCCCGACCGTCCCTCCGGGATCTCCCGGTCTGGCCGCCCCTTGTTGGTGCTGGCCCGCGGGGGTCTCCGCGGGGCAGGATGCAGGGAAGCCCCAACAGCGGGGCGGGCTCCGAGCCGGGACTCTGCCGGTTCCACCGGTGCGGAGGCTCCGCGGGTCCCGCTCGGCGGCGCGGCCGGTCCTGGAGCGCCACCGCGCGGGGGCGGCCCCGGAGCCCCCGGGGCTTCCCTGGTTCCCCCAGAGCCCGGCGGTCCAGGGACACCCCCACTGCACGGCCGCTCTGACCGCACCGAGCATCCCCGTAGCGACCGGCCGGAGCTGCGGCTGCCGGTGCGGAGGCGACCCCGGTGCTTGTGTCTCGCAGTCATCGATCTGCTGCTCGTGAGCGAGGCTCGGCAGATGGCCAGCGTGGCCCACAAGATCCGCATGGAGCTTCTGACTGTCAACGACGTGTACCTCCTCTCCACCTTCCGCCTGCCCCCCAAGCAGGGGGGGACCCTCTTCGGCCTCTACTCCAAGAAGGACAACACCCGATGGCTGGAGGTCTCTGTCGTGGGGAAGATCAACAAAGGTAGGTGGGTGCCCTCTGCGAGGGGAGGGACTGGCCCTGTTCTTGCCCCGGTGCTCCGAGACAAACGGGACCGAGTTCCTGCAGGGAAGAGCAAAGGGCCCACACCGGTCCCAGGGTGCTGGGGGGGAGCTGATGGCCCCTTCCCGCTCCTCTGCAGTCCTGGTGCGGTACCTGCGGGAGGACAACAAGGTGCACTCGGTCAACCTGCAGCACGCACACGTGGCGGACGGGCAGAGCCACTCTGTCATCGTGCGCCTGAGCGGGCTGCGCAGGGACACGCTGAGCGTGGAGCTCTATGTCGACTGCAAGCAGATGGACTCCAGCGTGGGGCTGCCTGAGCTGTCTGAGATCCCCCTGGCCGAGGTGGAGTCCATCGAGGTGCGCACAGGGCTGAAGGCCTACCAGAGGATGCAGGTGAGTGCTAGGAGGATTGAGACCCCCAGTCAAGGCACCCTTGGGGTTGGGCAGAGCCCCCCACGCTGACTGCCTCTCCCCACCCATGTCAGGGGTTTGTAGAGTCGATGAAGCTGATCCTGGGAGGGTCCATGAGCCGTGTGGGGGCCCTGAGTGAGTGCCCTTTCCAAGGAGATGAGTCCATTCACAGTGCAGGTAATGGCCTGGGGAGCTTTTGGGGTCACCTGTGTGGGCTGTGGCACAAGTGACAGCACAGAGGGATGTTCCTGTCCCTCCTGGCCCAGCGTCCCCCCACACAGGTGGGAGCTACTCTGCTGCACGTGTGCTGACCAGGAGTGACCATGTGAGGTGACGCTGCTGGGGTGTGACAGCAGCATTTGGTAATGTCTCATCTTTCTCCTTGCAGTGACGAGCGTGCTGGCCTCCATCCTGGGTAAGTCCCTGCTCTGCTTCCCACGTTGCCTGGCATGAGGCATTTGGGGCTCCATGGAGGCAGAAATCTCTGCACAGCCTGTCCCAGGGCCCCATGTGGGATTAGAGGGTGTGGGGTGTGCTAAGGGAGAAGGGGCCCTGTGTGACCCAGCTGTCTGGTGCCTCATCCTCCCAGCTCAGTGCCGAAGGGCAGAGCAGTCCTGGCCCACAGCCCTGGGAGGCTTTGTCTGTCCTGGGATTGACCTTTCCTTTCTGCTGCTGGCAGGTGAGCAGACCAAAGCACTGGTCACGCAGCTGACCCTCTTCAACCGAGTCCTCACCGAGCTGCGGGAAGACATTAGAGACCAGGTGGGACTGAGGGTTACTGACACTCCCTGGGCTGGATTCTTCTAGGGCACAGTGCCAGCACCCTCCTGATGCTCCATGCTCTGCTGCCTTGCAGGTGAAGGAGATGTCTCTGATCCGCAACACCATCATGGAGTGCCAGGTCTGCGGTGAGTGCTGGCGAGGCTCCGCTCCCACCTCGGGGGACAAAGGCCCACCTTGTCTCACCCCTCACCTGCCTCTCCTCTCCTCAGGCTTCCACGAGCACCGGTCCCGCTGTAACCCCAATCCCTGCTTCAGCGGTGTGGACTGCATGGAGACGTACGAGTACCCTGGGTACCGCTGCGGGCCCTGCCCGCCGGGGCTGGAGGGCAACGGCACGCACTGTGCTGACATCGAGGAGGTGAGCATGGTCTGGGGGGGATCAGCAGCCCCACAGAGGACTTTTCCTCTTGGGAAGGCTCTGCCTGGGGATGGCCTGGGGCAGCAGCCACCCTGAGAAGCGAGAGGTGGGATGCTGTGCCTGAGGATGAAGCCTGTGTCTTTCCTGGTGTTTGCAGTGTGCCCATGCCAATCCCTGCTTCCCTGGCTCCAAGTGCATCAACACAGCCCCCGGGTTCCGCTGCGAGCCCTGTCCCCGTGGCTATCGAGGCAACACCGTCTCTGGCGTGGGGGTGGACTATGCTAGGGCCAGCAAGCAGGTGAGTGCAGTGCCACAGGACTCGGCTGGGTCCCTGTGGGATCTCTGGAGTGCAGGACAATGCACTGCCTGTGGAGGAGGACAGCTTCCTGGGGGTAGGAGTGGGCAGAGGGAAAGATCCAAGGTGAGCATTTCCCCCTACACCGCTCACAGGTTTGCACAGATATCGATGAATGCAACGATGGCAACAATGGGGGCTGCGACCCCAACTCCATCTGCACCAACACGCTGGTGAGCAGCGCTGTCCCGCTCCCTCCCTGGCTCCTGGGACCGCTCAGCTCCCCGCATCCCACCCCTGCCCTCTCTCCCCCAGGGCTCCTACAAGTGCGGGCCCTGCAAGTCGGGCTTTGTGGGCAACCAAACGTCCGGGTGCGTCCCACTGAGGTCCTGCAGCACTCCCACCTCCAACCCCTGTGACATCAACGGCTTCTGCCTGTTTGAGAGGAATGGGGAGATCTCCTGTGCAGTGAGCAGGGGACAGGAGGAGGGTGTGGGGTGTACAGCATGGCAGCATTGGTCCTGCCAGGGCCCTTTCCAGCCCCTAATCTCTTCTTTATTCAGTGCAACGTGGGCTGGGCTGGCAACGGCAACGTGTGTGGGCCAGACACAGACCTGGATGGGTACCCGGACGAGCCCCTGCCCTGCATTGACAACAACAAGCACTGCAAGCAGGTGTGTGCAGGGCATGGGATCCACAGCAGGGCTGTGCTCCAGACCTCATCTTCTCCCTGTTCCTAATGCTGGCTGTGCCTGCAGGACAATTGCCGTCTGACGCCCAATTCTGGGCAGGAGGATGCTGACAACGATGGAATTGGGGACCAGTGTGATGACGATGCTGATGGTGATGGAGTCAAGAATGTGGAGGTGGCTGTGCTGGACGGGTGGCTGTGCCAGTGGCTCTAGGAGGGCTTCTCCTTTTGGCTCAATTCTGAATCCTTCAAGATGCTTCTGCTGGGGAGCAGCAGGCTGGTGGCTTGGAAATGGTCTCAGCGTGCTGGAAACGTCTTTCTGCCCTGACCACTGTGGGACCGTGGCCTCTTGTCTGCCCACCACTGCAGGGCCAACATCCCCATCCTCTTCTCCACAGGACAACTGCCGTCTCTTCCCCAACAAGGACCAACAGAACTCGGACACTGACTCCTTTGGGGACGCCTGTGACAACTGCCCCAATGTGCCCAACAATGACCAGCGGGACACGGACAGCAATGGCGAGGGGGATGCTTGTGACAATGACATTGATGGGGACGGTGAGCCGCTGTTGGGTTGACCTGGCTGTGCCAGGGGGGCTGTTCCACCAGGGTGGGGGAGGTATCCACTCAGCGCTATCCTTGCAGGGATACCCAACATGCTGGATAACTGCCCCAAGGTGCCCAACCCTCTGCAAACTGATCGGGATGAGGATGGTGTTGGGGATGCCTGTGACAGTTGCCCTGAAATGAGCAACCCCACTCAGGTATGGCTGGGGCCAGGCTGGACCAGGGGGCCTGGGACGAGTGGGGCCTGGCCCAGCAGGGAGCAGGGGGTCCTCCTCCTCGCCCAAGGATGTCCACTGAACTAGGGCTCCGCTCTCCTCCAGACAGATATGGACAGTGACCTGGTAGGAGACATCTGTGACACCAACGAGGACAGGTGTGGACAGCACTGCAGTGGGGTGACCTCCCCATTGTGTCCCTGGGGGCGGAACTGGGCTCCTGGGTCAGGGACCTGTCAGGAGGGACAATGGGGTTTTTGGGGAGCTGGTTCCACATCCCCAGTTTTGTCATTGCTCTGACCTTGTTCTTGCTCCCAGTGATGGGGATGGGCATCAGGACACCAAGGACAACTGCGCTGAGATCCCCAACAGCTCCCAGCTGGACTCGGACAACGACGGGCTGGGGGATGACTGTGACAATGATGATGACAATGATGGCATCCCGGACTATGTGGCACCCGGCCCAGACAACTGCCGCCTCATTCCCAATCCCAACCAGAAGGACTCGGACGGTGAGCACGGGGTGGGCAGGGGGAGGTGGACCTGCGTGGGCTCAGCCCAGCCCTGACTGGGCACTTGTCCCCAGGGAACGGCGTGGGTGATGTCTGTGAGGAGGACTTTGACAACGATACGGTGGTGGACCAGCTGGACGTGTGCCCCGAGAGCGCCGAGGTGACACTGACCGACTTCCGCGCCTACCAGACTGTCATCCTTGACCCCGAGGGGGACGCCCAGATCGACCCCAACTGGGTTGTGCTCAACCAGGTGTGGGTGCTGCGCCCCGTGTTTCTGGGGGCTGCGCTGCAGAGTGGGAGCTGAGGGGACCAGGAGGTTCCCAGGGGTGCTGGGGTGCCCCTCACCCAGCTCTCCCCCACAGGGCATGGAGATTGTGCAGACCATGAACAGTGACCCGGGTTTGGCTGTGGGTAAGATACATTCACACACCCCCAGGCTCTGGGGGCAGCCTCCCTACTCTCACTGTGCAGGGGAGTGAGGGTCAGTTCATCGCCCCACAGAGGGGTGAAGGGTGGGGGTCCCGTGGGGAGAGGGGGCTCCCCGCAGCGTTTCCTGCCTGTAGGTTACACGGCCTTCAACGGGGTGGACTTTGAGGGCACCTTCCATGTCAACACCATCACCGATGATGACTACGCCGGCTTCATCTTCAGCTACCAGGACAGCGCCAGCTTCTACGTGGTGATGTGGAAGCAGACGGAGCAGACGTACTGGCAGGCCACCCCCTTCCGTGCTGTGGCTGAGCCAGGGCTGCAGCTCAAGGTGGGTGATGGCCCCACCCACGGGCGGGGTCAGGCCCCCCCACCCCCGTTCAGGTTCCCCCTGAAGCCCCCATGCACCTGCAGGCAGTGAAATCCTCGACGGGCCCCGGGGAGCACCTGCGCAATGCGCTGTGGCACACGGGCCACACGCCCGACCACGTCCGCCTGCTCTGGAAGGACCCCCGGAACGTCGGCTGGAGGGACAAGACGTCCTACCGCTGGCAGCTGGCTCACAGGCCCCAGGTGGGCTACATCAGGTAAGCAGGGGGGGCATGGGGGCCGCTGGGGTGGGGGCTGCACTCACCACGGTGCGGGCTGGGGTCCAGCCCCAGTGGGACCACACCAGTGGGTCACTGGTGAGAAACCAACCCCAGAGTGAAGATGATAACCATGAGTAAGGGTCCTGCCCTGCAGAACCACCTCAGGGGTAGGAAGATGTCCATGAGGAGGCGTTGTATGTCCTGGGACCACCCTAGTGAGGGGATGCCGGCCATGGGGGGGATCAAGCCCTGTGGGACCACCCCAGTGTTGGGATACTGGCCGTAGGGGAGCATCCAGCCCCGTGAGATCACCGTGGTGGGGGGATGTCGGCCTTGGGGAGGGGTTCTGCCCGGTGGGGCCGCAGCCGCGTTTCTCCTTTAAGGCTCCCGCCGGGGCGGCCGCGGCGGGGGGGCTCCGCCGCCGGGCCCTCCGCCCCCCGGGCCCCCGGGGCCATTGTCCCGTCGCCATGGCGACCCCGCCGGCGCCTTTCACATGCAAAGCGCCCGACAAAGGCGGCGGGGCCGGGCCGGGGGCGGCTCGGGGGGCTTCAGCCCGGCCACGGCGGGGGGCCCCGGCCCGAGGATTCAGCCGGTCCGGTGCCCCGGCCCAGCCCCCCGCAGGATGCCCCGGCTCTAGCCCGGTGTCACCGTCCCCGGGTCGGGATACCCGCGGCCCGGTGCTGATCGTGGAGAGGTCCCAGTGGGATGCAGGTGCTGGTCCCGATGGCGTCTCAGTGGGATCCCGATGTATGCCCCGGTCGGGGTCCCGGTGGAATCCCGGAGCTGGCCCCGGTGGGGTCCCGGTGAGGGCCTGCTGACTGCTCGGGCCCCGTTCCCCCGCAGGGTCCGTCTGTACGAGGGCCCTCAGCTGGTGGCCGACTCCGGTGTGATCATCGACACCACGATGCGCGGGGGCCGGCTGGGGGTCTTCTGCTTCTCCCAGGAGAACATCATCTGGTCCAACCTGCAGTACCGCTGCAACGGTGAGCAGGGCCCCCCGGGACCCCCGCACCGGCCCGGCGGCCGGCCGAGCATCCCCTCCCTCGCCCGTGCGGTGGGGTCAGTCCTGGGCCGGGGGCTTTATCGGGGCTCTCTCCCGTGGCCGGCTCCTGACGCCCCCCGCGCTGCTCCCCACAGACACCATCCCTGCCGACTTCGAGCCCTTCCGCCGGTTCCTGTTGGAGGGACGCGAGTGACCGCGCCCGGCACGGGCCTCCCCTGCCGGCGGCACCGGTGGCGCTCCGGGCCCCGCCGCCAGCGGCACCCGGGGGCGCTCCGGGCCCCGCCGCTCCTCCCGGCCGGGCCCCGTTCCCGGCCCCCCGCGGACTTTGCACTGCCAGTACCGGGGCCCCGCAGTGCCGGGGCTCCCCCCACGCCTGCCCCGGGCGCTCCGGTCCTTGCCCCACGCCTGGCCATAAAGTTTTGAGTGTTTTCTAGCCTGTGCGCCCGGTCCCTGGGGGTTCCCGCTGGCCCGAGAGGGCCGTGGGTTCCCCTCCCCGTGCTCTCGGCTCCGTCCCGCGCCGTCCTCCCGGTGGTCGCGGGGTTGGGTCAGTGCCCGGCCGGTCCCCCCGGCGCAGGCCGCGGCGGCGGGAGGCCGGGACGAGTGCAATATTGGTGGGCGAGAGCACAACACTGCACCGCATCCCGGCCCTCCCGCCGCCCCGGAGGGAGCGGAGCCGCCGCCGCCGCCCGGGCCGCTCCGTGGGAACTGCGCGGCGCGCACCGCGGCTCGGCGGCAGGGACCGGTCGCCACGGCGACGGCTGTCCCGGCAACGCGGCGGAATGTGCCCCCACCCCGCCCGCCCCGGAGCGCGGCCCCGGCACCGGCCCGGCCCCCCCGCCCCGCGGCGGCGGCGGCGACAATGGGCGCGGCGGCACCGGGCCCCTCTTAAAAGGGCAACGCGAGGTTGCCCTCCGGTGTTGGGGCCGGGATCGGAGCCGGTGCCTGTGCAGCTGGCTCTCCCCGGGAGTACCGGGACAGGTGAAATCACCGCTTGGTACCGAGTGCCTCCTCCCGCGTTCCCGAGCTGCGAGGGGCGACCGCGGTTCCCGCTCCTGTTCCGGTCCTTCTGCTCTTTCTCCTGTCCCGGTCCAGTTCTCTTCCCGATTCCATTCCCGCTGCGGTCTCGCTCCGCTTCTGCTCCGTCTCCTGCTGCCTCAACTAGTCCCTCTCCCTCTCCGGTTTCGCTCCGGTATCGGTCTCACTCCCGCTCTGCATTACTGCAGACGGCTCCCGGTTCCGGTCCCGGTTTCTTTCCAGTAGCGTTTCCGCTCTCACTCCAGTCCTAACCCCCTCCCGCTCCCGGTCTCACTCCAGTAGAGGTCCAGTCCTAATCCCCCTCCCGCTCCCGGTCTCACTCCAGTCGCGGTCCCGGTCCCGGTGCCGGTCCCGTCCGGCGGTGCCGGCGCGCGGCGCGAGCGTCGTGGTGAACCGCGCCCGCCAGGGGGCGCTGCAGGTTCAGGGCCACCGGACCGAGCCGGGACCCACCGGGCACGGACAGGATGGACACGGGGAACCCACCGGGCACGGACAGGCTGGACACGGGGAACCCACTGGGCACGGACAGGATGGACACGGGGAACCCACTGGGCACGGACAGGATGGACACGGGGAACCCACCGGGCACGGACAGGATGGACACGGGGAACCCACTGGGCACGGACAGGCTGGACACGGGGAACCCACCGGGCACGGACAGGATGGACACGGGGAATTAGCTGGGCACGGACAGGCTGGACACGGGGAACCCACCGGGCACGGACAGGATGGACACGGGGAACCCACCGGGCACGGACAGGCTGGACACGGGGAACCCACCGGGCACGGACAGGCTGGACACGGGGAACCCACTGGGCACGGACAGGATGGACACGGGGGATTAGCTGGGCACGGACAGGATGGACACGGGGAACCCACCGGGCATGGACAGGATGGACACGGGGAACCCACCGGGCACGGACAGGCTGGACACGGGGAATTAGCTGGGCACGGACAGGCTGGACACGGGGAACCCACTGGGCACGGACAGGATGGACACGGGGGATTAGCTGGGCACGGACAGGCTGGACACGGGGAACCCACCGGGCACGGACAGGCTGGACACGGGGAACCCACCGGGCACGGACAGGATGGACACGGGGAACCCACTGGGCACGGACAGGCTGGACACGGGGAACCCACCGGGCACGAACAGGATGGACACGGGGAACCCACCGGGCACGGACAGGCTGGACACGGGGAACCCACCGGGCATGGACAGGATGGACACGGGGAACCCACCGGGCACGGACAGGATGGACACGGGGAACCCACCGGCATGGACAGGATGGACACAGGGGATTAGCTGGGCATGGACAGGCTGGACACGGGGAACTCTCAGGGTGAATACACAGGACTCACCAGATGCAGACAGGGTGGATGCAAGGAACTTACTGGGCACAATGGAGATGTACACACAGGATCCCAGGGCATGGACAGGGTGGACACAGGACCCACCAGACATGGTGGGCATGGGGACACGAGACCCCCTGGACATGGTGAGGCGGGGCACACGGAATCCATTGGGCAGGGTGGGGATGGGCAGATAGAACCCATGAGACAGCATGGGGTGTGATGGCAGTGGGCACATGGCACCCACCAGACATGGACAGGGTGGGCTGATGGCCCCTGCTGCCTGCGCTGGGGTGTGAGAGCAGTTGCTGGGACCCCCTCCTGCCCCTCAGCCCCCCACACAGTGTGGGTGTCTGCAGGAGGAAAACTGCAGCCCTCAACTCCCACTTTGGGGGGGAAGGCCCAGGAGAAAGCCCCCAGAGCTGAGCAGGGTGGGGGGATTAGGGCATGAGCAGAGGGTGGCAGGGGTCAGCATCACTGCACGGGGAGAGCCATTCCCATGGTGGGGCCTTTCGGGAAAGACATGTTTGCTCAGAGCCGCTGCCTGCACCTCCCTGCACCTCCCTGTACCTCCCTGCACCTCCCTGTACCTCCCTGCACCTCCCCGCACCTCCCTGCACGTGTCCTGGCTTGCCAAGGCTGTGGCTGCTGTGGGGGTCCCATTCCACCTGCACTGAAACCCAGCCCATCCATCCCTTGTCCTCATGTCACTGCAGCACAGAGGGTCCCCCCTCTCTGCTCCCCTTCTCAGCACCACCTCAGAGCCCTCTGACGTGACTGGGGTAGCACTTTGGCTTCACATGAGGCTGGCCAGGAGCCAAGTGTGGGGGACCTGACCAGGGCCCCCCCAGGAGCTGGAACCCTCACAGGAATCAGCACCCTCCTGAGAGATTTGGGCTCTCCCAGTGATCAGGACTCTCTGCAGGGCAGGGGCAGAGCGGGTCCACAGTAGCTTTCGATGCCCATCCGTGCCAGGAGCACATGTCACCCGCGCCCAGGCACGGGCGGTGCCCGTTACCTCTGGGGTGGGGCATTGGCACCCAGCGCGGCACCTGGCATCACCCGTGTGCTGAATGGGGATGGGGGTTTGTGCGTGCTGGGCACTGGGACCTGGGGGGAGGTTACTGGGACCTACTGGGATGCCGTGGGGCCCTGGGCTGTACCTGCGTAAGCGTTTCGGGGGGGTCACTGGTGTTTATTTGAATGTAGGGCGGGGCGATGACCAGCCGCTAATGATTAACCCTGGGCTGAGCCAGAGGATGAGGCCCCCCCTGCACGAGGGGCTGGGGTACTCCGTGTCCCCTGTATGCACCACCCCCCATGTCCCCACCAGGCCCTGGGGCCCGTGGCCCAGCCCAGGGAGCCGGTCAGATGCTGCTGCCGCCCCTGCCCCAGGATGCCCGGCTACTGTCCCGTGCTGTGCCCCCACCCGAGGCTGGGGCCGCCCACGGCACGCAGATACTGCCAGCGGTGTCCCCCCAAGCCAGGGAAGTGTGAGGGACTCATCCTGGGGTCCTGGTGCTGCGGGGGCCCCATCGGAGCGGTGGCACCCCTGTGCCAAGTGGGGCAGAACGACCCCCCTCCCTGGAGCCGGCAGCGGGGTGGGGCCTCCCCACCTGCTCCAGGTGCTCTATAAAGCTCCGGCCGCTGTGGAGCTGCCAGTTCCGGATCCCTGGACCGAGGCGAGTGCCACCAGCTAACGGGAGAGCAGCAGCAGCCGCCGAGCCCCTCGAGGCGCCGGGACCCCCCGGACAAGCCCCATGGCGTTCACTGTCTTTCTGCTGCTGCTGGTGCTGGGCACAGGTGAGGGGCTGGGGCACCTGGAGCCAGAGGGAGCCGGGCGGGGACCCGAGCGGGCGGGGAGGAACGGGGACAGGGGGAGCGGGGTCCCTTCCAAAGTGGGGACCAGGGGACACCGGAGCCAGGGGCATCCTTGCAGCAGGGACACTGTCACCTCTCCCGTTCTGGCTCCGGGCTGCAGCGACCCGGGGCTGGTTGTGCCCAGGAAAGCCGGTACCTGGGGCTCAGACTGCAGCCCCTCTGCCGTGTCCGAAGGGCTCGGCCAAGGGCTGGGCTGTGCCGGGACCAGCCGGAGCAGGCTGTGCCCGGGGCTTGCGGGCTGGAATGCAGGTGTGTCCCGGTGAGCACTCGGACCCCGGGCTCTCCTCCAGTGCCGCCGGCTCCTGCAGCACCCGCTGGGAACCTGCCCGGGAGCTGCCTGTACTGGCCCACAGCCAGGCCAGGCAGGTCTGGAGGGCACGGGGACACCCCAGCCTGTCACCCACAGCAAGGGGAGCTTTATTGGGTGGCATGTCTGAGCCCCCAGCATGTCAGGGACACCTCAGAAGGGTCTGGTGCTGGTGTCAGTGCCCAGCCAGCTCCACCTGGACCCTCAGTGCTGCCACAAGTGCCCAGCCCTGATCGTGGGGTGTTGCTGAAGGTCTCATTAGCCTCACGGGCAGATGGAGCCACTGGATGTTGGCTCCTGGGGCTTGTGGTGCTACCCACAGTGTCCAGCTGATGAGCTGTTTTGGGTAAAACCTTCCCTAACTGGGCTGCAGCCGTTGACTTCAGGGGTTTCTCCAGGTACACGTGCCATGACCACTGAGACAACCATGGAGATGGAAACCACCGAAACGACCACCGTGGAGATGACCACGGAAACGACCACCACCACCTTGTTACCAAACATATTCCCCAAAAGCACAGGGGGCAGCCAACCCCGAACCTCTGTCTTCCCCTATGCCACCGTGTTCCCCAGCATAAACACCACGAGCTTCCAGTTTGGCAACCGCTCCAGAGGCAACGGCACATCCAACAGCACTGTGCTGCCTGTCCCCAGCAGCCCAGCCATCCCCCATGCCAATGCCACCTCAAACAGCAGCTGGATCCCCCACAACGGCAGCTCTGCTGCTCCCACCACCATGGATGGCAGCACCAGAGGCAACAGGAGCACCAGTGCTCAGGTCTTTCCCACCCAGATAACGTCTGAGGGCAGCACGGCTCCCAGGCAGACCCCCACCCAGTATGGTCCCAACCCCAGCAAAACCACAGCCCAGCTGCCTGCTGCTGTCCAGCTGCTCGTCCGTGTCCCGCTGTCCTTCCGCATCATCAACAGGAGCTTCAACGAGAGCCTGCGTGACCCGGCGTCAGAGGAGTACAGGAGCCTGAGCCGCACTGTCCTGGCCATGGTGAGTCCCAGCCCCACCAGCAGAGGCCCTGGGCCGTGCTGGGAAGGAGCCACCTCACCTTAGGGATTTCCATGGAAGTGCCTCGAGCATCCCTTCTGCCAGCAGCTTCAGCCACCAGGCCAGTTCTGCGTGGAGACAGGAAAGGGGGTGTCTGTGGGGAGGTGGCCATGACCTCAATGCTTCCTTCCAGTTCGAACACGTCTTTGGCTGCGCGGGCTGCATGGGCACGCAGACCTACGCTGGGTGCAGCGAGCTGCAGTACAGGTGAGCAGCAGCAGCAGCAGCGCCAACGGGGCTGGTGTGTTGAGGTGTATCCCCCCTGTATGCAGCCCCTCAGGGGGCAGTCCGGGTGCTGATGCCTTCTCCCGTGCAGCCAAGGCTCGGTGGAGGTCCGGTCTACCCTCGTGTTTGGGAACGGAAGCGACGCTGTCACTCCCGACGCTGCTGAGCGGCGCCTGAGGAAGAGCCTGGACCAGAACGGCTTCATCATGGGCCTACAGCTGGACAGCATCCAGAGTGAGGGGAGGCTCCAGGCTGGGGAGGGAGCCTGGGGGGCTCCATGAGCATTGCCCCGTCCTGGTTGAGGCAGGGGCCTGCTTGGTGCTGTGATGGGCTTGGGGCTTGCAGCGGGTGGAGCCGGTGCCCATTCCCAGTGCCTGCGTCAGGCAGCACTGGGAAGAGCAAGTGGATGCCATGCAGGAGGGCTCAGGCCCTGGTGTCCTGTCCCAGGGATCTCTCAGGGTTCTGCCCCAGTTCTGCCAGTGGTGCAGACACAGCTCTGCTCCTTTCAGGCTCCACAACAGCGATGTTCCCAGCTCCAGTGCCTGTGGTCCCGGACTGGGCCATCGCTCTGTTGGTCCTGGTCAGCATCCTGCTGCTGTTCAGCATCTTCACCTGTCTCCTCCTGATGGTGAGGCCCCATCCCCATCCCAGTCCTCACCTGCATTCTGCTGGTTGGTGCCCTGTCCCTGTCCCCACACCCTGGCCAAACCCTGACCTCTTCTCTCTCCCCAAGTCCACCTGCACCTGCCGCCGGAAAAGCCGAGGGAAGCTGGACCTGCTCAGCCAGAAAGATTCCTACCACCCCATGGCTGAATACCTCCAGTACCAGAGCCATGGGCGCTACGTGTCCCCCAACAGCAAAGCCAACCCCTACAGCCAGGTGAGGTGACAGCCCCATCCCTGGGGTCCCGGCTGCTGCCAGGGCAGAGAGCAAGGGCGCATCCCCCGGGTTCTGGGTTAATGGCTAACGGGGATGGCAGGAGTCCGGGGAGCTCTTCCCTCTCCGGGAGGTGAGCGTAACATTCACGCTTGGCTGGAGCAGCGTTGGGAGCGGGTGTGCGGCCGGCGTGGGCAGACCCGGCCTGGCTCCAGGGAGCTCCCTGCAACCCCAGCAGCGTCAGGGAGCTGCCTGCCTGCCCACCCTGCCCCTTCTCCTGCTCTGCTGTGCCCCAGCCAGACCTTCCTGCTGTCACGGCATCCTCGGCCATGGGTGCGGAGCACTGCAGAGCTGATGGGGGGCTGATGATTCCCGTAGCCAGCACCCCTCATCCTGCACCAGCAGCTCCGAAACTGGAGCTTCGGGCGTGGCTCAGGGAGCTGCCTGGAGGCTCAAGGGCTCTCCAAGGCGATCTGGGCACGGGGGCCGCCCCATCGCCCCGTGCCCTGTGCTCCCTCCATGCGGGGCTGTGGGCGGGGGCCGTGTCCAGCTGCTCTGGCTCCCTGCGAGCAGCTCACCCTGTGCAAATACCAGGGGCCTGGGTAAATATTTACCTTCGCACTTGCCAGGCCGGCTTATCGTGCGGGAACACGGCCGGGGCCACCGAGGCTCCTCCTGCGCACGGGGAGGGGGGATCGGGGTGTCCGTGGGGGCCCAGGGTGCCCACAGTGCCCGCGGCTGGGGGCAGCAGCCCACCACGGCGGGAGGATGCAATTCTCGTTGCCCATAGCAGTCCTGGAGAAGGGGGCAGATCTTCCTCTGCTGCCCTGGGGTGGGGGCTCAGCCCAGGTGTGACATCCCCTCACCTTTCCTGTCCCCAAGGTGGCCGGCAGCAGCACCACGAGGGCCGGCACCTTCACCTACACCAACCCCACCGCCGGCTCCGACAATCTCTGAAGGGCGCGCTGGGAAGGAGGGCGGCTGCCCAGGGGAGGGGGCGGCCGCAGCCCCCACTCCTGGGGGAGCAGCACCGGCCCCGGGCACATCCCCCGGTGCTGCTCGGCCCCTCGCCGTGGGCAGCGGGAGCCGGATGGTTCTGGAGCAGCCGGATTCGTGCACATGACAGAACTGGATGAACAAAGATCGGGGGCGTGAGGGAGGGTCCCGCACACTCCACGGTCCCCGCACTCGCTTGGCTTTGCAACCCTGCTCCGTGCCGGGGGTGGAGGACTGGGCTCGTGCCCCCCCTGCGCTCACCCCCGGGGATTCAATGGCTCTTTTTGTGGTGTTATTTTATATAAATATCTCTATTTGGCGGGTGTTGATGCCGGGCTTGGCTCGGCGGGGTGGCAGGTCCTCGGCCGGGGAATATTTATCGCGGTTGAAATAAAAGGATGGGGGCAGCCATGGTGTGGCAGGGGGAATTCTCTGGGACAGTGACTCCCTTACGTGGCTGTCACCCACCCAGCTGGCCTCGGTGTGGGTGGTGGCTCGCATTTCCCGTTCCAGGCAGCCCTGGGGCTGGTGCTGGGGGTGTCAGCGTGTCCCTGGTCCCTGCATGTGCCATGTCCCGCCAGACTCCATCCCTCTCATCCCTCCCGCGCTCTCGGTTTCTGTTCACCACCGAACGTGCCTCGTTTGACACGTCCGGTTTCCCTACGGCTGCACAGGTGGAATGTGACGGTGCCGGGGCCGTGCAGCTGCACGTGTGTCATTGGGAGCGTGTCCTGCTCCCCTCCCCTGCCTCTGCAGGCTCAGGGTCTTCCCTGAGTGTGCCCCAAAAAGGCTCCGGGGGGTGCTGGAGGAAGAGGGTGTGTGGTGGCACCGGGGAGCCATGTGCCAGGGCACAAACCTTGGGAACAGCCATCCCCGGAGCACAGCGCTGGCCCCCTGGCAGCCCCACTTTGAGCTGGGCCTGTTCCTGGGCGCTGGGAGTGTTTTGGCAACCGCTGAAAAGGCAGAAAAACAAGGAACCAAACCTTCCCCAAAGAAAGCCCATGTGGTCACAGGCAAGGAGCCAATGCTTGGCCGGGAACAGCCCCAGGAGCAGCCCGGCAGCGGGCAGCTGACGGATCCCTCAGCCGCAGAATGTGGGCTCTGGGTGGGGCCCATGGCTGTGCCAGGTGCCTGGGAACCCTGGCATGTGCTGGGAGCTATCAGAGCTGTGCTGGGGTGCAGGCAAGGGGTCTCTGGAGCACAGGGGGCTCCCTGAGACTGCTGTGGGAGGTGCACCGATGGGGGGCTCTGGCACAGTGTAACACCCCACTCCCCAGATCCGTTCTGCCAGCTGGGCATGGGGTCGTGTGCCTAGGGCAGAGCCCTGTAGGGGATGCGGTGTGCCTGGCACTGCTGCTTCCCCACTCAGCCCCCCCAACCCTGGGCAGGGCCCCAGGAATGAGAACAGGGGCCTGATTTGCAGGGCTGGGCCCTACCAAGAGTTGCCTGTTTGCAGAGAGCTCAGCCCTGTGGCCCCCTCCCCTTCCAACTTAGGGGCTGGGATTTCCAGGGACAGGCACCCACCCAGGCAGGGCCTTGCCCTGCTGTGGCCACTCCAGCTGCCATGCAGAGTACCCAGCTGGGGGGTCCAGCTCCAATACCCACTTCTGCCACCTCAGCACCCAGCAGCCCCCCTGGATGGACCGGCCACCCCTGAGACTCCCCAGCAATGCAGAAGGAATTTGTTCTAGGCCCACTGGGGAGATGTCTGATCCAGGAGCCCCCTGACAGCCTGTGACAGGGTGGCACTGACCACGTGTCTGGGCAGAGCACGGGTAGGACATGACACGTCAGCAGTGCCCGGGCTGGGCAGGATTGGCACCTGCTGGCCATGGCCCAAAGGACAGCCCAGCCCCATGGACCCGATCCCGTGCATGGCCCTGGACATGCCTCTGGACATTCCTGGTCTCACAGCTCCATGGCCAGCCCAGCACCACAGCCCTGTGACCCCCTTGACCCCCCTGTGTCAGGGAGGCTCTAGAGGAGTTTGGCATTGCAGTTTATTGTAGGAAACCATGAAAATACAGCGTTTGTTGTAACAGAACCCAGGAGAAATGACAGCAGCTCGGACAGATCCCGGTGTGGGACTGCCAGCACAGCCCCACGGTGCTGGGGGTCAGATCCAGACACTGCAGGCCCAGCCCACCCCAGCCATGTGTAGTTGGGCACTGAGAGGTGTAACAGGAGCCAAGTGTGGCCCTCAGAGCACGTGCAGGGCTGGCCAGGCACATTGCTGCCCAAGGACAGGGCAGAGCAGGCGGCACCGAGGTGCCCAGCCGCCCACGGGAGGGACCCCACGCTGGCTGTGTCCAGGGGCTGTGCCTGGCTGCAGCCAGATGATCCACGTTGAAAATGAGCCATTTTACAAAACATCTTCACACCTTGTTCCAGCCCAGCCTCCCCCCGCCCTCTCCCCCACCCCAGCTGCCTCCCCCACCCCAACCAGCACCCAGCCTCTCCCCTCCACTGTCACCCCACTGCCACCTTCCACCCCCCCTCCCTGTGCAGCCCCGTCCCCCTCCCTGACCCATCTCTAGGGCTGAGCCTCTGCCAGCCCTGCCCACAGCCCCAGCCCAGAGCAGCCTCGGGCTGAGCCGGAGCTAGGGGCAGGCGGGCAGGGTGAGGAGGGGACGGCAAAGCTGTCCCCATCCCCCCCATCCCAAGAAAACAAACACCTGGCCTGTCCCCAGTGGTGGCAGGGTCGGGGCCACCCTTGCTATGCTCTGCTCCCTGGCCACTTGTGTCCCCCCAGGCCCCGGCGCTCGCGGGGTGCCCGGGGGTCAGAGCCGGCGGCGTGCGGGGACCACGGGCACGGCTCAGTCCAGCTTGGCGAAGTTCCCGATGGTCACTTTCCGCTCCTGCTTGTTGGCCACCAGCTCCTGGAGGTGCAGGGCCCCCCCTCCGATGAAGCAGAAGGCTGGGCAGATGGGCCCCGAGCAGTCCACGCCGCACTCCCAGAGCTCGCGGAAGGAGACGGCATCGTAGAAGCTCACCTTGCCCTGCTCATAGTCCAGGCAGATGCCGATGCGTGGGGGTAAGGGCACGGTGCAGCCGTTGGGGTCGCGGGACGTGAGGGCCGAGCCGTGCGACAGCAGGATCTTGCCCATGCCGATGGTGAGGAAGGCGTAGGGAGGAGGTGCCTCCACCGTCGTGTCCTCTGCCCCACTGTCGTGGCCGCTGTCGGGGTCATACCTGCACAGGGGGGACTTGTGAGTCCTGGTGCCAACGCCCACGGGACAGCCTGGAGATCCCCCCACACCCCAGTGCCCTCTGGGGAGGTAGGAACAGGCAGAGGACCCCCTGGACCCCCCAAACCACCCCGCTCACCTGGGGCTCACCACGTCCTGCGGCACCTGGAACCACTCCTGCAGTTTGCTCTCCAGCCCCACGCCCACCTTCACCAGGTAGGAGCTGGGGTCCACGCAGCAGGCCCAGTAGCTCTTGCCCTGGGTGATGGCCACATCGCCGATGACCAGGTCGATGGACAGGTGGCAGCTGGTCATCAGGCGCTCGGCGGCGAACAGCATGGGGATGCCGGGGACGCTGCGCACCGCGCGCTGGTCCTTGCTGATGGCCAGCCGGTCCCGGTTGAAGCCCCAGCGGTTGTCCAAGAAGAAGTTGAGGACTGTGGGGAGGAGAGGAGGAGGAGGAGGAGGAATTTGAGCGGGACAGCACAGTGGGGCGCTCCGGGGTGATCCAAGCACCCACCCCTCTCACCTGGGGCGGGCGGCGTGTGCAGGTAGATGTCCTCACTGTAGTCCCCAAAGCCCGCCTTGTTGTAGCCCTTCACCCGGAGCACGTAGACGCTGTCGGTGTCCAGGTACTCGACGAGGGCGCAGGTGCCCCGCACCTCCTCCCGCCGCTGCCACAGCTTCAGCCCCTTGGCCTTGGCGTCGGTCTTGCGGAACTCCACGGTGTAGTGCCAGGCGGGCGGCGAGTGCTGCGGCAGCCGCCAGCACAGGAAGATCTGGTCGTAGGTGTAGGTGCGCTGCGTGTCGATGACGGGGGCCTCGGGCGCTGCGGGGAGAGGCAGCGGCGGGCATCAGGCAGCATCCCCCACCCCGCGGGCGGGGAGGCGGCCGGACGCAGGGAGGGGGCATTCCGGGATTCCGGACGGACGGACGGACGCACAACCAGCGGAGTCTAGAGGGGTCTGACTGCGGAGACCGTGTGTCGGCACCGGAGGAGAGCGAGAGTCAGGGAGACAGAGGAGCTGCTGCTGTGGGGCTCCAGGGACCAGACAGGCCGAGTGCAAGTCAGGAGGGAGGAAAGAGAGAGAGAGAGAGAGGATGGAGGCAGTGGAAGAGGAGGAGGAGATGGGGATGGAGGCTGGTAGAAGATACTGGCATGAACAGAGGCAGGGTGAGAAGGAGATGGAGGGATGGCAGGTGGAAGAGGGGTGAGGAAATGATGGGAAGGGGGCAAGGAAGAGAAGGAAAACAGGATTAGGAGGGAGGTAAAAATGGGGCGAGGAGAGGGGTGGAAATGGTGGGAGGAAGAGGACAGAAACGGGGTGAGAGTTGGAAATACAGAGAGAAGGAGAATGGAAATGGGGCAACAATGGGGAAAGGACAAGGTGGGAATGGGATACAGAAAGGGACAGAAATGGGGTGAGGAGGCAGATGGGAATGGGGCAAGGGGGAAAAGAAATGGGATGAGGAGAAGGGTGGATATGGAGGTAGGAAGAGGACAGAAATGGGGTGCAGAGAAAAACAAAAATGGGGGAAGAATGTGGACACGAATGGAGTGAAGGGGGGACAGATATGGGGCAAGGAAGGGGATGGATATGGGACAAGAGGGGAAATAAATTTGAACAAAGGAGAGAGGTGGAAATGGAGAAAGGAGAGAATGAAAATGGAGTGAGAAATGGGATGGAAAGGGGATGAGATGGATGGAAATACAGTGAAACTGGGATGGAAATGCAAAGTGGGGGAATGGAAACAGGACAAGAAGTGAAAATAGGGAAAGGATGGGTTGAAATGGGGCAAGGGAGAGCAGAAATGGGATGAGGAGGGGACAGGAAATTGGGTGATGAATGGGACAAGTGGGGTGAGAGTGGAACAGAAATAGAATGAGGAAGGGGATGGAAAAAGGGCAAGAGGGGATGGAAATGGGGTGAGGGGGGGCAGAAATGGAGCGAGGAAGGGGATGGAAACGGAGCAAGGAGTGAAACAGAAATGGGGCGAGAGGGGGATGGAAATGGGGCGAGAGGGGGTGGGAGGGCAGGAGGAGCGGCGGCAGATGGAGGAGGCAGAGCCACCGGCTGCCAACGCCAGCGGGCAGGACGGGGATGGAGGATGGCGGCGGAGCGAGGCCAGGGTGGGAGCGGGATGGAGGGATGGAGGGATGGAGGGATGGAGGGATGGAGGGATGGGAAGAGAGAGCGGGGCGGCTCTGGGGCAGGGGTGTGACTTGCCTCAGTTACTTCGGTGACGCCTCGGCAGCGGCCGCAGCCTATAAACAAAGAGAGGTAGAAGCAGGTCTGAAACGTGTCGCCAGCGGGTCCGGCAGGGCCACGCGGCTCCTGCCCTGCGGGAAGCGCCTGCCCGGCAGCGGGGCAGCTCCATACTCACCCTCCGGCACTCCTGCTGCCCTCACCTGGCACCATGGCCCTGCCTGCCTGCCCCTGGCCCGGGTGCCCTGGCACAGGGCAGGGCAGGGGTATCTCTGGGGGCTGTTGGGGCGGGGGCTGTCCCTGACGGGGAGGGGGCACCGGCAGATCCGCGAGCGCCTGCCCGAGCGCGGCCCTGGGCAGCCGTGGCTGAGCTGCAGCTCCGAGGCGGGCAGGGACCCGCTCTGCCCGCGGGGGCTGCGCCTTGGCACGGGGCACAGCCGGTGCCCGGGTCCCGCTGCCTTTACCTCGGATGAAGGCCAGGTCAGTGAGCAGCTTCAGCTCCCTGCTGACATCCAGCTGGAAGTGGCTGAAGGAGGCGTTGGCTGCAGGACGGAAGCTCTGCAGCGAATCGGTGGCCCTGAGGATCCTGCAGCACGGGAGAGCAGGGATGTCAGGGTGCCACCTCGGGCACCAGAGCGCCCCAACAGCCCTGTGCCTGCAGCCCAGTACCTGTTGTGCAGCTGCTTGGCAGCCTGGACAAAGCAGGGGTGGTCAGTCTCCTTCAGCACCTCCTGGGCATAGCCCACCATGCCCGAGTTCTCCAGCATGGCCTGGTGCTCCCGGATCTGGCCGTGCAGGCTGGCCAGCCGCTCCTGCTGGCACTCCTCGATGGCCTGCAGCAGCGTGGCCCGCTTCTCCTCCAGCATGGCACAGAGCCCCTGGATCAGCTGTGACACCTCTTCCTTGGCCTGTGAGCCGTTCACCTGCCGGGTACAGACACAGCAGGGTCAGCGTGTGGCACGTCCTGGGACCAGAGGGGACTGGGCTGGCTGTGCCACCGCTGCCTAGGGACGGCACAGGGACAGACACTGCCCTTACCTCCGTGTGCTTCACTGTCTCCTCCAGCTCAGCAATCTGGGTCTGCACCGTGTCCTGGCTGCTCAGGATGTAGGCGAGGCTCTTTGTCAGCTTCTCCTGCAGGAAGGTGATGAGATGTGGTGCCGGCAGCCCCCGCCCCACACCCCCCATCTGCACTGGGGCTCTGTGGTGTCCCCAATTCTCCACAGAGCCCCGGCCTGGCCCCAGCAGCCCTTACCCTGAGGGCCTGGTAGGCGCTGAGCACCGGGGTGATCTTGTGGCTGGTGTGGGTGCGGCGCACGCGGCAGAGCTGGCACACCAGCCGCTGGCAGGTCTTGCAGTAGTGAGTCACCTCCTCCTTGTGCTCTGGGCACATCAGCCCCTGCACGGCACAGCGGGGCTCAGCGTGGCTCTGCACCCCCCGCCACCCCTGCAGAGTCCCACCCCTGCACCCCAGAGCTCACAACCATAGGATGGTTGGGCTTGGAAGGGGACTTTAAAGATCATCTTGTTCCAACCCGCCTGACATGACATCCTCAACTGGACCCCATGGCTCAGAGCCCCACCTTGGCCTTGAACACTTCCAGGGATGTGGCAATCACAAGTTCCACGGGCAACTTGTTCCAGTACCACACCACCCTAATTTTTTCCTAACATCTAACCTAAACTCTCTCTCTTTCAATTTGAACCCACTGCCCTTTGTCCTGTCATTCCAGGCTCTTGTAAATAGTCTTGCCCCATCCTTCCAAAAGTTCCCTTCAGACACTAGAAGGCCACAATTTGGTTACCCCAAAGCTTCTCTTCTCCGGGCTGAACAATCCCAATTCTCTCATCCCTCATTCCCCATCAGGGCAGGAGGACCCCCGGGGAGGCCGTACCTTGGGGCGGAAGGTGAGGGTGGGGGGTGTGGGCTCATGCTGGGCTTTCTGGGTGCCCCAGGGGTGGTAGAGCTTGAAGCACTCGTTGCAGAAGCTGGACTTGCACTCCGTGCAGCCCTTGGTGGCCTCCAGCTGCGGGGGCTTGCAGAACTGGCACATGATGGCCGCGCTGATGTTGATGGTCTGCCGGTACCGCTCCACCACTCGCTCCAGGGTCAGGTTGCGGAAGAGGCTGCCCAGGCCCCGCTCGCCCAGGTCCACGTCCCGCTGGCAGGCGGGGCACGGGAAGCTGACGGTCTGGGGGTGCACAGCACCCCGCTTGCGCCCCGGGTAGGTGCCAAAGCCTGTGGGAGGGAGGCAGGGAGGAGGTCAGTAGGACACAAAGCCCCAGAGTCCCTCAGCCCTCCCGTGGGGGAGCCCAGGGTGCTGTCCCCATACCCATCTCCATCCCTTCCAGTTGTCCCTGTTCCCAACCCCTCCAGCCATTCCTGTCCCTGTCCTCTCCAGCCATCCTCATCCCCTCTGTTGTTCCTCTTCCCGCTGCCATCCCCTCCAGCCATCCCCCTCCCCGCCATCCATCCCTGTTCCCTCCAACCACCTCTGTCCTCATGCACTACAGCCACCCATCCTCTCCAGCCATCCCTGTCCCCTCTGCTGTCCCCATCTCCTCCAACCATCCATCCCTGTCCCCTCCAGCTGTCCCCAACACCTCCAACAATCCATCCCTGTTCCCTCCAGCCATCCCCATCCCCTCTGCTGTCCCCAGCCCCTCCAACCATCCATCCCTGTTCCCTCCAGCCATCTCCATCCCCTCTGCTGTCCCCAGCCCCTCCAACAATCCATCCCTGTTCCCTCCAGCCATCTCTGTCCCCTCCAGCTGTCCCCAACCCCTCCAACCATCCCTGTCCCCATCCCCTCAGCCACCTCTGTCGTTTCCAGCCATCCCCTTGTTGCCCCTGTCCCTTCTGCCAGCCCCCCCCAGCCCCACCTGACTTAAGGAGGCGGTCGAGCCGGTCGGGTTTGGGGACAGCCCTGCGGCCCAGGCGGGGGCTGCGGGTGGACGGGGTGGCTGCAGGCGAGGTGGGCTCGGAGGTGGGGTCGCAGTAGAGGTGGCCGTGCTGCAGCAGCACCTCGCTGGCACACACGTGGCACACGTTGTGGGTACAGGGCAGTGCCAGCGGCTGCTTGTACATCTCCTTGCACACCGGGCACACCAGCTCCCGCTCCATGTTCTTCATGCTGGTCTGCGGAGAGAGCGGGAGCGTCACCCGCCAGCAGCACAACGGGGCCGGGACCAGATGGGACCAGCACCAGGGCCAGGATCAGCATCAGGGCTGAGATCAGCACCAGGGCCAGGATCTGAGCCAGGACCAGCACCAGAGGCAGGATTCGAATCAGGGCTTGGATCAGCACTAAGGTCAGGATCAGCATCAGGGCCTGGGGTCAGTACTAGGGCCAGGGCCAGGGCCAGAACCTGGACCAGGATCAGCATCAGGACTGGGATCAGCACCAGAATCACATGTGGGACCAGCACCAAGGCCTGGAATCAACATCAGGGCCAGGATCAGCACCAGGACCGGGATCAGTGCCTGGAATCAGCACCAGGGCCAGGATCAGGGCTTGGAATCAGCACCAGGGCCAGGATCAGCACCAGGACCAGGATCATGACTGGAATTGGGACCTGGGCTGGGAGGGAGACAAAGACTGGAATCATCATCAGGGCAACAGTGAGGCCTGGGACCAGCACCAGGGATGGGATGAGGACAAACAGCAGGATCAGCACCAGGATGAGGATCAGGACTGCCACTGGGATGAGGAATGGAGCTGGGATCAGCAGCAGGGCCAGGATCAGGGTCAGTACTGGAACCACAGCCAGGACCAGGGTTAGTGTCAGGACCAGCACTGGGATAGGGGCGAGGACTGGGACCAGCATCATGGCCAGGATCAGGCCTGGGAGCAGGCTGAGGAATGGCACCAGGGCCAGCACCAGGATGAAGCCCAGGGCTAGACTGGGGATGGGAACTGAGGACACACCAGGACCAGGACTGGGGCCTGCACTGGTACCAGCATCAGAGCCAGGATCAGGCTTGGGACCAACAGCACAGTCAGAATCAGGAACAGCACTGGGATCAGAACCCAGGATGGGACTCAGACCTGGTATGGGGATGTGACTGGGGCTGGGCCCAGAGCAGGGCCAGGATCTCAAACCTGTATCAGGACTGGCAGTGGAATGGAATGGGGGCCACCACTGGGATCAGCACCAGGATAGGGCCCAGGGCTGGGATGGGGATGGTGGCTGGGATGGGGATGAGGACCAGCACTGGCAATAGTGCCAGGATGTGGCCCAGGGCTGGAATGGGGATGGGGACTGGGATGGGTGCTGGGATTTGAACTGGGAAGGACAGGGAGATGGGGGCCAGGATGGAGATGGAGGCTGGGATGGGGACTGGGGCCGGACCCACAGCAGAGCCCGGATTGGGATCAGCGCCAGGACCGGGCTGGGCACCAAGATCGGGGCCGGGATGGGGCCGCCCCCTCCGCACCCGGTGCTCCCGGCTCGGCCGTGGCTCGGCGTCGGGGGGTCCGGTGACGGCCCTCCCCGGGGGTCACTGCGGTGAGTCGGGGTGCGGGTCCGCTGCCCGCCCACCCCTCAAGGGCATCGCCCTCCCCCCAGTCCCCGCCGCGTTGCCACGGCGACCCGGTCCCAGAGGACCCCCGTCCGCCCCCCCGCCGCCGCCGCAGCCGCTCACGCTGATGCGGACGAGCGCGTCCATGATGGAGGTGAAGGTCTGCAGGTCCTCGCCCTCGGCCATGGCTCCGCTCCCCGCGCCCGTGCTTGCGGCGGCGGCGGCAGCAGCGGCGGCCGCGATCGCCCCGGTGTGTTGCAGGGAGCGGCGGAGCCGGGGGGAGGGCGGGGGGCGGCGGCGCGCATGCTCGGCGGCGCCCGCCCCGCCGGCACCGGAGGGCGGTGGAGGCACCGGAGGGGCGGCACCGGAGAGGGGGAGAAGCACCGGAGGGGCGGCACCGGAGGGGGAGGGGGAGTCATGGCGGGGCTGTTCTCGCCGCACCCCCGGGCAGCCCCCGACGGGCGACGCACGGGGAGCGGCGCCTGGGGTGGGCTGCGCGCAGGATGGGCATGACACCGGTAACGGCGGTGGGCCCGGGGGTGGTGCCGGGCTCGGGGGTCCTGTCCCCGCGCTGTTCCCGTCCCCGCCGCCAGAGGGCGCTCCGGGCCGCGGGGACGCGCAGCGCCGCTCGCGGCCGCCGGGGGGCGCGCGCGCGGGGAGGGGGCGGGGCCGCCCGCGCACGCGCAGTGACGCAGCCCGGCGCTGCTGCCGTGTCCCCGCGGCGCGCGGCCGCAGTGCGCGTGCGCAGAACGGCGGCACCGGGAGCGGACCGGGAGGGGCTGGGGGCACCATGGGTGAGGGGCGTACGGGGGTGGGGGAACGGGGGGGCCGTGGGAAAATGGGAGGTGACGGGGGAATGGAGTAATGGAGGAAAGGGGGGCGCGGGGACAGGGGTGGCAATGGGAATACCGGGGGCGCGAGGGGTAACGGGGCAGGGGGGCACGGGGTTAACGGGGGCGAGGGGAATGGAGGTGTAACAGGACAGAGCGGTATGGGGGGCACGGGGATAACGGGGTTAACAAGAGCGGGGGGGCAGCTGGAATGGGGGGCACGGCCCTGTGGGTGCAGGGTGGGCTCAGGCCCCGGGTCTGGCCTCGGTGCCGGTGCTGAGTCGGCCCCGGGGCTCAGCCGTAGGAACGGGCACGTCCCTGGCGCTGTCGTCGCTGCTGTCGCTGCTGCTGTTCGCCGGGATGCAGATGTACAGCCGGCAGCTCGCCTCCACCGAGTGGCTCACGATCCAGGGCGGGCTGCTGGGCTCTGCGCTCTTCGTCTGCTCCCTCACGGCATCCCCGGGGCCTGGAGCGGGACCGGGGCACGGGAGAGGGGCTGGTGGGGAGTGGGGCCAGGGTGCCAGATCAGGGGGTTGGAAAAAGGGCCAAAGGGGTGGTGGGGAGCAGGGTCAGGGGCTGGGAGCAGATCCAGAGGCTGGGAATGGGGCATGGGATGGGAACAGGAGCAGGTCCAAAGGCCAGGAGTGGGGCTGGAGCAAAGAGGATGGGAGATGGGAGCAGGCTCGGGAGGACGGTGGGATCCTGTTCTGTCCCTTAACCCCACAACCAGGCCTTCAACAACTTGGAGAACCTCATCTTTGGCAAGGGCTTCCAGGCCAAGATATTCCCTGAGAGTAAGTGTTGTGGGAACCCAGGAGGGGAACGGGAACACATCAGTGTCTGAAGGGCTGGGGGTGCTCCTGCAGTGGCACTGGATGGTCCCAGCCCTGCCCTGGAGCTGTGGCAGCTTCCCTTGAGCTTTTTGTGGGCCTGGGGGAAATCATGCTGCGGCAGCCATGCCCCCCTGCCATCACCGGGGGTAGCCCTGCAGCATCGTGTGTCTCCTGGTTCTCCACAGTCCTCACCTGCCTCTTGCTGGCCCTGTTCGCCTCTGGCCTCATCCACCGGGTCTGTGTGACCACCTGGTACGTCCAGAGCTGCCCTGGAGGGTGGGGAGCCACCAAGGGGACCCCGAGGGACTGTGGTGACACTGGGAGAGGGGCAGGAAGCTGGGCAGGGCCAGGACTGCCAGGGAGCCTCGGGGGGTGGTGGGAGCAGCAGCACAGTTTGATCCAAGGGGAAAGTGTTGGTTTAGGAAGGGCAGGGGGGTGGGACCCAGGGACAAGGTGTTGGTTTACAAAGGGCAGTGCAGTGGGAACCCAGGGAAGCTGTTGGGGTGACCCTGCCGTGTTCCTGCCCCCAGCAACTGAGCAGCCTCTTCCCTTCTGCCTTCATAGCCTCATCTTTTCCATGGTTGGTCTCTACTACATCAACAAGATTTCCTCCACTCTCTACCAGTCCACAGCGCCTGTTGCTGCTCCTGCCAAGGCTGTTGGCAAGGGCAGGAAGAGAAATTGATGTCCTGCTGCCCCTTCCTGGGGCAGCCCTCTCCCTATGGCAAATCCAGGACAGCCCCCTGCCCAATAAAGCCATTTCTTTGTAGCTTCTTGTCTCCTCTGCCAGCTCCTGGCCCAGTTTCTGGCCCTGCTCTGTGCTGGTGTGGCTGAAAGTGGCCCTGGAGCCTGGGGTAGGTTCTGGGTTGCCCAGGGAAGGTGGGGGTCACCAAGGATAGAAGATGTGCTGCTGGCATCTTGTCTGCCCAGACCTGCAAGGGAGGGAGATCCCAGTGGAGCCAAGACTGGAGCAGGCTGGAGTGGGCAGGGGAGTTAAGGGGGTCCCAGTGGCTCAGGGCCCCAGCTGCCACCAGACCGCTGTGCTGGCACAGCTCAAGGGTTTGGCAGGGTATCACAGATTCGTGTGTGCCCTCCGCAGGACACCGGCTGGGTCACCGGGGCTGCCCGGCTGCGGGGGGGTGGGAACGGCACGGTCCCTGTGCCCGTGGGAGGGCGGGCGGGACTCGCTCCCACGCCGGGCCCCTGGCACCGCTCCGGCCGGACGTGGAGGAAACCAGATGCTTCCTGCGGCCTCGGCCGCGGCCGACAAAGCCCGGCGCTTCCTGCGGCACCGGGAGCGGGGCCGGACCCGGGGTCCCGGCGGGGTCCCGGTGGTGCCGTGCCCCGCCCGCAGGGGGCGCCCGCGCGCACCGCTCCGTGGAACTACAGCTCCCGGCAGCCCGCGCGCGCGGCGCCGCCGTTACGTCACCGCAGCGCCGGGCGGGGAGCGAGACCAGCACCGGGAGCGGGACCGAGCCAGGTGGGGGTGGGGCTGGCCCCGGACCCGGTCTCTGGGGGGGTCCTCGGTCCGGCGGGTGGAAGCCCCGGGGAAGACTGGGGGCGGCCCGTCTCTCCCGGCTCTACTCTCCGGCCTTGCCTCTCTCCCTGTTTCCCCTTTTCCCCTCTGTTCCTCTCATGGGTCCCCCACTCCCCGTCTTTTCTCTTTTTCGACTCCTTCTCCCCTCTCCCCTCAGGCCGCCATGACCAAGCTGGGACAGTGGCTGTGTGGACTGGCCCTGCTGGGCTCGGCCTGGGCCGCGCTGGCTCTGGCCCCGCCGCAGCTGCAGCCGCCGGCCCCGCTCCGCCAGGCGCTGCTGCCGCTGCCCGTCTACCTGCTCGTGGCCTTCGGCTGCTACTCCCTGGCCACCGTGGGCTACCGCCTGGCCACCTTCAACGACTGCGAGGAGGCGGCGGCCGAGCTGCAGGAGCACATCAGGGCGGCACGGGCCGACCTGCGGCGGCGGGGGCTGCGCCTCGGACCCCAATAAATACCGGGGACGGTGCTGCCCGTGCTGTTCTGCGGCCCCGGGACGGGCGGGGGGCTCCGAGGGGCTGTGGGTGCTGCTGGAAGCCCCCCGGGGGAATCGCTCAGCTCTCAGCGGTGTGCGGGGAGGGTTTGTTTGGGGGGTTCTGTGTGGGGCAGGGTCTCCATGCAGACCCAGTTCTCTGAGGGGCTGCAGTGAAACCCCCCCACAGCCGGTCCTGCCCTGCCTGTCCCTCGCTGAGCTCCCTGGAAATTGGCTCTGGAGTCGGATGCGGGAGCGGGCCGTGGAGCATTCCCGGCTCAGATGTGGCTCACCCCGGCAGGTGGGAGCTGGAGGAGCCTCATCCCGTCCCGCTGGCCGGGTTCCCGGGAAGGAGGAGAGGGATTGGCAGGGTGGGGTGGGCGACACAACCTTTAAATTGCGGCGTGGTGTCCCCGCCTCAACCCCGGCGGCTCGAGGGGAGCTCCCCCGACTCCTCTGCCCACCCCCAGCACCACACTGGGCTTCGCTGGGAAGAGGGAAGGGTGGGGGGCTCTGTCTGGGGAGGGGTCCGCTCCTGGGGACCCCCATTTCTGCTCTCTGACCCCGTGTGCAGGAACCTGCTGCCCTGGCAGCCGCCAGCTCCTCCAGCCAAAGGACTTTGGGATTTTAATTAGCAGCTGTGTATCCTCTGCAGAAAGGAGCAGTTGGGAGCGGGAGGGAGGACTCGGGTTAATTAGCAGGAGCAGCTAATTAGGTGTTTCCTGAGCAGCAAAGGCTGGTGGGAGCAGGGTGGGAAGCTGCCAGCACTTGCTGGCACACGGCTGGTTGGGGGGTGACATTGCCCTGGATTTGGCCACGTGGGGCCTTGGTGGGGTCAGGATTACGGTGCAAGGACAGCAGTGCTCTGGGGGCTACTGACAGCCTTCTGTGGGCTACTCAGGGTCATCAGAGGCTACTCACAGCTAACCAAGAGCTCCTTGTGGTCATTCAAAGGGGCTACGTGTATCCATCCAGTGGCTACTTGGGGTCATGTAGCGGCTACCATGGCAATCCGGCCCCATCCCAGGGCTACTTGTGACCCTCAGGGGCTACTGACAGCCAACCAGGGGGCTCCTTGTGGCCGTCCAGGGGCTACTGACAGTTCTCTGTGAGCTACTCAGGACCAGCAAGGGCTACTTGTGGTCATCTAGAGGCTACTCATAGCTGTCTGTGAGCAACCCGTGACCCTGTGCAGGCTTCTTGTGGCAATCCAGAGCCTCTACTCATGGCCATTCAGTGGCTACTCATGGCTTTCAAGGGGCTACTTGTGGTCATCCAGGGGCTACTCAGGGCAATCCAGGGGCTCTACTCATGGCCTTCAGGAGCTACTCCCAGCCCATGTGGCAGCAGCCTGGTGGCAGCTCCTCCCTGCATGGAAGCATCCGGGAGCTGCCTCCGGCCTGGCACAAGGGGCCACGTCACGGCCGCTCCCGGCACGGGGCAGCTGGAGCGACCGGTTGGCAGCCAAGGTGTGTCAGTGGAGAAAGCTGTCCTTTCCCGAGGCTGTGGGGCCAGGCTGGGAACTGCTCCCACTGCTGGGGGGGAGCAGGGGGCTCCTCCCCGCTGGGCCAAGTCCCAGGAGCAGCCGGAGCAGGTACAGGGAGCCCTGGTTCCACAGGGGCAAGACAGAGCACGCCGGGAGCTCGTCCTCCTTCCCTTGGCACTGTGCTCAGCTCTGTCCCACTATATGGATTTTTCCAGGCTGTGTGTGAGGTGTGCACAGGCAGCAGAGGTTCAGCACAGCTCCTGCCAGCATCCTTGGCACCGTATCCTTCATCCCAACAGTGTCATTTGGCCAGAGTGTGGGATGAGGCTCCTCAGTCCTGGGGGTGTCCTGCATGGGGTGGGGGTCTCTTTCTGCAAGGCTCCAGTGTCTGCTGCCCCTCCTGTCCCTCCACTGAGGCACCGGCCTGATATCTTCATTCCAGATCGCTGTTAATTGGTTAATCGACGTAGGATCAATGCTTGATCCAGGCCCAGTCGATCCACGGGGGTTTAGCAAGGATTCCCATCGATTCCCAGTTCCTGGCATGATGGCTGCTTGTCAGTTCCACACTTTTACCCCCACGTGATGGGTGGCTTCTGTAGCTCAGGGAGGGTCTGAGCTGTGAGCCAGCGCTGTGTTCCCTTCGTGGCCCCAACCCAGCCAACACCAGGGCTGATAGCTGCTGAGGGTTTGCCAGAGCCCAGGATGTGGCAGGATGAGCCCCCACTACAAACAGCCCCTGTATGGCCACAAGGAGCTCCTGAGCAGCTGTAGAGCCAAGAGCTGGACCATCCAGCAGCACCGGAGGGAGGTACAAGAAGCAGGCACTGGGAAGTCTCTGATTTATTAAAAGGCACTTGAATCCATACAAAAGTGACACCTGGACCCCTGGAAGCCCCATCCCAGTGCCAGGCAGGGCCATGGGCATGGAAACCTATCCACCCACCCTGGGATTTGAGGAGCTTATGGCACCCCAAATGGGTTGCTGAGAGCTCCAGGGCCTTTGCTGAAGGATGCAGGGCTGGAGGTCCTTCCTGGTGTCCCACTGGGAATGGCCAAGGGGACGGTGGTGGCACTCGGTGCTCAATGGTGGGGCCAGCCCAGGCCAGAGTTGGGGTGCTCCTTAGGGGGCCTCTCAGGCAGGCAGGGGGCTGTAGGGCTTGTCCTGCTCTGGCCTGTACCGCTGGAAGAGCCAGAACCGCACGAGGCTGGTGACGATCCCTGGCACATTGGGGACCTGCAGGAGGACATGGGGGGAGGGTGGATGTACCCCTCCCCCTGTGGTGCTGGGGGAGGTTTATTGGCCCCATCCCAGCTAATTAATTAAAATCAATAGTCATCATGCTGAGCCTTGTCACCCTTGGCTGGGTGACACATGCGGTGCTGAACAGGGCCGGCCCTAAGCCAAGTGTTCAGCTGAGCCATGAGAGGGGAATGGGGTGGAATTGGATAGGATGGAGTGGAATGCGAGGAGGATGGAATAGGATGAGATGGGGTGGGGTAAGATAGGAATGGGATGGGGTGAAATGGGGCAGGACGGGGACACAACAGAATGGGATGGAGAAGGGTGGAATGTGGATGAAGCAGGCCAGGGTGGGATGGGGATGGGACATGATGAGATGGGATAGAGTGGGATGGGATGACACCCCTTGGTGTTCCACCACCCCAACCCACTGTGATGTAGGGATCATGGAGCTGCAGGCCATAGAGTGTCCAGCTGCTGGAGGCCACAAGGGTGGTGACGGTCAGGGGAAAGGACAGGCACCGCGTCGACTTGCTCCGGACAACCTTGGCCTGCAGGAGCAAATGTCAGGCAGGGCCCGGGCTGGCAAGCCCCAGCTCTGCCGAGCCCCACACACCAGGTCAGCCAGCGGTGAGAGGTACATGGTGATGGTGAAGATGCTGCAGAAGAGCCCCAGGTGTGTCAGGCGTGTCCCTGTGTCAACCAGGATGGTGAAGTAGCCATAGCCAGTGACTACCAAAGCCAGGAGCAGCAGGACCTGCAGCACCACAGGGCGCTGGGAGGGACAGCAGGGAGATGTCAGGGTGAGGGTCCCCCATCCTCCCCATCGCCCCAGGCCCCTGCCCCACCTTGGCAGGGCTGTAGTAGAGATACACCAGGATGTAGAGGGTCTGCAGAACTGCCCCGATGGCGTTGACGGTGATCACTGTTCCATCCCCCTTCAGGCACCCATAGCCCAACCAGCTCAGGTTGCTGCAGGGACATGGCACAAGCACTTGGCTGCAACCTGTGGGATCCCCCCTGCCCCTCAAATGTATGTGACCCCCCTCCTCAGGGCCCGACCCCGCTGTACTTGGCATCAGTGGTGAGGAAGGGCAGGAACTGGATGTTCTCCACACTCTTGGTGGCCAACATCTGGCGCAGGTCAGACCTGGGGGGAGCAGGGCAGCAGCCTCCTGGGTGCTGGGCAGTGCTGGGGTGGGGAGGCTCCAGTTTCTGCAGCCAGCAGGCACTGCACCCCTCCACTCTCCTCCCCCTGCATCCTCCAAATGGGACTCAGCACCATCCCCATCGCACCCCCAATCCTTCTGCACCAGCCATCCATGGCCCACTGCATCCCCAAACGGAGCCCGATGCCCTCCCCACTGCACCCCTATGGCCACCACTGCATCCCCAGGCTGGCTCTGACACCTTCCCTATTTTACCCCCAAAGGCCCCTCCACGGCCTCCACCGCAGCCCCAAAATGCCTCCGGTGCTCTGACTATTGCATCCCCAAGCCTCCCACCAGTCCCCACACTGCCCCCCAAAACCGGCCCCGGTGTCCTGATTGCACCCTCATCCCCCACGGGCCCCACAGCACCCTCCAATCCCCCTCCCCAAGGCCCCCACTGCACCCCAAAACCGTCCCCGGGGTCCTCCCCAGCGCCCCCCGGCCCTCAGTGCACCCCCGAGCCGCCCCCGCCCGGGGCCGCCGCCGATCGCTCACAGGCCGGTGGCGAACATGGCGAGGGTGGCGGCCAGGCAGACCCCGGCGAGCACCGACAGGACCATGCCGGAGCCCGGGCAGCGGCGGGAGCGCGGCGGGGCCGGTGCTGCCCGCGGCGGGGCGGGGCGGAGCGGGGCGGGACGCACTACCGGGGAGGGACCGGCTCCGCGCACCGGCCGGGGAGGGGCGGCGGGGATCCGGCTCCGGCCGGGGAGAGCGGCATCGGCACCACCGTGACCGCCCCGCGGGCACCGGGGCCGGTTTGGGGGGGTGCAGCACCCCATAGGTCCCGTGTGTTGAGTGCTCCCCTCCAGGTCTGGGGGTCCGCAGCTGCGGGGGTCTCGTGTCCTGCCGTCCCCAGGGTCAACCCCACGGTCCAGATTACACAGCCCGGGGGTCGCACACCCCTGCGAAGCCACCCCCGCCTCCTCCAGGACTCACACATCCCTGCGACAATTCCCCAGGATTGTGCATCCCTGGGATCCGCATTTCCACGGGCTTTAAGACCCTGTGACCCCGCTGTCCCAGGGTGCCCACACACATCCTGGGGGTCACTCATCCCTGTGTCCTCTCCCTGATCCTCCATCTCTAGGATCCCACATTCGGGTGTTATCAATCCCTGTGACCCCAGTACCCCAAGATCTCACCTCTCCAGGACTCTCACTCATTGGGGTTCCCAATTCCAGGGGTCTCAAAGCCCTGTGATCCCAGCTCCCTGCACCCACACCTCAGGGGTCTCACATCCCCGGGGTCTCACATCCCCTGGGTCACCTCATGGGGGTCCCTGGCGTGCAGCCAGGCTGTGTCTCCAACCCAGCCCCGGGGGCTCTGGCTCACGCCCAGGCCCCTCCTCACCCCTGCTGGGGGTGTCCCATCCCATGGGGTCTGTCCCACTCCAGTGGGGTTTGACCCAGGAGTTGCTGCCCCCCACCTGGAAGGTGAAGAGGGAGGGGGGCCCCGCCCTCGCAGAGGCCTTTGTGTCACCAGATAAAGCTGGGGACAGTGCCAGCCACTGTGGCACTTCGCCACTTAACAGCCCCGTGCAAACACCAGCCAATTAATTAATTAACCAGCCCAACCCCCCACAGGGGCCAAGAGAGCCTGGCCCAGGAGGGTGGGGGAGGTCTCAGGAGCTCAGCAAGGTTTTGGTTATTTATTCCCGACAATGGTATAAAAAGTCCCGTGTTAGAAAGCTGTACAAAGGGGGTGCTGGGGGCCCCTCCGGCACCCAGCGGAGGGGAGGGATGGGGAAGGGCCAGGGGATGAAGGATGGGGTAGGGGTGCAGCACAGGGAGGAGTGGGATGTTTCTGATAACCCCGCTCCCCTGGCTGCGGGGCATCTCCAGCCTGTCTGTCCTCTCTGACCACTGACACTGGGGGTAAAACAGCCCCCTGCACCGGTGTCACCTGGCCACCCCCATGTCCCCGCCAGCAGGACACGTTCCAGTTCGAGCCCACCACGGGGAAAACCCTGAAGGTGGTGGGCGAGCTCAGCTGTGGGGCAGGGGTGCCAGCCCCCTGCCCCTCTCCAGTCTGGGGCACTTCAGCCCCTCCAGCTCCAGGCTCCCGCTCAGCCTCTGGCTGCCAGGACTGTCCTGGAAGGGCCAGGGAAGCCTGAAGGCCCCAATTGCTCTGATGGCTTTGGGCCCTCCAGCCCCGTAATACTGACAAATTCTTTCCTCGCCCAGATGTGCGCAGGGCAGGGCACCTGGGGCAGATGTGCTGGGACCACGGAGGTCTCCAGTGGCCTCAGCCTCGGTGGGTCCAGGCACGTGGGGCAGCTCAGAGCCCCTGCGGCACCAAGAGGGGCAGGAGGAGGCTGATGAAGGTGAAGGGGCGGCTGCTGCTGCGCATGGCCGAGTTCTGCCCCACGCTCCTCAGCACGTGTGCGGCTGCATCGTCTGTGGGGGGGAAGAGAGGAGCCATCAGCAACCCCAGAAGATAAACCGTAACCCCAGCCAGCAGCACATCACCCCTGCACAGCGTTGCCACCAGCCTTGGTACCTCAGAGCTCCCCAGGAGGGGCAGATGAGCTTAGCCCAGCGCCCCTGACAAACCCCTGTCCCACCATGAGGGTGGCTGCATTCAGGCCACCTGAGCCTGCCTTGGTCCCCCCAGGGAAGGCAGCTGGGCTCAGCCTGGTGCCCCCAAGAACACCCCATCCCCCGGGAAGGGAAGCTGGCTCAGTCCCAACCCACAGCCCCCAACACACCTGCCTGGATCCTCCCCTTCTGTGTCGAGGCCGGGGCAGGTGGTGCCGGAGCTGTGGAGGAAACGGGGGGATCATGCCAAGGAAGAGCAGCACCCCAACCTTCCCAAAAATTCTGTTTCACTGTGGGCTGCCCCCCCTTTCCCCACCACCAACACCTTCCCGGCTGAGCCGCGCGTGCCCACACCCGGGGCTGGCCAGAGGCCACGGCCAGGCCGTGACTCAGCCGCGGCCAAGGCCACGCTGGGCACCGGCGCCGCCAGCGGGAAGGAGGGGACGCGGGGGGGGCCCTGAGGGGGTGCTGATACTCACTGCCTTTGCCTGTCACCGTCACCTTCAGCTTCAGGCAGGCTTCACCGTGGTGGTGGATGGGCTTGGCTGCGAAGGGAGAGGCAGGTTAGGTAGGGTTTGGGGGGAGTCCGATGGCGATTCCCTGCAGCACCTCAGAGCCGCCCTCCGCGGCCCCCCCGCACTCACAGATGTAGTAGTAGCTGTGCCCCTCCCTGAACTCTTTGCCCAGCGTGAAGGGAGTGAAGCGCTGGAATTTCTCCGAGAACTTCTCGGGGCCGTGCAGGGCGCTGGGCTTGTCGCATTCCCAGCGGATCTGCTCCTTGGAGCGGGGCTTGCAGGCCTGGTACTCCTCGAGCTCCACCAGGTACAGGGTGTAGCGCTCCATGGCCCGGGGGTCCACGCTGCCCTCCTCGTAGTGGGGGCAGATAATGTCCAGGTAGTCATTGAGACGAACCTCCACCGTGTAGTCACTCCACAGAAACCTGGGGTAGGAGGGTGGGCAGGGGGGTTACTCAGGGTTAGGGGCCTTACTTTCACCCCCAAATCCCCCACACGCAGTGGGGCCGGCACCCTGCCCACGGCAGCGCTGGGTGGGGGCACCCTTGGGTCCACCCTTCCCTGTGATGAGTCTTGCAGCACCCGGAATAGCTTTGAAAGGGCAACCCCCACTTCACTCTCCCTCCGGCTTGGCCCCCCGGCAGTGAGTGGTGAGCGCACCCCACTTCCCAGCACTTCCCAAGAGCCGGGGAGCAGGGAGGGGACCCGCTGGGACGCGCACCCTGCCCGCACCCTGCCCGGCCCAGCGCTGCCGGAGCAGGAGGCGTCGCGGCTCTCGCCGTGGGGCAGCCAGCCCGGCTCCAGCTGCGCCCCACACCCCACCCGGGGGGGGCACGCTGGGGGCCTCCACGGGGTCCCCACCTAGCCGGCTGTGGTTGCCTCGAGAGGGCACAGCCACCCACAGGGGCACCCCCTGCTCCCCAAACCCTGGGGGGGAACACAGAGGACACAGCCCTACAGTCTGGGGAGTCCCACACTCGTGGGGGACACGGTCTTGGGAGGGGGGAGAACCCCCAAAACTTGGGGAGGGACTTCGCCCAGGGAAGGAGAGGAAGCCCCACATCTCCCCACGGGTGCTTAAGTGTGGGGCACCCCCACAGCCCGGGGTCTGGAGAGTGAGGGGGGCTCCCCGAAAGCCAAGGGGGACGTTCCTAGAGCCTGAGAGAGAGGTCATGCCCTGGGGGAGCACCTCCACAAGCAGGGGGAGTCAGGGCTCCGGGCGGGGGGCACCCCTAGATCCCGTGGGGCTGTTGCTTGAGATGGGGTCACCCCGCAGCCTCGGCGGCCGGTGAGCGGGGAGTGGGGGCTCGATCCAGGTCTACCCCCCCGCACATCCTGCCCGGTGTTTGTCAACACGGTCCCCGGGGCCGGCGCCGGGGCTGGCGCCGCGCCCCCCCGCGGGAAGGAAGCGGCCCCTTCGCACGGCCATGGGAACGGAAAGGCCCCCCCGGGCGCACCTGGACCGGCCCCGCCGCCCCCCGCACGGCCCCACCGGCCCCGCAGCGAGCTCCGCACCGGCCCCGCCACCTCGTCCCGCACAAAGGCCGCCGGGGAGCGGAGCGGCGCCGCCCGCGCCCTCGGAGCGGCCGGTGCCGGGCTCGGTGCGCGTTTGCGGGGGGGTCCCGGTGGGAGGCGGGGGTCACTCACCGAGGGTTGGAGCTGTTCCAGAACACCGTGTGCCGCTCAGCCGCCGCCGCCCAACACAGCCCCAGCCCCAGCAGGGCCAGGGGCACCCCCGGCCGCCCCATCGCTCCGCGGGTGCTGCGCTCCACGGGCGGCCCCTCGCCCGCCCCCGCTTAAGTACGGCCCCGCCGCCGCTCCGCCCCCGCCGCCGCCCCGCGCTCGCACAACAACACACGGGACGGGGCGGGGGGCACGACACACACACGACACACCCCCACCGGTATCGATCGGGGCCACGCAAACCACCCCCACACCGGGACCGGCACCGGCGGGGACCCCGGGACCGGCACCGGGCAGGGGGATGCAAACCCTCCCTACCGAAACCGGCGCTAGCGGGGACACAAACACACCCCCCGCACACCGGGACCGGGCTGGGGGACACAAACACACCCCCCGCACACCGGGACCGGGCTGGGGGACACAAACACCCCCCCCCGCACACCGGGACCGGGCTGGGGGACACAAACACACCCCCGCACACCGGGACCGGGCTGGGGGACACAAACACACCCCCGCACACCGGGACCGGGCTGGGGGACACAAACACACCCCCCGCACACCGGGACCGGGCTGGGGGACACAAACACACCCCCCGCACACCGGGACCGGGCTGGGGGACACAAACACACCCCCCGCACACCGGGACCGGGCTGGGGGACACAAACACACCCCCCGCACACCGGGACCGGGCTGGGGGACACACTCCCCTCACAGCACCCCCCACTCAACACCCTCCCCCCGAGCTCCAGGTGCTCCTCACCTCGACACACCCCCCCCTCCCCCATCCCCCCACACAGCACCGGCACAGAGCAGGGGTGGTCCCACAAGTGACCCACAGCACGTAGGGATCACACACACTCACACACACTCACACACACTCACACACACACACACACACACACTCACACACACACACTCTCACACACACACACTCACACACTCACACACACTCACACACACACACACTCACACAGTCACTCACACACACACTCACACACACTCACACACACACACACACACACACTCACACACTCACACACTCACACACACTCACACACACACACACTCACACAGTCACACACACACACACACACACACACTCACACACACACTCACACACACACATACACAGTCACACACACACTCACACACACTCACTCACACGCACACACACTCACACACGCACTCACACACACACTCACACACTCACACACGTCCTGCCTGGGGTCACATCACTGGGGTGCAGCCCGGGCTGGTCCCCACAGAGTGACCTCGGGGGCCCAGGGAACAGTGAACTCTTCTTACTGGGAGGTCTGATTGAGGGTGTAGGATGGGGGCTGTGGGTGCAAGATGGGGGGCTGTGGGTGCAGGATGGGGGGCTGTAGGTGGTAGGGTGTGGGTGGTAGGTGTAGGTACTGTGGGCTGTAGGTGCAGGACAGGCGGCTGTGGATGCACACTGGGGGCTGTGGGTGCACACTGGGGGCTGTGGGTGCACACTGGGGGCTGTGGGTGAAGGATTTGGAGCTGTAGGTGCAGGATGGGGGGCTGTGGGTGCAGGATGGGGAGCTGTAGGTGCAGGACAGGCGGCTGTGGGTGCAGAGCCGGGGTGGGCACAGTGGGCACGCTGCCACTGCCTGGCGGGAGCACGGTGCCTCGCTGTCGGCTCCCATTTGCTCTGACACGGATCCATCCGTGTCCTGGACGGCGCGCGACGCTTCGCCGCGTGTTGTGAAGCGATAACTCAGCCGCATTTGCAAAACAACTTTCCTCTTGTTTATTCCATAATGATCCATTGATTGTGGGTAATGTTGCATGCCCTGTGCCGCAGCGGGCGCGGAGTGCTCCCCTGGCACACGGCAGGGGCTCCGGCAGGCGCCGGCACCGCAACCCGAGAGCGCCTGTGGCTCCCGCAGCCAAGGCATCCTATGGGCCCAGGCCGTGGGGCTGAGTGCCCCACATCCCACCTGCATCCCAGCCTCTCTCCCCACACCCTTGCTCCCAGGGAGGGGGACTGGCTGCTTTGCTCTCATCCTCCCTGGCTGTGGCCAGGCCTGACATCATCCATAATGACAGTGCGAGGCCTCTGCTCCCGTGATGCCGGCGCTGCCGTGGCTTGTACAGGGGAGCACCTCCTGGGAACACCCCTGGGATGCCAGAGCTGGAGCATGGCACGTGCAGGCCACGGGGATGGGTGCAGCCAGAGAGTGGTGGGAGCCAATCCCATGGTCCCGGCATCGCCCTGGTACTGCCCCTTCCACATCAGGGACAAACTGTGCCTGGGGAAACCACGGCAGGGAGCGGTGACGTGGGGAGGGCTGGGCAGCCCCTGGTGCTTGAGCCTTGTGCTGGGCCTGCCAGGGGCATGAAAACCTCCTGGGGCATCACGCTGGACCCATCCTGTGGCGCTGGGAAGTGGTACCCACCATAGCTGGCCAAGGGGCTCCCCTGTCCCATCCGCCATGGGCCCAGCCCTGGAACTGGGCCACCAGGACACGGGGAAGGGGCTGGGAGTGAGGCCATGTGGACACACCAAGAACCAGTGTCACCACCATGCCTGGCCCAGAGCACTGGCGGAGGAGTGGAAAGACAAGCTCATGTCCCCTTCTGGGGACAGTTTGAGGGACAAGCTGGGGCTAGAGGTGCCCCATTACCTCCCCTGGGACACAAGAGTGGGGCACAGGGTGGGCAGCACCCCGGGTAGGGTGGGTGAGTACCCACAGTGGCACTGGGAGTGCCAGTGGTGGTGCACACATGGCGCACATGGTCATGGCCATGGGACCTGGGAGCAGGTGACAATGGGCTGTGATTGTGCCCATGACGGCGGGACAAAGGTGAAGCCGTTTCGTGCTGTAAACATCGCTGGTGCTCCGTGTGGGGCAGGCCAGAGGCCGTGGAACTCGTGACAAAGTGTTTATGGTTTCTTGGCTGGGGACACCCGGGAGTGCCCCAGCCCCTGGCTGGGCTGACGTCACCTGTGCGAGGCTGGGGGAGGAAGAGGAGCCGTCCAGTTTGTGGCCGGGAGCGAAGGCCGCGGTGACGTGCAGTGCCAGCTGCGTGCAGCCTGGCAGGTAGGCATGGCCTGGTGCCAGCCTGGTGGGGGCAGAGCCGCAGCCCCAGGGCTGTCCAGCTGTGCCAGGAGCTCATGCCTTTGGCCAGAGAGCCCTGACTGGGCAGGGGAGCTGCCCTGTGGTGAGGCAGAGCCTCGTGCCACACAGCTGCTCCCGGCATGTATCTCCTGCCTGGATCTGCTGCCAAGGCTGTGAAACCCCAAAATACCCAAGGGGCACCCAAACCTCAGCACAAGGGCCCCCACTTGACTTGGGCCAGCCGGGCCTGGGAATCCCCTTTACCAGCAATCCAGAAGACTCCTGGTGGCTCTGGGTTATCCCACTGTGCTCAGTCCTAGGGCATGAAGCAGACCTGAGCCAGGTGGCTGGTGCCCACCGAGCCATCGGTGGTGCCAGGCACACACAAGCAGCAGTGCCAGGGTCGAGGCAAGTGGCAGGAGGGATCCTGCAGGCAGAGCTCTCTGTGCCAGGGCAATGACTCCAGTTCTCGCACCCCCCGAGGGCACTGGCCACCTAAGCTGTGTGATGCTCACTGTGCCACGTGCCACCAGCATGGTGCCACACTGGGACAGCTGCTGTGGCCAGTCCCTGGCAATCAGCACATGGCCGGATCTGGCCCTTGGCAGTGGCGGTGCTGCTGCCCCAGTCACACCATGCCCACCTTGCCCTGGGTCAGCAGAGAGCTGTCAGCAGCACTTCAAGACCCCTCCCGGGGGTCCATGGCAGGGACCTCAGCCCCATGTCGGCCCAGGCCTGTCAGACCTCGAGGGGGGGACGTGGGGAACCCGGCGCCTGCTGGGAGGGCTCCCAGAACCCGTCTGACGGGTTCGTCGGCTCTTCCCGCACCCGGACAAGCCCGGGCCGGCGGGACACCCAGCCGCCGCCCAGCAGTGCCTGCTGGGTGGGGGAGAGCGGCTGCCCTGCTCTCCGGGGCTGTGAGGACCCCCTTCCCCAGGAATCCACACCGGGAGCGGGGCCGAAGCCCCTCATCCCTTGCTGCTCTTTGGGGAGAGTTTCTGCCCCTCCCTGGAGGCACTGGGCCCCCCCAGCCCAGCAGTGCAGGGTGAGGAGCCCATGGCTGCTCGCCTGTGGCTGTGGGGGCTGTGGGGGTCTGGGTGCCACAGCAACAGCCTCCTTTAGGTGTGATCCCATCCCCAGGCACAGCCCCACATCCCCTTGGCTGGAGGCACTGGGGGGGAGATGACGGCGTCCCCCATCCTGCAGGAGCCGCCGGCGTGTGCCAGATCCCCCCAAAACAGGCAGGAGCCGGCATGCCCGGCAGAGCCAGACGCGCCAGGGGGTGATGCCGGAGTTCCCATGGGGTTGCCAGCGCTCCGTGTCTGCTCACCCTGTGCAGCTGCTGAGGATGGCAAGGAAGGCCCTCATGCCCCTGCTGCTCCCAAACGCCCCCCCAGCACCCCCAGGGCTGCGAGTCAAGCCCCCCCCGCGCTGGCCTTACCTTCAAGCGCTGCTGCTGTCCACGCTGCGTTCCTGTGGGAAGTCCCTGCCAGTCGCTCCCTGTCGGCGCTGGGGGGTCGGTGGGGAGCAGAGCCAGCCCAGGGGAGCGCCCCGCATCCCCTTGCCAGCGGTACCGAGCTGGAGCTGTCGTGCCTGGCAGGGCGGGCGGCACGGTGCAGGTCAGCCCTCTCCTCAACGCCTGTCCCGGCAGGAGCCCCCCCGGGAGGGCCTGAGCCCCTCCGAGGGCTGGGAGTGCTGCACGCCACCGTGACATGGATCCCTTTTTTTATCCTTTTATTATTTTTTTTATAGACTAAGAGCAGAATATGAAAATCACCAGCCAAAGCACTTGAAAAAAAGATCGAGAATGTTTTGTTTTGTTTTGTTTTTCCCCAAAAAGTGTCTGTGCGTTTGCATAGGTCAGGTCTTCACAGAAGACGAGGAAAATCCAACACGTTCGACTATGTACAAGCCAGCCCGGGGCCGGCGCCGCTGCCTATGGTACAGTATAGATATATCTCTGTAGTCGCTCTCTGTACAGTATGTATAGATCTATATGGGTATGTACAGACTGCCCGGCCCCGGGGGTCCCTGCTCTCATCGGGCTCCCCCCCAGCCACGGGGCACCACGGGGCACCGGGGCGGCTGCGGGCAGGACCCCGCGGCCCGGGCCGGTGTCGGCGGGAGGCGCAGCTCGCTCAGCCGCATCCCTGCGGACGTGGCCGCATCCGCTGGCGGGACGGGAGGCGAGTCCAGCCGGATCGGTGCGTGCCGTGCTCCCTGCCCCGCGGGGCAGCTCTGCGGGCGGCTCTCCGGGCAGGGGGTGGCGGTGTCGCGGTGGGTCCCCGCTGGCTCTCAGCAGGTCGGGGGGGCCGCAGTCGGCAGAGCGGCGCTGGCCGGGCCCCCGCGGGCACCGGGAGCTACGAGGCCAACAGAGTCATGAGGAAGAGCGCGGCGGCCACGGCCAGGGGCAAGTGTTCCCGCTTGGGGCTGGTGCCGCTGATGCTCTTCTCCAGCTTCGGCATCTCCGGGTTGAAGTTTTCTGTGGGGAGAAGCGAGAGGGTGAGGAGGGCAGCGGGGCGGCCCCGAACCCCCACCCCGTAGCGGGGGCTGCCCCAGGGGCTGCGGCGCGGGGCGGGGACACGGCGCTGCGGGGCCGGGGGCTGTGCCTGACTCACCCAGGTCCTCGATCTTCACCTCGGGCCGCAGGGTGAACTGGGGCAGGGTAGGCGCCAGCTTCTCCCCGGAGTGCGACGCTGTGGAGGGAGAGAGGGGACGGGGGTCACGCTCCCTGGATGCCCTACACCGCAGCACCCCCCGACCCCCCAGGAGGGATGGGGGATCCACCGGCCAGCCTCGGCGCCCCCGCTCGCCCACAGCCCCCGGGATGGGCACGGGGGTACTTACTGGAGGCGCAGCAGACAAACACCTTCATCTTCAGGCAGGCCCGGCGGTGGTTGTGTGTTGGCGTGGCTGCAAGGAAAGAGCGTGCTGAGAGGGAATCCATGGCAGAGACCCCAACCCCAGGCACCCCGAGGCTTGGTGGGTCTGGGCAGAGCGAGGTCTGGTCCTGCCCAGGGGTGCACTCTGGGCTGAAGGAATGCAGCAGCACCCCAAATCCTGCAGCAATGCCCTGTTACCAGCACCCCGGCCCTGAACCATCAGCCCCAGCATCTCAACCCGGCACTGGCACCTGGCACCAACATTGCAATCCTGCAGCAGCAGCAGCAGCCCCTGAAGCCTGATCCTGCATCCTCCATCATCATCCCCCAGCGCTCCATCATGCACTGGCACCCCCATCCACACCCCCACCTTTCTCCACATCCCTATCTGTTCCCCACACCTTGTAAACCCCCGCTCCCTCAACCCCTCCCAGAGCTCCAGGTGCCCACTCTGAGGGGAACCAGCCAAGGGGGTCCTCCCTGGGGACGCAGAGGGGCCCAGCTGGGTGGGGGGGACCCATCAGGGGCTTGGGGGGACCCGCCGCGGCGCCCCACGTACATATGTAGTAGTACTCCTGCCCCGCACGGAACTCGTAGCCCAGTGAGAAGGCGCTGTAGCGCTGGAACTTCTCTGAGAACTTGATGGGGCTGTGGGGTGCGTGGGGCCGGTTGCACTCCCAGCGCTTGAAGCCCTGGCTGGTGTTGCAGGTGCGGTACCCCTCCGCGTTCACCATGTACAGCACGTACTGCTCCAGCCGGTGCTCGGGCACCGAGGCGTTGTAGTGCGGGCAGTAGATGTCCAGGTAGTCGTTGACATTCACCTGCACCGTGTAGCCCTCCCGCCGCAGGCTGCAAGGGAAAGAAGGGCCGGGAGGTCAGGGACATGCCCGGCACCTCCCCAGGGTTCCCGTCCTCCAAGGGGACCCCGAGGCTGGACGAGGGAGGGGCAGGTTGCAGCGAAGGCTGGAACTCTGGGAACGGAGATTCCCTCTGTTCAGTCTCTGTCTGGAGCGGGACACGGTGGGACCCGTGCACGACCTGAGCCTCACGTACCCGTGGGGCAGAATCACCGTGCAGAAGGGTCCCGTGGGGGGACAGGCACTGCTGGGGACGGGCGTCAATCCACACGCACAGGGGGCATGGGCGAGAGCAGGGCCATACGAAGCGGTGCTTCTGGCTCTGTCGGGAACGTGCCAACAGCCTCAAAGAGGAGACGATGGACAGACAGACCCAGGAGGGCATCAGAGTCTCCACGGGACACAGTCCGTGGGTGTGCGGGGGACCCCGGCATTCCCTGGCATTCCCTGGCATTCCCTGGCATCCCCCATTTCCAGCAGCCTGGAGCCGACCCACCGCTGCCGCCCACCACGGCCCTGGCACGCGCCGCAGCTCGGAGCCAGGATTTCTCACCCTGCTCTGGCTAATCCCGTTAGTTCGTTAATGCCATAAAGGGTGGCCCTGGGGGAGCCTCATTTACATTGATTAGGAGCAGCAATCCCCTCAGATCCACTCAGGAGAGGCTCCGCTGGCTCCTAATCCGCGCCCGACGGAAATCCCGGCCACGGTAATCCTCGCCGCCGCGCTGACCCGCTGCTCCTGCCAATTAATTACCACCCGGAGCTGGCTCGGCACCGGACCCTGACCGGACCGTGCTCCGCCGCCCGCTTCAGCGCTGCTTCGGGGGTCCCTGGCCCGCATCCCGCAGCACACGGACCGCAGCATCCCGGCACACGCGGCCCAGCTCCCCTGTGGAGCTCCAGCTCACGGCGCATCGCTCCGGATCTCGGCCCTTTTCCCACCTCTCAGGGCAAACCCCGGACCGCGAGCCCCCAAAGCATCGCTCCGCGTCCCCTCGGCCTTGGGGAGGGGGAGCCCCGCCGCCCCTCCCGGAGCCGAGAGGCTCCCCGGGTGTCCCCGGCAGGGCTGGGCAGGCAGCGGGCAGGGCTGCGTGTGCAGACGCCCCACCCTGCACCATCGCCCCCGGCGCTGTTTGAGGAGCCCCGGCGCTCCGCCAGCGCCCGCGGCACCCGGAGCCGAGCGCCGGACACCGAACCATAGCGGGACCCCGTGTCGGGCGGCAAAGGGGGCTCAAGAAGCGCCGACTCCGGCACCGGGGGGCGACAGGGGTGGGGGGCTGACGGCAGAGCCCATGAGCCGTGGGACAGGGAACGCAGCCTCACGCGGCCCCTCCCTCGCTGCGCAGCCGCTATTCCGCAGCCCAGCCCGGCACCCGCCGGCAACTGCTCCGCCGGGAAGGTGCTGAGGCAGCCACCCTTGCTGAGCGGGCGCCGGGACCTTTCATCTTTCCCCTTTGATGTGGTGGGAAGGGGGGCGGGGGGAGAAAAAGGCTTGTTATTAAAGAGATGGCCCCAAGGAGAAAATTGCAATTAACTCCACGCGGGACGCAGAGCTGGGACGCTGGCGTACCCCAATAGCAGCTGCCCCACACCCGGGCAGGCACCGGCAGCTGGGGCTCCCCACGGCCGGGCTGTGACTGTGCCATGGGACAGCGGGACTGGAGGAAGTGTCACGAGTCTGTCACGGGGTGCTGAGGAGCGGGAACCCCCATTCCCTTGTGGCTACCCGGCGCTGAGGCACAGTCCCCTGGGACCCCACGTTGGGGCTCGTTAAGCCGTGGCTCATTAAGAAGTGTGGCTGCTGATAAACAGCCTCACTAACGAGGCACCAAAGTCTCCCCTGGGCTGGGGGACACCAGCACCCATGGCAGGGTACAGGAGCCCCAGGTGGTGTGGTAGTGAATCCCACGGGCATTGCCAGCTGCCACAGCATGCCGGGAACCCACAGGCATCATCATAAACTGGGAGGGGTTGGGGAATGGCCCCACATGGGGAGAGCCACAGGGCCACGACAGCCCAAGACACATCCAGGCGACCCCAGTAGCAGCTTTGGCCACAACAACGTGGCCCTGCCACGCTTGGCTCCTGCACAGTCACTGCAGAGCAGCACCTCATGCAGCCAGACACCCCCAAATCCAACAGCCCCCTCAGTGCAATGGCCCAAGTGCTCCAAGATCTGTTGACAGCACCATCCAGGGAGCCTGTGGGCCTTGGTTTGGGGTGGAAGGGCAGGAACAAACACTGAGAGAGGGATTCTGCCTCCTTTCTCACCATCATGCATCCCAGAGCAGCCATGGGCTGCCTGATCCCTGCCAACTCCACAGTTATCGGGAAGCACCAGCAGCCTGGGCTGGGATGGACCCTCAATATCCCAGACCCCTGCAGCCATGGTATGGCCGGTGGGGATGGTGGGCTCTGGCAGTGCCCGAAGGGTTAAGTGCGGGAGGAGAATGGGCAGCATCACTTCTGCACGACTGCGTTTGTAGAGCAGGGCTTGGCGAGGCAGTGGTACCTTCCAGCAGCCTGTCATGCTGGGCAGATGGATGTCCCCTGGCAGCACCGGCCCCGGGCTCGGCGCCCACCGGAGGGACCCTGGTGGGACCTGGTGGAACCCTGGTGGGACCCTGGCTACCTGGCACACCACAGCCAGCGGTGAGCCGGGCGGCCGCTCCGCTCCCATCTGCTGCCATAAATCCGAGCTGCGTGCCGCACGCTGGCTCCCACACTGCTGGGGAGCGCCTGGTGCACTGCAGCACGCCCCGGCGGCAGTGGCACGGTGGGGACCAGACCCCTGCCTGGACCCCCACGCTGTGGAGACTCATTGCCGTGGTGCTGGAGAGGCCTGGAGGGTGGCAGGGCCAGAGCTGGGCTCAGCACCTCGCATTGGTGGTACCGGTGGCATTGCGGAGTGTCCTCGATGTGGTGACAGCACAGAACCCCCCAGCACTGGACAGCCCCCGGCACAGCCAGGCTCTTTGTTTGGCTCCAGCAGCTTCGTCCTTTTGGCGCATCCGGGGCCCATCCATCACCCAGGGAACAAAAAAGTGCCATTGATTTACGAGTCCCCTTCCCGTCACCCCGCACCACAGCGAGAGGCAAAGGCGCATCGACCGCTGCGGCCGGTGCACCCCGATGGGCAGAGGGACGGACAGACCGACAGACAGCTCCGCCGCGGGGGAGATGGGGGGCTGAGCGCGGCCCCCCCGTGGCAGCGCTCCCCACGCAGCCAGCGCTGCACAGTCACGGCGCCCAGACGGCCACGCACACGCGCGCTGGCTCGGCAGACAGCGCCTGCGACTCGGCCCACGCACACGGGTGGCACCGAGCCACAGCACAGCCCCCCCGGCCTCGCCTGGCGCAGCCGCAAGCACACGGCACCGCCGGCACACGGTGTCCCCGGGGCCACCTCCCTGCGTGGGGAACTGGGGCTCCGGGAGGGGGGTGGGGGGAGGCAGGGGCTGCTCCCCACGTGGAGGGAGCGGGGTGAGGGGTACAGCTCTCCCCAGGCACCCCGGGACTCCGGCACCATCCTACAGGTGCCCCCAACACCCCCGTCACTATCGACGGCCATACAATCCCTGTAATCCCAGCTAAAGCCGGCACCTTCCCGTGTTGCTAACAAGATCAATGAGGTTTTTAATTGGGTTTTAATTAAACCATCAATCTGCAACCGGTGACTCAATTACCAGCCCGGGCAGGAGCAGGTGGCCCCGGCCCTGTTGCACCCCGACACCGTGGCCGCTTCTCCCACGGGAACACGGTCCGTGCTGCCGGGGCTCGGTGCCGCCCAGCGCCGTGACTCACGGGGCATGGCACGCTCTGCCCATGGGCACCCGCTCCTGCCACAGCCGCAGCGAGCACCCCTGCACGCCTGGGGTTTCTGAGCGCTCTGGGGACCAGCCTGGAGGGCAGATCCATGGGGTGGGGGGCTGCTTGAGACCCCCCAGCCAGCCTAGGGATGCTAAGGGTGGTGTTGTCGGCACTGTCCCTACATTCAGCTCCATAAGCAGGCACAGAAGTGCCCCCGTTTGGGCGTAACTGCTCCGCACCCCGCGGCACCTCCTGCTGGATGTCCCCAGACCTGCCGGTCCCTCTTGCTGTGACTCCGTCCTCAGCCCTGCGGGTGCCAGTGGATGGGATGGGGGATCCAGCCAGGCACAGCCCTGTTGTTGAGCTCTGGCTGCTGCAGAGGAGCCTGGGCCCCTCCAGACCTGCTCTGCAGGGCTGTGGTTCCTCTCCTGTGTGAGATGCTCCCCAGCGAGCCTGCTCCACACTGATGTTTTCCAGAGCCCACTCCAGCCCTCTCCAGAGCCCACTCCATCCCTCTCCAGAGCCCACTCCAGCCCTCGCTGCCTGCGCCACAGCCTCGGCCAGATAAAAGCCACCTCCAAGAGGTGAGTGTGGTGGCAGTTCCAGTGCTGGGGGGAGCTGCATGAGCTGGGTGCCTGCACAGAGTGCCAGACCCTCTCTGCACACAGGTGGGCTCTGACCCCCACAGCACAGCCAGGCCTTGGCACCCTGTGTACCCCCATCTCACAGCACCCCCCGCTCTCAATGCCCTCAGTATGAGCCTCCTCAGGCCCCACACCGGCGTCAGTGGCACAGTGTGGTACACCCCAACCTGCTCTGGGGTGCTTCTTGGGGTGCAGCAACGTTGGGAATGCTGGCCACATCTGTGTCCATGAACAGGGATGAATTGCTGTCCCTATCTTGGCATCTGGGACACGCAACAGGGATGTAGCCCCCAGCATGCCCAGCTTGTCTGGGGACACTCCAGGGACCCCTGACCCTGCTCAGTGGGTCACCCCACGGTCACAACCCCCTCCAAAAGCTAGTGCTGGATGGATATGACTGTCCTGCACCTTTGTCCCATGCCACCAGGCCTGTTCCTGGCAGGAACGGGGAGTGGAGGGCAGGGTCATCCCACACCCCCAGGGCTTGCTGGCTGCCACCAGTGGAGGTGATGGAACAGACGGATGGAATGCACAGCTGGACCAACAACCAGGCTGAGCAGCAGCAGGATCTGAAGATCCCACCTTCACACCTCCCCTGGGCTTTGCCAACACACGGCATGAGGGGTGCTCTGCCTGCTTGGTGACCCTTCCTGGCCTCCTGGCACTCGCATCCATTCCTTGCGTGGCCAAGGGGCTGAGCTGCCACCAGCCCCCTGCTTCCTAAAGCATCATCAGGACCACAGTGGCCTCCATGGGCTGCTCCCTGGGTTTGCCCCTTGTCCTGTCATCCCACTGAGGGCAGCAACAGGGTAGCACAGCAGGAGACACAATAAATTTTCGGGGTGCCTGGCGCAGCCCCCAAGGAGTGGCCACAGCCCCGCAGGGCCACGCTGGGCTTGTTTATGGCTGCACTTGCAGCAGGGTTGCTGGGATTTGCAGGCTGCGGCCCAGGGAGCCTAATTCCCCCCATAATTTATCTAATCCAGACACTTTGCCGTGCGGCTATAATTGCGTCCGAGCTGCCGCACTGCCTAACAATAAATATCAGCTCCGGAGTCCCTGGGACACGGCTCTGCCGCAGCCGCCCCCACCGCGCCGCCCATGCCCTGAGCCGGACGCTCGCGGCCGCGCCAGACACGCTTGCGCAGGGGGTGCGGGCATCTGGCTGCGACACCCCCGCCTTGGCATGGGCACTGCCGACCCCCCCTCCGCCCCGTCCCTCGAGGGGTGCCGGGGCAGCGGCAGGTCACGGTGCTGATGGGGTGGGGACCCTCAGTCACGGAGACACGAGGGTGGGGTTGGTCCCACCCGCCAGCGTCGTGCCAATGTCACGGTGTGGGGACGAGGCTGGGGGTGAAGGGGGGTCCGGCCAGAGCAGGGGGGTGCAGGGGGATGCGGAGCGCGGCGGGGCGAGAGCGGCACCTCACCATTGTGCTGTGCCTCGGCACGTCGCACACACGCACGATTTATGGGGCCCGAGCTTCCGCCTGGCGACACAATCTCAATGGCAGGGGAGGGGGCTACCGGGGCTGCTCCCACCCTGCACAAAGGGGTGTGGGATGGGGGGAGCCCAGGAGAGCCCCTGCAACGATGGGCACCACAGGATGCTCTGGCTGGATGCATGTCCCCGCCACACCCCTGGACACTCGCAGCAGCGAGGGACGGAGAGGTGGGCGATGGCAGCGGGCACAGACCCCCATGGACGGGTCCACGGACACGCCACAGCACGCAGCCCCCGTTCCCGGGAGGGTCCAGCCCAGACCGTCCCCATGGCACATCCGCTCTCAGCTCTGGGTGCGCCGGCGAGGGCAGAGGCAGCCCCGGCGCAGGGTGTGAGGGAGGGGCTGAGCGTCCAAGGCCACCGACCCCCGACTGCTCTGCTCCCGGTGGCCGCTCCCACCCTCCGCTCTCACCCCCCGCAGCCCCGGGAGCCACCGCTGCCGCCCCGGGGGTGCCACTGCCGCCGGCCAGAGGCGGTGGGGGGCGGCAGGCACCTGTCGGGCCCCCCCGCCTCCGTCGCGCCGCCGGTGCCGCTCCCGCACCCAGACATGCGGGGGGCGCGACTGGCGGGGGGAGCGGGACCCCTGCCCGCCCCGGCGCACCGGGAGGCGGATGCCTGGGGGAGCCAGACTCTTCCCTCTGGCCCCGGTGGGTCAGCGCTGTCGGGGGGGCTCTTCCCCATTGCCCGCGACCCCGTCGCGCCCGCACCGGGAGCCGCCGAGCCCCGCCCGGCAGCGCGGCCACGGGGACACGAACCGGCCGGGCGGCTGCCCCTCTCCCACCGCAGCGATCTCCGCCCTCACGGGCAGGGCGAGGGGCACCGGGGGCACCGGCACACGGGGCCCGGCAGCCCCGCCCGCACGAGGGCGCCGCGAGGAGACCGGCACCGGGGGTCCCGCAGTCCCGGTGTCGCCCGCCGCCCCCAGCGCATCCTTCAGCGCGATCCCCGCCGTGCGGCCACCGCCTTCCCGGCGGCGCCCCCCACCCCGTGCGGCCCCGGGGACACCCCCCCCACCCCCGCCCCCGCCTCCCGGTGCGGGTCCCGGCGCCCCCGCCCGCACTCACTGCGGGTTGGAGCTGTTCCAGTGCACGGCGTGCCGGTTGCCCAGGGCCCCCGGCGGCCCCCGGCCCGGTAGCAGCAGCAGCAGCGGGAGCAGGGGCAGGAGCCCAGCCGCCATCCTGCCGCCGCCCGAGCCCGCCGCGATCCCGGGGAATGGAGGGAGAACCGAGCCCGAGCCGCCCGCGCCCCGCGGCCCCGGCGCCCAGCTCCGCCCCGCGCGCGCCCGCCGCCGCCGCGCCCCCGCGCGCGCTCCCGCTGCCGCCCCAGGCCCGCCCGCCCCGGCACCGGCTCGGCACCAGGCTGGGGCGGCGGGTCCCCGCGGGTGGAGACACCGGGGCCGGGTCCCAGGAGGTGCCACCGGGATCTCAGCAGGACCCCCATGGGCGGGGACAGCCGTGTGAGCTCCTGCTGACATTGGGGTGTCACTGGGACCCCTGTGGGGGGACCCACGTGTAGGTGCACCCATGCCTACCCCAGCGGGATCAGGTGCCGCTGGGATCTCCCTGGGACACCCACGGGTGGGGGCATCAGAGCCAGGACCCACCGCTATTGGGGTGTCCCTGGCTGGGAGCTCTGGGCCTTGGGGCAGCAGCCTCGGTGGGTTGCTGAGGGTGCCGTGGGTGGGGGCTCAGGACCCCCGAGGGTCCTCATGCTACTGCTGCCAGTGCCACGGGGGTCACACGTATTCACAGAGGGGTTTGGCCGCCCCGGAGGCACAGGAGTGGGCGGGAAGGTGTGTGCCCGTGAAGCAGGATAGCCTGGCTACCGAGGAGCTCAGACAGTGCCGGGCTCTCCCACCTGCCCTAACCTCCCTCAGGAGCCAGCGCTTGGCCAAGTGCCCACCCACACACCCAGGCCCTTGTTCTTCCCACACCCCAAAGGTTCGTGGGGTGGAGGTCCCTGGGGGGAGCCACGGGGGCTGTGGGTGCTCCCCTGGGTGCTGGTCCCTGCTGCCCATGTGGGGATTGAGCTGAGTGCCAGCTCCCCCTGCCCATCCTCAGCGAGATCCCTTAGCAACTGCCGTGCAGCACCGCCCGGCAGAGCCGAGTGCCAGGTGATCGGCACCCTGGCACACGTGTGCACACACGGGCACGCTCACACCGGCGTGGGCACACGTGGCTCAGCGGGCACACACAGCACATGCAGCTCACCGGGCACACGGGCCTCACCGGGCACACGGGCCTCACCGGGCACACATGGCTCACTGGGCACACACAGCTCACCAGACACACTCACCGGGCACACAGAGCACACACAGCTCACTGGGCACACGGGCCTCACCGGGCACACAGGCCTCACCAGGCACACGGGCCTCACCGGGCACACATGGCTCACCGGGCACACACAGCTCACCGGGCACACTCACCGGGCACACAGAGCATACACAGCTCACTGGGCACACGGGCCTCACTGGGCACACGCGGCTCACCGGGCACATGGGCCTCACCGAGCACACACAGCACACGCAGCTCACCAGGCTCACCGGGCACACTCACTGAGCACACGGAGCTCATCGGGCACACACAGCTCATCGGGCACACTCAGTGGGCACACGGGGCTCACCGGGCACACTCACTGGGCACACACAGCACACACAGCTCACTGGGCACACCGGGCTCACCAGGCACACACAGCTCACTGGGCACACTCACCGGGCACACTTACTGGGCACACTCACTGGGCACACTCACCGGGCACACTCACCGGGCACACTCACCAGGCACACTCACCGGGAACACTCACCGGGCACACTCACCGGGCACACTCACCGGGCACACTCACTGGGCACACTCACCGGGCACACTCACTGGGCACACTCACCGGGCACACTCACCAGGCACACTCACTGGGCACACTCACCGGGCACACTCACTGGGCACACTCACCGGGCACACTCACCGGGCACACTCACTGGGCACACTCAGCTGACCGCCAGCTCCCACAGGATCTGCACTGAGCGCATGCACAGCGCCAGCGCTGGCCCGGCAGCCTCTGCCCCAGCAGTGCCGGCGTCATGCATCACCTGGAGCTTTGGCAGCCTGAGGAGGTTGTGAATAGAACCAGGAGGCTCCCAAAATCACGGCTGGGCTTGCTGAGCCGGCCTGAGCTGCTCCTGCCAGGAGATATCTCGCTGGCGTGGTGAGCATGGCCAGGGTGATGGGGTGCCAAATGTCATGTCCCCAAGTCCCTGGTGTACCTGGTGTCCCTCAAGCCTGGGCAGGTGCTACCCTGGAGGAGCCCTGGTGCTGAGTCTTGCGGGGTCTCCTGGCTCCCCAGAGTTTTGGGAGGAGCTCAGTGTGGGAGGAGAGCCACCCCATTTCTTCTCATGGTCCCTTTGGCCATGTGGATGCTGCCCCAGTCCATGGAGGGGGACAAAGATGGTGATGGGCAGGGCCCTTGGTCCCACTCAGCACTGTGGGAGACCCAGTGCTGTGATACCCATGGCAGGGCTGTGCCCCCATTCCCCCTCCATACTGGTGGCACTGGGAGCCCAAGCCCCTGCCGGAGCCCTGCCGGGAAGGGGGAGGGGGCCAGCGGAAGGGCCTGGAGGACCAAAAAAGCCTCTATTAATTATTCATCCGAAGAAGTGAAGTGAAGAAAACACAACACGTGGAAAAGGGCTCTGGCTGCCTGGGGGTGGGAGCGGGGGAGTGCTGGGGGGGCTGCAGGGGCTGGGGCACTCAGGTGCTGGGGTGCGGTGGCAGCAGCAGCAGCGGTGACATCCCGGGGTGCTGCACACCTCTGGGAGGACCCACAGCACCGCGCTGCCACCATGGAAACGCCTTGGCTCGGCAAACCCATGGCAACACCCACCTCCACATGGAAACCCCCCGCTCATGGCAACGCACGCAGCGCCGTCAGCACCCGCACAACGCCGTGCTCACCACGGGGGTCCCCCCCGCCACGGCTGCGGGGTCACGGAGGGATGCAGCCGCTGCTCTGCTGGGGACCAAGGCAGCCGGGTGGCAGAACACAGCCCCGGAGCACCGGCGTGCGCTCACGTGCAGGAGTCAGCACCCACCGGGGAATTACTCCTGGAACCGGCACGGAGAGGGGGCTTGGCTGGGTTTTGCCACAACGGGATGTGGTGTCTGTGGTGGGATGGCTGGGGGACACACACCCAGGTGGCTTCGCTCGCTGGAGGATGTGAGGCCTTGAGCTGTCCAGGAGAGCCACGGAGCAGGCCCTCGTTTCCCACTCTTTCCATGCCCCTCTGTCTCCTCCACCCCGTGCACCAGCAGCTTTTGGCATCAAAGCTTTGGGGAAAGCCTCCCACCCGCCATCCATGAGCACCGAGGGGCTGGAGCGCGTGCCCAGAAGGACAGGGGACCCGCTTTGCCCACCTTGGTTAATATTTAACCGCGGCTTCCTGTGACAGAATGTCGCAACCGCAGAGCAGAGCCGGCATTCAATAAATCATCGCGCCGGGCTGGGAGCTGGGCTGGGGGAGTGGGGGGGCAGCGCCCAGCCGAGTGAGAGGGGGAGCCGATAAATAATTCATTAAATAAATAAACATGGTGAGAGTGCAGGGAGGAGGCAGGAGTGTAACCAAGAAAGGGCTCGGTGAACGCGGGCATGAAATATTCACCAGCCACACCTACCAGGCCCCAACGCGCTGAGCTCAGGGCTCCCGGCCCGCCCGCGGGAGCCAGGTGCCGGCACGCGTCCGGCCAGACACGGCAAGAACATGCCAAAGGCATGTGGTGCGGATGGCCTGGGTCGAGGAGCAGGCAGCCAGCAGTGCTGGCATGGCCATGTGGAGATGAACTGTCCTGGCTCCTGCCAGCTTCTCCTGGCGTTGTTTGGGGCAGCCCCTCACAGCCCCGTGCTGGTGTTTGGGCACAGGTCTGTCCTGCCAGGCTGGCATGCCTGGGGCACACAGCACGTATCGTGTGCCCACCGGCTCCCAGCCCTGCGCCTCCCTGCCCCTTCCCTTTTATATCCCGTGTCAGTCGTTAAATTTGAATGAGGCCTCACGGATGGTTGCGCCGCACCAGGGCCTTGATGAGCACTGGGCAGGCATCGCTTCGGGGAGGGCACAGGCTCTGAGCCTTCCCATTTCCCAGGGAGAGGAGGGAAGGCCCAGCTCTGGAGGAATCCTGGGGGGCATCCTGGGGCTGGGTTTGGGTGTGCTGACACAGGGGAGGTGAAGATGGGTGGCCACCAGCCACCTGACCCTGGTGAGCCACAGGTCCATGCAGAGCAGCATCTTACCAGAGGGACCAGACGCCCCACTGTGCAGAGGGACATCGGAGCCATTCGTTAATTAGCACCTCAGCAGCCTGAGTTAATTTACATGGAGCTGGATTTTGTGGGCTTGCAGAGGAGGGTTAGTTGCCACCGCAGCACCGGCCACCAGTGAGGGAGCAGCGGTGCCAGGCAGCAGCGCCGTCAGAGGAAATCAGCTTCCTTGTGGAGCCGCTGGATGAAGCCGTGCCTGGTTCCCAGCCCCACTGCCCGCCCACCCTGGCGCTGGGGCTGCTCCCGCTGCCCGGCAGGAGGAAGCTGCAGGGTTCCTGCCCTGGGTGCCAGACGCCTGCTTTCCGGAATCTTGGCTCCAGCAGGCTTCTCTGTGCCAAATCTCACCCACCCTGGGTGTGTGGGCACCCAGAAGTGGCCACAGAGGTGCGAGCCACCAGCTCCTCATGGTTCCCACGGTCCCGATGGTGCTGCGGCGTGCGGGTGACCCCAGGGACAAACGGGTCAGCACACGGTGCAGCAAAGCCACGCTCACTCCCACTTTAGCCCACTCTGGGTGCTGGACTGGAGTGCCAGGCAGGGCCACGGTCCTGACTGTCCCCTGTGCCACATCCCTCGTCCCAGCAGCCCACACGCCGGCGGCAGAGGTTACCTGGCAGGAAGCGCCTGAGTCAGCAGCCGGCACCGGGTGACTCAGCCGGCTCCTCTCCTCTCCTCCTGCATGGTAAACCTCCCTCCTGGCCTCAAGATCACTCCAATATCATCCGCTGGTGGCAGCCCCTGCCTCGCTCCCGGCTCCTGCTGCTCTGACATGACATGGATGTGCTGGAGGTGTGAGGGCCATGCTGGGTGGGAGCCTTGGGTAGGGCACGATGGGGGCTGGAACATGGCCCCACTGCAGCCACAGCTCCCTGGGGAAGGGACAAGACACAGAGATGGGTTTGTGGCTGCCAGCCCCAGCACCTGGCTCCCCACTGGCCCTGGAAGGTGTTCTGCTCATCCCAGCCATGTCACCCTGGTGTCCCCTGTGAAGTGTCTGGTGGTGTCTAAGTGAGTGACAAGCAGCATCGATATCCTGCTCACACAGTACATAGATCAAGCCACAGTCTGCATCTGGGAGCACTGGCAGAGGTGGCAGTGAACTGAGAGGTGCCAGGCTGGGACAGATGCACAGTGGGCTGTGCTCTAGATTGGGTTGTCCCCATTCCTCTGCCCTGACCCTGCAGGTTATGGTGCCCAGGGTCTTGCAGTCCTTCAGGCGCAAAGGAGGGTTGGGGATGGGCACAGCTGTCCCAGGAAACACAAGGAGCCATCCTAGGAGCCCCCAGTTGGCACTGAGCTTGCCGGTATGGTGATGTTCTGGCTCTGCCCACCTGCCCCTTGGGAACATCCCCACCCCATTCCAGGCAGGGGCCATGGCCATGGGTGACCATCCCCAGGAAGAAGGGCAGGGTGACACAGTGTCCCTGCTGTGCTGTGCCCTTGGTGCTGGGCAGAAACGCAGCGAAACAAAGGAGCCAATAAGCTGGGGGGGCAGCGGGGACTGGGGCTAAGCGTGCAGGCGCAGGAGATTTCAGGGTCTGAAATATTCATCAGGGCTGATGCGGCGCCTGCCGTCACGCCGGCCGTGAACGATGGCATGGGGGGGCTTCAATAATGCATCGCTTGGAAATGGCTCATGAGAGAGGCTGGGGGCATGGTGAAAATGGGGGTTCCCTCCACTGGCTGCAGTCACTCCAGGCCTGTGCTGCTGGCCAGGTGATGCTGCAGTGCTCAGAGCTGGGTCGTGGACAAGGGACAGAGTGGGAGGTGCTGGTGGCATCAGCAGGGTTAGCCAGGAGAGCACTGAGAGGTGCTGGCAGGTGTGGAGTGCCCCGTGCTGCTGGCACCCACCACTTGAGGGGCTGGCAGAGGACCCTGGGTGGGTGCAGTGTCCCTGCAGCCCTGGCTGTGTCCAGTTGCTCCATCTGGGCTAGGTGGGGTCCCATGCCTGGGTGTGAGCGTGGCCCCAGGACCCCCGTGCACGGTGCTGCTCTGGCAGCCACTCTGTGCTCCGGTCCTCAATAACTCAGAGCATTGACCCACCTGTGCTGCACTTGCCTCTGGCCACAGGCTGGCCACAGCAGCCAGTCCTCCTGAAACTGCTGGGACTGGCCCGTCCTGTCCCTGTCCCTGTGCTGGGCCCACAGGAGGAGCTGCCTGTGGCAGAGCAGGGAACACCAGCCCTGTGCCCAGTGGAGCCAGATACTGGTCAGGCAGCACCAGGCTCTGCTGTGGCTAACGAGCTCTTTGCCAGGGAAGCTCGTTAGCAGCCTGAGGATCAAAGGAGCACAGGGCAGATCGATGGATGTGGGGAGCAGGGCCCAAGACACTCCAGGGCTCCATCTCCACCATCCCCACAGCATCCTCCCAGTGGACACGCGCCCAGAGAGGCCAGAGGGAGTGCAGGTGGTGTGAGCCTGGTGACACCTGGCACAGAGCACCTCAGCATCCTCTCGGGCACCCTTGGGAGGTGCTGACCTGGGTGGGCACCTACCCCAGCCTCTGCCCCCACTGTCCGGCCACCCTGGAGACAGGGACACTGTGCTTGGGTGGTGACCCGTGTCATTTGCATCCACCCCTTGAAGTCCTGATCATTGTCCCCAGGGATCCAGAGACTGTCCCAGTGCAGAGACCATGCAGGCCCTCAGTCTGCAGCAGGTCGAAGCAGTGCTGGCGGCAAGGGCAGCTCCTGCCCATCCCTGTTGTGGCACAGCAGGATTATTGTCCAGCCGGATTACATCACGCTGGGGATGCACTCCAGCACGTGCAAGGGCACGGGCATGACAGGACAGATGGACACAGGCACGGACAAACAGCCACCCTGGCCCAGAACGGTGGTGGCACAGGCAGCATCTGTGCCTACACCCCTGCACGTGCACACCCAGCGGTGCCAGGCTGTCTCACACCCCAGTGACCTTCCCTGTTACTCCCACTGCCACCCTGGGCCCTGGAGTGGACACGAACATCAGCGCCTGCTGCTCCCACCTGGCAGCTGGGCCTGGCCAGCTGCTCTCCCTGCCCCCCGGGATGCGGGTGGGATGCGCCAGCCCGGTGCCCGCACCCTCATTGCTATGGCAGGAGCGGGCTCGGTGCGTGCAGCTCCGGTTAATTAACCGGCGCGGGCCAGCTCCCTCCAAGCCCCCGCTGAGTGTTTTGCTAAATTATAACCTTGACGATGCGCATCATCAGGCGGCTGCTCGGGGAAGAGCCGCTCCGGCCCCCACACCCTGTGCTCGGCACTGGTGCGGTGGAGTGGAGCTGCCCGGCCGTGGTGGCATCACACTGGGATGGCATCACCAAGAGGTGGCATCCCCTAGAGCGCCCGTGGCTGCCGGGCAGTGGGGGAGCTGCTCGAGGTGGGTGATGGGCTTGGTGGTTTGGCCTCAGAGTCCTGGGGAACCTGTGGCCAGTGCCTGGTGTCCAGTCCATCGTGCCCGGTGTCTGGCATTGCCGGTGCCCTGCTCCTCAGGGCTCAGCGTGCGTGTCCCCTCAGCACACGTGTCCCCTCGGCATGTCGAGCCAGTGGCCTCGTTTCCATGGTGACACGGAGCCATTTCCCATCTCCGGGATGCTCTCGACAGCTCTCGGGTGGGCGCTGCCGCCGTTGCCCTTCGCCCATGGGAAACAGGCAGGGATGGGCCCCACATCCCTGGGGGTCCCTGCTCCCCCTTTCAGCCCTCGGGGCGGGGCAGCGCTCCCCGTGTCCCCCGTGTGTCCTGGGGCTACCCCGGCACTTCCTGACCTTATCCTCACGCTGGGGTGACGGGGGGTGTTTGGGGCACGCTGAAGCCCCTGTCACGGCAGGGTTGGGGGTAGGGGGACTCTGGCAGCGTGGCCGGGTGAGGGATCTGGTGTCAGGAGTGGAACTGCTGGGAACAGCACAGAGCTAAAGGGACTGTGCCCAGCAGGCTCATCCTAGTGCCACCATCCAGGTCCCTGTCCTGACAGTGAGCCAGGGCATGGGGTGGGCATGGCTGTGCTGTGCTCCCCGCTCAGCGCCTGCTGTGGCTCCCAGCCCCTGGCACGACATGGCTCTTTATCCTGCTCTCCATCTCACTGCTGCCTATTACCATTTCCCATCACTTGCTATTCCAGGTGATAAATCTTTCCTTCCCAGTTTCTGAAGGTTTAACTCCCACCCACCTGGGGCACCTGACATACTCACCCCACACACCTCCCCCTGGCACCCCAGCATCCCAGCTGGTGTGGGTGGCACTGGGGGGAGTAGGGGCGGCCCCGAGGCAGGGGGATGGCGAGACAGAAGGGATGGGCTAATGGAGCCCATTCCTTGAATAGATTCAATTTCTGCCGCGGCGGCTGCGGGGTGCGGAGCCATCAATTGGATTCAGGGGACGGGGAATCTGATTTGGAGCGGCCGCGCCATCAATTAGCCGTTATTGATGGCATTGCTCATTGGAAGTCGATGGGATTTGAAGCTGGTGGCAGCTCTCGCATACCAAACAACGCCAGCTCAAGGACAGGGCCCTGCTGTGCTCGGACCCAGCACCCACGCCAGAGGTCCCTAAGGGACCCCTTGGCCTCACCTAGGAATCCCTGAGGGTCTGGGGAAGGGGCGGTGCAATGGGCAGCCCCCGCTGGAATCCCTGCGTGGGTTCCCACAAGGCACAGCCCACCAACATCCCTGCACAGGGGTCCTGCAGGGCACAGCATCTTTGTATGGGGTGCTTTGGGGGTGTCCCCACCCAGCAGCCCCACATGGGGATCCCACAGCAGCCCAGAATCCTCGCATGGGGGCCCTAAAGAGTGCAGCCCCTCAGCAGCCCCGCATGGGGATCCCACAGGGCATGGTTGTCCCCTGAAATCCCTGCACGGGGGTCCTGCAGGGTACAGCCCCTGACCGTCCTTGCGTGGGAGTCCTACCAGTCACCATCACCCCTGACATCTCCACACACCAATCCTACAGCCACCATTGCCCCCCAGCATCCCCACAGGTGGGCCCTTTGGGGGACCCCCCACCCAGCATCCTACATGGGGGTCCCTACACGATGCCCCCCAGATACTCTCACCTCCTCCTGTGGGGAGGGTCCCACAGGACATGTCCCCCTCTGCACTAGGCAGCCTCTGTGTCCCCATGGGATTGGGGTACCCCTCCCTGCAGGGCTGGGGTGCGGGGTGCACGATGGGGTGCAGGGTGCGGTGGGGGAAGGGCAGGCAGCGGAGCGGGGGGAGGGGAGCGGCACGGTCGATGCTTTCGCTCAGCCTCTTGCCAAGCAGCTTCTTTCTCCCAGAAGCCATAAAACCTGTCTGACGTGCCCGGCACCACTGCGGCAGGCGGCCGGCAACGCCTGTGCGGCGAGGGGCTGGGGGGGCCCCGCTGCGGGCAGCCCCGGGGGGACCCTCTCGAGCCTCACAGGAGGGCAAGTGGGGGCTGCACTCGTGGGATGGGGGACCAAGAGCATCAGGGAACTCCCCTGCCAGTTCCCAAGCCTGGGATGTGACTCGGACAGGGACTCCGTTGTGCCATGGGATCGGCCCCCGCAGCAGCCTGGGTGCCCACTGGGGCAGGGGGAAACCCTGCAGCTCCCCACATCCCCCCCTTCAGGGGTGCACCTTATGGGGTGCATAGCAGATGGAGAGATGGACGGAGAGTGGCTACTGGACACCCCTACCACACCCAAAGGTGGCAAGGGGGACCACGGTGCCCGGCTGGGGGCTTTGGGTGAGTGACCCCCAAGCCCACTGCCCCCTCATCCCTTGTCCCAGTGCTCATCCCACCAGCAGGTGTTAATTACTGGCAGCTTGTCTGTAATTAATGCTCTCCGGTGACAGGAGTTGACGACTCAATATCAAACTACTGCAATTAAGCCCTTGGCCATAAAGGCTGGGCAGGGAGCGAGGGGCAGGGACCCCCCTGGAGGAGCCACCCCAGCACCGGTGCAGGGATGGGGGGCACGGGCAGGGGGACGGCGGGGGGGCCGCACACCCAGGGCACAGCGATCTTGCAAATACTGTATTGCTCAGTCACTACCAGGGGTTAAAACCAAACCGAGGGCACGAAGGAAGGCGTCTTCCCAGAAGACAGATCAGCGTGTCCTCGCTGGAGGAGGACACAGCAGCGGCGGATGCCGCCATCGGAGCTACTGCCCCATTCCGGGTTTGGGGGTCCCTGGGCCCCAGGGGCGGGGATCCGTGGGGAAAGGCACGAGATGAGGTGGCCATGGGGCGGAGCAGGCGTTCACTGAGGGGACCCCAGCACCGGGGCAGGTGGCAGCTGGGGCAGTGCCAGGGTGTGGCAATCCCAGCGCGCGGCGATGCTGACTCGTGGCGATCCCGATGTGCGGCAGCGATGTCCCTGAGAGGGAGAGAGCCCCGTCCAGGGATGCTTCAGGGCAGCAGGCGGGCGCTCAGCCGCTGTCCCAGAGCCCTCGCTGCCCCTCACCTTCCAGCCCGGAGCTCCCGGCCCCAGCTCGGCTTTGCGGAGGTCCAGCAGGCGGGTCATGGCCTGGGGCTGCCCCATGGGCTTGGGGGGGTTGGCTGTGAGGAAGAGTCTGGAAGCGGCGTTGGGGCAGAGGAGCCCATCCCCCCGCCACGGGCAGCGCCGGGGTCACATCCAGAGCAGGGCCAGGAGCACGAGAGCCAGGCACGGCTTGCAGGGCTGCGATGGGACCGCGGAGCCCCGGGCAGGCACCACATCTGCCAGGGCAGAAGCAGCGGTCAGGGCGAGCCGGTCCCCGGCCTCCCAGCACCCCCCTCCCCTCCACCGCACTCACCCTCGGGGCCCCCGCGCCCTCGGGGCTGCGAATTGGGCACCTCTGTCAGCGGCTCCGGCGCTGAAAAAAACCCCCCCGTTGTCAGGAATCTTCTGGGTTACGTGGAGTGGCCTCCGAGGCTCCGGTGGGGGCTGGTCCGGAGCCCCCGAATTTTGGGGCACAGCCCCCCCAGCCCGACTCACTGGTGCCTCGGCAGCAGACGGTGACGCGCAGCTTCAGGCATCGCCCGGCGCTCTCGGGGCTGGGGACGGCTGGGCAGGGGGGGGTCAGCGGGGACCGGCCGGCGCGGCCCCCCCGGGACCCCCGACGGCGGCTCGGGCGGGCCGGGGGCGCCCCCTCCCGGCGGAACGAGGGGACGGCGCCCCCACCCCAGAGCACCCAGAGCCCTTCCCGCACCCCGAGCCGGGCGCACGCCGACCCCTCGTGCCCCCAGCCTGGGGCATCCAAACACCCACTGCAGCCCCCTCCCCACACACCCCCACCCCAGGGCACCCAGACACCCCCTGCAGCCCCCCTCCCCACACACCCCCACCCCAGGGCACCCAGACACCCCCTGCAGCCCCCCTCCCCACACACCCTCACCCCAGGGCATCCAGACACCCCCTGCAGCCCCCCTCCCCACACATCCCCACCCCAGGGCACCCAGACACCCCCTGCAGCCCCCCTCCCCACACACCCCCACCCCAGGGCATCCAGACACCCCTTTAACCCCGACCCGCTTGTGCCGTCCTCCAGGGGCACCCAGAACCTCTCTGCACGCCACGCCCCCATGAATCCCCCACCCCAGGACATGCAGATACTCCTTGCATCCCTATCCCCTTGCGCCCCCACCCCTGGGACATCCAGAGTCCCCTGCACCTCAGCCCTGGCAACATCCAGAACCCCCGTGCTCCCCTTAACCTCAGTGACATCCTGGATGTACCCTGACCGTAAACGTGGGGATCCTGGTGACACCCAACCCTGGGGAGCTGCACTCAAGACCCCTGACATGTTCTTACACCAAAATCACCCAAGAATCACGGCACCCAGCGCCCCAACGCGCCCTGAGCCCAGTGCAGCCCCCGCGGCATCCCGAGGGGACTCACAGATGTAGTAGTAGGTCTCCCCCGGCTGGAACTCGAAGCCGAGTGAGAAAGGGGTGAAACGCTGGATCTTCTCCGAGAAGCGGACGGGCCCGAAGGGCGCCTGGGGCCGGTTGCACTCCCAGCGCTTGAAGGCGCCGGGGGTCTCGTAGCAGCCGCGGTAGCCCTCCCGGTCCACCATGAAGAGCGTGAAGGTCTCTGCCCGGCCGCTGGGCACCGCCCCCTCGTAGTGCGGGCAGTAGATGTCCAGGTAGTCATTGATGGCCACCTGGATGGAGTAGTCGTCCCGCAGGAACCTGCCGGGCAGGACGAGCCGGGAAGCCGGGGGTCCGTCGGGGGGGGGTGCCCTGCTGCGTCCTGCCCCAGCGGAGCGGGGACCTGGGCTTTCCCCAGCCACCGACCGGACACCGCCCGCAGCCAGGCATCAGCTCAGATTAGCCACAGGCCGCTGGAGCTGAATGGGCTCGGCCACCGCGGCCGGGGGCGTTTGTACAGCCACGCTGCCCAGGCACAAAGCCCCTCGCCCCAGGCACTCGCCTCGCCGCTGATCGGACACGACACGGACGCTCCCACCCCGGCACGGTGCTGGCAGGGGGTGGCGGCCGGGGCAGGGGGCACGGGGCAGGCAGGGAGGGGATGGGGCCCAGCCCCGGTACCGGTGCGGCACCGGGGATGCCGCGAGCTCACGGCTGTGCCGACAGCAAGTGCGGCCAGGCCAGGGTGGAGCAGCAGTGCAGGCACACACAAGTGCACACACGTGTGCACACACATGAACACGCACGTGTGTGCACACGCTTGGTCCCGAGCGTCTGGGACGGGAAAGAGGGGCTGGGAGGCAAACCTCGGCCCCCACGTTGGCCCCGGTGCAGCCGGGGTTCCCACGGTGAGCTGAGCCCCGGCATAGACCAGAATATTCTTCATGGGGATGGCAGCGCTGCCAAGTGGGGGAGCTTGAACCCCCGACACCCCACTCAGGCTGGGGGCTCCCCGAGAGCAGGATGGAGCACAGACTCCTGCTGACTCAGAGCATCCCACGGGAGACGCTGGCTGGGACGGGCCTGGGCAGGGCCAAGGGCTGCGGGGATGAGGCCCTGCCTGACCCAGCGGAGGGGCACACAGAGTCCCCGTTCCTGGGGCATCCGTGCCTGGTGGGGTCCCACCTCTCCCATCCACAGGACGGGATCAAGGCAGCATCTGTACCCCCAGCCTTGCCCATCACGCGCCCATCTGCCTCAGGCCAGCAGGCCCAGGACTTCCACGGGGGAGGCCCCAGGATCCTGACCCTGCTGCCTGCTCCCTGAGAAGCCCCAAGCTGGGAAATACCTAAAATGGAGGAGGTTGGGAAGAGGATGGAGGCAGACGGCGACCCACTGGTGACAGCAAAGCTCCCGGGCAGCACCAATGGCAGGGTGTGGGCTGGAGTGCTCCCCACCAGAGGGGACACCTGCCATGGACACCCACAGCCCCGAGAGTGCCACCCACCAGCTTGATGCCACCAGAGTTCAATGCTACCGTGGGCACTCAGGCTCAGCACAGGTGGGTATCACCGGCAAATTAGCAGCACCAGAACTGCCCACCAGATTGGTGCCACCAGGGGCTGGGTGCCACCAGCAGCGCCCATTGGCTTGGGGGCAACCAGAGCTGCCCACTGGTGTGGGAACACCCAGAGCTTGGTGTCACTGAAGGAGACTCATGAGCTGGATGCCACCCAGGGCTCAGTGCCACCAGCATCACCTGGGGCTAAAGCAGCACCCAGGTGTGTTCACTGTCCCGGTGGCACCCAGGGATGCCCAGTGACTCGGTGTCACTGAGCTCTCGGGTCCTCAGTAGCTCAGTGCCCCGCATGGGCACCCGGGGCTCAGTACCAGCTGGGGCACTCACCGCCCGGGGCTCGGTACCACCGGGGGGTGCCCGGCGGCTCGGTGCTACTCAGAGCTCAGCACTCCCAGGGGTTCTCACCCGCTCGACAACGCCCAGGGCTGCCCGGTGGCTCGGTACCACCCGGGGCTCGGTGCCGGTGGGGATGCCCGGCGGCTCGGCACACCGGGGGACGCTCGCCTGCTCAGCATTACCTGGGGGCTCGGTGCTGTCGGGGATGCCCGTGTGCTCGGTCCCACCGGGAGGTGCTCCCCGTCTCAGTCTCGCCCATGGGCGCCCGGTAGCCCGGTGGCCGGCAGCCCCGCCCCCCCGGAGCCCATCGCCCGCCGCCCCTCCCGTCCCGTCCCGTCGCGGCGGCGCGGGCCCGGGGCTCGGTGGGGCCCGGAGCTCGGTGGGGCCCGGGGCTCGGTGGGGCCCGGCGCTCGGCGGGCCCGGGGCGTACAAAGGCGGCGGGGCCGGCGGGGGCGGCGGCGGTACCTGGGGTTGCTGCCGTTCCAGTGGACGCCGTGGCGGAAGCCGCGCACCGGCGGCGCCCAGAGCAGCGGCGCCCAGAGCAGGAGCCCGAGCAGCGGCGCGGGGCGCATGGCTCCGCCGGCGGCGGGGGGCGGCGGGGGGCCGCGGGCGGGGCGGCCCGGCGGGGCTCGGCACGGCCCGGCCCGCCCCGACAACTTCGGGCCAATCCCGCCGCGCCGCCGCCCGGCAACTTCACCGACTGCCATTAACCCTTGGCGGGCGGCACCGGCACCCACCGGCACCGGCACCGGCACCGAGACCGGTAAGGAGCCACCGGCCGGTACCGCCGGTATCCAGCGGCACCGGGACCGGCACCAGCAGCCACGCCCCGGTCCGGCACCTCCTGGTACCGCCAACATCCACCGGGACCGGTCTCCCTGGCAACTCCCCGGTACCTCTCCCAGTCCGACACGGACGCGGTACTGTGAATATGTACCGGCACCGGGACCAGCAGTGCCCGGGCAGTGGATCTGCATCCCCGGCAACAGCATCCCTGGCACCGGCACCGACCAACACTTCTGGCATCCATCGGCACCGCCCCTGGCACCGGCAGCTCCGGCCCAATCCGGCTCCCCGCTAAACCCCACCCAGCCCGGCACCGCCCCAGGACCGGCACCAGCGGCACCGGTTGCCCCCCGCAGCCGGCTCCAGCAGCATCCATCGGTACCGGCACCGGTACCGGTATCGGCTGGGCACGCGGGGCCCGTGCACACGGGGCAGCTCTCACACACGCGCGTGCCCGGGGCCACCACGCAGCTCCTGTCTGTGGCCACGAGCGGCTCTTGCACACGCGTGTGCCCGTGTTGGTGGCAGCTGCTGCCCAGGTGTGTCCCTGCCCACCAAGCACTGCGTGTAAGCCTTGCACACGCGTGTGTCCGTGTGCACGGCCGCCCCTTTTCACACGTGTCCCTGCCCACAGAGGAGCCCTTGCACACACTCACATCCCTGTCCACCAGGCAGCTCTTGCACACTTGTGTGCCCAAGTGTGTGACAGCTCATGCTTACGTGTGCTCCTGCACACACAGAGCAGCTCTTGCACACCTGTGGCAGTGTGAGAGGCTGCTCCTGCTCAGGTGGGGCTCCCTGCCCTCAGAGCAGCTCTTGCACACGCATGTGAAGAGCACACAGGGCAGCTCTTGCACACACACGTTACCTGTGGTCTAGCAGGCGGTTTGCACACCCGTGTTCCTGCCCAGAGCACAGCTCCTGCACACACACGTGTGTGTTTGTGGCAGCCCCTCGTCACTCGTGTGTCTGTGCACACTTTGTGTGACTTTTGCACACTTACACTTCTCTGTCCCCCAGGCAGCTCTTACACACACACACACACACACACACACACACAGAGTCACACTCACACACACACCTGTGTCCATAAAGCAGATCTTACACACACGCATACCCACACAGACTGAGCAGCTCTTGCACGTGCGTGTGTGCAAGTTTGTGGAAGCCCCCGTCCATGTGTGTGCGTGTGAACACAGAGGAGTCCCTGCTTGTGTGTCACTGCCCAGGGTACAGCTCTTGCACACGCGTGTGCCCCTGTGTGGCAGCTCCTGCCCATGTGTGTCCCTGCTCTGCCTCACACACGCTGCACAAACTCACAGAGCAGCTCTTGCACACGTGTGTGCCCATAAAGCACCTCTTGCACACGCACCAGCCCACAGAGCACACACATTCCTATAAAGCACCTCTTGCACACGTGTGTGCCCACAGAGCAGCTCTTGCACATGCATGTGCCCACAAAGCACCTCTTGCACACCTGTGTGCCCACAGAGCTCTTCCACAACTGTGTGCCCATAAAGTAGCTCTTGCACATGCACATGCCCAGAGCACCTCTTGCACACCTGTGTGCCTGCAGAGCAGTTCTTGCACACGCATATGTCCATGCAGCTGCTCTTGCACACACACGTGCCTATAAAGCAGCTCTTGCACACCTGTGGGCCCACAGAGCATCTCTTGCACACGCACGTGCCCAGAGAGCCGCTCTTGCACACGCACGTGCCCACGCGCGTGTCGCCCGTGTCCCCTCGCCCCGCCCCTGCCCACGTGGCCTCCGGGACCCCGCCCCCCGCAGCCGCGCGCAGTCCCCGCCAGGGGGCGATAACGCTCGGGAGCCCCTTCCGGCGCGGGGCCTGCCGGGAGATGTAGTTCCGCCCCGCTCCCCCCGGTGCCGGTCCCGGTGCGGCGGAGGCAGCGCAGAGGAGGCTCACAGCCCCTTTATTGACGTGGCGGGAGAAAAAGCGGGCGGCGGGACCCGGCGGGGTTCGGCCTTCCCCGCGGATCCAGCGCTGCGCATTCCCTGCCCGCAGCTCAGGCCTCCGGCGGGGCCGGCGCGGGCCTGTGAAGAGAAGGGGGGGCCGATGGGGTGAGGGTGGGGTCCGCACAACTTCCCCCTGCAGCTCCCCCCGTCCCCTGCTCTGGATCTCCACCTGACCACTCCCTCCTTTCTCCTCTCCCGCCCTGTTCTGGCCCCTCATCTCTCCTGGCTCCCCTCTGGGCTCTGCAGGCCCCCATGGTGGCAGCCCACATCGCCCCCTGAGCTGCCACAAACCCCCCTGGAGCTCGCAGCCCTGTCCCGTGGGGACGGGACCCGCAGGCTGTGCTCACCTGGCAGGAATCACGGTGACATAGGGGTGCCCAGCGGGGGTCTCGCTGCGGGCCAGCGAAGGGCCCGGGGGGTCCGAGGGCAGCGGCCGCTGCGGTGGGGGAGGCTTGGCCGGACCTGGGGGCTGCAAGGGCACGGGGCTGTCACGGCTCGGCCATGGGCTGACCCCCGGTGGGATCGGGGGTGGGAATTGGCCTCGTGCCCCACACGCAGGTGCTGCTGCCGTTACCTGAGTGCTCTGCAGCACAGGGTCCGCAGGCAGCGGGCGTGTGGGGGGGGGTGGCCTGTCCGAGGGGGGGGCCTGGGCAGAGAGAGAGGGACAGTGACACGGCAGGGGGACAGGGGGATCTGGGGACACCCGTGTCACAGAAGTCCCCAAGAGCTGGAGCGCAGCCAGACATGCAGCGGGTCCCGGGTGGGCTGAGGGACCACCCCCCACCTGGGCATTACCTTGGGCACAGGGTCCGGCGGGAGAGGCCGGGAGGGCGGATCAGGCCGGGCTGAGCCGAGGGCAGCCGGCTGCGGAGAGAGGGAGAGGGGGGACAAGCCATGCAGCATGCGGAGACCCCCCTCCCGCCAGGCAGAGACAGAAACCCCCCTCTCAGTGCACAGCTCTGGGGCCCAGCCCTGGCTGGGATGGGCAACAATCCCAGCGAGCAGCAGTTGTGCCAAGTGGCTGTGCCAGGCTGCTCCGGGTGCCAAGGAGTGGGATCCCACACGTGGGATGCTCTGAATCGGCACCCACTGCCCCCAGCACCCTCATCCTCACCTTGCTGCCATGCATGACCTGCAGCTCCGTGGCCTGACGCCACTGCGGGGGCCGGGGACGCGCAGGGGGACCTTGGTTGCTGCCCGAGCAGGGCTCTGGCTGCGAGATCCTGCAGGGAAGACGCGGGATGAGACCCTGCTCGCTCTGGGCACTCGGGGGACCCCGCACGGCGACCGAGCAACACCGACACCGACACCAGCAGAAGCCCAAGAGAAACGAACCCCTCGGCGCTGGAAGATGCGACACCCTGCACCCCGGGGCTGCCCCACACCCCACGGGCACTGCCAGGGGAAGAGCGCAGCACCGGAGGCCTTGCGAAGCAGGATGGCTCGGGGACAGCCCCACGCCCGGGCGCCGGCGGTGACGTTACCCACTCCAGCCGTCTGCGGCTCCGGGACCCAGGAACCGCACCCGGGTCTCAGCACTGTGGGGAGAAGAGTGGGGGGCTCAGCCCGGGACTGGGGGGCAGTGGTGAGAGGAGCCGCGGGGATATGGGGCGGCGATGCATGGCAGGGCTGGGACCTGCGCTGGGGATGCGCGCACACGCACACACACACACATACACAGGGACGGTCACTCTGCGGGGACACTGCACAGTGCTCAGGCAGCCACCACAGGGAACAAATGTGTGTGTGTGTGCACATGCACGCTCCCTGCTGCTACACACGCACACACGCACATGCTCACGTGTAGGCGGCTCCAGTGCCTGCCATGGAACACACATACAGAGCTGTGTGTGCCACCTGTGTGTGTCACAGCACACACATGCAGAGCTGTGTGTGCCACCTGTGTGTCATAGCACACATGTGCAGAGCTGTACATGCCACCTGCGTGTCACGGCACACGCATGCAGGGCTGTGCATGCCACCTGCGTGTCACAGCACACATGTGCAGAGCTGTACATGCCACCTGCGTGTCACGGCACACGCATGCACGGCTGTGCGTGCCACCTGTGTGTGACAGCACACACATGCAGAGTGGAGTGTGCCATCTACATGACACGGCACACACATGCAGAGGGGTGTGTGCCACCTGCGTGTCACACCACACATGTAGAGGTGGGTGTGGCACCGGTGTGTCACAGCACACACATGCGGAGGTGAGCGTAGCACCCACGTGCCACCGATGTGCCTCAGCACACGCATGCAGAGGCGAGCGTGCCAACACTTACGTGCCCCCCACATACCCCCAATGTGCCCCCCACATGCCCCCCCATCCCTGGTACCTGTACTGGCAGGAGGAGCCCTTGCCAAGCTGGCAGAGGCGCTTGTGCAGGCCGGCACGGCGGGCTCGGCACAGCCCCAGTGCCAGCGCCAGCCCCAGCAGCGCGCTCAGCAGCAGGGCCGTGGGCAGGGCGCTTCCCCCTGCGGGAGAGCAGCACGTCAGCCCCCGCCGTGCCCATCACCCCCCCGACACCCGCACAAAGCCCCATTCTCTGCGCTCGCCTTGTCCCTCACCTCGCTCAAGGCCGGCAGGGCCGCTGTCCTGGCTGCCCCCCACTCCGGGGCTGTCGCAGGCCGGGGGGGCCCAGCCCCGCTCACAGTGGCAGTGCCCGTGATTGTTGCACACCTGGGTAGGTGACACCGACTGAGCTCAGCCCCTGAGGGGCAGGTCCCCACTGCCAGCATCTGCTCCCCAGCCCCGCGCTCACCCCGTGTCCGTGGCATTTGTTCTGGCACTGCTGGTCACTCAGCACGGAGATGTCCTGGCACCGGTGCTGGAGGCACATCTGTGGGGGATGGCGTGTGAGCACTGAGAGACCCCTCCTGGTCCCTCCCCTGCTGCCTCACTGCTCACCTTCCCGGGGCCACAGGTGGTGCCAGGCAGCACCATGGCCGCATCGGTCACGTCCTCGTCCCCAGGCAGCGGGGTCCCCTGGCAGGACCCTTCTGGTCTCTCCCCATGGGTGCTGCTGCGCTGGCACTGCAGCATCCCACAGCTGGTGTCCCTGCAGGGACAGAGGGGTCAGGGCAAGGAGCACGGCAGGGGGGACATGGAGAAGGATGGGAACGTCACTCACTGCTGGGTGCAAGTGACATAGGAGCCGTTGGGGAGCTGCCCGCAGTGCCCACGTTCGTCCCCTCTTGTGTTCAGAGCAGCCATGCAGGAGCTGGAGACAGGACTGGCACCTGCAGTGGGGGCAGAGACCCTCAGCAATCCTACCAAGCCCCCAGCACCCCAGCCTGGCCCTGCTCTACCTGGCCCCAGCAGCTGCTGGCACTGCCCCTCGTAGGTGGCACAGGCCCCGCTGTAGCAGCGTGCCCGCCCGCCGGCACAGGGCTGCCCGTCCTGCAGGAACGTGTCAGGGGGGCAGCGCGGTGAGACCCCGTCACAGAACTCGGGCAGGTCGCACTCGCCCAGCAGCTCCCGACACACGTGTCCAGCACGGCGCAGCTGTGGGGGGACGTGGTCACATAAACTGGGTGAATGGGGGGGATCACACATGGGCACATGGCATGGGTGCCCATCCCCACACACCTGGCAGTCCTGGCAGCAGGTGTCCTTGCTGGCACACACGGCCCCTGGCATCAGCTGGCAGGAGCTGCTGTTGCAGCAAGGATCGGTGCACTCCTGCAGTGGAGGGGCTGCAGTCAGCAGGTGCCACCAGCACCCACCACTGGGCACTGGAAACCTCCTTGCCAGCCCCAGACACCCCTGAGCAGAGCCAGGGAGAAATGGGGTGGCTTCAGGGCCTTAGGCCTGCCAAGAGCCCCCCGTACCACACTGAGGCCGCAGTCGCATTCCTCGCCCAGCTCTACGAAGTGGTTCCCACAGGTGGGGCTCCCAGTCAGGAGCTGGGGCTCGGGGACGTTGGAGAGGCACCAACCCTGGCCCTGCTGCAAGCTCTGCTCCAGGTCCTGCCGGCTGCAGTTGCTGAAGCTCAAGCCAGGTGTCAACCTGCAGAGCCAGGAAGGGGCCCATGAGGTGAGGAAGGGGCTTTCCCCCAGCCCCCGAAGGCCTGCCCGCTGCCCTCACCCCGTAGGCGGTGCCATGATGCAGCCGCGGTCGTGCCGGAGGTCGCCACAGTCGCAGAGGCGCCCGGCGCTGTCGTGGCGCATGCCCAGGTTGTGCCCCAGCTGATGGGCCACAGTGGAGGCCATGACGAGGACGCTGACAGAGTGGTCCTGTGGGACAGGAGGGTCAGGGCGGGCAGGTGGTGGGAGGATGGCGTGGGGGGACAGAGGAACTGACCTTGCTGACCCCCCCGGAGCGTGTGGGGGAACACATAGAGGCTTGAGTCGACATCCCTACTGAGACATCAACAAAGTGGGCGCCCCTGGGGAGAGAGCAGAGAGGGTTGGGGGGCTGTTGAGGCCTCATCCCCCTGTCCCCACCCTGTCCCCCACTCACGTCAGGAGCTGGGCATTGTCGTGGGGCAGCTGGGGCAGCAGCTCCTCCTGACGCCAGCGCAGGAACCGCTCCAGCACGGCCCGGGCGCTGCTGCCCACCGCGATCTTGTCACCCTCGCTCCAGACCTCCACTGCCAGCAGGGCCACCCGCACTCCCAGGGGACGGAAAAACTGGGGGGGCACAGAGGGGTCAGAGCTCCCCCAGCACTGCAGCAGCAAGAGCACGGCCGGGCACTGGGCTGGGATGGACCAACCCGACGGTGACTCACCACATCCACCTGGTTGGCAATTTCCAGGGTCCGGGTGCGAACACGCTGTAGGCTGGGGTAATTCTGGAACTGGAGAAACAGAAAGTTAAGGTGATTTGTTTGTTGTTGTTGTTTTGTGTTGTAGTTAAAACTTTGTTTTGGAATGTGGGGGGAGTAAGTACAGTTTTTGATAACAGACTTGGTGGTTTTTTTTACTTACTTTTATTTTTAGATGAAGTTTTAAGGATATAAAACTTATTTTTGGGTTAGGTGGACGAATGGGGATATAATTTAATATCACACTCACTTTAGGACATTTTACTTTTTATTTTTATATTGACAACTTACTGTTAAAACTAACATTCTAACTCTGCACACATATACACACATAAAAATTTCTCTTTCGTTTTACCTCAAAAAAAAAAAAAGGGCTCAGAGGGGTGGCTGTGGGAAGGGCAGCCCCTCTTCTGGGGACACCACCCAGCACTCACCGCAGCGTGGTCCACCACCATCACCAGCTCCACAAAGCGCTGCTCTGCTGCTTCCCGCTTGTCCTGGGGACAGAGAAGGGTCAGAGTGCTGGGACAGGGACACTCTGTGGGGAAAGACCCCCGGGTGACCTACCCTCTGCGGCCAGAGGGGCTCTGCTGTCTCTGCCCCGGGGCGTGGGCCCTGCCCACAGCTCTGCGGCTCCAGCTGGACCACCCGAAGGTGGGATGCCACGTGTTGCCCTTGGGGGCTGCTGGTGTCCGGCTCCAGCGTGTAGCTCCTGCTGTCCGACAGCCAGAGGCGGCCGCTGGGGAAGGACAGAGGAGCTGGTACATGGAGCCTGTCCCATCAGCAGCACAGTGGGAGGGGGCTCACAGAGCACTGGGCTCAGGGGCTCACCTGAGTCCAGCGCAGGCACAGAGGTTGGCCCAGGAGCCAGGGAAGCCTTGTACTGTCCCCTGATAGCAGCAGTGCTCCTGCAGCAGAGAAGGGGGCTCAGGATCCAGCCTCAGGCTGGGGTGTCCCTGGGGAACAGGGACAGCTTGGGGACAGCACAGGTGACAGCCAGGCCTGAGCCCATACCTGCTCGCTGGGCTCCTGGATCACCCGTGTGCCGTCAGGCAGGTAATAGAGCAGTGCCCCGGTGCCCTGCACCAGCTCCCTGCCAGAGACTCGTGTCACCCCACAGCAGGGACACCCAGCTCACCCTGCCCTCAGCACAGCCTGCCAGGAAGGGAGGACCCACCACCTCCCACCCTGCACCCTGGAGCCCCCACCCCACCTGTGTCATGGATGGAGACAGGGAATAAGGGACCCCCACTCCACCACGGATAGAGACAGAGCCCAGGGTCCCAGGAGGATCCCCACCCTGCATGGCTCCAGGAGCTCCATCCCACGCCCTGCTGTCGCTCCCAGAACCACAGGCTCACCAGTTTTGCTCCAGCTCCAGCAGCAGCCGCATCCCCTCCAGCTCCAGCAGGACTCTCAGACGGGCGGGGAACCCCCCCTGCCACAGGCCGTGGTTTAGGGGGCACCCCTGACCCAGGCTGCCCCACGCCCTCGCACCCCCCGGAGCACGGTGACCCCCGCGGCGGCCGGGGACACGCCTGGCCCCGGCGCGTGCCCGGAGGGAGAGGTTCGGAAGGGATGCCCTGCCCACCCCGCAGGAAGCGTCCCTCCCTCCCGCGATCATTGTGTAGGGAAAGGGGGGTTGGACCGAGCGGGGCCCCCACCCCGTTCCCCCCGCTCTTCCTGCCCGGTGCAGCGCGGCGGAAACATTGGAGTGACTCCCGACGGCCGCGGGGTGGGCTGGGCCCTTCCGCCCCAGCCGGGAGGGGCGCAGGGTGGGTACCCCGACCCAGAAAGGTCCCTCTCAGCATCAGGAGGGAAAAGGCGATTTGCTGAGGGCTCCCCTCCCCACTGCTTCTGGGACGCCAGGGGCTCTGGGTGCTGGAAACCTCAGGGATGTGGCACCAGCACACCGCATGTCCTGCGCTGAAAAGAGGGCAGGGGGAGGTGGCAGGGTGCAGGCAGCCCCCACGGCACTGTCACAAACGTGGGGGACCCCAGGAATGTGGGCAGGGGCTCACCTGGGTCGCTTCTGCCAAGCTGAGTGTCTGGTTATCCCACAGAACCCACGGGGTCACAGACCAGGAGTGTCCTAATTCTTCACTGTGCTGCTGCGAGCTGTCACCTGCACAGGGCCGTGTCAGCACTGCGTCACTCCTCACATCCCAGACCCCCAGGGTCACCCATCACACCCTGGACTGCCAGCCTGCACCCTGGACCCTCCTGGTCACCCATCGGAATCTGGTCACCCGTCACATTACAGCCCCCTGCCGTCACCCACTGCTGCCCGTCTGGGCATTAACCGGGACCCCCACAATGACTTCACAGCAGCCAAGGGCACGGGTCCCAGCAGAGCTCGTGGGGAACCCCCCTGTTCGGGGGGTGCAGGAGGACGGGATGGGCTCCTCGGCCAAGCCTTGCATCACCTCGGCCGGCTGCCCAGTACAACCAGCACGGAGACTGGGCAGGGCTGGGAGCCCGGCTCGGCTGACTCCGACCCACCGCTCCCGACAGCTTTTGGGGAACCCCTGCCCATGGAGTCCCTTTTTGGGGGATGACGGAGGGGGTTTGGAGGGGGCACACAAACCCTGCTCCCCCGGCCCCGCCAGCCCGGGGAGCGCCGGGTCCCGGCGGCTGGACAGAACCGCACCGAGCATCCCGGGGAGGGACCCCCGAGCATCCCGGGGAGGGACCCCGGAGCATCCCGGGGAGGAACCCCCGCGCGTCCCGGGGGCGCACCGAGCGTACCGGGAGGACACACCGGACATCCTAGGGAGGGGGCAACAAGCTTCCAGATGAGGCTACGACTCCCGATCCCATCCCGGTCCTCCCGGGCCGCTCCCCGTGGGTATCCCCGCGATGCCCCGGTCCGCGGTCACCACCGACGCCCCCACTCGGGACCCCAGTTCCCCGCTCACCTGCAGCGCTGGTGTCAGCGGCGAGCAGCAGCCCCGCGGCGAGCAGCAGCCGCGGCCCCATGGCCCCCATGGCCCCCCCGGGCCGCGCCGCCCCGCCGTGGCCGCCCCCGCCGGTTCCCGTCGCGCATGGCCCCGGCCCCGCCACCGGCACCGACCCCGCCCGGCCCGGCCCGGGGGCGGAACTTCCCTGCCAGCCCCGTGGCCCCGTTCCGCTCCCCCGGCACCGCCCAGCCCGGGGCGGAGCGGGGGCGGCTCCCTGTGCGCCGGGAGGGTCTGGTGCTGGCCGGGGTACCGCTGCTGAGAGCCCGGTGGTGCTGCTGCGGGAGGGTCCCCTGCCCATCCCGAGACCCCTGCCCTCATCACCCCCTAGAGTGGAGACCCCCACCTTCACCTCCCTGGAGAGCAGAGGCACTCACCTTCACCATCCCATGCTCTAGAGACCCCTCCTTCATCATCCTGTACACTGAAGACCCCCATCCTCACCACCCCGGCGGGCAGAGCCCCCTGCCGCCATCCCCCAGGGCAGAAGAGACCCCCATGTTACAGCAGAGACACTCCATCACCATCCTGTACTCCAGACCCCCATGCCTTTATCTCCTCATGCAATGGAGACCCCCACCTTCATCATCCCAGACAGCAGAGACCCCAACCCTCATCACACAGCCACCACACAGCCCCACCTTCACCCGTTCACACACAGAAGACCCCCCACTTCCCCCACACCCCCTTTCAATGCCCTGCCAGATGCACCCCTCAGACCCCACTTCATTCATTGCTGGGGCTCCCTCCTTGCTGCTGTCTTGGAGGAGGCTGGGGTCTGCAGGACCACCCTCAAAACATAAGCTCCCACTCCCCTCCAGCACCGCTTGCAGCCCGAGACACCGCAGGAGTCCTGCTCCATCCCATTCTCTGTTACTGGGTGCAGGAAGATGATCCAAGCAAGGCTTGATGGCCATCCCATCTGGGTCACCAAAATGTTCTCCTGAAATGGGTCCTTCCCCTGTTTGTGCAAGAGGCCAATCCCACCCAGAGCTGAGGGATCCGATTTGTTTTCAGTTCTGTGCCAGGGTCAATCCCCAGTGCAACCCCCAGCGAGCAAAGTGTTCACTATTTCTACACTTTAGCAAACAAGTATTAAACATTCATGTTCTGCAAGTTACACAGTTCCTCATTAATTAGTATTAATTAGTATTTTCTTTTCTATTGGTTAAATGATTCTCTTGCTTCTCATGCTAATTAGGCTGCATGCTCAGTTTTCTCCTTTTGGGTCAGTGGGTTTCTTGACTCAGTGGTCATGATCTTCTCTTGCTGCAATTACCCACTTTGCCCTTTTGGCTGGTGGCCGTCCTTGTTTGTTCCTCTCCATCTCGTGGTTGTGTGGCCAATGTCCCTGCTCTGTGTGTTCAGTGTTCCACGGGCTCTGGTTCCCACTGATGGATTGGCTCAAGTTTCTTCTCTCTGCAAGAGCTGAGCCTTATTAAAGCTGCAATTACTGACACGTAATTACACAGAATTTCTCTGCTAGGAAGATGAACATCAGGGTGAGCAGCACCCGCTGCAGCAGAGTGCAACTGAAACCGCTGAAGTGTTCTGAAAGCAACGGAAACTGACAACGGTGGGACCCCTGCAAGCGGTTGGAAACTGCTCCCTCAGTCTGTGGTTATCCACAGAGAGGGACCAGCAGGAACCTCAGCATGAGGCTGGTCTCGCGGCTGGGCAGAGCCCTGCGAGCCTGGAGGGGCCGGTGCAAGAAGCGGGCTCTGTCGCCAGGGACCAAGCGCCGGCCAGAGGATCCGAACAAGGCCCAGGAGTTCGCCCGCAGCCTTGGTGGCCTCACCCTGGGCCTGGCTCTGGCCAGCATTTATGGGGCTCTGGTGCTGCTGGTGCAGGGCCACAATGTCTGGTACTGCCTGAGCATTACCATCACCCTGGGAGCGGGGCTGGGGCTGGGCATGGCCTTCTCCACCAAGACACGGAGGATTGTGCTGCTGGCACTGCCACACTTCTTCACCAGTAAGCAGCCACGGGTCTTGCGCTGGGAGCTGGGGGTGCCAGGGGATGCCGGCTCCTGGCTGAGCCCCAGGACTGCCCTGTTTTTGCAGAAGAGGGGAAGATGATGATCATGATGCTGGTGCTGTGCCTGACCATGCAAGGCCCTGGCACCAATCTCCTGCACAACATCTCCCAGGTCGCCAAGGCGCTGTCATGTGGGGCTGAACTGGCCCAAAACCAGACGGCCGAGCGGCTGCAACGCGCCAAGGAGCCGCTGCTGAGTGAGCTGGGGGCTGGGGGAAAGTGCAGGGACTAGAGAGGCCCTTCCTGGGAGAGCCACAGACACCTCAGGCTACCCTCACTCTTTGGGGTATGCTCAGGTGTCCCCTCTCTCTGCAGACGTGCAGAAGAAGATCAAGGAGCTTGGCCAGAACGCCAAGGTGGTGGGTGACCGAGTCCGTAAGTTTGTCCGCTCCATCACAGACTCCACCAGACACGTTGGTGAGTGGGGTCCCCGGGGGTGTCCCCACCCCCAGCACCCCCCACCCTCCTTTCAGTCCATCCCCATCTCCAATGCCCGCTCCCTGCCCACAGCCCGAGCCCTGCGCAACGTCTGGCTGTGGCTGGCGAGGGCTGGTAACATCTGTAACCGCGAGCTGGGGTCACCCCAGAGCAGCTGCTTTCGCTACATGGACAAAGCCAAGGACAGATGTGAGCGTGCCCTCCCCCTCTTCTTCCACGTCTGCTATGTTGTCCACAGCTTCAAGGTCCTCTGCCACGTAACCGGTGCTTGTGAGTGCCTGTCCCTCTGCCACAGGGGGCTAATGGGGTGATGGGGCAGATCTGTCCCCATCATGGGGACCCAGCCCTAGAAGAGATCCCCTTTTCTGCAGTTGCTGCCATGTTCTGCTCCATCCCTCAGTACATCCAGAAATTCATCCGGATCAGTGTCACAGCCCGTGAGTATCCCAGTCCCATGAGGGGGTGGGGGGTCCTTCTCTGCGCCCCTTCTCTGGTTCTCGCCGCAGTGCACGGCACCTCTTGTCACCTCTGCAGCCCTCACAGATGCCCTGAATCGTGTCCGTGCTGAGTTTGAGTTCAACATCTCGGTCGTGCACCACTTCAGCGTCAACCTCAATGCCAGCAAGAGCCTGGGGGAGGTGTCTGCCGACATGATGGAGGCTGTGCAGCAGCACATGGAGCCCTACTACCATGTCCTGGAGCTCTTCTCCTACATGTCCATCTTGGCCATCCTCTACTTGTGCTACCAGTGAGTTGTGCTCCGGTGACCCGTGGGGGCCCTGGCGTGCAGGTGCTCATCTTCCACGCTGTGCCCCCAGAGCGATGCGGTACCAGCGCCGCTACCTGCGGGACGACACCTTTGACAACATTTACATCACACGGCGCTTTGTGGAGCTGGACCTGCGGTGTGCAGAGGAGGGCAGACCCACCGTGCTGCCCCTGTCGGCGCGGGAGAGGGGCCGTTACATCCCCCCAGGTCAGCCCTTCCCACCAGGGTATCCCCCAGCCCAGCCCTGAGCCCCCTGAGCCACCTCATGGTGCTCCCGTGGCCATCCAGGTGCGCTGTGGTTGTCAAAGAGGGAGCGCCGCCAGTACGGGCTGCAGCTGTTCGGGTTCCTGCGGCACGTGCTGCTGGGGCTCAGCATCATCCTGGCCGACTACAGCATCTTCTGGCTGCTTGACCTGTTCCGGCACCAGCTGAGTGCAGAGATCATTGCCAGGGGTGAGCAGCACCCTTGGGTGCTCTGCTGGCTGGGGCTCAGGGCTGTGGGATGGCCCCAGATCTGAGCCGCTCACCCACAGCACCATCGACAATGAACATCAGTGTCAACGGGACGGGCTACACCAGTGAGATCTTCCAGGATCTGGTGTCTGCCTTCAACACGCTGCAGGAGGGCAAGGTCTCGGTGCTGTCCCAGGTCTGCCTCATCGAGCCCGTGGAGCCCAACCACAGCACCTACGTCACCATAGGTGTGCAGAACGGGGGTGCTGCAGCCTCAACAACTCAGGTGGGTGAGGGGATATAGGGTGGTGCCACACCTACATAACTCGTTTTCTTCCCACCAGGAATCCTGTACGGTGTCTGGCTCTTCATCTGCATCTTCGGTTCCTACATGGCGCGCCTGCGCCGGGCAGTGTGTGCCGCCTACTTCCCATCCCGTGAGCAGGTGAGAAGCCCCCTGTGTGTGTGTGTGTGTGTGTCCCTCTACACTCTCTCAGCCACCAGCTGCCCTCACCCTATCCCCTCCATGCCAGGAGCGCGTGGCCTTCCTCCACAATATCATCCGGGCACGGCGGGAATGGCTGATATTTGCCCTGCGCCAAGCTGGCACCCAGAACTTGGCTGACACTGGGAAAAGCAGGTTCTTCCTCATCCTCATCTCCAGGTAAGCTCTTCCAGGGGATGGAAAAGGGCAGCATCATCCCCAGGGGTCTGTGGCAAGGACCCCGGGTTTGACATTGCCCCATGGATCATTTGCTCTGTGCTTGCAGGTTCCCTCTCCTTGTCCGCCTCGCTCGTTGCTTGGGCATCCAGCACAAACACTGCCTGGTCTGTGGGACTGCAGAGCAGCTGGGTCTCAGCGCCTGCATCACACCTGGCTGCAAAGGTAGGAGCACGCACAGCTTGGGGACCCCTCCCCAGAGGATCCCACGTTTGCCCTGACAGGCCCATTTTCCGCAGGGTTGTATTGCAGAGAGTGCTACAGAGCCCTGAACAACACCTGCTCTGTCTGCATGGCCCCCTTGAGCTACCCGGCCCCTGGGGATGAGGAGATGTGAGCAGAGGGGTGCTGGGAGCCCAGCCAAGCCTGGGGGGCTGCAGTTCACCCTTGCCCTCTCTGCCCCTGCAGGGACTCCAGTGATGAGGAGACACCAGAGCTGTGGCTGGGTGCTGTGCGGGCGCTGCGGGGCCAGGAGCGAGGGCGGCAGCTGCTGCAGCGCATCAAGGACATGATAAAGGGCCAGAGACTCCCCTCCAGAACGGCCACCCTGCTGCAGGACCAGCTGGAGGAGGAGGAGAGCGCGGGGATGCTCTCCAGGTGAGGGCTGCCTGTGGGGATGGCAATGTCCTCCTTCCCTTCCAGCCCTGGGAATGCTGGTCCCCAACACTTGTCTCCCCACTGCCAGACACAGCTCTGACCACAAGGAGCAAGCTGAGAGAAGGGACAGAGAGCTGCAGGAGGTGGTGGTCCTGCAGACACCCAGACATGTTCCCTCTTCACTGGAGCATCCCACTGGCATCAATTCTGGGGTAGAATCACGCCGTCCTCAGAAACCCCCCAACACAAGTGAGCTCTGCTCCCACTCCCCTCCCAGCCAGGCTGCCCGTGGGCAGTGGGAGCAAGCAGGGCTGACACCTCCCTCCCTCCCCACCCAGTCCTGAAGCGAGTGGTGGTCTCGGTCCTGCCCGGCCCGTGCAGCCGGTTCCTCTGGAGCCGGCCAGACGAGTATCGTGGAAGAAAGGCGCTGCTGGGCGCTGGCTTCGGGATGCTCCTTGGCCTCGGTGAGTGTGTCCCAGTGCTTTGCACAGCATGGGGCTGGTGGTGCTGGAAGCTCAGGACATATTGTTGGGTGTTGCAGGGCTCTGCCACCTCCTCATCATGCCTCTGGACCTGCCAGAGACACAGAGGGTGAAGCTTACCTGGGGGCTGACAGGTGAGGAGGGGACTGAGGTGATGGGGACCATCAGGAGCCCCAGGGGGTTCTCTGTGGGACCATGGGGTCATCTCTCTGCTCTTCACAGTGGTCACTGCCTTGGGCTGGGCCACATCCCCCCAGTTCCGCTGTGCCAACATGCTCATGGTCCCCAAGTTCCTGGGAAAGGAGGGTCGGCTCTATGTTGTCTCCTTTGTCTTTGCTGCCATCTACAACGGTAGGGTCCCCCCATATCCCCGAGTCCCCCAGTGGGGTTCTGGGAGCTGGTGGGCTCTGAGCCACCCCTGCTGCCACCAGGGCCTGGGGCCAACCTCTGGTACAACCTGATGGAGACAAAGCGCTCGATGGACTGCGTGGTGGAGCTACAGGTCAACCACACACAACACCTCTGGCAGGCATCGACAACCCCCCTGCGCCAAGTCATGGAAGAGCTGGTGGTGAGGAGGGGTCTGGGGCAGTGGGTGCTGGGGGGGCCGGGGGAGCAGGACCAAGCCTCTGCCTGTGTCTGCCTGCCCTGGCAGAGGAGCGCAGAGACCCTCAACACTGAGATGCAGAACATCTCGCGCGCCTTCGTGGAGCTGAACGAGCAGGTGGCCAGCGAGGAGGGCTACGACCTGCGGCAGCGCCCAGACACGGGCACGCAGTCGGCCCCCAGCACCCAGGAGCTCTATGAAACAAAGACCAAACTTCGCTGTGAAGGTGAGTGGGGTGGACAGGGACTGCCCCAGAGGCCACAGCTGTCCCCACAGGGAGCCCCGGTTGAGGGCTGGGCCGGTGGGGCTGGGGCTGCACAGGCAGCTGAGGGCTCCTGTGATCCACCCAGCTGTGATCGAGAGGGGCCTGCAGCACTGCACAGACCATTTCCAGAACATGTACAAGAAATGCAAAGAAAAAGTGACCGTGCCCCTCGTCAGCCACCTCATCTGCCTGCCCATGCAGTTTGGGTTCCTCTGCCACTCGGTCAAACGTAGGTGACCCTGACCCTGTGCTCCCTTGGAGGGCAGATCCAGTTCTGCCCCTGCAGCCCCTGGCACAGCAGCCACAGCAGTTTCCATCTCTGCAGTCATGAGCCACTGGTGCGAGAACAGGATCCCTGTGGATGGGAACTTCGGGAAGATGTATGACCAGGTGAACAGCTCCGTCAACAGCCTCAGACAGGAGTTCAGCGCCAGCATTTCCTACCAGGTGAGTGCCTGGGCATCCTGTGGGTGCCTGTGCCCATGGCCAGCTCCTGCTCTGTCCCATGGCCCCTCTGCCGCAGGAGGAGCACCATAAGATGCTGGTGGGCACCGAGATAGCGGAGCAGCTGCGGCAGGAGGTGACCTCGCAGCTGCAGAGGGAAGGCGCCCGCCTGGGCCTGGCTGTCTCCTTCTTCCGCCTGCTGCTGTCCTTCACCTTCCTCTTCGTCTTCTTCTCGTGAGCCTTGCGATGGTCAGGGGGTGGGGGTGACACCCCTGTGCCAGCTGCGGGGCACGGAGGGGTGGGGTCCTTCTTTGGCAGCAGGTCTAGAGGGGGACATGAAGACAAGGGAGGAGTCCTGGGGGTTGCACCCAGTGCCTCCTTCACCCCAGGGCTATCCTCTCTCACCAGGGCTTTCCTCTACACCCATCAATACCTTCACAACCTCGGCTTCGACAACTGCTACATCACCACCTATTTCCGCCAAATCGATGCCCGGCGTAGGGAGCAGGTTGGGCAGGAGGAAAGGGGTGGGGGGGCAGCCCTGGGTGTCCCAGGGGCTGCACTGAGACACCCTCTGCCCCCCACCCAGAACAAGCAGACGCTGCTGCCCCTGCTCCGGGAGGAGATCTCGTCTTTCATTTTCCCGTGCAAACCGGCCCTGCAGCGGCCTGAGCTGCAGCACATGGTGAGGGGCTGGGGGTAACCAGGGGCGTCAGAGCCCGGGGACAGCAGGCAGTGACGGCTCCCCTGCTCCCTGCAGGTGCTGGAGCTGCTCAGGTACATCCCAGTCCTGCTCTTCCTCCTCTTTGTCTGTGGCCTGGACCACTTCATCTTCAGCATTCTCAGCATCATCCAGCATCATTCCTTTATTGAGTATTCCTACCAAAGTGAGCTCGTGGCCCTGGAGGGCCGGCCCATGCTCCCACCATGCCCCCCAGCAATGCAGAGGCGCCCTCAGCCCTCCCACCCCGTCCTCAGCCTCCCCACCCTCCCATCCCACAGCCAGCCACCACTTGTCCGTGAACGTGATGGGCACATCCCTGATGGCGGAGCTGCTGCGCGGCACCATCGGGGCCCTCAACGCCTCCTTCGACACCGAAGTGGAGACCTCGAATCTCGGTAAGACCCTGCCAGGGTTGGGACCTCCCCCAGCCCCACACCCGGCCGGGGGGCTGCCTCAGGGGGCTCACGGCGGTGCCGTGTCCCCAGCCTGCCTGCCGCAGCCCACCGGGATGACGAGGCAGCAGTACCTGAACACCTGCCTGCCCCTGGGCGCGCTGGCCCTGCTCTGCCTGGCCCAGGTCTACCCGTTCCGCCTGCGCCGCGCCATCGCCGCCTTCTACTTCCCCAAGGTGAGCGCTCCGAGGGCTGGGCACGGCCTGGGGGTGGCTTCTGGGCTGGGTTTTGGTCTCCAGCCACCCACCGCTGACGGTCTCTGCCGGCACAGAGGGAGAAGGCTCGGGTGCTGTTCCTGTACAACAGGCTGCTGCGGCAGAGACAGAATTTCTTGCTCCTGCAGCGCGGGCGCGTAGCCCGGCGGGCTCGGCACGCTCAGCCACCCACGCTGGTGAGTGGGGACACGGACACGGGGTGCTGGGTGGGGGTACCCACCGCCCCTGGACCCCACGGCCCTTCTGGCCGAGCCCCACAGCGGCCCGTGCTCGCCCCAGGGGACGTGGCTGTGGTGTCGCCGGCGCTGGCCCTGCCTGCGCCGCTGCCTGCGCCAGAGCTGCACCTTGTGCGGGACCCCCGAGACCCCCCAGCACCAGCCCTGCCCCAATCCCGACTGCGGCGCCTTGTACTGCGAGTCGTGCTGGAAGCTGGAGGGGGGCACCTGCCTCGCCTGCAGCCCTGCGGACCCCGACCTCGTCCAGGAGAGCAGTGAGGATGAGGAGGAGCAGGGATATGCGGGATGAAGGTACTCGGTAATAAATGTTTCAAACCCCCGTGCACGGCGTGAAGCGGGATCTGGGGGGTTGTGTCTGCCGGGGGGGCGCTGAAGGTGCGCTGGAGGATGGAGGTGGGGGGCTGGAGATGGGGAGGATGGGGGCCCTGTCCCCAGCAGCACCACTGAGGTCTCTGTCACACAGCGCACGTGGAGCTGTCCCTGCCCTGCCTGGCACTTCCCTCCCAGGGCTGGGGGCACGACAGAAACAGAGATGGGGGCGCAGAGGGGCTGTGGGGACAGGGACAGGTTTGAGTGCACTGTGAGGAGGAAGATGGGGGCATCCCGTGCCTGGGAACAGGGACATGGAGGGGTGGATGGCACCGCAAGGGATGGGCAGGGATGTGGAGGGGCTGAGCTCTGCCCAGCCTTGGATCCAGTGGTGTGGTCACTCTGTCCTGGCTGTGCTCCGGTGCTGGGATCTCCCTTTTCCCCCGAGCTGAGCCTTTTAAAGCCCCTGAGCTGTGGCCGGGCAGATCTGAGATTTCACCACCACACCCATAAACTCTCCCTTTCCCCTCGGTCAGAGATACAGACCCGCCTTGGCCAAGCCCCTCCTGCCTTTCCCAGCTGCCGAATGTTTGTGGCACTCACATTTCATCTTTCAGTCTCACACTGTTGTCTCCAGACAGGTTGCCCAGCCCTGCTCTCTGCACAGAGCAGTAAATAAATCAAATACCTCGCCCCGCGTGTGGATTGGCCTCTTGCACACTGGGTGAAAGAACCTGTTCTGGGACAACACCACCCCCCCGTGGCTCAGAGCCGGTTAAATCTCCTTCCCGGGAATTCTTCCAGCTTGGTGATTACCATGTAGTGAACAGAAGGAAGAGATGAGAGAGAAGAGAGCAAATGAGGAATTCTACGGTGACCAATAGCAACGCCAATCCTTAAGAATATAAATCCCACTAGCAACATTGCTCCTATTTGCATCAGCCATTTCCCCACCCTGTGAGCCCCAGGGGCTACAACAGCAAGACAATCCATGGTTCAGGACTCCCTCCACCAAACCAGTCCACTGGTTGTATCACCAGAACAATCCCAGTGTTTGCTCAGAACTTTTGTTCACCTTGGCTTGGGCTTCCTCTGTGGAAGTAGCAGCATTGAGGACACAGCATTCCCCACTGGTGAGGTTTAATATTCCACATGTCCCTTGTTCCTTTAATCACAAGGTGTCTAACGCTGATGCATTCTGCAATGTCATCTTCACAGCCTGCTAAACCACAGGTTTAATTCTCCAAGAGCACATCTTGTCCTGTTACTCAGAGCATTTATTTGTCAAGCTAAATTTCCCAGAGCCCATTGGTGTCTCATTATTACACTTCTGGGAGAGAAACCTGCTTCAAGCCTAAGGGCTAAAGTCATTCCAAAGGTAGAATCACAGAATCATGGACTGGTTTGGGCTGGAAGGGACCTTAAAGCTAATCTCATTCCACCCCTGTTCTTTCGCTGTGCTGCACAAGCTCTGGTCCCTGCCACAGTGCACAATGGGCACTGCCATACTGTAAGCAGGACCCAAAAGCTTTTGGGTTCCCTCCTCGTGCACGCCCTGGAGGCAGCAGTGACCCAGCACGGAGCTGGGGGTGCCCACAGTGCTCCAGGGACCCCCCAGTGTCCCCCTCGCTCCCACCACGGTGCCAGTGCTGTGTGGTTCCCTCAGCGGGGGCTCGGCCGCAGACAGTCACACACAGCACCCACACTCCACGCCAAACTCCGTTTATTCACCACCTGCGGGCCCGTGCTCAGGGACAACGACAGTCCCGGGGTACTCCAGTCCCCGCAGGGATCCTCTGTGCCCTCGTGGCCAGTCCCTCATCCGCAGGGTCCCTCAGCGGTCCTTCCTGCGCAGTGGCGGGGACGGGGGGTAGTGGCGGGCAGGTGGCACATCGTAGTGACTGGGGATGTGGCTGTTCTTGGGGGAGTCGTAGTGGCTGGGGGGGTCTCTGGTGGGGGGACCTTCTGGCCCTTCAGGACAACCCTCTGTGGGGACAAGAGAAGTATGCAAGGGGACACATTCCCCCCAGGAACAGACAGCCCCCGTCACCAATGTCCCCCTGGGGACAGACAGTCCCTGTCACCCATGTCCCCCCAGGGCAGTGCAGCCCCTGTCACCAGGGCCATGTCCCCCCAGGGCAGTGCAGCCCCTGTCACCAGGGCCATGTTCCCCTGGGGACAGACAGCCCCTGTCACCAGGGCCATGTCCCCCCAGGGCAGTGCAGCCCCTGTCACCAGGGCCATGTCCCCCCAGGGCAGTGCAGCCCCTGTCACCAGGGCCATGTGCCCCCCCCCCAAGGTTGTGCAGCCCCTGTCACCAGGGCCATGTGCCCCCCCAAGGTTGTGCAGCCCCTGTCACCAGGGCCATGTCCCCCCAGGGCCATGCAGCCCCTGTCACCGCAGCTGTTTCCTCCCCAAGGCCATGCACTCCCCATCACTGGGGTTGTGTCCCCATGGGGGAGGGCCACCAGGGCCAAGGTGTCCCCAGCCGTACCCTCCTGTGGCTCCTCGAGGAGCCCGATCTCAGCGTAGGACATCTCCCGCTGGACAGGGGATTTCATCTCCATGTAGCTGCCCTCATGGGCCTTGGTGGTGGGAGGGGGCAGCTCCTTGATGGTGGCGTAGGGGTTCTCGCTGGCCAGGGAGCTGGTGCTGGCCCCCAGCCCCTCCCAGGGGTGCTCTGGGGGAGAAGCAGTTGGGGATCCCCCCGTGGCAGGGAGCACAGGGGTGGTTGTGTCTGGCTGTCTCAGGCAAGTCCCAGCCTGAGATCCCTTTCCTATCCCATCCTTGTTCCTTCCCCACCCTAATCCAGTCCTGTTCCAACCCATCCCCATCCCACCCCTGCCTCTTCCCCATCCCAGCCCCATCTCTGTCCCTTCCACATCCCATCCCATCTCATCCTAATCCTATCCCCAGCTCCATTCCCATCCCCAACCCTTTTCCCACACCTGCCCCAGGCACAGCTTATCCCTTCCCCATCCCATCCTTATTCCTTCCCTATCCCCATCCTTCCCCATCCCATCCCTGTCTCTTCCCTGTGGTCTCCATCCCACTCCTACCTTTGCTGTCACACTTCCTCAGGCCATGGCTATAGGTGTAGCTCCGGTCCAGCTGCCTGCCTGTTAAGAGGGCAGCTTTGGGGTTCCCTCTGCTTCATCTTCCTCCCCAGCATGAAGGTTCTCCACCCCATCCCAGCGCCTTCCCAGGGGATCCTGAGCAGGGAGGGGACTCAGATGCACCCCCCACGCCACTCAGGCCAGGATCCACACCGGAGCTGCCCTCTCCTTACCCCTGGGGCCCAGGGCCGATGCCCCGAGGTGTTTCCAGTCAGGAGGCAGCGTGGCATTGCCTTCAGGGCTGTAGGGTCTCTCCATGCTAGAGAAGAGCTGGGTGCCAGACATCTGGAGCCCAGAAAGGGGAAGGGGTTGGTCTCCAAGGTGGTGGCAGTGGTGCTGTGCTGCCCCCTGCAACACTGCGCTGTCCCTGCCGTACCTTGAGGGAGCTGGCTCTGTCCTGGGGGCCGTGGGAGGGCAGCGGGCACTGGGACAGCGTGTGGTAGCTGGGGTTGGAGTAGTAGTGTGCGTGGTGGCTTGGGGGTACATCTGGAGGGACAGGAGTCAGCGTGGTCAGCAAGAGGGCCAGCAGGGCGGGGGCCACATCTCCACCATGCCAGGCTCACCTGGCACCATGTAGTCAGAGGTGTCCGTCTGTCCTGCTCTGTAGGCCACGGCCAGGTGCTGCCGCTCCTTCCCCTTCTGCCAGCGATGGTACCACAGGGTTGTGACCACCACGACCACCAGCAATAGCACCAGGGCCACCAGGCTCAGCACCATGCCCAGGGGGCTGTAGGCTGCAGGGGGGGCTGGCTCGATGGTGTAGGGCAGGTCAGGATTCCCTATGGGGTGGGGAGGAGTGTCAGTCCTTAGGGTGGGGGAGGGAACCCGGGGAGCCCCCGCTCTGCCCCCACTCACCAGCCTCACAGTGGGGCCCAGTCGTGCCTGGGGCGCAGGGACACGTGCCATTGGTGGGGTCACAGGTGGCATTGCGGGGACAGCGGCAGAGCTGGTCACACTGGAGCCCAAAGGTGCCAGGGGTGCAGGCTGGGGACACAGAGGTGCCATATAGCCCCAGACTGGGACCATCCAGCCACAAGCTGGTCAGGACCGTGCAGGTCCACGTATGGCTCCGTACTGCCCAGGCCAGAACTGCGTAGGAGTCGCCCAGGTGGCCACAGACAGTTCTCTCTCCTGCTCCCTCCAGGCCCCCCATCTGAATCAAGGGTCCCCCTGAGCCCACTCACGCTGGGAGCAGTGGGGGCCACGCCAGCCCGGGGCGCAGAGGCAGGAGCCGTTGGTGGGGTGGCAGGAGGAGCCATTGGCGCAGGAGCAGCTCAGGGAGCAGCGCTTGCCATAGCGGCCGGTGGGACAGGCTGGGGAGAGAGGAACGAGCTTGGCCTCAGCTCAGGCCCTAAGGAGCAGCCTGGAATTTTGAGGGGGGCTGACTCACTGCGCTGGCAGGTGGGGCCGCGGTACCCCGGGGCGCAGGTGCAAGATCCGTCCTGGGGGGAGCAGGAGCCCCCATTGCGGCAGGAGCAGGACATGTGGCAGCCCCTGCCCCAGGAGCCGTGGGGACAGCCCTGCTTGCACTGCGGCCCTGCGGGAAGGTGAGGGATGAAGGTGATGGCTGAGGGCACAGTGGGGTCCTCCCGGTGTGTCCCCTTTACCTGTCCAGCCGGGCAGGCAGTGGCACTGTCCTGTCACTGGGTCACAGCCGTCAGCGTGGGCACAGGCACAGTGCTCCCCGCAGCCTGCCCCAAATGTCCCGTTCTGCAGCGTGGGGACAGGCTGGGAGTCAGCACAGGGTGCTGGCACCGAGCCCCAGTGCCAGCAGCACCACCAGAGGCCAGAAGGACTCACCGGGCAGGGCTGCAGGCAGCGAGGGCCCTGCCAGCCCGGGGGACAGCGGCAGGTCCCGCTCTGGGGGTCGCAGGGCGCCCCATGGGCGCAGTCACAGCTCCGGTTGCAGCTGAGACCCCAAGTACCAGCAGGACACGGCATGGAGCAGTCAGGTCCGTGCCAGCCTGCGGGATGAGGGGACAGTGGGGTGGGGGCAGGGATGGGGACAGGGACCCCAGAGCCCGGTGTGCACCCACCTTCCTTGCAGAAGCAGGAGCCGTCGAGTGGGGAGCAGGCGAGGGCGTGCTGGCAGGAGCAGAGCCCCGAGCAGTTCATGCCAAAGGTGTTGTAGGGACACAGGGAGGAGCAGTGCTCATCCTGCGTGTGGGGACCAAGAATTCAGGACAGACGGGACCCCTGCCCAGGGCTGGGGAAAGGACCCACGTGTCTGGGGACTGCCCACCTTCTCTTGGTGACCTGGTGCTGTAGGGAAAGTGGACAACCCCAAAACCCCCATTCTCCCACGGGAACCCCAAGTTCTCCCCAGGGTTGCTCATATTCCCCAAGTTTCCCCCCAAGGATGCCCACATGCTCTGTCTCCCCAAAGGACGCCCAGACCCTGAAACTGCCCTCAGAGATAACCAGACCCCCAACCCATCCCTGAGGACACCCAGACTCCCATGTTTCCCCCAGGGATGCCCAGACCCCATGTTTGCCCAGCCTCCAAAGCATCCAGACACCCCCAGAACCATCTAGAACCCCCATGATCCCTCCAGCACCACCCAGACCCCCACTCTCCCTCCAGCTGCCCCAGGACCACGTACCCCCCATGCCCCTCACCGTGTAGCCAGGGGGGCAGTGGCAGTGGCCGGTGGTCCCATCACAAACCCCCCCGTGGAGGCACAGGCAGCTCTGCAGGCACCCGGGCCCAAAGTAGCCAGGGGAGCAGCTCTCATTGCAGTAGAGCCCAGCCCAGCCAGGGAGGCAAACGCACTCCCCGAGCATCGGGTGGCAGCTGGGGGGTGCATGCTCAGAACCCCAGTGCTCCCAGCACGGGGAATGGGCTGTGCTGGGAAGGGGCTTTGCAGCTAGGGGAGCAGAGCAGCTGGCCCAGGTGGGGATTAAAGTGTTCCTGGTCCTGCAGCCAAAGCCTGGCTGGCTGGCTGAGGGTGAAGGGGGAAAGGATGTAGGGGAGGATGAGGTTGGTGCAGAGGGAGATGAGGATGGTGGAGGAGGTGAGGATGATGGGAGAAGGTGAGTACAGTGGAAAAGGCGAGGATGGTGGGAGGAGGGTGGGATGGGAACGCTGGGGTGGGATGGGAACACTGGGGTGGCATGGGGGTGCCAGAGTGGGATGGGAACACTGGGGTGGGATGGGGGTGCCAGGGGGGGATGGGATGGCATGGGAACACTGGGGTGACATGGGAACACTGGTGTGGCATGGGGGTGCCAGGGTGGGATGGGAACGCTGGGGTGGGATGGGAACGCTGGGGTGGGATGGGAACGCTGGGGTGGGATGGGAACGCTGGGGTGGGATGGGAACGCTGGGGTGGGATGGGAACGCTGGGGTGGGATGGGGGTTGTACCTCTGGCTGTGCTGGGGGTGGCAGAGGCAGCGGCTCTCACAGTGGAAGCCGTAGAGGCCGGGCGGGCATTGCCGCTCCTCGCAGCGGCTGCCCTGGAAGCCGGCCTCGCACAGGCAGCCCCCATCCACGTGGAAGCACTGGCCCCCATTGGCACAGTCACAGCTCTCCTGGCAGTCCTGCCCATAGCGCCCCACTGGGCACCTCTCCTGACACCTGCATGGGGGCAGAGGTGGTGACACAGCCCCACCAAGAGCTGAGGTGGCCCCTGGGATCCCCCCTAGCCCCAGGCTGAGGCCATCGAGTCATGGGCACCATCCGTGGTACCCCTGGATGCCCCCTCCTGTGCACCTCCATCTCCACCCAGACCCCCACTCCAGACTGCCCTGTCCCCAAGCGTCCCCTCCCCCATCCCCTTGGCTTTCCAGTCCCCTGCATCCCCATTCTCCCAGCCCCTCATTCCCCTCCCCTCCATCCTTTCGTATCCCCAGCCCCTCCCAGCTCCCAGTGCCCCCCCATCCCTGCCCCCACAATCCAGGTCCCACTCATCCCCCCAACACCTCAGACTCCCATCCCCAAATTCCTTTTCCCCCACCCCGTGCCCAGTTCCCCTCTCACTGCTCTCCAGTGAAGCCAGGGGCACACTGGCACTGTCCCCCATGGGGGTCACAGTGGCCCCCGTTGTGGCAGCGACACTCGCCCTGGCAGCCAGGGCCAAAGCGCCCAGGGGGGCATGGCACGGAGCAGATCTCCCCCTGCAAAGGAGCACCAGGGTCAGCAGGGGAAACTGAGGCAGAGACCATGTTTGGAGGGGGGCAGAGTCCACCTACCATCCAGCCGTGGGGGCAGACGCAGGTGCTGGTGCTGGAGGGGTGGCAGATGCCCCCGTTCTGGCAGGGACAGGGGGTGGTACAGGACATCCCCTCAGGGCACGGCACCTTGCAGCTGTGGGGGGTGAGGGGTGAGCAGGACCCTGCCTGGGGCCGCCAGAGGAGGGGAGGGTGCAGAGTGAGGGGTCCCAACTCACAGGGGGCCGCTCAGCCCCGGTGGGCAGAGGCAGGCGCCAGTGGAGGCGTTGCAGGGGGCCTGCTGGTGGCAGGGACAGGACAGGTGACAGCCCTGCCCGTAGGTGCCAGGTGGACACGGCTGGCGGCACAGGGGGTCAATGAAGCCGGGGGGACAGGAGCAGACCCCGGTCAGGGGGTCACAAGGGGCCCCATGGTGGCAGGGGCAGCGCTGTGCACAGTCAGGCCCCCATGACTGCTCATCACACTCTGCATGGGGGACAGCAGCGGTGTTCCCTATTCCATCCTGTCCCATCCCATCCCACCCTGCCTCATCCCAGCCACTGGCAACCCTCCATCCATCCCCATTGTCCCCATCTCATCCCTCCATCCATTCTTCCCCAGCCCATCCTCATCCTGTGTCCATTCCCATCCTGCCCCCTCCCTATCTTCATCCACATTCCCATCCTCATCACACCTCTGCTCTCACCCCATTCCCATCCATCCAATCCCCATCCTATCCCTGCTCCCATCCCCTCTTCCTCCCCATCTCACGTCTGTCCAGATCTCCATCCCCAGAGTCTCCATCCCCATCCCTGTCAACCTCTTGGGTGTCCCACCACGGCAGCTCAGCTCTCCAGGGAAACCCACTGCCCCATCTGCCAGCCCCGGCTGGGGGTCCCCAGCCCCATCTCCCCCCACCCCTCACCGCTGGAGCAGCTGGGGCCGCGCCAGCCCGGCTCACACTGGCACAGCTCGGGAGCAACGCAGCGGCCGTGGACACACTCCTGGCTGCAGTGGGCTGTGGGGACACGGCCAAGCACAGAGCGTCCTCAGGCGGCTCTGGGGACACCCCGCGTGGGACACAGCCCCAGGGCCGCCCCGACCCCCGGCCCCACTCACGGGCACAGGAGTCCCGGCTCTCGTAGTAGCCCTGGCAGCACTGGTAGCGCCGCCGGTAGTCGGTGCGGATGGTCTGGCGGTACTCGGTGCGGTACACGACCCTGTGCCACCAGGGGGGACGGTGACCGTCCTGTCCCCCAGGCCTTGGGGACACCCCGCACCGGGACAGCCCTCCCAGCCCCCCTGGCCTTGGTCACAGGCCCCCTCCAGTCCTCCCAGGCCCTTGGGGACACCCTGTGCTGGGATAACCCTTCTTCAGCTTCCCATGGCCCCCTGGCACTGCCCCCCTCCAACCCCCCTGGCCTTGGGGCAGCCCCCCTCCAGCCCCTCCCCAGCCTTGGGCACAGCCCCCCTCCAGCCCCCCCACTGTCCTTGTCCCACCCACATTCCCCTCCAGCCCCTCACAGCCTTGAAGACCCTCTGGGGTGGGACTGCTCCTCCATGAGCTTGGGGACACCCTGCAGTGGGACACGGCTCTGGGGACACCCTGCGGTCCCCGAGGGGCTCTGGGGAGCTGGGGGTGCCCCCACCTCTGCTGTGGGCAGGGCAGGGGGAGCCCCAGCCCCCCGGGACAGGGCTCGCTGGAGGACACGACGTGAGCTTTGGTGAACGACTCCTTCACCGGCGCCGTGAAGCTGCGGGTGGGGGGAATGTGGGGTGAGTGCAGGTGCTGGGAGACGTCACCGCTGTCCCCGCCCCTCTCTCCCCTGTTCCCCCAGTCCTACCTCTCCCAGTAGCTGCAGACATTGGGGTCTCCGGGCCGGAGGGCAGCCAGGAGCCCGGCGTGCACCGCCAGCACCGCGGCCCGCAGCAGCATCCTGCACGGAGGGAGAACAGCTTCACCCCGTGCCTCCGCACATTCCCGCTCCCCACCCACCGCCCCCGGCCCCGGCTCCGGATCCGACCTCCCTGCAGGGCTGGCTTCGCATTCCTCCATCCACAGAAACAGCCCCGCGCCCGGCCCCGCCGCTCCCCGAGCGCTGGCCTGTGCCAAGGGGAAACTGAGGCACGGCCGCTCAGCAGCCCGGGTGGCCCCATGCAGCCTCATCCCGGCACCCTGAGACGCCCCGGGGCACATCCAGGGCATCACCCCGACCTGTCCTGCCAGACCCCATGGCAAGGGGGGGATGCTGCCAGAGCTGGGAACGGGGGGTGCCGGGGCGGGGCTCGGCACGGCGCCTCCAGCCCCTGGCACGGAGCCGCACGGCCCCGCTTCAACCCGCTCCGTGTTTATTCCCAGTGGTGTTTCCTGGATCCAGCAGCTTCTTGCTCAACCCAGAGAGGGTCCGGCTCTGCCGGGGCGGCTCTAGGAGCTCTGCCAGCCGGAGGCCAGGGTGGGAGGGCCGGCGAACCCCGAGCCCCCCGTGCCGGGCGTGCTGTTTACCGGGATGAGCGTTCCAGGGCAGGACTGCCGTGTGCCAAGGAGGAAACAGAGGTTTCCTGGTCAGCACAGCTGGATTTACCGGGGCTTCCTCGCTGCTGCAGCCATAGGACCCCCCAAAGGTGCTGCCCCGGCAGCTCCCCGGGTTCATCCTCCCCCTTCACCAGAGCCCGCGCTGCGTTTTGGGGCCAGAGCATCCGGTTTTGGGTGGAAAAACTGTTAGCGGGAAAGTTTTCCCCCATTTCCCTTCAGCTCCCGGCGGTGAGGAATTAATTGCTCATCCGCTGCCAAAATTCCCTCCCATGGACCCTGCCGAGGGGGGCAGTCAGGGGAACCTCAAGTTCTCGCCAGTGCCGCACTCAGCCCCAGCCTCATCCCCTGCTGCAGCCGTGTGGGGGGACCAGGGGGGGTCCCAGCATTCCTGGGAAAAACAGGAACCATGGGGAGATGCTGGCAGGAAAAGCAAGGAGTCATCAAAACGTGCCGGCGTGTCCCATCTGCTCCTCGCTGTGGGGCTCAGCCGAGAGAAAAAGCCCCCCCAAGGTTGCTACGACGGCAAAGAGACACCCCAAGACCCACGCTCCCCTCGCCACCGGTGTCTCTGAGAGCCCCCCGGGTGGGATGAGAAGCATCCCACTGGTGATGGGGCTGAAAGGAGCGCGTGGGGTGAGGGCAGGGCACCAGGGCGCTGCCCTGGCCTGTCCCTGCGGGGGACACGGTGCGGGGCCCCCCCAGAGCCGCTATCTCTGCCCCGGCGCTTCCTCTGCCACAGCCCGGGGGCTGACGCGTTTCCTCCGCGGACCCGCAGGGATGGGGCTGGGTGAGGGCGAGGGGGACACGAGTGAGAGTCGGGGACAGGGAAAGGGACAGGGGCAGAGTCAGGGACAGCATTGGGGTCACCGCGGGGTGTCGCGGCACCGTCCCACGCCCCATCCGCTGTCCCCTCACCTTGGAACCTGCCCCATCCCCTGCCCCTCACGGCTCTGGGGACCGTCCCCTCCGACATCACCCAGCAGGGCACGGCGCAACCCGTCCAGCCCAGCCCTGGGCGCAGCAGCGTGCCCCGGGGAGGGGGCGGTGGCACTCACCTGGCCGGGGGCCGCGGTGGCAGGGTCAGGGCGCAGCGGCCCCGACACGGGGCTGGCCTGGCCGGGATGGCGCAGCGCGGCCGTCGGAAGCGGAGGGAGGGCTGGAGCTGCTCTCAGGAAGTTTGGACGTGGAGTCAACTACGGAAAAGGGAAAAAAATAAAAAAACCCTTAATTATTTTTTTTAGTATTTTTTTTTCCCCTCTTCTGTCCAGAAACCAGCAGGTTTTGGCACAGCAGCGCTGCTGGGACTGCTCACACTGGATGGGGAGGGGTCTGTGGGGATATCCTGGTGCTGGAGGGTGTCCCCTTCCCCGGGGCTCTGTAGCACCCATGGGTGCAGGGCCTGACCCTGCTTGTCCTGCAGGGCTGGGGCAAGCGAAGGGACCCCCCTGACCAAGAGGCAGCTGCTCAGTGCTGAGGGGATGTGGGGACCAGGGTGTCCTTCGGCTTCAGGGCAGCGGCTGCTGGCAGCAGAGCCGAGCCAAACATCCTGGGCACACACCATCCCTGCATCCCAACGTTCCAGGCACAGCATCCCTACATCCTGGGATCCCGGGAAGTCATCCTCCCTGCATCCCCGAATGTCAGGCACACATCTCCACCACGTTCTGGGCACACAGTGTCCCTGTGTCCTGGGCGCGCAGGATCTCCACATCTCAGGATCCTGGGCACACCCCAGGCATGAGTCACCCCCTGATCCCAGACACCCCAGCCCGGATCCCTGGCCATGTGTTCCCGTGCAGCCCGGGATCTCTGGCCATCCCCGCATCCTGGGGTCCCTGGCCTTGCATCACCCCCACGTCCCCGGATTCTTGGGAATCCCCTGGCTCTGCACCCCTGGATCCAGTCCATGTATCACAATTATATCCCTGACTCCTGACCATATCCTGGCATCCCAAGATCCCCGTGTCCCCACGTGTTCCCCCGAGCCCGGGACCCCCGGCCGGCGCAGCACCACGGACCCCCTTGCCCAGCTGCCCCCCACCCCCAGCACACATTAGCGGCCTCCGCGGCTCCCGAGGCACCGTTAATTGCTCTGCTCGTTACAGGAACAGCTCTAATCACTCACAACGATTTTCACATCCCAGGGAGACTCAGCTGCCCGCCCCCCTCCCCGTTCCTCTCCCCGGGCCTCCATTAGGATCAAGCCCACCCGCAGCTGGGGGGCTCCGTTGTGGCCACCCCAAAACGGCGCTTCCCGGAGCAGGGGCGGGCAAAGGGAACCGGGGGGGCTGCAGAGCCCTGGTGTGGGAAAGGATATTGGAGATAGGACAGGTTGGGGACATCCGGAGCTGAGGATCTGGTGGGGAAGTGACCCCCCCCCCACCAATGCTTTTTAAGGTGTCCCCAGGGCGGTGGGGAAATATTGCTCGGGGACACTCCAGTGGCACTTCAGTGCTGAGATGCCTTTGCAGCCCCCCGGGAGCCCTAGAGCCAGAGAGGATGGAGACCCCCAAGTGCACTTTGGTGTGGCTGGGGCTGTGGATCCAGTCAGGGCCAGGATCCAGCTGAATTCTCAGCCCCCCAAAACATCCACCCCACCAGGAGGGGAGCCCCAAACACATGACCCATCTTCTTGGAGGCGACCTGGGATCCCCTTAGAAGCTTCTGGGAGGGAGTGGGACCCCCTGAAGAGCAGAGCCAGCCCTGCCGTGCTCTGAGCCGGTGGCACGGGGGCGCAGGAGGGTGGCACAGCCGCGCTGGGACCCGCGGGGCAGGAGGTGCCTGGGGACCACCGGCAGCCGCGTTGGTTGCACAAAGCAGAATCGGGCTCGGGACTCGGCGGCCCTGATGAGCCCGGGTGAGCAGGGCCAGGTCCCGGTGCCGCTGGGGCGGCAGCTTGGGCAGGGAGCGGAGCCGTTAATTACCTCATTGCCAGAGTCCATTACCGCTCCCCCCGGAGCGCTGAAATGGAGAAACTTCGGCAGGAGGGAGGGAGAGGGGGGGATAAAATCGATCGCGGGGTGAACCTTAACTCTTCCCTGACCACTCTGAGGGGGGAAACTGAGGCACAGGCACGCCCACGAAGGAAATTGAGGCATTACCACCCCCCCGCCCACCCACCATGGAAGTATCTGAGGCACAGATGCAGGAAAGCTCTTGGAGAGGGGGTGTCACCACTACACGCCGTCTCTTTTGGGGCTTTGGTCCGAGGCAATCTCCAGCAAGGGGCTGGAAAAGCTCAAGGTTGTAATCTAGTTCCTTCCTCAAATTAGATAAGAGGGAAAAAGGCCATAAATCAGCGTGGGCAGCGATCAGAGACCCCAAGGAAGCAGGTGGGGGGCTCTGCCAGCCAGGCTGAGCTCCAGCAGAGCCGGACCCTGCCCATGGCAGCTCCGAGCCCGGACCCTCGGCAAAGATCCAGGGCCAGCCAGAGGGGTCCGACCCCACTGCAGGGCTTTGGGATGCGTTACAGGCTGGGAGCTGCGGCGTGCTCACCCCATTTCCTCCAATTTCGTTGTGCCACACCTCGCCAGGTGCTGTGCCAGCCCCAAGCCCCTCAGCACCCACCACAGACCCCCTGACTACTCCCACCTTTTGCCATGCCTCAGTTTCCCCTGCGACCTCACTTTCCTCATGCTTATCTTGGGTCACAGGGGGTAACAAAGGAGCTGCCAGGGCTCTGCCTGTGCTGCCTAATTATCCAGATGAAATCAATTCAGCTCCATTATGGTCAAATCCAGGTCTCAACCATTACCAAGGCGGCTGGAGAGCCTGAGGAAGGATGATGGAGTGGATGCTACAGGGTATGTGATAACCCCCAGGTTCCGATGAGAGGACACAGGGAAGGGGGGATGTCACTCTTTCTGGGGGATGGGTGTTGGCTTTGTGCTGCAAAGCCTCATTCTCCACCTGGAGCCTTCGGCGAGGATACTCAGGCTCCCCAGGCCAGGGCGTGGCACAGGAATCCCTGTCCAAGGTAGTCCTCGGCACAGCCAAAACCATCCCTTTCTGGGCTGGGGATAAGGACACCATCCCTGCCCCGGGCTCTGGGTACAAAACACAGCATCCCGGGCACCTGTGACCTGGTCCCACACCCTGGGAGCCCTGGGACAGCACCTCCCCTCCAGCTCCTCTCCTCCAGACAAGGAAGCTTCCCTGATGTGAAAAGCCCCTCTTTCTCCCCAGAACCCCCATCCCAGCTGCCAGCCCGGAGCACACAGGGGCCAGTGCAGGGGAGACACAGTTTATTAGTGACTGGTTTTGCTGCAGAGTGGGCGAGCATGGGGCATCCCAACTCCCCTGGGAGAGCTGAGCCCCCCAGCTCCTGCACTGGCACGGGCCCTGGGCTGGGGTCACCCAGCTCTGCCCCCCCTGAGCCAACCCACATCAGCCAAGAGCCTCCATCCCAGCGCTGTGGGAATGCCAAGGAGCCAGACAGCAGGGCCACAAACCGGGGGCCACAGCCCTGGGGGTCCCCCAGCCCCCAGGACTGGGCTGGCATTTTGCACTATAAATAAGGTTTCAGGCTTCTCCTGCCTTGGGGCATCAGTCCAGGGCTGTGTGGGGCAGAGCTGTGCCCCTGGGCAGCAGGGCGGGCAGGGGAACAGCGGGGAGCAGAGGCTGGGTGGGGGTCCCCACTCAGCCCAGGATGTCCAGGTAGACGGGGGGCGTCTTGACGAGGGCCTGGAGGCGGCTGTGGATCTCCTTGATGGGCTGGCGCTGCTGGGGCTCCCGGTGCCAGCAGCTCTGCATGATGGAGTACACCTCGGAGGGACACGTGCGGGGCCGCTCCAGCTCCCGCCCCTGCGTGATGCACTCTATGGCCTGCAGGAACAGGGATGGAGATGGGACCCCCCACTCTGGGGGACCCCTGGGGGGCTGTTACCATCCTCCTTCCCCTCCTCGCTCACCTCAGTGTTGGAGAGCTGGTACCAGGGCTGCTTCCCGTAGGTGAAGATCTCCCAGAGCACCACGCCGAAGCTCCAGATATCGCTCTCGGTGGTGAATTTACGATACAGGATGCTCTCGGGAGGCATCCAGCGGATGGGCAGCATGGTCCTGCCCCCCACCTGCCCAGAGCAGGGCTGTCAGCAAGGCAGGGACCCTCCCGTTTCCCTTCCCCCAGTCCTGGCCCCACTCATTAAGGCCCAGGTAAGACGTAAGGAAGAAATATTTTACTCTGAGGGTGGTGATGCCCTGGCACAGGTTGCCCAGAGAAGCTGTGGCTGCCCCATCCCTGGAGATATTCAAGGTCAGGGTTTGGAGCAAGCAACCTGTTCCGTTGGAAAGCATCCCTGCAGGTTGAGCTGGATGGCTTCCAAACATCCTCTCCAACCCAACCCATTCTGTGGTTAAATATGGATGGAGAAGGGGTGGGAGGCAGCAGCCATGAGGGAAAATGGAGCGTGGCCTCCCAGCAGCGAGCAGAGAGGAGAGAGGGAACAGCTCACCCGGTAATAGTCAGTGCTGTAGATGTCCCGGGACATGCCGAAATCCCCGATCTTCACCACCAGGTCGTGGCCCACCAGGCAGTTGCGGGTGGCCAAGTCCCGGTGGACGAAGTGGAGGGAGGCGAGGTAGACCATGCCCGAGGCGATCTGCGTGGCGATGTGCAGCATGTGGCCCAGCGCCAGCGGCCCCCGGGGCTGGCCCGGGCCCTGCTCCAGGATCTTGGCATCAGGGCCGTGGGACCTGCGGGGCAGAGAGGCTGCTTGGAGTGCAGGACGTGCCTGAGAGGGTGGGCAGAGCAGGGGAGAGGCTGCGCTCCCTAGGCAAGGGGAAGGGGAGAATCTGGAGGAGGGATCACACGTGGGGAACGGTGATCACACAGGTACCAGGCACGGGTGAGCACACGTGTCCACGCACCCCGGAGAAGGGTAAAAACACGGGGTAAGGACGTGCACACACACACACAGGTGTGCACCCTCCCCTGGCACACGAGGGAAAGGCACGGACACGCGCCCGTGTGTGCCGGGGAAGGGAGCGCACACACGGGTGAGCAGAGGGAAACGCCAGTGCTCACTGCACACAGGGGGAGAGCTGTGCAGGAAGGGTTACACACTCACAGGGGACAGGTGTGTGTGTGTGTGTGTGTGCACCTGTGCACACCAGGGGAGGGCACACACACACATGCACACATACGGGCCGTCCCCACGTGGAAGGCAGGGTGGTCAGGGTGGAAGGCAGGGTGGTCAGGGTGGAAGGCAGGGTGGTCAGGGTGGAAGGCAGGGTGTCAGGGTGGAAGGCAGGGTGGTCAGGGTGGAAGGCAGCGTGTCAGGGTGGAAGGCAGGGTGGAAGGCAGTGGTCAGGGTGGAAGGCAGGGTGGTCAGGGTGGAAGGCAGTGGTCAGGGTGGAAGGCAGGGTGGTCAGGGTGGAAGGCAGCATGGCCAGGGTGGAAGGCAGCGTGTCAGGGTGGAAGGCAGCGTGTCAGGGTGGAAGGCAGCATGGCCAGGGTGGAAGGCAGCATGGCCAGGGTGGAAGGCAGCATGGCCAGGGTGGAAGGCAGCATGGCCAGGGTGGAAGGCAGGGTGGAAGGCAGCGTGTCAGGGTGGAAGGCAGCATGGCCAGGGTGGAAGGCAGCATGTCAGGGTGGAAGGCAGGGTGGAAGGCAGGGTGGTCAGGGTGGAAGGCAGCATGGCCAGGGTAGAAGGCAGCCCGTCAGGGTGAAAGGCAGCCCGTCAGGGTGGAAGGCAGGGTGGAAGGCAGGGTGGTCAGGGTGGAAGGCAGGGTGGTCAGGGTAGAAGGCAGCATGTCAGGGTGGAAGGCAGCGTGTCAGGGTGGAAGGCAGCGTGTCAGGGTGGAAGGCAGCGTGTCAGGGTGGAAGGCAGGGTGGTCAGGGTGGAAGGCAGGGTGGTCAGGGTGGAAGGCAGGGTGGTCAGGGTGGAAGGCAGCATGGCCAGGGTGGAAGGCAGCATGGCCAGGGTGGAAGGCAGCATGGCCAGGGTGGAAGGCAGCATGGCCAGGGTGGAAGGCAGCATGGCCAGGGTGGAAGGCAGCCCGTCAGGGCGCGAAGGGCGGGTGTGAAAGCGGCAGCGCGTGTGAAGTGGGGCGTGCGAGCCCGGCCGGGGGCCAGCGCGGCTCCGGCCGCCTGCAGCCCCTCGGTGCCTTTGATGCCGAGCGCGGCTGACAGCCCGGCCAGGGCGGCCGCGGCCGGGGGCTGGGGGAGCTCTGCTCGGCAGAACCATTAATGCCAACTCCCATAACAATAATCATAAAAGCCACGTCTCAGAGCTCCTCGCGCGGCCACTAAAGCGATGCCTCTGGCAGCCCCCCCCGTCTAGCAGCAATACCTGGGGGGGCAATCGAAAAGTCTCTGCTTATTCCAGCTGATGGCCAATCTCTCTCTATTTAAGCCTCTCAGACAGCTAATCTAATCAATATTGCAAGGAGGGCTGCATTAGCAGGGAGCAGGCTGGCTGCGCTGATGCAGCGGCAGATGGGGGGCTCCTGTCCCCCCCCCAGCCCACCTGAGGAAGCGGTTGAGGTCGCCGTGTTTCATGTACTCAAAGACCATGATGAGGGGCTCGCCCTCGGTGCATACGCCGTAGAACTTGACGATGTGCTCGTGCTGCAGCACCGTCAGCAGCTCGGCTTCACGCTGGAAATCCAGGCGGGCGCTTTCCGTCACCTCCTTCAGCGCCTGCCGGGACACGGCATCAGTGACAGCCCCACGGACCCCCCCATCCCCACGTTGTGCCCCCTCCTCACCTTCACAGCCACCAGCATCTTCTCCTGCTCTGGGAGGAGGTTGTAGCACTCGGCCAAGAAAACCTTCCCAAAGGCGCCCTCGCCCAGCTCCCACTTCAGCACGATGTCCCGCCGCTGCACGTGGTGCACGCCTGGGGGGACCCCCACCCGTCAGTGCTCCCCGGGTCGGGTATGAGCCTGGGGGGATCCTCGGGGACCACAGTCCCCAGCCCAACCCTTACAGGCGTTGCAGAAGTACTGGGGGTTCTCGATGAAGTTGCTCTTCAGCCCCTCCAGTTTGCTCTCCGCCGAGGAAAGGGGGCTGCTGCCCAGGTTCATGAAGTGCAGGGACATGGCCAGGTCATCCTCTTGGGCCAGCACCGCTGAGCCTTGTGGGGACAAGGACAAGGCCATCAGGGGGTCCCCCAGCCCCCCCAGCCTGTGCAGCCAGTGCCAGGCTCTGCCGAGCAAGCCCCTGCTTGAACGCCCCCGGGGGCCAGGCAGCCCGATCAAAACCATTTAGAGGCTGAATCCATTCCAGGAGTGAATTAGCAGCTGCTGCCCGCGCTCCCAGGGGAGCCAGCACCCCTCCACGGGTGACCCCCCACCCTCGGTCCCCACCCGCAGTCCCTCTTGCCACACCTGTGACCCAACCCAGGCGCCCACAGCCCCGGCTGCCCCAGGGATGTGGGGACAGGGCTGTCCCTGTGTCCCAGCCCGAATATCGAGCCACCAGGCTGGGGGAACTCACGGTTAATGCCAAACTTGGACCGGTGCCCGCACTTGTTGAGCAGGATGAGCATGACAGAGAGGGAAAGGCAGGCGAACACAGCCAGCGCCACAGCCACTGAGACCTGCTGGCAGCGAGGACAGGCCTCAGGTCCAGCTCCCACCAGGTCCCTTTTCTCAGCCCGTGGGATGGGAACAAACCCTTGAGATGGTTACAAGCCCCAGGCACTCTGTCCTCCATCCCCATCATGGACCCCTCTCCCACCCGGTACTGGTTTGGCTGTTCCCTAGGGTTTTGTCCCACCCTCTTGCAGGTGTCCTGGTCCTGCCATTCCAGACTGCAGAGCATCTCCTCACCCCAAACGTGTGCTCATCCATTGTCTCCACAGGCCCCTCCAGCGAGCTGTTCCTGGTGCCTGGGGCAGGGAGAAGGTGTAGGCTGAGTGTGGGGTCCCCATCCCCTGAGGTGGCCCTGACAAGGACCTGGACACCCCAGGATCAGCCCTGGGGGATGGGTGGAATGCCCAGTTTAGCGGGGCTGGGGCAGCAATCCCGGCCACTCACCCAGTGGGGACAGAGACACTGGAGCAGCCCAATGGGAGAGAAAGGAGAAACACTTGTTATTCCTCAGAAGGGAACACCCCATCCTTCCCCTTCTCATCCTTGGGGAAACTGAGGCACACCAGGGCTTGCACAGACAACAGGCAGAGCCCAGTACACCCCGTTCTGCACACCAGGTGTGGCACAGCTCCTCCGTTGGACAGGCAGCCCCCGCCTGGCACCTACCGGGGATGGGCTCCTCAGGGCTGAAGCTGAAGGGATTGTCCATGAAGCGCCCCTGAACACTGCTCGCAGCCGAGCCCAGGGTGTTGCGGACCACGAGGGTGTAGTTGCCGTTGTTGACATGAGTGGGACGGTTGAGCTGGAGGCAGCCGTGGAGGACGCTGGAGTTGTGCTCGTACTCCATGATGAGGGTGTGGATGTAGAGCCCCTCGACCAGGGTCGTGCCGTTGAAGAGCCAGTGGATGCTGGGCATGGGGTTGCCTTTCACGGAGAAGGGGATGCACCAGGAATGCCTGGGGATGGCTTTGTCTAGCAGCAGGATCTCGGGGGGAACTGGGAGACAGAGCTGGGTGGGTTCCTGAGCCAAACCCCTGACCCCACCCCAGCCCCTTGTGGATGGCTCACAGGTGACGTTCAGCATCACGCTGTCCTCTGCCGGCCCCGCCGCGTTCTCTGCCCGGCACGTCAAGTCCTTGTGGTTGAGGTCAGAGGAGACATTGCTGATCTCCAGGACAATCTCCCAGTCTGAGAGCTGCAGGGAGCCCCGGGATGGGATGAGCAGATGAAACCCCCAAGCCTGGCCAGCTCCTGCATCACCCCCATACCCACCCCACTAGTGGGAGGATGCTGGGGGGGGTCAGTGCTGCTGGGAGGGGTCCTGGCCATGCCCCTGGAAGGCTGAGCTTGCCTTGGTGACAACGAGCAGCTCGGGTCCCACCTCGGGGACCAGCCACTCTGCGGTGGCTGGCGGGTCGGCACCGACGTGGCAGGTGAGGTTGACGCTGTCCCCTTGGCGCAGCACCACCTCAGGGGGCTCGATGTGGACGGTCGGGGGGTCTGCAGGGGCAGGAAGGGTGAGCCACGTGTCCCACACCATCCCCAGCCAAACGGCTCGGGACAGGGGACAAACCCAGGAGCCAAACCCGTGGGGGTCCCCAGCCACGTACCACAGGTGTGGAGAACCTGGCTGCCCAGGGGCACCAGCACGCTGCCCTCCCAGCAGCCCAGAGATTGGTTCCCCAGCTCAGCCCGGCTGCTGCTCTGCCACAGCTGCAGCCAGCGGAGGCCACAGGAGCAGTTGAAGGGATTTCCCACCAAGATGCTGAGATGGAGCAGGGAAGAGAACATGGGCTCAAAAGGGCTCCAAGCTCCACATGTTTGTGCATGTCCCAACAGAGGCACCCCCAGGCCCAGCTTTGTGTCACACGTGCCCCATGTGCCACCCCTGCCCCTGTCCCCATACCCATGGGTGTGAGAGCTGCCATCTCACCGCATCCCCAGCTCTGTCCCCGCCTCTGTGTCACTTGGGGGTGCATCCCCACTGGGAGTTACTCTGCACCCACCGCCCCCCTCTCCCTCATCACTCACAGCTCTTGCAGGGGCAGATGTTGGAAGGTTTTCCAGGAAAGGCTTTGCAGTGCATTGGAGGAGAGATTCCTGTTGGGACAAACCCCATCAGCCGCCCCTTCCCTCTCAAACTCCCATCCAACATCGCCAGGGTCCGGCCGTGGCACGGGGCAGTGCCGGAGCCGCTGCTGTCACACGGTGACCAAGCAAAACCAGCTCGGCCAGGCGTGCCACCAGCCTTCAGGCACCTCCCTGCAAGGGAAGAGCCCCACGCACCCCAGGACAGGGTCCCCCCCTCCTGCAGCAGGCAGCACGGGGCTCCCGGGGGGGCTGGCAGCACTCCTGCCCGGATCGATGCTTTCCCACTCAGCAGCAGGGCCCCCCCGGGCAGGCTGATGCGCCCCAGGACAGCATCGATCCTGGGTCCTGGGACCGGGGGCTGATCCCCACACGGGGGGAGGGAGGTGGGGAAGGGGAGACTCACACGTGGCTCAGCCTGGGGGTGTCCAGGAAGGCATCGGCAGAGATGTGCTGCAGCCCCGACCTGGAGATGGTGCTGAAAGGAGGGAAGGGCTGAGCACCTGAGTGGACATCCTGAGTCCCCGTTCTGGGAGCATCCCCTGTGACTCCTTGCAGTGGGATTGAGCTCTGGGGATCCCCCCTCCAGCAGCTCTTCCCTCGTCCCATTTCCCTGGGCAGGGACCCCTCCCCGGGGTGCTCACAGGTTCCTGAGGTCCCGCAGCATCCTGGTGTCAGCTCGGGTCAAGGTCGTCAGCGCCTGCTGGTTCTCAATGATGCTGGAAGGCAAAGGAGGGGGGTCAGGGAAGCAGCCCAGGACCCCTCATGCCTGGGGCTGTTGGCAAAGTGTGGGGCGAGGGGAGTGAAAGGGGCACAGCCAGGGATGGGGACAAGGATGGAGCTGAGCTGCCCCACTGTGCCTCGGTTTCCCCTGGGATGAGCTGGGATGGCAGCAGGCGATCCCGGTGGTGCTGAGCCCCCATCAGTGGGAACTGTGTGGGGTCAGGGCTGAGCCACCACGTGGAGCCTGTGGTCTCACCCACAGAATGAGTTTGCTGGGCCTCAGCCCCACTCACCCTGTGGGTTCCCACCTTTTCTCGCACCCCGTGGTGTCCTGCACTGTGAAAGGGGCATCACTGTCCCCTCACCCTTTTCTCCAGGCAGGAGATGAAGAAAAGCCCCTTTGGGAGCAGGTGCAGGGATTTTCCCTGCCCCACCCCACCTACACAGGCACCCCAAATCACAGGGGTTGGTTAATCGGGGTTCAGATCCACACCAAGGGGGTTTTGGTCCCACTGACCCCAGGACAAAATCAGGTGGGGCAGTGGGATGGCTGGGGGTCTCTCGGGGACCACCGTCCCCACCACTACCCACCCCACCCCACCAGCCAGGGAACAAAGAGCTGGCAGTGCCTGTGGCGCAGCATCCCCTGGCACGTGGGGAAACTGAGGCACGGAGACACTGCAGCCAGTCCCCGGCAATGCGGCACAGGCAGGGCTGCGGTGGGGGGAAGCCCCAGGAATTGGGGCACTTTGGTGTCCTGCAGCATCCCGTCCTCCCAGCACCCTCCTCATCTCTGCTCACTCCAGCCCTCGTCTCCCCACCACACATCCTGGAGCAGGGGAAGGAATGGGAGCAGAGCGGCAAATTTGGGGTGTGTTCCCCCAGCACGCCAAACCACAGGCCCCGGGGCACAGTGACAGCCTCAGCAGGAGGGGGACAAGTGGCTCCCCACACCCCTGCCCAGCACGGTCTGGGTGCTCCCTGCCCGGGGTCCCTGCTGCCCCCTCAGCGGGTTGCCGTGCTTGGCATCGCTGCAGGAGGGGGTGAAGAGCTTCCCCCAGCCCCTTGCTTGCTCCCTGGGGGGACGCTGCAGCCCCCCCACCCCATCTTTGCAGCCCCCAATGCTTCCCACCAAGCAGGCACTCTCCTCACAGCGATTCCAGCCCATCCAGTGATCCCTGCTCCATCACTGCTCCAGCCCAGCCACCCTGTCCCCGGGCTGATCACCTCCATCCCCATCACCCCACTGCCCAGTCCCTCAGCTCTGCTGCCCCCCAGCCACATCCCCTCACCCCCCCGCCACAAGCATCACCAGCCCCATCACTCCCAGCCCCTCCGCCTGGTCCCCAAAATCTGTCACTCCCTACGCCATCATCTCCATCCCCGAGCTCTGTCACCGCCAACTCCACCGCTGCCCCAGCCCCATCGCTGCATCCCTCAACCCCGTCAACCGCAGCTCCTCTGCTTGGTCCCTGAGCTCTGTCACCCCCAGCTCCCTCATCCCCACCCGGTGTCCGAGCTCCGGCCCCCGGCCCCATCGCCCCCGGCCCCACTCACACTTCGGTGAAGCTGCCGGTTCCCAGCAGCGGGGCCAGGCTGCCCACGGTGTCGGGCTCCCGGCAGAGCAGGATCCCGGCCCGGGGGCATCGGCAGGCCCAGGGGCAGGGACCGGCAGCTCCCGGGGCTGGCAGGGACAGGGGCAGGAGCAGCGCGGCCAGGCAGAGCCAGGCGGGCGGCGGCGGCATCGCGGGGCCGGTCCCGGGGCCGGTCCCCGTCCTGGACCCGGTGCCGCTGCTGCCAGTGCCGCTCTCCCTCGCACTTGCCCGGCAGCCCGAGCACGGGGCCGTGCGGGGCTTAAAAGCGATGCAGGGACCGGCCTCCCGGGAGGGGCCGGCGGCTCCCCCCGCCCCGGCACCGCCCCCGCCCCGGCCCGAGACACCCCCGGCCGTGATTCACCGGCACCGGGAAGACTCCGACCCGGGAGAGGGGGATTCCCCCCAAGGAATTTTGGGGGTTCCCGTGGTAGGATGGATGCACGCCGACACCCTACACCTGTACCCCCAGCCCCACCAAGTGCATCCATCCCACCACGGGAACCCCCAAAATTCCTGGGGCACAGCCGTGCACTCGCCTGTACGCACACACCCGCTCCAGAGCCTGGCTCAGAGCGGGCTGCAGTATAAGGGACGGGGCTTTTTACCGTCCCGAGGGTCACCTACAGTCTCCCGAGCTGTCACACCCCCCCGACAGTGCCCCCAAACCTTAAGGCATGATGGGCTCTCCTGGCTCAGGCTCTTCCCCAGCGTCCCGTTATGTTGGGGAGCAGAGAAGCTGCAGAAGGGGGACTTTTGGTGGCACAGCGGCGCTGTCCCCAGCTGTCACCTCCGACCAGGACCCCCACCCCCTCCTCGTCCCCGAGGTGGGGCAGGACAGGACTGCACCCACCGTCTCCCCACAGGGTTCCCATCCCCACCCGGCTTCTGTTTGTCCCCGCGTCGGGGCTGCCTCATCCGTGCGCTGAGTTCAGCGCGTTCTCAGCCTGCAGCCTCCCCCCGCGGCTCAGCCCCCGGCGGCACCCACGGGGCCACGGTTCCTTTGGGGTGACCTCCCGTGGGACCCCACTGGACACCCCAGCAGCCCCCCCGGGGCAGAGCATCCCCCCTCCCCCCCCCCCCCCCGCGGGTGTGTGTGTGTTGCCACATCCTCCGAAATTCCACTACTTTGACGTTTTTCTCAAGAAACGCCCCCGGTTTGGGCACTGCAGGGCAAAGCCGCAGGACGCGGATGGGGCTGGCGGGGAGGGGAAGCCCCATGTGCCGCCCCCGCGACCCCCCCAAGCCAGGCTGTGCCACAGCTGAGCTTCATCCCCTTTATTCGCGCTCAGGTTAGACAGCGACGCCCCTTCGGTGGACCAGCACCGCCTCGGCACTGGTCCCAGTGCAGGGGACTGGGGAGAGACATCAGGGCAAGCCCAGGCTTCTCCCGCTGCTGGGCTGCCCCGTGACCCGGTTTTCCCACCTCTAAAAGGTTTGCCAGGCAGCTGGGGAGCGATGGCAGAGGCAGGTCGATGGGGGAACCCAAATGCCAAATCCTGTTACCCATTCCCATACCCACATTATCCCACCCCCCCCCAAAAAAAGTAAGGAAAGACTGGGGTGTTCTCCTCCCAACCAGCAGACCCCCACTCCCTCCCGCCAACTTGGAGCACCCCCAATTAATTTTCAGGGAAAAAGCATCCCATGGAATGTCCTTGTCTTGCTGCCACTCCTTGGCTGGGCCCTTGGAAGCAATAAATAATGCAGGGGGGTCCCAGCAGTGGGAGGTGGCTGGAGAAGGGCGTGAGGTGCAGAGTCCAGCGGGGGTCTGAGGACACCCCAGGGTCAGAGTGAGGCTGTCCCGTTGGGGAGCTGGTCTGGGCTCTGGTCTATGCATGTGGGTAGGGGGGATGTGGGGGGCTCATCCTCCTCGGGGGACGGCTCTGTCTCGGTGTTGGGGGGTTCTCCTGAGCCGTGATGGCCATTCTCGGGGCTGTAGAAGAAGGAGAGGGTGCGGAAGGCAGGCGCCATGTGGTCCTTGATACGCTCCAGGAGCTGGATGAAGGAGGGGCGCTGGCGCGGGTTCTGCTGCCAGCACAGGCACATCAGCTCGTGCCTGCGGAGAGAGGGCACCTGCTGCCTTTGGGGTCTCCAGCCCCCAACAGCCCTCCCAGCACCGCAGGGACCGACATTTCCCCTGCCAGCCTTTCCCACGGCAGGGTAGGGGTGTCCCCCAGCACTCACAGCTTGTCGGGGCAGTTCTCGGGCCGCTCCAGGATGCCGTTGTCCATGACAAAGCGCAGGACCTGCTCGTTGGACATGCCCTGGTAGGGCTGCTCGGCCAGCGTGGCGATCTCCCACAGCACCACCCCAAAGGACCTGCCGGAGCACCGCTGCTCAGCCGGGGGATCCCCAAACCCCCAGCTCCAGCCACCCCAGCACCTACCAGACATCAGACTGCGTGTTGAAGATGCCATCCTTGAGCGCCTCGGGGGACATCCAGCGCACGGGGAGGAGCCCCTTGCCCCCTTTCCGGTAATAATCCGTCTCATAGATATCCCGGGTCATGCCAAAATCTGAAGAGGAGGAGGAAGGTGTGAGCAGCAGGAGACGCAGGGCTGGCACAGCCTTCCCACCGCTGCCCACCCACCTCCAATCTTGACGGTGAAGTCCTCGGACACCATGCAGTTGCGGGCAGCCAGGTCCCGGTGCACAAACTTGTTGGCATTGAGGTAGGCCATGCCGTCGGCAATCTCCCCCGCCATCTGGATCATGTCCTTGAGCGATGGTGGTGGCAGCCCAGGGTTGTTCTGCACCGAGTCAGGGCTGGTGACCACCAGGGCTGGGGCACACCAGGACCCCCCTGGAATGGGGTGGGTGTCCCTTTCCCAGGCACCTGACCAGCCCCTCACCTCGGCTTCAGGCCTGAGTGAGCGCAAGTAGCTCTTCAGGTCCCCACGTGTCATCAGCTCCATGATGACCAAAGCTGGCTGGCCCTGGGACACAACGCCGAGCAGACGGACCTGTGGGGACAAAGAGGGCTGGCATGTGAGTGGCCAGACACCCCCTGTCCCCTCCCTCCCCTTCAGCTGCCCACCTACCACGTGGTGGCACTTGAAGGCTTTCATGACAGAGGCCTCGTTGAGGAACTCGATGCGCTCCCGCATGGTGGCCAACTCGTTGACAGTCTTCAGGGCCACCTTGGTCTCCTCTCCCTCCGTGACCAGCCCCAGCGCCACCCCCTCATACACCATCCCAAAGGAGCCCTGTCCCAGCTCCCGGATCACTGTGATCTTCTCCCGGGACACCTCCCACTCATCCGGCATGTACACTGTGGGGTGAGTGGGGATCACCCCATCCCCAGCACTGTAACTAACCTCGTCTGCATTCCCATCCTCATCTTCATCCCATCCCTTTCTCATCCTCGTCTCCATGTCATCACCATCCTCCTCCCTGTCCCCATCCCCATCTTGATCTTCCTCCCATTCTCATTCCTACCTCCAGTTCATTACCTTCCTCCTCCCTGTCCCCATGCTACTGCCATTCCCATCCCCATCCCCATGCCATCATCATTCTCATCATCTAGATTCCATCACCATCCTCCTTCCTGTCCCCATCCCCATCCCCATCCCCATCCCCATCCCCATCCCCATCCCCATCCCCATCCCCTCCCATCCCCATTCCCTCCAGAGTGATCCAGACAAAGAAAGGGCTTGGTGGCCCTTTGGGTTGGCCCCTGCCTGTCCCCATGTCCCCACGTACTGTCCGAGGCGCTGAAGTACTCGGGGTTGACGGAGGCGTAGAGAGTCCCACTGGGGTACCCGTCATTGTTCCTGCCAGGGGTGGGCACTGCTCGGAGCTGCTCCCAGCCCTTCCCAGCCCTGTTTTGGCCGGACCCTGCCCCAGCCCAGCCCTGGGGGTGCAGGGGGGTCGTTACCTCTTCTTGTTGTAGAAGAAGACAAAGACAGCCAGGCAGGAGATGAGCACCATGAGCACCACAGGGGTGACAGTGAGTAGGACATAGAAGCTGCTGGACTCTTCCTCAGCTGCCAGGAGCAGGTGGCCATGGATCAGGGTCCGGGCACTCATCCCACCTCACATGGGCCAGAGATGGGGAGCCTCCATCTCCCCAGACCAGCAGCACCCTCTGATCCCTGTGTGCCCCTGTCCCAGAGCATCCCTCAATCCTCCAGACCCCCCCAGTCTATCAGCAGACACTTTTGTCCCAGTGTACAGCTCCAGCAGCATCCCCCAGTTCCCCAGCTCCTTGGTCCAGCAGCATCCTTGGATGAAGGATGGGAAGAAGACAGGCCTGGCTGAGCAGAGGTCTTTGTCTGGAACTAAGGGAGAACGGAAATGTTCTGACCTTGGGAAGAGGGGGCGGGAAGTTTGGGAGGATCTGAGGGAGCTCAGGACAAGAATGGGAATTAGAAGGGCCGAAACCCAACTAGAAGAGAATCTGCCATAAGAGACAATAAAGAGTGTTTCTATAAATCATCAGTACCCAAGGGATAGCTGAGAAGAAAGAGAGCTGGACACCACTGAGGGGCCTCAAACCCTGGGGTCAGTTTTGGGCCCCTCATGACAAGAAAGACACTGAGGGGCTGGAATGTGTTCAGAGAAAGGAACAGAGCTGGGGAAGGGTCTGGAGCACCAGGAGAACCTGAAGGAGGTGGGGGGGGGGGGGCTCATCCTGGAGAAAAGGAGGCTCAGAGGGACCTTCTGCCTCTGCACAACTCCCCGACAGGAGGGGTTAGCCAGGAGGGGGTCCCAGGGAACAGGCACAGGACCACAGGAAGTGGCCTCAAGTTGCACCAGGGGAGGTTTAGATTGGATATTGGGGAAAACTGGAAAGCACTGGAGCAGGCTGCCCAGGGCACTGGTGAAGTCTCTTTCCCTGGGGGGACTTGACAGACCTGTGGATGTGGCACTTGGGGACATCAGTTAGCTATAGCCTTGGCAGTGCTGAGAGAACAGTTGGACTTGCTGGTCTTGGAGGCCTTTTCCAGCCCAAATGATTCTGTGATCCTACAGGATCATCCTTCATCCTCAGCTTTCCAGTCCAGCAACAGCTCCCACCTTCACAGCCCAGCCCCACACATCCCATCCCAGCAGCACAGCCCAATTCCCCAGTACCCTGACCCAGCAGAACCCTCTGAGCCCCAGCTCCCCAACCCCACAATGCCGCCCTCCCTGCCCGACAAGGTCCCTGGTGATGTCCCCCTGTCCCCTGCAGGTACCTGGCCCCAGGATGTAAAACTTGACGAGCCCAGTCCATGAGCCGTTGCCAGCCAGGGAGGTGGCCCGGACCTTGGCTGAGTAGTTCCCTGGCTGGAGCAGAGCCAGGTGGACACCCCCATACTTGGAGTAGCGGTGGCGCGAAACGCAGACAACAGTGGTGACCTCCTGTGGGGGGGACAGTGTGGGGCTGGCAAAGGGGCTTCATGCCCCCCAGCCAAGGGTAAGCCTTGGGAGATGTGGGGTGGAATGGGATGGGATCCATGGGATGGGATCCATGGGATGGGGTGGGATGGGATGGCATGGCATGGCATGGGATCCATGGCATGGGATGGGATGGGATACATGGCATGGCTTGCCCTTGTGACCTGCAGGGCTGGGCAGAGGATGCCACAGGGGGTTCTCACCTCACTCTCCCGGCTGTACTTAATCTCATACTTGAGGATGAGCCCGTTGGGGTTCCTGGGCTCTTCCCAGCGCAGCAGGACACTGTTCTTGCCGGCTGGCTCCCACGTGACATTGCCGGGAATGTTGTCAGCTTGCACTGGAGGGGGCACAGAGGGAGTCAGCTCCGGGGGGCATCACCTGGACCCCAACCCGCTGCCAATCCCCCATCTCAACAACATCCCAGCACATCCCAGCACAGGCAGGGTGGGGTTTGTGAAGGGAGGAGGCCGGGGACGCACGCTCAGGCATGGTCCTGGCGAAGACGAAGGTGGCGGCACTGCAGCCCACGGTGTGCGCGGCATGGTTGCAGGCGTGGATGTCGATGCGGTACTCGGTGAAGTGGCGCAGCCGCGACAGCACTGCCCGGTCTCGCACCACCTTGTCCTCGAAGATCTGGAAGTTGGGCTTGGGCTCTCCTTCAGGGCGGCTCGGGGCCAGCGGCTCCACTGAGGAGGCGTTGGCTGGGGATGTGACGGCCACCACGTCCCTGCGCTGCTTTGGGGTCCTGCAGGACATGGGGAGGGGAAGTGGTGGGGAGTCAAGGCCCCAGGATTGTCCCCCAAAATTGATCAGGGGAGGGGAGATCCCCCAGGCTGGTGTGGTCCCAGCTCACCTTTGTGGGTTCTTATTAATGGACGTCACCTTCCAGGGTGGCCTGAGACAGTGGGAAATCAGTTAAAGGCTCTGCCAGGAGCAGCCAACGGACCCCCCACCCCAGCAGACCCACGCACCCAGCTTGAGGGAGCCCCCCAAAGCAGGGACCCCCCCCAGATGGCACCTGGGGATGGTGATGGAATTGTGGAGGAAGTTCTCAAACTTCTTCTGGAAGGACTCGGCTTCACCCTCCATGCGGAGCTGCCCGTCAGTGGGACGGCAGGGGCAGCACCTCTCCTCCGCATCCTGCTCTCCCTCGGGACCATCCCCAAACCCGAAGCGTGTGTCTGCGCTGCTGGTGGGCAGCTTCAGGCCTGTGGGCAGCAACGGGCAGGGCTGGCAGAGTCTGATTTGGTGGCACAATCCCTGTCCCGCTGGTGTCCTTGGCTGCTGTGCTGCCCCTGCCCTGCCTGGCCTCACCTTTGTGGCAGTAGTCGTTGATGTAGAGCTCCATGTCCTCAGCCAGCTGCTGCCACAGCACCAGGTAGTAGATGATGTTGCCGTTGCGTTGTGTGGGCGGCTTCCAACGCACCACGATGTGGGAGGAAGAGTTGGACATGGAGATGACGTCCCGGGGCACCGTCGGGGCTGGGATGACACAGGGGGGTGGTCACTCCTTCCTGGGGGGGTCCACCAGGGGCATCCCCCGCCCCCTGCCAGCCCCTTACCCGCTGGCATGGTGCGGATGTAAACCACCTCGCTCTGCGCCCCGTAGTTGCGTCCTTCCTCGGCCGTGGTGAGGGTGATGGCACGCACGAAGATGGCGTATTGGGTCCAGGGACGGAGGTTGAGCAGCGTCACCCCTGGCTCCTGCTCGCTGCTCAGTGGCAGGTCCACGTCCAGCACGTTCCAGCTCTGAGCCCCACAGGCATCCTGCCCCACATACTCTGACACGTTCTGGAAGGGTCTGTCCCACACCAGGCATCAGGGAGGGTCCCGGGACCCCTGGGTGTCCAGCAGGAACAAAAGACACCACAGGCTAGGATTCCCAAGCCCTCCACAATGGGGGCAAGAGCGTGGCAGGGACCACTTACGACTCCTTGTAGTAGACAATGAAGCTGAGGAGGTCCCGGTACTCTGGGGGCCGGTACCGCTCCCACTTGAGGAAGATGCGATCGGACTCGGTGACATTGGAGATGAAGCGCAGGGTCTGGGTCTTACCTGTGGGGAGGAGGCAGGGCTCAGGCAGAGGGTCACGGCACTGCCGCTTGTCCCCACCCCTGTACTCACAGGACGCCCGGTCCCCGTTGGTGCGGGGGTTGATCTCTGCCTTGTTCTGCCGCCCCTTGGTGCCCGTCACCTCCTCCATGCGATAGATCTCGGCCAGGCACAGCTTGGGATTGAATGCAAAGTACATCTTGCCCACAGGGATGGAGAGGATGTGGTGGCTCCAGTCCCAGAGCTGCTGCAGGTTCTGGTTGTCCAGGACGTACAGGGTGTAATTCCTGGGGGAGGAGATGTGGGTGGAGGCAGCAGGCAAGGACACCTTCAGAGCCACGTGTTCCCCCCCAAACCCACATCATCCTCACCCATCCACCATGGAGTCACCACGGATAAGTTTGAGGTTCTTGAAGAAGGACAAGGAGACGAGAGCGAAGGAGTGTTTGATCTTCAGGAAGCCTGTGATGGTCTCGATGAGCCCCAGGCTGCTCTGCAGCTCTGAGGCCAGGTTATCTGGGAATGACACACTGCATGAGCTCAGGGAGAGGGGCACGTCCCCATTAATTCACTCTACAGGGGAAATGACCTCTTCCTCCACCCCGTGCCCTCTGCAGCATCTCTCCCACCCGGGGCGGGTTTGGCAGGGCCTGGCACTCACAGCCCCGGCGGATGTTGAGGATGAGGTTCCCCTCGATGAGGGTGCAGCCCCCCAGCTCCTGTGCTGCCCGCATCGAATCGATGGTCTTGGTGCCCACCTTGCACTCCTTGGGACACAGCCCCTCGCACTTGTGGCAGAACATACTGCGGGCAGGGCGACAGGGCCGGCACGTCAGTCGGCCAACGTGCCACCCCCGTGCCTGTGCAGGGGCGCTGGGGACACCCCCACCTGCTCTCATTCCTGGTGTATCCCGAGGGACACTCGGAGAGGCACTGTCGCTGGTGGATGACAAACTTGGAGGCGTCACGGGGGTTGTCGGAGACCTTGCGGAGGCTGGCGCAGTACTCGGCAGTGACACAGCGCCAGCCCTCGTACTCGTAGGTGCGGGGCGGGCACGAGGGCAGGCAGTGCCCGTTGAAGTGGAAGTGGCGGCAGGCGACGCAGGCCCGTCTGTCGTGGGGGTGGCCGCAGCCCCCCAGGCACTCGGCGTGGCAGCACTCGCCTGCTGCTGTGCACGCCGAACCCACGCCGCACGGGCACACTGCCAGGGGAGACACGGCACATGGGCACAGAGCCCAGCCTCGGGCAGCACAGCTGGGATTGGGGCAGGGGGACATGGGGGAGAGGAGTGGGAAGGGCTCAGGGGGCTGCTGACATCCTCCAGGGCTGGGGGAGAACAGGATAGAGATGGAGTGATGCGGGGAGGGAGGGATGGATGGTGGGGGTGCAGGGAGGGAGGGACGTGGGGATGGATGTGGGGATTGAGGAATGCAGGGGTGGAGGGAGGGATGGGTGGATGGATAGATGGATGGATGGATGGATGGATGGATGGATGGATGGGTGGTGGGGATGCAGGGAGGGAGGGATGGATGGTAGGGGTGCAGGGAGGGAGGGACATGGGGATGGATATGGGGATTGAGGAATGCAGGGGTGGAGGGAGGGATGGGTGGATGGATGGATGGATGGATGGGTGGTGGGGATGCAGGGAGGGAGGGATGGATGGTGGGGGTGCAGGGAGGGAGGGATACGGGGATGGATATGGGGATTGAGGAATGCAGGGGTGGAGGGAGGGATGGGTGGATGGATGGATGGATGGATGGATGGGTGGTGGGGATGCAGGGAGGGAGGGATGGATGGTGGGGGTGCAGGGAGGGAGGGATATGGGGATGGATGTGGTGATGGAGGAATGCAGGGGTGGAGGGAGGGATGGGTGGTGAGGTGAAGGGAGAAATGTGGTGCAGGGATGGAGGGATGCAGGGGCAGAAGGAGGGATGCTGGGATGTGAGGATCCAAGAGTGGAGGGAGAAAGGGAAGGATACAGGTGCACAGGGAGGTAGGGGTGGATTGACGGAGGAGTGGATGGAGGCATGGCACTGATGAAGGGGTGCACAAAGGGATGGAGAAATGGATGGATGACCATGTGACGAGTGGCTGGCTGGGGAGATGGGTTGATGGGTGGCTGAGTGAACACCTGGATGGGGGAATGAGGGGCTGCATGGAGGAACAGCATGACAGATGGGCGGACAAGATGGGGCTCAGCCCATGTTGAACCCCATCTGCCCAGTGCAGCCATGCCGGGGCCACAGCTGAGGTTGCAGGCCTGATAAGGATCTGTGTTTATAGTACATATTTCATTACCAGGTCTCCTGTTTACAGCAAACGAGCTCAGGAGGGCCCTGTATTTACCTCACCGCTGGGAAAACACAGCAGCCGGGAGCCGGCCTCTCCTCGGAGGATGATACAGCACGGATCTGGTTACCCCACCGTGCTGGGGGTACCGCCAGCAGCAGGGGAGCCACAGCCACACGCTGGGCCTGCCGCTCCCAGTGGCTCCACCAGCCTTCTCCAGTGCGCTCCCAGTTTGACCCACAGTGCAAACCAGCACCATCCCAGAAAATCAGCCGGCACGAGTGGGCCCCGTGCCACCAGCACCCACCTTTCTGGCAGTAGCTGGAGGTCCAGCAGCGATAATCCAGCTGTCCGTTGACGCTGGTCTGCACACACGGCTTCTCCACATCCAGGATGCCCGGGCAGACGTCGGCACACTCTTCAGCCAACTTATTGCCAACGATGTAGGTGCTGTCCCCGGCGTCGGGCAGCAGCAGCCCCCAGTCGATGGTGGAGAGGTGGCAGAGCTCCTGGTTGCGCTCAATGCGCACCGAACCGCGAAGGATGTGACCCAGGCTGTGCAGCCCCACGTCCCGCAGGTGTGGCATCTCAAAGATGACCAAGGCGTAGCTGAAGAAGAGGTTGGTGCCGCGGATGACGGAGAGGTTGGGGAAGAGATCCCGCAGGCTCTCCAGCCCGTAGACACGGAAAAGGAGCAGGTACTCCGTGATCATGAGCAGGCGAGGGAAGCTGAGCCCCCGAAAGTCCTCGGCGCCCGTGGTGAACATCAGGAGGATCTGCAGGTTGCCTTCGATGATGGAGCAGTTCTCCAGCTTCCGGAGCTGGGAGACGTCATTACGGATGTCCATGCTGCCGCAGACTGGGGTGGCGAGAGGGGGACCCCATGGGCAGCAGGGACGGGACAGCTGACCCCCAGCCGCACCCAGGGATCCCCCCGGTGCTGCTGGCGGGGTTTAATATCCTGGTGCTGCCTGTCAAGCACGGCTGGAATTGGTTTGGGCAGCCGGGGAGACGCGAGCGGCTCTGACAGCAGCTGGCGCCCTGCGGCTCTCCGGGGCACGGCGCGTCCCTCAGCAGTGATGCTAACGAGGCCTGGCAGGCTGGGTGCCTGCCCTGCCCCACATCAGCCCCAGAACCACGTCCCAGCCCTGCTGCCCACCCTGGGGGAAGCTGTCTGGGGGTTGCAGATGGCTTTTCCCCTTCCCTGAGCTGTGGGGGCTCACAGACCTCATGGAGTGGGTTACCCAGTGAGTGGCAGCTCCAGCAAGGTCATCCCCATTAACTGCCCCTCAGGCCCAGACAGGTAATGGGGCACGCAAAGCTACCACAAGTGTCCGTGTGGCACAGCCCTGGTCCCGCCTCAGCTGTCCTGGGGCTTTTCCACTCAGAAATGGGTGGCATGAGCCCCAACAGCTCCTGCTTTCTCATCCCAGCAGGGGTGAGAGAGAGCCAGAATAAGCAAAGAGCTCCCCGCTGACAGCATCCCCAGCCACCAGCCAGGTCCAGGTCCTGGAGGGGATTGGGTGTCACCACCCCTTGTCTGTCCACTGCCAGCCTGGGCCAGCAGCTCCTGGCCATGTCCTTGTGACCTCGTGCCCAGTGGCGTTTTTCCCCTCTTGGTGTCACCCATGAACCGTGGGCAAGGTGGCCCCATGGCACTGTGGCTCTGGCAGCTGCCTCTCCCTCGCCGGGAGCCCTGTCCCCTCCCCGTAAGGACAGGAGAGTCCCTCTGTCCTGGCCGTGAGTGCAGCACCGGCCCTGAGGGTTACCGCCCCCGCTGGCACCATCACCTCCCTGGCCTTGCACTGTCGCCCTATAAGGGGAGAGGGTCCCCCGTGTCCCTGGCAGGGCAGGGGTCCCGGGTGGGATCAGGAACAGTGAAGTGTGTCCCTTGGGCACCTCTCGGATGCTTCATCCACTTCCTCCCCTGCTCCCCTCCCCCAGCACAGCCCCGTGGTGACTGGGGAAACTGAGGCACGGGTGGCAGGGAGAGGGGAAGGCAGGACAAATGACAGAGCCTCCTCGTACCCCCAGCTGTTCCCTGTTTTGGCCACGAGACCCAGGACCCACAGCTGCCCCCTCCCCACCATGGCAGCCCCTCCCCAGTGTTTCCCACCCCAGCAGCCGAGCAGGGAGCAGCGCTCCCGAGTCCCGTGACCATTTCCCACCGTCCCGGTGGGGCTGAGGGACCGATACCCCCATCTCTGGCCAAGCCCCCCACTACACTCCCCTCATCCCATCCCAGCGATAGAGGGGGGAGTCCCACGCTCTGCCCCTCCTGCCCAAAACGGGGGGTCTGCAGCACTGGGGGTACTGCCATGGGGGCAAACAGACAGGGAACACCGAAAGAGCTTTGCCTCAGGCTTTGTCCCTTGCAGACCCCCGAGCACAGGCACTAGCAGGCAGCCCCCACCCCAGAACTGCCCCCACCCACTCCCGGCCTCCCCCTGCCCAGCACTTACTTTCGGAGGGAGCCCACACGGGGGGCAGTGGCAGGTGGCCAAGGACCAGCAGCATCACCCCGAGCCTCGGGGCACCCAGTGCCCTCGGCCCCATCCTGGAGAGGGACCCCCAGGGCCCCCTCCCCGTCCCACCTCGGGCTCTGCCGCAGCGTGTCGGGTCCCGCTCGCCGTGTCCGGCCGGTGCCCGGGGAGCGCGGGGATAGCGGGGCCCCCACGGACCCTGCCCGGACCCTTCACTTTTGTTTTCGGCTGCCGCACACAAAATATTTAGCCTGACAACTGTCAGGGCCAGGGCCAGGGCATGTTTGGGAAATAGAGAGGGGGAAAACAGGGCGGCCCCCCCGCGTCGGAGTGGGTGGGAAGGAAGAGCTGCCTCCTGCCTCAGTTTCCCCAGCCAGAGCAGGAGGATCCAAGCTGCTCTGGCAGGGCACGCCCGGAAAGCAGCCGGCAGCCCATGGAGACCCCCAGGAGCAGCACAGAAGGGACAATTTAAGGGTCACTCTGCCCCACAGGGTGAATCTGGGGTGCCAGGAGCCCACGGCTTTGGGGTCCCCACAGAACAGCAGCCCCACAGTGAGGGAGGAAGCTGCGGGCACTCAGCACCTGCCTGGCTGTCACGAGCCGTCCTTAAGGGGAAGGAGAAGCAGGGCAAGAGGATAGAGGAGGAGGAGGAGGTTATTTTTCTCATTAGGACAAAGCAGAGAGGAGGGTCCCAGCCCTCCCAGCCCAGAGCTGTGAGGTCCCAGCCTCAGTCGCGGCATTCCCTGGGAGCCGGGGCAGGATCCGGCCTCAGAGGCTCAGGACAGGAAAAACCCTTTGCGTTCCTCCTCCTTGATAACGCTGATAACACCCCCAGCTGTGAAGAGGAGCCAAGAAAGGCCTTTTAGGAACAGTTCCTGGTGGTTGCAGTCTCAGCTCCTTGAGGAGTGGCCGGGACACGGTGGGATCAGCTGCTGGCAGTCGATGTCCCTGTCACCGGCGTTCCCCCCTCCCGATGTGCCGGTGAGGATTGCAAACAGGAAGCCCGGCTGACACGGCGAGGGGAAACGTGTGAGACTCTGAAGGTTTGGGGGAGGGAAGGGTTTTTTTAGGTGGAGGGAGCCGGGGCTGGCACCGCTCCGCGTGCCGGGGGCTGCGGGGGGACACCGGGCACCGTCACCACCCTGGGGTTTGCCACCTCACGGCACAGCATCCCTGCTCCCGGTGCGATGGATGAGCCGGACCCAGCCCTAATCCTCGTCCTAATTCCCAAGCCGTGAGAGCCCTGGGACACAGCCGGCTTGGCACCGCTCTCGCCGCGGCTCCAGCTGGAGCCTGGCACCGGCCGGGGTGACAGTGACAGTGACAGCGGGCACGTGGCAGCTCGGCTGCTGCTCCCCACAACAGCGCTGGCAGCGCTCGTGTCCCCACAACAGCCCAGGAGTGTCCCTGGCTCTGGCACCCGGAGTTTGAGGAAGGGGAACGGTGCTGGATTACAAACTGGGACTGAACCCTGGCTCACGGCGTGAGCCTGGGCCCACCAAGCCTGATGTCCCCACCGAGCCTGATGTCCCCACCGAGCCTGATGTCCCCATTGAACTCTGATGTCCCCACCGAGCCTGATGTCCCCATTGAACTCTGATGTCCCCATTGAACTCTGATGTCCCCATTGAACTCTGATGTCCCCACCAAGCCTGATGTCCCCATTAAACTCTGATGTCCCCATTGAACTCTGATGTCCCCACCGAGCCTGATGTCCCCATTGAACTCTGATGTCCCCACCGAGCCTGATGTCCCCACCGAGCCTGATGTCCCCACCGAGCTCTGCTCTCCCCACTGAGCCAGATGTCCCCACGCCCAGTGGTGCCAGGTCCTGGGGGGCAGACAGGAGGGACAAAGACACCTTTGCAGGTGCTGGTGGGCAGGTGGCCAGAGTCCTCTCCTCTCCACAGCCTAGCCTGTCCTGAGGCTGCCGCTGTCACCTAGATGTCACCCCGCGGCCACCATGCCACCTTCCTGTGACGTCTCCCCATCACATGAAGGTTCTCACAGCTTTGGTTGCTGCTTCCTGCCCGTCGCAGGCAGCAGAGGCAGAGCACAGGCGCTGCTGCCCCCCCTGCACCTCCTGGCCACAGACACCCCGAGGTAGGAGCGTGGGCTGGGGCTGGGGCTGGGGCTGGGGCTGGGGCTGGGGCTGGGGCTGGGGCTGGGGCTGGGGCTGGGGCTGGGCTGGGGCTGGGGCTGGGGCTGGGGCTGGGGTTGGGGCTGGGGCTGGGGCTGGGGTTGGGTTCTCAGCAAGGCCAAAGAGTGAACCCTGAGCAGGGGCTGCTGGACAGGGCAGCACCAGGCACTGCAGGGATGCTCCCCCTGCCCAAAGGCGGGACAAAGGGCACGAGGATGGAGTGGAGAGAGAGGAATTGCAGTCCCCTGCCCACACCAGCCCCTCCAGACAGACCTTACCCTCTCCAAAGGGGGAAGTGCAGCCCAGAAATGTTGCACAGAGCAAAGCTTTCAGCCCATTTCAAGACTGATGTGACTCGTTCCCACCTCAGGAGTGCAGGGTTTCAGAGGCACATCCTGCCCCACAGAACAAATCCCCGGCCCTGAGCTGCCCCAGTGAGGTCAAGGTGCTGGGATGGAGGAGTGGGGATGAGCCCACCACAGCCCCCCACCCAGCTGGGGATGCATGGCAAGCTCGGGACAGCGGCACTGTGGGCTATGCCTGGGCAGGACCTGACCCAAACTCTCCTCCCCAGCATTCCCTGAGTGGTGTCACTGCAGTTTGGGTGTTTTGTTTCTCCTCCTCACCTTCCCCTGCCTGCTGGGGCACAGGGCCAGGCTGGGCACTGCCGTGGGTTAAAGGTGGAGCTGGGGTGCTTTTCCTGGTGGCTGGATCCCCTTGCTCTCAGACAAGCCTCAACTGACTCCTCTGACTCAGCTTTGCCTCCCAGATCCAACCAGCCCCAGCATCTTCCACCCCCTCAAGCATCTGCTGGGGATTAATGTTGTTTTGCCGGGTGTTGGCAGCTCAGGGTCAAGCTCAAGGTCCCTCAGGAGCTGCTCAGCCTCTCCCTACCCAGGGCTGACCTGACACACCAGGGACTTGAGAGGGGCTGGAGGATTCACATGCTTTCTCCTCAGCTCCTCCCCACCTACATCACTGTCCCCAGGGCTTTCCTCCTCTGGGGTGCCAAGGTCACTGTCCCTTCCCATTCAGCAGGTGCAGGGTGGTCTCCCTGGGGAGGATCAGGGTGACGAGCCTGAGCTTGGGGACCCCAAGGTGAAGGTGATGCTTACCCAGGTTGTTGATGAGAGCAGTGCCTGCGGGGGTGTCTTGGAGCCCCCAGACTCCCCAGTGCTCTGCAGGCAGTGAGGGGCCCTGAAGGAGGCCTCTCTGCCCTGAGCTTTTTCTCCCTGGGACAGGGGACCCCATGGATGACGACCATCCCCTCTTCACCACCTTCAAGGCCTTTGGTGAGGACAACAGGGCCAGAGCTGAGCCAGCACCCAACACACCCCCCGTGCAGCTCCAGAGGGCAGAGCAGTCACTGAGACACCACAACAGACATGGCAGGGTAGGACCTGGGGACACGGGGGTGGAATTGAGCCCAGCTCACCATCCCAGCACCCACAATGCTCTCAGGAGCCGTGTCCTCACGTGCAGGGAGCAGAACATCCTTGGTGCACGTCCTCACCTGAGCTCCCAGTGCTGTCCCCTTCCCTCCAGGTCCCTCCAGGCTTCTGGGCACCTCCAGCAGCTCAGTCCCCGCCTGAGGGGGACCCGTGGCCAGATCGGGTGGCCCTGCGTGCCCGGACGAGGCTGTGGTTTGAGCAGACACAAGCCCAGAGGCTGGGGCCCGAGGGGGAGCTCCCCACCTGGTTCCACGGCTTCATCAGCCGCAGGTAAGCGAGGGGGAGGCCAAGGCGGGGAGCGGGGTCAATATCCCCCCCTTGGGCTCCTAAACAGGGAGCTGCATCCCTGGATCACACGAAGGGGATGAGGTAGAAAGGCTCAGCGTCCCTTCCCACAGGGAGGCAGAGGAGCTGCTGCAGGATCAGCCCCTGGGCTGCTTCCTGGTCCGCTTCAGCGAGAGCACCATCGGCTTCGTCCTCTCCTACAGGTGAGGGACCCAGCCCTGTCCGAGGGAGGGGCCGACGAGCTCGGTCCCCTCCCGGTCACTCTGCCCGTCCCATCCCCTCTGCCGCCAGGGGCAGGGATCGCTGCCGGCACTTTGTCCTGGAGCAGCTGCCGGACGGGCGATACGCGATCCTGGGGGAGCGCAGCGCCCACCCCGAGCTGGCCGAGCTGCTGCGGCACCACGCCACGGTCCCCGTCTCGCCGTACCCCGAGTTCCTCACCGTGCCCCTGCCCTGCGGACGGGTGAGGTCCGGTCCCTGAGAGCCCCTGCAGCCGCTCGGGACCGGGTGATCGCCCCAAACTGGGGAATACAGCCAAGGGAAGCACAAGCACCGCGAAAGCCGGGCTGGGAACCGCAGCCACCCTGGCTACCCGGAGCAAGGAGCCGAGCCGTGACCATCACCCGGCTGGCTCTGCCCTGGGCGCGCAGCCGTCCCGACACCTCCCGGCTCTCTCCCTGCAGAAAGACGAGCCCCGAGGACGGACAGAGCGCCCAGCTGGCAGCGATGCTGCACATTCCCCACTGAGCCAAGCACCAGCAAAGCTCCCCGGGTACAGCCCTGCGTCCCTGGAGTCCCTCAGAGCCGAGGGCGGCTCCGCCAGGGAGGTAATGGGGCAGAGAGAATTCCCGAGGCAGGAGCCGCAGGTCGCCCAAGGGGGGAGCGCAGTCACAGCCACCACGGACCCACTGCCAGTCCTCACCTCCGTCCTGTCCCATCTCTCCCGCAGGCTCCCAGAGCCCCCCCGCCGCTCCCTCCCAAGAGCAGCTCCCGGGGCGCTGCTCGGGGGCCGCGCAGCTCCTCCAGCAGCGCAGCAGCGCCCGAGGCTCCCTATGCCCAGGTGCGTAAAGAAGCCCCGAGCCCCGAGCCCCTCGAGGCCAAGTACCAGCAGCTCATGCGTTTCCACGTCTATGCCGAGCCCCGCGAGGACATCGCCCCCAGCACCCCCACCCGCTGCGAGCCCGAGGGGCCCATCCCCGAGGAGCCCATCCCCGAGGAGCCCATCCCCGAGGGGCCCATCCCCGAGGAGCCCATCCCCGAGGAGCCCATCCCCTTCTATGCCATGGCCCGGGGCTGGAGCCCCCGTGCCAGCCCCAGCGAGAACATCTACTCTGAGGTGGCGCTGGCCCGGCAGGATGTGCCTGCTCGGCTCCCCATGGCACTCCAAAACACCTTCTCCACTCTGCCCTCCAAACCCCGGCCCCACCGCCGGCTCTTCCGCAGCATTTCCAGCCAGGACAGCAAGAGGAGGCAGCTGTCGGTGGCTCCCAGCACAGGCACACAGGTGGGTCTCCAAGGCAGGCCATTGCTCTAGAGCTCAGCCCCAACACGAGGGAGGACTCCTGGAGCCTGAGGAGTCAGAGTTTGCTCCACACCAGGAGCACAGGGAGAAGCTTGGAAACCTGGAATGGTTCAGGTTGGAAAGACCCATTCCATTCCATGCCCTGCCATGGGCAGGGACACCTTCCGTGATCCCAGGTTGCTCCAAGCCCTGTCCAACCTGGCCTGGAACACTTCCAGGGATGGGGCAACCACAGCTTCTCTGGGCACCCTGTGCCAGGGCCTGCCCACCCTCACAGACAAGAATTCCTGCCCCATATCACATCTAACCCAGCCCAGTGGCAGTGGGAAGCCATTCCCCCTTGTCCCATCACTCCAGACCAACTTTGTTCTACTTCCTGGCTCTCAAATCCACCCTCTCCCTGAGAATTCCCTAGGTCATTCTGAACCCTGAGCTGGAGTTGGATGATGCCGTGTACAGCCAGAGCAGCCACAGGGAGCAGCAAACCACGGCCACGGCTGAGAACGTGTACGAGCAGCTGCCTGGGGACTGCCCCTAAGCCACCTGCACAGGTGGGCTCAGGACATCACCTGGCTCCCAGGCAGGAGCAACCTCCATCGCACCACTCGAAGCCCCTGGCCCTGGGAGGAGAGGTCCAGAGCTGCTGTTGGCCCCAGCCAGCGATGCCAATCTGCTCCATGGGGAGCCTCTTCTCTTCCAGATTCCCAACCCTGTTGGACAATGCAGGCAGGGGAGCAGGATTACCTTAGCCATGAACACATTCCAAGAGACTTCTGTTAATAAAATAAGGGGAAAAAGGCTGTTACAGGAAAATCAGGCATGAGTTTGGCACAGTTGGCGCATCCAGTTGGAAATTAAATTGGCCAGGAACTGGGGTGATGCTGCAGCCAGGGCCAAGCTGAAGCTCCCCAGCCTGGAGCCAACACTCCAAGCCCTGCTGGAGCTCAACAGGAGCAGGGAGCCAGGACAGCCAAAGCCCCTGCTTGGAGGGAAAAGCAGAGCTGGGGCATTGTAGCTGTTTTATCTCTGGGAAAATTCACTTCTGACTTTTCACAAACCTGAATTTTGTTTCTCTTAGAAGGCTGAAAGTGGAACACGAGCTCTTGGAATTCCCCCTTGATGCTAAACCTGAGCTAAAGCAAACAAGAAACGGAATGGGGAACCTGGAACTTCCAGCCCCCACACTGCAAACTCCCCAGGCCAAGAGGGTACCTGGATGAGGATCTGAGCCCCTTGTGATGGAAACAGGGCTGGGTGGGTTCATTTAGAAGTATATTCCTTTACCAAATCTCTTCTGGGAGGATTTCACTGTACATACAAGATATGAATAAATTACTCAACAGTAACTTTATTCTGATCATTCAAATACTCAAAACAGGCTCTGCAAAGTACTAAACATACAGGGAGCTAAACTAAAAATGAGATTAGTTTAAAATGTTCTAAGAAAAGACTTCAGTCATGGGGGTTTGCCTGTTTTTAAGAGGTACCATGGGAGAAAAAACACCTCTTGGGAGTTCTTCTTACTGGAATAACAAATATTGGCCATTTGAGCTGTGGTTACAACAAATAAAACCCGGAGTGGTGGGAATATAAGTTAAATAACCAGGCCAGCGCTCTGCTCCCTTCGGCATCACACGCTTTGGTGAACAACAAAGTGATGCCACAGAGATTTGGATCCATGGATTGTGCCAGCAGAGCTGCACAGGATTTGCAGTCGCATCACCTTGACAGAATTCCTTAAATAAAAAAAAAAGGTTTAATTTGAAGAAGTTAGGACTGGGCAGTCTCCTCTTCCCAGCCAGGAGGGCAAGGTCAACACTTAATTGAAATAGAATTGATACAAACAAGCTGGAAAAAAAAAAGTACAGTTGGCAGCTCTCCTCTGTGTCTGCCGAGGAAACTGCAGAGCTCACTCCCAGCCAGCCACATGAGGGACACTGGGATACTCAGTTTGATGAGCCTGAGACCAGCCTGGGGCAGGACAGCAGGCCTCAGGCTGGGGGAGAAGGAAAGAGGGGGGAAAAGGAAGGACAATATACATGCAGACATGGCTCAGGGTATTCCAAAGGCCTGAGTGTGCCAGGCAGGAGAGCCTCTGCTCCAGGTGTGGCGCTTCCCCTGGCACAGGCTCTGACCTGCACAGGGGTGTCCCCTCAGCACAGCTCAGGCTGTGGAGCCCAGAGCAAAAATACCAACTTAAACCCCAGGATATCAAAATCATCAGCATGAGAGGAGTGCTGGAGGAGCCTGGACACAAGGAAACTGCTGTGAGGACAAAATAAAAATTCCAAAGCCAGGCTTGCTCTTGGAACTCACCGTGTTTTAGAAAGGAAAATGACATTCTCAATGCACAGCAAGTCCAAGAGAGGAGCAAAGTGGGAATTGGGAGTTTATTGAGCCTCTGCTGAAGGGTCTGGCGTCAGGAGGCACAGCCTGTTCCCTCAGGACAGGAGCCTCACACCCAGCACGTTCCCTGCCGTACCTTGGGACCGTCCTCGGCCGATCGGAACCTTCCACGCTATCGTTTACAAAGAGGAAGGGGAAGGATTACAGGTGGAGTTTCGGGACCAGCTTGCAATGACCCCTCTTCCTGTCAGGCCAGGGAGTGCAGAGTCCTTCCTCCCACGAGCAGCCCCGTCCTGGGGCCTGGCTGATCTCCCAGAGGCCGGGACACACCAGACACAGCAGGTCACCCGGGATGCCAGCCAAAAAGCGGGACAGATGTGTCAGAATCCGTATTTGGCTTGGGTCTGCCGTCTGCTGAGCTTGTTTTCAGACCATGTGTTTTTCAGTTCCAGTTCTCTCTCCTTGGCCTGCAGAGATGGAGAGGATGCTGTTACCCTCTGTTTCAGTGACTCAGCAGCATTCCGGCCTCCTCCGGCCCCGCTCATGTGGATTATGGAGCCCTTCAGCCAGAAGCCTCGTTACAGGAGTTAGCACAATCATCCTGACAGAGGCCTGGATTAATTGGGATGCACAGGCATTTCATTCATGCTGAAAAGCAGCTTCTCGTGGGGACGGGCTCAGCAACTGCCTGCCAACCCTGGGGCGGAATCCAGGACAGGATCCCAGGGCCTCAGAACACGCAGGAAGGGCAAAGCAAAGCTGAAAGCTTGGGACTGGGACCCCCTCAGGGCCAGGACTCAGGGGGTTCTTGGGGACAGCCCCTGGTCCCCTGCTGCTGGAGGAGCAGCTCCACCACCCCAGCCTTGCGTTGCCAAGACCAAACCTGGGAATTCTGTCTGGATCAGCTCATACACCACGGGGAGGCCACTCACCTGATGGATCAGGTACGTGATCTGGTGTTTTCTCCTTTGCTGCCCTGTGGGCTGATCTCCTTTTTTCTGGAAAACAGAAAGAGGTGAAGTGTTCAGCCCAGAGAAGTGCTTCCCTGGACAGCAAACCAAGACAAGGGCCTGCACACAGCCATCCCAAGCAGCATTTGTTCTCCATTAAAGTGAAGATTCCTTTGGCTGAAGCACTTCCTGGCTGGCCCTCCCCACCCACATGCCATGTTCTGAGCAACTCTACTGGCCTCCCACATGTCATTATTTACCAGGTCTCTGTTCCCCTCCCTGGACACAGCTCCAGCTGATTTGGGCACTGATTTGGGCTGATTTGGGCAGAGGCTCCAACCACAGCCCTCACCCTCCACCCCACCTTGCTGAATGACTTCATGGTCTTCTCCTCTGTCAAGGATTTGGTCAGCCACTGCTGGGCCCCGCTCAGCTGGTCGTCACCTTTGATGTCCACAAAGTTGATCTCTTCCCTCCCACGATTCCGCTTGCCTTGCAGACGCTTGAACTGAAAGATGAACACAAGAGCTGGAATTACACCCAACACTGACCTGATACAAAGCACAGCAACAGTTTTCCAGCCCAGGTTTTGATCTTTTGGAGAATTTTAGCTTGCTGTATATCAGAGTATCTAAAACTACTTGGCATGAAGGTTATCATCTCACTTTCTTATGCAGAAAACAGCATTTACTCCTGCTTCCAGGCTTGCTCAGGAGACCCTTGGAGTCCTGAGTTTTTCATTTTAAGAACCACAGAAGAGCCTTAAGTTTTGCTGCCAACACATTCTGTACCAGCCACAGTGTGGCCACAGGACAAGGGCAGTGCCCATCCCCTGTGCTGGCACTGCTGAAGCACCTCCAACCCTGGGGTCAATTTGGGCCCCTCATGCCAACAAAGAGATTGAGGAGCTGGAGCGTGTCCAGAGAAGCAAACGAAGGTGGGGAAGGGGCTGGAGCACCAGGGGAGGCTAAGGGGGCTCAGCCTGGAGAAAAGGAGGCTCAGGGGAGACCTTGTGGTTCAGCACAACTCCCTGACTGAAGGGGGCACCCGGGGGAGTTTGGGCTCTGCTCCCAGGGACAGAGGAAAGGGAACAGCCTCAAATTGTGCCAGGGGAGGATTAGGTTGGATATAGGGAAAAATCCTACACCCAGAGGGTGCCCACAAGCTGCCCAAGGCAGTGGTGAAGTCCCCACCCCCAGAAGGATTTAGAAGTCATGTGGATGTGGCACTTGGAGACGTGGTTTAGTAGTGGCCTTGGCAGTGCTGAAGAATGGTTGCACCTGATGGTCTTGGAGGCCTTTTCCAACCTCAACAGTTCTATCCTGTATTTATCAGGCCTGCAGACCCAGCTGGAGCAGGAGCCCAGCAGACTGTGGGAAGGACTCCACACGTGTCCACAACACAGCTCGAGGCCCCCCAGGAGAAACCACCCAGCCCAAGCCACTGGAAACACAGGCTGTGCTGGGGGGCAGGACCCTGGCTGCAGCTCCTGTGTTCTGGCAGAGCTCAAAACCAAATTCCACAGGGGGACAGACAATGAAGTGCCAACCGCTTCGTCATCGATGAACGATGAGTCGGTGCTCGTCTCCTGCGGCGGGGCCTGGGCTGGTTCCACCTCTGGGTAGTACCCACTGCTGTAGTAATCCTGGCAGGGAAAGGGAAAGCAGATTGTCATGAGAGCAATCCTGGAGTGGCACCAAGCCATGGACTGCCCTGTGGGCTGATTCTGTCAGAGGAATGACCAGCAAATGATCTGAGGGACTTTTCACAACGGGTGGAGTGACAGGACAAGGGGCAATGGAACTCACTGCTGGAGGGCAGGGTTAAATAGGATATTGGGAAGGAGTTCTTCCCTGTGAGGGCAATGAGGCCCTGGCACAGGGTGCCCAGAGAAGCTGTGGTCACCCTATACCTTTAAGTGCTCAATACCAGGCTGGACAGGGCTTGGAGCAACCATGGATAGTGTAAAGTGTCCCTGTCCACGGCAGTGGCTGGGACTGGATGGGCTTTAAGGTCCCTTCCAACCCAAACCAGTCCAGGATTCTATGAATTATTAGAAACATCCTGGGCTCAGACACCAGCTCCAGTGAGCCCTTACACTGCATCCTCACACCCAGGGCATTTTCACAGGAGTGCAGCTGTCAAACATCTGTTCAGTGAAGAACATCTGGAGCTCTCACACCATAGGAATCTCCTTGTGCCCAGTGCTGGATCCAGCTCAGGCTGGATTCCCTGCCCCGTGTCCCAGGTATCTCACACAGGCTGGATTCCCTGCCCTGTGTCCCAGGCAGCTCACATGGGCTGGATTCCCAGGAGCAGCCAGTAACCTGAGTCACTCACTCAAGTACCTGTCCAGAGCCCCTCACTTCACCTCTGACCAGTGAACCCACCTGGTAGTAGCCCCCAGGCTCGCCGTAGGCAGGGGGGAACTGGCCATAGGAGTGGCTGCCATAGTCCTCGCCAGGTTTGGGTGCCCAGCTGTGCTGAACTCCGCTGGAGCCCGCACCCGTCTTGAACTCCAGAGGGGCGTTAGCAGCCGCGTCCTGGAACTGGGGCTCCGGCTCTGTCCCGGGCGGAGGGTCCTCTGACCCCCCCGTGCCGGGGTACAGGTAGGGCTCGGTGCCCGCGGCACTGGGCTCGCTCCTGTCGGACAAGGAGAAGTAGTTCTCTGGCTGCACCTCCTCGTCGCTGTCCTCCTCCTCCTGGGTGATCTGTTTGGTTACCTGCAGTGCTGCGCTCTTGGCCGCGGCTTTGATCGCCGATGGGGACGGAGTTGTGGGCACGGCCGGCTTGGGCACGGGTTTGGCTTTGGAGGAAGAGCTTGGGGTCTTGGCAGGCTTGGAGTCGGAGGCGTTTTCTCCTGCTTTCCTGGAGAACGCGTAGGGCAGGAGTATCCGATTGGTCTCTTTCACTGTCATGTTTTTGGGCTGAGGAAGCAAAGCGGACAAGCCGGAGCCCTCGCTGCGTCCCTGGTGACATCCATGCAGGACAAATGTACCACAGAAAGAAAAGACTGAGGTTATTCGCTTTTCCTGACTTCCTGCCAATTATCCCCCCCAATTCTAACACTTCTTGTGGGCTTCCTGCTGCTTGGCCACTCTGAATATGCTGCACAAGGGGGATTTTGAAGGGAAATGTGGTACTTGCAAATATCTGCCCAATTCTCAAATTAATTAATGCCTCTTTTGCCAAGATTTAAATTGGTGAAATTGCCCAAAAGAAAAGGACTTGAAAACCCATGAGATTTCAGGAATTTCCCTAAAGCCACGAGGTGATCAGAGTGGATAATTTACACAAGTGGAAGCCCAAGACTGGTCACAATCAAACGCTTTTTTCCATGACAATTGTTTAACCAAGTGCCCTTGTTATTTACCTGAAGAGTATTTTTCTTCTTTGCTGGTTCATCTTCCTCTGAATCTGACTGAGAGAGAAAAGCAGAGCTCAGCACAACCTGAGATGCTAAACTAAAAAAGTTATGTTAATAAACCCCAGGAAAATAAACCCAAAGGGAGGGAAGAACTGCAGGTGCACAGCAGCAGATCAGGGCTTTCCTTCAGAGGGACAGACAACAACAGCTACTGAAGGGGAAGCACAAACCACACAGAGGGTGTAAAGCTCACTGCAGGGATACAAAGAATTGTTCCCAATAATGCTGAAATTGCTAAATATCCAGTTAAAATTTGAGTGGAAAGCCTGGTTGGCATCATTAAAGGTCCTAAGTATCTTTAACATTTCATGGCTCCTCAGAGAACTTGGAAGAGACAACTGGGATGGAGGGCTTGTGCCAGTTTACTGCCAAATAAGCAATAAACTGACTGAAAAATCTATCACCTGCACAACAAACAAAAAACTTTTTTGAGCTACAATGCCTTGCAGCTCCACATCATCAACTCATTAACTCCAGGAATAAAGAAGGGTGCAGATAATCTGGGTTTGGCTGCATTATGATTATAAATAAGGTTTCTATATCAGTTTAACTCTGCAAAGCGCTTTAGGATTAGGGCAGGCAGCCAGGACAAATCTCCCCGTGGATGACACAACAATAGATCCCGGTACCTCGGTGTGAGAGAGCGAGGGAAGAGACCCGCGGGGGGAGTTTTCACTCGAAAGGGCTCGAGCCGGGGGTTTGTTCCATACTCACATCCCCCTTGTGCAGCTCGGGCGCCGCGATCCGCACCGGCTCCGTCCTCTTCTTTGGCTTGGGGAGGCCCAAACCCGCCCCGGGGGAGGCAGCGGGGGGCGGGCTGAGGGGGGAGGCGGCGGTGGCGGCGTTCCTGGGGGGCGGCAGGAGGAGCCCCCTCGGCCGGGGGGACTCCGCGGCCCCGTCCCCGCTGGCGGCCGGCTCGGGGGGGCTCTCGGGCCCGGCCTGGCCCGGCGGGGCGCTGCCGAAGCCGCTCACAGTGGGCGGGGGGCCCATGAGGAACGACGGGGGCACCGCAGGGGCTCTGGGCGGGGGCAGCGCGGCGAAAAGCCCCCGGGACGAGGGCTGCTCGGCTGCGGCCGGGGGAGAGTCGGCGGCTTCCTCCTCCTCGCCCGCAGGCTCCTCCGCATCACTGTCCTCCTCGCTGCTGGCGTAGGCCACGAGGGACATGGCCCAGGGGAGGGCGGCCCTTCGCGGGCAGCAGTCGCTACGCGAGGCCGGGGATCCACCCTCCGCGCTAGGCCGCACCGCCGCCGCACCTTCAGCGCCCGCAGCGGGGAGGAAGGGGCGGGCGGGGCGAGGCTACGCCGCCATGGCGGCCCCTCCCCGTGCGGCGGCGGGGCCGCGGAGCGAGGCAAAGCGACGGCAGCGGCTCCGCGCTCCCGGTAATGGCTGCCGGCAGCGCCCTGCTGCCCGCGCTGTAGCGACGCCGGACTACAACTCCCGGCGTACCCCGCGAGCAACGCTGTGCCCGCCTCCCTCTGTGCCCCGCCGCGAAGCACCACGGGAAATGTAGTCTGTGGTGCCACGCGGCGGGAGCCACGGGTGGGACCGGGACAAGGCCCGGGCACCGGCGGGATGCGGGAAGGCCTCTGGGGACGGAGTGGGACGGGGACGGGGACAAGGTTAAGGATGAAGACGAGAACGAGGAGGCGGGAGGGTCCGACCCACCCCCGCCAGGCCAGTGGATTCATTGCCAAACCGAGCCCTGAGCTGGGACTGCAGCTCCCGGTGTGTCCCCGGTGCAGCGGCACTGCGGGACACGGGCCGGGGGTCAGGGGAGCTCTCCCTGCCTTCCATCCTTTCATCCGGGGGCACGATCGGTGCTTCCAGCCCCAGCAGAAGCTGCTGGAGTGGGATGCAGGAGGCCTGGCCAGGAGCTGGTTTATCCCTCCGGGGCTTTGCTGATTTTCGGTTTGACGCCTTTGACCTCCTTCTTGCTTGTTCTGGCCTTAATAAGCAGAGAGCTGGGCTCGAATTTGGGTCCCCAACACCAAGGGAAGCGATTTGCAGAGCTGCTCTGAAGTACCAGCACAAGTAATTAAAGCAAAATGGAGATAAATGAGGAGCGTATCCTGAACCCTCTGTCATTTGGAACGGTGTGAAATCCAGCCAACATGCCCTGTCCCACCCCTCCTGGCCTGTTCTGGAGAGCTGAGGAGTGTTAAAAATACAGTATTAAAAATAGGCATTGAGGCCTTGGGGAGCGGGAGGGACAGGCACGGGAGGATTCCAGGAGCTGGGACACACAAGTTACGTTTTCCCCCACTCCTTACACGGCTGTGACCTGTGAGGGCAAAGCCAAGCAATCCCACAAGGACACTGAGGAGGACGGGGAGGAGAAGGAAGGTGTCCCTGTGGCCAGGGGACCAGCACGGCTCACAGAAAGTCCCATCTGTAGCAGCCTCTCTTCAGGAACCCCTTTCCCTGAGAATCTGGGTTCCATATCCAGCAGTAACATCAAGACTTTGTTGTGACACACAAATCACACTGGAAGAGTGAACTCCCATCACAACCCAAAGGCCTTTCCTTTCACATCTCCACCAATCCACTCCACAAATCCAAAGGAAACCAAAATGGAGATTTTTTTTGTGGCTGTCACTTCCCCATTGAAACAACCTTTGTGCTTATAGTTTGGGCTGGAATTGACCATGAAAATCATCCTGGGGATTGGTTGGGAATCTTCCTGGCAGATTTTTTCCACTCCTTCCTAAGTGTCCAGGCTTGTAAATTTTTTGGATTTAGGAAAGGGAAATGGGTGATTCCCTTAGAAGCACAGAGTGGTTCAACCACCCCAAGCTGTAATATGAGGCAGCCCTCATCCTCTGCCGAGGAAAATCAACAAGGACCCTGGCAGGGAGAGGAGAGACACAGCTTAAACAAGGTCTGGCTCCTGCTGTGGAGAAAGAGGGAGGAATCCTTGTTTCCCTCAGCATTTGTCCATTTTTCCATTGCAGGTGGAGATTCCTTGAGACTGGTCTCACCCTCAGGCAGTAGGATCCTGCTGTCAGCTGTGACCCTGTGGATTATTTATTTGCATTACTTTGAAGCTTGTTAGGAGAAATTAAGCCAAGGAAAGCACACGGGGATGGAAAAAAAAAGAGCCCAGCCCAGGAACCCTGACTGCCAGGTCAGGGTGGAGGTTCTAGTCTTGTAAACGATTTAATCTGTATTTAATTTAATCCCAGGTGTTTGGTTGGGCCCAACAGGGACAGCAGCACCCAGCTTCGGTCTGAAGTGGAGACCAAGGTGACAATTTATTTACTGCCCTGGTGACTTTGTCACCCTGTAACCCCACACTGAGGCTGCCTAGGGCCCAAACCTCCTCCCCAGGCATCCAGAGATTTCCCGTGTGTCCTGAGCAATCCCAGGCTCTGCAGGACAGAGGGGAACTCTGGGGGGGTTCTAAGGAAAAACTTCTTTTTCTGTTGAGATGAATGGGGCAGTTCAGCCAAAGGGACCCTGAGTGGGCACCAAATGCTCCCAGTCCTTGCTTTTATCTCTTTCCATAGGCTGACCTCCCTCTTATATCACGTATTCCAGCTATAGCCACGATGTGGGATTTTAGGGATGCTCCTACACTGGGTTAACATCATTTTACACTGGGTTTAGGCTGGTTTTGCATTGGTTTGCACATTTTGCACTGTTTTACAGTGGTTTCACTGTGTCATGTTACAGCAATTTTGCAATGCTTTAACATAGGTTTACACTGGTTTCATACTGTCTCACACTGCTTTTGTACTGATTTGCATTGTTTTAAAAACAGTTTTGCACTGTTTTACATAGCTTTAAGCCGATTTTGCACTGTTTTATGCGATTTTATGCCAGTTTTGCGCTGTTTTACAGGGGTTTATACCATTTTGGTGCTGTTTTACACCTGTTTTTCATTGTTTCACATTATAGTTTTGCACCGTTTTACATGTTTCTACACCATTTTGCTGCTGTTTTACACTGCTTTTTCACCGTCTTACACTGGTTTCGCATGGGTTTACGCCCGTTTTCCGCTGTTTTAGACGGATTTTGCTGTAACACCGGATTTGCACCGCTTCTACACCGGACCCCTCCATTCCCAGGCGGGGCGTCCCTCTGGTGTCACCCCGAGCTGGCGTTCCCATCGCGGCTGGAAGCATCCACATCCCCTCCAGGGCCAACCTGCAGCCGGTTTTTGCACATTTTGGGCTCGGCCGGCGTTTTTTGGGGGCCGGCTCGGCGCCGTGGGCGGGCTGTGGGTGTGAGCGCCCAGGCAGCGCTGCCGAGCCCGCGAGCTCCGAGCGCATCCACCGGGAGGAGGAGGAGGAGGAGAGGAGGAGGAGGAGGAAGGGGAAGGGTGGGGGGGGGGGGTGGCGGAGGGAGGGAGCAATTGAATTTCAAACACAAACAACCGCATGGGGCTTGGGCCCTCCGCCGCTGCGCCGCGCCGCCGCTGACCCCGCGGCCGCCGCCGCCGCCCCCCGCCCGGGCTCCGCGCCGGGGGGGCAGAGCAGCCGCTGCCTCCCCCCTCGGATTAGGGAGGTGGTGTTTTTTTTGTTGGGGTTTTTTTCTTTCTTTTTTTTCTTTTCTTTTTTTTTTTTTTTTTTTTTTTGGCTAATCCCTGCCTCGCCGGGTTTTGCCTCCGCAACTTCATCCCTAACCCCCTCCTCCCCTCCCCCATCCCCCGCCCGCTCCCCCGGTCCCGGGAGGAGCCGCAAGCCAAGATGTCCCGGTCCAACCGGCAGAAGGAATACAAATGCGGGGACCTGGTCTTCGCCAAGATGAAGGGTTACCCGCACTGGCCTGCCCGGGTAAGGAGCTGGGGAAGGGCTGTGGGGGGCGATGGGACCCCCGGTGCCCCCCGGTGCTCTCTCCGGTGCTCCCCGTTGCATAACGCGGGCGGCCGAGGTGCCCCGGGGGATGGGGGGAGGGGGCGCACCGGGGTCAGGCTGCCCCCGTGGAACGGCGGGGGGTGTGATCACACTGGGGTCAGGCTCCGAGCCCCCCCGGTCCGTTTCCCCCGGGGCCGGGGTCCAACTTTGCCGGCACCTTATGTAAGGCCGGGCCCGGCGGACTCGGGGGTTACTCGGTACCGAGGCTCGGGGAGGCGCTTTCGGGACATTTCGTTGGGCTTGGGGGGGATTTCATGTGTTGGAAACAACGTCCCGGGCTCCCCCCGGGGCCCTTTTTGCGCTGTTTATTCATTTCTCTCCCGGGGGGTCACGGGTGGAGACCGCGTGGCTTCTGCCACCGCGTGGGAGTGCGGACCCCGCTCGGGCCGGCCCCGGTGACCGGGGCCGCATCCAGCACCGGAGCACGAGGCTGGGCCAGCCCGGGGTGAGCCCCTGCCCGGGGTGAGCCCCTCCCCGGGGTGACCCCTCCCGGCTGCCGGGGGGTCCCTGTTCCACGTGGGGCCGCACCACGACGCCCTTCCCGCTCCATTGCGGGACCCCGGGGAGGGGCCGGGTTGCTCCCCCCGCGCTTCACCGATGATCTGGGGGAGCCCGGGGGGGTCCAGCCGAACCCCCCCGCCCTGACCTCGCCGGCAGGTCCCCGAGCGTGTCCCCCGGCTCTTCGTGGCCTTACCTCTTGCCACGGGTGCCGGAGAGGTGCCAGCGCTCGCCGGGAGTTTGGCTTTAAAAAATCGATAGAATTATTGAGGACTTAGGACGGGGAGAAGGGGGGGCCGTGGATACGGGGAGGGCGCGGGGGGGTCGAGGCTCCGCCACTGCCCCCCGGCTCCCTCCAGCCCTCCAGGGCCCTGGGGGGGCCGTGCCGTGAGCCCGGGACCCCTGGGATGAAACCCAAAGCCTTCAGGGCCGGATCCCGGCCGGGGGCCGTGGGCAGCTCTGGCTACACAACACGGCGCTGGTTATTTTTAAGCGGTTGATGATGCAGTTTAAAATTTCCTTGGAGTGTTCCCCCCACACGCACACACACACACACTCCCCGGCCTTGCTGCAAAGGGCACTGGGGCTGCCTGGAAACCCCAAATTGAGCGGAAAAGGGGAGGAATGGGGCGGTGGGCTTTAAAGGCCGAGGATCCCCCCCCATCCCCTCCTCCTTCCCCTCCCGGATTTGAATAACTTTTGTTTGGTTTGTCGGGTTCTGGCGGGGAGGCCGGGAGGGGGTTGGGAGCCGTTCGGATTTGGCACTGGCCTCCCAACGCGCATTTGAAAGCGGCTTTGCGAGGAGGAGCCAGAGGGATCCCTGGGAGCCCGGCGCCTGCTTCCACCGCCGCCCGCCTTTCCCCCGCAGCCTCTCTCCGGGGGACAGCGATGCTCCCCCTGCCCGCTGCCCCATCCTCCTCCTCCTCCCATCCCATCCCATCCCATCCCATCCCATCCCATCCCATCCCATCCCATCCCATCGCGGCTCGCTTCCCGAGCAGCCGCTGCCCCGGGTGCCCCGCCGGGGGTGACGCCGGGTCGGGGCTCGCAAAGCCGGGCTCAGCTCCCGGGGACCGAATTAGCGCCTGAGCGCGCCCGGGCCCGCTCGGGTTTCACACCCCGCTCATCTCCTGCTTTCGCCGCCACCATCATGGCAGGAGTGTTTCGGGGCTGCTGGGGCAGGCAGGGAGCAGGTTTTCCCCCTCTGGAAGCAGCGGGAGGTTGGGCTCCCCAAGCCCAGGGATGCTGGTTGATCGCGAGGGGGGGTTTGGAGTGCAGCCCTCCCCACCGTGACTAATCGGTCAGGGTGAAGCAGGCAGGGCTTGCCCGTGACTAATCAGGTGCTGTGATGAAACGTTACCCGGCCACGCGTGGCGTTTGCTGGGATATTTGTTTCCAACCAGGTGTGGCTGGAGCAGAGAGATACCGGAAGAAATGGAGGGGGGAGCTGGCAGCACTGCGGGGCAGGGGTTGTTTCTCTGACCTGTTCCCTGGGGATGGTACCTGGCACCGTCCCCCAACACCAACAGCTTGGCCCCTGCCTCCAGTGGAAGCCTCTCCCTGAGAGGAGCAGCATTAAACAGAGGGGAAACTGAGGCATGCGAGTGGGGAGATGAGTCGCTGGCACCTGGAAGATGATGCTTGCCTCCCTCTTCCCCTCACCCCTTTCTCTGCAGGGTCCCTTATGCCGGACCCTCGTTGTCACCTGCCCATTTGTGCTTCCCTGCTGCTGTGGCCAGATCCGCAGATCTTTCATACAGAGCTCTGGGACAGCATGGGAGGACGTCAGGGGACGAAGCAGCAGCACCACGCTGGGGATCCTGGCACCACTGACATCCCCCTCCTGAGCATCTCCTGCTCCCATGGCTGGCTGTGCGGCGGGGCCAGGATCCTGCTGGCCATACCCTCTGGAGCAGGGTAATTTGCTGCCCATTGCCAGGCTGCTGCTGGGATGGGGCCCAGGGACGGCCCCAGGGCTGAGGAGAGCCCTGGGGAGTGCATGGGTGGTTCACCCATGGGACTCAGGGATGCTCAGGGAGCCCCCCACCCGGTGCATGTGACCCACATGAGTTAATTCCATTAATTCCCCTTCCTGACAGTCAGCTCCTCGCTGCCAATCATGTCCTGAAGTGGGGAAACTGAGGCAGGGAGGGGGCTGCTCCCAGCCCCCATGGCCAGTGCAGGGCAGGTTGCACAGCCGTGCTCCATGGACCAGTTGCAAAGGTGAAGAGCAGAGGTTGGGGGCAGAGTCCAGTGCGGGGGTACGTGCCTGTCCCTCCCCTGCCACGCTCCAGAGCTCCCCCTCCCAGGGGAGCTGTCCCAGCCCATTTTCGGATCCCCCCCCAGGCCCTGGATGCAGGTTCCTGGGCAGGGCCGGGCTGTGACACCGGTGCCATTCGCAGGAGCTGGCAGGGCACAGAAATGGGCACCGTGGACTTTACCCGGGCACTGCAGCCCTGTCTCCCCCCACTGCCACTGTCCAGTGAGCAGCAGGGACAGACAAACAGACATGGGGCGTGACAGTGCCACGAGCCCTGGGCCCCCTTCATGGGGCACTTTGGGCAGCCCAGGGGTTTTGGGTGGGTTTGCACCCGCCGGTGCTATCAGTGTCCCCAATGGGGAGTCACCCGTCTGTCCCGTGTCCCCACACCCCAGTCCCCACCTGCCCATGCAGATAGAGCCACCACGTCCTCTTGGGGTGCAGGAGGGGCTGATAAACGGCCGGTGCTGGCAGGAATGGGCTGTGCAGGGAATCCCACTGTCAGGGGGATCTCAGATGTCCCCCAAGCCCCTCAGTTCATGGGCTGGGGACACAATTCCACAGGGCAGCCAGCCCTGGACCTGCTGCCCGTGCCTCTGCATGCCTTTCCTTGGGGAAGGACATTTGGGAACTTGCTCTGGGAATGGTGCAGCTGGGGAATCTCCATCAGGGTCCTGGCACTGCCAGGGGCTATGGGGTCCCTGTCCAAGCCCAGGGGGTGTCTGGGTTCCATGTCCTTGCTCAGGGCCTCTAGGGCTGATGGGGCCTTGGCCACATTGTCCCAGGAGTGACCTGCAGGAACGTGGCCTGCGGGAAGCGCCATCCCCGGTGGGGCTGGGCTGGGCTGGGCTGGGCTGGTGGCCTCCCCTCTGAGTCACACCATCCCCTCCTCCGCCTTCGGTGCCACGCAGGGATGGAGCTGCTGCTCCCAGCTGCCACCGTGGGCCAGGGTCCCGCTGGGGACTGCTGCAAGGGCTGGACTGACCTTTGCTCTGCTGGGGACCGTCCCTGCTCCTGGAATGTCCCCAAGCCTGTGAGGAACCGGCAGCATTGGGGCATGACAATGCCAGTAGCCCCAGGGCGCTGGGTGGGAGCACTTCACCAATCCTGAAACGCCCCCTGGATCCTGATGCAGGGCGGCCTGCATGCCCCAAACCACAGTGGGGATGGCACAAAGGCACATCCCACCCAGGAGTGGGACATCACACCGACCATCCACCACCTGGTGCCTGTGCAGAGCCTTCCCAGTGTCCCATCCCTTCCATCTGCCCCTGGGGCTGTGCCAGCACTGCCCCTCGGCACAGGGGCAAGCGTTAGTTCCATTCCCAGCTCTGGGAGGGAAATCAGGAGGAACTCTTGGCCAGGTCCACCCTGTCACAACACCCCAGCCCTGCTGGCTGGGGAAACTGAGGCTCGGCAAGCTGTGGGGGGTCATGGTGACTTAGGAAAGGTTGTGCCATGAGTCAGCAGAGCGCTGGCAATGGGACCCAGCATCCCGGCCATCTGTGCTGGCACCTTCCAGCCCAGTGACGTGCTGGCACCTGCCCCAAGACCCCCACCCGCATCCTCCTTCAGCTCCTTCCACCTCCCTTTGAGGTTTTCTCAGGGAATTTATGGCTGCTGGCTGCAGGGGGGGTTATTTTTAGATGCTATAAAAAGCAGCCGGAGTTGCTTTCGCTCCGTTCCCGCTTGGCGCCTCGGGATTATTCACGCTCGGTGGAGCAGCACCTGCCCGTGGGCTTGACACCGGCTGCTGCTTGACCCCACAGCCCTTGCCAGGCTGTCCCCTTGTCTGGTGACCCCGTTCTGGCCAGGGTGTCCCAGCAGCAGGGTGGTGTCCCCCAAGGCACCCCGATCCCCAGGCTGGGACCTGTGGCCCCACTGGCACTGCTGGTAGCGCCTGAATTTGCTGAGTGTGTCTGAGCTGGTCTAGACAAGAGCTTAAGAGAGGAGGGGCTGGGAGAAGGGGAGCCCTGCTGGCCCCCACACCAGTGGGCACAAAAACTGGTTCTGCTGATCACTTCTTGCCAGCACTGTCTCTGGATGGTGGGTGAATTCCCAAGGAGTCGCATTTTCCTTTCCTGAGCAGTGCCCATCAATAGGACACTGGAGGGGGATGATGTCCTGGGGTCTGAGAAGCCCTAGGGGTCTCTGCCCTCTCCTCTCACCCTGTCCTTCGTGTCACACAGATTGATGAGATGCCAGAAGCTGCAGTCAAATCCTCCTCCAATAAGTACCAAGTCTTCTTCTTCGGGACCCACGAAACGTGAGTGGGAGCTTGAGCTTACAGGGCGGGTGGGAAAAGTGAGATTCCCCTCACTCCCACCCCTCACTGTTTTCCCCTGGCACAGGGCATTCCTGGGGCCCAAAGACCTCTTCCCCTATGAGGAGTGCAAGGAGAAGTTTGGAAAACCCAACAAGCGGAAAGGGTTCAGCGAAGGTTTGTGGGAGATTGAGAACAACCCCACGGTCAAAGCCTCCGGTTACCAGGTGAGTCATGAGCTGTGGGGCCTCCATCCCACCTCTCCCCCCATTCCTCCTTCCTGGGTGCCCTCTGTGACCCCCTCCCCATTGCCAAAGCCCACCCAGAAGAAGAGCTGCTCCGAGGCGGCCGAGCGGGAGCCGCAGGGAGATGGGGAGAAGAAAGGCAACGCAGAGGGGAGCAGCGATGAGGAGGGGAAGCTGGTGATCGACGAGCAGTCCAAGGAGAAGAACGAGAAAGCCGGGATCAAGAGGAAAGCAGAAGATGCTTTAGAGGTACTGGGTGGGCCCCCGGGGATGGGGATGTGGGTGATTTGGGCTGGGGCTGACTTGAGCTCCCCCTGCCCAGGACTCCCCCAAACGCCCCAAGGATGCAGAGGGGCAGGAAGGGGACAAGAAGGTGGACAACGAAGAGGCCCCCAAGGAGGAGCCCAAAGCCAACCCGAGCGAAGGGGAGAAGAACAGTGACACTGCCGACGCACCAGACACCAACGAAGCCAAGCAGCAGGAGGGCAAGGAGGAGGTCAGAGACCACAAGGAGAGGTGAGGGTGGTGCAGTGACCCCTGTCCCCACAGCCCCAGGCCTTGGGGGCATCCCTGGCACCACAGGGTCTGACTGACAACCTGGGTCTCTTCTTGGCCTCCACAGCCTGTAGCGGCTTCCCTGGCGTGCTGATCCTTCCCTGCCGGCTCCTGGGTGCTGCCCCGTGTCGCCCACGCCGGCTCGTCACGTCCGGAGCTCTGGACGAGAGAAACCACCCCAAAATGAAATTTCAAAAGGAAAAAAAAAAAGAAAAAAAAACTACAACAAGAGAGAGGAATGGCAGAGCAGCCCGGTACTGACCCCGAGTGCTCCGTGCCTGCCCTGCTGTGGGCGCACGCTTTGTATTAGTGATTCCTCGGGGCTGAGCAGTTGATTTGAAATAAAAGCGAATCTTGCCTTTTTAAAGCGCTTGTAGGCCCTGGGTGAGCCCCTGGGGACTAACCTAGCCCCAGGACCCCCTGCATGGGTGGTTTTGGGGCCCTTTGGGCTGCCCAGAGAGGTGGGGCTGCCAGAGCCCCTCTGGCAGCTCTGGAGCACATGGACCAGGGGGAGAGATGGAGCTGGGGCAGGGAAAGAGCCAGGGGAGAGTTTTGGAGGGGAGCTAAAATAGGAATTAGAGAATCATACAATGCCCTGGGCTGGAAGGGACACAGAAGGATCAAATCTTACTCCTGGCACTGCACGCAAGACCTCAAAATCCCAGCATCCAAGAGCATTGTCTAAACACTCCTTGACTTGTAGGATCATGAAATCACAGAATATCCTGAGCTGGAAGGAATGTACAGGGATCATCGAGCCCTGGCCTTGCACAGGACACCCCCAGATCCCATTGTCCTAGAGTGTTGTCCAAGCACTCAACTTCTATCCTGGAATAGTGAAATATCCTGAGCAGGGAGGGACCTGCCAGGATCATGGAGCCCAGCTCTGTGCCCTGCACGGGACACCCCAAAATCGCGTCCTGTGCCCGAGGCCCTTGTCCAAATGCTCCTTGAGCTGTGGCAGGCTTGTGGCCGTGACCATTCTCCGTGCACCCTGTTCCATACACACAGCCCAGCGAGGAGAGCCCAGCCCGGGGGAATCTGCCCGTGCCCGGTTCTCTGCAGAGGGGACAGCAGCAACCCTCCCCTGCCCCAGGGCCAGCCCCAGGTACAGGCAGGGCAGCGGCAGAAAATGGAGCCGTGGCCGGGTGCCAGCTTCGGCGGGACTACAGCTCCCGACAGCCGCTCCACCGTGTGCCGGAGCGCCGCGGGAGCTGCGGCGGGACTGGAGGACCGGAGGGGCGGGGGACAACGGGGGCGGCGGGACTACAGTTCCCGGCGTGCCCCGCGCCAGGACTATGGCTCCCGGCGTGCCCTGCGGCGGGCTCCACCTCCGCGGTCTCCGCAGCGCTCCCAAGCGGGGCCGCGCGCCACGGCAGCGCCGCGTCTGGGCATGCGCTGAGCCGGGCCACGCCCACCCAGAGCGTAGTCACGCTCACCCAGAGCGTACCCACGCTCACACAGCGCCCGGCCACGCCCCCCGGAGCGTGGGAGCGGCGCGGGTCCCGCAGGTGAGCGGGGTCGGGGTCCGGGACCTCTGTGGGAGCTCTGCGGGGCCCTTTCTGGGGTACCGGAGGGGTTTGCCGGGGCTTGGGGCCCTTTGGGGGTGGCCGGGGCTCTGCCGGACGCCTGGGTGTCGTTTCCAGCGGGGGTGTGCTGTGCGGGACCCTGGGTTCCCTTCGGCTGGTGGTGGGGCTGTGCGGGTTCTCTTTGGGAATGCGGGGGGACTTGGGGGATGGAGGCGGCTCTGCCGGTGCCCGTGTGCCCTTTGGGGGAATGGCATTTGTGGGACCCCTGGGTCCTCTTTGATGGGGTGCTCTCCCCATCTGTGGGACGCCCGTGTTCCCCTTTGGGTAAAGGGAAAAGTGTCTGTGTGACTCCTTGGTTTTCTTCGGGGAGCGGGGGGCTCTACAGGTCCCGTTTGGGTGCTTTGCAGGACACCTGGGTCCCCTTTGGGTGGGGGGGTGCCCTTTGGGATCCCTGGCTCCCTTTTCTGGGGGGCTGATCTGCCAGACGCTTTGATCCCCTTCAGGGGGCTCTCAGGGCCCGGGTGGGTGGGGGTGGCTCCTCCTTGGTGGTGAGTGGGCTCTGCCGGACCCCTGCATCTCGCCCAGCCCCACATAACCCTGGGGAGCATCCCCAGGGGGTTCAGTGGCCCCCCTGACCTCCAAGTCCCCAGCACCATGCGGCTCTCGGCGCTGCTGAGCACGGCACGGCCGCGGCTGCCCCCGGGGTACCGGCACGGGCTGTGGCCCCCCGACTCCACGGCAGCCCGGCTCCGCAACCCCCCGGGGCAGCGCCGCCGCAAGGTCTTTGTGGAACCCATCGCCAAGGACGACTGGAAGGTGTTTAAGGGTGACACGGTGAGGCTCCCTCTCCCCGGGATCCCCCCTGGCTGGCAGCGGGGCTGGGGGTCCCAGCTGTGCCCCTCTCTCCACCGCAGGTCCAGGTGCTGGCCGGGAAGGACGCGGGGAAGCAGGGGATGGTCACCCAGGTGGTGCAAGCCCGTAACTGGGTGGTGGTGGAAGGACTGAACACGGTGAGGCTGGAGCAGGGAGGGCTGGAGGGGGCTGTGAGGAGGCCGGGGAGGCCACGGGCTGTCAGTGACCCCCCCTGTGCCCTCGCAGCACTATCGCTACATCAACCGCACAGCCAAGTACTCTGGGACCTACATCAGCAGCGAGGCACCGCTGCTGCTCAGCCAGATCTGCCTGGTGGACCCCGAGGACCGGTAACGGCCTGGGGGGGAGCTGAAGGAACCCCAGTGCTGCCCCCCACCTCAGTCCTGCCCCCTGCCAACGCCGTGTGCCCACAGGAAGCCCACGGAGGTGGAGTGGCGCTACACGGAGGAGGGCGAGCGCGTCCGCGTGTCGCTGCGCAGCGGCCGCATCCTGCCCGTGCCCCCCCAGCCACGCCAGGACGGCGTCGTCCCCGAGCAGTGGGTGGGTGAGTGCCACGGTGGCAGAGGCTGGGGGGATGTCCCCGGGGGGACACAGGGAGTCAGCGCTGTCCCCTCGCCTGCACAGATGGCCCCAAGGACACATCAGAGGAGGATGCGCTGGCCAAGACGTACCGGCCATCCCTGAAGACCTTCGAGGAGGAGATCATGGATGCCATGGGGATCGTGGAGACACGCCGGGCCAAGAAATCCTACTGGTATTAACTGGAGGAGCTGGAAACCTCCACAAGCTGGGCTCTGCAATAAGCACCTCCCTTGATTTTTTGTGTTAGTAGCGTGCAGTGTTTTTGGAGCAGCACTGATTCACTCACACCCAAACCATATGAATCCTGGCTTTATTGTGCTCTGTGCCCAGGGCTGTGAGGGCTCTGCTCCACTCTGGGGGACTCTGATTCCCCCAGATCCTTGTCCTCGCTGCTGTCTGTGTCCTCACTGCTGTCCTCACTGTCCCTGTCCAGCCCGGCCAGCACTGTGGCCAGCGGGGTCCGTGCGGCCACCAGCACCAGGTTCCGCGGAGAGAACCGGGGGTTGAAGAGGGGCACAAGGGCACAGTGGAAACCTGGGAAAACGGCAAAGGAGAGTCCCGAGAGCGGAGTGAGGGGTCCAGAGAGAGAGGAAACAGGAGGGGGAGGATCATCCTGGCAGCCCTGCCCACACCCACCTTGCTCCCGCAGGTAGAGCAGACGGTCGAGCAGGATGAGGGTCTCCACGGCAGGTGCCAGAAGCTGACCCAAGGTGCAGAATGCCACCACCTTGTGCTGCTGCTCCAGCATGGCCCCCACGGCCCCCGAGTCCAGCGGAACCCCCGCTGGGTCCAGTCCCGCAAGAGGCAGCCCCAGGTGGGCGTATCTGTCATGAAAGGGGGCAGGGGAGTCCCAGGCAGGACTCCCCCCTCCCCAAACTCACTGTGGGGCCAGGAGGGGACACAGAAGAGTGTCCCTACTCCCCAAACTCACAAGGAGACTTCCAGAAAAGGATCCTCCATCCCCAAACTCGGGGCCAGCAGATGTCCCAGAAAGGGGTCCCACCTCCCCAGACTCACTGGGGACCACCAGGGGATGCAGAAGAGGGTCCCCCCGCCCAAACTCACTGGGAGAAGCTGAGGGTATGCGCCTTCCTGCCTGGCTGCAGGCCCAGGTGCCTCTTGGCGGGGTCAGCGGTGCAGATGAGGCTCTCGAGCACGGCACGGTAGCAGTGGGCTCGCAGCTGGGGGCTGTCCCTGCACAGCCGCCCCTCAAACTCCTCCAGTGCGTGGCACGCAGCCTCCCGTGCGCGGTAGGACAGCTGGTGGCCCGGCAGCGCGGCCACTGAGGTGCTCAGGGGGTAGCCTGTGGGGCAGCCGGGGGGCTGCGGGCCGGTTGACAGCTTCATGTAGCAGCAGCCCACCAAGGCCACGGCAGCCACGGCGGGGCTGCGGGCGAAGTGGCTCAGCAGGGCCGGGCTGAGGTCCCCGCAGGCGTGGAGCCCCGTCACCAGCACCTGCCCCCCGTCCTCAGAGCCTCCCGGGCCCCCCAGCGGGTTCCTGGCAGTGGGGCCGGGTCCTGGGGGGTCGGGGGGCAGGAGCTCTCCCCAGGGAGCTGCGGGGTCCAGGCGCCCGGCCACGTGCTGTGGGGCCCGGGGGGTGAGGGGGCGCGGGGGGAGCCTCTCGTGCCCCCTGGCTTTCCCCAGCTCCCGCAGCAGCTCCTGGTCGAAGCGCTCAGCCAGGCTCACCAGGCGGCCGTCGCTCTCCACTGCAGTGACCGACAGACCCAGGCCAAAGGCCAGGAACCGAGAAAGGTGGCCCTGTGGAGGGACACAAGCTCAGCTCGGGTGGGGGGATCCCCTGGGACCCCTCGGTGTCCCCCACTCTTACCTGCCCTGCTCCGATATCCACCACGCGCTCGCAGCCGGTGGCCCGGCTCAGCCGCTGCAGCAGCTGTGGGGAACAGGGGCTGTTAGGGGGACTGGGGGGACTCGGGAGGTCTCAGGGGATGGCGAGGAGCACCCACCTTGCCCAGGCGCTGGATCTCGTGCTGCTTTTTCGGCTTGACATGGCGGCGGAGCAGCGGGTGCAGGCGGGAGCTCTGGCACGGGGGGCGCGGGGACCCTGCCGGGCACCCCCGAGGGAAGGCAAGGGCCCGAGCAGCGGCGGCAAAGGCCAGGAGGGACAAGGGCCAGGCAGCCCCCGGGCCCCCGCGGCCCCCCAGGAGCCCGGCCAGCTGCGCAGGGCTGGCGCTGGCCAGAGCGGGCTGCCAGGCCGGGGGCAGCTGTGCCCACAGACCCTCGGTGAAGAAATCCTGAGGGGAGAGGGGTCAGCGTGGAGAACACGGCCCGGGGGGGGACGGCCCGGGGACAGCTTGGGGACACTCACAATGACGAAGGCGTCGAGCAGGGGCCGGTAGAGCATCAGGAGGCGGATGATGTCAGCGGCCCGCCGCTGCTCCCGGGAGTGCTGCACGTGTGGGGGGCTGTGCGGTGCCATGGCAGCTCCTGGGGGCAGCGGGGATCAGCCCTGGCGCTCGCACATCACCCAGGGCTCATCCCCTCCCTGGCTCTGCCCAACCCGTTCAGCCATATGACGTCATATGCCACGCCATGAGACATCACCCTTCCCGCAATGATGTCACGCAGCTGTGACATCCCCCCCCCCCCCCCCACTGAGACACCCCCCGGAGCCATCACATCACCCCGGGGCATCACTCACCCCCGAGCACCCGTGACATCATCGGGCCGGCCGGGACACCGGGCATGTCGCCGATACCCCGCGACGTCGCTTTGACGTCACCAGTTACGTCACGGAGCCGCCGCGGCCGCGCGCGCTCTGCTCAGCGCGCCTCGCCGCCGAGTTCCCGCCGCGGCGCGCGCGGTAAACGTCACTTCCGGTACCGTGCACACCGCGTGTCTCACGGGAACTTCCGGTTCCGGGACGCGCGGGTGAAGGGGGTGGGGGTGGGAGCGGGGGTCTCCGGGGGCCGGTGCCGGCACTCTCGGGTGTCGGGGATCCCCGGGGCCCAGCCGTCTCTCCGCACCGCAGCGGCCCTGGCCCGGTGCCGCCATGGACGATTTGATCCTCAACTTGGACTTCTCCGCCCCCGCAAGCCGCCCGAAGAAGAAGCCGGGGAACCAAAAGCACCAGAGGTTCGTGCGGCGGCGGCGGGAGCTGGAGCGCCGCGGGGTCCTGCGGCAGAAGCAGCTCCCGGCGGCACCGGGCGGGCCCCGGCGGGCTCCGGGACGGGGGTCGGGGAGGAGCGGGGGCGGCCCCGGGAAGCCTCGCTCGGGCCGGCCCAGGCCGTGCCCCAAAGAGAACGGCCCTGCCGCCGCCCCCCGATGCACCCCGGACTCCCAGAACGGCCACACCGGGACCTCAAGGACCGAGGGGAAGGCTCGGGGGGCGGCTCGGGACTCCGCCAAAGCTGTCGGAGCCCCCCCGGCATCCCAGAAGGACTCCGCTGGAACCGGTGCTCCCGCTAGCAGCAAGGGGAAGGCTCGGAGGGCGGCTCGGGGCACCCCCACGGCCGGCGGTGCCCCCCCGGCGCCCTCCAAGCTCGTGGCCATAGACTGTGAGATGGTGGGCACGGGCCCCGGCGGGCGCACGAGCTCCCTGGCCCGGTGCAGCATCGTCACGTACGAGGGTGATGTGGTGTACGATCAGTACGTGCGGCCCGAGGCTCCCATCGTGGATTACCGGACCCGCTGGAGCGGGATCCGCCGGCAGCACATGGACAGAGCCGTGCCCTTCCGCAGGGCGCAGCAGCAGGTGCGGGGGGAGCTCAGGGAGGGAGCGGGGCTGGGCTCTGCAGCTTTGGGGGGAGGGATTGTCCCCACGGCTCTGCCCCGTGGGGCACGGGGGTCTCAACCCCCTCCTCTCGTGCAGGTGCTGCGGATCCTCGCCGGGAAGGTGGTGGTCGGCCACGCCATCCACAACGACTTCAAGGCTCTGCAGTACTCCCATCCCAAAGCTCTGACCCGGGACACGGCGCAGATGCCGCTGCTGAACCGCCGGGCTGGCTTCCCAGAGAACACGGCCATCTCCCTGAAGCGCCTCACCAAGGCTCTGCTGAACCAGGACATCCAGGTACCGCGGCAGGGAGACGCTGGGGAGGGAAGTGCCATCCCTGGGGGAGGATCCAAGGCACCTTGAATGCTGCCAGCCCTGGAGCAAGGCAGCCCCGTGCCTCAGTTTCCCTGGAAAGCAGCCTGTGGGAGGGGGGGACCTTCAGCTCAAACCCTGCAGCCTGGGGGACCTTTTCCTGCTCTTTCCCCCTCGCTATCTGTGCACACCCCACAGCACTGCCTGCAGCTCCCCAGTTTTCTCCTTATCCCTAAATCTGCCTGTACTCCCCTGAGCTCCCCACATCCCCCTAGAGCTTCCCTTACCCCCAAATCTGCCTGCACCCTCCCCAAATCTGCCTGTGCCCTCCCCAAATCTGCCTGCACCCTCCCCAAATCTGCCTGTGCCCCCAATTCCCCACAGCTACTTGCACCCCCTCATCTCCCTGGAGCTGCCTACGTGCCCTGATCGTCACACGTTCCCCCACCTGATCCACCTGTCCCCCCAAATTTTCCTGCACACCCTCATCTCCATGCATCCCCCCGACCCTTGCGTGCATTGCCCCACAGCTGCCTGCACCCCCTAATCTCTCCACAATTCTGCCCCCCAAAATGGGAGCTGTGGTGACTTGTGTCTGTCCCCACAGGTAGGGAAAAGCGGCCATTCCTCGGTGGAGGATGCCCGAGCCACCATGGAGCTCTACAAGGTGGTGGAGGAGGAGTGGGAGCAGCACCTGCGGCAGAACCTGAAGCAGGAGTGACGCTCTGGGGGCTCAAAGTGACACCCCCAGCCTGGTCCTGCCTCTGGGGGAACCCAGAGTGACACCCCCAGCCTGGTCCTGCCTCTGGGGGAACCCAGAGTGACACCCCCAGCCTGGTCCTGCCTCTGGGGGAACCCAGAGTGACACCCCCAGCCTGGTCCTGCCTCTGGGGGAACCCAGAGTGACACCCCCAGCCTGGTGCTGCCCCTCGGGGCTCCTGTGGCTGCTGAGGGGCTGCTCTTGTCCGTGGATGATGAAGAGCAGGGTGTGACATCCCCCAGGCTGATGTGCCTTGTCCCGCCCTGTTCTCGCCAGGATTTGGGAGGGCCTGGGACGGTGCCTTCCCCAAGAGGGGTCTCTGGGATCCTGCACCCCTCAGACACTTCGGGGCTGCTGCTGGTCCTGATCTGGGAGCGACATTGGGGCATCCTGAGCACAGCCCCCATCGCTGGGGCTTTGGGAACGGAGCGGGCTCCTTCCTCTTCCCAAAACTACCTCTGGTAGCTGCCCGTGCGCCCCGGGCCGCAGTGTAGGAATGGCTGGGACTCGGATCCCTCTGGAAAGTCCCCACTCTGCTCCGGGGGCTGCTTGGGTCGGTGGTTAAGTTCCACCTACCTCGTCGTGCAGAGGGCAGGACAAACTCGGGCGTGGGGAGCAGGCCCGTGTGCCTGCCCGAGCCCCCAGTGCTGCCCCGACCCCCGCGGGGGAGTCCCCCCGGATCCGGCCTGGGGACACCCCCGGCACCGGAGGGCGGCCTTACCCCGCAGGCGCCGGAGCCCGACGGGAACCACTTTGAACTGAAACGTTTTGTGCAAAATCCTAATTAAAAAAAAAATAAATATTAAAGAGCTGTAACCTTCGGCGGGGGTGTGGAGGAGCCCCCGGCCCCGGTGGGCGGGAGGGGGGGTCCCTTACCGGGCCGAGGTCACCCGGAACCCTCCAACATCTGCGTCCCGAGGGCTCTTCTTCCTCCTCTTCTTCATGCCAGGGACGAGCTGGCCCCTTCCCCGGCTCTGGGCACCCCCCGGCACCCCTTTAGTGCTGGAAGCGAGGGGCTGCGGCAGCTCCGGGAGCGGTGCCGGTGCGAACCCGGCTCCTCCATGGGGGATCCCCCGCCCCCGCCGGGCTGGACGCGGCCCCGAGCCCCCGACGTGCGTCACTTTTTCCAGAGTTTCCTCGTGTTTACGTGGCTGCGCTTGGCTCGGGGGAACCCGAGGGAGGGTTTTGGGGTGAACAACCCGGCAGTGGGAGGGGCCCGTCCCCCTTTATTTGGGGTTAAACGCGCAGATCTGGAGAGCGAGCATCCCACGGGCTTGCGGAGTTTGGGGGGAGCATCCCTCCCACTCCTGCCTTGCACACCCGGGGGGTGGGAAAGCTGTCTGAGCCCCAAAATCCAGAGGAAGGTGGGAGGGCGGAGGAGCAGGCGGGAGCCTTTGTGTCTGGGCCGGGTTTGGCGGTGATTAGGGGCTTTACTGCGGTTATAAATGGCCGGTCGTTAAAGGGGTTTATGGCCCTGGAAATGAGAAGCAGCCGGCCGGGCCCCAGCCCTCGGCGGGTGCGGGATGTGGGTCAGGGTCCCGGGGGCTTTGCTTGAATCTCACCCGGGGGTACCCTCGGATGGGGCTGGGGGCCGGGCGCGGGCTGGAACGGAGGGTCCTGGGGCTGGGGCAGAGCCCCGGAGCTGAGGGAAGGTCCCAGAGCCGGGACAGGGCTGGATGGGGGTCCTGGAGCTGAGTGAGGATCCTGGGCAGGGGCAGGGCTGGATCGGGGTCCTGGAGCTGAGTGAGGGTCCTGGGCAGGGGCAGGGCTGGATCGGGGTCCTGGAGCTGAGTGAGGGTCCTGGGCAGGGGCAGGGCTGGATCGGGGTCCTGGAGCTGAGTGAGGGTCCTGGGCAGGGGCAGGGCTGGATCGGGGTCCTGGAGCTGAGTGAGGGTCCTGGGTCGGGGCAGGGCTGGATCGGGGTCCTGGTAGGGGCAGGGCTGGATGTGGGTCCTGGGTCGGGGCAGGGCTGGATCGGGGTCCTGGGTCGGGGCAGGGCTGGATGGGGGTCCTGGTAGGGGCAGGGCTGGATCGGGGTCCTAGGTCGGGGCAGGCTCCCGCTGTGGCGGCACCGCAGAGCTCTTGGGGCACGTGGGCTCCCTCCCGCCCCACAGCCGGGGGTCCCATCGGCCACGGGGCCGGGGCCGGACTCGGTCGCGCCGTCCAGCTGGGTTTCATTTCCGCAGCGGCCGTGGCCGTGGCCAGAGGCGGGGGGTGGGGGCTGCGTCCCGCCAGCTGGGAAGGATTTGTGGGGACATGGGGCGGAGACGACGGGTGACCTGCCCTTGCTCAGGCTTCACCCCCCCAGCCCCCAACAGTGCAGCGGGGCCCCCCATCCTCTCTCCCAACTCACCGAGAGGCTGGGGAAATTGGGATGACCCCAAACAGGTTTGGTGGGGGTACCCGACACCCCCTCCCGGGGCGGATCCCGGGCACCGGGGAGGGGCGGGGGGAACATCCCCAAGCAACCACATCCTCCCAGGAGGGGCTCTGGGGCACCGACAGCATTTGGGGGGATTCCCCGGGGGTACCGGGGAAGCGATGGAGCCCTGCCTGGGCTGGGGGAGCCCCCCCACGGTTTGCGCTCAGGATTTCTGCGGTTTGTGAGGATTTTTGCCGGGAAGGGAGGTGCGGGCGGTGGATGGTGCCGGATGTTTCCAGGGGCTGAGCCAGCTGCTGCTGCCCTGGCACTGGGAGCCGGCTCCCCACCCGCCTCCCAGGGAATCTGAGCCCTTCCCAGGGGTGACAGGCGTTCCTGGGGCGTTATTTGGTGCCCGTAGTTTGCCTGCCCACCCCAGGGCTTCACCGGGATGGTCGGGAGAGGAGGGTGGGGTGCGAAGGCTTTATCCGCCTTTCCCGGCAGAATCCCTTCCAGATGTGGGGCTGCCGGTGCTGGCGCTCATAACCCCAGTGTGTCACGGTACCCAGCACGGAAGCAGGGGTGCCCCGAGGTGTTTGCCCGCAGATCCCACCCCAAACCCCTCCACCCAATTACCCTGGAATGTAGATGCATTTTATTGTTTGGGGTTTTTCTGTTTTTTCCCCTATTTTCCCCAGATTTGGAGCAAACCCATAGCACCGCCCCTCCTGTGACTCCGGGATGGGAGGACGCAGTTCCTGCGTCCCCTGGGATGAAGGGGTTGGAGTGACCCTTCACCAGCACCCCCTTCCCGAGCCCCTGCAGCTCTGCCTGTCCCTGTCCCCTCTGGCACGGCCTCGGCGCTGCTGTAGGTGAGGTTATGTCAGCGCTTGGTGAGAAATCCTGTTCTTCGGGGGATTAGGGATGCGGCAAGCCGGGACTTGGCTCACCGGCCCGAGCCGGAGGTTCTGGGGGCACAGGGGGGACGTGGACAGGAGGAGGGGGGCGGCGGGGGTTCTGTGGGGCCTTTTCACCCCAAATCGGAGAAGTAACCTCTCTCCTTCCATTCGAGAGGTCCTGCTGAACCAGAAACGCCATTTCTTGCTTTTCTTGCCCAGAACCGGCCCCGCAGCGCAACCTGCCCTTCCCGCGGCGGTTCCCAGGGCTGAAAAACCTCGGGAAATCCCTCGGCGCTCCTTACCTGCCTGAGACCAGGCTTTCACCTGCCCCTGGCAGCTCACCCCAAGCTCAGGAGCAGCCTCCCTGCCCTGCACGCACACGAGTGTGCCCGGACACGGCTGCGAGTTTGTGCGTGACCGTGAGGCTGGGAAAGTCTCTGCCCTGCCCGCGTACCCGTGCCCACACGGACGCACCTGCAGCCGCCCTGCCAACATCCCAGCCCTGCGAACACGCGTGTCCTGCGCACACGGGGGTGCGGGTGGGTCTGGGGGGCGCGCAGCTGCAGGGGGACGCGTGGAGATCGGGGGGTGCAGGCAGCTTGGAGGGGTACAGCCGGATTCGGGGGGTGCAGCAGCTGCCGGGGGCGCAGCACACGTAGGGTACAGGTAGGTTCGGGGGATGCTGGAGATTAGGGGGGTACAGGCAGCTCGGGGAGATGCAGCCAGCCTGGGGGGTGCGGGGAGATGAGGAGCGTTCAGATCTCAGCGGGAATGGGAGGAGTTTGGGGGGCACAGGCAGAGCAGGTGGTGCCTCCAGGCTGCACCCCCACGGCAAATGGGGGCGGGGGGCTCCCTCCGGGCTCTCACTCCGCAGGTGAGCGCGGAGCCCCCGTGCCGGGGCCGGGGCCGGGGGGTGGGACCAGCTCGGCGATAAAACGGCGGCGCGGGCGGGACGGGACGGACGGACGGAGGGAGCCAGCGGCGGGGCCGGTGCCGGTGCGGAGGGTGCAGCGGATCCCTCGAACCGCTTCTTCCCCCCTCGGTCCCCTCCCTGCGCCCCCCACGCCGGCAGCCGCGATGCCCAACTTCTCCGGGAACTGGAAGATGAAGAGCTCGGAAAACTTCGAGGAGCTACTGAAGGCGCTGGGTGAGTGGAGCCCCGCTCTCCCTCCGCGTCCCTCGGGGACTCCCTCGGGCTGGGGGCGGCGCAGGGGGGGCGGGTGGGCTTCCCCCCATCTCCCCTCCAAATCCTCCTGCAGCCCGGGAGTGACGGTGCCCAGAAGCGCCGTGTGCCGGGGGGATCCCTCTGCTCCCCCTTTCAAACAAAGCTCTCGTGGCTGGTGCCCCACTGAGGAGTCGGAGGCACGAGGGGCCGGGCAGCGTGTCCCGCTCCCGATGGATCCCCTGCGGGTCCTCCTCTTTCCTGCCTCAGTTTTCTCGCTCTGCTGGTCCCCCAAGAATGGGCACCCCCAGACACGGGCTCTGCCACCACCCCGCTCCCCTTCGGTCCCTCTGCCCCCCATCCCGAAAGTGCCCGTGGGCTCGCCTGCCCCACGGACCCTGGGTACAGCCGCTGTCCCCAAAACCAGCCCAAGCAGGTCCCCACAGTTTTGGGGTCCCCACCCTCACAGGCCTCATCTCGGGCCCCTTTGCCCCCCATGGCAGACCCGTGTCCCCAGTGAGCGGGGGTGGGGAGGGCCAGGAGTCACGGCAGGCGGTGGGACTGGGGGGGCACAGGCCGGGGGGTCCCCGGGGCTTTGGGCAGGATCAAATCCAGCTCCCCCACTGCTCCCCTCTGCCTGACCCGCTCCTCGCCAGCCGGGGAGCTGCCGGAGCAGAATATTTTCCAGGTTAGGGGATACGTAACGAATATTTCAGGATAATTATCACTTTCTTGGGTTTCACTCCCGATCCCCCGTCGCCCCTTCTCCCCGCCCTGGCCCCGCTGCTGGAACCGGCTCGGGGAAACCTCAGCAGGAAAATAAATCTGCCGCCCCCCCCGGAGCCCTGTTCCTTTCCCACGGCGCAAAGTGGGGGCTCCTGCAGGCCGGTGCCCCCGGCCGTGCCGGGTGGAGGGGCTGGGGGTTTCATCAGCCTCAGGCCCCCGGACTGACTGCACCATAGCGCCCTAGCCTTGTTTTTGCTCCCTTTGGGGGCTGTTCCTTCTCCCCCACCCCCGACAGCATCATGTGGGGGGCGTGGGGCGCCGTGTCTGCCCCCACGAGGTTTTGGGCATCTCCCCCCGAATCAGGCCTCGGCGGGAGGGAAGGGACTTGGAGGTGTTGGTGAGGACTTGGCGTGGCCATCGAGGGGGCTCCTCAGGGATGTGTCCCTTCTCACTGTAGGGGAGTCCGGCTCCTGGAGCCCCACGAGCACCCGCGGCCCCTCCGTGTCTCCCCCGTCCCTGTGCCGGGGGGAACCTCCTTTGTGCAGGGACCTTCTGGGGGGGTGGCCGGTACGGACCCGGAGGGTGACATGGGAACAATGTCCCCAAAGAGCAGCTCCCCCCTGTCACAGCCGGGGGCTCCAGGACGTGATGGATGAGCCGCCTCTGGAGCGGGGACAAAGCCCCAGCTGCCCCGCGTTGGCGAGGGGGCTGCGGGGGGAGACGTGGGACCTCTCGGGGGGGGTCACGCAGGTCACCTAACACAGAGCTCGGACTGGGGCCCTTGTCCCTGCTGTCACCCCGCCCTGGGTGAGCCCTTGCCCCCGTCACCCCTGTCCCTTCCCCCGGGCGCATCCGGCGCCAAGCCCGGCACCCCCTCTCCCGCCCCCTCCACCAGGTAACGAGAGCCAGATGTGGCCCAGATGTGGCCGGGGGGGCTCGTCCGTCCCCTCCCGGGTTGCGTTGAGCCACCTGCAGCTCTCGGCGCACCCTGGGACGCGTCACTGCCAAGTGTGGGAGCTGCGGCCGCGGCCCCCCCGTGCTCCCCCCGGCTGGGGGGGGCGGTGGGCTCCGCACGGCCCCCGAGGGACCCGAATCAGCCCGGTTCACCGGGGGACGCTGCGGGGCTGGAGGGGGAGCTCGGTGCCACCGTCCCCTTCCCCAGGCGTGAACATGATGCTGCGGAAGATCGCGGTGGCGGCGGCAGCGAAGCCGGCGGTGGAGATCCGGCAGGACGGGGAGAGCTTCTACATCCGCACCTCGACCCCCGTGCGCACCACCGAGATCCGCTTCAGGGTGGGCGAGGAGTTCGAGGAGCAGACGGTGGATGGGCGGCCCTGCAAGGTGTGCACATGGGCACACGGGCACCGAGTGTGTGTGTGAGTGTGAGTGAGTGTGAGTGAGTGTGTACACTTTGCACCAGGGGCTCTTGTGCCCACAGCTGTGCACACGATGTTGGTGTGTGTTCGTGCACGCGTGCCCGTGCGCACACTCGAGTTTGCACCGACACGTTTGGCGTTAGGGCAGGAGCTTTCAGCTGTGTCTGTCTGCACTCAGCCACCTTCTCTCCGCAGCGTGGGGGCTGCTTCCCCTCTTCCCGGACCCCAAGCTCTCCCTGTGCCCCCCAATCGCTTCCCATACCCCCAGCCCTGTGCCCCTAATCCCTCCCTTGCACCCCCCATAACTTCTCTGTTCACCACAAAACCTCAACCCCTCCTTGTGCAACTCAACGCCTTTCCTGCACCCCCAAAGTCTCCCTGTGCCCCCCCCAGCCCCTTCCTGCACCCCCAACCCCTTCCTGCACCCCCAGCCCGTTCCCTGTGCTCCCACCCCCTTCCCTGTGCCATCAACCCCTCGTTGTGCCCCTCATCCCCTCCCTGTGCCCCCCAGGTGCCAGATGAGCCCGGACACGGGTCTGGCACCGGGACAAACGGCCCCATTCCGCTGCCGGGGGTGGTGACAGATACTCGGGGATGGGTGGAAGGTGTCCTGCGGGTTCCCACATCCCCATCCAGCGCTGCCCTCTCTCCCCCTGCAGAGCTTGGCCAGGTGGGAGAGCGAGAACAAGATGGTGTGCGAGCAGCGGCTGCTCAAGGGCGACGGGCCCAAGACGGGCTGGTCCCGGGAGATGACCAACGACGGGGAGCTCATCCTGGTGAGGGGGAATTGGGGGAATTCGGGGGGCAGCGCTGCCCGCAGCGTGCGCTGGGACACCCCCACGGAGTGGGGCGCGATGGGGAGGGGAGGAGGCCACGGCCGTGCCCGTGACCCTGCTTCTCCTTGCAGACCATGACGGCCGACGATGTTGTCTGCACCAGGGTCTACATCCGGGAGTGACCCCCCCGCTCAGCTGACACCCCCCGCCCCCCGTATCCCCCCTCCCCCACCCCGTGTCCCCTCAGTCCCCTGCACTCATCCCCCGGCCACGGTGCAGGACGGTGTTGCATCTCCCCACGGGGGTACAGCAGTGAACCCCTTTTTCTTTGGGGGACACACACACGGCTTCCCCTCCCTCTGCAGGGCGGGCTCTCCCCAGGGGCAGCAGAATCTCCCGTTCTGGCCCCGCTCTGCTGCGGACGAAGCGCTCAGGGCCTGGCGAGGTGCCGGGATGCGGTGGGGGGTAACGCGGCCCCTCCCTGCCCTTTGGGCTGGTTTGAGCTGGTTTGGGTTTCGGCTGCTGTTGGTTCCCGCAGCCCCCAGCCCTGCCCCGCGACCCCTCCCCAGTATTTATTTGTGAATATTGTACCAGACGGGAACACCAAACCCCCCCAGTCTGGGGCAGTGCCAGGTCCCAGCCCCTCCAGGGTCCAGCTTCCCTCTGTCACCTCCTTCCTTTTTCAATAAATGTCTTATAACCCCCCCGTGCTATCCGCGTCTCTCCTGCTGGATCTGGCACACAGATCCCACACCCTGGGTCTCATGCTCTGGATCCCACATCCCAAATTCTGCGCTCTAGATCCCACACCCCACATCCCTGAATCCCACAGCCTGGAATCTGCACCCCAGATCCCGCACTCCAGATCCCACACCCTGCATTCCACACCCCGGATCCTTCGCGCTGGATCCTGCGCCCCACATCCGCTCCCCGGCCGTTGCGCAAGGGGCCGGGGGCGAAGGCGGCAGCTGGGTTGGCACATCCCGGCGTGGGAAGCGGGTGGTGGCTCTGCGGTGACCCTGGGGTGACTGTGGGGCAGGGAGGGCGCTGTGGGGCTGCGGCGTTGGGCTCTGCCTCAGCTCCAGCGCGGGGGGCATGAGACCCCAGCCCAGCCGGCTCTGGGGATCTGGGGGTGCCTCTGGCTGCTGCCGGCTGGGACGCGGCTCTGGGCATTTCCCAGGGATGCTCTTTGGGCGCTGCCCGATAATTGCCCTGCACGGGATGGCATTAATTACCCCTGGGTGGGGGGCTCAGCAGGAAGGGTCGGGGTGAAGGACTGCCCTGCCTCGAGGCTGCCCCCCATACCCTGCCCAACTCGGCTCTCCCGGAATGGGCCGGGACCCCTCGGCCAGGGCAGCCCGAGCCGCTGTGGGGCGGGTGGGGGGCACTGCCCCACCGAGCTGGTGATAGGGGGAGTCTGAGCAGGGGGATGGAGAAGGGAGCCAGGGCTCAGGGCTGGCTTCATCCCCACACCCGGGGTGTGATCCTGCACCTCGGGAGTGCGTCCAGCAGCAGGAAGGGTGGAATTACACCTTCCCTGGGGAGGAGGAGGAGGAGGAGGAGGAGAAGGGGGAGGAAGGCTCCGGTATCTCCAGGTGGCCACTTGGCAGGCGCCCATCACCCCTGTCGCCATTCCCAAAGCGCTGCCAGGGCCGTGTGCCGGCTCTCCCGGAGTCCCCGAGGGTGGGCGCAGGACCCCTCCCCACTTCACCCAACCGGCCCTCGGAGACCCCGGGAACGGCACGGCCGGGCGGAGCAGCCGGTAATGGAATCCAGCCGTCCCCCCCGGCTCCGACGGCCTCCCCTCGTTGGAGGAATATCCGCTTTCCCCCCGCAAGCCCTGGGGACGGCTCCGGTTTGCCTCGGCTTGGGGGGATCTTTGGGGAGGCTCTGGGACCCCGAGAGCTTGGGGGCATGTCTGCATGGGGGGTGGTCTGTGGCTGCCTGCGCTCCCCCCGCACCGGCCCGGGGGTCCCATTCTTCTGCTCTGGGGTGCTGGGGGGCTCCGGGAGGGGCAGCGGCGGGAGGTGGCCCCTCCCCTCCCCGGAGCACGGCCGCTGCTCGGGCCGTTAGATGGCGGCTGCTCTCGAAACAAAAGCAAGTTCCTCTGTGCCGGGATGGGTAGGGGGGCTGGGATGGAGGGGCCGTGAGTAACCCCAAAATTTCTCTGGAGGCTGCGGCCCCCTCCCACGGCTCCGCGTGGGTGGTGTCGAGGTCCCCGGCGCCTCTAATCCGGCACTAATCCTCCCCGGTGACCCCGGTGGCCCCCGGGCGGCCCCGCTGCCCCCCCGGGCTGGGGAGGGGGCCGGGCTGGCCCCTCGCCTTTCATCTCCGGAGACAAAGCGGGGCCGGCCCCCTCCCCGTTCTGTGCGCAGGGAATGAATGCCCGACCCTGGGGACCCTGGCCCCTCACCCCGGATTTTTTCCATGCATTTTCTGGAAGCAGAGGCTGGGCTGGGTGTGGGGGAACTGCGGGGGGACGTGGCTGCATCTCATCCCCCCCGCCCCTCCTGGATCTATCGGGAGGGAGCGGGGGCTTCGATGTGCCTGAGGCGGGGGCTGCGCTGGCTCCTGCCCTGCCGGGGATGTCCCTGCGCGGGCAGGGGGACAGGACTCGTGGGGCAGGTTTGGGGGGCACCCCCTGCGGTGCGCCAGGACGATGGGGACGCGGATAGAGGGAGGCTGAGCCGGAGCAACAACAACACCAACCCCCCCCCCCCATCCCCATTCCCGTGCATGACCCCAGGATGAGTGTGCCCCTAGGGCTGGTGTCACCCCCCAGTCATCCCCACACCCTCCCAGGGCCACTGCCCAGCTCGGAGCCCACCCTGGACGGTCCGGAGGGTCCCGGCTGGCTGCTGGACATCCTCCCCCCAGCAGAGGTACTCGGTGAGGAGCTCAGGGTGGGGTCAGCTCCCCGGAGAGCAGACTCTGGACCGTGTCACAAGCTTGGTGGCCCAGGGGCGTTGGGTGGGCCCAGTGCCGGCCAGGGCATCGCGCACCTGTGCAGGTGGGCTCTGGCACGGCACAGGGGTCCCTGCCCCGAGGCAGCTCCTTGCGCCCAGTGCGGTCTCAGGGGTGTCCCCACCGAACTGGGGTGACAGCTCGTCCTCGGGGGTGTCCCCACGGCTCAGGGCAGCCAGGGGCGCTGACGCCTGCATAGCTCAGGCTCGGGTGACTGTCACCTCCTGCCGGGCTCAGCCCCTCCCTGTGCCCGGTGGGCTGGGGGCTGTTCCCCCCTTCCCCCCCACTCCCCTCGGCTGGCAGCCGGCCAGCATTGTTCTCCCCGCCACCGCCTCCTTCTCCTCCTCCTCCTCTCCCCCTCCAGCTGCATCTGGCGCCGGAGCTTTCCTGGGCTCCAGTGGAGGGGGAGCCTCCAGCCCCAGCCCCACAGAGTCCCCCCAGCCTGGGCTGCCCTGGGCAGGGGGCTGGGGGGGCTCTACCCCCATTCCGTTGTAGAGGGGAGTCTCGTCCAGCAGCTGCCTCCAGTGGGGGAGGCGTGGGGAGGTTATCAGATGCAGTTTGCCCCCCAGAATGGCTTTGGGGGAGTCCCCCTGAACTGCTGAGTACCCCAACTCTGCCTCATGGCTGGAACCTCCCATGGGGTGAGCATAGGACTGGAAAAGGGGAGGGCTGAAGCTATTTGGGGGAATCTGCTTCCACTTTGGGGTCTGAGATGATGCAGAGGGTCCAGGGGTGAGTTGTGTAAGTGGGAGAGGGGGCTCTGGGGGTGACACGGCCAGAGCACGGGACTGGAGGTACACACAGGGTCAGGACTGTTTCAGGACAGGGGAGAAGGGCAGACAGACAAGGGAGGATTGCAGGGCTGGCAAAGGGGGGAAAGGGACAGGCCCCTATCTAGGCTTGGGGTCTCTGTCCTCCCCTGCAGGAGCAGGAAGTGCTGGGAGCAGCCAGGGGCAAGGGAAGGCAGGATCTGGCACCTCCCGGTTGTGTAAGGATGGGGAAACTGAGGCACACCCAAGATCAAAGCAGGGCAGAGTCACCGCCCCCGGGCTCCCGCTGCCCCACGCTCAACCCCACACCCTGCCCCACACAGCATCCCACGCTCAACCCCACACACCGAGTTGGGATTTGCGTTTAATGCCAAGTACAAAGTCACCGCCCCACCCCCCCCCCCCCAAAAAAAAAAAAAAAAAGAAAAACTTCTAAAATTCTTCCAAAAATAAATTAAAGGGAAGGGACGGGTCCCCCCCAACCCCTCCTGTCCTGTGCAAAGAGAAAAGAGCCACCCCCTCTGCATCCCAGGCCTGAGCCAGGCTCCAGTAAGGAAAGAAATGGGCAAAGCAAGGGGCTGGGGGCCCAAGCTGCAGACCCCCGCAGTGTGGGGCTGGGAGTGGGGCATCCCCGCTGGGGGTGGGCAGTTCCCCTCCTCCCCACACTGGCTCCAGCACAAGCTTGGCCCCACCACAGCAGATGAGGAAACTGAAGCAGGGCCACCGGGCATCTCCCGCTCTCCAGCCAGGGCTGAACCTTCCCAGTTTGGGATGTGCCCGCCGGCAGCTGGACCCGGCAGCACGCCCCCCACCCGAGCCCCCCACCCACGGCAGCGGCGGCTCCACCGCTCGGGGCTGGAGGCAGGGCAGGGCAGGGGGCCTCACCCCGCAGGGCTGGGGGGCTCTGCCAGCTCCAGGGGGGGCAAAGGAGGTGAAGTGCTGTTGGAAAGGCGACCTATGTACATCCCTGAACGTGGCGGCTCCGCCAGCCCCCTCCCCACCGCGCGGCCCTGGCCCTGCCCCGCCTGTGCCCGGGGGGCTCCGGCCCCCCCCGCTATGAGGTCTGGCACTGGACGTGCTGGCGCATCCCGTCCTCGAAGTCATCCTCGTGATAGGCTTCTCCAGCATAGGGCCGCCGGCCCGGCCCGCCGTGCGCCGTGTAATCGCTGAGCTCCACCTCCTCCGTGTCCTCCGTGGCCATCACCTCCTCCTGAGGGGGGAAGAAGGCCTGGAGCTGGCGCAGGCGGTCAGTGGGGAGCCAGCCCGGCTCGGGGAACTTCACCTGTGACCAGAGAGTGGATGTGAGGCGTGGGGTGACGACTCAGGAAGCCCAGAGGTGGGAGATTTCAACTCCCGCCCTGCTCTAGCTCACCTCAAACTGCAGGATGAGCTTTCCTTTCTGAAAGGGGCTCCTGTAGACAGGCATCCCCTCGTTGGGGATACACTTCAGGTCCCCGGGCCGGATCACATCACCTGAGAGAGACAAGGGTCACCCTGCTGTGCTGGCAGCTCCCGGGCCCCCGGCTCTCCTGAGCCCCTCCTCACCTGGTGGGGAGGACACGAGCAGGGTGCGGTTGTCCAGGGTGCGGATCACCTGCCGGCACCCGCACAGGGCGTCTGCCAGGCTGATCTCCCTCCTGACAATGAGGTCATCGCCGCTGCGCCGGAAAACAGGATGCTCCTTCTGATCCAGGACAATGATGATGTCCCCAGGCTCCAGGCCAGGCACCTGGTCCCCTTCCTCGTGGAAAGTGATTTTCTGCCCATCCTTCATGCCTGCGAGGAGTGCGGGGGAAGCTCAGGGCGCGTGCGCCGCTTTGGGGCAACCCCGCTCCGCGTTCAGCCCCAGCTCACCTTTATCCAGGTGCACGCTGAGGATCTTCTTCTCCCGCACAACCTTGCGGCCGTTGCAGGTGAGGCAGCAGTCCCGGGGCCGGATCCACTCGCCCTGGCCCTGGCACTGGGAGCACACCGTCTGGATCTGCTGGATCATGCTGGGCCCCAGCTGGTGGATGCGAACCTCCATGCCTGAGCCGTGGCACTTGGGGCACCTTCTCTGGGCACCCTCCCGCACCCCGCAGCCTGTGTCGAGGGGGACAGGGGGTCAGACAGTGGGGTAGGGGGGTGCTGGGGCGGCCCCCCGGCCCCTGCAGCCCCTCACTCACCTCCACACTTGCGGCAGATGATGTTCTTCTGCAGGGACAGCTTCCGTGTGGAGCCATTGTACAGGTCCTCCAGAGACACTGAGAGCTGGTGCACCACCGTCTTCCCTGGGCACGGGGGAGAGCTCGGCTCAGCGCCTGGCTTAGCACTAGCCACGTGCCACCTCCCATGACACGGCTGGACAGGCACTGGACACCACTCAGGGTCACCAGGTGCCCCCAGAGCCAGTCCCACCCCTTCCTCAAGGACGGAGGCAGGGACACTGACAGCGAGTTTTGCTCCAGGCCGGGCATCTCCAAGCCTGGATCCTGACGGCTGCCCTGGGACAGTGCCGGGTCCCCAGCGTGGGCAGGGCACGGCTCCCACCCCAGGGCTCTCAGCCACCCTCCAGCTGCTCCAGCTGGAGTCGCTGGGATGATTCCCTTGGCCTCCTAATTGCCCTGCTATTAACTCGTGCCATCTCAGCAAGAAGCGCAGAGGCGAGTCACCCTGTCCCTGTGACCCAGGCCGAAGGCATCCAAACAGTCACCGGGCCGGCCCCGCACGCCCCGCGTCCTGCTGCCACCCCCGGGGCCGCACCGGTGACTCAGCTCCAGCCCCGGGGACGGCGGGGGAAAGCTGGGACAGGGACAGGGAAGGGCCCTTTGAAGAGCGGCAGGTGGAGAAAGTAATGAGGGTGGTGAGGAGCTTCACTGAGGTGTGCCGCGGGGGCAGAGACAGCCTGGGGAACCCAGCTGGATCCCGGTGTCCCCAGAGCCAGTGTAGTGCTGGGAACCAGCACCCCAAAGTCCCAGCAGGTCTCTGAGACAGAGCTGTGCTGGGCACCAGCCCACTGACACACAGGGGTCCCAGCAAATCTGTGACTCCTCAGGCCGATGTCACACTGGGTCACACTGCCAGCCCTCTCCTACGTCACGGTTCCCAGTGGTCTCCTGTCCCCCAAGCCAGTGCAGTGCAGCGCCCTCCCACCAAGAGGTTCCAGCAGGTTTGTCACCTCCTGAGTGAGCATTGTCCTGGGCACCAGCCCTCTCCCACCCTGGGGTCCTGGTGAGTCCCTTCTCCCCGTACCTCTCCTGTCTGCCCGGCCGCGCATCCGCACTCCCCCTCCAAAGAAGAGGTCGAAGATGTCCATGGGGGAGCCGAAGCCGCTGCCTCCCCCGCGGCCACCCAGGCCGCCTTCCTTCATGGCCCGCTCGCCACCGCGGTCATACAGCGCCCGTTTGTGGGCGTCCGACAGCACCTCGTAGGCCTGGGAGATCTGCTTGAACTGGGGAGGGGAGAGGCGGGTGAGGTGGGAGAGGGCCAGCTGGGGGGGGCCGGGGGGCTGCACGTACCCGCTCGCCCTCACTGGGGTTCTTGTCGGGGTGGTAGCGCAGCGCCAGGCGCCGGTACGCCCGCTTGATCTCGTCCAGGCTGGCGCCCGGCCGCACGCCCAGCAGATCGTAGTAGCCTGTCTCCTTCACCATCTTCTTCGCTGTGACGTGCTGGGACAGGACAGAGCTGTGAGTGAGCCTGGGACTGTGACCCAGCCTGAGACCTCTGCGTGGCCCATGACCCCCTGACCCGGCCCGGGACAGCCACTGCAAGATCCCCGTTGATCCCTGTTCTCCCCCTGCACAGCCCTACCTCAGTTTACCCCCAGCAGCATCGCAGTGGGACAGTCGGGAGGTGCCATCATTGTGACAGCCAGACCCCCCCACAGGGATCCTGCAAGTGTGTGCGGGGTGTGGGTCCCCGCGGTGGGGAGGGGAGCGCCCCAAATTCCCGTCCCACCGCGGGACCCCTCAAAAGGCTTTGATCCCTGTTCTCCTTGATGCACAGCCCTGTCCCAAGTGTCAGGGGATGTCTGAAGGGGTGACATCCTGCTCGGTGGGTGCGGGGACAGCCGGGCATCGCACGGGGGTCCGGGAAGAAGGGGCGGTGTCGGGGGGTGCCCCTGTGCCCCCCCGGGCCGTGTGCAGCAGCCGATAAGCCCCGCGTGGGGTGGGGACACGTTTATCTTGCGACACGGGGGGACGCGGGGAAGCGCCGGTGACCCACGCACGAGTAAATAACCGGTTCCGACACCGGACCGACTTCCCCGGGACTGGAGCCGGCTCCGTCCCCCGGGGAAGGTCCGTCCCGTCAGGTCTAACGAGAGATCCCCTCGGGACTGGGTCTGTCCCCCGGGCCCCCTCAGGGCCGGGACCCTCGGGGCTGGGTCTGTCCCCCTAGGCCGGGTTGGGTCCGTCCCGCCCGGCCCAACCAAGCCAGGATCCCCGGGCGGGGCGGCTCTGCCCGCCGAGGGTCGCGGGCTGCGGGTGTCGGGGATACCGAGCGGGGTCGGAAGGTGCCGGGGCGGAGATGACACGATGACATCCCGTTTACAGCCGCGGAGGTACCCAGACCCCACACCGGCTGCGGAGGAGCGGACCGCGAGCCCGGTGCTCAAGGAGAGGGGGTCGCCCCAGAGCCCCCCCGGAGCCCTCCGGGCCCGCAGGTCATCCCGACCGGCACCTCAGGGGTGTCCGGGCCGGCACCGCCGCTGACACCGCCGGGGCGGGACGGGCCCGCTCCTTCCGGGGGGTCCCGGGGAGGTTTGGGAGGTGCCGAGGGGGTCCGGGGTTCGCAGCGGGGTCCCAGGGGCCGCCCCCCCCACTCACCGCCGCCGCCGCTCCGCCGCCGTCTCCGAACTCTCTGGAAGCCGCGGGCACGCCCCCCGACCTGGCCCCGCCCCCTCCGCGCCGCACGCCGCGCCCATTGGTGGAAACGCCCCCCTCCGCCCGCCCATCACCCCGCAGCCCCGGCGCTGACTGGCTGTGGGGGTGGTCCTTGCCGGCTCGGGAGGCGGGGCGCCGTGTCGCGTTGCGATTGGCTGAGACAGCTGCTGGGCCCGCCACCAAGGCGGGCGCCTTCTCGCTCATTGGCTGGGAGCGGGTGGCCAATCAGAGGGAAGAGTGGGAAATGCGGAGGCTGCGGGTGGCCGGCAGGGGGCGCCCAGGGAGCGCAGGGCGGGGCGGGCAGGGAAGGGGCGGGGCCTGGGGGCTGGAGGGGGCGGAGCATAAATGGGCGTGACATGGAAGGGCGTGGCATAGAGAGGCGTGGTCTGGAATGGGGCGTGGTCTGGAAGGGGTCACGGGGTCAGAGGGGCGGTCGGGGCTGGCCTTGTGGGGGACCTGGCCAGGAGACTGCAAGGGTTCTGGGTTGGGGGCACAGCAAGATTTGGGTGGGTCTGAGGGGTCGTGGCAGAGGCTCCAGGAGGTTTCATGGAGCCCTGTGGGAGTCACAGGAGGTGTTCCCAGGGGTCCCAGATGGTCACGAGGGGTCCTGGGTGGGCCTGGGGAGTCCCAGGGAGGAGGTGGGTACCCATGGGGGCCACAGGACATTCTCATGGTGGTCATGGAGGGGTCCTGAGGAGGATCCTGGGGGTCCCGGTGCAGGGATGGGTAGCCAGGGGAATCACAGAGGAGGAGGAGGAAGAAAGGGAGAGGGAAGAGGATGCCAGAGATTGCGGTGGGGTTTGGGGGTTGCTTGGACCCCCTGTCATGATCCTCCCTCCCTGCGCTCCAGCCCAGCCCTGCTGTCCCCCCGGGCCATGTTTGGCCAGGCCGGGCCCCTCTGCAGCTCCCGGGGGGCTGCAGGGCAGGGTCGAGGGGTCCTGCGGGCCTGGAGGTGATAAATCCCCCCCACCCGAAACCCAACCCCAGCTGGCAGCTGCTGCCCCCCAGGGCCAGAGACCCCCGGCCCACCTGCCCAGGGAATCTGGCCAGAATTCCGGAGAGAAGCTGCTGCCATCGGGTGACTGATAGCAATGGGCGGGGAGCGGGGTCTGACACAAGGTCTCCAAACTGGGAATGGGGATTCTAAACTGGGCACATGGTTCCCAAGCTGGGAGTGGGGTCTCTAAACTGGGAATGGGGATTCTAAACTGGGCACATGGTTCCCAACTGAGAATGGGGTCTCCAAACTGGGCACAGGGTTCACAAACTGGGAGCAGAGTCTCCAGACCAGGAAAGGAGTCCCATATGGTTCCAAAACTTGGAATGGGGTCCCAAACTGGACACACTGTCCCCAAACTGAAACTGGGAAACGGGTACCCAAAGTGGAAATGGGATCTCCAAACTGGGAAAGAGGTCCCCAAAGTGGGAAAATGGTACTGAAACTGGGAATGGAGTCCCCAAACTGGGAATGGAGTCCCCAAACTGGGAATAAGGTCCTTAAACTGGCAATGGGGTCCTTAAACTGGGAATAGAGTCCCCAAAGTGGGAATGGAATTCCCAAACTGGGAATGGAGTCCCCACAGTGGGGATGGAGTCCCCAAAGTGGGAATGGAGTCCCCAAACTGGGAATGGAGTCCCCAAACTGGGAATGGCATCCCCAAGCTGGGAATGGAGTCCCCAAAGTGGGAATGGAGTCTCCAAACTGGGAATGGAGTCCCCAAAGGGGGAATGGAGTCCCCACAGTGGGGATGGAGTCCCCAAAGTGGGAATGGAGTCCCCAAAGGGGGAATGGAGTCCCCAAAGGGGGAATGGCATCCCCAAGCTGGGAATGGAGTCCCCAAAGTGGGAATGGAGTCTCCAAACTGGGAATGGAGTCCCCAAAGGGGGAATGGAGCCCCCACAGTGGGAATAGAGTCCCCAAAGGGGGAATGGAGTCCCCAAAGGGGGAATGGAGTCCCCAAAGGGGGAATGGAGTCTCCACAGTGGGAATGGAGTCCCCACAGTGGGAATGGAGTCCCCACAGTGGACACACAATCCCCAGACTCAGAACAGTCCCCAGTCCCACTGGGGAAGTTGTTTGGGACAAGGAGTGCTGGAGCCAAGGGCTCTTCCTGTCCCTTCCAGGCTGGATCCGGTGACTGGCGGTGACTCAGGACTGGCCGCGGTCACATCCTGTCCCCACCACGTGTCCCTGGCCTGGCCCTGTGCCCCAAACCTCCCATGGGCACTGACACTGGGTCCTGGGGGCTCAGCCCCATGGCAGCTTCTGCCACAGGGGCCAGGTCCAGCCTCGGGCCAGGGGACACAGCCCGACTGTCCCAGTGCCCATCCCTGATGTCCCACAGCGTAAGGGGGGTGCACAAGGGTGTCCCAAAATCAGAGAGTGCTCGGGGGGGGGGGGGGGGGGCTTCTCCTCCACCTCTCTCTTCTCCTCATCCCCTTCCTGCCTGTGGCTGGCCCTTGGCAGGCTGGATGAGAAGGGAAACTGAGGCACGATGCTGTGTGTGGGAGCCGGCCAGGGGTTTTCCCAGCCTTTCTCATCCGCTCCTGTCCCACATTCCTGGTCCACATGCCACATCCTGGGCTGGGATCGCTGGGGCCAGGGAAGGGCCGGGGTCCTCAGGCTGCCAGGTGTCTGGGGGAAGAAGAGTTCCCTGTCACCCCCAGCGATCTGGGGGAGGAAATGGTGCAGGGATGGGGGTCAGGGACACTGGGACCGGCAGGACATCACTCCAGGGACGACGGGGGATCACCCCAGGTATGGGAAAGCATCACCCGGGGGTCGGGGAGTATTGTTCCAGGGAGAATCATCAGTTCAGGAACGGGGGAGCATCGTCCCAGGGGGATTCATCACCGCCGGGACCCCGCCATCCTCCCCGCTGCTGACGGACGGCCCCAGGCGCACATTCCCGGCGAGGCTGCCCCCGGGCTCGGCCCCAGGCATCCGCAGCGCCCCGGGCCGGCCGCAGCTGTCACCGAGCCGGGGCACGGCCGCTGCTGCGGGGTCACGACCCGGCAGCTGGGAGAGCCCCCCAGGCCGGGCCAGAGCTGATTTTAGCCTGCGGGAGCTATTCCGGGGTCTGACCCGGGTGAAGGGCGGGCGAGAGGGTGACCGAGCCACCTCCCCCCATCCCGGCTTGTCCCTGGAGGTGTCACTGGAAGGGACCGTGCTGGCCGGGGGTGGTGATGCCTCCCTGGGGGGACATCCACGTCTCACAGCCCGGCTCTGCTCTCCCGATTTTGGGGTCCCTATCAATTGTCCCCACCCTGGGAACAGCCCCGGCGTTCTGGTGGCCCCAGCGTGGCTCCTGCTCGCCTGCACACAGCATCCCCAAGGGCTCGTTTTGGGGAGGGGGAGCGGGGCCTGCCCGCGCCCCTCCCGCTGTATTTTTAGTCCTTTCCTTATAAGGTTCCCATGAATTTTGGGAGCTGAGAGCGGAATGAAGTCATCGCTGAGGTCATCCCGCCTCATCCCCCCCCGGCCCGCCGCGGGCTCACCCCACAGGGAGTTTTTGTGTGGGCTCCATTGAAACTGCACTCGCCCGGCCTGGAAGGAAACAAAACCCTTCCCTGGCTGGCGGGGGGGCCAGGCTGTGGGGGCTGCGAGGGACTCCAGGGGCTCTAAAAGCTCCAGCCTGGGCAACAACCAGCAGCTCCTCCAGAGCTGCAGCCCTCAGGACCCCCAGCCCCCTTTGCACGCTCCTGTGAGCCCCAGCCTGGGTGTGAGCAGGGTTTGAGTGCAGGGAACCTCCACGACTCTTTCCAGCCCCCCCAAAGCAGCGTGGTCCCCCAAATCAGCCTGTGTGCCCTCGGCTGGGGGTGGGACAGTGGGTGCTGCCCTTGGGGCTCTGGTTGGGTCTGATGGAATTTGGGGTCAGGGAGATGTACCTGGTGGTGTCCGAGCTGCAGCCCCAGCCAGGGTAAGCATGGGGTAACCCAGGTACCTTTGTCTCCTCCGAGGTTGTGTTTGGTTCCCCCCCCAGGGTCGTGGTTGGTCCTGGTGTAGCCACACAGTGCTGAGGGACAGTGAGGACACGCTTTGTCCCATGAGGGACATCCTTGGTGTCATGGGGAACATGCTCAGTCCCAGCAGGGACACACCTGATCCTGTTGGGGACACACTGTATCCCATCACTGACACATTTGTGTCCTGCTGGGGACACGTGTGGTCCCATCAGTGACACCCCTGCTCCTGCTGGGACCCGGTCCTGTCAGGGACACTCTCCATGCTGGCAGGGACGCTCTTGTCCCATCATTGTGCAGTCGTTCAGGCACTTATCAGACCCAGACGAGCCTCACCAGGGCTGACTCTCCTGCCTGCAGCCCCCGTGGATTCCAAAGGCTCTGGCAATCTCCCCCAACCTCTGGCTGACTCCCAGATTTCGGCACTTCATCCCATCCTCCTCCACCTCCTCCTCCTCGCGGGGAGGAAGGGGCTCCCCCTCCCCCCGCCATCTGTCCCCCCTCATCACTCTGTCAGCACTGGCTGGAATGTGGATTCATTTCGGCAGGAATGTCACCCCCCGCACGGCGAAGCCTCTCCCGAGCCATCTCCATCTCCTCCTCATCTCCATCCCTCTCCTGGCCCGGGGACCCCCAGCTTTGGGGACCCCTCGGGGGGCACTGGGGGGCTCAGGGGGCGCTGCTGGAGCTGCTGCCGGGCTGAGGCTGCCCAGGCACCCGAGGCTGATTGAACGCAGACTCCGTGCCTGATTAAACTCATCAGAGGGGGATTTTTTGTTCCAGCGTTTGGATCTGTTGCAATTTCACCTTAAAAGGAATCTGTCGCCTTCAGGCAGGAGAGGGGGCCGGGGGCTTCAGAGGGAGGAAGGCAGCTGAAAGTTGGGTGCTTATCGGTCCCTGAGCATCCCTGGGCGCTGCCACGACCCAGCTAAATCGGGACAAGGACCGGGGCCAGCCAGGCGGGGCCTGGGCGCCCGAGCAGCGATGCTGAACACACCCGTGGGTGCCAGGCTGGCAGGGCCCGGGGATGCCGTGGCCACCCGAGTCAGGTTGACTCAGCCCTTTGCCCGGCATAAAGGAGCCCATTCTTCGGCTGGAAGCTGATTTATGCAGCTCTCCCCACGCCCGGCTGCACAGCAGGGCGATTGACCCCTCTGGCTCCTCGCAGCCCCCCAAACAGTGCCCTCCCCTGCCCCCAGAGAGAGGAGAACCAGGGCCCTGAGTGAGAGGATGAGGCTTTATTAAATTAATGTCGGGGCTGTGGATACATCCAGCATGGCTCAGCCCCCAGTGTCAGGGGGACTGGGGACCCTGGGGTGATGTAGCCCCAAAACTGAGCCCCAGGGTGCAGCTCTGGGGGTCCCTTGCCTCCAGCTGTGTGTCCTGGGGCAAATACTGGTGGAGTTGGAGGGGGAGGATTGCAGGGAATGAGGAAACACAGAGTTTAAATTAAATACAGCCATGGCAACCCACTCAGAGGAAGCTCAAACTGAAGCAGGGGTCCCAGAGCAAGCATGCGAATTTGGGCGGGCTGTGGGGTGGAAAGGAACTTGGTGGTTCTTCACTCTGAAAAGGGGTGCAAAAAATCCACACAAACACGTTAAAAACATAAGGAGATGGGGAAACATTAGGAGGGGGCTGGGACGAGTGGGGGTACGGGGTTTTGGCAGGAAGGGAGCTACCAGAACATTCCCCCGACTGTTTTCACTCGTCCCCTGAGGAGCAGGGCTCCTGCTCAGCTCTCAGCTGATGGCTGGTGGGGTGTGAGGCACAGGACATCCTCCCCCAGGGCAGGGGGCACAGGGCTTGGGTGGACTCCACCCTGCTTCCCCCTCAGGGTGCCATCTCCAGGGGCGGGGACCTGCGGTGGCATCACTGCCGAGGGCTCTGTGGTGGCTGTGGGGAGCTCCTGGGCCGGTGCCGTGCTGGCGATGCCGTTCAGCCCCTCCTCGCTGAATTCCACCAGCTCTTCCAGACTGGCCTCCCGGTGCAGCCCGTTCTCAGCCCGGAGCCCAGCCTCCGTCTGCGGGACCGCATCTGGTGCCTCCTGCACCGTCAGCTCCTCCTCACTGGATGAGGCAGGCGAGGAGTCCTCCCCTGCATCCCGAGGGAGCTCGGTCCTCCCAGGACCCTGCTGCCCACCCTCTGCCACCCTCACCCCCATCAGCTCCTGGTTGAATTCCAGGGCCTGCTCAACTATTTCCAAAATATCTGAGTCTTTCATGATATCTGCTGGCATCTCTGCAGAGAGAACAGCCGTGTCAGGGATATCAGGAATCACCTCTGGAAAACCTCTCTGCTCCAGTGCAGAGCCCAGCTGAGGTGGGTTGGCCTCGAGGGGCTGCTCGCTCCTGGGTGAAGAAGGGCTGTCACTGTCCAGTGCTTCCTCCTCCGTGGATGGCTGCTCTTCCAGTGGCTGCTCTGCTCCATCAGGCACTGCCTGGGCCTGCAGCCCTGCTGGAAGGGTGGCCTCAACCGTGTCCTGGAGAGCCACGCTGGATTCATCCTCATCTGCCCCCTCCTCCTCCTGCCCTGCTCCACTGGCATCCCTCTCCAGCTCAGTTGTGTTGTGGAGCTCCTCATCCGATTCAGCAGCCAAATCTTCGGAATTCTCTGGTCCCTCCCATGCTCCAGTGCCTGTGGCACCCTGGGCTGGTTCATTGGTACCTCCTGCTAATGATTCCATGGCCCCAGGACCGCTGGGATCTGCTTCAGGCACAGCTGGGCCTTCCTCCAGCTCAGCAGTGTTCTCCTCATGCTTTGGCATCTCAGGTTCTTCAGTGGGCACCTCCATATCTTCATCTGCTTCTGCAACAAGCACCTCGAGCTGTGCTTTGCCCTCTGGCACTGGAGATACTTCTCCAGGAGCCCCCAGATCATCTTGGCTGCCTTCAGTCGCATCAACTTTAATTTCTTCAAAGTCCTCAGAGATCTCGGCTTCCTCCAAGCCGGACACCTCTTGGCTGGCAGCGGAGACCATGAAATAACCTTCCTCCTCCTCAGCACTCTCTGCCACAGCAGCCACCTCTGCCCCTGCCTCCTCTTCAGGGCTCTCTGGCACGGCGGGAGTTGGTGGCTCCTCCCTCCCTTCCAGGCACCCTTCACCTGTTGTCTCCGTGCTCTCCTGGATCTCAGGAGGGTTTGTGCTGGGTGCACCCACAGCCAGCACCTCCCCTTCATAGAGGTTCAGGGCTGTGCTGTCAGGCAGGGTGTCCTCCAGCTCCAGCCTCCTGCCGGTGTCTGCTGTGGCCTCTGGCTCTCCAGGGACCTCCTCCAGTGCCCAGTCACCGCTCCCTGCACCGGCACCTGGCACCTCCCTCAGTGCCACGAGCTCTGAGCTGAGCCCTTCATCAGCCTCCTCATCCTGCACCTCCCACGGCTCCTCTGGGGCCTCGGCCAGCTCCTGTCTGTGCCCTTGCTCCCGGGCTCCTGGAGGGGCTGGGGCAGGCTCTGCCGTGGTGCCCTGCTGCTCCTGCCCTGCCAGCTCCTCTGCCGGCTCAGCCTCTGGCAGTGGCTGCTGCTGGCTCATCTCCTGGCTCTCAGCCTCTTCTTCATCATCCTCTTGGGCTTCCTCCAGCTCTGCTGGTGATGTGCCATCTGTCCCCTCACTTTTCAGCCTTCCTGCACTGCTCAGGGTGTCATCTGCCCAGGCTGGCTCTTCTGGCCCCAAAACTCCCTCAGTATCCTCTGCTGTCAGCTCCCAGTCCTCTGGACAAGGCTCTTGGCCATTGCCACCATTCCCCCCATCCCAGGGCTCCTCTCCTGGCTCCAGCTCCTCCTGTTCCCCCTCCTCTTCCACAGAGCCGCTTTCCTGCAGGTCCTCAGGCTCCTCTGGGGCTCTGCTCTCCCACTCCAGGATGTCACCTCCCACAGCCTCTCCTGCCCCGGGATCCTCTCCCACCTCAGAGTGTTCTCCTGCCCCATGGTCTTCTTCTGACTCGGGGTCCTCTCCTGCTGTGGGTTCCTCTCCTGCCTCAGGGTCCTGTCCTACACCATGATCCTCTCCTCCCAGCACCTCCCTGCTGGCCTCTCCCTTTCCTCCCTCACTGTCTTTCACTCTGCCTGTGTCCTCTCCTCCTCCCACAGCATCTTCCTCAGCTCCTAACGAAGCCTCCTCTGCTGGGATGGCCTCATGGACACTCAAGGGCTCCTGCTCTGGGCACAGCTCCTGTTCCCCTTCTTCCTCTGCAGCCAGATCTGTCTCACACGTGGGCATTTTCTGCTGCTCAGACCTTTCCTGCTCTGCATCAACAACGTCCTCTTCCAGGTGACCTTTTGTGGGCAAAACCAGGTGGTTTTCCACAAGGGCAGTGTGAGCAGCTTCCAGCTCTCTGTGCTCCTCTTCTTCCACATCTGTTCCTTCTTCCTGGAAATCTCCGTTCTCTTTGCAGGGTCCTCTCTCCTCCTCATCCTCTGAGGGGTGTGATGGCTCTGTGCTTGGGGTCTCTGCCCTGTCCTCCTCTTGCTCTGGCTTTTCCCAGCTGGTCACTGCTTGTCCAGGGAGACCCCTGTCCCCTTCCTGGGCCTCCAGTTCTGTATCCTTTGGGCTCAGCACAGCAGGTACCTCCTCCTCTTCCTCCTCCTCCTCCTCCTCCCATGCTCCCAAATCCTCCCGGCTCCCTGAGGCCGTACCCCGTGGGGACACGGCTCTGTCCTGCAGGACGCTGCTCTCCACACCCAGTCCCTGGAGCATGACCTCCCCAACCCTCTCCTCTACCTCAGGGCTGTCACTGTCCTGAGAGCCCTCAGAGGGCTCTTGCTCTTCCGCAGGCCCCTCTGACACGGCCTCTCCAGCAGCCTCAGTGGGGAAAACGGGGCTGGGGACACAGGCCTCCCGGGGGGCCCACATGCTGCTGAGCACGGGCTCTTCTTTGGGCTGAGCATCACCTTCCATGGCCTTGAGAGCATCCTCCAGCGCCTCGCTGACCAGCTGGGCCGGGTACCGCAGCCCCACGCTGCCGTTGGGAGGCTCTGTCCCCTGGCTCAGCACTCCCCTGTCCTCCTCTGGCCAGGTGAGACCCTCTCCCCGAGAGCTCTCCTGCTCCGGGGGGCTGGGGGGCTCTGGGGAGAGACGAGGGGCAGCTCTGCCTGCGAGGGAGGGGCTGGGTGTGGGGCAGCCAGGGGCAGCCGGCAGTGCCGTGCCGTGGAGGGCTGAGCTGATTTTCTGAAGCTCCCTGGAGCTGAGGCTGCGGCTCCTGGGTGTGGAGGTGTCACTTTGGGGTTTTGCTAGCTGCCCCCTCCCCTCTGCCCTGGGGAAGATCGAGGGGCTGCTGCAGTGGTCTCGGGGCAGCAGCCGCCTGCTCTCAGGGCTCGCTGGTACCAGTTTGCTGCTGCTCACCTCCAGTTTGAGATCTGCAAAGAGTGAGGTGGAGCCGTGAGCGAGCGAGAAGCTGCTCCTCGGCTCTCCCAGCCCTCCCCAGCCGCCTCTCGCTGCCCCCGCTCCTATTTTTAAACAGCTCCTTCTTGGAAAGTGGGAAATTCCTCCCTCCGGAGTGCAGCGGATGCCGGTGGTCCCAGGGGATTCAGCATCTGGCCGGGACAATGCTCTGCCCAGGCGCAGCCACACTCAGGTCCTGCTGCCGGGGAAAGCCAGCAGGTGACAAGCTTGCCTTGTTTTTTTATGTTTTGCGGAAAAAGGAAATGCTCAGCTTGTTACCACAGCCCACCGTCCTGCTGGGCAGATCCCTTCGTGCCCTTCCCATGAAAGGCAGGGAATTAAAAATCGAGGCCAAGGAGCAGATAATCCTTATCTGGGCTGTGAGGCTCGTGCCAAGAGCCCCCGGCTGCTGTTCGCACCTTCCTATCGCGGCCGGGCTGCCAGGAGAACGCAGGAAAATGTGTCTAAATCCAGCCTGATGCCCCGAGCCCCCCCAGGTGAGGCGGTGCCGGTGCCGGGGGTCCCTTACCTCGCACACCATTGGCCAACCTGAATTCCCCAGCCGGCATCTGCAGGCGGCTGCTCTCCGCTTCCAGCAGCGTCCTGGGGGAGAGAGGAGAGGTCAGGAGCACCTGCAGGGTGGGTGCTGCAGGCTGCGGGGTGCTCCTGAGCACCCCAGCTCACCTTGCTGCCTGCGGCAGCGTCAGGGCAGGTAAACTGAGGCACGGAGCTGGTTGTGCCGCTCTGTGCGGGAGCGGGCTGGACCGAAGAAGCCCCCCTTGCTCCTGTCTCCAGTCCCATCCCCCCGTGGCCAGGATTAGTGTCCGCGCAGGGTGACATCATGCTCTGCCGGGGAGGCCCCTCGCCTGGGCTGGGCCAGCCCCTATTCTCATGCTAATTGTCCCCCCGGTCCCTGGCAGCGGCCTTTGTGTGGGGCCATCTGGAAGGGGCGCAGGGCTACCGAGACCCCCTTGTGCCCGAGACCCCCTTGTGCCAAGACCCACCTGCACCCGCCAGGCTCGGCCCCAGGGCAGCGGCCACTTCCCAGCTCCGTTCCCATCGGGATCCTCACCTGTAGGTCGCCACTTCCAGGCTGAGGGACATCTTGAGGTGCATGAGCTGCTGCCTGTCCTCCAGCACCCGGGCGATCTGCACCCGCAGGCTCTGCTGCTCCTGCTCCAGGGCCTCCATCGCCAGCTGCGGGCAGCACAGGGGGGTCAGGGGCACTGCCGGGGACCGGGCAGGTGGCTCCGCTCATCCCCTCAGGATGCTGAGGGACGGGAGCCTGGGCGCTCATTTTAGCACGGGGGGCTGAGGATGGGGCGAGGAGAGGAGCAGGGCTGAAAGGTGATGGGGAAACGGCTGCTGGATGAGGGAGGAAGAGCTGGGATGATTCGGGGCTGTGGGGACACCAGCGTGGGAAAGAAACAACTTCCAGGCGAGCAGCCGCGGCTGCGGCACTCTCTGCCCCAGGACACCCGTGGCTGGTGCCAGGATCTGGAACAAAGGGGGACCCTTCCCCGGGCAGTGTTCACGCCGTTCCCGGGATTTCCAGCCCAGCACGCCTCCACCTCCCTCTGCTGAATCACTTTTGCAGCTGTTGAATCGCAGCTGCAGCACAGTCGGTCCGAGTTTTTCCTGCCCACAGCCCCGCCGGTGCCTGCACCCCCCCTCGGGGCAGTCATTATCCCGGGATCCTGACTCTGGAGCCCAGCAGGACATGGAGCCACGGGCCCGGGCAGGGTGCTGGGGCAGGACCCGGTGTCTGAGTGCTGCTCCCCTGGGTCTCTGTTGTGCCAGGGACAGAAATGTCCCCAAGACGCTTTGCTCTTCCTGCCGCCCTCCCCACCTTCATCTGCAGCTCATCCAGGGCCACCGTCCATCCCTCCCCTGGGGAAAGGTTTTCCCTGGTCTGTTCCCTCTGTCTTGCCTCCTCCCGTCCACCTCTCCCATCCCTTTGCTCAGGGATGTGCCCTGAATACCCACCCGGGCACCCACAGCCCCCAGCTCTCCCCCTCCCCAGCTCCTTCCTGCTGCCTTCACTCGCCTGGAACTTTTCTGCCTCCCCCCGCTGCTCCTGCCACTGCTGGGCCAGGCTCTCCTCCAGCATCTCCTTCCTCGCTTTGAGCCCCGCCAGGTCCTTCTCCAGGTGCTGCAGCTGCAGCTGGCTCTGCTGATTGTCCTCCACCGCCTTCCACAGGTTCTCCTTGGCCTGGCAGAGGGAATCCTCCAGCTGGTACACTTCTGTCTTGTAGGTCTCCACCGCCCCTTTCCAGATCTCTGAGAGCCTCTTGGAGTAGTCCTCCACCTCCACCGGCTGGAAAGCCACCGGTGCGCAGCGGAAGCTCTCCAGGCTGTGGGAGAAACTCGCGATCTCCTGGTCCAGCCCCGCTTTCTCCTCCTCGTGCACCTCCAGCAAGGTTTCCACCTCCTTCTCCAGCTGCACGGCTCTCTCCTTCAGCCAGATCTGCGCTCTCTTCTCCTCCTCCAGCTCCTTCCTGCTCAAGGACAGCTGCTTCTTAGCTTCTTCTCGGGCTGCCTGCTCCTTCTGGCACCTGCTTTTCACCTGCTGCACCTCCTCGTAGAGATTGTCCCTGGCCAGCTCGGCCGTGCACTTCTCCCTGAAGGCGAGATCCAGCGCATCCCGCAGGGCTCGCAGCTCCTCCTCGTACTTCACCCGCCACGAGTCCCCGGCCGGGCTGTTCTTGCTGCTCTGGATTTCAGCTCGCAGCACCTCGTTCTCCTCCTCCAGGAACTTCACCCGGGCCAGGTACGCCTCCAGCCGCTTGTTGAGGTCCCACATCTGCAGCGATTCCTCTCCCAGGGCTCTCGCCCCTGCGAAACTTTCCGTGCTCAGCATCGGCGCTGCCGGAGGATGCCGGGGGAGGAGGATGCCGGGGAGAACTCCGAGGCCGAGTGGGAAAGGCGGGGAGGGAAGCGAGTGGCTGGGAGCAGAGGGGAGCGCAGCTATTCATACTCTGCGATGGCGAGTGGGAGGCCCCCGAGACCCGGACGAGCAGCCGGCTTTAACCCTTGCACAGCCGAGCCGACTCCAGCCCACGTGGGCTTGACAGTGAGCTCTGATTTCCCAGCCCCGCGGAAGAGCAAAAGGTGTTCCTTCGCACTTCGGAAGTGTGACTTGAGGGCTTGGATCCTCTCCCGACGTGGCTGGGCTGGGAATGCCCTCCCTTAAAGCCTGAGGGCCGTGCCAGGGAGCTGGAGGGCGGCCGTGGGGCTCGGCATGGAGCTTGGGAGATGTCCAAGGGCAGTTGGCAGATGCCCATCCTGAGGGCTTGGCTGCGGCATCCCTCGGGGTCAGCCCCGTGCTGCTCCAAAGCCTCGGGGCGAGGGGCCCCAAAGGAGCCCACCGAGGGTCTCGGAGTCCTGGAGGGGGGATGGCTGCACATCGGAGCTCCCGGGTTTCGGGCTCAGCACAAGCCACGGCAGGTCGGGTGCCCTGGATGGATCCGTACGGAAATCCCTCTGCGGAGCGAGGAGCCTCGGGGAGCGCAGCGCCTTGTCCCAGCCAAGGCCTCCTTGGGCGCTGCATCCAGCTGTGTCCAGCTGCAGTCTTCCCTCTTTCCAGATGTCCGGGCTGAGCGGAGCCGAGAGCCCAACGGGAGCTGCTTCTCCGGCAGCCTCCGAAACTCCGCCTTTGGCTCCCGACAGAGCTCTCACCCGCGAGGTCAGAGAGTCGCGCTCGGGATAGGAATCGCTTCACGGGGAGCATTTGGGGACTGGGAGTTTTGATTTTCTCTTTCTATTTACCCCAGATGACTTATTTGGGGGAAGGGCAGTGGGCTGGTAAGGGGCGGAGATTCAAAAATTCAGACTCGGGAGGTTTCTGTGAACAAAAGGAGCAGGAAAATGTGGCTTGGGGAGAGACTTTTTGCCAGCGTTTCCTCCCGGGAGACGGGGATTTTCCCACGGGAGGGTCCCCGCTATGTCCTCAGCAGGGCAAGGAGGACAGGAACGTCTCCTCCCGAGCTGTCCCACGGGACAGGCTCTAGGCGAGCGCTTCTGGAAAGACAAGCAACAGTCCCCTCTGCTGGCAAAGGCCACCCAGAGCCGTCCCCGAGCTCCTTCCAGCCTCGAACCATTCGGGAGCTGCTGGGGGTCTCACGCCCTCCATATGGGGGAGCAGCAACAGCAGCAGCCCTCGGAGGGATGGGCTTTCCCCCCGGTGCTTGGATCGTGGGACGGCGGGGGGTACGGCCCAGCTCAGGGGTCCCCAAAGGCATCGTCTTTCCGGCTCATCTCCAGCCAGACATCCTGTCTGGCTCCTTGGCCTGGCTCTGCTTTGCCTCTCACAGCCAAGACTGAAATGCCATTAAGGAGCACAGGGAGCGCTGAGCTTGAATAATTGATCTGGGGTCCCCAGAGCGCTGGACAGTGAGGTGATGAAGCTCTGCTGCATGTCCTTATCCTGCTCCTCATTTCCACAGCACATCTGCTCCAAAGCTTCCCTGCCCCCTGGCTGCTCCCACTTTCCTACTTTCCACCTCCTCTTGGGTGTCCCTGGGATGTCCAGGTGCCTCCAAAACTGGTGGCTGCTGCAAAAGGACCCCCAGTGCTTATGGCCACACTGGGAGGTGTCCTGGGAGTGAGCATTTCCTTCCTCCCTGGCCTTGTCCCCCTCTTCCTCTTCCTGTCTTTTGGGGTTCCCCATTGTGCCTGGTCCACTCTCTCTCAGCCAAGAGCAGGTTCAGCAGGATGATCCCAGTCCTGCAGCCCAGGGAGGACTCAGGATCCCCAGGGGTGTTGAGGAGTCCCAGTGCTTCCCTGCCTGGGGGATCATGGGGGCAAAGCTGGGGGCACCCTGAGGTGTACGTGTCTGTGAATCCCTTCCTTCTCTGGTGTGCTGGGAGTTGTCAGTGACTGAAGATGGGGACATCTGTGCTCCTGGGGGATGACTGGGGTCAGGGGACTCCAAGAAGAGAGATGTCCACTGCTCTGAGGGGTGCTCATGGTCAGGAGTCTCTCAGGAGAGGGATGTTCCTGTCCCTGGGGGGTGTTGGGGATCAGGACCCCCTAGGATGGGGATGTCCCTGTCTCTGGGGGGTGTTGGGATCAGGACCCCCTAGGATGGGGATGTCCCTGTCCCTGGGGGGTGTTGGGGATCGGGACCCCCTAGGATGGGGATGTCCCTGTCTCTGGGGGGTGTTGGGATCAGGACCCCCTAGGATGGGGATGTCCCTGTCACTGGCTGACTCTCAGGGTGAGGAGGCACTCCTGAGGGGTTCTCAGGCTCAGGACCCCCTGGGCTGGGATGTCCGTGCCCCCTGTCCCCGTGGGGTGCTCGGGGTGGCTATTCAGCCATGGCAGAGGCTTGTGGGGGTTGGAGGGTGTCCCAGCCCCGCAGCCCCAGGGTGGGAGCTGGCACGTGCTTGGCACGGGGTGCCTGGCACGGGGTGCTTGGCACGGGCTGGTACGTGACTTTGAGCAGAGCTGGAGGAGGAGGGGGGGAAGCACAGCTGGGCCCTGGGGCCCTTCCAGCCTGAACACAGCTGGGGCTGGGGGCTGGGGCTCTCGGGGGTCCCTGTGGGACCAGACCCCGTTCCATGCCGTTGGCTGCTGGGGCTGGGCATGAAGGAAGGGATGGGGATTCTCTGGTGTCTGACAAGGGCCGTGCCCTGCTCCTGCCTTGCTTCTCTCCCTTCTCTCCTGCCCCTTCCAGGAGCTGGATGTCCCAAGGACTTTGCCCCATCGATGCCAACGGCCAGGAAGGACCAGGAGCCGCCCTGGGAAGGAGCTGGCAGAGCAGCAGCCCTGGAAAGTTCCCTCCGAGCCAGCAAGGAAAGCCCAGGCTTGCCGGAACATTTGTTCCCAGTTAGGATGAGGGACGCTCCTTGCTGAGCAGGCACTTCGCGGCTCCCCCAGCCGCGAGCCCTTTCCCACAAAGCGCATTTTTTTGCACGGATTTCCCATCCGGGTGCAGGACGTGACCTCACGGGTTGGGTTTGGGGGGACAGAGGCTGGGGCAGCCCTGGGGCGCTTCCCGGTGCCCGTCCCGGGCGGAGCAGCGCGGTGTGAGTGTCCCAGCAGCCGAGCATCACCCGCTGGAGCCTCACCCCTCCCCGCACCGCTCCGCTCCCGAGACCGCCTCTGCCGCCTGCAATTATTTCCCAGGGCGACAAATGATTAATTCTGCTCAGGAGCTGGGCTTTCTGCAAACTCACCCGAGCAATTCCCTGGCAGGCTCCGCGCCGCCCCCCCGGGCAGGGAATGCTCCGTGCCAGGGAAAGTTTGAGCGAGATCTGGTTAAAAATCCCCCTGGTGCCAGCTCCTGGGCGCTGTCTGTAAATGAGGCGTCCCAGCTGCCCCCCAGACCTCACTGAGTGCCCGGGTTTCCTGGCATTTCCACATTCCTCCAGGAACAAGCGCCACAAACTATCCTGACGGAGATGCAGGTGGGTAAACTGAGGCACGGCATCTCTCTGCCGGACCAAATTTGGCTGTGAGTGCTGTGCCGGGAGGTCGCGTCTGGCTGCTCCCACCACCCTTTCGGGGCTGGCAAAGCCCCTGGGTTCCCTCAGCCCTCGGACGGTGCCTCCACCCACCTCGGCCTCGCGGCTTTTGCATGACAAAGCCTCTGCTGGCTACCGGGACCCCCGCCCGTGGCCCCTTCCCCGTCCGGCTGAAGCTGCCAAATACGAGGAATAACCATTCCAAGGGCATTGCCACGGGGGGGCTGCGGCGGGGACACCCCCGCTCTCTGGCAGGGTCCGAGAGACTTCTGCTGCATTGGGTTAACACCGTGCCCGGGCTCAGCATCCTCCTCTCGTGCGGGGTTTGCCAGCTGCCAGGAGGGAGGGACGGGGAGGGACGAGGAGCCTGCCAACACGGTAATATCTTTTTTTTTTTTTTTTTTTTTTCTCCTTCTTAATTAGGGGAAGGAATAAATATAAAAGGAGGAGGGAAAGGGGAAGGGAGAAGAAGAAAAAAAAAAAAAAAAGAAGAGTGGAGGACACGGACACACACACAGAAGCCTCTTTTCTCGGTGCCTGCACTTATGCCTGGTGCAGCTCCTTCCCAGCCGTCCTGCCAAGCTGCCCCGGAGGAGCCGCAGCTCAGCCCCACGCCGGGAGCCCGGGCCAGGGGTGGCCCCGCCGGCTCCGCCGTTCCCCCCGCAGAACCGAGGGGTCCCCGCCGCGGGGCTGCGGCCACGCACGGAGCCAGGTGGGCTGCGGGGAGCGCGTGGGGCCGGCGGTGCCCCGGGAGCTGCGGTGTCCCCCCGGCGCTGCCGTACTGCGCTTTTCCTTTCAATATCGCGTTTCACCCCCGCACGGGGAGAAAGTGAGACGAGACCTGAGCCGGTCTGGGGATGCCGAGAGCTTTCCTGGCGCTTTTCCCCGCGGGATGCAGGCGCTCGGGGCACCCTCCTGCCCCGCAGCGGGGGATGCTCGGGGCTGCGGGAGCCCACGGTGCCGCTTTCGGGGAGGTTTGTCCTTGTCACCGACCCTCCCGAGCGCGGCACCGCGCTGCAAGTTCTTTCTAAAAGGGGCGGCTTGTAGCGGCTCCGCAGCGCCGGGGGCAGAGCGGGGGCTGGGGGGGCTCTGGTGAAGTTGGAAGGAGAAAGGACTTCGGTGCTGCCCGGTTGCTGCAGCCTGGAGCCCAGCCCGTCCCGCAGCCCCTCCGGCAGCGAGGCTCCAAGGTGTGGGGGAGAAAGGGCATTTTCCGGGCAGTTTCAGCAGCTGCTCCCACGGGATCCTTGTTCTGGGAGCGGGGCCGGGGATCCAGGGTGGCTTTGGTGTGTTCAGTCAGGGGAGACTCCTCTCCGTCTGTCCTGCAGAGCTTTTGGCCGGGTCAATGTCCCAAGGAGGCTGCGATCAGGGTAGCAGTGGAAAGGGAAACTGAGGCACGGAGCTGGCCAGTGATCCGTCTCCCCACGCTCCTGCTCGGTCGTGTCGCTGCTCCCCGTGGGGGTGGGCTGGGCTCAGGGGCAAAGCTGCCCGGTCTCGGGGGGCTGGGGCCGAGCCCAAGGTTTGGGATGGCTCTAGGGCACCGCCGGCTCTCACTGTCCTCCCCCAGCTCTCTCGGCTCTGTCCCCACCCTCTGCTGGTGTCCCGGTGGGGGCGGCAGGAGGGGCCGAGGGAAAAATTTTCAGGGTTTTCATGGCTTTTTCCAAGCGATCAGCCCCAGTGTGAACCCCAGATCCACCGTGGGGTGTCCCAGGGAAAGGGAATTTTATTGCAGTCCCCTTCCCCTCCCGCAGCCGGAGCGTTTCATCCCCGGGATGAAGGGGCTGCCCTTGAGCATCCCTGCCAGGGACCGCTGCTCCTGTCACGCCGACTTCTCCTATCTCAGCCCAACCCAGAACCTGTTGCTCTTCCTTTTGGCTGCCCGGGGGGTGGGAGAAACCTCCCTCTGCCCCAGCCTGGAGCCTTTTTCCAGCTTCTGGGCTCAGGCGTGGCAGGGAGAGGATGAGCAGGATGCTCCAGCGCTGCTTTTCAGGGAACGGCTTTAGACTGGGGGAACTGGGAGATCGGGTGATTTTGTGCCCTGAGGGGGAAGAGGCGAATTTGCTGGTGAGCGGCAGCGGGGCTGGGTCCCACTTGAGCTGCGGTGCTGAAATCGGGGACTCCCATCCTCCGCCCCACACTTCTGTTCCACCTCGTGCCTCAGTTTCCCCAGCAGAGCCGGGGAAGGCGGGGACGGGTGTGCAAACCTTTCACGTGCTCGTGTGACACACTTACCCAGGGGTACACGTGCTCGTGTGTCCCCGGCGGCTCCTGCCGGCTCTGCTCACCCCTAGCTCCTCTGCGCGGGACCGAATCTCCCCAGGGACCCTCCCTGTGCTCTCCCGGACCCCCCTGCAACAAGGAACCCCTTTCTCCCTGTTGGGGGGAGGGGGCGAGGGGTTCTGGCAGCCGGAGGGACCCCCCCTTCTCCCCACCTGCTTCCGGCCTTTTAAGCTGTGCCAGCAGCCGCTGCCAAGAGGCTGCGGGGCGCTCCCCGCGCCCCCCTGAGCGGAGCTGGCGTGTGCCCGGCACGGCCCCGCTCCGGGGACCCCCGATGGCCCCGCGGGGACGGGTCCTGGGCAGCTCCGGGGGGACGGACACGCGCGAGCCGGGGCTGTGGCTCTGTCCCCCGCAGCGGCGTGGCCGGAGCCCTTTGCTGGTGCCGATGGGGCTGGAGCGGGGCCAGGCCGTGCCGGCGGCTGCTGACTCATTCTGCAGCTGAGCATCCCTGGAAAGCCACCGCTCCCCCCTCCTCCAGCTCGCTGCGGGCTGCCAGGGCACCTTGGGAGCCGGGATGAGCAACCATCAGGGGACGAGGGGCCGCGGAGCAGAAAATCCCTCTCCGGAGATGAAAAGGGACACCCCCCGGGCATCCACTCGCAGCATGTCCCGCCTTGAGCCTTCACCAGGTGATGCAGCCCCAGATCCTGCAGGTCCTGCGCTCAGCTCTGAAAGCAGGGCCGAGCCCAGGGGAGAAAGGAAGATCAGTGCTGTCCCAAAATAGACTTCAGCTCCATTTTCCACCTGGTTTCCCACAGAAATGGAGGTTAGCTGGCCCTGCCACGTGCGTGTGTGCCTGTGTGTCTGTGTGATCCCGGCAGCTTCTGAGCTCTGAGCTCTCTGGGACAACTGAGCCTCACAAGCTGCTGCCATTATAACCATTCAACCTTTTTTGGCTGCCCTTCCGTAGTCCTGATCCCAGCTTTTCCTTCATAACTTGTGGGTTGAAAGATTTTCCATTTGTGGAAAACAGGAAAAATACTCATTGCAAAAATCCAACCCCAAACCCCAAAGTTGACGTCTGAAAGTCTCTTGCCAGCATGGGACTCCAGGAGCTCAGGCCATCACCCATGGGCAGGGTGAAACTGGCTTTAACCCTTTCCATACCCCATTCCCAGTGCCAGCACACAGGTGCAGTCAGGGGTGGGCACAGGAGGGAAGCAGACACTCCAGCTTGACCAATTCCTGTGGAGTTTTTATCACTTGGATTTCCTCCCCGGGGCTTCGGGGCTGCTGTCCGCGCCGCCGTGGCGCCTTTGGGGACGGGAAGAAAAGGTGCCCGTGACAAAAGCCTTCCTTGCTTGGCTGCCCAGGGGGTGGCACCAGCCTCTGCACTGGAGCCTGGCCACGGCTGCCATGCAGGAGGGTTTTGTCCCTTGGTCCAGAACCATGGGGCTGCATTCAAAATATCCGTCCGGAGCGCAGAAAGGCCCTGGCTTGGCGCTGGCACCACTGGCCAGGCCCTGGGCAATCGAGCTTTGGCTGCTCCTGCCAAGCTCCTGCTGGACAGGGGACGTCTGTGGTCTGCACGGGATGCTCCATTTCCACACTGTGGTGCCAGGGGCTTTAAACCCACCGAGTTTTGTGTTAGGGGCTGTCCATGCTTAGTGCCTTGTGCTGCGGGCTGTGCAGCCACGGTCTGCGGTGCCAGGGAATGCACGCGGTGTGCGCTGCCAGGGCTGGGTGTCCGTGGTCCCAGGGGGAGTGTCCGTGGTTCCAGGGTGAGTGTCCGTGGTTCCAGGGGCTGTGCATCCACACTGTGCCCTGCCAGGTCTGAGTGTCCGTGGTTCCAGGGGGAGTGTCCGTGGTTCCAGGGGCTGTGCATCCACACTGTGCCCTGCCAGGGCTGGATGTTCTTGGCATGGGGTGCCAGGCTTGTATGAACGTGGCTCCAGGGGCTCTACAGCCATGGAAATTGGTGCTGGGGGTGCGTGCACAGTGTTTTCTGCCCAGAGCTGTGTTCACATCTTCTCCCCAGGGCAGGGGTCCCCTGGGCACACTCTGGCTTGAAGAGGGATGCAGGTGACCAGGACAGAGTCCTGTCAGGCTGTCCCTGGCAGCCAGTGACTGCACACGGAGCTGCCTAAGCTGCTCCTGTGGCTGCTGAAATCAATACAGCACAAAGAGCTCATAAATCACAAAGCTGCTCTGACGTGCTCTGTTCCCAGGCAATGGCACGATGCACCCCTGACACAGGAGGCTGAGGAGCCTCCAGCCCCCCAAGGAGCCTCTGCAGATCGGTGAGGGGGTATTGGAGCAGTGCATCCACCAGGGACATTTCCTCACATTCCCAGCATCAGCGTCCTCTCTGGACAGCTGCAAGAGCAGCAAGACTGCAAGGGCAGCTTGGGTCCCCCCTGAGGTGCCCATCACCCCAGTGCTGCTCCCTGGAGAGGGCTGGGGGCTGGTGCTGGTCCCTGGGCTCTCCTTTCAGCCCACCGGTGAGAGCCCTTTGTGCCAGGCAGCCTGAGAGAGGCCTGGGACATAATGGCAGCTTTGGTCAGCCTCGCTTTTCCCAGCCCGTGCGCGGGAAGCCTCCGGCGTGAGCTGAATGGCAAAGAAGCCGTCCTGCTCCTTCCCTCCCCCTCTGCCCCGTGCTTTGTGTGCTCCGGGCTGTCCCCCCGGCTGCTCGCTGACCTCAGCTCCCTCCACCAGCCACCCCTGGCAGGGCACATGTGTGCAAGCGCTCGCACACGCGTGTGCACACCTGCACGTGGGCGGTGGCACGAGCACACGCGTGTGTCCCGCTTGCTTCCTCACCTCCCTCGCCACCTCCTTCCTGACCAAACCCTTGCCGAGGTTTCCTGACCAAACCCTTGCCGAGGTTTCCTGACCAAACCCTTGCCGAGGTTTTTCACGGTGGCACCGTGGGGACATGGCCCCGGCGCTGGCATCGCCTCCCTGCCCACGGCAGCCAGTGCTCGGGCTGAGCCTGTCTGCGCTCTCCGGGCCAGGCTGGACTCTGCTGTCCCCAGGGGACCCGGCTCCTGGGGAAGGTCAGAGGGCTTGGATGGCACCCAGTGGCTCCCAGCCAATGGTCCTGGTTGCTCATGTTGTCTTCTCCCTCTTGTGAACCAGGGCACGTTGATTTCCCTTCCCTCTCCCCTCCGCTGTGCCCAGGTCACCCTGTGGCCGTGCCTGGGCTCCCCTCTGTGCCCCAATGCAGCACACATCATCCCATCCCCCCCACACACAGACTGGGGGCTCTCCCCAGCCGCTCCCCCTCATGCAGGGATGGGAGATTTTTGATGCTTTGATGGATTCTAAGAGCAGCTGGTGGTTTTTATTCCCCCCTTGCAGGGCAGAGCATGGCCCCAACCCTCCCACTGATGCTGCTGCTCTGGGTCTTTGTCCCCACAGTGGTCCCCGAGGGGTTTGGCCTAGGAGATGGCACAGGTAACTCGGCATCATCAGCCACATTTCTATAACTCCCTGCCCCGTTGGTGCCCTGTACTGGGGGTCTCGGGGGGGGGCCTCACCCCAGTCCTGCTCACGGCTCCTCTCTTCTCCCACCCAGAGGACCTCAAGGCTCTGCAGGTCTCCATCCCACGCCACCCAGCCCTGGACGCTGTGCTGGCAGGCGACATCACCATCCCCTGCCTCATCACCTACCTTGGCCCCCAGCCAACCGCTGGCATGGGCGGCCGCCGGGCAGTGCTGGGAACCCCCCGGGTCAAGTGGACCTTCATCTCTGAGGGCAGGGAGGTGGAGATCCTGGTAGCTCGGGGGGACAGGGTGAAGGTGAGCGAGGACTATCGGCTGCGCGCCTCCCTGCCCATCTTTCACCAGCGCTACACCAACGCCTCGCTGCTGCTCACCGAGCTGCGCCCCAACGACTCGGGGATCTACCGCTGTGACGTGCAGCATGGCATCGAGGACGGCCACGACATCCTCGATGTCAAAGTCAAAGGTACTTCAAGGTGGGGAGCGGTGGGATTCGGGGCACGCCGGGGCCCTCTCCCGCTCAGCAAATTCTCCCCTGGGTGCATCTGCACCCACATGGGTGGGGGCTGCTGTGAAGCCCCTTCCCATGGCCGTGTCTGCCCCCAGGGGTGGTGTTTCACTACCGGGAGGGCTCCATGCGCTACGCCTACACCTTTGCCGAGGCGCAGGAAGCTTGTGCCCGGATCGGCGCCAGCATCGCCACCCCCGAGCAGCTCTACGCCGCCTACCTGGGGGGCTACGAGCAGTGCGACGCCGGCTGGATCGCCGACCAGACCGTCAGGTGGGCACCGCAGCTGCCCAGCCATTGTGGCCTCACCCAGTCATTCCCCCGCCAGTCACCAGCCCTCCCCTGTGCTTTCCTGCCCCAGGTACCCCATCCAGACTCCCCGTGAGGCCTGTTACGGGGACATGAACGGCTTCCCCGGGGTGAGGAACTACGGAGTGGTGGATCCGGAGGACATGTACGATGTGTACTGCTACGCTGAGGACCTCCCAGGTGCCTGTGGTGCCACCAGCCACCTCTTGCCCTCCTCTGCTTTTGCTCCCACACTAACCTGCCCCTGTAACTTGTTGTAAACCTAAGAGAAAAAGCTGCCCCTGAGCTGCAGGTGCTGTCTGTCAGGTGCGGGGACTTGCTGTGCCGCTTCCTAAAGCATTCCTGGTTGAGTTTGGTGGGGTGTGGGGCTCTGTCTCTTGCAGCAGGTGGTTCTCAGGCTGGGGTGTGCCCATAGGGATCTGCCCCAGACCAGCAGCATGCTGTGTTAGCTGGTTTGGGGTTTGGTTGTGCACGTGCCGTGCTTTGCACAAGATGAAGGGCTGCAGCTCCTGCCCGGCCATGTGTGCCTGGGGGTGGCAGGTCCCTCCTTTGGGTCCCAGTGGGGCTCCCCACTGGTGGTGGCACTGGTGGGGTTGGTTGAGTGGTGCCAGGCAGGGGACAGGGAGGAGGGACAAGTCCCTTGTGTGTAGGGGACGATGACTGGGACAAGGCTGCAGCGTGAGGGTCGATACGCACCTTGGGGCAGTGATCCCCAGCTCTCCTCAGCGTGAAGCCTCACCACAGCGTTCACTGGTCTTGCAGGTCTCCTTTAGAAATGTCCCACACACAGATTGCTCAGTGCAGGGTGTGGATCTGCTCCTCTGCAGTCCCTTCATGGGTGCTTCAAAGTGTCAGGTCTGTTAGCAAGGGCAGGAATCAATCCCATGCTGTGTGGGAGCTCCAGCTGGGCCTGGGCTGTGGCTTTCTGTGCACGTGCAGGAAGGCAGGGAAGCAGGCAGGGATGCAGACAGGAAGGCAGGAAGGCAGGGATGCAGGAAGGCAGGGATGCAGGCAGGGATGCAGGCAGGGAAGCAGGCAGGGAGGCAGGAAGGCAGGGATGCAGGAAGGCAGGAATGCAGGCAGGGATGCAGGCAGGGATGCAGTCAGGGAAGCAGGCAGGGATGCAGGCAGGGATGCAGTCAGGAAGGCAGGGATGCAGGAAGGCAGGGATGCAGGCAGGGATGCAGTCAGGAAGGCAGGAAGGCAGGGATGCAGGAAGGCAGGGATGCAGGCAGGGATGCAGTCAGGGATGCAGGAAGGCAGGGATGCAGGCAGGGAAGCAGGAAGGCAGGGATGCAGGAAGGCAGGAATGCAGGCCGGGATGCAGGCAGGAAGGCAGGAATGCAGGCAGGAATGCAGGCAGGGAAGCAGGCAGGGATGCAGGCAGGAAGGCAGGAATGCAGGCAGGAATGCAGGCAGGGAAGCAGGCAGGGATGCAGGCAGGAAGGCAGGAATGCAGGCAGGAATGCAGGCAGGGAAGCAGGCAGGGATGCAGACAGGAAGGCAGGGATGCAGGCAGGAAGGCAGGGATGCAGGCAGGGATGCAGGCAGGGATGCAGGCAGGGATGCAGACAGGAAGGCAGGAAGGCAGGGATGCAGGCAGGGATGCAGGCAGGGATGCAGGCAGGAAGGCAGGGATGCAGGCAGGAAGGCAGGGAAGCACTCGGGATCTCCTCCAGCCCCTGGTGTGATTCCATGCACTGGAGTCTCCGTCTGCACGCCAGCTCCTGGGGTCATGCAGAGAGTGGAGGAGTGAGCGGCTCCCGCAGCCCATGCCCCACTCCCCAGCTCTGACACCCATCTCCTTCGTCTCTCGGCAGGGGAGATCTTTCTGGAGACGGCCCCAGACAGGTTCACGCTGGAGGAGGCGGCGCAGCGCTGCCGGGCGCTGGGTGCGGAGCTGGCGAGCCCGGGGCAGCTGTACGCGGCCTGGAACGCGGGGCTGGACGCCTGCAGCCCCGGCTGGCTGGCTGATGGCAGCGTCCGCTACCCCATCGTCACCCCCCGGGAGCGCTGCGGCGGGGCTCTGCCGGGCGTCAAAACCATCTTCGTGTTCCGCAACCAGACGGGATTCCCCGACGCCCAGAGCAGATACGATGCGTACTGCTTCCGAGGTAAAGAGGGACAGCCCTGGCCCGCAGGTGCTCCCGAGCAGGGAGCGGTGGGAGGCCTCGGGAAGGCTCCGGGCAGGGGTGCGTGTCCCCAGCTGGGTGCTGCTGTTGGGGTGCTGGTGTCGGGGTCCCTGTGCCGGTCTGTGCCGGTGCCGCACTCTCGGGGCAGGGAGGGGATGTTTGGTACCGTCTGAGCTGTGCTAGGATAGGGATGCCTTGCATGCCGATAGACCTGCTAGGGGAGGCATAACCTGCATGGTCCTGACACCGCATGCTGACACCTCTCGATAGAGCAGGGACGCTCTGCATAGTCCCAGCAGTGCACGCTGACACCGTGGCACAGTAGGGAGCTCCTGCATGTCCTCAGTACCTCGTGCCATGCTTTGGGACAGAACAGGGATGTCCACGTGGCACCGTCAGTCTGCGTGAGCTCCGTGGGCACGGCTCCAGGAGGGTTCATCCCCCAGGGCTGCTGGCCTGGGGAGCACTCTTGAGTCTCTGGGGCTGTGGGACACAGCCTGCCAGGCTGGTTTGAAGTGATGCCTGCAGGAGTGAGACCTGTGGGCAGTGGCAAGGCACTGCCTGTGAGCAATGAGGCAGGACAGAGGATGGCAGGGATAATGGGCACAGAAGGAAGAAGAGATCCACTCCTCCTGCCTGATCCCACATCTCCATGTATCCACTCAGGGCTGTGGGGGCTCACAGTATGGGGATGCTCTGCATCTCTGTGCCTCAGTTTCACCATCTCTCAGCAGGGAAAGCCATGGGTTAGGCAGGATGGGCCTACCCCATGATTCCATAAACCCTGTAACCCACTAACTCCCCATGCATGTGTGCCCTCCCCGGGGTGGGGATGGGGGTGTAGAGAAGGATCCCCACAGGGAGGGGAATGTAGGGTTTAGGATCTGGCCCCACCGTGTGCTGCCAAGCTCCTGCTGGAGCTGTTGGCTCTGCCAGCTCTGCCAGCACCTGGGAGGGTCTGATCCTCCCCCACGCTGATCCTGTCTAGAAGGGGAAGGGGAGGCTGAGGAGAGCTGGGTCCCTACTGGGGTGCCAAGGCTCCAGGCCTGTTCTGGGGTGAAGTCATCTCTGACTGCTGCGGAGCCAGGACAGGGCAGTAATATCCCACTTTCTTTCTGCCCACAGAAGGGACAAACTCTTTCCCTGAGGCTGCAGGAAAATACCAAGCCCAAGAGCCTGAGGAGAATCTCCTCCAGGAGATTGTCACAGTGGCAGAAAAGCTGGAGGAGCTGCAGCTGCCCAGAGCGCAAGTGGAGATTGAGTCGCGAGGGGCTATTTACGCCGTCCCTTTCTTTGAGGACACTGATCTGAGAAAGCCGAGCCAGTCCCCCGAAGACGCACTGGGGCCAGGGGCCCGGCACCCCCCACTAGCTACCTCCGTGTCCTCAGGTCACCCCCCCTCTGCCCCCCCTTTCCCCACAGCCCTGGCCACCCCCGAGGCAGGTGTCCCACTTAGCTGGGGAGCCCGTTCCCTGCGGAGCAGAATGGGGGGACAGGGACAGTGGGGACTGTCCCACACTGGTAGGTGGAGCAGGGCTGGGACACAGAGAGCAGCCACAGAACGGAGGTGCCAGGGTCACAAGGAGAGGTCAGTGGCACCTGAGGGTGCCTGGGTCACCCCAGCTGTCCCTGTCTGTCCCGTGGAGGCAGCAGCCATGGCCGGGGCACCAGCGTCTTGGTGTAGGGCTGTGCGGCGGCACGGGGACATCCGTGTGTCCCTCGGCTGGAGTCCGGCGTGCAGGGTCTGTGCTGGAGCAGGCTTTAGCAGCACAAGGAACTGGAGAAGGGAGCTGGCAGCTGGAGGGACGAGGTGCAGCGGTGAGGGGCTGAGCACGGCCCCCACCACAGGAGAGCTGGGGCTGGGCTCGGCCGTGGCCAGGCCAGAGCTCAGTCAGCCGTGCCGGCTCAGAGGGGACAGTGTCACACGGGCTCGGGGCCACTTCCATCTCCCCGCACAGCTTTGTGCGAGCAGGATCGGCAGTGCTGGCAGGCGATGCGGGTCCCCGCAGCCCCGCGGTCCGGCTGGCTCCCGGCGCCGGCCCCTCACTGCCTTTCTGCCTTGCCCTTTGCAGAGGAGGAACAGGGAGCAGCGCCGGGCAGGGGCCCTGGCAGCGCATCGGCGGAGAGCCCGGGAGGAGGGCGAGACCCCGGCCAGCCCATGGAGCCAGAGGGACCCACCGGTGCCCCAGCAGGTGACACGGAGCCTCCTGAGGGCTTTCCTCGGCCGCCCATTCCCGTGGCCCCCACGCAGCGCCCAGACCGTCCGCGGGACGCCTTGGGGCGGCCGGCCCACCCTGCCAGCCCTGGGGCACCTGGGCACCGTCCGGCATCGCCAACCGCTGCCGCTTCTGCCTCCTCGACAGAGAGCCGAGAACCTGGCGGGGGTCGCCGCCGCGGGCACAAGTCCGGCGGGGCGAGCCCCTCGCTTTCCGCCGCTGAAGACGCCGAGCTCTCCGGAGACGTGGTGGAAAGCCCTGGCGCGTCCCCGCTGCCTCCTGCGCCCTCGCAGACGCAGGAGGAGGGAGAGGAGCAGTCGGGAGCGGTGTGGCTCCCCTCGGCCGTGCGCCCGGGGGACGGGAGCACTGTCCCCGCAGTGACACCGTGGCACGCGGAGCTGCCCGGCGGCAGCAGCGCACCGGCCCCGGGAGGAGAGGAGGCAGCGCCGCCACCGCCGGGCTCCGAGGAAGAGGAGGAGGAGGAGGAAGAGCAACCTGCTCCCTCCGTTGCAACCGTGGAGGGTTTCCTTACGGCCGTTCCTGGAGAAGCAGGTGGGACCCGCAGGGATGGCCTGGCCTCTCCCCGTACTGACACCTCTGGGGTGGTCCTGGCGGGGACCCCATTGGGGGACCCAGCCCCCAGCACGGCCGTGCCCCTGCCCGCCCTGCCCACCGAGCGGGCCAGCGTCGGGGCGGGCTCCTGCTCTGCCAGGGGTCCCTGCCGTGCCACCCTTGCCCTCGGGGCAGCCCTCCTGGCTGCCCTCTGGCACTAGAGATAGCCAACACCTTTCCTTCACGCTGTGCTTCCCTCTGTCTGTCTGTCCACGTCTCCTCTCTCTCTCTCTCTCTCCTCCTCAGCTGGGTAAGGGAAGGTTTACAGGTCTGGAGAAGCACATATTTGTCAAACAAATTGGTCTGATCTCTGCATGCACTTAAATCTCTTCTACTTCTGTGAAGTGTTTTAATGACTGTTTCCATGAAAAAGCCCAATAAGCAAAAGGCTGCCCCAGTCCCTGCTCTGACTAACCGTGGTACTAATAAAGGGAATTAAAAGCTTTGTAGAACAAGCATCTCGGCGAGCTCTTCCCTTCGTCCTTGCGCCTGCTGCCCATGCGCCCCTCCCACTGACGAACTAATCCCCTGATCCCGGCCCTGCGAGTCCCCGGGAATGGGCTGGATGTGACACCTGGGAGGTCTGGCAGGGGTCTGGCTGCTTTGCACCCTCCGTGTGCCCCCCTGGGTCCGACCCTGCACTGCCCCGGGGGGAGGGATGAGGGCTGGACGCTGCATGGCATGAGCAGGGGGAGACATGGGGGACACTGATGGGTCATGGGGTGCAGAGCCCCACCAAGATCACGGTGCCTTGTGCAGCTCTCAGTGGCCAAACAGCCTGAAATCACTGCAGTCCCCTGTGGACCGCATCCCCCACCCCCCTGAGCCCCAGTCCCCCCACATGGGGGCTGGGATGGGTGAGCAGTGGGAACATGACCTGTTGTGGGTGGGTGTCACCCACCAGCCCCACTTTGGCCCCTCGTCCCCCCTCCCCCGGGATGATCCCAGCTCTGATGCCCGTCCTGCAGCCACCACCTCTGCCCCATCCCGCTCCCGCAGCAGAGGGACCATACGGGGTCCCTGCCCCCCTGCCCTGGCAGTGCTCTGCCCAGTCCCATGGCACCAAGGAGGCTCTGTGGAGGGTGGCCAGACCCCGTGGGACGGCTGCCTTTGCCTTGGCAAGGAGAGATGCTCGGGAAGAGCCAGCCATGTGACATTAGGGCCCTCAATTGCTGATCCTGTTCCATGCCTCGCTCTGCTGGGGATGAGCTGTACATCCCGAGCCAGCCGCCGGCACCTCGTGGGGAGGTGACGCTCCCTGGGGGTGGGTGAGGGTGGCAGCATCACCCTTGTCACGTCTCCACCGAGCTGAGGACCATAAAACAGGGCATCATTAGGCTGGAGTGGGTCAAGGACTTTGAGTCTCCACTCGGCCGGCGCTGGCAGCAGCCCTTCATCACGCTCTTGAGCTGGGCTGGGAGCACACCATGTGCTCTGGGTGCATTAATGACCGTAACGGGTTCGTGGGGAAGGTGCTGGCTGAGTTATCAGCCTTGGCCAGGCTGGAGGTGACACCAGAGGGACAGGCATGCAGTCACCTTGCTGCCAGGCCGAGGACACGCGGCTGAGACGTGCCAAAAGGTTTATCGTCTGCATGCTCCTCTCCCAAAACACAATTGCTGCATCACTCCAGGAGCTGGCCCTGGGCAGAGGGAGTGGGCCAGGGGCTGGTGTAGCACTGAGCCCAGTGATGGGCAGAGCAGAGCAGAGCTCTCATCTCTGTGCTCTGGGGGGAGGCCAAAACACCAGGTCTGGCCAGCTCTGGGCTGGGGCTGCTGAGCTGTTCACACCCAGTGCTGGGAGGGCAGAGCAGGATGGCTTCAGGAACACTGAGGTGCACCCGAGACCTTCACCTGCCCCAGAGCTGGTGGCCTCAGGAGCCAGCTCAGAGACCTGGCTGCTGTGGGACACTGCAGGGTGAGGCTCTGGCACTGCTGGGCACTGAGGAGGTCCCCGAGCTCTGCGTGTGCCTTGCAGGTGGCTGTGTCCCCAACCCCTGCCTGAACGGAGGGACCTGCGTGGAGGACGGTGCCCACCTCACCTGCTTGTGCCTGCCTGGCTACGGAGGCAGCAGCTGTGAAAGACGTGAGTCCCCTGGCTCCCACCATGGCCATGCTGGATCATCCCCACCCAGCTCCTGCTGCTGTCTCGGCTGCTGAACCAGCGGCCCAGGAGACAGAAATGAGGGGAAATCAGGAGTTTGGGGTGAGTTGGGCTCCACCACCCTGACCCTCTCCTCTCTTCCCCCTTGCTCCCTGACATGGCTCAGCACTGTGGAGGTGCAGCCCTGGCTGGGACAGCTTCCAGGGTGCCTGCTACAAGCACTTCTCCACTCGGAGGAGCTGGGAGGATGCGGAGACCCAGTGCAGGCACTACGGGGGGCACCTGGCCACCATCCTGACCCCCGAAGAGCAGGACTTCATCAATGGTACGTGACCACACTGCATCCCTCCACCTCTGCCCAGGGACCCTCAGTGCTGGGCTGCAAATTTTAAATGAGTAGCAAAGAGCCAAAGCAGAGCCCAGCCCTGCAGGGCCGGCGGATGGGGAACAGACACATGGACACGAGGACAGACGTGTGAGAAGATGGATGGGTGCACAGAGAGACATGAGAGCAGACAGGTGCAGTCCTGGGCTGCTCACAACAAGAAAGACATTGAGGGGTTCAAGCGTGTCCAGAGAAGGGAACAGTGCTGGAGAAAGGGGCTGGAGCACCAGGAGCACCTGAGAGAGCTGGGGAGGGGCTCAGCCTGGAGAAAGGGATGCTCAGGGGGACCATCTCACTCATGGGCAGGTTTAGGTTGGATATTGGGAAATCCCTTCATGGAGGCGATGGCCAGGCACTGGCACAGGCTGCCCAGGGGAGTCCCCATTGCTGAAGGGATTTTAGAGACTTGTGGATGTGGCACCTGGGGACAGTGGTGCCCTTGGCTGTGGGGGAATGGTTGGACTTGATGATCTCGCAGGCCTTTTCCAACAAAATTCCCTGATCCAGTGATGGGTGGACAGACCAGCAGAGGGTTGGATGTGTGCAAGTAAATTTGAAGGCAAAGCCACAACCTGCCTCAAATCAGCCTTGGAGGGATGGGGGGAAGACAGAGGGAGGCAGAGCAGTGAACAAGAGCCGTGGGAATGGGACAGAGAGCAAAGAGACCTGAAGGGACATGAGAGTGAAGGAGGAAGGGACAGGGAGGGACCGCGCAGGAAGCTGCAGAGACACGGAGGGACAGGCAGGGCCTGACAGGGACTGGCTGGACCAGAAAAGGGACTGGTAGAGCCGGGTGGGAACTGATGCAGACAGGCGGGGACTTGCAGGGACAGGCGAGAACCTGCAGGGACACGCGGGGACAGGTGGGGACCAGGTGGGGACCAGGTGGGACAGGCGAGAACCTGCAGGGACAGGTGGGGACAGATGGGACAGGCAGGGACAGGCGGGAACAAGCGGGAACAGGCGGGGACCAGGTGGGACAGGCGGGGACAGGTGGGGACAAGCTGGGACAGGTGGGGACCAGGTGGGACAGGCGGGGACCAGGTGGGGACAGGCTGGGACAGGTGGGGACAGGCTGGGACAGGTGGGGACCAGGTGGGGACAGGCTGGGACAGGTGGGGACAGGCTGGGACAGGCGGGGACAGGCGGGGACAGGCGGGGACAGGCGGGGACAGGCGGGGACAGGCGGGTCCCGGGGCTCTGCCGCCCTCTCCCGGCCGGCCCTGTCCCGCCTCCCGGGGCTCAGGGGTAAAGGAGGCCTCCGATGTCCCTTTCGGGGGTCCCTTTCTCCCCAGTCTTCCCAGCACCTTCCCGGTGCAGGGCTAGAGACACCCCCACCTCCCAGTCACCCCCAGATCCCCAATCCCCCTGAACTCAGCCTGCAGCCCTCTCCTGACTGGTGGCACCTGGATGTGTCCCTGTCTCCAACACACCCCGTGTCCCCCAGACCAGTACAGGGAATACCAGTGGATCGGCCTGAACGACCGGACCATCGAGGGGGATTTCCAGTGGTCCGACGGGAGCCCCTTGGTAAGCGGGGCTGCCAGCCCTTGTGTACCCTCGTGGGGGGAGACCACCCTGCCCTGCCCCTCGTTATCCTTCTCCAGCCCCGGGGCTGGGCTTTAAAGCTCCCAAACAAGAGCCACTTGCCTCACCGGGGCTGAGCATCCTCAGGGGAGCCAGACCCTGGGATCTGGGGTTCTGAGGCCATGCTGAGGGGCACGGAGGTGGGACCCCATTCCTGATGGAGATGTCCCAGCCAGGAGGCTGCAGATGGGTGCGTGCTGGTGCAGGGCCACCCCCGCACCTAAGGGCTGTGCTGGGATGCCCCGTGCACCCCGTCCCGCCTGTCCCCCCAGCTCTACGAGAACTGGCACCCCGGGCAGCCCGACAGCTACTTCCTCTCCGGGGAGAACTGCGTGGTCATCGTGTGGCACGATGGGGGCCAGTGGAGCGATGTGCCCTGCAACTATCACCTGTCCTACACCTGCAAAATGGGGCTGGGTAAGCCGTGCCTCCCCCCCACCAAGGCTGGGGGGCTGCGGCTGCACCCCCCACCACTCCAAAGAGGGGCTTCCCACCACCTCCAGAGCAGGGAAACGAGTTCTGTGCGCGGGACCCTCAGCCTGTTTGGGCTTTAGGGGGATTGCTCCGGGCTGGGGGGGCCCTCCAGGGCTGACTGCAATGAGCTGCCCCCCCTTGCAGTGCAGTGCGGGCCCCCCCCCGCCCTCAGCAACGCCCGTGCCTTTGGCAAACCAAAGCAGCGCTACGAGGTGGGCTCCATCACACGGTACCAGTGCCGGCACGGCTTCGCCCCGCGCCGCTCGCCCGTCATCCGCTGCCGCCAGGACGGCACGTGGGAGCCACCCCAGCTGGCCTGTCGCCCTGGTGAGTGACACCCCGACCCCCCAGAACCTGCCCGTGGCGCTTTCCCTTCAGCCGGGACTTCTTGTGTCCCTCCAGGCCTGGCTCAGCCCCCCAACAACTGAGTGAGTCCCTGGGGCAGCAGCCACCGCCTCCCCAAGCCCTGGAGCCGCTGTGGATGGGGACGGCACTGGGACCCCGGCGCAGACCCCGACGTGGAGTGAAACCTCACTGTCGGGTGTCTGCCCCCTTGTTTGTTTTATATCTGTACAAAGAAATCCTAATAATTAAAGACCCCCTTGAAAGGAACCGACGGTGACCCAAAATGCGGCACAACAGGAGTTTTGTTCCCGGAGTCACAACAGAATTGGAAGCTGGGGAGACATCATGGGCAGGGGATGGCAGTGACGTGCCAGCATCACCTCCAGCCATTTCCTCCCACCTCTACCCGAAGGGTCCTCATCCTGTGACTCCCTGGTGGGGATTGACATGGGGACATCCAAGCTCTGCTGCAGCTCAGTACCCATCCTGAGCTGTGGAGGGGCTTCTGCACTTCCCTGGAAAGGCAGAAGCTGCTGTGGCAGGCTTGGAGTGGGTGCATGGTGCCAACACCCTTCTCTGTGCTTCTGTGGGTATTAAAACCATTAAAACCAGTAAACAGGTAGCACAGAGTGGTGACCTGGTTATTTGGGGGGGGTCTGGCACAGGGGTGGGACTGGCAGGGCTGTACAGCCCCTAAGCAAGGAGCGTGGCAGCAGTGGAGAGCCTAGGCACAGAAACAGGGGCACACAACCCAAAGTGTCCCCACATCCCAGCAGCGCTGGGTACTGCTCAGGGCTCGGGATGGGACACTGCTCCCAGCAAATGTATGGGAATGTGAGAGCATCACCAGTGTCAGGGTATCTCCCCATGCTGTTATTCCCCCTGCACTGTGCCAGATCCACAGCTTTTTATAGTTCTCCTGCCTGTGTTGAACAGCAACACCCATAAAACCCTCAAGTGAAGCGACCAGAACACAGATAACCCCTGGACATGGCACTGGGGATGGAAAGTCCCTGTCAAATTCCCCTCATGGAGAGGCGAGATGGCCCCAGGGGAAGGAGCCAGGCAAGCGTGTGCCTTTGCCACACAGTTTTGCTGTTGCTTTATTAATTGAAAAGGCAACACGCCATTAGTCACACTCGTTAATGCCCAGCCCGAGTCCTCTGCACTTGCAGCAGCCAGAGTCATCAGCCATAGTCCTCACAGCTGTGGGGAGTGAGGGTGGAGCGAGGGATTCACCAGGGTTGGGGAATGGGCAGCCTGTGCCATCTGCTGGGGGCCTGGATTAGACCCCCCCTTCCTGGTCCAGCAGTGGGTCTGGCTTCTCCAGTACATCCCAAATACCCCACAAGCCTCACAGCAGGCTGGGACACGGGCACTCCATTGAGGGACGCACCAAGAACCCACATCCAGCTCCATCACTTAATCAGAGGATGCCCGAACCACCCGAAATCGCTGGGAGACCACCCCTCCTACCCCGCCTCAAGCCTCTGCCCAGCTGATGAGGACTGGTGTCTCACCGCTGTCCCCTCTGCTCAGCCCCCCTCTCCTCCCAGTGTCCTTACTTCCCTACGAAGCAGTAGGCGCCGTAGGTCCTCATCTCCTTGCTGGGGAAGCCGAAGCTGCGGACGCCAGGGTCGGGGAGCCCCCCGCAGCGCTCGCGGGGGGTGGTGATGGGGTACCGGACGCTGCCGTCCGCCAGCCACCCCCCGTCACAGCGATCCAGCTGTGAGAACTTCCAGGCTGAGTAGAGCTGTCCCACTTTGGCAATGGCAGCCCCGTGGTTGCGACACGCCTGCCCGGCCTCCTTGAAGTTCAGGTGGCCCCGGATGAAGTAGACCTGGCCTGGCGGTGGAAGGGGGACACGGTGGGTGAGCACCTTCCTGCAAACAACCTCAGCCCCGCTGCAAATCCGGGTGGGCAGCAGGGCTTGGTGACGCTGTGAGGACAGGGGACCGCAGCGCTACCTTGGAGAGCAGAGGTGAAGCAGAAAGCATCGAATCGGTCCTTCTGCTTGTCCCTGGCACCATAGGTCCGGACACCGGGCAGGAGGAGGCGGCCACCACACGGCTCCCGCGAGTTGATGATGGGGTAGTGAACGGTCCCGTCAAGGATCCAGCCGGCGTTGCACCAGTCCAGACCCTCCGTCCAGGCTGTGGGGAGAGAGGGGGCTCAGCACCGGCACCTCCCTCCTCCCCATAGCTGGACAGGCGTGGTTTAGGGCTGAAAAGGAATTTTTTTTGAATGCTTCACCTTTGTACAGCTGCTGGTAGGTGGCGAGGCGCGAGTCCTGCTGCTCGCAGGCTCTCTTGGCTTCGTGGTAGTTGAATTTGTAGCGCCCATTGCTGGGCTGGTAAGGGAAGACAACGCCTAGAGGGACAGGGACAGGTTGAGGGCAACGCTCTCCCCAGGCAGGCTTTGACTTAACATCCCTGGGGATTCAGTGCTGAATTTAAGGCTGGGGAATGGGGCGATGCAATGCGGGACATGGGTGGAGGCAGAGAGCCACACACCTCCATTCCAGGGTCCCCCTCCTGCCACACCCCCAGAGATGTAGCCCAGCCTCACCCTCAAGGTGCAGCATGAGCGAGATGCTCTCATCCTCCAGCCCGTTGACGAGCTGGCAGCGGTACCGCCCCTCGTCCTCCAGTGCCACATCGGTGATGGTGAGCGAGGCGTCGTAGCGGTGGCTGTGCCGCAGGCGCACCCGTGGGCTCAGCGGCCCGTAGTTCTTGTGGTACAGCCCATTGGTGATGATGATGATGTTCTCCCGGTAGTTGGCCGGCTCCACCTTGCTCCACTTGACGCGGTAGTTGTGGGGCAGGGCACGCAGGACGCAGGGCAGGGTGGCCGTGGCACCACGCCTCGTGTGCACCGTGGGGTGGAGGGGCTCCAGCAGGTACTGCAGGCGTGGTGGGGCTGCAGCCCCCAGGCAGCCTCAGCACCAACCAGCCACTGTTCCTCCGACACCTCCCCGAGCACCCCTCAACCCTCACCGGCATCTAATGGTTTCTCTCACCCATCCTGGCTCCTCTTCGTCTCTCCTGCACCTTCAGGAGGCACAGCTCAGCGCCTGCCCTGGCTGGACCTGCCCTGCTTCACCTCCCCTCTCCAGCACCGACTCCAAACAGCAGTGCCCAGTCCTCCCTGCAGGCCCTGCTCCGTACATGGGCTCCACACCCTGTCCCCCAGGCCCTGATCCTCACCCAGACTCCCTGTCCTGCCAGGCCCAGCTCCCTACCTGGGGTCCCCGTCGGCCGCTGGAAGATGCTGGACGCTGGGGGTGCTGCCAGGAGCCAGAGGCAGCCGAGCAGGAGCAGCCTGTGCATCCTTAGAGCCGGGGGCAGGATGGTGCCTGGGGGGATCGCAGGGGTCAGGGACACGCAGTGGGACACAGCCCAGCTTTGGTGGGGCCTGGAGGATGTGGCCCTGCCCTGCGGGGGCTCTCTGACATTTACTGTGCAGAGGGGACATCGCTTGCAGGACACCGACCCCACAGACTGTGCCAACCCTCCTTCCTGGCACCCCCCGGTCTCTTACCGTCCCCAGACGTGTCCTTCGGGGAGCCGCAGTGCCCATCCAACGCCCCCAGCCCGCGTGCTGCCCCAGCTCCTGCTGCTTCCCGTCTCCGTCATGAACACCCCATGGTGGGGCCGAGGGTGCTGGGAAGGCCGGACCTGCGCCACAAGGCTCCTGGGAAGAGGTGACACGGGGACACGGGGACACGGCAGGTGGCGAGCAGGTGCTCCCAGCCACCCCGTCACCGTCCTGGGGCGGGCAGTGTCCTGGCAGCCCTGTGGCCCCGCGGGCCCTTGATGCCCGCTCCCATGGTGCCGGCCGTGCCTTTGCTCCCTGCCCTGTCACCGTCTCTTCTCGCTTTCTTCTCTTTTTTTTCCCCCTCCAACACCTCCCCGAGGAGCGCACAGGGAGGAGGAAGCACAATTTCCCATTGTGAGTGTCTTTCTCTTTATTGTTCTGCTCGGCAAAACACAGTGTGCCCAGCTAACAAACATCCCTTTATCTGCAGGCCACAGCTTTGGGAATCCAGGGAAAAGGACAGTCCTGCATTAGGCTCCAGCAGCCTCTTGGGCTGGAAAAGCCCCCCCTCAGCATCAGCCCCCAGTGCTGGGACGGTGCTCTCTGCTCCCACAGGCAGCAGGGCAATGGTTAACTTTATCCCCCTCTCCCTGTCCCTGATGAAGGGATGATGTTCCCATCCCTTGAGGCTCTAGAGGGTTGTGCAAGGGATGGAGTCCCAGTGGAGTTATCCTGCCCCCCGAAAAGGCATCGGAGAGGCTTCCCCATCATCACCTCGGGCCAGGACGCTGCCGGGAGCAAAACACAGGCACACAATGGGGCTGTGTTCTGAGCTCCAGCAACTTCTCCCTCCCCCAGGGTCCATCTCCAGGGCTGGAGGAAGTTCTTCTCAAAGGAAGCAGAGGACAAGCAGCGCCTGTCCCCAGCATCACCCCGGCCTCACCATGGCACGCACAGCACAGCAAACAGCTGCCCCCGCCAGAAAAGGCATCAGGGTGCATGTTAAGTCCCCAGGCCCTCGTCCCCCACCTGCTCCCCACTGCTTCCAGCCTCTTTTCAAGGAGGGGCATCATTTTTGATGCCAGCAGGATGAACTGGAAGCCTTCTTCCAGCTCGGAATGGTCAGAGCTTTGGTTCACTGTAAAGAGGAAAAGGTGCTGTAGCTTTGCTCTCCCTGTGCTGAGGGAGGCTGAACTGGAGCAGCAGCACTGCAAGCTCCTCCCTTGCAGCTCCCCACAGTTATCAGCTGGGTCCATGGCTCTTCAGAGAGTCTGTCATCTCCCTCCCTCACACCTCCTGTGCCCACAGATCCACAGATCCTGTTCTCCCCCAGCAGCAGCTCTGGGCTTCTGGCCTGGAGGATGCTGATTCCCAGCTCTGTGGCACCACAAATGAGCTGAGCGTTTCTCACATTTTTCCCAAGTGAAGGCACCAGCTACAGTCCCCAGCACTCACAAAACCACAGCCCAAAGCAGAACACTTGCAGGGGCTCCCACAAGTGACTCATCCCCCGTCCCCATCCTTTTGGGATCAGGCCATGACCCCAGCCCACCACTGAGTTCAGAGTTGGGCCCAGAGCTGTGGAAAGGACTCACCCAAGTCATTTCCCAAATACACACTGTGTTACTTCTCTGCTCCTTGTCTCTTTTTCTCCCTTTTTGGGATCTGCACCCACTCTTGGTGCAATACAAACACCTCTGCAGAAGCAGAGACAGCCAAAGAAAAGCCAAGGAACCCCTCGTGCTCCGCTCCCCCAGTTCCTGGTGTGGGCTCTATCAGGAGCCTCTGACTCTGCTCTTTGCTCTTGTTCTTCAAGGCTCAGATTCTCCTTCTCCCCTCACGGGTCCACAGAAAACCTCATCCTCAAAGCCCCCTGAGCACTCGTTTTAGCTTCTGGCCAGAGAATTTGAGCCTAGCTTTGTGGGACTTTGCTGAGCCAGCACCTCCACAGCGGGTGCATCATCCTCCACCTCCTCTGCCTGACCGGTCCCCAAAAACACCGTGTTCCTACAATGCAGGGGCTGAAACCCCACCCACAGCTCCTGCCCCAGCCCAAATCCTCCTCCTGCCCCTCCTGCACCCAGCAGAGAGGGACACTGACCCCACACAGCCCACACACTTCCCAGCACAGTGGCTGGAGCCACCTGATACGGCACAGCCAGGTATGGAGGCGTGCCAGGGCATCCAGTGCTGAGTTTCCGTGTTGGCAGCTCTCTCCCGCTCCCGGCACTCCCTTCGAGGTGCAGGAGACGAGGGCAGGACCTGGCAGCCACCCTGGCAGGAGGAGTTTGCAGTCCCAGCGTGGTTCTCCTCATGCACCCCATTTACAGGGGTTCACCTGCCCTGGCTGCCCCCCAACATGCCTGAGCACACAGCCGCCTTGAGGCTCCGGCTCTCCGGGCTGTGCTTCCTCCTCCAAATCCTCAACATCCTCCTCTTCGCCGTGTTTGTCCGGTACAGCCCTGAGAGCAGCCCCGGCCTGTGCCCCCCGCAGCTGAACTGCAGCCAGAGAAACCAGGAGCCGGTGTTCCAGCAGCGCCGTGAGTACCCCACGGCCGTGGGTGCACGAGAGCCGTTCTGCTGAGGGGATGGCACGGGGTGCCACCGTGCTCAGTTCAGGCTGCAGACCTGTCACAGGCTCCAGACTGAAACAGAGAGGGAACTTCCAGCTGCAGGGTTGGGGGACTGGTGCATCCCAGAGGGGGTAAAGCAGATGTGCTGCAAGGATTTCTGAGATGCTTGGACAGAGCCAGCTCCAAGAGAGGGACATTTGGGTCTAGAACATGTGTTACAGCAGTGGAGCTCCAGGAGGAGCACTGAGAGCAGTGAAAAGCTAGGGATCATTGTCCCATGCCTGGTAGGGAGCACAGCAGCTTCTCCTGGCACTTTAGGGTCTGCAGAGCTCTCCACTGACAGGCTGGGTTCTGCAGTGCGGGGGAATTTACACCAAGCCCCTTCCACAGAGGATTTGTGTCCCTGGGTGCTACCAGAGGGTCCCAAGGGAGGCTGGGGGTCTGCCCTGCCAGGAGCATCCTACTGCATGCTGGGCATCACTGCAGAACTGCCAGGGTAAGGGGCTGCCCCTCGCTTTCCTGAGCCAGAGACAAGGCGGTCAGTGGGAGAGGAGCTTCAGGAGCCCTGGCAGAGAGAGGGGAGCGATGGAGCCGCTGGGCAGGGAGCTGGCAGCTGGCAGGTTCTCCCAGTTTCACCTGCCCACATAACCCCACCCAGGCAGTGACTCATGGAGAAGGCTGGGCCACAGCTGTCAGCTGTGGGTGCAAAGGGCATTTAGCCCTTCCAAGCAAGAATCAAATCCCTCATCCTCCAGTTTGCCACCAAATGGTACCAAACTAACCCAAATTCTCTTCTCATCCTTCCTCTCTCCTCATCCCATGAATTGGGACGTGATGCTTTCAGGGGCAGCAGCAAGGTCCCATGGGTGCTGGCATCTCAGACCCACCCTTGTGCTTGTCCTCCACCAGGTTTCCAGGATGTCCACATCCAAGTGCTCCTCAGCTTCGGGCTCCTGGTGGCGTTCCTCAGCCGCTATGGGCCAGGCAGTGCGGCCATCAGCATCCTCATCATAGCCTTCACCATCCAGTGGGCTCTTCTGATCCAGGGATTTTTTTACTTCTTCCTCAATGGCAAAATTTATGTGGGAGCTCCAAGGTAAGGCAGGAGGGAGCTGCTGCTGCCCAGACAGCTCATCCTAGCCCAGCCCTGGCACACTGGCTCCCTCCTCTGTAAAATCACGGCTCTGCTTTGGAGGAGGGTTTTGAAGACAAGTGGGACCAGGCCTCTGGGTCGGTTGAGTACTGCCCTAGCAAGGGCTGTGTAAGTACTGCCAAGGCTGCAGCCAGGCATTTCGGGGGGCACTCTGGCCACCACCTGCCTCAAGCCCAGCCATCCCTTTGTCACCAGCATCACAAGGCTCTGCCTGTTCAGCTTGCAGGAGCAGTGGGATGCAGGGCCTGTGCTGCAGGCTCCTCTCCTGACCCCACCCAGCTCTCCCCAGCCCCTGTGCTCATCCCTGGCAGTGCCAGGTCCAGTCCCACACCTTTCCTCTCCTTCCCAGCATGGTCAGTGCTGACTTCTGCACCGCAGCTGTTCTGATCTCCGCTGGAGCTGTTCTAGGCAGGGTAAACCCTGTCCAGATGCTGCTGCTGGCCCTTCTGGAAGTCACCCTGTGCACTCTCAATGAATACATCCTGCTCAGTCTCATGGGGGTGAGTCACCGACTGGGGAGCCACCAGCAAGGGAGTGGCCCTGGCTTTAGGCTCCTCATGTCAAGCTCTGCCTTGTCTGGAGAGACAAATCCCTCATCCCCACTTCCTGCACGGTGCTTTTCCGTACTCACCAGGTAAGCGACAGTGGACGCTCCTTGACCGTCCACACCTTTGGTGCTTATTTCGGCTTGGTGGTTTCACGGGTCTTGTACCAGCCCTGCAGGGACAAGAGGAAGAGGGAAGAGCGGCAGGACACGGGGCACCAGACGGATGTCTTTGCTGTGGTTGGTATGGAGCTCGAATCCTACAACGCCTGAGTCACAGAGCTGGTGCTGGAAGGATTGTAACCAATATGAGGACAGGGAGGCTGTGGCTTTGACCAGGACAATCCTGCAAACCACCAAGGAGGTCCTCCACCTCCCCAGGGACCTGTTGTGTGGCTGCACCACCCTCTCCTAGAAAAAGCTTTTCCTTTTTCACAGCCAAAAGCTGTGGCCACTTGCATCTCTTGGCAATTGCAAGAAGTTTCTGTCCCACAGAGGGTCAACTCCAGCACCAAGAGCTGCCTGTTCTATTCCCTCCAGGAACCATCTACCTGTGGATCTTCTGGCCCAGCTTCACCTCTGCCACCACTGCCCACGATAATGCTGAGAACTGGGCAGTGCTCAACTCCTACTTGTCACTGGTGGCGAGTACCATTGCCACCTTCATCCTCTCTCCTGTCCTCTACGAGGAGAGCACCCCACGGATGGTAGGTCCTCTCCTGGGACAAACCCAAGTTTCATGCCCTGCCCACATCCTGTCCCACAGGAATGGTAAGCCCGAACACACCCAGAGCAGAAGGGGAGGCCTGTTAGGCTTTCTTAGGTTCATTAAGAACCAATTAAATCCCTGAGAAAGACAACCCCTCCTCCCAGTCCCATGCTGATGCTCTCCTTGGAGCCAGTTTTCCTGACCATGTCTTGCTCCATCAGGTTCAGATCCAGGATGCCACCCTGGCTGGCATGGCTGTGATGGGTATGGCTGGGGAGATGCTGGTCACCCCCTTCGGGGCCCTCATCGCAGGGTTTCTGGTTGGTCTGATCTCCCCACTTGGCTTCAGATTCTTCACGGTGAGTCCCCTGGGGACAGCCAAGGACACTGATCCCAGCTCAGGGGATCACCTGCTCCCAAACCTGCAAGCACAGGGCTGCAGCACAGTGTCCCTGGGCAACTGACCCCCATCACCCATCCCAGCTCTTCCTTGTGCTCTCCCCAGCCTGTTCTATACTCCAGGTTGAAAATCCAGGACACGTGGGGGGTTCACAACATCCACGGGCTGCCTGGGATACTGGGGGCCTTGCTGGGGACCCTGCTGACACTGCTGGCCACCGCAGACACTTATGGTGACAGGTGAGAGGAGCCAGAATCACGGATGCCAGTGACTCCATGCACCAAGCTGGGGCCACCACAACCCCTGAGGTTGGGACTGCTCCACTCACCCTGTTACAGCACCCCTTTAGAAGACATTACCTAGAGCCATGACCCCAAACAACTCCTAAAAGCCCAAAAACCTGTCCCCTCTGGCTTGCAGGCTGGAGCTTGTATTCCCACTGGTGGCCCAGGGCAGCCGGACAGTCACTGACCAAGCGTTCATCCAGCTCGGTGCCCTGCCCCTCACCCTGCTGTTTGCAGCGCTCGGGGGCTGGGTCACAGGTGAGTTCTGCTCCAGTGCAACGGGCCTGGAGGGTGCGAGGGGCAGGGGGATTGACGGGTTTGGGGGAAAGGGCAGGAGCAGCCCCAAAGCAAAGCATCCCCATCAGGCAGGCCGGGCAGAGCCCAGCGGTGCTCAGCACTGTGCAAACCCAGTAGAGGTCGGGGCTATCCACCGGGTTTTATTCCTCTCGGGCTGGGCTCCCCCGAGTCCGTGCTCCTCCCGGTCCCGGCTCCCTGCCCGGGTCTGTGCTCTCCTCGGTCTGGGCTCCCCCGGCGCCGGCTCCCCGTTCCCCTCGGTCCCCGCTCCCCCGGTCCCCGCTCCCCCCGGTCCTCGCTCCCCGTTTCCCCGGTCCCCGTTCCCCCCGGTCCCCGTTCCCCCCGGTCCCCGCTCCCCCGGTCGCCGCTCCCCCGGTCCCCGTTCCCCCCGGTCCCCGCTCCCCCGGTCCCCCGGTCCCCGTTCCCCTCGGTCCCCGCTGCCCCCGGTCTGTACCCCCCGCTCCCCGCTGCCCCGGTCCCCGCTGCCCCGTCCCCCCCGCTCCCCGTTACCCCCGCTCCCCGCTCCCCGTTCCCCCCGGTCCCCGCTGCCCCGCTCCCCGTTCCCCCCGATCCCCGCTGCCCCGGTCCCCGCTCCCCCGCTCCCCGTTCCCCCCGCTCCCCGCTCCCCCGCTCCCCGTTCCCCCCGCTCCCCGCCGCCCGCCCGCCGCTGCCGCTAGATGTCAGGGGAAGCCCGGGCAGCGGCCGCCCCGCTCTCAGACGCCCTCGCCCGGCTTCGGCGTCCTCAGGTGCCGTCCTGAAAATCAAGGTACTGAGGTGTTCCTCGGACGGGCAGTACACAGAAAACACCGTCTTATGGGAGGTAAAGCTGGGGAATTGTTGGTAAAAAGGGGTTTATGGGTCTCGGGCAGCAGCAGAGGTTGGATGTTTCCCCCAGCTGTTGGTACCCTCCCTCCTCTTGCAGCAGCATTTAGGGCAGGAGAGCTGCAGTAAATGCCCCTGGTCATAGACTCAGAATTCCTGACTCAGGCTGGAAAAGCCCTTTAAAAGCACTAGGTCCAACCATTCAACTACTGCCAAGGGCACCACTAAACCACGTCCCCAAGGGCCACATCCCCCAGTCTGCTGAATCCCTCCAGGGACGGTGACTTTAGCACTCCCCTGGGCAGCCTGTGCCAGAGCTGGACAACTCTTCCAGTGAAAAAATTTCCCCCAATATTCCATCTAAACCTTCCTAGTGCAACTCGAGGCCATTTTCTCCTGCCCCCACCCTGCCTGGAGTAGCACCCATTTCTGCCCCTGTCCATGTCTCTGCTGCAGGTGGCTGAGGAAGGATGTGAGCACAGGGCAAGCGGGAAGGAGCTGGGCATCAGCACCTTGGTGTAATGACCCCAAATCCCTGGTGAGTTCCCGCACCACCAGTGGTCTGTCATTGCCAGTGCCAGCTGGCTTCTGGCAGCCTGAACTTCCCAGCAGCCTGCTCTGGAGACGGTCATGCTTGTTCCCATGTGGGAGCCAGCTCCTGGTCCCAAACGTTTTGGGAATATCTGGGTGTCCACAGACCTTTGCAGGGTGAAGAGGTGCTGCAGTATCCCAGTGCTTGTTGTGGGAGCAACTTTTGCTCCCAGGGTCACCTCGGGGTGTCCAGGCTTGGCTCAGCCACTTCCCCTCTCTGCTCCTTGCTTAATTTCCCCATCAGCTGCTCTCTGAAGGAAGGCAATGAGGGGAGGAGGGATGACTGTGTTGGGGAATGGGCACAGGAGGCTGAACAGAAAGCAGCAGACTTTGTACAGACACTTTTGCACATGACAATTAAAATATATATATTTATTTGTAGCTTCAGGATTTGCCCCTGAATTCTCCTGGCACCTACCCAGCTCTGCTGGCTGTTTCCTTTGGGTGTCATCCAGTGAGGAAGGCAAAGCCCCTCAGTTTCCCCTGCACCCCAAACACTGATGCCCATTTGCTGGGTTTTGTGGGTTGCCCCATCCGCCTGAGGACGGTGCAGTCGCTGGAGCGTGGGACAGCCCGAGGAGGCAGCACCCAGGGGCAGGAGCAGGGTGACACCAGGGTCCCCAGCACCATTGGCATTGCAGCCCCAAGACCCCCAGAACCAGGGCCCCACTGCCCCCCACAAAGAGGCTGTCACCCTGCCTGGGAGCAGATGGGAACACCCTGGGAATGTGGTGTTCACCTCGAATGAACCCACAGAGGGTCCTGCAGCAACTGGAGCAGGGGCACAGCCCCAGAGGACTCCTAGAGGAGCCATGGAGGATGTGATGGGGGTCCCCCGTGGGGGGGGCACCTTGGGGTCCCATTTCCCACGAGTCTGGGGTGGCTGCCAGACTCCAGCACCCACCATGTGGGGCTCCTGCAGGCACAGGTGTGCCACCACCCCTGAGGAGGGGACCACAGCCCTACCCCACACAGAGGGGACAGGGGTGCAGGGCCAGCACAGCAAAGTTTGGGGCAAATGCTTTGCCTCCCAAACTAAAGTAGCCACAAGTGGGACCCTCTTGTTCTGATATCTGCTGCTGTTGAAGGACACAGGTTTCCTTCAATTGACTGAACAAAAAAATGCAAATAGTTAATGAAAAGCACCTGTTTGCAGGTGATCATAAAACGTCACTTTAAAACACAGCATTAAGTCAAAACTTCTTGCTTTTGTATAAGTCAAACTATCAAACTGTCAAACTTTAACTTTTCCCACTTTCATTGTCCATCACAGAAAACTGGTGAAATCAGCACATTAAATACTTTGGTGTCACTGAATTTCCATGACAAGACACAGGGAAGTGGGTCACCCGTCTCTGCAGGCACTGGGGGAGGCTTCTGCAGGGACCCCACTCCCCACTCAGGCAGCAGGGAAGGACACATCCCTGTACCCATGTCCGTGTGACATGCTAGAGGGAGAGGAGGGATGCTAGAGGGAGAGGAGGGATGTAAGAGGGAGAGGAGGGATGCTAGAGGGAGAGGAGGGATGCAAGAGGGAGAGGAGGGATGCTAGAGGGAGAGGAGGGATGCAAGAGGGAGAGGAGGGATGCTAGAGGGAGAGGAGGGATGCTAGAGGGAGAAGGGGCACGAGGGCTGGTGCCCCAGCAAGGAGGTGCTGGGCTCCAGTTGTCACCCTTAGCCCGAGGTGCAGGGCTCACCCCAGCCCCACGCCACCTCCTCCCACCTCACCTCCTTCCCAGCCCTCTCCTCCCCTTTCCCAGGAAGCCCCCTTCTCCTTTCTGATCTCCTCGCAGCACATTTCTAAAGCAACCCACTGCGACGGGAAGAAAAGCCCCTCCAGTGAGATCATTGCGAGACCCCCAGACGTCGGGGTCGGGTGTGAAATGGACCTCCCTCCTCCTCCCCTCGCCCGGCCCCCGGCCCCTCTGAAAGGCTGTTATGTTTTGTAATGGGATTAGGGGAGCCCTGCGCCCTCCCCACGCCCGTTCCCGGCGTGCCCGGCCCGCGGTTGTTTAAGCGCGGCCCCGAGCGCGGAGCTCTCCGTGCGGCGGCGGCGGGAGCCGGGGAAGGCGAGAGCCTGAAAGGTTTAGTCAGCGAACAAATTGCTTCTCTGTAGGGGCCGTTTTCTTCCCAAGTTGAACATAATGATGGCAGTTTGAGGAACAGATGGTGCAGCTAAGCAGATAATTCCGCCGGCCCCGGCCTCGGGGAGAGGCAGCGCCGGCTCTGCCCGCAGCGCCCGGGGCCGTCCCGGGACGGGAGGGTCGCGGCGGTGTCGGGGTGAGGATCGCACCCCGACCGAGCACGAGGAGCTTGGGCGAGCACCCCATTCACACCTCCGCTGCCTCGGGGGTGGTTTGGGTGCCAGACTCCGCTCGTGCCTCAGTTTCCCCAGCCCTGCAGGGAGCCCCTCTGCTCCGTCACTTCTCAAGGCAGGGCTCACCTCCGGATCGCAGCCTGACCTGGGGAGACGTAACGAGAGACAGAACAGCTTTCCCTGCACTGGAGCAAAGGACAGCTGAGAACAGCTCATTTTACTCCCGTTTTCCCATTTTGCCTCTCTCTCTAACAGTATTCAAGGTGTGGAAGGAGCTGAAGATATTCCACCAGCTCGCAGGGGTTGGGTGTGCAGAGTGTCCGTGTCAGGCTCAGGGGTGCCAGGATCTCCCTGCTAAAATGAGTCTTTATTTAAAATACACCTGCAGGACAAAAACACAGACACAAAGTAGGCAGGGCAGGGCACGGACACATCCGCGTGGAGCAAGCCCTGCCCGCCTGCCCATGCCACACTGGCCCCAGAGACCCTTCCCCATGCCACGGGGCTCTCACAGCCTTCAGGGCACACTCCAGGCATATTGCACCGCATGCCTGTGTCCAGTGGGTTTGTTTAATTCATGTCCTCCGTGTCCAGCCCTGTCCCCTGAGAGCCCCGGCTCTGACAGCTCCCCTTGCCCTCTCCGTGGCAGCCCAGCTGCCAAGAGACCTGCCTAATTCACCTCTTGCTAATGCAGGAGCTCAATCAGCTGCTCGAAGGGTGTTTTACAAGTCAAAGCAATAACAACATCCCTCTGCTACAGCTGGGGAAACTAAGGCACACAAAGAGGTGCCCAAGAGTCCATTGGAATTAGAAGCAGGACAAAGCCTGGGCTCCCCGAGCTCCCGGCGTACATGTCCTTACACATCCACAGCCCCCACCACCCGGAGCAGCTGATGCCGTGTGCTGTTTGATAGAAAGCCAGCTAATCATCTTTCCCACCTTCCTTAGAGTGTGAATCGTTATCCCAGCGACACCTGTAAAGCTCCTTGTCAGACAAGGCTGGTGCACACATCTAATAATGGGCACCATATGGGAGAGGGAAGGCTTGGGAGAGGAGCAGGGGCCCAGCCATCCCCACACTGAACAAAGAGCAGTTCCCAGTACGGGCCAGTATCACCAGCACTGCTTTGAAAGACCAGCAGCAAGGAGAGAGCCCATGCAGAGTGACAGTGGAGAAGAGCCACCACTCATGGCACTGAACACCTCGAGAGCTCCCCAGGCAGCCCTGCCCTTTGGAAAAGGACCTGGCTAAAGTGACAAGGCAGGAGAACCATGGAGTCCTGCTCACCACACCACGCCCAAAGCCCCAAATCCTCCAAAGCACATCCCACCATGCCTTGGAGCCTCTGCTCACTGCCAGCCTTGCAGCGGCACTGCGGGTGTAGGAAAGCCTCCCACGGGTTAGATGGTGACAGGGAGGCCATGATGTGAGTTAGTCAGGTCCCTGCACCTCTGATCCAGTGCCCCCCAGGCTTCATCCCTGACCCGAAACTTTGGGGGCAGAGCTCAGCCCCCCTGCCAACGCACCCCCCAGTGAAAGTCCCCGCTGCCACTGCAATTACAGAAACATGTTTCCAGGCCCCCATTCATTGCCAGCGGCGTAATGAGCCCCCGGGCACCATCAGCAGGGGCAAAGCAATTAAAATCGCTGCTGTGGTGGCTGCGTGGGTGGCTCTGGCATGGGCTGCTGCCAGTGCCCGTTTTGGGGCGAGTGGGCACCGCCAGGCCAGGCAGGGCCTCAGATTGCTGCATGTCCCTGGGGGTGAACAATCGACTCGTTCTTCCCCGGGTTCAAAGAATAATAAAATAAAGAGGGAATGAAGGCCCCAGTAAAGCTGGAAGTCAAGTTTATTTACAAACTGAGTATGAAGTGAAGGGCCTGGAACAAAGGTGTTATGTAAGGGACAGTCACTAAGGGGCTCTTTACCCACGCTAATTGCCACTTGCTCCACGATATCCATTTATCTCGCAGCTGAAATGGCCTCCTCAGGCTTGTGGGTTCAAGCAGTGCTTGTTTGCAACGCTGTCCAGTGCAATTAGTGCACCAGCACAGGGGCTGGTGCAGTCCCACCACCAAAAGCCACCGGGAAGCCTCACACCTCCCTGGAAAGCGGGATCATGCCCCTGGTGGGTGGAAGTGCTGGTGGGCACATGGCTTGGTAGGGACAGGCGCTGCCTTGCGTGGGACTTTGGTGTCCGTTGTGTAACAGGGAGGGACCTCGAGGTCATCCCAAGCCAGCCTGGGTGGTGAGGGGCAGAAAACCATCATGGGATTCTTGTGGAGGCAGCTGCGAGAAGGAGTGCCCTGAAAGGAGAATGAGGTCTGGAGAGAATTTACAGAACCTGGTCCTTGTGACAGTGTTTCCGAGGGGTCCGGCCAGAAACTGCCCTCAGATTCCAAAACCCAAATGGCAGAAGTCAGAATAAAAACCACCATGAGGAGGAAGAAGCTGCCATGAGTGCTGCAGGGCCTTCCTGCTCCCATCTCTGCCCTCACCCTTGGCATGTCCAGGGGCACAGGGACCACAGAGGGACTGTTAGCTCTGCTCCAGCCAAACTGTCAGCAAAGGGAGGAAGATGAGGTGGCAGCACCCCCAGGAGTCGAGAGGTCAATTTTATTGACAAACTGCCTCTTGAATGGAGCAGGGGGAACAATGCCGGCCTCAGCCCGGGTCAATCGGGACTGTGTAAAGCAAGGGGCCGACTCCAGTGGCCCCGGGAGAGCCCTCCAGGCGAGTGGCCTTTACCAACGTGTTTGCATAACCTCTGACCCCTTCTTTTGGGGTTTAATTGAAATCCCAGCTTGGTGACAAATTGGCATGACCAGCAGGCTGGAGGCCGGGAGGGCGAGCGTGGAGGGGATGATGGTTGGTCCCCTCCCTGCTCTGGCAGAGGCCGACCCGCTGCCCCTTCCTGTCCTGGCATGGGACACCTGCAAAGCCCAAGCCACGGCTTTTAATCACACCCTGCTCCTTTGTCTGATCCCATGTCACTGCCCAAAGGCCACCACAGTGGGCTTGGGACAGGCAACTGCCCGAAGCCAGCAGCAGCTCTGTCTCAGAACAGGCAGGAGCAGACAAGCGCTGTCCGAAGTGTGTAAGCCTCCTTCACAAACACTCTGGACCGGAGCCCCCTTGGACTGGAATGCTCTGATGCTTTGTTAATCACAGCGCTCGTTAGGCTGAGGCATTTGCAGTTTGCACCCCCACCACAGAGACCCCTCTCCCTCCCTGTCCAAAGGGAAAGGTTCACAGCCCTTCTTCAGTCTTGTCTGGAAGTAAAAACAGCTTTTTAGAGCCAACAGTAGAAATGAGCTTCTGAAAAAACAAATGTAACTGAAATACCAAAGCAGCTCCCACTGACTGGGGATCAAAAACTGACATTGAGCCAAATGGAGCTGAAGTCGTCCTATTTCGGAAGTTCCTGGGAGAGAAGTGAGAAATGACAGAATTCCCTGTCATGGTAGAAATCTCATTTTCTGCAGAAACCAGACTAAAAACAATGAGAAAAAGCCCCAAACCAGACTCCTCACAATCCCCATCCCTTTTACAGAGCATTTGCAGCATCCCAGCTGCTCCACACGCTACATGGAGGTACCAGTACACCTGAGAGGGATGGGTATCCCTGCTGGCTGAAGGGACTCCACAGAGTTACAGCACAAATATTTTCCCTCCACTTTTCTTCCTGTCCCAGAATACCAGATTCTGGGATTAGACTGCAGAATTCTCCTGCCCACAGGTAAAGATTTAATATTTCACATTGTGTAGATCATCCAATATGAATCCCAGCTGCCCTTTAACAGGGTTGGAGTAACATCTGGTACCATGTGTAACCACACCCCTGAAGTGCAAATGGCACAAGAGAGGCTCGAACAATTCCCACCTAAATCCGTGCAATTTCCACGTGCAGGTCTGTGAATCACTGAGGCTCCTGTCTGTAGCTCTGCTGTCCCTGCCCTGTAGGATTTCACTGGTCCTGGAGGAACATCCCACACTTTGGAGCAACAGTCACACATTTTGCAGTTCCAACACAAGACTTCCCCTCAGGAACGTGTCTGTACATTCAATTCACATTGAAGCACCTTAAAAACAGAGCAGTCCCACATTGAGGCAAAACCCAAAAATATCTCCATTGCCGCCTGCTTTACTGTCTGCACCTCATTTGCAAATCATTTACAGGGATTTTTACATATCCTAAAATACTTCTAATTGCAGGTTTCGTGTCTGTCATCCGTCACTGATTAATACATTTCGTTGCTATTATTGTTATTATTACTATTAATCGTGCATCCATCCAATTCACAAATCAAAGTCTGTTGCCCAGGATGGAGCCACAAGAAGCAGGTTTGTTTCTAGGAGGTGCAGCCATCAGAGATGATGAGGCTCGTAAGAGCAGCCCCTTGCCCTCGTAGGTCTCAAACTGAGAGCAGCAGATCACCGCTTTGCAGAAGATGTACAAGGAGGGGGGTAAATCAGAGTTTTGGTGGGGACTGGACAATTTGATCCCTTCACCCTACTGCCCCCCTGTGCCACCTTGCAGTTTGCCATGTTTCAAGGGAGAGAAATGGGTTGTAATTGTGTTTTGTTAACCTCCTTCTCTCCCAGCCCCACACAGCACTGGGAATAAATCTGGGATGATTTTATCCCCCCACTGTTTCTGCCCCCAGCTCCCAGAACAGCCAGGTCCTCACGCTCTGCTGCCTGTCACTTAGCCACCTTCCCCTGTGCCCCGTGGGTCACTATTTCCCCAAACAACCTTTGGTTTTCACCAGTTGAAGATCTTAGAGACTTCTTGCACAAAACCCTTTGAGGTATTTCATGCAAGGCTTGAAAAGGCTCCTGCTTCCTCTGGGGGGCATTATCATGACAACCGGCTTTAATTCAGCTCAGATCCAGGCTCCCAGCTGGATCCTCAGCCACGCCAAGTCCCCCCGACACCCTTCGGCTGGCTCAGAGAGGCCAAAGGAGCGCACGGGTCCCAGGATCACGGGGAACTGGCCCAGCCCCATTTCCCAGTCCCCATCCTCATATATATTCCCTTCCAGTCGCCCCGCACTTTTCTCTGCGTGTTCTTCTTTTGCGAGCGCTGCCCTCCTCTTCCCCACTCCCACCGGGCGCTTCCCCCCTCCCCGCAGTCCCTCCTCTGTCCCCAGCATCCCCCTTTCTCTTGGCTCTCTATAAACAAAGCGCCTCAGTGTCTGGGGGAAGAAAAGTTGCATTATGCAAATGGGAAAAAGCGAACAGGAGATTTCTCACTCCGAGAACCCCCATTCCGGGCCTGCACCTCGGTTTCCATGGCATGACCAAAGCCTGCTGGAAGCTGGTTTGCATACGGATGAGAGAGGAGATGAAATCAGCACGAAAGCCCATCGCTGACAGAACACCATTGTTTCGCCTGTCTGATTTGGAGGCTAATGAAACGCCATTAAAAAAGAAAGAAAGAGGAAAAAAACCCCGCCACTTTCATCCTGCCTTTGGTCAGGGATGGGGAGGGGGGGTTAAATATGATGACGGAAGATCATCTGCACTCTTGGACTTGGGGTGAAGGTATTCTGGCACTGGGGAAGGAAATTCCCAGGATGCACTGCCCCTGCAAGCCTGAGCGATGCTGACAGGAGATGGTGCTGTGGGCAGAGCACTGGACTGGGAGAGGCTACCAAGGCAAACCTGCCTTTGCTCCTCTCCAGGAGACACAGGAGCACCCGGGCATGAAAAGACCCCAACTGCAGCCACAAACCTGCACAAATCAGGGAGTCCATCCATCCACTCATAAACACGCCATGCCCAGGAGAGACACTGGAGCAGGCTCATGGGCTGGGATCAGGCTCTCCCGGGTCACAAGCTTTCAGGGTGGAATGAATTAAAAACTGTGAATAAAAGGCTGGGGTGGGGAGAAGGTCAGGGAGGTGCTTAGTGCCTCCATGCTTCTTCACACACAAACCATGACTCTGCTGGGGGAGAGGGAAGAGACAACACAAAATAGAAACACACATGGAAACAGCCTCCCTGGGCTGTTCCTGATGCACCAGTGCATCCCAGCACCTTTCCCAGGGCTCCGAGGAGCGGGATGGATGGAGCAGGAGCACGGTCACTGGCTCTTGGCCCTCAGTAGCTCTCCTGCCCTCGGCCTTGCCATGGCCACCCAGTCCCTTTCCCGCTGCCCCGCTGGCATTGTCTCCAGTGTGTGCCTTCGAGAACAGCATGATTGGCCTTGAAAGGGCTGATTTGCTTTCCCCGGTCCATTGAAACGCCGGAGACCAAAGCCTGTTCCCTCCAGGCGCTCGGAAACCTGGCACCCTTTCCACTTCGCTTCCCTGTGCCCCTCAGCCCAGGGGCTCCTGCTGAGATTTTGCTGTCAACAGAGTTTTGTTCCCTTTCTAGGGCGGTGCAGAAGGGACACAAGGACCTTGAAAATGGCAGCTTCTTTGACACGGCTATTCTCCTTCGACCCCCCTGGCTGAATAAACAACTCACAAAAATGGAGTTTACTGTATTTCCTCCTCAGGGGGAAAACACTGCATCTTGGTCCTAATTAATTTACCTAATTAACATTGGGTCTGTATGCAAAGACCTCTTTCTGTACTGGCCAGAACAGAGGAAATAACAGGAATAAAAATATATTCAGGCAACTCTCAGCCGCAACTGTAAAAGGGACATCGCAGGATGAACTGTGCCACACCGATCATTGAAGCCTCAGAGAAAGCGTCTGCAGGAGAATGGCCTCCACCTCTACCTCCCCTCTGTTTGGGGCCAAATCACACCAGCATCTTGACACGGGGCAGGAGGTGCAGGCAATGGCCTTGGGGAATTCACTGCTGGGACAGGCTCAGGGGGATGGAGCAGGAGGGACATGGAGGAACAGATGCTGTGAAGGAGGGAGCAGTGAGGAGGATGCCCATGAGCGGAGTACAATTCAAGCTGCTGGGCTGACCCCTCTGCTGCCTTTACCAGCAAGCTCTGTGCCCATTTACACTTGCCTGGGGCCAGCTCCATGTTTAGACCCTGAATTTTCCCGGGGCTTGCCCAGTTCCCAAGCAGTCACTGCTCGCCTTCCCCACTCCTGCCTAGGAAAGCCCTGCTCTGCTATTTTGTTCTTTTCCCTGCCAGATGCCAGCTCTCTTCAGCCTCTTTCTTCTCCCCACGCTTTGCTTTGCCGCATAGTTCCGGAAATCAGAAACAAAAGAAGAGGAAAGAAAATAGGCTGGATCTGGGGGGGAGGAGGGGGAGTTTCCCTTCCGTTAAGCTTTTCCAGCTCTCCCGGCCTCCCAATATGAGACACGATATGGCACCTCACATGACGAGCGCTCGCGCCCACGTGCGCGGCCACGTGATGAGATGCCCAGTTATGCCAGGCTGCTGAATGGAGGCGAAAGCGAAGAGGCTGGGTTTGAGCCCGACCTCTTTGGCAGGAGAAACAGGAGGATGTAGGAGAAGCTCTGCTCTGCTCTTGCTCTGCAGCCCAAAGATGCATGGCTGAAACGCACAGGCTGCAGGGAAAGCATTCCCAGGCCACACACTTGCAGGCTTTGTGGCCGAGTTTAAGCAGTAAGAGATGTGCTTTCAGGGCAGGATGTGGGCTCAGTCCCACTGTGGTTATTGGAGCCCTACAGATCAGATTCTGGCAGCCAAAACCTCCTAAGCACTGTGAACTGCAGAGCCTGAGTCATTCATCTGCCTCCGCATCTTCATGTAATCCCCCCTTCCAATAGGGCTGGCAGCATGGCTTTAGGTGTCCACATCATCTGAATAGTTTGATTTACAGGTATTTTTGGTTTCTAAAGGGAAATCCCCCATCCCAGGCTTCATATTTATTCACTGAAATGGCCAGCAGTCATCCTAGAATTTGCTTTCCACAGCAAATAAAACCCCAGCTCAGAGTGTTTCCATTTGGACACGGCAGCTCCCACTCCAAGCACGCTGCCTTTCCCAACTCCCCTCGTTTACGACAGCGCTGAATTTCAATGCCAGCCTAAACAGCTCCCACCCTCAGGAGCCCTGTCAGGATTCTCCACAACGGAGGCAGAATGAGCAGGACCCTTTGTGCATCCCCATGGAAAAGGAGGAGAGAGGGAAGGTGTTTGCAGCACAGGCTCAGCTTGGCTCTGCTCAGGGAGGGTCGGAGTGAGCACCGGGAACGGTGCCGGAGCTGCTCAAAGCCGCGTGGGGCGGGGGCTGGCTGGCTCCAGCCATCAGTAAGATCTGCAAAAGGAGATGAGAAAATGGGCCATGGAAGCACGCCAGGAAGGGACACTGCCTTGGCACTGGGGCACCTCCCAGGCTGGAATCTGCTCCCTGCTGGAGGGAGGGCAGGGCCAGCACCATGTCCGCACCCTGCTCCCAAAGCAGAGCCCAGTGTGGCCTCAGTGGAGCACAGAGCTGGCAAAATCAGCACAGAGCACCAGCCCTGCCAAAACAACCACTGCCACAGCCCAACACTCCAGTTGTATCTGGAGAAGAGACCTCAGACAACTTCACCTGCCACTGGAGCAGGAGCAGGGAGATGCTCCCACCATCAGAAACCTGCTATTAATGGCAGGTGCTCTGTCCACCCCATTTCCAGCTGCCGCCAGACTTCCAGTAATTCTGTGACCTCATTTTCACTTCATTTTGTAAATCATTTTTGGGTTGTTGTTTTTCATTTTACTCAGTTTTTAATTTGTTGTTGTTTCCCTCTGAGCTGGAGTTTGTCATTTAATCAACTTAGACCCAGATATCCTGGAGGGTGTTTGGGGAAGGGGGGTGGGGGGGAAGAATGAAAACGCTAATGTCACATCACCTCCCTAAAATGAGTTTTAATTGTAATCCTTTAATCCCTCTCAGATGGCCCTCTCTTCACTGATGTTTTTCATAATTATTCCTTGCCATTTTCCCATCGGTCTAAGGAGTGTCTTCAAGAGGGAGGGGGTGGAGAAAAGGCCCTTTTATAAAATAATAATAATGGGCCAAATTAAGACACAAAGAGGGAAATAACAAGGGGGCAAGGGCTGCAGAGACAGAATGGGGATTATTAATGCCTCCCCCCTCAGAAATTTCAGTGATGGTGCTCTCAGCCACCCCAATCAGTGGGCAATTGAGGCTTGTTTGCTTGAGTGGCTGCATCCTCCTACAATGACCCACATTTAGCCAAGTGGCTGCATTGACAGAGTACCAGGTGCGCAAGATTGGGAAACCGCCTCGAGGCAGCGTCTCGCCAGCCCGCCCAGCACCGAGGGTCTGCACAGGGCTGCCCACCTCTGGGCCAGTGCCCACCTGCCCGAGGATATGGTCAGTGAGAACTTCCCCTCCAGAGCTGATGAGCTCCTAGGGCTCTCTGCCACTCTGCAGGGCATTGAAGGGCATCATTCCCACTGCTGCTGCCAGTCACCAGCCCCATTTCCCTCTGAAACCAGTTTTAACTTGTCCCTTGGTCTCATCCAGGTGGAGCCTGAAGGATGCTGAAGAGGGAAGCAGAGGCACAGAGGTTATGTCTGGTCTGGGAAGGGAGTCAGAAAGGGTTTTCAGAATGGCCACAGTTCTGCCAAGGGGGCACTAAGCCCTCAATGCCCTCAGTGATGTTGCCTGCACCCAGCAGCAGCCACTTCTGTCCCCTGCAAAGCTGAGCCATCAGGAGACCAAGGTGACCTGTGTGCCTGTGGCTCCAAGCAGCACCCGCTTCCACACAGGATTTCAGGGTTTCTGCTGTCCTGGAATGCCAGACCATGGCAGCCACATCCTCCACAGCCTCTGCCTCCACAGTGCCAGTGCAGTACAGATGGGAACATCACCCAAAACCTCTTGAAGGGACCACAAACGCAATAAAAGTTTGTTGGTTGCTCCTGTGCACTTTGGAAAGCTAATCAGAACCAAGTATCCAGGTTAATCTGTCACTCAAGTCTCTAAGAACACAGGGATGTTGATTCAGGGACGTTAAAGGACGTGGGCCTCAAGAACACAAGCAGGTCCCTAACACGAGATGCAGAACTTTAACTCCAGAGCTGCTCGGGGGAAGCAGCCGGTGAAAGGGGAACATTTACAGACCACTGAACTTGTGTTTAATCTGGGAAACCTCTTGTACAGGTCTGACAGGGGTTAATCCACCCCTAACGTCTCTTTCACCCTCTCTCCTCCTCCCCAGCCATAAAGCTCAGCAATCCTTGCTAATCATCCCATTACTTCAATGAGCTTGACCCAAAAGGCTCCACCAATGCCTCAGCTCCCCGTTCCAGCTTTCTCCCTGCAGCCACCTGTCCCGTCCCGGCCTGGCCGAGGCGCAGGGATCAGACTGACAGTGCATGTCGGCAGGGTGACCCTCGGGGACAGCAGGCCTTGGCCGCAGTGACCTCGGAGGTCAAGTGATTCTTGCTGGAACAAAGAGCCCCTGTGTGCCAACAGGCTGGAGTTTGTGTGCAATTAACTCTGGACAAACCAAACAGAGCGAGTTCATGAGGCTGGCAGCGGCTCGGGGTTTATGGACTCCTGGCTCTGAGGGAAGGGGGACCAGCACAACCAGACGTGAAGAGAGCCCTGGACACAAAGCAGGGTAGGGAGGGGAGCAAAAATAGGATTTCAGCAGAGCTATGGCTGACAAATAATGTCAGGCACCAGAAGCATGTGGGGGGAAGAGCTGCAAAGAAAAGGATCCCTTTAATTATCAACAGTTGGGTGTCAGAGGAGGAAGCACCTCATGGCTGGGGGGATGAGATGGTCAGTGGGAACTTCCCCTCCACTCTGGAGAAGGCTGGGGGATCCCTGGGGGTTGGCTGGGCACGGGTGTTTCTCCTGCAGTCTGACTCAGGGTCAGGAATGGGGAGGGTAGAAAAACCCTGGCTCTAGCACAGTCTGGGACCAGTCAGGGTCCTGGGCATGGCACAGGGGGGCTGTTTTACCTCTCGGCCTGCCTGGCACTGGGAGGATCCAAATACCACCCAGACAGGGAAGAAAGAGGAGCTCAGCATCATGAAAGGTCTCCCTCCTCCCTAACACATCTCCCTCAAATGGCATCTTTTTCTCCTAACAGGGGAGAAAAAAAAATTTAAATTGCTGAGTGGAATTCCTCAAGAGTTGCTCATAGGAGCAACAAAGTGTTTGGGTTTGAATTGCACTGAAACAGAATTTTCAATTATTTGCGCACTACAGTGTCACTGAAGATGCAACAGACAGCAGAAGTTTACTGAAAGTAAAGTATTAAGGTACTTTATGATATGTTATGTTACCAATCCTCAATAAATGCATTGGAATATCACAATTAGCAGGGTTATTCTGCTGCTGACAGGGAAATATTCCTGTAAAATGCATCAATTTCAAGAAAATTGTTTTTTCCTGTTGACATATCACCAGTGATGTGAACACGTCCTCTCCCACCAGCCCTAACCACAAGTGAGCTCCATTGGGCTGCACCGAGAGGCCTCAGACACAAAAATGACCACAAAGCAACTTCCCCCTTCTCTCACATTGACTTCGTGCTCCAGCTGCAGCACTGTCCATCCCCTGCAGTGCCCTTGCTTCAGGTGACACTTTTGGACAAAGCCACAACACCAGTGATTCCAGTCCCCAGCCTCAAATATTTTCATTTAGCTGCCTTCCCCCGGGAAAAACACCTTTTTTGACTTGTGAAAACAAGATATATCCACGGAAAAAAAACAGAGGAAGAGGGAAGGCTGGAGAAAACAACCCCAGACCTTTGCTTCTTTTTGAAGTGATTTGTAAATTTCTTTTCCTTTTTTACACCCGTTTCCTGGCTATTTGGAAAATTTGGAACCGTGGGTTCAGCTGCAGCCGCCTCCAAAGCGATGCCACATCCCTGAGCAGCGCTCCCCCACTTGCCAGCCCCTCTGCAGCCTCCCAAAGCCCTGACCCCTTCTCCCAGCCCGCCCCATTGTCCTGGCCTGGAGGTTGGCACCGAGGCGTGGGAAGCAAAGCAGCAGCTGTGGGTGCCCTGCCAGCCCCTGCACCCCGAAGCACCCGCACCCCATGGCGGGGGCAGCTGGGGATCCTCAGGGAAGAGCCGGAGCGAGGGTGGATAAAAAGAGGAGCGGGGGAAGGAAAAGAAAGGGAAAACAGCCCCCTTTAAAATAAAGAGGAGGAGGAGAGAGCAAGGGGGGGGGGGGGGTGTAAAAATCGTTAGCACTAATTATCAGGCACAGGGACAAACGATTAATTTGCAAGTCAATTAGTCTCAGATAGGTTCACGTTTCCTGTTCTCAGCCACTGAGGGGGAAAGAAAGAGGGAGACACAACTGCGGCCTTAATCCTCCTCAGAGGCGGCCATGGCGGGGCTGCCTGCCCGTGCCAAGGCAGAGGGAGGGGGGTACAGCTGGCACGGCCATGGCGAGGGGCGGCCGTGGCCAGGGCCGTTATGTGCCAGTCATTGTGCCCTCAGAGCGGCCCTGGCACCGCGCCGGCCCCTTCCCCGCGCCGCCATTTGGGAGCCCCCGGCGCCATTTTGTTGATGCCCAGGGACGGCGCCACCGTGGTGGATTTTCCACATTTGGGGGCCACAGACGGGGGTGCTGCTGCTGCTTCCCTCCGTCCCTCGCTGAGGGTGCTCCTGCTTCCCTCATCCCTCGCTGAGGGTGCTCCTGCCTCCTCCATCCCTCTCTGGGGGTGCTCCTGCTTCCCTCCATCCCTCGCTGGGGGTGCTCCTGCTTCCTCCATCCCTCGCTGGGGGTGCTCCTGCCTACCTCCGTCCTTCTCTGAGGGTGCTCCTGCTTTCCCCTCACTGAGGGTGCTCCTGCTTCCCTCCATCCCTCTCTGGGGGTGCTCCTGCTTCCCTCCGTCCCTCGCTGAGGGTGCTCCTGCCTACCTCCGTCCTTCTCTGAGGGTGCTCCTTCTTTCCCCTCACTGAGGGTGCTCCTGCTTCCCCTCCATCCCTCTCTGGGGGTGCTCCTGCTTCCCTCCGTCCCTCGCTGCCCCTGCCAGGCCCGTGTAACTGCGGGCGCCGCCGAGGTCGCGGTGCTCGGGGATACGCGGTGACCTGGCCGGGCCTGCCCTGCCCTGGGGCCATGGCAGCGCTCTGGGGAGGGGCCCAGGTTTTATTTCCGCTGCGAAGGCGTCAGGGACAGGTGGAAAGCGGCCCCATGCCACCCCTCGGTGTGGCTCCCCGGCCCTGTGCTGCCAGTGCCCAGAGCAAGGGGGTTTAGCCCAAAGGTGCCCTCTGAGCTGCAGCAAACACCCCCCGGGCTCGGGGCAGCCGAGGATGGGCAGGAGCCCCGGAACTGGGGAGAAGAGACGGGGGTGGTCAGGGTGTCCCCCCTGCCCCGAAGCCGAGCTGTGCTTGTGTGGCACTAATTGCGCCAGATCTCCCCAAAGCGACACATAGAACAGTAAAACAGACATTTTCTAGGGATGACTTGAGGACCCAATCAAACATCAGCCGTTCCTGAGAGACATGGGTGTAAAACTGGAAAAAAGCAGCTCAAAGGATGGATAAAAGCAACAGGGGAGGGAAGTTCATAGTGAGGGAGAGAAGTGCCAGCAGCCCCCAGCTCCATTCTTCAGGACACACAGCACCCAAAGACACACGGACAGGCTGGGGAATGGGTGCCCGCATTTCCCACTGCAGCCACCCCGAGGCTCAGCCCCAGCCCCTCGGCAGGACAGGGATTTTTTCTGGAATTGCGACAGGAATATTTGTGGTGTGCCCGTGTGCCCGGGCTCGGGAGGCCGCGGCGCACGGTCGGAATGTGCTCCCCGTTCCCCACGCTCTGCGCGGGGATATTTGTGTGCGTGTGGACACAACATGTCTGGGACCTGACAAAAGGCATCTGATTGACACAGAAAAGGGGGCTGACAAAAGGCCGAGCGGGGCTGGAGAGCCCTGCACAATACTGGGCGCCGGTACCACGCGCAAGGGTGGGGGATCCAGGCGGGCAGGGGGGAGCAGGGTGGCTTTTAAGGACACCTTCTCTTTCCACGTTAAAAAGAAATAAATGCATTAAGAATGTTTCAGCTTCGCTGATGTGCAGAGCGGGGACGCTTACACTTAGCCAGGGAGGTTTGGAACCCCGTCCTCAGCGGTGCCAGGGACAGAGGGAGCCCACGGTGCCAGGTGAAACACACACCCAGAGGCAGCACAGGGCACCTTCCTTCGCCCGTGCTGGAGCTTTTCCAGCTCCTCCACAGGGTGAAATACAATGAACTGCGAAGCATCGGGAGACTGGCCTGAAATACGGTTCAAATGCCTCTGGATGCAAAGGCAGCCGAGCTCCCCGAGCTCCCCAGCCCAGTGCCGTGGGCACCATCCGCTCCAAAGTTATCTGTCCCTTCCAAAGGCCTCCAGGCTGCCTGATAAATACATTGATTTTTCTTGTCCTGGGCAGCTTGCACCTGGAGCAAGGACCCCGCTGAATCTCTGGGAATACTTGCATTTTTCTAAGAAAATTTCTCAAAACTTTTTTCAAGTTTGCTTTTTTAATTTTTTTTTTTCCCCCTTTGCAAAAGTATTTGAGACTTACACTGCTGGAGTGGCTGTGCTGCACGAGCTGCTGGGTGCTGCTGAGCAGGGACAGTGGGAGACACTATTTGTCTTTAAAAAGTAAAAACTCCCCACAACTTTTTTTTCCTTTTGCTTTAATTACAGTATGAAAATTTCAACCAGCTTCAGAACGGATTAATGTTTTTCAACAGACAGACTCAAGGATAGTTTCTGCAATTAAAACTGGTTTTGAGTTTAAAAAGTTTAAAAACTTTTGTTCAACCACACACCTGAGAGCCCCTGTTTCTGTGTATGCATGGAATAAGTTCCAAAACACCAACTTCTACTTTGACACTTTTTCATTTAGGGGGGGGTCATTTATTTTATTTTATTTTTTTTACTTTTTTTTTTTTCACTTTTTTTTTTTTCCAAGAGAAAAAACGGGACCACGGAGAAAATGTTTAGTTCACAATAAAGAATCAATCCAAATTCCTAAGAATAATAGGTAATACCCTGGGATGATGCTACACAAAGGAGCTAAATTGGTTCCCACCAGCTCGGGACCCTGTAAAAGCCTTGTTAAGAAATGTATTAAATGTGGATATTTAAAATTGTCATTTCAAATACGGTATTCTATCAAAATAATTTCTAATTAAATGCGGAAATTTTAGCGCATTCAAACATTTCTGGAATGCTGTTCATTCTATAAATGAACAAACACTAGTGACAGGAATAATAAAGTGGCTAAAATCACTATTTTTTTTTTAACTTCTGGGGGCAAATGATCACTGCCATTTATGCTCCCAGCAAAAAGTTGGGTTTTTTTTTCGTTTGCTAAATTAAGAGGCAAAGTGAGAGAATTACATTTAGTAACTGGCTTAAAACGGGATCCTGCTTGACCCGACAAATCCCGGGTAACAAGACGGCTTTGTCTGAGCGTGTGGCAGGAGAGATTTCACACTTCCTCCGGCACAGAGCTGGGAGCAGGCACAGAAACACACGATATTCCCCCAAACTTCTCCTCTTGCGGTTTAGGGGAGATAATTCCTCTTCAACGATTTTTAGAGGAAAAAAAATCAAAATACGGATTGGATCAATTGAAAGAGGTTTTTTTTTTTTGTCTATTTGACGGGATGGAAAATTGAGAGGAGAAAAGGCAGAAAACGAAGCTGAAGTTAGGCTGGGAAGGATTGGGGAGAATTGGGGGGTTTTGGGAACTTTCCCACGCCCCCACCCGCGAGGGGGCAGCGGGGGAGCGAATCCCACTCGGGACGGTGCAGGGAGGTTCCTCCGTGCGAAATAAATTGTTTAAAAATTTAAAAAAACAAAAAACAAACAGAGAGAGAGAGCGAGAATGAAAAGTAGTGCCAATGAATATTTTAAAAGGAGAGACTGCGGGTCGGGCCGGGCTGATCCGCGCTCTGAGCCCGAGATCCAGCGCTGCTCCCCCCCACAATTTCCCTTTTCTGCGGATTTTGGGTTTAACCCGGGATAAAACAGCTCAGCTCCTGCCAGTTCGACTCGAATCTTTCCGCTGCCGTCAAAACCCTGTTTGTAAATGAATTATTTGCCCTGTTGAGAGGCGGCTGCAGCCCCGCACCCCATTCCCGGCTCATCCCCCCCATTCCGGGCTCTGCTCCCCTTCGGGACCCTCCCAACAGCTCCGGAGGTTGCACCGAAAGAGGGAAGAGCAGACAACTTTAGTGTCCTTTGTTATTTCTATTTGTTGTGTTTGCCTCGCTCATAGTCTGGGGTTACTCTGATCAACTGCGTATCAAGTAATTTAATTAAAAAAAGCTTATTTTATAATCTGATTTGGGAGGGGGAAATCTCCATTTATGATTTTTCCCCCTGACTGCTGGACGCGATCATTATTCTTGCATTTTCTAATGAAATGCAAGATTACAAATTAATTTAATTGCTTCCCTCCCCCCGTCCCCCCCCCCTTTCAGCCTGTCGTCTCTGGTAAATTTGGGGCTAATCGTAAATAAATTGCAAATATCCACAGCGAGAACGGAGGGTGGGTTTTTTTTTTGTTTGGCTTGGACTGAGCAAAGCCGAGGACGGGGCTGGTTTGCAGCAACTCTCCGAGAAATCCCTGCGAGGAGAGGGTCCCGTCGGGGCCCCGCATCCCCCAGGTCCCCCCACGCTGCCTCCCCATCGCTTCTGGGGAAAGAAATGCGGGGGAACGGCAAGAAAAAAACACCACGGAACAAAAAAACCAGAGCTTTGAAGGGCTGGGAGATGGAAAACGGGGCTTTCTCTCCCTCTCCCTCTCTCTCGCTCTTTTTTTTAAATAAAGCCCAGAAACACGGGTTTTTCAGCCGATTAAACAGAGCAGGGAAGGGTCCCAGAAGCTGCAGCTCCCCCCGAGCTGAGTCCGCCGGAGCCGGAGCGGTGCCCGCAGCTCCCTCCTGCCCCGGCTCCATCCATCACACACCGGGCTCAGTCCCAGCTGCAGCCCCCAAAAACTCGGAGTCTAAAAATAAAACATTCAAATAAAATGCATTCGTCTTGTGAACCATCAGTTTGTCAGGTTACAGCTGGAAATCCTGGGAAATAGTACATGATTTGTGGATTTAAGCTTTCCATTTGATCCTCTAATATAAATTTAATTGATTTTAATTTTTGTCTTATTTTTTAACATATATAAACACAGGTCTGTATATTTATAATCATAGGGATTAAATCTGAGGTGTACTATTATTATTATATCTATTATTATTATTACTATTAGTATTGCTATTACTATTATTACTATTATTATTATTACTACTACTCTTTTTTAACAGCACAGTTCTGTTAGAACACACTCTGATGCATCTAGATTGTTTTTATTTTATTTTCACACAAAAACTTCAAATCTGTCCGTTTTGCATGCTGCTATATTCGGTCACTATTTGCTTAGACTTACTGCAAACATGGCATCAACTAGGTCGTTTTATATCATATAAATAATTACTAAATTTGATGGAAAATTGTTTCATCACTGAAGCAAGGCTGAGGATTGTTCCTCCTGGACTGGACAACGCAGAAAAGTCATGTTCCACTGGTCTTGAGTGAACAATTTTTCACCTTTAACCAAAAATCTGCGTGTTCTAGGGTAGAAAATACCTCCATAAATATATAAATTGCTGGGTTTTTTTGGCTGCTGCTTCCCCAGGAAGAGGCAGGACGGTCCTGTTTTCACTCTTAAGAGAAACAGCAGACACAGAAGTTTTGCAGCAGAATCCTCTCCCCAGCAGAGACAGGAGGTGCCCCTGCACTGCCCACGGTCCCTTCGGCATCCCCCAGCTCCGTGGCTTTTTCCAGCCCCGTGGTCTTTGCCCTCTCTTCCCGCTCCCTGTTCAGTAAAAACCCATCTTCTACTGTCACCAATGAACGGATTTTAGAGAGGGGGGAAAAAATAAATGAGATATTCTGGGTCCTCTGCATCCCAGCTCTGGGATGGGGAGAGCACCCTCCCAGCAGGGCTGGTTTACTACAGAGAATTATTCGCCCCATATAAATTAAGCTGAATATTTTCTTTTGAAGTAAAAAAACCCTGAAAAATCAGCAAGTGTTATTTAGGGAAGTACTGGAAAAGCAACATCTCCAAAATTTCTAGGAATTTAAACATGGAGTTTAATGTTTCCTTTGGAAAGTTTAAACTTTTTTTAAGATGAAAAAACCCCAGAAGTGACTTTCAAAGCCAAGCACTGCTCTTAGCAGAGCCCAGCTGAGGAGTTACCAGTGCCTCCCAGAGCCAGCCCCACATTTTCCCCTAAAAACAATTCTTTGAAAAGCCCAGACTCAAGCGCACACAGTCCCTGCCTCAGCCTAAACCGTCTTTTCCCTCTCTGCAAGTGCTGCATCCCGAGGAAAATGTTTCACCTGGTGTCAGACAGTGGTTTGGGAGGAGGCTGCCAGGCTCTGCACAGCCCCTCGTGACAGTGAGTGTGACTCCAGTGAGGAAAATCTCAGCATAAGGTTTATTCCCTGTGAAACCTCACTGCCACCCACCCCCATGGCATTGTTCTTGGACTGTTCCTCATTTTCTGTGCACTGGACCCCTTCTTTTCCTAATTCCTCCTTAGAAAGGAAATAAAAATCCATTCTCATTTGGAAGAGGATGAAGTCACACATACATGTCCTTTAACCACATATAAACAATTTGAGATAACGGGGATTTTAATTTCTTTCTAACCCTGATAACTTTGATTCAACCTTTCTCTCTGGCATCACCTTCAGCTGTAGGAACAGCCCAGGCCTGATCCTTCCCTCTTTGCAGGTGATGTGAACAAAACCAGCAGTTTGTAGAGGCAGAGACATGAAGAGATGAGGCATTTGGGATAACTGCCCTGCCCTGGCTGTGCCATGGTGTCCATGAACAGACCGAGGTTCTGATTTCTCCAGCTCTGCAGGAGGCAGCACCAAAACCTCTTCTGGGGAATGGATAAAGCCAAAACGATCATTTACACCAAATGCAGTTTGGACAAGGGTGGTGCTTAAATGGATCAGTTTAACATTCTCCAGAGGCTTTCCCCCTCCCTGTAGCGCTCCTGCTCCAGCAGCAGTGATAGGATTTAGCACACAAGGTCTAAAGATCACTGATCCCATTGAACTTCTGCAAACAGGCAGGGTGATGAAGAGAGGGGACAGTGCAACAGCCCCGACCCCAGATCCTCAGGAAACACGACACAGACGGGCAGGAGGCTTGGAGGAGCCTCTTTCTCCATGCTCACCCCACTGACCTGCCCCATACCTGGTTCAGGGGCCCCCTGCCCATGGGCTGGGACACACTGGGTGTGAATTCCTGAAGGTCCCAGTGCTCTGCAGAGCAAAGGGCACGTGAAGGGTCACTGGGTGGGATGGAGAATTGTGTGGTGACCCCCAAATCCCAGGGCCCACACACATCCCTCATCCCTCAGCTCTGCCAGCACCAGGCTGGGATCACTCCTTGAGGATAGCCCTGAGCCAAGGCAGCCTCATGGGCCGGGAGCATCCCTGGATCCACCTTCCCTCCGTGACCCTGAGCAGGATCCCCCTAGATCCCCTCCAATCAACGGGGCAGCTTTCACTATCAACCCCTGGAAAACCCCAAAAGCCTTTGGAGGGGAATTGGGCACAGGTACCACCCTGAAGCCCCAGTGGAGCCATTCTCATCCCACTAAAGCCACCAGCGTTTCCCAGTGCCAGCAGAAAGGCAGCGCCCTGGCACGCAGCGCGGAGAAAAGAGGGCAGCAGCTGCCAGGCAGCGCTGAAGCGATGACAATTACTGGGGGAGTCGATGGGGGCAGCTGGCTGCTGATTTTTTTTTATATTTTTTTAATTCATCTTCCTTTAAATAAGATTGTTCCAATTAACAAAGCGCTCGCCCAGAACAGGTTTCAGAGAGAGGAGCAGGCGCAGGATGCGACAGCCCCCCACACAAACAGCCTAAAAAAAGAGGAGCCCAAATCTATTTATACGTGTCTGTCTGTCGCCTGAGCTGATCCACAGGAGCAGCACGGGGCGGGATTTAGGATTTCACCTCCAGAGGTACCCGGCTCCTTGGCAGGGCCATGCCCGGGATGTTCCAGCCCTGGATCCCTTTCCTATCCCTATTCCTGTACCTGCCACCACAAACCAGCCTTTTGTCTCCCAGCCCAGTGGCGGCAGTGCCCTGCCTTTTAGTGCCATTAATGTCCAGAAAATAAATGGAAAATAAACACTCTCTTCACAGCTGAATCGCCGCATCCCCCCCACCCCTCCATTAATACGACGCTGAGCTGCTGACAAATATTCCCTTTAAAAATGCCGACACAGTTGGAAAGGGATTTGTTTTCATTTAGGGGAGATGGGTAATTTTTGCCTTAATAAATGTTTTTGCTCATTTACACTGGAATAGGATATTTATGAGGGGTCACTCGATATCAGAGCCGTGGCAGCAGCAGCACAAGCTGCAGATACGGAGCCAGGGCTATCAGGACACGGCATCGCTGCTCTGTGCCACAATTTTAAGCCTCAGCACCAGCTGAACTCTCTGATGCTTAACTCAAAGATTTATTAATAATTCAGCATATCTAAAAATTAAATTATTTTTTTTATTATTATCCTACCTAGGGAGCACAGGGAATTGCACAGAAATTTGCTATATTTAGATCTGGTCAAAATATTTTCAACTTTTTTATTTTTGGTGCTGTTTTTGCTATATTTGTGCCAAATGCTAACTGGGACTATGTGGATATTACATGACAAAAAAAAATAAAAAATCTGGTTTACTCAAGGAGGTTTTTTCTAGTTTAAATACAAGAAACTATTGATCTTTTCTGGACAAAAGTTTAACAGAATTCCTGTGTTCTATTAAAAAAATTAATTGACATCCCCCTTTTTCCTCCACGCCCCTTTTTTCCTGAATTTTTTTGCAGGTGAAGGCAGGGATCTACTGCCTCAGTAGGAATAAGTTATTTCACCAATTCCAACAACATTCCCAAAGCAGCCCTCCCACAGCTGTAGCTGCTCTCTGTGCAGCAGAGTCCTCCCTTCTCACTAATGTAGCCAGAACAAGGGAAATAAATATATTTTATCAAATAATTCATGTTGGAAAAGACCTTTTCAATCACTCCAAGCATTAAAAATGTAGAGTTATTTGAGTCCTTACTGCCAGTCCCTCAGGCAGGTCAGAGCCCCGTGGCACTGCCCACCCTCTGGAGCTCCTGAGCCCTGCCCAGGGTGAGGAAGGAGCAGCTCGGGGGGGTCGGGGGGGGTCTCTGCTCTTCTGAAAGCAGCGGATGGAGCTCGGGGCTGGGGGGACACAGGAGCTGCAGCCCCACTGCCCAGCCAGACCCTGCACCCTGCAAACAAATCCTGCTTTAAACTTCACCAACGTTTTAAACACTAAAATAGTGATGATTTTAACCCTTTAACTTCTCTGGCAGCGTCCTTCTGCGGCACAGGAGCTGCTGAGAGCAGAGCTGACCTAGCAAGGGCAGGATCTGCTCACTCCACCGAGAGCATCTCTGCCCATCCTGCCCCAGGACAGCGTCTGCTCATCGCCCCCTGCCACACCCGCCTGGAATTTGGGCTTCTTTTCTCCTGGCATTTGGGGTTTCCCCTCATTTTCCGAGGCTCCTCTTGAAGATGCGGGGCTGTGCTGCAGTTCCAGGGCCGGTGCCAGTAGAGGCTCCCGGAGCCACCTCCAGCCCTGGCTGATGCTCCCCGGAGCCCGGAGTGGGAACTCGGGCTGGGGGAGCCCAGGGCAGGCAGGGCTGCGGGAATTCATCGTGCAACACCTTCCTCCATGGGACAGAGCCACCACTGCTGCTCTGCTCCCCGCTTTTTTAATAAACCTTTTGTTGTCAGCTCAGATATTGGGGCATAGGAAGGCACAGCCCCATCTGTTTCCCACCGGATTTTTTGGGAGAAAAACCGGACAATTATGTATTTAAAAAATAACAGTGTCTCTGCACTGAGTCAAGTAATTGGCAAGAAACACTGAAAGAGTGCTGGGCCTTCCTTCTGAGAGCTGCTGCTTGCTTTCTGGAGGTAATTTATTCACTGCTTTTACCTCCTCCATGCACAGTTTTGTTTTGGGTTCTTTCCGAGGCCTGGGAGAGGACACACCTCACCAGGCCATCTCCTGCTGGGACAGAAGATGAGCCTTCTGTGCACTCCTCAGGTGTTCAAAGGTGCCCAGACAGGCAGGGAATGGGTGCAGCCTCATCCCATCCCTTTCACCCCAAGCCCTGGAGCACTGCTGGGCTCTCAGGCCACAGTGGGGACACCAGGGAGTGGCTCTTTTGGTGCCCATTAGAGAATGAGCACAAAAACCTTCAGGAATTGTCTTCCCTGAGCCTGGAGCTGCTCAATTCTTTCCCAAATCCTGACAGACGCTCGGGGGAAGCGTCATATCCTGCAGCCCTGGGGTGAGCTAAGCGTCCCAGGCTGCTCCAGCGGGATGGAGAAGTGGTGAGAGAAATCCTGGAGCTCAGAGGTGAAAATATCTGGGTTTGCACACCCCAAACCTGGCCAAACCTCAGCACCCAGACACACCCCAGCACTATCTTGGCTTTTGCTGGTGTCGACTGGGGCACCCAGCTCCAGACTGGTGCAGAGGTGGCAGCAATCCTTTAACCCTTCCCAGGGGACTGGCGAGCTCCCCTCTCCAGTTGTGCACAAACTGAAGCTGTTGTAGATATCACCAAGGAAAGGCTTAGTGGGTGGAGCTGGCTGGACATTTTTCTGATGGAAAATGACAATTCATCAAAAGCAAGATGTCATGCCTAAACACAGTCCGTTCCTACAAAGAGCTTGTTTTGAAAGAAATTGTGAGGGGAGAAGCACTGAAACGAGATCAACACATTTTGCTTTGGGCTTTTCAAGAAGGAACACTGAGCTTGTTGAAAAAAAATCACTTTTCATTTTAATATTTCACATTATAGAGTCTAAAGTAATTTACTTTGCAATTTCACTCTGAGAAAAACATTGAAGTTTCATCTCTTGTTCTTCCTCAGAAGTGGAAGAAAGGGGGAAGGAGAAGGGAAGAAAAATTTCTCGTATTGCCAATGAATTTAAAACATCCTCTTCCCCTTCCGGCTGTCTTAATGAGATCAGCCCTGAATCTATAGGAACCCCGCTCAGGAAAAATCTCATTCAAAATGTTTTCTCAACAACAACAAAAGATTAGGGATGGAAATGCCCACGGGAAAGGAGCAAGTTGGAGAACATTTTTTGGTGGGGGAGAGGGAGCTTTTGGTGAGGACGAGCATAAGAAGGTCCCCGGGGATGGGGGACGGGTCCATCTGGAAGCACTTGCAGCACCAGGGGAAGCATGTGGGGGCTGCACTGAACCCCCTCCCTTCAGTGGGACCACCCTGAATCACCCACCAAAGCCAGCCCAGGGCTCACCCCAAAAGCAGCACTTCTGTCTCTGGCTGCATCAGCAAGCACAAGCTCCAAATCTTCAGCCCAGGGAGCTGCTGATGAAAGAGGAAGCTTTGGAGAAAAGCAAAGTGCTCCTGGATGAGATGGAGCAGCAACTCAACCTGCAGCTGCTGGAGAGGCAGCAGCTGGGCAGGGCTAACCCTAACCCAGCGACTCCCTTGCAGGAAGATGCCACGAGGTGTTGGAGATCTACGGCAGAATTGTGCCGAGATGGGTGAGCAGGAGCTGTGCTCAGGCTGGGGCTCACCCTCCCTTCCACCCAAAGCTCCACCATCAGCACCTCCTCAGCTCCTGCCAGGGGAAAGCAGAGGGGACAAGGAGCTGCTTGGTCTTTCCTGTGGACCACTCTGAGTTCACTCAGTAGCAGGCAGGGCCAGGAGGAGCCTTGCAACTGGAGAAACAATCTACACCGACCCTTCCGCTGCTCCTGCTTTGAAGAACGCTCCCAACCACAGGGAATAAAACAAGCTGGAGCTGGAGGGATGGCCAAGCCCTGGCAGACACTGTGCCCTGCTCCTGCTCTCCATCCCGCTCTCCAGCACCTGTCTGGGGGTAGTGTCTCCTCCCGCTCCCCCGGCTGATTTTTTGCCTCCACAATGGCACAGGCAGCGGTGCCGGGCCGATGCCCAGGCACATCCTGGGCTGGAGCTGCCACCCCTTTTGTGTGAGGGCATTAAAAGCCCAGAAACGTTGGGGTGGCGGTGGGGGACCGGGGGCTGTCAGCTCGTGATGAGTGGCTGCGCAGCGTTACCCGTCTGGCACTGGTGCCCCTCACCACAAATGCCATTGGCACAGCTCTGCACAAACAGCTTTTCAGGGCTCGCCTGTTTCTCCCGGCTGCCATAGAAACCCCCGTTCAGCTGAAAGTATATTAAAGGGTGGCGCTGGCCCTCGCGCTGAATTCATCACATTGTATTCCACCGGGGGAAAAAAGAGAAGAAAGCCCACCCCTTTGTGCCTCTGCCTTTGCTTTCTCTGTCCGAGGGAGATGGTCCCTCTCCGGTTCATTTTGTATTTGCGGTTGTGTTCCCCCTCCCCAGGCACGGCCCAGCCCTGGGAAGGATCGCTTCACCCCACCAGCTCTCACCATCCGGCCTCCTCGTGCTCCAGCTCCCCAAATGCTACCAAGGAGGCACCAAAAGGCTCCTCGGAATCATCTTTAAAAGCAGATATGAGGAAAATGTGGGAGTACATCCCTCCCTGTCCCTCCAGCCTGCTCTTCTCCATCGTTCCTCCCCAGTGCTGCATTCTGCCATGGGACAGAGATGGAGTTGCAGCCAGTGGGTCCCGACAGGGGTTTTTGGGAGGCAGAGACATGTTTGGGCACACACATCCTTGTCCTTACAGAACCAGGCTGAACAAGAACTTTCCAGCTTGAACAGCAGCAAAAATGCCACGGAATACACCTCAAATATAGAAGAAATGATATGTGAGGCACGATTTGAAGGGGAATAAACTTGATTTTCCCCAACTGCTGAGCAAGCTCACCCCCTCAACACAGGCAAGGCCCTGGCTCCAAAGCCTCTCCGAGCTGTGCAGAGCAGCTTTGCCCACCCTCCCCAGTCCAGGGGAACCTCGGGCAGGGCAGAGGTAATTTAGTCATTTCAGGCACATCGGCCGGCGCGAGCTGGGAGTCACCAATTCAAGCAGATTTCATGCCCTGCCACTGCCTGTATCTCTCTATCAGGGAGGCCAGCAGAGACCTTCAGCCTGCCCTGCACAACCTAGCCCTCGTTCCACCACAGCAAAGACCCAGTGAGCCCCAGGACATTCCACGTTCACACCAACAAGTCAGAAGTCCAACTGTGTTAGTCCAAACTCAGCACTTTGGGGTTATAACCTGAGCTTTCACTTCCAGAAAGGGAAAACCTCTCTGTTTCTTGCGGAGTTCGCTTGTGTTTTTTAACAAATTCTCCTCCAGTGTCGTCATGTCCCATTCCATCCCCACCCCCCACCCCGAGGATTTAATTTTGTTGGATAATTCCTCTCAAGGCTTTCCATTCCAACAAAAAGGAATCAGTTTTGCTCAAATTGATTAGCTTTTGTTTTTAGCCAGAGCAGTCCTCAACCCTAAACTGACCTCACTCCTCATTGCTTATGCCAGTGCCCACAGAGGTGCCTGAGCACAGTCGCTGCCTCAAATCTGCCGTGAAAGCATTGCTTAAATTTAAAAAAAACCCTTGCACCAATTTAATTTTTAAACCATTTATTTTACCTCCACTGACAATAAAAGCAGAAAGGATCAAAGCCAAGCCCTTTTGTGGCTCAGGGTGCCCCTTCCATCAGCGCGTTTTGTTTGAAACACCCTCAAAGAAACTCTCATTTTGGTCAAGAGCCAATTATAAAAATTGGGTTGGGGGTTTGCTTAGCTTTAGAGGTGCAAAATTGTCGTCACATCTGTAAAGCTCCCAAATGGCCCTGCACAGGCTGTGCATGAGGCAGAGGGAGAGGAGGGTGTGGATGGAGGGGATGCTCAAAGGCCGGTGCAGGAAGGCAGATTCTCATCTCAGGAGCGAGACCTCCATCCTCCTGCCCAGCCACAAGCAGCAGCTCCAGGTTTGGAGCACAGCTCGGGGTTTCTCAGCTCTGGCAGCTCAGCTGATGCCACGGACACGCTGGGGGGCTCGGGCTGGAAGGAGAATTGGCCAGGCACATCCCGGGGCGGCAGGAACCGCCGGGACCGAGCTGACACGGGAGCAGCAGCGTGCGAGGGGAGACTCAAAGACTCCAGACACACCCTGGGCAGGGGTGCTGGGCGGCTGCCCAAGGGCCAGGACACTCGTGCCCCACATGGCTCCTCAAGCTCTCCTCCCTCGTGCTGCAGAACACAGACCCGCAGCACCCGCACCGTGCCGGGCCCTGGCAGGGCAGAGCCCGGGTCCCTCCCGAGCTGCCCCGGGGGGGGGACACGGGACCCCCACTCGGGTCCGTGCCGGCACATGGGCCCCGCTCACCGTCACCGTGGGGGGACCCTGCCACGCTCGTCTGGCCGCTCTCTGCCGATCTGCATCACAAAAGCCCCATTCTTGTGAACTTGGGCGACCTCCCGACCTCGCCAGCTCGGGGAGTGAATGGCTTTAGTCTGCCACGACCATCATGTCACTTTGATTAGTGCGTGAATAAACTCTCAATCCCGGCCGGGGGAGGCAGGGCTGGCGGCAGCCGCTCTCCTGGCGGCCGAGGGATCGGCACCCGCGATCCCGCAGCCCGGGGTGGCCCCAGGGATCCCCCAGCCACGGCACCTTCACCCCTCTGCCACCTAAACCCCACCACGGAACCCCCACCCTGCCCTTCCCCATCCCCTCCTCACCCCAGCCTCTCCCACTGCTGTCACCTGCCCGCAGCACCGGCCGCGCTGAGCAGAGCGGGCAAAATGAAATGTTTAAATCCTGTCAGTCATTACTTCAATGCTCAGAACTCAGGCAGCGGCTCCAAAGCGTCGAGGGAAGCTCCGTGTGCGAGCATTGATGGAACAGACTGGGCTGGATCCACCTAAATGTCCCATCAGCACCTGGAGGGGTTTGCAAAGGAACCTCTGAGACATGGGACTCCTCCCAGATTGCAGAGAAAGGCAGCAAGGGCATCAACCTCTGGCCAGCCCAGGGCAGCATCTCGTGAGCACACGGATGTTCTGGGCTTGGCTGAGGCTCAGCCACGTTGCTGTGGCAAACATGAAGCCAGTGCCACTCACCCAGGGGAGAGATGGGTGCTGTGGGCACAGCTGGTGCCCCAAGGATGCTCTCAGCCCTTCCACATCCAGCAGCCAGCACCAGCTCCACAGGAACAGCCACACAATCCCCCTCCACCAACTCCACCTAAAAGAATCAAGCATCTGGGGGATCAGAAATTCCACAAGAGCTAAAAGCAAGCTTATGGGCAGGAAGACATTTGTGCTTTTGGGGGGAAAACCTGGGGAATCTCATCTTCCAGGAGTCCTTGAAGTGCACCTCAATTCCTGAGCCAGTCTGCAGCATGTAACCAGCCTCAAACATCTGCTTTTGAGGAAAAGCTGAACTCCTGCATGTCCCTCCCACTCGGTGCACGCACTACAATATCTAATAAACCCTGAGTTGCTCAACACCCATCAAACCTGCCAAAATATCACAATTTTAAGTCTAAAAATGCAAGATCTGTAGAAAAGGGTGAGGAAGACAGTAAATTAGGCCCTGCACGAAGGGTTCTACATGGGAAGCTAATGACCTTTTGTCTCTCCTGTCTGCAGACGGGCCTCATTTGCATGTATGCAGTTGGAATAATCTCGTCCATATTTCAAGCGTGTGGCTGCATCCCCGCGTCCTCCTCCAGAGAGGTTCCCTCCCGCTGTGCATGCCATTATCTGAGTGCAGCCACTTCAGGCTGCCTTTAAAGCCACCTAGACACCAGGCAGCCTTCTCCAGCCCCACAGGAGCCTCTCCCCGTGGAAGAGAAAGAGAGGTTTGAGGCCCCATATGTGGCAAAACAGAGAATCCCTGATGTGGCGTGGCTGGGGGACACCCCGAGCTGTGAGACTGACAGCAGTGCCCACACCTCACCTCTGGGGAACATCCCTGGCCTTTGGGGGAACAGCTCCAGCTAACAGCCATACCTCTCCTCCTCTGGGGACCAAGGTTTAGGCTGATCTCAGGTTTGTGGAGTTCAAACATTTTACCAGATCCCTCTGCTAGAAGCTGAAGTCCTGGCATGCCCTTTATTTGATGTTTTAAGGATAATTTGGATGGAATTCCCAAGAGCCAGGTTAAAAAAGTTGGAAGTAGAAAATCTGGGGGTCACTTGAGGTCTCTCCTCACCTCTCCCTGCTCACATTGCTCCTCCTCAAAGCCTAGAGGTCTCTCAGAGCTGGTTTAACAGCCCAAGGGGAAGCTGTGACCCTACTGGGGGCAGCTGATGTTTACTGGGGCCAGAGCAGCTCCCTGCAATGTTCACAAATCCAACGCCCACTCGAGGTGAAGCACAGCTGGGTGATTTCTTTGGCAGGGGACACCTTGCCCAGCAGAACCAGTGGCAGTTCTTGGCTGCAGCCAGCCTCACCCACCTGCCCCAGAGGAGGATCAGAGGAACCTGGGCTGCAAGAGCTGGAGAAATGCAGCCCCTGGAGCATCCTCCATGCCAGGACCCTGGAACATAGAGCACCGCTGCCTCTCCACATCCTCCCCAGCCCTTTCTAAAGCTTCCAGCAATGAAGATAAAGTCTCTCCATGCCAAGATGCCCCTCCAGCGAGCCCCAAGAGCTGGGCTCAGCCCCTGTCCCGTCCCAGCCCCGGGCACGGAGTGCTCCGCTAACAATGCCTGCTCCCATCCTGGTGCTGGGAAGGCAGCGCCGTGGCAAACACAAGCCCTCAGACAGGCAGAGCTGTCAATCCGGCCCCAATCTCTCAAAAGATTGATTAAGGACAAAAAAAAACAAACAAAAGAGAAAAGAGAACTTATGGACATGAGCTGAGAGGCGGGGAAAGAGGGGAGGGGAAATGAGCCGGGCCAAGTTAAAATTCCGACAGAGAAGTTGCAGCTGAACTATAGAGTCTAGACAAGCATTCACAGCCCCGGCCGCGATTGTTATAGAGCCTCTATTGTCTTAATTAACCATTTTAGCTGCAATGGAAGCAGACAAACCTTTTCTTCTCCATCCCACCCCTCCTCTGCTGCACACTCATGCAGACAAACAGCACCAAGTCAAGTGCTTTGATTTAAAAACCCCTCGGCATATCCACACACACCTTCTTTGGGGCAGAGCTTTGCGAGGTTCGTTGAGAAAATCACTCGCCAAACAAGCAAGGGGAGAGGGGCAAGCTGGAGGTGGGGAAAAAAGAAATGCAAATCCTGACGCAACATGAATGGGAACAAATGGGTTGATTCTTTTAATCTCCTAATGTGCTTAATAAAGCATTATTGCAATGCAAATTTTATTTTAATGCTGTACATATTTTATTTGACATGCTGGTAATTTTAGTTGGCTGAACAATCCATTGCTTTGTTTTACTGAGTTATTTCTGTTTGGGGGGATATTTTTGAGGGTATCATGGGACCTCTGCCAACCAATATCCCCTGGGAATCTCTGCAGCACTCTCTTCAGAGGCTTAAGCTAAAAAAATAAATAAATAAGAGGGCCAAACTCTCCTCTCGTGACCCTGATTGAAATGCAGGAGTGATGCAGGAGAACATCTCGCCCCCCTCCCTGAACCCTCATGAGCTCCACAGCAACTTTTCACCCATCCCACCTTTCCTTCCTGCCATCCCATCCCATCCCATCCCATCCCATCCCATCCCATCCCATCCCATCCCATCCCATGGATCCCATCCCATGGATCCCATCCCATCCCATCCCATCCCATCCCATCCCATCCCATCCCATCCCATCCCATCCCATGGATCCCATGGATCCCATGGATCCCATCCCATCCCATCCCATCCCATCCCATCCCATTCCATGGATCCCATCCCATCCCATCCCATCCCATCCCATCCCATCCCATCCCATTTGTACTCATTTCATGGCTTTAGTGGGAATAGCCTGACCAGCAAAAGGTTCCCCTTGCCAAGGACACCGGCATGAGGCTCTGCCCCAGGTGCCCAGGGCAGAGACATCTACACAGAGCCTTGCTGGTCCTGGGATGCTCCAGCCCAAACCAAAGGCAAGGCAGAGCCTTCCACTCCTGAACCCAGCCCTCCCTAGGATGGGTTTGGGATTTGTCTGCTCATGAGGGTGACTGCCCCTTCAGAAGGGGTTTGCATGAGGCATTCCTGGTCCCTGCCCACAGTGTTATTAATATTGGCCCTCTCCCACCATAACCCAAAACTTGGCATCCCTGCAGAGACAAGAGCAGCAGCATCTTCCCTGAAAGAAATCAGGGGGCTACAAATATTTCGAGAACCAACCTTGCCTTGAATGGGGAGAATCTGCCTCATTTCATGCCACAGTGTCAAGGTACAAACCTGATTGCTAAAGAAAGAAATTAGTGACAATTATAATCATCGTGCTGGGCTGCAGCTCTCTAATAGAAAACTGTCACTTTGGAGGATAAATGCAGCTCTGGAGCTCTGTGTGTGTGTGCACAAGCCTGGGAGCACTCCTCAGTCCACTCACAATGGGATTTTCTTTTTCAGGAGAGCTGAGCATGGAACAGCTCCCCACATGTCAGAACTTCATATTTTATACAAGGAAGGAGGTTTTTCCAATGAGGGTGGTAAGGCCCTGGCACAGGTTGCCCAGAAAAGGCTGTCCTGTCCCTGGAAGAATCCAAGGCCAGGCTGGACAGGGCTTGGAGCAACTTGGGATAGTGGAAGAGATGGATTTTAAGGCACCTTCCAACCCACACATCATTCCATGATTCTATGTAGTGAGCCCAGGGATCACTCTTCTCCAGCACCAGATGAGCCAGAGGTCAGAGAAAAACCACATGAAGCACTTTTAGGAGACACAAGGTACAGGTGGAGAAGCACTGAAGAGGGATGCAAAAGCACGTGTGGGGTTCTGGAGCTGGAGATCCCAACAGCAGAGTCTGCAAGCCCTCCCCGTGTCACTGAACTCCTCCTGGAGCAGCATCTCGTCGGGGCAGGTGGAAGCACAGCTCCTGTGGTGGGGCTGGGAGAGACAAGGGAGACAAATCTTTTGCAAAGAGGTGCAGAGGGAGAATTCTTTGCTGCAAGCCTGGAAATCCAAACCCAAATCTGTGTGGCAGTTTTGGGGGCAGTCAGGAAGCTCTCCTACTCAGGCCTACGAGAGCACAGGCCTTTGCAGCAGGTCTGGAAACCCGAGGCACAAAGGGGGTCAGTGCTCGGCCCCTCACCCTGAGGAGCTGGGATCCCTCTGCAGCCAACTGCAGCAGTTCAGAGATGTGTCAGGAAGCCTTTCAGTGCCATGGACTGGACACCACCACGGCCTGGACACCACCATGGCCTGGACACCCACCAAGGCCTGGACACCACCACGGCCAGGACACCACCACGGCCTGGACACCACCACAGCCTGGACACCCACCAAGGCCTGGACACCACCACGGCCTGGACATCACCATGGCCTGGACATCACCACGGCCTGGACACCACCTCAGCCTGGACACCACCATGGCCTGGACACCACCATGGCCTGGACACCCACTGTGGCCTCAACATCCACCTCAGCCTGGACACCCACCATGGCCTGGACACCCACTGTGGCCTGGACACGACCATGGCCTGGACACCCACCACAGCCTGCAGCATGGCCAGAGACTCTCCACAGCTTCCTGGCAATCAGGCTGGCCCCTGATGGTTTGTGGGCTCCAGGTGGCATCTCCTCAGGCCCATGGGTGGGATCACAGCATTTTTCTGCCCCCCAGCTACTGGCACTCTGCTCAGTGATCACCCAGAGGGGTGCAGGAAGGACCTGGAGCAGGTGGACTGGCTGTCACATGCAAGATCCATCATGTGCATGCTCCAACCACCACCTGTGTTCCACCTGTCCCGTGTGTGCTCCAACCCTCACGTGTGTGCTTGGTCACGTCCGTGCCCCATCTCCATCTTCTCCAGTTACCACGAGCCTCCTCCAGTCGTTACACACATGTTCCAATCCTCATGTGTGCTCTCCATCCATCACCTGCCTTCCCCAGCAATTGCAACCGTACTCCAGCCATCACCTGCATCCTCCAACCATCACCTGCATCCTCCAACCATCACCTGCATCCTCCAACTATCACCTGCATCCTCCAGCCATCACCTGCATCCTCCAGCCATCACCTGCATCCTCCAACCATCACCTGCATCCTCCAACTATCACCTGCATCCTCCAGCCATCACCTGCATCCTCCAACCATCACCTGCATCCTCCAGCCATCACCTGCATCCTCCAGCCATCACCTGCATCCTCCATCACCTGCATCCTCCAACCATCACCTGCATCCTCCAGCCATCACCTGCATCCTCCATCACCTGCATCCTCCAACCATCACCTGCATCCTCCAACCATCACCTGCATCCTCCAGCCATCACCTGCATCCTCCAACCATCACCTGCATCCTCTATCATCTGCATCCTCCAGCCATCACCTGCATCCTCCATCACCTGCATCCTCCAGCCATCACCTGCATCCTCCATCACCTGCATCCTCCAGCCATCACCTGCATCCTCCATCACCTGCATCCTCCAGCCATCACCTGCATCCTCCATCACCTGCATCCTCTAGCCATCACCTGCATCCTCCAGCCATCACCTGCATCCTCCAGCCATCACCTGCATCCTCCATCACCTGCATCCTCCAAACATCCAGGCCTGACTTAGGGAGAGCACAGACAAGTCCTGGAAAGGGGCTGGAGGGGCCTAGAGGATGGCAAGACTCTTGTTGGCCCTGCACAGTGCACGAGAAGCTTCATCTTTGTTAAAGCCTCAAGGCGTGCTCTTAATGTTACCCCTCTAATAATAATATTTCATCTGCCTTATCTGATTAGGTTAGGCTCATTTGATTTTTGCAAAACACCTTTAATCACCTTGCAAATTCCCCATCATTACAAACAGAGCCACCACAAACATTATTGGCAATCTGAGTTTTATTTTCAGCAATCTTTTTTTTTTTTTCATACGCAAGAAAGACAGTTGTAAAAAAAATAATTTTAAAAATATGAACAAGACAGAGGCTGAGAAAACATTAACAAGGCCCTATGCTTTCTGCTAAAGTGCCTTCATTTCATTATCATTAAATTTGCCTAGTAATTAGATTTCGGTGCATGAATATTTTAAAAAAATGTAACAGACAGGCTGTCAAAAAAAAGCACGACAACATCAATTCGATAATTTTTTAGACAGAGACGTTCATAAGCAATTAACACAGATTTCCTGGGGTTGGAGACTCTTTTTCTTTCTTTTCTTCTTGTTTTTTTTAATTTTTCCTATTCTTCCAGCCTTACGTTCTTCACCTGAAATTAAAGGAAAAATAAAATCACTGTAAACATCAGCACTTTCTGCCATTTTCCCCTGTTTGCTAACATGATTTCAGTGCCATTTCCCCCTCGCTTAGCATGCTCCAGCACTCCTCCCCCCACCTCCCACCCCAGCCTTGCTAAACACGGGCAGGCACAAGGTTGGGTCATCCATCAGACCTCCCCACTCCTGCAGGACCAGATTAAATTAAGGTTGCATGAAGCTTCTGTCTTGATCTTCAGGCATTTCTGCTGAAAACAGTGATTTTGATCACTATTTGCATAATGTACAGTTACGTATTCACCGGCTCCCTAATTATACGATCTGTGTTCGACACCGCTCCAGACGCGGGGAGGCTTGTGCAGGGCATACCAACCACTGCTCGCAGCATTCCTGCTCCTGCTCTGGCTCCAGGTGAGCCCAGGGTGATCCATCCCCTCCCTGCAGGCTGCAGCCACAGGACAGGGCTGGCCTCAGCCCCCTTTGCCTTTCCCAGCTGGTCTGTGGGTGACACCATGCCAGGCCCTGCCCTACAGCTGCCAAAACAGAGCCATTGTCCTCCCGTTTTCACCCTCTGGGATGCACATGAGGCCCACAAGCCTCTCTCTTCTTCATCCTGCACATTTCCAACAGGATCAAAAACATTTCCAACAGGATCCACTTTTTTCCATCAAAAGGTGGATGGAAAGCAGCACAGTCCCAGTTTCCCCTCTTTTTTATCTCCTCGGTGTCCCAGAAGAACCTCATGTGCCAGAAGGAAATTCATACCTTAAACCACATTTCCCACATGACTGAGGCAGTGCCACTGGCCCTATGGAGATGCCCAGGAAGGAGCTGGTTGCTCACCACCAGCTTCTTGCACCTGCAGGGGGAAAGTTCCCACTCTCTCCTGAACTCTTCATTTGGAAAACAGCAAAAAACCAGTTTGCAGGGATTTTCATAGGAGCATGGGATGGTTTGGATTGGAAGGGACCCTAATGCTCATCTCCTTCTTCCTCTTGCCATGAGCCAGGGTGCTCCAAGCCCTGTCCAACCTGGCCTTGGACACTTTCAGGGGTGGGGCAGCCACAATCTGTTTCATTTCAGACAGAGCTTCCCAAGTTCCTGTGTTTAGTTCTAAATCAGGTCCAACACCTGAAATACTCTAAAGATGCTCTGGACAGATCCTTCATTGGAGCCCTTGGAATGCTGACAGAGCAGCCAGACTGGTGTTAGGTGTGTGCTCTTACAAGAGTGAGCCCCACCTGCCTCACCTGCAGACAGGAAGCCAAAATCACCTTTTCAGGTGTTAAAGAGCATGAGCCAGAGCTAAGAGATGTGCTGAGAAGACAATATACAATATACAAAACCCCAAACCCCAATTATTTGACCTAAACATAGGTGGATATTTAAAACCCATGTCTGTGTTATTTTTTTATTATTGTTATCATCGTGATCATTGTCTCTGGCAAGTTAGGAATACACAAAACAGCCACACAAAAAGAAAATCCTGGACCTCAACTCAGGTCATGCCTTCCTAAAATCTCCTTTGCAAGGTTTTATCGGCAAGAGCAGGGAGTAGAAGCAGTTGGTACAAGCAGCTGAAAGACCAAATCAAAAGCATGTGAGCAGATTAAAGAACCAATCTCTCCGTTTGATGCAGAGGAAATCCCACTAATTATAAAGAAGGGGCTTATTTCCTGGAGTCACTCTGTTTGAAGTCATCAAAACTAGTAATACTTAATTACTCTACTTTATGGAATATATAACATCGAGGCCCTTCACCGCTCGCCGGCCCACTGCTGCCATGGCTGGTGCTGGGTTTCCAGGGGGCTGTGGTGATGTTCCTCCTCTACCTATGCCCTTATTTATTCAAATGAAGCCCTTAACAGCCCTCACATGAGCCTGCAGGGAAGCATTTAAACATACTTTAAAAGGAGGTTATAATGAAAAAAAAACCCAGAGTGATTTAGCCCTGTGAGTTACCTGGCTATTACTGAAATGTGTGTGTGTGCCACGGACTCCTGCAGAACTGGGCACAGAGGATTAAACCAGACTGAAGATATTTGCTTCATCCTAATCCTTGAAAAGGGAAGGGAACTGACAGTAGTGTGACTGAAACACGGCCCTTTGGACATTGCTGAGCCATCTTTGGAGGTCCAAGAGCAAGCTGACAGCTTCTGCTTCATGGACACATCCAGATGACATCCATGGATAGGTGGAAAAGCACAGTCAGGTGTCTTGAGGAAATGAAAGGAGGCACAGGATCTTCTCAGAACTGGTACAAAGATATCTAAAATGGAGGACTCCTTGATTGTCCTCATCTCTCCAGATGGCCTTTGGGCAAATCTGGTCAGGATGTGCTTTGCTAAAGGGCCAGCAACCCCCAGTCTCCTCATACACCATGGCAAAGCTTGAGTTTCTGGCACTGGCTGATTCACATGGAGGGGAATCACAGATTCCATTAAAAAGTAGAAATAATCCTATTTTCACAGGTTGAGAGAAGCCTTGGAAAATGTGACCCAAGAGTTTCGGGCAGGGAAAGGCAAGTAAGTTCCATTTTGCCATTCCTGGAGTGGTCCCAAATGGATCTGAGTATTCCCAACTGCATCCCTAGCCCCGATGCTGCTCCCAGCACCTGAGTCTTCAAGCAAAGACCTTCCTAGTAAGGGAGGAAAACCCATGGGATCAAAGCCCTCTCTCAGGATACAGCGAGGTTCCCTAAGGCCAAAACTCTTCTAGAGGCAAACTGCAGGGAGCAGTTATGGTGAAGAGCTGCCCATTTCCATGGCTTGGAGCACCAGGACAGCCCAGGTGTGGGTTTGACTTGCCCAGGTCTGGCTGGTTATGAGACTTTTTTCAAATTGCTCTTTTTCCTGCTAAGCTGGTAAATGTTGCAGGGAAGGGGCAGGAGCACAGCTCCATCCTTCATCACCACCTGGGTGTGTGGGAGCTGCACAGACACCACCATTACCAATGGCAATAATGAATCTCCTGCTCCATCCCAGAGCTTCTCACAAACATTAGAGTCCAGCTGGGACAGCACATGGAGATGTGGAGCCATGTGCCTGTTTGAAATTCTGCACATACCGTGGCATCAGGAATGTCCCAGGAATGCTGCCTTGGAGTCATGAGGCCTCAAAGCCGGGAATTGTGGGTGAAAAGCGTTTGTTTCCCCTAAAACAGAAGGGAAAGAAATCTGCTAAGCCCAGGTTTGACCTGACTGGGAAATGCAACTGGGTTCCAGACTAGCTCGGCTGGCCTGAAAAATCCCTTTTAAGATGTCTGAGCCTTGTAGAAGCCCCAGGCAGAGCATGTCACTAAAAACCACTCTGCCTCCATGAGGCCCTCTGCAATTCTGTTTTTGGTGGGAGAACCGGTGGGTGCCGTGCTGAACAGCATCCACAGAGCAGAGATCATCAGCGTCTGCTGCTCTCCCTGCTCTTGGCTCTGCCCTTCCTTGGTGGAGATCAGGCTCCAGCAAGGCCCCAGCACTGCTGGGCTCTGTGGGAGGGTGGGAGTGCACTGAGATCCACACAGATCTGGGAGATGAGGGCTCAGTGTCCAGCCTGCTCTGCTCTGGGTCCCAAGGACTACACGGCCCTACCAGGATCTTCCCCACTCGGTGCTCTCCTTTGGAGAGCAAGAAACCACTCAGAGTGGCACAGCTCAGAGATGTCTTTGCTCTGTCTTTTACATGCTTGGGGGCCCTGAATCAAAATATTTCCCTGAGCAACACACAGAATTCCAGCATTTCACCCACTGCGGGTGGTGGGAATAGTTCAAGCAGGACCTGAAATAAAGCTCTCACATTTCAGTCCCTCTGGAACTGAGAAACACCCACGACTAGCCTATAGCTGATTTTTTTTGCCTCATTTCTTCAGCTCTAACATATCAAAGGAGAAAAAGGATCTGCTGCAAGGCAAATGTCCCAATCTTTGCTGGCTGGCAAGAGACCAGCCAGGAAGGAAATGTATATCCAAAGAGGCTTTCTAGGGCTGGACACATCCTCCTGTGTGTTCTGTCATGGCACAGGCAGCAGCAAGGAGCAGACCCAGACTGCTCAGACCTGGGACTCAGCCCTGCATCTCCATCTCAGCCATGGGAGTGATGGCTGCTGCAGGTGGGAAGGAGCCTGCATCCCTCAGGGCTCCGGGCAGAAGGATGGATTTAACCCCCCTGGTCCCAACCTTGTCCTAGGTCAGAGCTCTGAGCTGTTGGAACAGCAGAGCACAAACTAAACTTTGGGGGCTGCTGCTTTGCACGCTGCCCTGAGGCCACAGGCAATGGACCTTTTTTCTCTACAACCTCAAAATGCGGGCTCAGGCAGAGGTGGGTTCTGTGCCTGAAAAATAAACACACCCACAAGACCTAAACCTTCCCCGTAAGAGAAGGACAAGGGCTTAAAAGCTCTGCCCAGAGGGGTGTGGAAGGGGGTCCCGCTCTCCTGCTGCCTCTCCCTGGAGGAAGGGGTGAGTTGGTCCCCACTGCCATCACAGAGAGAAGACCTCGCCGCAGCCTGGCTGAGGTCTGTTTGTCACTTTTCCTTCATTATTTGCAGTTTGTACACAGGCGTCATTAGGGATTCATTCGGTTTCCCTAGCAGCAGGCATTAGTCTGGCTTCCCTTTCCCCCTTCTCTCGCCAGCGCCCTTTATTTTTAGTGTCTTATTTACAGTTTGACAGAGTAACTGTAACCCTTGCAAGCTACTCCAGCGGCTTTAATCGGAGGAATAATGAGTCCTGTCTGGCGATGAATAGAATTTAGGGGACAGATTGTTCCACACTCGCCCGGTGGGGTAATTTATTTATGTGCGCACTTGTCAGGAGGAGAAAGGGACGGGGGATCTGTATGCACCGAAGACATTGCCGGCGCTGAAAGGGAAGGGAGAATGGAGCCAAACGCCCCAGATCCCGCTGCCCCCCGCCCCTCCGGCAGCTGAATGCCTCCGGTGGCCGTGAACTTGGATGGGCCGAAAGCCCCATTCCCAGGCCCTCGGCACGTCAGCGGGGCCGCCGGGCGGCTGGGCTGCGGCAGCGGGCCCGGGGCTCCAGATGGGTCCGGCCGAGGCGGGCAGCCCTCCCCGGCACTGGCCCGCATAGCCGCGGCTCGGGGAGCAGCCCCATAGCAACCGTACAGTAGCGGCAGCACAGCGGGGGGCTGGGAAGAGAGGCAAAGCCCTCGGAAAAATACAGGATGGGTCCAGACAATGGCTCTCTCTCATATCATAAATTACACGGCAGCGACAAAAAGCAACGGATCCTGCCCTTCTCCCTCGCTCCCACAGCCCGGGCGCTCGCTGGGCATCCCCGGGCATGGGGACGGCGGCAGCACGAAGGAGGGAGGTGGAGGCATAGCAGCTTCCAGCCCACACGGTCTCCTTCACCCTTTCTCTGTCCCCTCAAAGCGCATTTCCTTTTCTCCTCAGCTTTTCTGCTTTCTGCCTCCCCTGAGCACCAGCACCTCAGCGCCTGTTGCATCACGACTGTGCTCCTTCCTTCGGCCAGCACTGACCGTGCCCAGAATCAGAGAGAAGCAGCTCCTGGTCCAGAAGCAGGACGGTTTCTCCTTCTTCTACTCTTCAGGGGAAAGGCCCTTTCACTCTCTTTTTCTCCTCCCTGGCTCAAGGCTGGGAGCATTTTCCATCTAGAGCCACCAGCAGCAAGGTCTCAGCTCAGTGTCTTCCAGGAGATGGTTGGACTACAGCCACCCCCAAACTCCTGTGCAAAGCAGGACAGCGGGAGCCACCAGGCTCCAAGGTGACCTCAGGCAGGAGATGGTCCCCATTAGTAGAAAGGATCCACCTTGCAGAGACACTGAGAAGAGGTAGGACAGGTGTGCAGGGGGTCTTTTTGCACCCTCAACCCATCAGAAAGGGTGGGGGGAGCCTCAGGCTGCTCACCCCCGCTCAGACACAGAGGTGCGGAGTTTGTCGCTGATTTCACTTAAATCTCTCCCTGCTTGGCCCAGCTCCCACCTACACTTGGAAACTTTCTTTTACAAAATAGCCTCAAAATTAGTCTAGAATTACATATTCTACCGGAGTGAGGACACACTTTAAGTAGCCAGTGTGGCATCACGTTGCTCTGGCAACACCCTTTTCCCACCAGTGTAGCCATCCTGGCTGCAGGGATTTGCCTTCACTGCTCCGTCAGCAGAGCCAGGAATGAAATGCAGCCACTGACTGATTCCTGTTGCCATGACGGTGCAGGGCATCTTCCTGTTCCTGGAGTTTTACCAGTTTACCAGCATACTGGGAGAGAACTGGGTGAGCCCCATGACTTTGACACCTCACCCAGTCTGGGTTCCTCTCATAGGTGAGGGGAGGAGGACCACAGGTTCTGGCTACCTTAGACTTCAAACCATGGAAGCAGAGTTAGTGGGCATTGTAGGGGACTAAACCTGGCAGAGAGCACCGACATCACATCTCCAGGCCATGGAGCAGAGAAGAACTAAGCTTCTCTGGATGTCCAGTGGCTGGAGTAGAACTCGTGCGATGGTCCTGGCACTTTGTCACCGTGGCCAGGGGCCAAAGGTGGTGCACCGGCTATTTTGGAGCAAAGGTCTGACCAAGGGTCCTAGAGTTGGAGAGAGCCTTCAGCCAGCACAAGCTCCTGAGATGCACGTGGGGGTCTGGCAAGGTGGGGACAGTGTCTGCTCAGATCCCCACACAGGACCTCATCCCAGGGACCCTGCACCAGCTCCCAGCCAAGGGGTGCTCCAGCCCAAGAGCCAATTTCAGGGCAGACCTTCCCCTTGGCAGAGAGGTTGAAATCTCTCCTTGCTCAGCTGAGCTCAAGGAGAGACAAGAGTCCTTGCACACACTTAAAAAAGGAGAGGAAAGCTCTTTGCCCCAGAAGCCTGTGTCCTGCAGGGTGTTTTGGTGGGTGCACAGCCCAGCCTGGGGTCGGGGGCAGCCCCTGCCCTCTGCTGAGGGAGCAGAGCGGTGCCAATCCCAGCCAAACCTGCGGCACCACTTGGTCGGGCCTGGAGAGGGGGAACCTCCTCCCGGGTACAATGACTGTCTATTCTGCTGATCACAAGCCTAATCCTCTTTGGTTTTTAATTGGCATTTGGGCTAAGCTGATTTAAACCTCTTCACCTTGTTGGGTCCCCCCTCCCCACTTCTTTCTTTTCTTTTTTTTTTCTTTTTTTTTTTTTTTTTTACCAAATAACAACGCTGCCATCACCAAGTCCCCAGCACAATGACAGCTTTGTGCAAGGGCGAGAGGAGAGGAAAGGGAAAGGGAGGGGGAGAAGGGAAATGTGCTGAACACACTCGGAAACAATGCGGAGTTTGTGATTCAGACTTGACCACTGGCAAAGGACCCGCTTCAGCTGCGCCTCGATAATAAACACACTGTCCCATCACAGCACCTCTCCCCCTGCCCATCACCTCCACCTCAGGCCAGCTGCCCATCGGGGTGGGCTCTACCTGCCATCCCCACAGCCCAGTGGGACCCAGCACAGCGGTACCACATCCCCAGGCTCACCAGAGAGTGGCCCACAGAGCCACGTGCAGGGCAGGATGGGGCTGTCCCGGTGTCCTCTGCACCCCGGCCATGCCTGAACCGGTGCTGTGTCCCCATGCCGAGGTCTGGTGCTGGTCAGCAGCTCTGCTCAGCCTGGACAGACGCTGCTGGAAATCAGGGTCCACATCATGCTCCAGCCCAGGGTCAGCCAGCAGGAGCAGGGAGAGGAGGAGCGAAGTGGGATCAGCCGTGGTGAGGGGCTTCTGCTGAGGGGGCCTCAAGACAAGGTCCTGCTGGCAGCTCCTCACAGCTCATGGCTTTTGGGGGCTGGAGTTTTCCATATAACCCCCACTCCTGATTCATGTAATAATGAGCCAATCTGAACTAAAACCAAACACAACAGAAACACCTTTATTATCCCCTTTCCATTTAACAGGGAACCCTCCTCCCCGAAGAACCCCAAAGGAGCCCTTTGTTCCTGTGGATGAGACACATCTCTCCCAGGGTTTGGGCATTATGAGTTAACAAAACCACAAAAAAAGACAGAAAAACAGTTAAACACAGAAAAAAATCCAGATGTTTGAGACTTTGGCCCAAGTGGTCAGCAAGGAAGGTGCTGGTGACCATGGAGATTTTGGCTCCTCTTTTTCCCCACTACCTGGTCACCATGAGCTCTCAGCAGCCCCCAAGCACTTGCCGTGGAGACACTCAGTTCATCCTGGCAGCCTGATGGTGCCAGACCCAGAGTAAGAGCTTAGGAAAAGTCTTTTTAAAAAAATTCAAAATTTTTAAAAATCCACTTACCATGATATTCCCAGTGAACTCTCCCCGGGGCCAGAGACCTACACCTTGTCAGCCAGAAAATGAGCATCACGTAGGGTGAACCCATGTCCAGCCTGGCAAGAGAGAGAAAAGAGGATCGGAACTCGTTAAATGTCAGCCCCATGTTCCCTGGCCGGATTACACCAGGAAAGGGAGATTACAGCCACGCTTCTGACACGAAAACGGAATGAGGGAGAGAGAATTCATCTCGAAAACTCTCAGCATCATTGAAACTGGACTGTTTTCCTAACTTGAGATGCCTCTGTGGGGTCTCAGCCTTGCAGGGAGCAAGCAGAGCCAGGTTCTGGGGCAATTTGAAATGGGGGAAAAGCTCTCATTGCACCATTCCCTGTCCCTGCCACGTGTGGTGCCCACCAGCATCTCACTGCAGACATGTAGCAAAACCAACTTCAGGTACTCAAAAGCTACAAGCAGGACCAAAAGCTCTAAATCTAAGTGAAAAAATACCTTTGTTATTCTTTCTTTGTCTTCTGGGGAGCTGTGTTCTCCATGTCTCTCTCCCTGCCAGGGGCAGTGATTGCTCCAGCAAGGCCCAAAGCCAAGCCCAGAGCACGCTGAGGCCGGAGGGATTTATCCTGAACACTTTGCTGTGGCCAAGCACAGGGACACATTGAGCAAGAACCTCATTGAGGGAAGAGTCTCTGGTCAAAGGAGGAGCCTGACAGGATGCACCCTGTGACTGCCACCCTCAGTGCAGCTGGAACCAAGTGACAAAGCTCCAGGGCTGTTCATCTCTGCTTGAAAATACCAAAATTGAGCAGCCCTGACCCTTTGGATGCTTTGGAATATCTCTACAGAATTGTTTTATGTTTTAATAATATATTAATGTTCACTTTATATACTTTCCATCACTACAAACTCTGCCTCCAGCTGTGGCTACTCACAGGCTACACATGGATTTAGATACCCAGTACAGAACTGTCGTGTCTTAACCGAGGAGGGGCCAGAGAAAGAGCTCGTTCTCCTGTCCATTATTCCTGTAAATCATCTCTAACACTACAGAAATCAGACACAATCTGATCCTGTGAAAATTCAGTGGTGCAAAGCCAGTGAGTGGCACTGGTGGGAGCAGAGCAGCAATGCCCAGACCCATCCTCTCCTTCCAGCTCCGCTTCCAACACACTCCTGTGCCCCATCCTAGGGAAGGAATCAGTAAAAAGGAAGGGAAAAAAAAAATCCCCCAGCACAGACTGAAGTTTATAAATAAAAGCAGTGAGAAGTGGACTAAGTAGCTGCAGCTTAGCCCAAGAGTTAAGAGCCTTAGCACATTTTTGCAAGTTTTAGGGAAGTATTTCCCATTCCTGACTAAGCACGTTTGGCAGGCAGAGTGGAGCGCGTGGCCACACACCCTTCCCAGCTCCAGCTAAAGGGCTCCAGCGGTGACAGTCACCCCTTCCCCAGTCCCTTCCCACCTCACAGACCCCACCAGAGACCGGGCTAGAGCCAAGCCCAGCCACATTCCCCACGGGGCTGCCCCCAGACAGGAGTGCCTGGGGCTCCGGCATCAGCCCCCAAGCAAAAAATGTGATTTTTCTTCTAGGGATAAATTTTGAGTTGGTTTTAATCTGCTTTCAAAATTCCCGTCACATCAGGGTTAAACTCACTTAGCATATTTAGGCTTTTAAGTTTCCAGGTCTCATGGCAACAGAGGGATGGGGAAAAATTAAAAAGAACAACAAATGCAGCCTCATGGAGCACCAAGATTTTCACCTAAACCACAAACCTCTTGCAATGGGTCTTCAGATAAAACACCCCAATACATTTCCAGTGCTGTAGTAAAATTAATCGCTTCCCACCCCACCAGCTGTGTGAAGAGATTTTTTCCTCTAACATTATTCTGAGCACAATAACTTTGTGCCCACAGATCACCTGGACCAGGCAAAGCCTCTCATGCCTCAGCCCATCACACACAGGAGGGGATGAAGTCACTCTTGTTTCACATTGATCCTTTTCCCCTTTCTTAAACTGCCACGAAATGGTTTCAGCAACAGAAAAAAATGAGGCTATTGAATTTTTCTAGTCCAAAAGAGGGAGGAGGGGTAAAAAAAAATAATTAAACAGCTGTTTTGCTAATGTTATCACAGTACACAAAGAATGAAACGTCATCTAGTGCATCTAGGAAAAAATCCTGCAGCCAAGCCTCAAGCCCCACAACGTCCCCAGGAGCACGGAGGGTATTTTGAACAATAACTTTTTTTAAAATACGGTAGAAAAAGACGATAGGATTGCCTTTGGTGCCATTCTCACGTGCAGAACCTGGCGGTGAGATGAAAAGAGGCTGGTTTTGGGGCGCGGGTCGGCTGAGGGGCTCCGCGGCGGGTCAAGGGAAATCCCCAATTCCCGTGGCGAGGCCCAGGATGAGCCCTCGAGCCGAGGCCCCGTGGCGAGGCCCGGGATGAGCCCTCGGGCAGAGGCCCCGTGGCGAGGCCCGGGATGAGCCCTCGGGCCGAGGCCCCGTGGCGAGGCCCGGGATGAGCCCTCGGGATGAGCCCTCGGGCCGAGGCCCCGTGGCGAGGCCCGGGATGAGCCCTCAGGCCGAGGCCCCGTGGTGAGGCCGCGGCACGCGGAGCGCAGCGAGCGGGGCCCGGCCCGGCCCATGGAAGGTGCCAGAACGCTCCCACCCGCCTGGCTGGGCCCGAGGAAGGGGAATCGGCCATTTTACACAGCAGCTGCCTAAAATGGTGGCTCCCACCTTGCCTTCCCCCTCAGCACGCATGCACCCACGGGGAGGGGAGGGACAGGGCCGCAGCCCCCGGCGCGTGAGGGCGCAGGGAATGGGAGCCAAGACGGAATTAGAGGCAGAAATTAAAGGAGGGGAAGGGGGGGAAGAGGGAGAGGATGCGCCTCGCCTCGGCCTAGCGATGGTTGGCTTTGTGCGTCCTGAGGATGGGAGAGGCAGGAAGGCCTCGAGGGGGGAAAAATGGGGGGAAAGAAGGGGATGAAAAAGAGCGTTTGGGTGAGGATGGCGAGGGGCAGGGATTCGTGGGGGTGCGGGGAAAAAAAAATCTTCCCTTCTTTCTTCACCGACCCCCCTTCACCCTCCCCGCAATCCCGCTTTGACTTTTCCCACAGAAGTAGCCAACCTCCAAGAATGCAAATGACATTCATTATGCAAATGCATGCAAATCAGGTTTAACTATCGGAAGAAGGGCTCGGAATTTCTAATGGGTTAACTCTTTCCTGCACGGCCCGGATAACAAGAGCCCTCGTGTCTTCCTTGGGGCTTTGTGCTTCCCCATCCATCGTGGGCACCCCGACCCGCACCCCTCCATGGGCACCGGGGTGGGGAAGGTGGAACAAAGCATCGGGAAAATACCAACAACAACAAGAAAAATCCTACTGGGGTGGGAGCGGCTGCCCCTTCGTTAAACGTTCCGGCAGGAGACAAGACAAAGCAGGCTTAAGCACGGAATTGGGGGGGAAAAAATGGGAAAAGAAAACAAAGGGGAAAAAAATAGAAAAACAACAACAACAACGAAAGGAAAAATGAAATGAAAGGAAAACGAAATATTAAAAAGGAAAGTTATACAAAGAAAAGGGAAAATTAAAAAATAAATCAGAAAATAAAATTCAATAACTATTAGGTAAGAAAATAAAGGAAAAGATAGAAAAGAAAAGCAAGGGAAGGGAAAGAAGAGGAGCAGGCCGCTGTTGGCAGAAGGTGAAACCCTCGGGTGGTGCAGCAGCGAAGGGTCCTGGCAGCCACAAGGCTTTGGCTGCTCACATCGAACCCGCTCACTGGGCTGGCCTTGGAGCCCCTGGCTCTTCATCTGCTGAGCAAAGTCACAAAACGCACCAAGATTTCATTCTCCTTCTCCCCCTCCCCGCTCCCCACCAGTGTTTTCATTGAGGAAAAAATCAAATTACAATTTCCCCCCGAGCTGGGTGAGCCCGTGGTCCTCCGAAGGGAGGAGCAGAGGGTGGAGGTGGCGGCACTGGGGCCACAATGCACATCCCTGTGACCTGTCCAGCATCCTGGAATGCTCAGAGCGCATTGGAAGCGTGCGTGGCATCAGTGTGGGATCACTGCCCTGCTCCTCCAAACCTTTGTAAAAATCCCAATTCCCAATCCCAGCCCCAAAGATGGGAAGGTCCCAGTGCTAGGAACTGAAACAAGGAAATTCCAGGTAGTGACCTCGTGCTCACTGAATGTTGGGATTGCAGGAAGTATGAATATTACAGTGGGCCGTAGAGAAATAGATGGGTGGCAGAATTTTAAATATTTTATAGCAAGATTGTATTGATTCACAATAATAAAGCACTTTAGGATTATTGCTGTGTTTTGCCCAAGAATTATTCCTTATTTGTTCCAAAACCTCCTGAATTTTCTGTTACTTCCTATACCTCCTTTTACATTTGATCTTTCTCCCAATTTTCTCAAAATCTCATGTTATTCGAGCTGTAAGGTGTTAAGTGCAGCAGCAACAATCTGTGCAAGGACAAGAATTTCCCAAATTTTAGGGGTTTGGTTTGGGATGCCATAAAAATTATTGGTTTAGAGTCAGTTTGCTGTGCTCTGAAATGCATGAGTCCAGAACTACTGGTCAGTTATATATATATAAAAAAAAGCCCTTTTATTTCATTAAGCTGGTTCCAGCATAATAAGACCCCTGCAGAAGGTAAAATGTACCTGAGAGGTGCACTTTGGCAATCCCCTTTCCCTACTGAAAAATAAAAAAAGAAGAAAAATAAATAAATAATGAATAATATTAAGGGGGAAAAAAAAAAGAAAAGGCACCAGAAATTTAGGTCTCTTTATGTCTTCTGGGCTCTAGCCCATAGAGGCAGGAGCCTTGCTATGCTCCCCTCATCTTGTTTTGACTCCAAGCCCCTATTTCCAAGTTCACACATCATTCCAAAACTGGAATTGTGTGATTTTTATGTTTATTTAATTAGTTATTGGAAAGTATATATTAAAAAAACAAAGAAAAACAAACACACACATTTAAAAAAAAATAAAAATAATAAGAAAAAAGCCAAGTCCTGTGCAGGAGAAGGGCTGGAGGATGCAGGTGGGTACAGCCATGCCCAGGCATGGTCACTCATCACTAATGACCAACACACAACTGCATTATCCTGGCACAGGGCTGACAGTACAAACCCCTCAGGTGCTGCCTCACGAGCACCCAAACACCCAGGAATTGTCATTTCAGTAACACAGTAACGAGTCAGGCTGCATTAACAAATACCTGGTGTCGAGGGCATCCCCAGAGCTGCGGCAGCACGGGCCTCGGGCTGCAGGACACAAAAGCAAGGCTGGCTTTAGCACAACATTGACAAAGAGCAGTGCAGAAATTGCTGGATTTAAAAACTCCAAGGGGAGTCACGTGAAAAAGGGGTTTGGCTCCAGCTCCAAAAGTGATTTTCAAATTGTTGATAGTTATTTTTTTTTATTTAGCAGGCCTCATGTTCAATCACCTCTCTTTGCTATCACCTCACCTCTCTACCAAGTCTCACCGCTCACATCTACATCTGTTCCAAATCCATTTGTTCTGGTTTTCCCCCATCCTTGATGCACCTCTTTGGCCCTGGAAAACTCCTGAAGACACCCAACTGCAATCTGTGGGCACAGGGTGGGGAAAGAGGAGCTGTGGGCATTTGCAGCCTCTACATCACCCCATTAAAAATGTAACTTACAGCATTTTACTGATTAAAACTTCCAGTTTTAATCCCTTGTCGTTAGAAACCAATAACACACCCTGTGAGGGTTTATCCACACAGGGGAGGGAATGGACCCTGGCAGCTTCCACAGGAATTTCTTGTGTGGAGGGACCTGCAAGATCTCTGGAATGAAGGAAAAAGGGGGGAGAGGGGGTAGAAGGGGAGAAGGTTTGAGAAATTGTCATGGAAATACATTTATTGGAAATATATTATGGGCAATAATTTTAGCTTCTCAACAAGGTGCTGTGGCTGCACATCCCATGGGAAATAAGCAACAGGAACAAAGTGACCCCACACAACCACTTTCTTTCCCATTTCTCCCACCAGCCACTTAAAAAGCCTCTGCCCAGTCTTTGCCAGATGCCAAGAAGCTTTCTGCATCAAAAACCCTGTTTTCATCCCAAAGCCCACGTTCCTTCCTTGCCAGAGGGTGTTTTCCAGGAGAGACACTCAGCAGTAGGCTTTGCATGGCCATGTCATGGGAAAAAGATGGGCTGGAGGAGGTCTTTGAATGAATACAGTGTCAGATAATGAAAAATCAGCAAAGGCAGCAAGAAATTATCCTGGACACATGGAAACACCAGGTTCTTGTAATGGGAACAAAAATGCAGCAGAAGGTACCAACAGGGATGACAGCCCAAACCTAACTTTCCAATGGAAAAGAGCCTTTCAAAGTCCCAAACTGCTATGGCAAAATATCTTGTTTTTTCCTGCCAAGCAGGATGTCAGGTGTTTGAAGGAAGATGTGGGGTTGGGGCTGTTACAGGTACAAGAAGGATTCCTTCCTGCTGCCAGGAGTCACCTGGCCATCACCTGACTCCAAGCAACTACTAAATCACTTTTAGGGAGAATCCCAACTTTTCATGACTCTGGTTAAGGCCAAGAGGAAAAGAGGAATTTTGCAGCAGCCACTTAAACTGTCTTGTGATAACTGGTGCTCATCACCTCTCAGGATGCAATGGGATGTGAAAGCATCCTTCGACCACAAAACAATTTCCCATGGAATGATAGAGAAGATTTGGGCTTTGATTATCAGGCCTTAAAAAATGCAGGAGGCACAGGCTCTCGATACTGTTATTTTTGGAGGCAAGGGCTCTTGATACTGTTATTTTTGGAGGGCTTCTGATACTGTTATTTTTAGCCAGTTTTAGCTCATCTCACCAAGTCCTTTTTTTACAGCCAGCTCACCAACCTTCCAGGGCCAGAATTATTTTTTTTTTGCCAGACTCAATTCTCCAGCGCCTGGAGCTGCCAATAGTGCTCAAAAAAAAAACCCAACAAAAATCCCCCCCAAAAAACTCCACACACAACACAAAAAATTCAATCCCACCACCCTTTTTTTTTTTCTAATTTTCCCAAAGAACTGGGAGGCGTGAGCACTCGAGAGTCAAATTTGCCCAGGACCCGCGTTCCCTAAGAAAGCAGGGCTCATTCGCCTTCCACAAACTCCGCAGTGGCAACAAAAGTCCCTTTCAAGCCCTTCCAGACGCAAGTCCTTCAGCTCAATTAGTCAGGCACACAGAGACACAAAAAAGCCTCCCATTCAGGCTAGTGGCTGGCTGTGGAGGACAAGGGCGAAGAAAGGATCTTTCTCCCACGCTTTCACTGGGTGTCATAACAAGCAGAAAGCCCTCTTACGGGGGGATTATTGGAGATAAGAGTCCGATGGAGGGGCTGGGGCAGGAGCTGTGGCTGCAGGAGGAGGGGAGGAGGGGATGGGGCTGGGGTTGGAGGTTGCAGCTCCCAAGGTCGGGCGAGCGCGGCCGCTGACGGCATCACACTCCATCAAAAATGGTTTTTAAAAAAATGACGAGATTCCCCCCAGCCTGTACACACACACGCGCAGAATAATCCCGGTTCTCCATGGCAACCTGCTCCGTGGCCATCCCTCGCACCAGAGGAGGGAGGCAGCTTGCTTTCACTCCGGCATTTCTGCCAGCTTGTCCCGATGCTGTCAGAGCCTCAGCCGAGCTGGGCACAGGGGCTGGGCTTCCTCCCGCTCCCTCATCTCCAAAAATCACTGATTTTCTAGAGCAAAGAGCACGCACAGCTCCGTGGGAAAACTCAGCCTCCAGAAACCCAGCCAGCCCTGCTGATGCTCCTGCACATGGGTGGGTTTAATGTTGAAAAGACCTTTTCTCACGAAAAAGAAGAAGAAAAATACTCATGTGTGTTTGTTACTGGGGCTTGTTTTCTGAAGGCAAAACAAAGGGGAAGAAGAGAGAAAAACCTTCAGAGAGTGGAGTTTGTCTACAGAACCGTGGGATGGGGCGGTGGCCCAAGGCCACCCGTCCTCCGTGGTCCCTTTCCAGTCCAGCTTAACATCCCGAGCCCTCAAACCTCCCCCCAGCCAAAGGGGTCAATTGATGCCCCTTCTGGGCAGGCCCCAGCAGGAACACTGGCTACTGACAGTGCCCTGCAGGATTAATCAAAGTTCCTGAGTGAATTACGTGCCTAATTCCCTTGAACAATCCAAGTTATATTGTTAATTCCCCGTTCCTTTCCATTGACTCTACATGTGGCTGTGGAAGCCGGTGGCCCTCCAGATCTTTTCAAAGATACGATTCCTCTGCCACAAGCAGGGTCACAGAGGCAAACTCAAAGCAAATGCCAGAAAATTTGGGTTTTTTCCCTTCTGCCCAGACCCAAGCCCCTGCCGATTGCTGCTGCGGGATCATCCGCACCGTCGAGGTGACAAGAACATCCAAGTTCAGCAACATTTTACAAGGATCAGGGAGGGAATATAAACTCTCCAGCTCAGGAATGGAAAGCCAAGAAACTCTCTTGGAATACATTATCCCATAATTGTAGGGTTTCAAGCACTTTCCTCCCAAGCAGCTGGTGCCTGCTGATGCCAGAGAAAGGTTATTTGGCTCAGACGCATTCCTGCCCGCTCCTGCCTGGGAATCCCTAAAACAATCCACTCCTATGAAATCCTGTAAAAACTGAATATTTCACTCAACCAAAATAGCAGAAATTTACTAAAAGATGGAGAGGGAGAGATAGATAAAACAAAGCAGATTTCTTATGAACAGCCCTTTCTCTTTTCCAAAGAGCATTCTGTGCCTTGAAAAGGTTGAAGAGGATCTGAGGGACCCCCTTTCCCTTCCCAGAGCTCTGATCCAGAAATGCTTTTGGAGTTTGGGTTTTGGTTTTTCTGTTTGTTTGGTTTGGTTTTGGGTTTTTTGTTTCAGTTTGGGGTTGTTTGTTTGTTTGTGGGGTTATTTGTTTATTTGCTTGTTTGTTTCTTGGGGTTTTTTTGGTTTTTTTTTCAATAGAGGATGAAATTCCAGCAGGAAGGAACTTGCTGAAGGTCAAACTAAACTTGATTTACCTGCCTTGACCTAAACAATGCAAGGCCATGAGATGAGCCAACAGCCCCCTGGAGCCACACAGGGCTCGAAACCAGGCCAGTCCACCACCAATGAGTATCCAGTCTTTTTCATTCCCAACACTTATTAATCAGCACTTTTTTCCTCCTTCCTGAGAACCTGCATTTTCTCCCTATCCCAGAGCAAGCTCCACCTCATGTCCTCCACTTGCCTGTGAAAATGCATCACACGAGACCGAGCAGCTAAAGGCAGCAGATGCACCCAACATGGATGCTCCCTCCTCCTGCACCAGCACCCTGGGCACTACTCCTTTTGTCCCTGCTCCAGCAATATTAAACCCGCCGAAAGTGGAATTACAATTATTTTTACACCTAGTCCAGGCTGTCAAAGTCGAAGCTCAAGCCACGGCTGTCGATGCCGGGTGAGGATTACGCAGCTTTAGCTGTACATTTACAGATGCCAGGTCCGAGTCTGCTCTCAGCTGTAGCAGGATAAATCCTGGAGTTCTACAGTGAGCAAGAGCCTGTGATCCACTGATAATCAGAGATAGATTCAGGCAGAAGTGTCGGTCCAGGAGCTCCCCGTCAGCCTTGCAGGCTTCTGGACATACAGACATCCCCCAGCCATAATCCCGGGATTCGGGGCATCCCTCTCAGCCGCCACGGGACCCCGAAAACAAAATTCCGCATTTCTTTTCCTGCAGAAGTCCCCGGGGCCATGAGAGCTTTGCCGGCAGCAGCTCCTGCCCGTGCCCTTCCCCGGCTCGTCCAGCGACAGGAGCCGGCGGGACCCTTTCCGTGTCTGTCCCTGAAAATCCCTCCGGACAAGCCGGAATGCGGCCCCAGGACTGGATTTAGCCCCTTGCCGTGATGCCGGCAGCGCTGTGACACAAGGCTGGGCCAGCAAAGCCTCCCGGGCGGGCTTGGGGAGAGCGAAGCTGCCAGCGGCGAGAGCCGCGGCTCCGCTTTCACATCGCATCAGCCCGGCTGCAGCTGAGGCACCTGCCCGCCTCCTCCCAGCAGAACACAGAGCTCATCGTTTTCCTTCCAGCTCTGTCCCCCTCGGGGCACTGTCACCTCTGTCACCGTTTGCCGGGCGCCCAGCACCGCCTTCGCACGCCGGGATGGGCGATTGAAGAAATCCCCTCTCCTGTCATACCGAGATCAGCAGCGGCCACCCCAAAATCACCCCGGGCTGCTGCGGAGCACCCTGCAAAGTGCCGCGGTTCGGAGGCCGGAGCCCCTCGGCACAGGGACAAGGACAAGGACAGCAGGACGCTGGCGGTGCCCCTCGTGCAGCCCCTGGGTCACCGGGGCCCACACGGTTAATTCCGAGCATCACCGCAGCCTCCGTTCCCACACAGCCGCCACTTGCTGAAATTAAAGCAGGGCCTGATCTGATTCCTATGGCGGCTTAGCGCGCCCACTCAGCCGGTTTATCATAATCCCGACATAAAAATCGCTCCCTTGAAAACGCTCAGGGGTTTGAAGCCCTGATTGTTTGAAGAGGGAAAGACTCTGTTCTCAGCACAAAGATGTGCTCCCCTCTCAGCCCCGCTCCGGCAGCTGGAGGCTTCAATCAGCGATTCTGACCCCGTAGGTGCCCGTGGCAGAACCCTCACGCTGTCCTTGGCACCGAGATCCTCCCAAGCCCAGCTTGAGCAGCTGCCTCAGGCAGCACCCCAAAACCAGCCTGGAGAACTGCTGCTGGGAACGAGTCACTGCTGCCAGAGCATCTCCAAAAACCAGCCCCTCTCCCTCCAAATCCAGCTGCCATTGCTTGTGGGAAGGAATTCTATTCTATGTATTTCAAAACTAAACAGATGCATGGAAATTTGGATTATATTGGTGCGATTTCTTTGTGGTGGCACTGCAGTGCTGTTCCACACCTGCCCACCCCGGGGTGCATGGGACTGTGCCGGGAGGACAAGGGACACTTCATGTACTAGGGAAACCTCAAAGGGCTTAAGCCATCAAGGCCTCCTTTTGTTTTCAATTTTAAATTGTAGAAGGCTAGAAAAAAAATTCCTTAAATGGGGAAATGTCTGTTTTCCTCAAACACCACAAAATCATGATTATTTTTTTTAAAGAAAAAAACATTTCTTAGATACTTTTCATCATTCAGGGCTGACAATTTTCAAATGTGAAATGTAAAAAATACACATACTTTATCCATCACAAAGTAAAATTTCATATCCACTGGAAGCACCAAGCAGCACAAGTATTTCTGTCCTTTTGCCAGTCCCCCGACCTGTGCAGAGCATCACTTGTACAACGAGAGTGGTGCAAAACGGCTTTGCCCTCAGCAACAAACTGCTCTGCTGCATTTCTGCACTGCCAACATAAGCATTAAAGACAGAAGCTAAAGGGATCTACTGAGTGAAATTAATAATTTGCAACAATTATAGTTGTATAGCTCGTTCTCCTCAGCAGCTCACTGAATTATGGAAAAAATAGCATTGCATTTGCTCCTTTTTTTTTTTCCCCTGACTCCAAAGTGCTGCTAAGCAAGAGAACGATGTGGAGAGCTGATACCTCGCTCCCAAACATGCGAGTGTGTCTCCTATTAATGTCTTCAGCAGTTATGTGGCCAGAAGGGAGAGCAGAGTAGACAGTGCTGAGTGTTAACCAGTCAAATCATAGTGTCCAAGCAAGCTTAAACGGCCACATGTAAACTGCAATTTGGATCAATGTCATGCAAACACACAGAGCTTACTGCTGCTGCACTCCAGGAGTAAATCAGGGAGAAAAGGAGGAAAAAAAATTAAAAATCAGCTGTTTGCAAGACTATTCCAAAGCCCTTGGAGAGAGCCCAGCTTGCAGTCACACGGACACTCCTGCCACTGGAAATGTTACCCCACACAACAAAAACTCAGGTTAAAAAGAACTTCCACCTGGCTAAGAGTGCCTGACAGTACCCACAGACCCCAGGGACTGCAGCTTGTGGCACCAGGAGGACCCAGGGACCCAACGAGTGGTCTGGAACTGGCTCCCATTTCCCTCCCGTGCTGGGAACACAAAGGGATGGGTGAAGAACACGGAGGTGCTTTAGCCCCACAGTGCCACCATGAATGGCCATGGGGGTCACCAGCATTTTAGAGGGAGCTTTTTGCAGCTGGGAATGAGGTGCAAAAGCTCCAGAGAGCCAGTTTGGGCCCGGTGGGCTTTAAACCCACCTCCTCCATCACCGAGCAACACAGGCACCTCCTGCCCCTGGCTCCGGGCCCTCCACACATGGTTTGCTAAATTCTTGGACGAGTTTCATCCTTGTCCCAGTTTACATCCCCCCACTCCTGCTCATGCCTTTGTTATAGCCAAGAAGTGACACCATCCAAATCAGCCTATGGCAGTGGAGCACAGACCAGGATTGGTCACCCTGGAGCACCAAAAGATGCTCACATAGCTCTGCTCCCAGCCCCTGATTGGAGAAAAGGCACTTTTCTCCCTCCTCGAGGGAAGCCACTGGCCAATGGTGGATGGCACATGGCAGCTCCCCAGCGCTCACCCCGAATAAGAGCCCTTGGTCCCCCTGGGGAGCCACCGCACCCTTCACACCCCGACTTTGGGCCACCCCTCGGTGCTGGCACCTGCCTGCAGGCACAGCCTGCTCCACCAGCCTGGCTGGAATGGCAAACACCCAGCTGGGCCAGCAAGAGTCCTCCTGGCTCGGTCTGCCTGGGAAGGATGAGCAAGGAGAGCTCCATGCAGAGAGCTTTGTCACCGCTTTGTCACCAAAGCCAAGGGTGTCCAACTTCATCCTGCCCGATGCTCAGGGTGTGAGCATCCGTGGAAGATGTCTCCCCTTCCCTGCCCATGGACCAAAGCTCCTGGAGCTGATTCCCTGTTGCCCTGTCCTCTGACTGGGGACAAACCTCCTGGCCAGGAGAGCAGCAGGATGGCAACAGAGAACAGGGAATCAAATAAGAGCTTGTAAAAACTTCCCTACATCCCCGTCACTGTCAGCATGGGCTGCGGGAGCAGCACCAAGAACAATGGCAACACCCAGGTGAACCTCAATGGGGACATGGAAAGAAGATTTCCCCTAAGCTTTCCCCAAGCAGATCATTACAGAGCTCTCAGTTAACACATGTACTAAATTATTCTGAATTACAGGGCCATGGGTGAGGGGAATAATATCTTGTTTATTAATTTCGAGCAATCATATGAGCAGGACAAATCTTTCATGTCATACCCAGCACTACAGCCCTTCCCTGAACAAAGTGCCAGGGACAGTTCCTCTTGGCCTTTTGGTTTTTTTAAAGATCCCATAATCTTTAAAAGAGCACACGAGCAAAACGAGCGGGTCCAGCACAGGTCAAAAGTCAGCTCATTTCTACATCTCTCACAAGAGGGTTTTCATAAAGTCACAAAGCTATAATTGCTCCTTTCCAAAATTAGTTCAGGTGCCATCACCCACATTAGCTCTTTATTATTATAAAGTCTTTTTTGGTTTGGGTTTTTTTTCCCTCCTTGGAATCACCGTTTTGATATTATTTTATCTTAATCCACCATGAGATCTTTGTGCTCTTCTAAGCAAGATCAAGAAACCTTTTCAAATAGGTTCCTGTGTTTTGTAGGTGGCATCTCGGGCACCCAGTCTGATTATTAGAAGCAAGTGGGAAGCACCGAGTTCACCTCTTTGACTCCAAATTCCCTTCTATGGTAGAGCAGATTTAAAAAATCCCAGTTTCCATAAGGTAAAGGTTGATGCATAAACAATTAAAGAGGGATAAGAACCAGCATCAATTTGCAGAGAAGATAAATTAAGCAAAATCAAGTTCCCCAATTAGTCCCATGCGGTTCCACACACAAGTTTTATACATATATATATGTGTATATATATATATATCCTTTTTAAATCCCCAAATAAGAATCTTGAGCCCATTCAAAGAAACGTTCATAAACAAAGGGTTAAAAGAAGAAAGAAAGCATTTGGATAGAGACACAAGGGAAGAAAAACAAAGAAAACTGCAAGAAACCATTTTCCAAATCACCATATCCTTCTTTCTAATACTGATATCAAGTTATAGCTGTCAAGGAGGAAAATATATTTATCTGTATAACAGATAGGGAAGAGGGGGTAGGGAAGGCAGAAAAAAGGAAAAAGAATCCAGCACTCGTATTTGCAAAACAACCATTAATAAACATTGCTCTGTTGCTGCTTTATTAAACAGATAATCCAACACAGTAATCTGTATTGATTTATGGATTCTCTGATGCTCTACGACTGGTTATGCAATGAAAGTTCATCCTTGATCTGTAGTCTGGGTCCTGGACTTAACTAATTCATAATCTGATTGGAAGTTTTACTTTGTTAATTCAATTACAGTTAACGGCTGAGGAGAGAGCGGTAACATCTTTGTCTTTCTCAACACAGTCGGTTTCTTCCCATGCCCAGAATCAGTAAACTCTTAAAATCACAGGAGGAAAATAGGTTCTTTTTTAAAAAAAAAAACAAAAACAAAAGCCAACAAACAACCCCCCTCAAAAGAAAAAAAAAAAAAGAAAAGAAAACAAACAAAAAAAAAATCCTACCTCGGGTTTTAATTCCAGTCTCTGAAAGTTGTCTTTTCCCCCATTTTTTCCGCCACTCATTTCCTTTCTCTTCTCTCTTTTTTTTTTTTTCCTTTTAATTTTTTCTTTTCCTCCTCTTCCTTTTGATGAATTTCCTTTCTTCTCCACATCCTCCTCAGGCGTGTAATGGGGTTATTTTTACTTTCGGTTATCTAGCTTTATGAAGAATCGACACCACTCATACAGCTAGATAACCAAAGATAACAACCAACCCCTGGAGTCTACAGCATCAGCAGGAAAAAGCCAACCTCCTCTTCTCCATGGGCTCGGGGGCACGTGGCTTTTAAGGAAAGAACGAGGGAGGAAAACGAATAAAAAGAGATGCAAATATTAGTAGCCAGATCCATAATATCTTCATCCAGCTACAGCCCCGGCCCTGTTCCTGCAGCCCAGGGCACAGAGTCCTGAGCATCACCGGGACACGCAGGATCAGGCCCCTCGCAAACACAATTTGGAGCAGAATTGCAGGATAACCATGCAAGGGCTGCCTATTTTCTGCCGAGTTTCAATTTGTTTCATTTGCAAACCAAATGATATTCTGCAGGTGCCGAGAATTAAGCCCACATTATTTTTAATAACTATCAAATTAATGCATTCAAACTGGTAATAATCAAAGCAAATATAATTTGCACCCACAACTTAAAATATGCATAAAAGACCAAAAGGACATTTCCCCACCCACAAATGCGTTTAACGCTCTCTAAACAAAATGACTGCGAGAAAAACCTGCCGGTTAATATAAATAGTAACTTGTGATGCTTTGGATTCAGCCGAGATCTGGAGGAATAGCGACGAATAAACACAGAAAACACAGAGGAAATGATGAAAGGGATGGAAGGGAGGAAAGAAGGAAGGGAGCGACTCCCGCTCGCGGCTCAGGACCCCGGCCCTGAGTAAGGACCTCGCATCTCGCGCAGGGAGCGGGACCCGCATCCCTCCGCTCGTTCAGGGGGAAAGGGCAGCTTTCCCCAGTAGGGAACCGCAACCCTCGCTTTCCTCTCCCGCATCCCTCCGTCCTTTCTTCTTTCGCGGGGAACGCGCATCCCTCCGTCCTTGCTTCGGGGGCTCTGCTTCCCTCCATCCTTCCTTTCTCCGGGGGTGGGGGGGAACCCTCATTCTCCTTCTCCAGAGTCCTTCCATCCTTCCTTCCTCTGGGGAGCAACGCGCATCTCCCCCCACCGTTCCTCGGCTCCAGGGCAGCCCGCATCCCTCCATTCCTCCTCCTCGGGGAAGGGACCCGCATCCCTCTCCTTCCCCGTGGCGCCCCGCATCCCTCCCGCCTCCACCCGCATCCCTCCCCTCGCCGAGCGCCCTGCTCCGCTCCATCCCTCTTTCACCTGCATCCCTGTTTCACCGCGCTGCGGGGAGGCGCGGAGCCCTCGCTCCGCCGAGGCACCGGGGCTCGGCCGCCGCCGCCGCCCGCGCCTCTCCCGCGGAGCGGAGCGCCGGGAGCGCGGGGGGCTTGGTTCGGCTGGGCTCGGCTAGGCTCGGCTCTGCTCGGCCCGGTTGGGCTCGGCCCGGTTCGGCTCGGCTGGGCTCGGCTCTGCTCGGGCCGGTTGGGCTCGGCCCGGTTGGGCTCTGCTCTGCTCGGCTCGGCTCTGCTCGGCTGGGCTCGGCCCGGCTCTGCTCGGCTGGGCTCGGCTCTGCTCGGCCCGGCTCGGCCCGGCTCGGCTCTGCTCGGCCCGGCTCGGCCCGGCTCGTACCTGCTGCCCGCAGCCGCTGCCCGCAGCCTCTGCGCCGGGGGGAGCGGCGCGCGGCACTTTTCATTCATGCTTTCACACTCCCGGCCCTCGCCGCCGCCGCCCATTGGCCCGGGCCCGCCTGACGTCACCAGCCCCGGCTCCCGCCCCTCTGCAGCGCTCCCCGCTTCATCAATGGGCCGGGGCGGGGCCGCGCGCACACGCGCGCCGCCGCCACCGGCACCCCCCTCCCGCCACCCCCACCCCCGCCACCCGTCACCCCCACCCCCGTCACCCCCACCCCCGCCATCGCCCCACAGCACCCCCGCCGTCCGTCACCCCCGCCTGCCCCATCGCCGCCGCCGGCTATTCTGGTCTCTCCCGCCCGGTGCCACCGCCATCAGCATGTCCACATCACCCTCAATCACCACCATCACTAGCATCACCCTCATCATCATCATCAGCATCAGCATCATCATCATCATCATCTTCATCGCCACCCTCATCAGCGCGAACCTCAGCACCCTCAGCACAAAGCCCCTCATCGCCATCGCCGCCCCCCTCAGCACCAGCGGCCACCACTCGTCGCCACCACCAAGTGTCTCCTCCACCAGCCGTGACCATCCTCCCTCCACCACGTCTCTCTCCCGCTGTCCACCTCTCTGTCCCCAAGCTCAGTCTCCCTGGCTTCCCTTTCCTGGGAACGCCACCCAATGCCAGTGCCAGGGCCTGGCCGCGGTGTGCAGATCCCAGAAGGAAACAAATGCTGTTTTACTTCTGTAGTTTTAACCCCACCGTTAATCACCCTTTGATTTTCCTTCTATGATACAGATCCCATAAATAAAAAAAAAAAGGCCACCATGGTTTTTCATTGAACGAGAACAGAGGTTGGGCCTGGATTTTTTCGTTTTCTCTTGAAGTTCTCTTTGCCATGGAATTATTTTTTTCCTAGCGGAAAGCCAGCTGGGTTTGGGTCTGTGAGTTTGGGCTGGGAAGTTACTTATGGCTTTTGTCTCTTTCTGGAGCTGGATTCTCCCGCTGCCACCACCAGTGCAGCAAATCCACGCTGTCAGGGCCCTCTCTCCCAGTTGCCCCCAGTGGGAAAATGGGAACCCACTGGTCAGGCCGAGTACTTCCAGCCATAACTGGGAATGGGGAACGGGAGATGTGGAAATAGCCCCAAAATATCCGTGGGGCTGGGGCTCTGCTCCCCAGGACCGCCGCTGTTCCGCCCCTCCCCGTGGGCTCCTGCGAGCCTCCCCTGCACAAAAGGGTTTGGGAGGAGCTGTCTCGCACCTTTCCCCTTTCCCTTCTTCCACTTCCAGACTTAGGTGGGGGTGAAAAACGCAGATTTCGGGCAGACTCTGCGGGCGCTCACGGGGGAAGGGAGGGGCTGCAGCACCCACTGGAGACACCCAGGGGTCCCCCCCACCTGCACCCCGTTCCAAATTTACAGCCTCCAACTTCTTTCAGGAAAAGAGCCCGTCCCGACCCCTCCCGGAGCCGCTCGCACCCCGGGGTGGGCTCTGCCCGCGATTTCTCCCTCCGTGGTTCCCCAGCACCCACCTGGGCCACGCCAGCGGCTCCTCCTGCGCGGGCAGAGCGGGGCCGGGCCCCGAGCGGCCGCCGCAGCCGGAGGATCCTGGAAGAGAAGGCAAAGAGGGCTCGGTTAAAGAGGCAGCAGCGCCCGCCGTGCCCTCGCAGCCCCCACGCCGGGGGTGGCCGTGCAGCAGCTCCGTGGGGTCCCGGCGGGGCCGGCTGCAACCATTCCCACCCTCGCTGAGATGTCATTTTAGGAACACAACCGCACGCCTGCCCCTCTTTTTATTCTCCTCTTTATTAAATTCACGTAAATTTTTTTCCCCCGTAATTTCTATTTCAGTCCCCTCCGGAAATTATAAATTTTTTTTAACCTGCCAAAAGAAGAAACACGACGAAATTTGCGATTTATCCTGAAAAAGGCTGCAAAGACAGGGATTTTGCTTTCAAATTTGGATTCACCCTGGGATTACCCCGATGACAGTGCATTTTTATTTCTAATTTTATTTAACATCGCTTTAGAACCAGCCCGATCTGGGAGGATTTAGGGAAGGGCACAAGCGATTTGCAGAAAATGCTTGGGTGTGTTTTGAGTGTCTTAACAAATAAAAACCTGCTCCGTGCTTTGCTGTCTTTCTGGGGGAAAGAAAAAAATCCAAACAGCAAGGAAGCAGAAGGGCTCGCTGCCGCGATCGCGGGATCTCCCTTATAACGGCAGATTTGAGGATTTCCAGCCTTAAAACTTCCACGCACACCAGTGCATACAGAAAAACTTAATTTCCGGGGGCTAGAAACGGAGCCGAGCTGGGCAGGACCTGACCTGGTGGGTACCATGTGCTTTTTTCACAGAGCTGACAGTCCAAGTACAACCCGAAAAACAGCCCAAAATAAGCCCGGGTTAATTTTTCCTCACGCACTCTTTGAGCGCAGCTTCTTCCCCGCGCTGAGGAAAGAATCAAGAATAAGCTGCACGGATGAGGCTTTTTAAGACCGAAACAACAGGAACAATAAAGGGCAATAAGAACTGAAATATAAGTTAAAATAGAATTAAATATTAAAATAAAAATTAAAGCTTCCTTGGCAAGGAAAAAAAAAACAACAAACAAAAAAAAAAGAGAAAAGCAACAGCAAAACCAACAACCAAAAATCATACGAGATTTTCCATCGGCGGCAGGACCGGAACACCCGGGCCCGCTGCAACCGAGAGGCGAATTTCGGCCGGGGCATCACGTCTGGCTTCAATAACTTCTAAAAAAACCCTAAACCCATTGAATTTGGGTGCCCTGCACGGCCTGATGGGGGAGAGCCTCAATGGGCCGCTCCCCGGCAGGAATTCGTGGGCTTCAGGGGTACTCATGGAGCGGCTCCCACCTTGTTGTGGCGGGGGCAGAAATTTAAGCAATGCCACACGAGGAGAAGTTCTGGAGCTGGGGAGGAACCGCGTCCCCTTCTCTTCGCACCAGCCGCGTTCTGCCGCGGGCTGTGCAGGGGGAAGCGCGGAACCTTTGTGCTGGCTCCGTTTCCACGCGCGTTTCATCCACTGGCGTTCGCTTATTCCATCGTGGGCATCCCGCTCTGCGCATCCCGCCCCTCCCAAAATCCCGTCCGGGGATGGGGATGGGGATGGGGGTACCCGGCCCTTGGCTCCCCGGCTCTCCCGTGTGCGGGTCCCCGGAGCACCCCCGGCCGCCCCCGCGGGGAAGGCGCTCGCAGGAGCGAGGATTTGGGGGTGTCTCTGCCTCCCCCCACGGGAGGCTCCGCGCACCCCGAGCGTCCCCTCGAGCAAAGCACGGAGCCCCGGCAGTGGCTCCGGGGGCAGCAGCGAATCCACGGGCGCGCTTGGAGCAGGGACAAGAGCCTGGAATGGCCGTGTCCTGCCAGGCCGCTGCCATCCCCTGTCCGAGGGACAGTGGGGAACTGCAGGGGGACCCCCGCACCCCAAATCTGGATTCTCGACTCGGGAGAAGGTGAAAGAAGTGAACCCCTCACCCAAAGTGGGTCTGGGTCACCCGCGGATCGAGAGAAAAGCAGGGGGTGGTGGTGTCGGGGACGCGCCCGGCCGTCCCCAAAGTTTCGTAGCTCGGATGCGGCGGGACAGGAGAAGAGGGAAAAGGGGAGGAAGCTGCTCCTGTCCCCGGGCTTTGGGAGAAACTCCGAGCCCGGAGCCGGCCCTGGTTGGACCCGCACGCCCAGCCCCGAGCGGGAGCTGGACCCGCTCCGGGGCATCTCCCACCCGGCCCCCAGCCCGTAATAAAGACGCTTTGAGAATCCTCTCCCTCCTCCGCCCCCCTGTCCTCCCCCCACCCTTTTTTTTTTTATTATGGTTTTCTCACCGAGTCCAATAAATCGCGCTGCTCGTCTGGCCTCAGACGTGTTCAGCAACCCAAGCCCCGCCGCTTTTGTTCCGCCAAGTCTCACATTGTTTGTCCGGCTGTGCGGGGCCGGCCCGGCGCTGCTCGGGAGGCTGCGGGGGGCTCCGGGGGGCTCCGGGGGGCTCCGGGGGGCTCCGCGCCCCGGCCCGGCAGCGAGCACGGGCGGGGCTGGCTGGGCCGGGGGAGCACGGCCCGGCATCCCTTCATTCTCCCGGGTTACCCCGAGTTCTTCACCCAGCCAGGGGCGGCCCGGGATGCGCCCGACGGCCGGCGGCTCCTGCCTGCGCTGCCCTCCGTGCCCTGCTCGCCAGCCTGGGCTGCTGCCCTCCCTGAGCTGCCCCACCTGCCCTCCCTGCACCTGCCAACCTGTGTGCACGGCTCCTTCTGCCTGCCTGCCCTCCCTGGCTGCCTGCCCTGCCCTCACTCACCTGCTCGCTCTGCCCTGCCCTGCCCTCACCCGCCCGCCCCCGGCCCGGCCCGGTTCGCTCCGGCCCCGCCGCCCGCGGGTCCCGGCGGTGGCCCGGAGCCCGGAGCCCGGAGCCCGGAGCCCGGAGCCCGGAGCCCGGAGCCCGGAGGAGCCCGGAGCCGGCGGCGGAGGAGCGGGGGCCGTGCCCGGCGTAAGGATATATAGGAGCGGCCGAGGAGCCTCCACGTAGCCGATACGTAAAGTGTACGTGGGAGAGTTAAAAAAAGTTGGGATGCAAATGCGGGGCCGCTCCTGGCGCGGGGGGGCTGCCGGGGGGGCTTCGGGGGTAGGGGGGAGCTGGGAGCCGCGCTATTTCCAAGCTTCCTTAACCTCTGGATTGCTCGAAATCGATCAGCAAAGCGCAGCCAGCCTGGCAATTAGGAGCTCATTACCATATATGCAAATATGGCAAGCTCTCTCTCCGCAGCCGCGGAGGCGCGGGGAGAGAGAACCGCAGCAGCGTTTAGGGGTGGGAACTGGGGTGAGGCGTGCGGGGGAACGCGGACGAGGGGGGAAAGAAGGTTATTTGAGGGTATTTGGGTGGTTTTAAAGGAAAGCTGCAGAGCCTCGGGGGCACAAAGTGCTCGGGGGATGCGGCTGGGGCCCGTGCGGCTGCTCCGAATTTGCTCCTTAATTCAAATAAATTCTTTTTCTCCCTTTGACATAAACGCCCGGCGAGCAGCACGGCCCGGCCTGAGCGCAGGGGATCCTCCTCCCGCCGAGGACCCTTCCCAAAAACGGCGCCGTGCCCCGGCAATAACCCGGTAATTCGGGGACACGCGGAGGGCCGGCCAGCCCCGGCCCGAGGGAGTGTTCTAAAGGTAACTACTGACTTCTTGCATTTTCTTAATAACAAAACCCCCGGCACAGGGTGGAGATCCCCGGCGCACGAGGGGATCGCCAGTTCCCTTGTTACCTGCGGTTTTATAAGCACGGCAGGGTTTTTTTTTGCTTAATAAGCAGAGATTACGGGCAAAGTGGCCCTGGCATTTCCTGAACGCTGATGGAAGCCGGGGGGTCACGGCAGGAGGAGCGCTCCGTTTTTCCGCTGCCTCGCTCCGAGCGTTTGCGCCGCCGGCGTTTCACGAAGTTTCCCCCGGCGCTGGGCTTCCCCCTCGGTTTGGAGATTGATTTTGTTTCCCTCCTTCCGCAAAATGTAATCACGGCGTATTGAAAAATATCCCCCTTTTCAAGCTGGGCTCCGATTTTCTTCCCTACTCAGGAAGTATTTTATTTTCCCTCCTAATAAATAACATTTTCTCCCTTTTGCTCGCCGTTCAAACGCCCAAATAACGAGAATGAGCTCAAAATCAGGAAGCGATTCCCTACGCTGAGAGTATTTTGTGGTTTAGTGTAAGCGATCAAGATTTAGATAAAAATACCCCAAGTGAACAAAACCTCGGCGAGGGCTCCGCGGGGGATGGGGCGGGGGTGGCAGCAGCCCGGCCCCGGGGCAGCTCCGGAGCCCGGGTTACTCCTGCTCGCCAGCGCAACAGCCGTGGAAACAGAGGGAATTCCAGGAGTCTCTTCCCTTCTTTCTTTCCACATTTTCAGATTTTTTATTATTTATATATATATATTTTTTTAATATTTGGAAAAGCCCTTTTATGCAGTTCAATTCCCACCTCAGCAGCTGAGCCGCTTTTCCCAGCCCCGTCCGGGTCGCTGCTTTCTGCACTCCTCTACCCCAATTCCTCTTTAATTCCCGAGTCACCAGGATTTATTATTATTTTTTTAAATTATTACTATTATTATTATATTTAAAAATTTTCATTAATTCATTTATTTACTACGAATGGCTATAACCGAGTAACATCCTGCGTGGCCGCGGGTGGAGGAATCGTGTGTTACCGCGACCATTTCTGCCTGTCCAGTTATTATTATTATTATTATTATTATTATTATTATTATTATTATTATTATTATTATTATTATTCGGGATTTCAGCCGACGTTCCTGCAAACCTCCCGTGAGTTTGGAAATGCAGGACACACTGTGTGAAAAGGAATTTTTTTAAAAAAAAATTCCCTTTCTGTTCCCCCTCTCTTGGCAAATCCGCAGCTATCGAAGACCAAGGAGATTTTTTTTCCCTGCAGAAAGCCTCACCACAGACCCGAGAGCCTCTGGCATCACTTCCCCATCCTCCAGCGGGGACGGCGGCTTCTCCCACCAGATTATGCTAAAAAAAAAAAAAAAAAAGAAAAAAAGAAAAAAAGTGGATTATTATTTTCCCCCTCCTTATCCCAAAGCACCAATGATAGAAAGTGGGAACCTTTGCCTTCCGCCGGGACAGACGTTCATTTTTTGGGTCTTAAAGCCCTCTTTATTTTCTCTGACACTGAACTTTAAAAGGAGGGGTTGGAGCAAAGCGGTAGAGAAATTTCTCCCGTTTTTTTCGGAATTCTCTCGGCAATGCTGGCTCCTCCAGTGGAAGGCACGCAGCTTTTGCCTCCAGCTCGGGAGCTTTGTGCCCGTCTCATCTCACATTTATTTTTCCGGTGCCAGGCGCTGCCACGGAGCATGGAAAGGGGCGTTAGTGCCGCAAAACGGGCGTTTTAAACTTATTTATGAAGAGAGTTTCTGCTGGAAGGCAAATCCCGGGCTGCGACGGCGGGGGCGATCAGTGTCGGGTGATCCAGGAGGATTCTGAGCTCGGAATCCGGGATTTTCGGCGGTGGGTGTCCCAGGGGAGGCAGGCGGGACCCTCACCCCCCTTACCCCGCACCGATTAAAAATGGGAAAAAACCCTCCAGGAAAGGCAAAGCAAACCCGTCATTCCCCCAGGAAGGGTCTGGATTGCGGAGAGAGGGGAGAAGGAGGAACGCGCCCCTTCTGTGCAGCCCCCTGGGGTTATCCCCGTGAATTTCTGCGAGGCTCCGCGGGGCCGTGGGCTCTGGCCCCCAGCCCCCAGCCCACCCCAGCCCCCGGGACAGGCCACGAACCTCAGAGTGGAAGTGTGAGGGGGGTAAACTCGGCCCCAAAACTGATCAGAAGCGCCCCGGCTGTGGCTAAAGCTCGTCCAGGCGCGCCCTGTCCGTGTGTGCCCTGTCCGTGTGCGCCTCCCCCGCGATCCCCCTGGCCCTGGGCACTCAGCCCGAGTCCCACGGGTGTCCCACGGGAGGTGTGGGCAGAGTGGGAGCGGGATTTCCATCACAGACACCACCTCCACCCACCCCAGCCCTTCCACGAGGGGCACCTGCAGGGAGATGCTCTCTGTGCCCCTGTGCGTGCCAAGGGGCGAAATACCCCCTGCAAAATACCCCCTGCAAAATACCCCCTGCAAAATGTCCTCTGCAAAATACCCCCTGCAAAATACCCTCTGCAAAATGTCCTCTGCAAAATACCCCCTGCAAAATGTCCTCTGCAAAATGCCCCCTGCAAAATACCCCCTGCAAAATACCCTCTGCAAAATACCCCCTGCAAAATACCCCCTGCAAAATACCCCCTGCAAAATACCCCCTGCAAAATACCCTCTGCAAAATACCCTCTGCAAAATACCCCCTGCAAAATACCCCCTGCAAAATACCCTCTGCAAAATACCCCCTGCAAAATACCCCCTGCAAAATACCCCCTGCAAAATACCCCCTGCAAAATACCCCCTGCAAAATGTCCTCTGCAAAATACCCCCTGCAAAATGTCCTCTGCAAAATACCCCCTGCAAAATGTCCTCTGCAAAATACCCCCTGCAAAATACCCCCGGCAAAATACCCCCTGCAAAATACCCCCTGCAAAATACCCCCTGCAAAATACCCTCTGCAAAACACCCTCTACAAAACGCCCTCTACAAAACGCCCTCTGCAAAATACCCTCTACAAAATACCCCCTGCAAAATACCCCCTGCAAAATACCCTCTACAAAATACCCCCTGCAAAATACCCTCTGTAAAATACCCTCTGCAAAATACCCTCTGCAAAATACCCCCTGCAAAATGTCCTCTGCAAAATACCCTCTGCAAAATACCCCCTGCAAAATACCCTCTGCAAAATACCCTCTACAAAACACCCTCTGCAAAACGCCCTCCCCCTGCAGCCCTTCCCCACCTGGGGAAAGGCACTGGGGGCTCCCAGCTCTCACTGGCTGCTCCTCTGAGGGTGCAGGGAAGCTGCAGAGCCCCAGTGTGGAGCAGCCTGCAGCTTCCCTGCCGGCCTTTTGAAAGGAAATTCCCTCCTTTTTTGCCTGCCAGCTCAGAGTGGCTCCGTGTGAGCCTCTGTAAGAAATGCCACATACGGATCAAAAAGGATTTTGAAGTATTTGTGCTGAGATGTCCACACAGAGGCGTGAATTTAGACAAGCCGTGGGTTATTTTCTGTAGCCAATGTCCACACGACTGGCCCTGCCCCTGGATGTGTGTGTCTGCTGCCCTGGCATGTTCAGACACAGGTTTTGTCTGAGAATCTCCCAGCAATCCCGGTCACTTCAAAATCTGGGGTGCAGCTGCCTGAGCAGATTAGTGGCTGGTAGGTTCGGGGGAGAGGGGAAAGGGTCTGGAGCTGGCTGCTTTCTAAATCAATGTCTTTGTCTTGGTGCCAGCCTCCTCTCCATGGAGGGCATTTTCCTGCCTTCGCTGGGCACTTCTGCTGCTGCCTGGGCCATGCGGTGCCACCGCTTCGGCGTCCTCCAGACAAAGGAAATGCCAACAAAAGCTGCATTTTGAAGCAAGTGGGTGCACACTGAAGGACAGCGGCAGAGAAGCTCTGAAGCTGTCCCCAGGCCTGCAGGGCTGTGCTGGCCATGTCCAAGCAGCTCCTGCCTGTCCACAGCCTCTGTCCTGGGCACCCACAGCCTCTGTCTTGGCTACGAGGACCTTTTGCTCCATCCTTGACCAGGAACCCCACAGAGAGACAAACCTTTCTTGTCTCAGGGCTGGAAAGCCTCGTGGCTCCCTCCTGGTTCTCTCCAGCAAGTGCTTCCTTCCTCAAGTGGAGGTTTTGGTAATTCAGGATATTTTAATAGTTCACCTCAAAGGCTGAACAGTAACTGGATGCCTTCAAAGGCACCCATGGAACCCAGAGCAGAAGGAGGCTGAAGTCTGAAAACAATCAAATTCATTTTCATCAGACCATCTCAGCCTCTGATGTGATGCTGTCCTCAGCTTCAGCTCACCTCCAAACCAACATGAAAAAAAGAACCAAACCAGGAAAAAACCCACAAACCCCAAACCTAAACCGAATACCAAAATTCCCTCTTTCTGTAGTGGCAGGGAGCTCTGTTTTGTCTGGGTAAAATTGGGTGAAGTGTCCCCCCGGCACCTACCCCGGCTCAGCTGCCTGGAGCCCTCCGTCCAGCAGGTGCCTTTTCTTCTGCCTCAAAGGGCTTCGATCTGGACAGCTTTTTTGGAGAATGGCTGTTGTAAAGGATGCCTGGCACGAACACGGCCTGATTACAGCCCAGCTCGTTAAAAAAATGTTCCCTAGGTATTGAAGGGGATAACAAGGATATTTAAACATTCCCAGCGTGCACCTTTAAGCGGCAGAAAATACGGGAAATTGCTATCGTTTAATTCAGTATTGCTCCTTTTGAACTCCCACTGGCTCTGCCTGCAATTGTTCCCTTCGCCGGAGCTCGGAGCCGAGTCTGGATTACGGCAGCATCGGGTCCGGAGGGCTGGGAGGGCTGAGCACAGCAGGACCAGCTTCCCCACATGGCAAAAGGCTGATGGGGCTGGTTTCCATTTGGATTTTGAAAGATTTCCCTCAATAGCCCAGAGCAGGGTCTGGGTTTGAGGCCCACAGCCCCAGTTTGTAATTACTCTCATATTTTGTGTGCGCCAGGGAGAGGGTGGAGCAGCTTTTCTTTTTTGTCTGTATCTCTGAGGAAGCTTTTTCCAAAAGAGAGAGCAAAAAAATCCACAGCTGGTGTTGGTGGATGAGACACTCACCATGTTCTGGTAGGGGGAAAAAAGACAAAGTCTAATTTTAGATGTTCTGAAATGCTTACAACATGCATCCCTCCAACGGCCTGGCACGGGCGGCAGTGGTTATTTCCACCCCGGCAGAAGGAGGGAACAGGGACCTGCGATCTGCTGTGCCCTGCACCAGGCTCTCCCCAGGTGACCCGGGGGCATCTCCCCGCTGGGGGGTTTTTGGGCAGTGCCACTGATCAGTATTTACAGAGAGCAGCTGCTGGGCAGAAGAAGAGAGAGGACTCCTCTCATTCGGGGCAGATTTCTCACATTTTGGCTTAGCCACTCCTGGCCAGAACCCTTTTGGGGATGTTTCCATCCCCCCAAAAAGCAGCTTTGGGAGCCCCACTGATGAAACCCAAGCCATGCTCTGACAGGCTGTTGTTTGACAAGCAGCTCGCTGTTTCCAAGGTCTTTTTCCCTCGAGTCCTGTGTCACTCCGTCCCCCAAGGTTCCTGTCAGTCCCTGAACCGATGGAGCCCCAACCCCATTCACCCTCCCAGACTTTTCCTGCCAACCCTGGGGATTTTGGACCCGGACCCAAACAGTTCCTCATTTTCCCATTTAACCCCAGAAGAGCTGATTTGAAGCAGCACCTCAGTAGGGGAGAAGCTTTGGGGAGAGCAGAGCCCCTGCCCTCCCAGCCCGGGATGGGGAATGAGCCACGGAGGCAGCACAAAGCGGCTCAAAGGGCTCTGCGGGCTGCAGCCCCCTGCCCGAGCCAAGCCCTAGGGGAGGGTGAGGGTCTCAGCTTACCCGGACTCTCATAAAAGTCTCCTCCATTCTAGCAAATAACCTTTATGTCCAGGGACTTGCAAAGTTTGCTTTCTCCCTCCAGGGTTAGTCACAGCAGGAGCGACAGAGAAAGCGACGGCTTGTAGGAGGTTCCTGTGCATAATAACCTCAGAGGAGTTTAGGTCTAAAGACTAAAAGGCTCTATTTACTTTCACTGACAAGGAACAATCTAAGCAGATGTCCTTTGATGGGATTAGTTATTAATCCTTGAATCATGGGTAAATGGGAAAATGATCCATTATTTTCTGCAAAATCCTTCACTACTTTAGATTTCAAGGATGGGGTGGAGGATTGTTAGTGGAAAGGTCTCGACCTGTCTGTTTTGGCCATTTTAAAATGTATTTTTACAGTTTGTGCCATGGACCGTGACTCTGAAATAAAATTAAAAAAAAAAAACCTCAAGAAAAAGGGGTTTGATTCCACTAACAGCCGATAACAATGCACTGTGTCAGACACACAGCAGGGATGGCCCAGGCGTTCCTTGCATAAATATTGTGAGGATAATAATAATAATAATAATAATAATAATAATAATAATGATGATGATGATGATAATGATGGTGATGCCACATCCAGAAGTCCATTCTCCAAACAGCTTTGGTAACTCTGCCTAAATGCTTAGATCCTCCCAACATCTCCGTGTCCCGTCAGTGACAAACAGCAGCTCAGTGGGCAGGTGTGGTTCTCTGTCTGCTGGGCATTCCACAGATGGCCTGGGTGGCTGGGTGCAATGCAGGGGATGAGGGAGGGATGGGAAGAGATGCTGAGTTGGCTCAGGGGACTCCTTTCCCCGAGGTAAATCCGTGCAAACACATTTTGGTGTCAGGGGAGCTGCAGCCATGCAAGTGTTGTTCCCTGGGCTGGGCAGGAGGAACGGCCCTGCAGGAGGGGCTGGGGGAGGCAGCGGTGCAGCTCTGAGCCCTGGTAACCCCAGCCCTGGTAACCCCAGCCCTGGTAACCCCAGCCCTGGTAACCCCAGCCATGGGTCACCCCAGCCCTGGTAACCCCAGCCCTGGTAACCCCAGCCCTGGGTAACCCCAACCCTGGGTAACCCAACCATGGGTCACCCAGCCCTGGGTCACCCCAGCCATGGGTCACCCAGCCCTGGTAACCCCAGCCATGGGTCACCCAGCCCTGGTAACCCCAGCCCTGGGTAACCCCAGCCATGGGTCACCCAGCCCTGGGTAACCCCAGCCCTGGGTCACCCCAGCCCTGGGTCACCCCAGCCCTGGTAACCCCAGCCATGGGTCACCCCAGCCCTGGTAACCCCAGCCCTGGTAACCCCAGCCCTGGTAACCCCAGCCATGGGTCACCCCAGCCCTGGTAACCCCAGCCCTGGGTCACCCCAGCCCTGGTAACCCCAGCCCTGGGTCACTTCAGCCATGGGTCACCCCAGCCATGGGTCACCCCCCAGGGGTGGCAGAGCCAGACCAGGAGCCAGGCTTTGCCTATCCCTGGGCACGGTGGCCACAGCTCAGCCCACTGGAGTGAATATTCACACCCTGAACTCTGCCTCCGAGTGCCCATGTAGGGAGAGCAGGAATAGATTCCCAATGAATAATTTACTCTGCTTCCTTTTGATTTGCGTTCTGATTGTGCACAGCAGTGCAGGCTCGGAGGGGGAAACATGTTCTGATTAAAGATTTATACTGGGCCTATAATTTTGTTGTTGTTGCTTAAATCTACTTCAAAGTGTGAGTAGGGTGGGGGTAAAATAAACACTCTGGAGCAGCCGGGAGCTTTTGGACCATCTCAGGGTGTGAGTGCACACGCCAGTGCAAAGCATGTGATCCCTCAGATGGAAACTTTGCTCTCCCAGGCATCCTCCTCCCAGCAAATACAGTCAAAAAGAGATTGAAATGACTCTATTCCCTCAAACCACTGACCACAGGTTTCTTCCCCTGAGCTGAGACCACATCTGAAAAATTAAAAAATATAAATTTGGGCTTTAATCTTCTACTACTCCTTCATTATTCTTTTACTACTCTTTTACTATTCTTTTACTACTCTTTTTCTATTCTTCTACTGTTCTTTGACTACACAGAGAATAGTTTGTGGCTGCAGGGAGTGATTAACCCTGGAGCTGGAAGAGGCTCTAACCAAAGGTCACCCTGTACATAGGGAGGAACCAAATTTCAGCTTCCACCCTCCTCTGTTACAGAAATTTGGAAATACAGAAAAAGCAAGAAAAACTTCAGGTTCTTCCCAGGCTGCCAGCTGAGTGAGCAGGGCAAAGGATTTTCTCTTTCTTTCCTCCCTTTTCCCCTGGCTGCCACATCCCTGGTGAGCAGAGCCGCTTCCCAGCGCAGCCAGAGAGCACCTCTGGCACAAAGGGAGCGTGAGACAAACAGAATCATCCACCAGCCCTGAAAGTGCTTTTTGATAAACTCTCAGTGTTGCCATTCCCAGCTTCAGTTGGCCAGGGAAGAGCGAGAGCTTTGTCCAAGGGCCCTGGCTCCCGCAGCTCCCAGCCTGCCCCTTGGAAAAAGCAGATTTCAGCAAAAATGTTTTGTGGGGTATTTCGGGGCTGGCTGGCAGAATTCAGCCAACAGAACACTTCGATACAAAGCCCTGCAAGGAGAATGCCCTCAGAGCTGGATAGCTTTGATCCCACTCTTCAAACCATCTTTTCCCAAGACTGGGAAATGAATCTCAGGGAGTGCTGTCAGCCCCGTGGGCTCTCCAAATCCAGCCTCGGAAGGGAAGGCAGGGATGCTCCAGGTCCTTGCCTCACTTGCACAGGTTGGAAATCTTGATGGCTGCTGTCATTGTCTCGGACAGCAAAGAGTCAGAGGATGCTTTGGGTAGCAAGGGAACATAAAGCTCACCTTGTCCCACCCCCTACCATGGGCAGGGACACCTTCCATGATCCCAGGCTGCTCCAAGCCCCTGGCCCTGGGCACTGCCAGGGATCCAAGGGCAGTCCCAGCTGCTCTGGGCACCTGTGCCAGGGCCTGCCCTCCCTCACAGCAAATAATTTATTCCCAATATCCCATCTAACCCTGTTCTCTGGCAGCAGGAAGCCATTCCCCCTTGTCCTATCCTTTCAGGCCCTGTCCAAGGTCCAGAGCCCCTTTAGGGCCTGGAAGGGGCTCTAAAATGTTCCCAGAGCCTTCTCCTCTCCAAGCTGAACACCCCCAGCTCTCCCAGCCTGTCTTGAGAGCAGAGGGGCTCCAGAGCCCCAGGATCATCCCCATGGCCTCCTCTGGACTCACTCCAGCAGCTCCAGGTCTTTCCTGTGCTGGGGAGCCGAGAGCAGTGCAGGAGGGCCTCACAGAGAGGCCAGAGCCCCGCTGTGGATGTGCCCAGCACAGCGCTGCTCCCGGGGCTCTCAGCAGCTCCTACAAGCACATCTCTGCTTTTACCCATCCCCAAGAATTCATTCCAGACCCAGGAGCTCCCCAGACACGCAAAACATTGCAAAACACAGCCCACAGGGCCCCAAAGCGATGGCCCAAAGCCTCGCAGCCCCATTTCCAGCCAGCCGGCCCGCGGTGATTGACAGCTGTCAATCAGCGCCGCGCTGCGCTCTGGCGCCACCTGGCGGCCGCTGCGGCCAAACGCGCCCCCCCCTCCCCTCCCCTCCCCTCCCCCCCCCCGAACCGGGGCCCGGCACCGACAGCGAACCGGATCCGGGAGCACTGAGGGAAATAAATCAGCGGGGCTGAGCCTGGGGAAAGGGGGGGGTCTCCCCCTCCCCTGCACCAGTTTTGGGGTGAAAAGGGGATTTTTTACCTCTTGGGCTGCTTTAGCTGAAATCAGAACCATGGAATATTTAAGGCTGGAGCTCTGAGATCATCGAGTCCAGCTGTTCCCCCAGCACTGCCAAGGCCACCCAGGTGCCACATCCAAAGGTATTAAATCCCTCCAGGAGAGGTGACACCACCAGAGCACTGGGCAGCCTGTGCCAGCGCCTGACCATCCTCTCCATGACCACCCCACCTAAAATCCCCCTGGCCCAGCCTGAGGCCGTTCCCTCTCCTCCTGTCCCTGTTCCCTGGGAGAAATCCCGACCCTCCGGCTGTCCCCTCCTGGCAGGGACTTGTGCAGAGACAGAAATTCCCCCTGAGCCTCCTTTTCTCCAGGCTGAGCCCCTTTCCCACCTCCTTCAGGTGCTCCTGGTGCTCCAGCCCCTTCCCTGCTTTGTTCCCTTCTCTGGATGCACTCCAGCCCCTCTTTCTTGTCACAAGGGGCCCAAAACTGAGTCCAGGACTTGGGGTGAGGGTCCCAGGATGCAGGTACCTCCCTTCCTGCAGGTACCAACCTCACAGCATCCCCGGGCACATCCTGAATGCAGAGGTACCCAGCCAGGCTGTGCAACAGGGACCCCACCCCAGCACACGTCCTCAGCTCACACTCACTTGACATCCTCACTGGAAGCCCCATAGAAATCCATCTCCAGCTGGAGGAAGGCTCCTGAAGTCCAGCCCAGCCTCGTTGGGCACCAGGGGATGGTCCAGCCCCACCAGGAAAAGCGCTGGGTGGGAAAGGCAGCGCCTGAGCCCGAGGGAGGCTGTGAGGGCCCGTGGCAGCCAAGGCTGGGGCGCCTTGGAGTGTTTTAGGGTATCTTGGGCTGTCCAAGGTCTGCAGGAAAGCACCAGTGGGAATCACCATCTCCACCAGGAGAATCCCAGGGGAGCCAAGAGCATCCCAGGACAGCCATCAGCTGTCGCTGTTGGACACGATGTAGAAGTGTGGGTTCACAGCACGCACCACCAGTTGTTAGGAAAAGGGGCCTTTATTCTCCAAACTTTTCAGCTTTTAAAGGGTCCTAAGCTACAGGGTTGACATGACTGGGTAAGGGAACATCACCCCTTGTCTCATTGGTGGGACAAGAGAAAAACTCGCTATCTATAGTTATGCAGAACTGTTCTGAGAAAGCAAGATGATTTACAAATGTTGTCCTTGAGTGCGAGATTTCCTAAGAAACTTTCCCTTGGGAACAGATCTGCCACTGACAGCCTGCAATTCCCTCAGGCTCAGAGAAAATGGGGTCCACAGTCACCCTGCCTTGGGGCATCCTGCTCCTGGGCCTGGCTGGATCCTTCACAGACATGAGACAGGGATGGGAACCCTGAGGGGGACAGCGGGGTCACCCCTGCTCCTCATCCCTGCAGCTGCTGCAGGAGCCTCCCGCTGCCACCCGCAGCAGCTCCTGCCCAGGGCGAGTGGGGACAGCAGCGTCACCTGCAGCCACCGCCACCGGTGACACCGGAGCATCCCCACCTCACCTGCAGCCTGGAGCGCCACCCTGCAGAAAAGAAAGAGCCAGAGGCGTGGAAAATTATCAGAAACGTGTATTTTTTTTCTTTTTAATAGTAAACCTCTTTACAACAAATATAGTGAAAGAGTTTCCAAACAAAACTCATAAGAATTTCTCATGGTAATTATTATTATTATCATCATTTTTTAATATATTTTTTTTCTTACTGTGGAATATACAATAACGCATCACCATACAGCACAAAAAAAGGAATATTGAAAAAACGAAATAGACGTCTCAACCACGTGCTGCAGTCCCTGGGAAGGAGCCACTGATTGTCAAGGGAGCAAGGACGGGAGGGAACGGGGACGGGGAGTGGGGATGGGGTCCCCAGGGCGCGGGAGGTTCTCAGTCAGGCCAGACCCCGAGGGTGCAAACGCTCCAGAGAAAGATGGAATTAGTCAAAGATCCCGGTTAAAACACTGCAAGCTCTCGACATCAATCCTCCCTCGCCTCCCACTGCTGCTGGGCTCGCATGGCCCAGAGAGCTGGGCACGGGCAGGGGAGCGCCCTGCTCCCCGAGCCCGATCCCTTGACTCGCACACACACACACACCCACACACACGGGTGGAGGAGCATCAGGAAAAAAAAAAAGAGGTTAAAAATATATATATATATTATAGATACAGTTTCTCTTTTTTTTTTTTTTTTTTTTTTTTCTTTTTTTCTCCCTTTTAAATTGCTTCTCAAAACAATAAATAAAACTCCTCGGGGGAAGTGCACGTCCTGTTTTGTTTCTACCTGTGCAGCACCCTGGGGGGAGGATGCAGAGCTGCCTGTGCCGGTACAGCCGGGCTGAGCGGGGACATCCAACAAACCATCACACAGAGAAGCTGACGGGGGGCGGGCGGCATTTATGATTTTTATTTTTTCCCCTTTTAGTGCATCGTTTAAAGGGTCTATCCTATTTTACAAAGGTTTTTGAAGATACCCCAGAGTTTGCTAACACCTACCTGCTTAACTGAGCTACGGGGAGCCAGGGGAGCAAAGGGGATGGGGAGAACGAGGACCCTGCCCGGAGGCCGTGGGGAAAGGAAGCGGGAGCAGCAGCTCGGCCACGATGGTCCCCCCCCTCTTCAGCATCTGATTTGCCTGCAAATGCTTGGAAAGAGCCGTGGGGAGGAGGGGAGTCACGGCCCAAGGTGGGCAGCTTCACCCCTCGGCCTTGGAGATGCCACGGGGACATCCCAGCACGGCCTGGGGAGAGAATGTTCCTCCAGCTCCGGAAAGTGAGGAGCTGGGCCAGTCCCTACATCTCAGTGGCAGCAGCACGAGAATATCGCTCTGAAAAGCCATCTGAAGCCAAGAAATCCCTAGCGGCGTCCCCCAGCTCAGCGCTGCGGTGGATGCGGGGGACCGGGGCGAGCTGAGAGCCGCTCATCCCCACCCTGGAACCCTCAGCTCCCGGAAAACCTTCCCAGCCTGTCTGGAGCCGCTCCTGGCGCAGCCTGAGCCACACCACCCTCTTCTGGCTTAAGCAAAGCTCGCTCCGAACAGCTCCAGAGAACGGAGCTGGGCAGGAGGACACCGGGGAGTGGCCGGGCTTTGTCCCCGCTGGGGAGAGGAGCTGGAACAGCCCCGACTGCTGCCCGGAGCGGAGACCCCCGGAGCCCCCCGCAGCTGGGGCTCCCCTTTTCCACCGCAAGACTCCCCTTGCTGCTGCAAACCTCCCCGGAGCCACGGGGGACACGCCGGCGTGTTGGGAACCCTGTGGAAAAGCAGCCCCGGAGCCCGGCAGGGTCTGGGACACGGAAACCTGGGGAGCAGCGAGGCCGGGGAGGGGTGCACGGGGAGAGCCAGGAGGGTTAAACAAGAAATTGCTGTACAACTCGGCCATGTCCAAAGTCAGTATTATTACAATATACTCTGACAAAAATATAATCTCATTTCATATCAATACAACAAAAAAAACCCAAAAAAACCAAAAACCCAAACCCAGTTTTCTGTACTGTTACCATTGCTAACAGATTGAAACTCGCTATTTACAGTTACAGTAGCCAGGTAAAATACTACAGGTGAGAGACCAGAGAGAGGAGGGGCAGAGGGACAGGAGGGAGATAAAATCGCCAGAGGAAAGGGAAAAATAAAGGGGGAAAGGCCCTCTTACATCCCGAGTGTGGCTTCCTGCACTGGACAAGGAAGGGTGATGGATGGAGGTAGTGAAAACATAATACTTGATTTATGGGTCTGGTTGGGTTTTTTTGTGGAAAAAGAACAGAAGAAGGAAAAGAGGGGGAAAAAAAAATAAAGTGAAGTGAGAGAGAAAGGTGGAATAAAAGGATCAATATGGGAAAGGGAAACCAGAGCAAACCTTCACCCGAAGCCCACTGTTATAGACTCTCCCACAGACCAGGGAGAGGTGGATGGGGATGAACTTTCACCACTTTGGGTGGTGAAAATCTCCCAAACATCCCCGAATTGTGCCCTCAGCTGGAGGGATGGGAAGCAGGATGTGGCACACAGGATAGCAGAGCTAAGGAGTGACTGGGAAGATGCTCCTTCCCCACCTGAGGGATGCTCTCCCTGGGAGGATGGAGGGGACCCCCAGAGCACCGAGCCCCCCTCCTGGGCTGGCAGAAGCAGCTCACAGCCTTTTCCCCAGAACTGGTGACAAACATCCCAATTCGCACCCAAAGTCATGGGGGAGTCCCCCAACCAAGCAACACAAGGGGAGAAAAAAGTGTAGGAGGTGAAATTTTCAAGGAAAAAGGTGGGGGTTTTGTAAATTTGCTTTTTCCTCAGTTTGCTGAAATTATTCTGGAGAGGAAGAGGGAAGTGAAAAGGGGGGACGGAAAAGGAAACATACTCATCCTCTTCATCCTGCTTTCCCCCAGGCCCACACGTGGCCTGTTGCCACCAGCTCTGGATTTAACCCTTCCATTGCCCTCAGACCCCAACCCTGGCAGTGGCCTCAAACACACGACAGCAACAAACCCCAGGGACCCCGAGACTCCCTGCAAGAACCAGACCCCTGGGGGGCTCGGCTGCCCCTCACACAAGCACAGCCCCCTGCCAGGCTCCCACCAGCACCAACCCCTCATCCAAACATTCAGCAGAGCCAGGCTCTCTGCCACCCCCCAAAACAACCCCCAGAGCAGGGAGTCACCCTGTCCCCTTGCTGACCACCCGATCCCAGCTATCACAGCCCACAGAGCTGATCCTCATCGATCCATCACCATCCTCACCGCACTCGCCAGCCCTTCCCACGGTTCCATCCATCGTTTAGGGTCCTGCTCCACTCCCAAATCTCCTGCAGGGGTAGGCAGGTGACTTCCCACCCCATCCTTGCTCCTACAGCTGCCGGCAGCAGGGTCACCTGAGCCATTCCCTGTGACCTCCTTCCTTCCATCCTCCTCCTCCTCTGCTCACTGAACCTCGGCCATCCCGGCACAAACACCCCAAAACCAGCTCTGCCGAGCCCTGGGAAAGACCAGCCTTCCCGGGCCGGGGGTCTCAGCCCCCCCAGCTGCCAGCCCCCAGCCCCAGCACCACGCGGGAGGGGAGGGGGCGATGCCGCTGCCCCCACCCCGGCTTACCTGTGCTCGGCTGCGGGCTGGAGGATCCACAGAGAGTTTAGAAGGTAAAGATCAGAAACAGACTTTGGTAAGTAACCACACGTTTAGAAAGGAATATATCAGTTTGGAAACATCTCAGTGCATACTTCTTATATGAAAATATACACAAATGTATTTCATTCTCCAAAAAAGGAACAATTAAAAACGAAAGCAAACTAGCCCAAACACAATATATTAGCTGTTTTTTTGTTGGTTTTTTTCTTTTTTTTCTTGTTGTTGTCATCCTTTAAAATCTTTTAACGCTACACTTTGTTCAGGTTACACTTTTTTTGTCTTTTTTTTTTTTTTTGTAAATGTTTTTTTTCTTCATGCATTTTACACCTTTATAGCCTTTGAGAATAAATAAGCTCCATTTTGCTTCCACATCTCTAAAAACTGCAGCATTTTAACTATTGTCATTTAAATCGTGCAATTTTTTTTTGCAACACCCCTTTTTAAAAAATGGAAAATATATATATATATTTTAAAACTAAACCCTATACAACGCAAAAAATTCCAAATTAAAAAAAAAAATTATACACAATTGTAACTGTCAACAGTACAGATGAGCACAAGAAATAAAATTAGATCAGAAACATATTTATAGAAGCACAAAGGAGGGTGTTGGTTTCTTAGATTGTCATTCTTCTCGTTGTCTTTTGAAAATTAGGAGGAGTTTACCAGATACTACAGTCTGGGGGGAAATAAAGGATAATGACCCGGACAAAAAAAAAAAAAAAAAAAAAAATAGAATATAATAATAAAATAACCCCAAGCCCCCAACAAAATAAAGACCCCGACAAACAGCCCCCAAACCCCTTTCACTGCAACGTGAAGCCGACCCAGGGCATCCATCCCCACCTCCCCACGAGCCGTACTTGCCCGTGGCACCAGCCCAGGGATCGCCGAGTCCCGCAGCCGCAGATCCGCTCCGGCACGGGCAGACCTGAACCCGCGTCTACGGAACCCAGAGCGTTTTTGGCTTGGATTTTGTGTGTTCCAGGCTCTCAGCTTCCAGGCAGAAGTGTGAATTCGGGAGTCAGGGCATGAAGTTAATGAGCAAAACTAGTTTTTTTGGTTTTTTTCCCCCCCTCACGGTTGCTCTGCACTGGCGGCGTCGAGTGCCGGGGGGTCTCAGCCGCCGCCTCCTCGTTGGGGTCTCTGGAGCAAGGCGCTCTGCTGGGCCCTCCTGCCGCGCCGCTGCCGGGGGGGCAGACCCCGCTTCCTTGGGTTGAGTCAGTTTTGTGAAGACAAAATAAAATAAAATAGAAAACGAGAGCGATGAGACGTCATTATCCCGCCTAATTTCCAAAGCAAGGCCGTGCAAAGAGCTCGGGTGTGCGTCCGGTACATCCGGCACCGCCGGGTCGGGGCGTGGGCGAGGAAGACCATGGTCCGCAGCATCTCTCCTGCTTCCCAAAGGACTGCCAGAGATGGAGGGAGGGAAGGAGATCCGCTTCTGCCGCAGCCAGCGTTCTGGAGGTGAGAGCTGAGCGTGTCCCTGGCACACGGTGGCACCCACCGGGCTCGGCTCGGGGAGACGGGGGCGTTTAACTGCACAAAACCTGCCTGGGGTCCCTTCCAGCACCCCTCCCCTACCCAAGGCCTTCCTGGAGCATGGGAACAGGAGAGGGAATTCCCAATTTATCACTGAGAAAGAATAAACGATCATTTGGAAAAGCCTCTGTGGCAGCAATTTGGTATTTCCAGGTCTGAAGGGTGGGATTTTATTTGGCACATCTCTCGTGCCTCAGTCCACAGCAGGGATGGTGGTGAGGAGCGGGTACCCAGAACGGCAGCACCGTTGAGAATCCACCACCCCGACCCCTTCACCAGGTCTCCACACACAAACAGCTACTGATTTTCACTCGGTTGCTGGAGGATTTCCTCTCCTCCTCCAACCACTCCCTTTAGGCCGCCTTATTCATTTCACAATAATCATCAGCTTTTTTTGTCTTGTTTTTCCAATTAGGAACTTTGTGATAAATGCTGGGTTGGAAGAAGTTTATAAAACCCCATAAATTTGCTTCTGGGTTGCCCTCATCCTGGGACATTTGTATGCCATCTGCTTCATTCCAAGGTGGAGGTGGCTCCTGACACCTGGCAGAGGGATCCAGGAGGGGAAGAAAGCCCACCACGACTCAGCTCCTCTCCCTTTGCTCTGTCTCAGGGTAGAGCTGAACCCCAGGCAGCTCCAGCTCCTCCACAGCCCCCCAAGGCTGGCCAGGCTCCAGCTGCCAAAGGCTGACAAAGGTGGCATCCGGGCAGGTTTTGTGCCAGTTTGAGCCCAGAGGTGAGTGGGGCTGGGGTGTCCCTGCACAGGGTGACAGGGCAGCAGGCTGGGAGGGGGACGGGGGACTGGCATCCCTGAGGAGAGCGCCTGCAGGGAACAAAGCTCATCCCTAATGGCTACACCAGCCAGGAACAGTCTCTTCTCCTCCAGACCCTCCAACTGTGAGCAGGCTGATGCATTTTGGGATCAGGGCACTGACACCCACCCCTGGGAAACTGCCAGAGCAAGTGGCAACATGAGGAAATTCCTTTTTGGAAATTCCTCGGTTTTTCCTTTTTCCTTCCACTAAATCACTGCTCAAGTCTCAAGCAGATTTTCTGCACAGCTCACCATTGCCTTTTGAGGCCTAGAAACCTTCAGGCAAACTCTCATTAGGATCATTACTTCAGTTGCATCTTTCAGTAAAAAAACCGTTTCTTCCCATTTTCCTGATTCAAAGCTTTCCCATGTGCAATGGGAACACATTTCTAAAATGCTTTTATGGATGTTGTTTGCTAAAATCCCTAATTTGCTCTAACACATCCCCCTCTCCACAGCCCTGCTGTGCCCAGGTGGAGGTGAGGCACTCCTAGGAAATGGGAACTCCAGTGTTCCAATGACCCTGCTCAGAAACAGTGAAGTTCCCTGCTCTGGTAGAAAGGATGCTGTCTGCATCCACTTCTCATGCAAACGGGATTAAGCCTTAAAAATCTGCCTCTTACTCCCCTGATGCAGCTTTCCAGGATTGCAGGAGCCTCAAGCAGGCTGTGGATGTGGCTGCATCCTGTTTCATATCAAAGCTGGGCTCTCCAAGCCGACCTCCGCTCCCTTCCCAGCCGGTTCAGGAAAACCAGGGTAGGAAAACCCTTCTGGAGGAAAACCTGTGTCTACCGAAGCCCTTTGAGCTTCCAGAGAGCTGGGTCATGCCTGAACTGCCCCTCCCTGCCCATGGACCCAGGAATGGCCAGGAAGGCGCATTTTGGGGGTACTCTGCGCCCCGTGTCCCCCCGGAGCCTGTCCTGCCGCAGGCGCTCTGCCTTAGGGATACGGTCCCTCTTCCCAGAGGTCTTGCCAGCCGGTGGCCACCGAGTGCCCGGCCCGCCCGCCCGCGGGGGAGCATCGCCAGGGGCTGCTGGTTTTGGTGAGGACACGGCTATTCCGTCCCTGTCCCCACTTCCCGCACACCCGGCCGTTCCCGAGCCCGCGGCCAAGGAGCGCCGTATGTACTGCATGCATCGCCTGCTGCGCTAGAATGAATGCCTACAAAATCCTAAAGCTATTTCTCAGGCAGTTTACGATAATTTCCCCCCACCCCAGCCCATCCCCATCACCCGTTTCACCCCAGCCCCCCGCCCCTCCCAGCCCCTCTCCGCGGCCCTGCTGGAGCTCCCGGGGACGGTGGGGCCCGTTATGTGACCCAGGTATCCAACCGCATGCGCTTCACCGAGGGGCTCTCCCCCTCGGGCTCGCTGCTGGGCCGCAGGAGCCCCAGGGATGAGCCGAAATCGGGGCGGGCGGGATCGTCCCGCTCGCTGCTGCCCTCGTACGAGCTGGTGTTGCTGCTGAGGCTGTCGACGGGCGAGCGGCCGGTGGGCTCGTGCCGGGGCTGGTGGGGGAAGGTGCTGAGCGGGGTGGCAGTGTTCCTCTCCCGGTTGGGCGAGACGGGCTCCGACTTGATGCTGATGTTGGGGTTGGTGTTGACAGTCAAAGTGGTGGTGTGGGACAAGTGACTCCCTTGTCTGGGCATCCAGAAGGTGGGGGAAAGGTTGGGAGAGGAGGAGGAGGAGAGCAGAAGGGGAGGAAGGGGGAGAAAAAGATGGAGGAGGAGATAATGGGAAATCTCTCATTATTATTTTTTTGGTGGCCTTTTATCCTCCAGTGCACAGAATTCAGAACCTGCACAGGCTACAGCCAAACAAACCCATGATTATAAACCTGGATTAGATTATTAGTCTGGATTCATAAACAGAACTATGACTTCAGAATCAGAATTGTGACTCCAGAATTCATAATCTGTGCAGTCACCAGGACATATCACCACTGAGCTGGGATCAGACCCTGTGGGCAGCATCCCTCCTCCCCCAGCACCCCATGATCCAGCCCCAATCCCTCCCATTGTCCCTCAGCAGTGGCCCAAACCCATGGAGAAGAGGGACAGGCTGTGACACCCCTGTCCCATGGGTGTCCCTACAGCTCTGCCCCAGCATCCCTGTGGGCTGCACAGACCCAGCACGGGGCTCAGCCAGGTGCTTTAGCTCCAGACTGGGAACCTCCTCAACCTCTACTACAACACAGAATTTTGTCCAGGCTTTCCACACATCCTGCAGCCCCCCTGGTGTAGGAGGTCCAGGCAGCTACTGAGGAAGCTGCTGCCAGCCCTGCCTGGAAAACAGGCACCAAGCAGTGAGCAAACACTAAACTCCTACACAAAAACCTGGTCCACCCCTCCATCCATCCACCCCTCCATCCATCCACCCCTCCATCCATCCACCCCTCCACCCCTCCACCCCTCCATCCATCCATCCATCCATCCATCCATCCATCCATCATCCATCATCCATCCATGGTGGAAATGCTGGCAAGTGGCTTAAATCCTTATTTTGACTGTGTAATTCTGGGTGTGGATGCTTTATTCCAGACTAAAAGCAGTTCTACTTCAAAAATCCTGCCCTAAGATGCAAGTACTTGTATTTTCTGCCCTGGAGAAAAGCAACCTCTTTGTAATACTAAAAGCCACCTTCTTCTATACCAGCAGTGCACAATTCCAGGCACCTTATCCTGCAATGTCCATCCCATCTAACACTGCCTCTGGCTGGTTCTCAGCTCCCCCAGGTGAGTACAGGGATCAATCCCACTGAGGACAGGCAGCAGGACAAGGCTCTTGGAGCATCCTCAAGTAGCCTGATCTCAGCCAGGGACTCTGGGTCACTCCTACAGTGACAGGGACAGGACTTCACAAGCCAGCTGTGCTGGGCCCTCCTGCAGCTGTGCATGGGCACACAGCTCCTGCCCCCAAGGAACACAGCGTGGACCCACCAGGGCCTGATGCTGGGAGTCTGGAGAACACAGGGAGTGGTCACAGCTGGGGCTCTGCAGGGTTGGCACCCTCAGAGATTTCCCCATTTCCCTACTGTGTCACTTACATTAAGTTTCCTAGTGACACTGGGACCAGGTGCTGCTGCTGCGGCTGCTGCTGTGGTTGCTGCTGCTGTTGCTGTTGTTGCTGCTGCTGCTGCTGTTGCTGCTGCTGTTGCTGCTGCTGTTGCTGCTGCTGCTGCTGCTGCTGCCAGGCAGAGATGTTGCCAAGGGACAGCCCTCCAGGTGAGCTGAATGCTGGCAGCGAGGACAGCTCAGCGCTTGTCAGCTGATAATCTGGAAGGGAAGGAGACCTGCAGTCATTTCAATGTCAAACCTGCCCCCACAGTGCCCTGAGCACTGAGAGAAGATGGAGACCCACAAGAGACACAAATGCACAATGTGGAATGTGGGCTCATGCTGTGAGTGGCACAGGGATGCTGGCCAGGGGAAACACCTCGTGCCTGTGGAATGGCTTGTGCTGGAGTCACAGAATCAATTCAGCTGGAAAAGACCTCCGAGATCCAGTCCAACCTATGACCAAACTCTACAGGTCAACTAAGTGCCACCTAAAGGACATTTAAAGGCCATCTAGTCCAACATGCAGGGGCACCCTCCACTATCCCAGGCTGCTCCAAGCCCTGTTCAACCTGGCCTTAGACACTTCCAGGAATGGGACAGCCACAGATGCTCTGGGCAACCTGTGCCAGTGCCTCAACACTCTCGGTGTAAACAATTTCCTCCTTATATCCAGATGTCTTCCAACCTCAAGGCATGAGCTGCTGGCAGGGCTTCCACCCTCCACACCCCAGAACAGCCAGCAGTGCCCCTGGCCGCCAGGCACAGCAGTGGCCAGGGCAGCCCCATGATGCAGCCATGTCTGGCTCCCCTCAGGAAGGGCCATGGGCAGGTGAGATCCCCAGAGCCACCTCCAGAGCCAGGTGTACAGTGCACACTTCCTCCCCTCCCAGGCCAGCAAACGCTGGCAGCTGACACCCACCCGTGCCTGGGGCACACCTGGGGCACCCCCATCCAGCCTGGGGCACACCTGGGGCACCCTCACCTGTGCCTGGGGCACACCTGGGCCAGCCCCACCCAGCCTGGGCCAGCCCCACGCGCAGTGTCCCTGGTGGCAGCAGGGGGCGCTCCCTGCCCGCCTTGGGGACACGGAGCTGTCACTGTGTCCCCCACACGGGCACCCCACACCCCGCTACCCTCCCTCCCACCCCCACACTTGCAAGGCAACGCCTCTCCCATGCAGAACCTCGGGAGCACCGAAAATCCCACTGGGGCACCTCATTCCAGGTGGGAATTTTAGCAAGGGTGTGAATGCTGGCGGAGAAAGCCAGGGAGGGAAGTGCTGCTCCTTCAGCAGATGGTCAAACCTCGGTCAGCCATGTCAGCCTGGCACAGACACCCATCAAATCCTCCTCACACCCTCTCCTCCTCCTTTCTCTCTCTAATTTTGGGTGTCTCGTGGTTTCGGCTGTCCCCACCCCAGCAGCACACACAGAGGTGGCTGTGCCGGTGCTGAACTGCTGCCAACGCCACTGGCGGAATCCCGGCACACCCCTCCCAAAATCCTGGCAGCGGGTTCCCTGTTCCACACCATCCTCCACCCCCTGCACCGGCTCTTCTGGTTTGGGAGCTCCTGACACTCACTGGTGACAGTGGCTGTCCCTGCAGCCCCCAGCAGGGCTGGAGCTGGAGCCAGCCCAGATCACAGAGCTGGCAATGGTCAGCTTTGACTGAACCCGGCGGCAGAGCCAGCACAGGAAAGGGCACATAACTCTGGCCAGAGGGCAGCTCAGGACACCTGCACCAGCCTGAGAGCCAGGCAAGATCCACCCAACTAACAGGTGAGTCTTGGGAAGAGCAAATGGCAACGCTCCAGGCTGGGAGTTTGCTCAGGGCATCTGCACCCCTGCACCACCTACACAATGATCACCTCTGCAGCATCACAGAATCACAGAATTATTTAGGTTGGAAAGGCTGTCCAAGCCCATCCAGTCCAATTGTTCCCTCAGCACTGCCAAGGCCACCACTAAAGCATGTCCCCAGCTGTCACAGTCTGTTAAAACCCTCCAGGCATGGTGACACCACTGCTGCCGCAGACAGTCTGTTCCAAAGCCTGAACACCTTTTCCACATAGAAATTTTCCTTAATATCCCACCTAAACCTCCCCTGGCACAACCTGCGGCCGTTTCCCTTTGTCCTGCCTTTTGCTACCTGTGAGCAGAGCCTGAACCCCACCTGGCTGCCCCCTCCTGTCAGGGAGTTGTGGAGAGTGAGAAAGTCCCCCTGAGCCTCCTTTTCAGTTCCAGGCTGAACCCCCTCAGCTCCTTGTGCTCCAGACCCTTGACAAATCAAGACAATTCCTATCCAATTAAAAGGGCAGCTCTGGTAAAACTGCCAGGTTGGGAGTTTGCACCCTACAGGGGTGCCCCCCACACTCACCCCACAGCAAACACCTCAGCACAGACACCACTGGCACTTGGGCAGGAACACGCCTCTACCCATGGTCAGCTGTGAGAAAAAATAACTACACAGAGCCAAAATTCAAGCCCCTCCACCCTGAGCAGCAGCACAGGGCTTAATTAAAACCTATTTTGGGGATTCTGGCTGTGCCCAGCCTGGCTGGTAAACCGCATGGTCACACAGGGAGAGGGGCCTCATCACGCACAACCAGCATCTTTGGGGCTACACCTACTAATTAGGAGAGGGAGTTCCCAACATGCCAGTTCTGAGTTCTTCCAGACAAGCAGCTTTTTACATTTTTGCAAACTTTTCTCTGAGCCAGAACAAGTTACACAGGCAGCCAGCAAGTCCTCAAAGTCCTGGTGGAGGTCTGACAGGTAGCAGATGAACAACCCTTCTGCTTGGGAAGTGCACTGTCACTGTTGCCTCAGGCTGATTTCAATCCACCAGCCCAAATCAGATGTGCCTGTGAGCAGGCTGGTTTGCATTCTTCCCAAACTTTTGGGGGGCCTACGCTTGTTGTCATTATTACAACATCCCCTGAGCTCTGAGAGCATGAGGATGGGTGTAGCTGTGATTAACATCCACTTGCACAGTGCAATGGGCTACATCAGCCCTCACAGCCCTTCTGGCTGTGAGTTCTCCCCACTTAATATAAAGAGTTTCCCTTGATTTTAATCCTGCAGAACCCTTGGACCCTGCCACATCTTGCAGTGGCGAGTTCCACAAGCATCACTGCATTGCCTGGGGAGCACCAGGCACGTGCCTGCAGCAGCAATTTCCCTCTGGTGTTACCTGACCCACCCGAGAGCTCTGCCTGGCCACGTCTCACCTGTGCCAGGGCCCTACCTGGCCACATCTCACCTGTGCCAGAGCTCTCCCTGGCCACGTCTCACCTGTGCCAGAGCTCTCCCATGCCACGTCTCACCTGTGCCAGAGCTCTCCCTGGCCACGTCTCACCTGTGCCAGAGCTCTCCCTGGCCATGTCTCACCTGTGCCAGAGCTCTCCCTGGCCATGTCTTACCTGTGTTGTACGCCGTGGGCATGGCTGAGAAGGGCAGCCCCTGTGTCAGCAAGCTCGGAGTTGCCACGGAAACAACTGGTGTGGTCAGAGAGTGGGTTGCTTGAGAGACACCCAACCGCTGTGTGTTTTGCTGCGGGAGCAAACAGGGAGGGAGTTAAAGCCCAGATGGTTGGACTTGGTCGTCTCCGTGGGTTGTGGCCCCCTCAAACCCCCTGGGCATGCACTGGGGCTGAGCATGGAGACTGTGGGACAAGCAGGATTGATCCTCTGGCCATTCCACACTGCAAAAAAGCAAAGTACAAACCACACCAGCCACTGACACTCTGGACCTTGTGAAATTCATGTGCAGTCCCCTTCCTGCCCAGGGCTGGGCTTCACCCACCAACACCAGCCATGTCCCCGTGTGCGTGGAGGGGGAAAATCAGCAGGACACCTCAGACAATTCCTCACTGCTTTCCAGACGTTGCATGTGAGGCTTGCTGAGCTTCCAAGGAGTGGCAAAGGGACCAAAGCAAACCAAGACCAGCTGAGGCAGCACAGAGCTGACATCTCCTCCCTGCAGCTCTGCTGGCCAAGAACAAGCCCCTGCCTCGAGGGAAGCTGAGGACACTAAGAATTTGCCTCAGGATTTTAAAGGGACTCTGGCATCTCTGAACTCCAAGCCCAGTGCTTGCCAGCCTGCCTGCTCAGTGCCCTCACAAGGTTTTGGTGACTCAGGTCCACTGTGGAAAAGTTCTGCCCTTGGACCAGCGCACACCAACCTCCCCCCATGGTTTTCCAGGCAGTTACGTGGGCGGATCTATAGGTCAGATTCAGCCCTGTTTACAAGGCAGATAATCTGAGCTGTCTCTGCTGATCTGATTTAAATCAGACTCAAGAGGCTTGACTCTAATCCCAAGCACCCCAGCACACGTCACCCTGTGAAGACTGGGGCAGTGCCCAGCTTCAATCACGCCTGGCACGAGGCTGGCTGGGACACAGCAAGCAGGTTCCTGTAGAACCGAGGGCTCCCGGGGCCTTGCAGGGCTGGGCACAGACTCTGCAGTGCTTCCCCATGGCCAGGGAGACTCTCCTGGGACAAGGCTGGAGGCTAAAACCCTGGCCTGGCCACCTCCAGAGGGTAACAGCACCTGGCTGTGCAGGATTTGCTCACCCTGCGCCCACACACTGCCCAGCCCGCAGGTCCCTTCTGTGGCCGGGGAAGGCGATTACCAGGGCTCTAATTGCTAAAGCTCGGGGGCTGGAGGAGCGGGTTTTCCTGGCACACAGCCTGCTGGCAGCTGCCCTCGGCCAATGCCCACTGCTGTGGGGTAAAGACATAGGAAGAAATGTCCTCACAGCAGGTAGGACACAGCCCTGGCCCTGTCCTGCCTGCACGAGACCCTAAGCCAGCCCAGTGGGGTGCAGCCCTCACAGCCCCATCCCTTCTGCCCGTCACCCCATGGCTCTGTGGCTTTCCTGGGAGAGCACAGGGTCCAACGTGGCCATGCCACAGGGCTGGTGGGACACCATCTGGGCAGGGTGTGCCAGCCCCAGGAACCTCCTTGGCACCACAAGGCGAGCGTGGGGATGTCAGCCCCAGCTGTGCTGGGTGAAACACCCCGATTTGCACCACAATCCATGCAGGGAGGAGATGTGCAAGCTGCCCCCCACATCGTGCCACTCACACCCCGTGCCCACAGACAGTGCTCCCGGCTGCCATTCCAGTTGGTGACACACCATGCAGCATGCTCCCAGAGAACAGATCCTGCTGCCCCTGGCGTGTCAGGAGCGTGCAGAGAAATGGGGGGACGCCTCTCTGAAGGGTGTAAGGGAGGAGAGCACGCTCAGAGCTGCAGGAGCAGCGCTGAGGATGGCAGGGCTGAGGCTGCGGGCAGCTGGGACCCAGTGGAGGGGCCGCTGACTCATCTGGCAGCTGCCTGGAAAGAGGTGGGAGCTGCCATTTGAAGAGAGGCTCTGGTGTGTAGGTTGAGCAATATGGAAGGAGCAAATCTGGGGAGAAGGTTAGCGGAGCAGGGGGGCATCTGCACCAGGCAGGAGGGATCTGTAGGGACAACACTTGGCAGTCCCCTTCCTGATCCAGCAGTGCCAAGGTCCCTGTCCCACGCTGCCCACATTTCCTTACTCTCCATCCCCCTGCTGCCACCTTGGCTGGGGCCAGGATGTTTTTCACTTCAGGGAAAAACCCACCAGGTTAATTCAGACCAACAATTAAAACTGCAAATGCACCCCCCCCCAGTGGATTTTTACCTAATTCTGCTTCAGTGTGTAGCCAGAGAATGCCCCAGGCAGTGGGGATCAGGAAGGAGCAGATGTGGAGGTTGGGAGTGACTGCTCTCTTTCCACACATGGGGAAACTGAGGCACAGAGCTGCTGGAAGGGGGCCACTAAGCAAGAAGGGCTTGAGGACACCACTAAGCGAGAAGGGTTTGGAAGAGCAGCAGAATTCATGTCTGCCAAAGCTCTGGCCCATCCTTGCCCCGGCCAAGAGTGTCTCCGTGCAGGCTGCCAGGAGGATTGGCATTGGCTTTCTCCTGTGTTTTTGGAGAGCTTTTCCCTGGCTGCGTGACCTGCATCCCGCAGCAGCTCTTGCCCTTCCCTTGCTGTGCTGACCTGCCTCCCATCTGCCCTGCACCAGAATAGCAACAGAGCAGAGTGAATCCTTGCCACAAACAAGGTGGCATTCACTTTGCTGGCAGGGAGAGGAAAAAAAAGCTATAAAAATAACACTGAAAACTGCCCCATGCACAAGGGAGGTTTAGGGAGTGCACTAGCCAGCCAGTGGATTTTCACAGGCTTTAAATAATATCTTTAATATGGGAAGAACCTGATTTACTCCCTGTCTCTCATGTGCTGGCAATGGGCCAGGTCCTCCTGTGCTGTAACTGTGGTGGCTCCAGCAAAGCCCCATGGGCAGCTCCAGGGCAGTGCCCAGCCCAGCTCCACAGCCCCAGGGGGACCCTGGCTGACCTCCCCAGAGGGACCAACACAGCAATTTTGGCCTTGGTGGAGAAACAGGCGCTTTGCAGCCCATGTCAGCTCCTTCTTTTCCATAGGGAACCTTGTTTTCCTCAAAGCGTGTTTTTCTTGGGATTTATTTTCCACAGCAGGATTGGATGTACCGCTGATGCCCACATCCTGCCGCATTCCCGACACAGGGAGCAGCGTCCACCCCTCTGTGTGCCCCATGCCTCGTAAAGCCAGGGCAGGACCAAGGGGACAAGCAGCCCGTGTCCCACCACACCGCCATGCACGCTCAGCAGGGAACTCACCAGAGCCAAGTGGTCCTCGGTCTGTCCGTGGGAGAACAGGGAGAGAACCAAGAGGCACCGTTAACTCAAGCACCCCATCCCCGCTGCCACTGCGCCCCACGGCACCACACCCTCGCCTCCACGGGACACACACAGCTTACAGCGGTGCCTGGGACAGGGTCTGCACCACCAGGATGGTGCAGGCAGCAATCCAAGCCCTCCTCCTCCTGGGATGTCCCCTCCAGCACGGCCCCAGCCAGCTCCCACCACTACAGCCCTGGCAGGGCCCCTCACCCAGCCCAGCCCATCCCAGCAGAGCTGTGGGCACTCACCAGATGGTGCATCAGCCCCTTCCCGCTCTGCGAGGTGATCACGCGCAGGTCCGGCTTGCGGCTGTTGGCGGCGAGCTGCGTCCCGTGCGAGGGCGGCGGCGGCGACTTGGCCGGGATGATCTTGCCCAGGCTGCTGCCGTTGGACACGGGGAGGAGACCCGGAGAGGCTCTGGCACTCACGTAGCCATTTCCTGCGGGGGACAGAGAGGAAGGAGGTGAAGGCTCGGCCATGGCTGGATGCGTGGCAGCGGTGAATGCACGGCGGTGGACGCACAGACGGTGAACACAGGGCAATGGCGAATGTATGGTGATGAACACGTGGTGATGGTCGATGCACAGCTGTGCTAAACGGGTGCATGGTGAGTGGTGCCGCAGTGGGGCTCCATCAGTGCTCTTCCTCGTAGGAGAGCAGCGCCGCACCCCCCCAGGCTCCCCAAAACCCTCCTGCACCCTGGCAGGCTCACCCTGCGGGGTGAAGAGCCAGGACAGGCAGTAGCCCACAGTGCTCAGGGCAGCTCCTCAACCTGCAGGGACTCCCCCTTGTTCCTGCAGTAACACCCAGCAAATCTCAGAGCCTGATCTGCAGCCAGGCTCTTTCTGTGCTTTGGCCAGGCACCGCAGCCCTGCCGAGATGGGTAATTACTGGCCCGTTCACCTTTAAGCTCTCTTTATGGCACTGGGGCAGTGAAAAGGGGCTGTGGCAGAGTGAGGACTCAGTTCACTGCTCCCACTGCCCCTTTGAAGATCTAAGGTTCCCTCCTTCTCCTCCTCCTGCTGCCCCACTTAAGGATTTCATGTGCAAAGAGAGGAGAAAAAAAAAGAAGAAAGGAAAGGAAGAAAAAAAAAATAAAAAGGAAAAGATTTGATGAACATCAGGAAAGGAATAAATTGGATCAGATTACTGTTCTGATGAGGGTTGGGTTTTTTTTCATGAATAGGCCCCAAAGATAGAAAGGCGTTCAGCAATCACCAGGATTCAGCCCTCATATTCATTGCACGTTAGACCGGGAAAAATAGGTCGCTGATTGCATTATTAATCACATCTAGCATTGCGCTGCATCTGCATTTCAGCAGGCGGCTGGTGGCAGTGACGCCGCAGCCGCAGCGTGTGGGGGCCCAGCGCCAGCCGCTGCCTCCCCGGAGCTGTCCCAGGCTGGACACAGCAGAGATGGGCTGGAGCAGGCACAGGAGGTGGCCGTGATCCCTGGGAGCCGCAGCTCCCATCCCACACACGGCACTGCGGACGGGAGGCGCTGCCCCAGTGGGTGCCGGGGAGCCACTGGCGGGGACAGCCGTGGTGGCCGGGCTGGCTGGCAGCTGTGGCATCCGTGTCCCTGATGGAGGAAGAGGAGCAGCCTTTCTGTCCCCAGCAAGGTGTCCTCCCAGTCCCCAGTCACCGTGAGCAGCTGTGCATAAGGCATGTGCCTGCTGCATCGGGCCCTGGCACCTCCAGGCATCGTGAGCTGCTGGAATCCTGCTCCCAAGGCCACCGGCTTTTACGTTTATTAACAACAAAGGTGCAGAAATTCCTCAGGTGACCTTGGCTACCCGCAGTGGTGGTGGCCAGGGAAAAGCCAAAAGAAATGTTAAACCCTTTGATATTCTCCTTCCCAAGGCACCACCAGCATGGATGCACACGGGGCTCGCCTGGTGATTCCCTCTTTGAGACACACCATGTAATCTGTGCATCACCTGGGGTGTGGACTGGGGTGGCTCCCTGTGCTGGAAATGAGCTGGTTTGGGTTCCAGTGCTGCCACTCACCCCCAAAGATGAGTGGCCTTGGGCTGTCACTGCTGCTGTCACTGCCATGTCCACCCAGCATGGATCCAGCCACCCCTGTGAGCCAGAGAGGGAAGGGCTACACTCCCACCAGGACTTCCCAACCAAGGGCCCCCACCAAAAAAACTCTAAAAGAGAAGCCTGCCTCGGCACCACCCTGGCATGAATTTGAGTGGGGACAGTCAGGACTCAGCATCCCCCTGCAGAACAGGTGGGGTGGACCGGGTGCTGCATCCTGAGGGTGGCACATGCCATGGAGTGTGGGCAGGATGCAGGGATACAGCGACATCACTGCAGGATCCGGCCAGAGGCACCCGCAGCTGATGACTCAGAGGCAGCAGGTGATCGCTCAGTGCTGCAGAAACTGCAAGGGAGGAGAAGGAGGAGGAGGAGGAAGAGATGTACCAGGTATTTGAAAAGCGCAAGCGCAGTGCCAGAGCCACAGTCCCCTCCCGCAGCCACGAGGGGAGCCCCAGGGAGGGCAGGGGGCTGGGGACAGCAGGGGTCCGTGGCTGGCCACAGCCAGGCTGTCCCTGCTCCTCACACCCATTTCCTGCAGTGGCAGCAGGAACGCAGGGAATGCTTCAGTGACGTCAATGCTGACATTCAGGGGCCCTGCCAAGCTCTGCGCCCGCCATGGCTGCTCCCGACAGCTGACATGGGGGCGGCTGCAGGAGAACGGCAGCCTCAGAGGGGCCGGGGGCTGTGGAACCAAGGCCCCTTCCCTGTGCTCTCAAGGATTAGCAAAGCTCCGAGCTGGGTGCTGTGGGAACCCAGGGAGATGCTGCCCCACAAGCCACCCTGGCAGGTTTTGCTCTGCCAAGAAATCCCTCTGGCGCTGGCACGGCTGCTGCCCAGCCCAGGGAATTGGCTGCTCCTGGCGGTGGCCAGAGCGCAGGGGATGGGGTCGCGTGGCCACAGCGCTGCAGCAGCACAGCTGGGCCGACCCCACCCGAGAACCGGCGTCACCCGGCTCCGGTTCGGTTTTAACCGGGGCAATGTGGAATTCCACACTCCTCCTCCGTGCTGCCAGCTGCAGACCCACTGCAGAAAGGCCCAGAAGGGGTGAGGAGTCAGGCTCCTGGAGCAAGGCTGCCTTTGCCCTGGGATGGATGGCATCTACCCTGCCAAGCCTGGGACCACTGCCAAGCCCAGTGCCAACAGCAGCAGCTGCTTCCCAGCAGGACCCAGGGCTGTCGCTGGTTTTTGGGCTGTGCCTGCACCAGCAGCGGCCCAACATCCTCAGCCTGCAGACAGCAGAGGCAGATGTGGGGATGGAGATATTGTTAGTGCATTTTACAGCTGAGGAACTGAGCCATGAGGCCTGAGCCTCATTAGCACTGAAGCTCTCACAGTGGAAAAGGCCCTTAATGAGCTTTTTTCCCTTGCCATAAAGTTCCTTTATAGGGCCCAAGCGCGAGGAGGAACAGGGTGTTAATTGATCACCTGAGGACAGTGGAGAATTGGCTGCAGCACCAGGAGCTAAACCAAGAGCTACCCAAATCCTGGTCTTCAGGGGTCACCTTCCTGATCTGCAGCTCTCCCTGAGATCCTGGGTAGATGGAGACTCCTTGGTCACTGGGGTCTCCACTGAAACCAGCACTCCCCACAAAGGTGCTGACCTGGAGCTCCACATGCTCCCCATGCCAACCCCTCCCACTGCCAAGAGCAGCAAAATCTCCCCCAGCGCTTCCCTATAGACCAGCAGGGCTCAACAGCAAAGCAAATCCTCTGGGACATGTGGGGAAAGCGAGGGCAGGAGTGTCACATGGAGCCAGGGGCGCGGGGCTGAAAGGCTCCTCACTTACCCACGGGGCTCGGGCAGGCTCCGTTCGTGTTGTTCAGGTCTCCCCCAAGCATCGCCCCTGCAAAGCAAGCAGAGAGACGGGATCACCACCAACACAGAAACAGGGTGAGCATCCCTGCTTCTGAGGGGCAGGAAGGCAGGGAGCACAGTGGAGGAAGGCGGAGGAAAAAAAGCGGGACTGCCTTCCTGGGGAGAAAGTCCTGGGCAAAACGAGCAGCATTCCTGGTGATCAGGTTGGGAAACATTATCCAGGCAGATCCGTTTCCTTTGGGAAGGAGCCAGGTGCACAGGAGCCTGTTCCAAATGAGGCAGCTTGGAAAACACTGCAGCTATTTTATTCCAACCCCCCCTTTGGGGGACACAGGGCCAGCGCTGCCAGGGGAGAGAGAGCCCCAGCAGCATGACGGGAAACACAATCCCCCCTGCAATGTTCACACCGAATGGAAACCATCCCACACTGCCAGGATGCCACAGCGACCCGTGGTCCCAACACTCGCAGCAAAGCACCGATGCTCCCCACCAGGCTGGGATAAACTAGACCTTTTTTATTCCCAAAAACCAGAACGTTTTGCCTCGCCCAGAAGAAGACTTGATCTTTTTTCTGCCTTGTTATGAAGTTATTTCTGAAAGCCACCTATTCTCCAGCCGGGGCTGCCTGACCACGCCGCGGGCAGCGATTGCAGCCGACAGCCGGCGCGGAGGCTCCGGAGCTGCGACCGCAGTCAACCCGGAGCCCTGGGCTGGAGAACGAGGGGCTTTCGATGCCAAACCCCACCTCTAACCACTGCCCAGCCCTTCTCAACCCAGATGGGGAAACCTGAGACACAAACCTTTATCCAGCCCCTGGCTCTCAGATCTGGGCTTGCAGCGAGCCCCTGAAAGCTGGAGGAGGGTGGGAGGGCTGAGCTGCTGCCGTGCAGGGAAGCACAGTTGCTCCCCATATGGGAGCAGGATTTGGAACAGCAGTGGTCCCAAAAATTGTACAGACTGAGAAAGGGTGAAATGGCCCTCTAAATGTGGCAAATGTGACGTGCAGAACCCTCCCCTCAAGGGATGGGGATGCAAAACCAGAGGTCCCTGTGGCTCCAAAGTGCCACGGAAGGGACTCCAGCAAGGGCTTGTGTGGCTGTGCCCTGCTGTGAGACCCCACTTGCATCCCAGGCACCGGTGCCCATGTGGCCAAAGAGGGCTCACCCCCTTGGGTGAGTGATGCCAACCCTGCCCCCAGCCCCATACATCCCCACCTGGCTGCCCTTCTCCCACACCATCCCTGAGCCAACAGCACCAGGCACCATCAAGGCACCCACCCAGAGCTTGCTGAGCATTTGCTTTGGAAACAACACAACCAGTTCTGGTGCAATGCTAAAAAAAATTTAGGGAAAAAAGGAGTTTTTCTAACATGCAAGGCCCTGGCTCCTATAAACAGGATTTCTTCCATGTCCCAGGCAGTGAGTGAATGAGACACAGATGGCCTAACTTGGAACACCTCTGCGCTCACAACCGCAGAATTATCCCCCTCAAACGAGCAGTGAGTGAGCTGGAAATGGCGAGCCCCCAGAGGGGTCTGCTTTACCAGGAAGCCTCTTCTGCTCTCAGCTGAGGGGCCTAGGAGAGGGCAGGAGATCCCTGCAGCCAGAGTGATGGCTGCCTGTGCCCAAGGAAGGCTCTGCCACCCAGCCTGGGGTGAGATGCTGCTCCCTGGGACCAGTCCTAGAGCAGAATGACCCCTGTCATTGCTCCTGCTGCATCCCAGCCAGGCCATTCCTCCTGCTCACCCTGACCCACCACACAACCTGCTTTTGGAGGCACCTCCCAGCCCTTCTCTCCCAATCCACCCTCTTCTCAAAGCTCCCCGGAGCTCTCCAAGCCCCAGGGGCTGAGGGCCCAGACATCTTGGTGGTCACTGGCAACAGCTCTGCCATTGCAGCCCAGGTGACTTTTACAGGCCACCTGTGACATCCAAAATACCAGGAAGGGGCTTTCTGCCCACGATTATGATTTAAGATCATACAGCAGGAGAGCTGGGCTGTGGGCCCACACGGTCTCTGTCCCCCCTGCCACTGCAGGGGACGTGGGTGACAGCTCCTCTCCCCCACCCTGTCCTCTGCCACCCATCGCCAGTGCCCGCTGGGAATGACTGCTCCTCTGATCTGTCAGCAGAGCCACATGAGTAATCACCCACGGCCAACTGCAGCCAGCACAGCCCGACTCAGAGCAGCCCTTTTTAGGCAGCCAGGCCCCTGTCACCGGAGTGCCACCGGCCAGCAGGATGCCAGCAGCCACCCCCAGCCTGGGAATGGCACCGGGTGACTCATCTTGCACTGCCCAACACGAAACAGATCCCTGCAGAGATCCAGCTCTCAAACAGACCTAGGTGACGTGGGGAGCTTGCCCTCAGTTTGGGGCCAAGGCACAAACAGGGGGTATCAATGTCTGGCAGGAGGGCAGGAGCACACACTGAGGGGCAACAACCCTTCCAGGATGCTCCTGCCACCCACAGGTGCTGAACTGTGGACCCTGGACAGGGGATGGAAGCAACAGGGGCGTCCCCTCCCTCAGGGATGCCCCACGCTCGGTGCTGCCCAGCCAGGCAGGAAGGATGAGGAGGTGAGGGTGCAGAGGGGCACAGTGAGGCTCACCTGCACTGGCTGGCCGCTGTGGCAGCCCTGGGGACACCGTGTTCCTCTGCAGTGCTGGCTGCTGTGGTGACAGGAGCCGGGGGTCTGTCAGCGAGGAGGTCACCAGGGACTGGGTCACCAGGGAGCTGCCTGGGTTGCTGAACTGCAGCGTGTTTTGGTTGGTCACCGGCACCGTCACGGGCATGGCGAAGTTCGGAGCGGGCACTGTGGACTGAGCAGAGAGCAGGGGGTAAAGGGGAGCCAGAGCGGAGTTCCTGCAGCACAGCACAGCTGCTGACCAAGGAGGGACAGCCAGGTCTCCTCAAACCTCCACTGCTGACCTGCAGTGCTGTGCTCAAACCCACACTGGCACCCTGGGGGTGATGCAGCAGGGACCACCAGGAAGAGCAATGGGCTATCCCTGGACACACCAGAGCTCTGCAAACAACTATTTCGACCTCATTTTCAGGCTGCATTGATTTACCCCCTGTGTTTTCAGGGCAGGCATGAAGGAGAGGCTGGGAGCTGTCCAGAGCATGAAGGAGGGCACCAGCCTGGTGGCCTGCCCCCACGACAGCAGCCAGGCTTGGCACGACCCTTCACCCCAAGCAGGATTCCATGAGGCCGTTCCTCAGCCAGCAGTGGATCCCACTCTGGGCTGGCACTGCTGAGGCTGGCCGAGCACCTGGGAAAGACTCATTTTGCACAGAGCCCCTGGGTGACTCTGGGATCCATCCTGTCTCCTCTGGGAGCTGCTGGGAAGGAGGAGCTGACCCCAGGGATGTAGGAGCATTGCTAAGCCCTATCCTTGGCTGCAGGTTGAAGACCAGCTTCACCTACCAGTGTCCCGTGGGAGCCAGACCCGCCGCGATTATCCCAGCCGTTTGTCTTATGTCACTGATACGCTCTTCGTTAACAGGAGCTGGCACCTGCTTACAGGCTTTAGTACAGGCTTTGCTAAAGTCCCACTTTAATTTGCTCCAGGATGGAGAGGCAGAGTAGCCCAGCACTGAATGGGAACATCACAGGGCCAGAGGTGGAGCCCCTCAGGCTGCACCAGCGAGGGAAGAGGGAGCTGAGGTGTCCCCACTGCAGCTGGTGCATCTCCCCCCTGCCTTGCAGCCTCCTCTCCTCCAGAAATCTGCTCCTGGATAGGTCCTGCTCCTTAGGTGAGAGAGGAGGATGGGAGGAAGGAGTAGGACAGTGCTCACCCACGCCTCGCTGCCAGGAACTCTCCCCACCTGCCTCCCAAGGGCATCCTGTCCTTCAGAGATATCCCGTGGCCGCAGCCAAGCCCGAGCCTGCGCTGTGGCACCGCTCCTGGGGCTGCCGTTCACAGGGACAGGCTCAGCAATTCCTACACCACCAGGGAGAGCTGGAACACGGAGCCCTCCCTCTGCTCAGCCCAGGAGCTCATCCTGCACGGCAGCAGAATCGGAGGAGGAGGAGGAGGAGGAAGGTTTCTTGGGCGTTGCACGAACACCGGAGCAGCGTTGTGTAATAAATCACTGCCAACGCGTCCATGTGCGCACAACGTTCCTGGGGAGGGAGAGGAAGAGCTGAAGCTCCTCCACACCACAGCGTGAGCGAGGCTGTGGCAGAGCCCAGGTTTGCCTGAACCCGGCTCCACCCCACGGCACCTGTGGACGAGCGTCAGGCTGACGCTGCCCCGGCACAGCCGGGCCCTGCCCCGGACAGGGCACGAGGGACACGGCGGTTTGCACATCGCTCCAAAGGCTGGGGGAGAAGATACACACATCAGCCAAAACCCCATTTCTGCTCTCGTTAGAGGTCAGGGCAAACACCAGAGGCAGAAGCTCCGCTGAGGCCTTTCATTAGGCTGGCGCTAAGCTGCCCCGGCCACGCCGCTGGGTTAGTTCTGGTCACACACAAAACCAACCCAGCAGTTAAAATGGAAAAGCGTCTTCTTCACCCGCACACGCTCCACCTGCACTGCTCGGCCCCTCGCTGCCAGGGAGGTTTAGTGGGGGAGCCAGATGCTGTGCCCTGATGAGGAGCCGCCCAGCACTTGAATGCCACCTGCTGAAAGCACTTGTGGGCACGGGTTGTCCCTCTGGGTTGGCATGTCTGGATGATGGGGGGCCTGCTGGGGGCCCTCCCTTTGCAGCAGACACATCCTGGAGCCGAGCAGCCCCTGCTCATGAGGGTGTTCTGCACTAAGGACAAAGCTCAGGTGGCTTTTGAGCCTGTTTTCCACCAGTGGCAGGGCTTGTGCCAGGTGCTGGGGGGGGGTGCATGTCCCGCAGGGGCTCTACTCCCACCCTACACACCCTGGCAGGGTGGGAACCTGCACCCCCCTAGTGAAAGCAGGGAGGCTGAGGTGGATCCATGTCCTGACAGAGCTAATCCTGCCCTGAGCCCCTCTCGTGGGGCTGAGCTCGCTGTCACAGCAGAGCTGTCGGAGATCATCACCACCTGCACCGCACTTTCCTCCACCTCCTCAGCCCTCGCAGGTCTCAGCACAGCCTCCCCACCCCCTCCACCCTGAGATCTAGGGGATGGAAATGCAGATTTTGGGATCCTCTCGAGGATCGTAGAGCAACACAAGGCTGAGTCAGCAAAATAAAACCTGAGGATTTCACAAGGCCCAGTTCTTGAGAAAAGCCAGAATTTTAACTTGTGGGGGCTTGCAAAGCACAGAAGGGCAGATTATTTTGGGTGGGGCTGTTCTGCTGTGCTGCATCCACCCCTGGAAAAGGAGCCTCCCCCTGCTCCTGCAGCATTAATTACAGCTGCAGCGACTCAGGGCTAATCCCCCGAAGAGCCCTTGCCTGCATCAACAGTCTCTGCTCCCTTGAACTAACAACTAATTTGAAACGTGTCCCCCTCCTCCTCCTGTCTCCTGACACAAATCCCTTTCAGCACTGTCCTGATGCTACCCCGGTGCCAGTGAGAGCTCCGGGATCACAGGCTAAAACCTCCCTGGATTTCTGCCACGGCCACCAGCTGCCCTGAGGGCTCAGTGGATTTGGGGGGAATTAATGTGGAATAGCCCAAACCAGGCTGAGCTTTGCAAGGATGGGAGGGGTCGGCACCTTCCACCAGCTCACATGAACACTGGGATCTTAACCCAGACAAAAATCTGGTTTTTTTGAGGCAAAGAGGGTGAAAAAGGAGGCCCTAATCCTGTACATGCAGGAGCAATATCCTCCTGCACTGCCTGGCCAGAGCCAAGGAGGGTCAGGAATGCCAGAGCTAGTAGGAAATATTTTCCCAAGGATGGGAAACAGGAAGGGCCCTCAAGAACCAGGTGCATTCAGGGCTGAAGGGGCTGTTGGCATCGGCTCCCAAGGCACGGCACGGCTCCAAAGCAAAGCCATGCAAAATCCACCCCCCCATCACCTGGAGGCACCGGGGAGGGGACCAGGGGGGCTGCAGGCCACCAGCTACTCACTGCGAGCCGGTAACTCTGCATCATTTTATCAAACTCCTCATCAATCTTTTTATATTTCTCTTCCGTCTGCGGGGTCAGCGCAAACACTTCATCCCCTTCCGGGCTCTCGCACTCCCTGTGCTTCTTGTTCAGCGCCTGTTACATGTGGAGGGACACGGGGGTGTCGGGGAGGGAGCGGGGACGAGGTTCAGGGGAAGTCGAACAGGAGAGAAACAAAACAGAAAAGAACATATAATGAAGGTTTTCCAGGCACGGGCAGGTACTTACACCGTATCGCTTGAACAGGATATCCAGATCCTCGCTGCCTTTGCGGTATTTATCCTCCATCAAGGGGCTCTGGTCTATGGAGTCGTCGCCGTCGGGCTCTGGGCTGTCACAGCCGTTAAAACCTTTCTTTCTTAACGTCTGAAAGCACAACCAGAACAGTCTGAGATGGGGAAGAGGAGCTGGGGAACACGGGCAGGTACCCCCAGGAACATTCCCTGGCCTGCCTGGACCAGGACTTGCCCCTGGACAAATCAACACCATCACCCCAAGCTGTTGCTGACCTCAGAGGGGTTAAAAACTCAGGATACAGCCCCTGGGTTCTGATGCCAGGTTTCTCCAATTTAGGAATTACAGCACGGGGAGAGATGGAGAGAAACTTCCTTGTTTTCAAAGGTTCTGTTTATACCAGGACTGAATTTGGCCCTACATGAACTCAGGCATCTTCGTCACTTTCAGGTGCCACAACATCATGAAGGGAGAAAAAACTTTAATGCCCTTTGCTATCCTGCAAAAGACAGGGAAAACCTGCTTACAAACAGCCAAATAGGAAAAGAAACCCCAAAATTATAGGCAAATTATCAAATTTGTCAGAATTTCCTGACGAAACCAGACAAGTGGAATTTGCCAAATGCAAAGGTGCTGCAGGAAGAGCATGGCAGGACATGTGGCACAGTGAGAGCTGCTGGGGGTGACACAGGGGGTGATGGTGACAACAACCCCGCACCAGGACTGGGCTCATGAACAGGAAAGGTCCTGGGCACTGCTACGTACAGGTAATGAGGAGAGACAAGCACTCCTCATCAGGAGGAGCCTGGTGACACTCCTAAATCCCTCATTCATATTCAGCAGCCAGTGGAGATCCACCCTGAATCCCTCTATTTTCAACACACCAAAAGCAATCAGGCATTATGATGGAAGACGGAACCAGCACTTGCCAACTCTTCTTTTTTTTTTTTTTTTTAGAAGTCAAAGCTACAGAATTTCCTGGAAGTCTTGATCCCTTTTCATGCCAAATTCAGTAGGGAAAAAGAAAGAAGAGAAAAAAAAAAAAAAAGTCTTGAAAATTCTCTGTCTTCCTTACCAGCAACAAACATCTCCGTTCTGAGGCCAAAGCGTGCTTGGGAGTGGCTCTTCAGCTACCTGCGTGCTCCAGGAAACACAGAGCTTCTGGGGAAAATGCTGCTGGAGCAAATAAAACCCACAGATGTCTCCAGAAGGGCTGGGAATGCTGCAGGTGGGATTTGCTCACCACCTCACCACAGGTCATCGATGGATGCTTGTGCCAGGTAGCCACAGCCAAGCAATGGGCACCACACCCACCCCAGCCTGCTCTCCATCCTGCTGGAGCTTTTCACAATATTTTCCATTAAAATTACTCCTTCCTGGGCCTTCCCAGGCACCATTTTCACCCTTGTTACTGGATTCACCTGCAGAGGGGAAACGTCCTCATTCACATACAGCTCCACAAGAGAAGCACCCGACTCTCTCCTGGTGACATCTGATGCACTGTTTGGTGTCACCAGTAATTCCTGATACCTAATAATTATTAATTAATTATTTAATAATAATGATTATGAATAATTCTTATACCTAATATTAATATTAAACCTAATAATACTTAATAATTCCTGGTATCCCTAATGCCTGTGTTGAGTCTCTATAAAGAAATGCAGTGGGAATCGGTCACTGCCATGAACAGGAGATTCCCAGGGCTTTTTCTGCAGTTTCCTGAGGACTTTTCCCTATTATTTTTCTATTTTTGTACATGTCCTTGTTTGTTCACAGAACGGCCCAAAAGAGGAAGAGGTGCTGCTGGTGGGGAAGGAACAGCTTTGCCTTTTTTTTTATTTTAAACTGCTTTTTGTGGATTTTTTCCCCTAAACCTTTTGTTTCGCCGATGCAGCTGAAAAACAGAAAGTTGAGCTTTTCTCTGAAAAAAAAAAAAGTTTTTTTCCTTTTTCAGAGGCAAAATGGAAAAAGTTGTTCCATGAGCAGCGAAGCTGGTTTTCCTTCAGGCACTGGAGAGGCTCTCTGATGTCTAATCTTGACATGATTCCCTTTGCAGGGACAGGAGCTGAACCTCTCCTCTCTGCCCTTCCATCCCTGGAATCAGGAAGGTAATCCCTCACATCCCTGAAAACTCCTCTCCTCCAGCAACTCAGAAGCTGTGGGGATGGACAAGCCACCGCCATCCTCCAGGACCCTCAAAGGAGGGAACGTCACAATGGGGTTTTTCAAGAGGTTTCAGCCAAGCAACAACATTTGTCTGTGTAAAGCCTGCATCACCACTGCCACCAGGGAGCTTTCCAGGCAGCTCCAAGCATCCTCAGATCCACCTGCATTGGATGCCTGAGCCGAGCCCAGGGAGGAGCGAGGGGCTGCCACCACCAGCCACAGCGTTTTGCCATTTCAGCATTTTGCCATTTCTAAGTCCACACAAAATCATGCTGGGGGTTGTTCCCTCAACAAGTCTGTCAAGGAGAGCAGTGGAACAGGATGGATGTGGCTCTGCCCACCCAGACCCTGAAACAGCTCATAGCATCACCCCTTCATCTTTCCCAAGCTCTTTTTCTGTGGGCCTAACACATTTGGTGTCCCAGCTTTGCCTTGGTCTCTTTGTTCTCCCCAGCCACCAACTTTGTAAAATCATTAATAACTTCATTGTTTATGAGACCCACAGCTCTTCACAGGGGCGGCTCCTCAGCAGCTGAGCTGTGAGGGGCAGCTGTGGTGCCACCAGCCCTGCTCTTGCAGGAAAGATGCCAGCAGTGTCAGGAAGTGTCAAACCAGTTGTGCATGGGGGAAAAAAATCCTTCCTGGACACTACAGGCAGCAGCATGAGCTGGGATTGTAACCTGGGAACGTGACCTTGGAGCTGGGATTGTAACCTGGGAGCTGGGAGTGTGACCCCCAAACTGGGATTGTAACCTGGGAACTGGGATGTGACCCTGGAGCTGGGAGGTGACCCTGGAGCTGGGAGGTGACCCTGGAGCTGGGATTGTAACCTGTGGCAGCGGGAGGGGCTGCAGGCAAGGGGATGGGGACGAGCTGCAGAGCTGGCAGGGCTGAGCACAGGGGGATGGGAAGCACCGGCGGCGGGGAGTGACCGGGCTGGAGTCGCAGCAGGACATGAGCCAAGGCAGCGTGGCTTGCAGCAATCTGCTGCTCAAAGAGAGCCCTGGGACAACAAAATGCCATTTCCAGCCATACGGGGCGTTGGCTGCTAGTTCTTTCGGGTTTTTTCACCAAAAAAAATGTGTGTCCCACATTTTTAGCTTTTTGTCAAGATGATGTAAAAGGAAAACAATTTTGCTGGAGCGGGAATCAAACCCAAAGATTCCTGGTTTTGGGAATCTCTGCAAGGTCTTTTAGAAAAGAACTTTCCTTCTCATTCCCCCTCTTTCTTTCTGCCAGGGGAAAAACAGAAGATGCAAAGAGGTTTTCAGGAAACCTTTCTGTCACTGGGCTGCAGCCAGAGGAACACAACAATTTTTCATATGGAAGAGATTTAAAAGCGGTTTCTTTCCAGCAGAAAATTTTCAGAGAAAACCAGGGTGAGAACTTCCCATGGCAAAAACCCACCTCGGTCATCACCTGACCCTCTCCCTGCCACGCTCAGGTCCCCCCGTTCTATCAGGACCCACTGCACATCCTGCTTTTCTAGGCACTATTGCCAACTTCCATGATCCCAGCTCACAGGGGAGCAGATTTCCAACCCGAAGAGGGTAAGAGAGCAGCAGGAAATGCAGAACATGTGAGAGGAAACGATGCTCAACCAGGATGCGGTTGATTTCCCTTGCAGGAGGGAGACTCAACCACTCTGGGCTTTGGGGAAGTCTGGATGAGGATAAGGATGAGAATGAGGATGAAGACATGACACTGGAAGCTGCCCCTACATTTCACCACCTCCCCAGCATCCTGCAAAACGTCTGATTTAACACATCCTGGGGAATGCCAACCCCAGGAAGGAGAATTAGGGGAAAATCAGCCCCTCCAGGACATTCAGCCAAGGAAAGGGCAGAAATGGCTGTGTGGCTTTAACTGGCTGTGGAGCATCCTGGTGCCTGGTGAGCTCTGCCCTGTCCAAGTCCCTTATCAGGAGCTGGCACGTCAGGCGGGCTGTGAGGAAACGAGAAGCGACAGCGAGGACCAAAGCCGGCGTGATCCCAGGCGGGGCGCGCACGTGGCACCCAGCGTGCCTGTCTGGGGGCTCAGCTGTCCCCCGCCTGATTAAGGAAACCCCCCTCTCTGCATTAGAGAGATTTTCTCAGACTTAAAAGCCTGCAATAACCAGGACTTTGCCAGGCACAGAGAAGCTGCGGGGCTTGTGTGGCTGAATCCCACTGCTGACAGCCGCTGCTGAGCCCTGGCACAGCTGAAACACGGGGGTGTCCCCACAGGGAATGGTTCCCAGAGGTGTGGAACCCCTCTTGAACCAGCTCAGCATGGAGCAGCTCTGCCTCTCACTAAATATCCAAGGGATAAACCCCTCAAGGACATTCCTGTGCAGCACAGGAAGGGGTGCCCCCAGTTCCACCCTCAGATGCACCTCTCCAGGACCAAAAACCAGATCTCATGTTTTAAAATGTGATTAGCACAGAGCAACTCATCCTGCCTCGAGCTGTGGTACCGGTGCTTTTGGCCCCAGGAGCCCCCAGCCTGGGAGTGCTTGGCTTGGCCCTCTGCAACCACTGCTCGCTTCCCTTCCACCAGAAAAACAAAATCAAGAGGCTTCTGCCTCAATTCCTCCAGGTCCTGGCTGCTCCTCATCCTTCCTGAGATGCTGCCAGAGCCACTCAGGGCCGAATCCCTCAGCAGAAAGGGCTGCAGGCATCACAGGGAAGGTGGGTTGATGCAGCAGCCCCTTGAAATCCACTTAAAATCATATTTGGTGGCAAATTCTCAGCCTGGGTTTTCATGGTCTCTAAATGCTCAGTGTGGGGAAGCTTCCAGAATGAGAAGATAATTTTTGTGAGTCAAGTTCAACTGGGAGCCACCAAGAAACATGAGGTAAATTGGATTTGTGTGCAGTGGGGACACAGCTGGGCTGTTGGAACCTGGCCTGGGCGAGGGGAAATGGAAATCAGCACCAATGGTCTCCTGGGATTCAGAAAACAGTAAAAATCTTAGAGCAGCCCCAACCCTGCTCCCAGACAAGACAAGGATGAGGAGGGATGCTTGAGCAGCCTCCAAACCTGCCTGCACCCCAGCAGGTTTTGCTCCATGACAGCTCTGCCAGCAAGACATGCCGAGCCCGGCGTGTTTGGGCTCTTTTTCTTGCCATCCACCAATATCCTTCCGCTCCCGATGTTCCTCTCTCTGGCTTTGGATGCAGATCCAGCTTTTCATGTGGTGCAAACACAGTGTTTCTTTGGGTGCCAAGGACTGTGTGTAACTTGTCGGCTTGGGAGTGTTTGCATCTTGGACCATAAGGGAACAGAGAATGCTGCCCAAAATGTTTACGGTATTTTTAGGCCAAGACAAATCTGTTCGATGCTGCCGCAGTTTGAGCATCCCGAGCGCGGCAGGGAACCGCCGGCATTTGCACAGTTAAGGGGCATTACCTGCCTCAAACAGGTCAAAAAGGACACTTCTGAACCATTCTGAAGGCCCCTACAAAACTGTGCTGTGGCAGAAATGTCTCCAAATCCCAGCAAGGGAAGGCAGATGCTGCAAGATGCTTGGCCGTGGGGTAAAAACCTCAAATCCAAATCTCTCAAAAAGACACATTTTACGGAGCGTAAGAAAGAAAGGAAAAAGCAAGATTTTGGGGGGCCGAGGCAGGCTGGGTTTTTTACCCTTCTCCTTTATGAAATCAAAGCCTGAGCATGCTGACCAAGGGGCACCAAAGGGATCCAAAGGCAGAAGCCCAGTTCCTCCAGCAGTGCAGGCCACGCTGCTCCACTGCCACCAGTGGCTCTGAGGGCATTAACTGATGCCCATAATGTCAATAATTACAAAGCCAAGCCCTCCATTTGCCCACTTGTCCAGATTTGATGGCAGTCCCCATGCTGAGGACCCTGCAGCTCCATCTGCACAGCTACTGCTGAGGGAGAAGAAGTGACCGATGACTGAGGCAGCGGTGGCACTCTCCTGAGAGCCAAATGTGCTGTGCTCCGGCCCAGCCACGCTCTGCCAGCACCAGGGACAAGGACAGAGCTGTGGAGAGGGCCAGCGTGGGGGCACCACCAGCACATGGCAGCTGAGCAGCTCCTGCTACAATGGCAGTAGGCTGGAGGAGAGCAGCCTTGAAGTGAGCACAGTTTGGGCACGGTGCCAGAGACAGTGCTGGGATGGGTCAGACTGGATGTGGTTGGGCCACCCCTGGAGACCCACAAAATGCAGCCAGACAAGCCTTGAGCAAACCCACCAACCCATGAGCTTGGCCATGCTTTATGCAGGCACTGGACCAGAGGCACGAGGTCCGTCCCACCTGAATTCCTCTTGGATTTGGGCACTGGTGCCCTCCCACACCCCACCGTGCCTGTGGGAATTTGAGGCTGGGGCAATGTCACCAGCTGTACCAGGCACTTCAGAACCATGTCACCAGTTGTACCAGGCCCCAGTGCAGCAGCCCCAGGAGCTGCCTCCAAACCCACCTCAAGGTTTGCCTGGATTCCACAGCAGAGTCCCACAAAGCAAACCTGCACCTCAAGTTTCAAGGCAGTCGGTCAACACACAGCTGGAAATAGCTTCAACTCTACTCCAGAATGGAGTATTTTCATAAACCATGCAAAATCCATCTTGGCACTGGGTGTGAGAGATCTGCTTGCTCCACCCCCACCCTGTACCAAGCTCCTGCACCCCATGTAGAGCAGACTCAGCCCTGGCTCCAGCAAAGGGGTAAAGCTGGGGAGCGGACAGGCAGCCTCACCTCGATGATGTCTGCGTTGGTCCTGCTCTCATGGGGTTCATTGTACTCGGTGTACTTGAGCAGCACTTTGTCCATGTCGGTGCTGGCATACTGGAACAGCTTGTTGGAGTGGTTGAAGATGATGAGGGCAATCTCACAGTCGCACAGGACACTCAGCTCATAGGCTTTCTTCATCAAGCCGAACTTGCGCTTGGTGAAGGTCACCTGAAAGCAAGGACAGCCATGGTGAGAAGCTGTGTCCTTGCTGACACAGACCCAACACCTCCCAGGGAAAAACAGAATGACCACTGAAGGAAGAGAAAGAGGAATGCAGAGGGAATATTCTGTCTCAGTTTCCCCAATTGGACCCAACCCCAAGCTCTCCTCTCTCGCCTCCCTCTTCCAAATGGTTCATATTGCTGCCTATTTTGGGATCCTCCAAAGGCAGACACTTCACAAGCACAAAGATGATTATCAGCATTGGAAATCACATATTGCCAAATCAAGAGAAAATAAATTTCAGCAAAATCCCCAGCAGAGCTGCCATCTGTCCGGGGGCTGCGGCTTTTTAAGTGGAATATTCAAGCAACAGAGATCTTGTCCTCACTTGCTGCAGCTGTGCTGTGAGTGCCCAAACCTGAGGGCCACAGAGCTGGGGCTCAGCACCCCAAAACCCACCCCTGAGCCACTTTCCTGCTCACCAACCCCACTTATCTCAGCAGGCTATGCTTCCCCCAGGGCACCACAAGCCCCCCAGTGCCAGGGGCCTGCCCAGCTGCCACCCCCATCTTGCTGCCCCTTTGTAACCTTGCTGGGGTGTTTTGCTCACTGCCTGCCCCTCTGGGGTCCCTGTCCCCCAGCCTGCCCTGCCTTGAGCTGGAAGCAGAGCTGCTGGCTGAGGAGGCAGCTCCTGCAGGACTGATCCTGGAGAGCTGGCTGGGGGCTGGGGCCGGGACTGGGTGCTGGCTCCAACAGCAGCTCCAGCTGCTGGGCAGACATCGGGCTGCCATTCCCAGCCCACGCTCAGCTCTCACCACCACGCTCCTAACAGGATCCAGCTGGTACAGAGGGAGCTGGTTTGGGGCTCCCTGTCCTGGTTGCTGTGCAGACAGCTGCTGAGGGTCCCCCACCCCCCAGAACGCACGGCACACTGACGGGGAAGGCGCGATGCTTGGCCAGTGCCATCTCAGCAAATGAAAAACAGAAAAAGAAAATAAGAGGCAGGAGGTCACTGCTTTGTCCTAAGCATTGCTCTGGGGTCGAAGCAGCCTCCAGGGGAAAGGCTGGAGATGAGCTGAGATGCCCTTGGATGCCAAGACCTGCTCCCTCTCCACATGGGAGGGCTTGACTCCACTCTGGGCCTCCACCACAACACCAATTTTGCAAGTGAACAGCTTAAATTCGCAGAGCTGAGGGAGGAGAGTGAACGAGGCTGCTGCCTTTGCTCAGCCTGTCATTGGCATCACAGGCACGGTCCAAAGAGCTCAACTCGGAGCTTCCCAGTTCGCAGAGATGGTGAGGAGCAGCACCACGCCAGCAGCACCCAGTGTGCACCCCCAGGGTCCTGCACCCCTTGAGACACCCTGTCCCTGCCTGAGCAGGGAGGGCACAGCAGGGGCAGCTCTGGCCACACTTGGAGCTGCTGCCCCTCCCTGCCATCTCCCAGAGATGATTAAGCAGTAATGAGATTCGGCTCTAATCGCCTCATCCCCTGGAAAGTGTAGGGCTGGTACCCCGCGCTGCTGTGGCTGCCACGTGCGCCCGCTTTGGCCACGGCCGGGCTGTGGCCGTGCCACTCACATTGCCAGCGCCGCCCCAGCCCCGGCACACTCTGGTACAAATTAAATTACTTGAGGGCCAGCTCCCCTGTCACCAATAACTCCCCCTCCCCAGCAGTGTTCCAGACTTGCCAGCCAGCCAAAAGCTCTGCTGTGCTCCCAAGAGCAGGAGCTGCAGTGCCACTTCAGCTGGGACCAGCTGCGGGTCTGCTCCTGCAGCCGTGGCAGGACAGGCACTGAAACCACGAGCTGTCTCTGCCCCCCTGTCTCACTGTCCCTGCTGGGGCAGCCTCTGCGCTCTGACACCCTCCAAGCAGCTCAAGGAGCCCCGGGAGGAAAACACACAGTTTCCACCAGAACAGAGGGACCAGCCAAGGGTGGCTTCTGCAGCCACTGACACTGGAGGCCATGGGGTGAGGCCGAGATGTGGGGGCCAAACAATGGGGCAGCTCTTAGCCTTGAACACCAGAGACAAGCATGGCTTGGGTTTTGCCCTTGAGTAGTGGAGAGTGTGGGGTCATCTTCCCCAAATCAACAAGCAACCTGGGCAGAGCTGAGCAGAACACAAATCACCAAATTATCCCTCTAGAGAGGAGGGAATATTCCCTCTGCAGACAGGGCACAAGAGCATCCCTCTCTACTGACACCCCTACGTTCTGCAGAGGGGAGGAAGATTTGCCATTTAGCCACCATATCACACACAAGGATCACCTAACACAGCCTTGTGCATCCACTCACGACCCAGGACAGAAACCTCAAACCTTCCCCTGATGCCGTGCACGAGCCTCATCTAGAAGAATTAACCTTGTAAGTCTAAGAGGGTAATCAAATCTCATGCTTCAGGGCATAAGCCGATCACCAAAGGGGTCAGGAAGGAATTACTGCCCCACACTAGCAGGGGATTTCTTGCCTTTCCCCTGATGCAAACCATATTGGCAGTTGCCAGAGTCAGCAGCCTGGCCCTGAAGGACTGATGGCCTGATCTGTTGTGGCAAATCCTCTCCAGTAATTCCTCTAATGACATTAGTGACTCTGACTTGCTCTCCTCTCTTGGTTTTGGCTGCTGCTGTAATTCACGGAATCAAACACTGGTTTGGGTTGGAAGGGATCTAAAAGCTCATCTTGTCTCACCTCCCTGCCATGGGCAGGAACATCTTCAACTATCCCAGGTTGCTCCAAACGCTGTCCAACCTGGCCTTGAACACTTCCAGGAACGGGGCAGCCACAGCTTCTCTGGGCACCCTGTGCCAGGGCTCCTCCACCTTCACAGGGGAGAATTTTCCCCTAATATCCAATCTAAGTCCCCCTCTTTTCAGTTTAAAACTATTCCCCCCTTTGTTCTGTCACTCCAGGTCCCTCTCCCTCATGGAGATTTAAAGTCCCTTCAGATCTCCCTGGAGCCTTCTCTTCTCCAGGCTGAATGCCTCCAGCTCTCCCAGCCTGGCTCCAGAGCAGAGCTGCTCCAGCCCTCGGAGTATCTCCATGGCCTCCTCCAGACTCACTCCAGCAGCTCCACATCCTGCTGCACTCCATGGTCTGTGCCCCTCTGGAAGGCAAAACCTGGGACACGAGCAGGGTCAGCTGAAGGAACAGCTTCAGCTCACAGCAAAGGCTCTGGAGAGCCCTTGTGCAGCCTCAGCTCTCCCTCAGGCTCGTGATGCCTCGGCAGCCCCAAGCCATGGGCAGCACGAGGGGAAACACAGGCATCAAAAGCAGCTCTGCCTCCACCTCCTTGCTCCAGCACCGGTGAATCCCTCATTCTCCAGGGCATCCCTGCACTATTCCCATTCCTCTGCCACCCTGGCGTGCCAAGGACTCCCGCAGGAACCAGCCCCATCCATAACTCATCAGCTCCGGGAGTGACACAGGAGGGCTGCCCGTGCCCTCTGCCCCTGCTGCAGCAGGGGGGCTGCCACGGGGGCAGGGGTGGGCTGAGGATGCTCCAAACGTTGGGTTTAAGCCAGCTTAGCCAACAGCCTGCAGCCACGCACGCATGGGCAGCGCTGATCCGCAGGGACACAGGGAGAGAAGCCAGAGGTGGCTCCGGGGGGACCTCACTGCAGCCATCCAGCACTTCAAGGGGCTTATCAAACAGACAGAGAGGCACTTGTTACACTGGCAGATAGCGATGGGACAAGGGCTGTGGTTTTAAATTGAAAAAGGGGAGATTTAGATGGGATATTAGAAGGAAATTTGTCCTGTGAAGGTGGGGAGGCCCCTGGCACAGGGTGCCCAGAAAAGCTGTGGCTGCCTCATTCCTGGAAGTGTCCAAGGACACACTGGACAGGGCTTGGAGCAAGCTGGGACAGTGGAAGGTGTCCCTGCCCATGGCAGGGGGGTGGGATGAGATGGACTTTTAAGATCCCTTCCAACCCAAATCATTCCATGGCTCTATGAGATAAAGCAGAATGGGACACTTCTGCCCCTGGGGAGTGGATCCTGGTATTGCACATGTACAGCAGGGACCAGGAGAGTGGAGCAAGAGGGTTCTCACCCTCTTTACAGCTCCTACCACAGTGGATAGAGCAGATCCCACTCCCCAGAGCAGTTCTTTTTCATGAAATGTCCTATCTTCCTGCTATGTCCTTTTTTCCCAAAGAAAGGGAGCAGTGAAAATTGGTTGCAAGCTGTGCTGGTGACCAATTAAACAGCTGCTGCTTTGCTGACACCCGATTTGATCGGGCTGGTTTCTGGGAAGCAAAGCAAGATGTGCTGCACTGGGGTGGGGAGCAATGCTCCCGTGCTGGGTTTTGGAGGAACTAGCCCAGCCAGGGATGCAATTACTGCCAGGGCAAAACCAGTGTCCCCCAGACCAGGGAACTGGGCTTTGGGGACACCTGACATCAGAGATGTGCTAAAGCCATGACACCTGGCCATGCAAAGCAACTCCTGCTGCCAAATCCCACCCGATGCTGTGAGATCTCAGCAAGGGGCTTTATCTCCAGCCAGTGCCCAAGAGCAGCTCATCCCTCAGAAACAGTCCCATCACCTGTCTGCTGCCTCTGCAGAGCAGTGCCTCTTTCCCTTCCTGAGGGTCTATCCAGCAGAGCCAGGCTGTGCCATCCCCCTCCAGCACCACCAATTATATTCCATTTCTTTGAACTTCCAACAGGGCTACAGTCACCCCAGATCCCTCACTCCCCTCTGCAGCACTGCCCCATAAAAGACACTCCAAATTCTTCAACAACCCCCAAGGCCCTGTTTCCTCCTCATGATGGATATAAACAACCCCAGGAGCAACTGGAACATCAGCAAAAACTATTTGATGCCTGTCCCGGCCCCCGCCACCAAGTGAAGCTATAATGAAGAAAACCTGCCATTTCCTATTGTTTTGCTGCAGAGCAATAAAAGTGGTTCATCCAGTTCTGTTCTTTGCCACTCTTTAAGGATTAGGAATATATCCACATGCTTTTTTACTATTTTTTCTGTTTTTCTGGAGTGAAAGTGGCAGGAAAGAAGTGTGACAGGTCATGCTGGAGTGCAGTAGTGGCTGGACTAAAAGCAGAGGCTTGGATCTGCTGAGCCAGACTGCAGGAGCACAGAAAGCAGAGGGAATTGCCTGGAAATCTTGTGGTTATGGGAAGTACATTGACAGAGTCATCCCAGAGCAAACCTGGGCTGGCAAAGTGCTGCTGCTCCACCACTCCAGTTTAAGGAACATGGAAATCTGGGAAAAATCTGTCGGATTTTGTTTTTCTCTGAGATACATTCCTACACACATGCACGTGTGTGTGTGTCTCTCAGGCTTGGCTTCTAGAGAGCCCAAGGAAAAAAGCCCTGGAGTCATTTAAGTTTACAATTGAGGAAAAAAAAGGAATAACTTGAGTTGTTTGCGTTCAGCAAAATGGATACTTGTTGTGGCTGTTTTTTATTGGAAAAACCACATGGAAAATGTCAACTGAAATATATTTTCTGCAGGACAAAAATAATAAAAAAAAGGGAGAACTAACTAAGTGGAGAAGATACTTTCTTCTGGAAAAGCACTTAGATGGAAATGGCTCAAGGAGCAATGCCTGGATGGGGCAGCACAACAGGGCTGTTTGCCTGGTCCTGGATCTGGCCTCAGCACCAAGTCTCGCCCATCTGCTTACTTTATGGATTGGGAAAAACACAACACTGGTGGCCCAAAATGGGATGGAAATGGGTCATTTTGAAACTCAAACACTTAAAATCCCCAACAGGAGAAGGGTGAGGTGAGGGAGCGGGGAGAGACAGCACTTACCTGTCGATTGCGCTCATCCGTGATCCGCTGGATCTGGATCTTTTTTCTCCCCATCTTCTCTGGAAATCCTCTCCGCACCCGGGACGACTTCGGCTCAGGGGAGGGGAGAGCTAACCCCGCTTTAAAATGCTTTCATTAAAGAGCGTGGGGGGCTTTTTTCTCGGATGGAAAACAAACCCAAAAAAGCCAAAACAAAAAAAAAAAGTTTTGCGTGGCTTGGTGCTCAGTTCATGGTACCGTCGTGCGCAGCCAGACCCGGCAGGGCTGAGAACTCAGCAGCTGCTCACAAACCTGCACAGGAGAGAGACAGGAATGAGACCCTCTGCTCCCAAACCTCACCCAGGACCCCGATCCCCAGGGCCAGGGTGGTCTCTGGTTCTTTCTCCCGCCCAGCTCTGGGGCCAGGAGAGCAAGGATGGAGGCCAGGAACCCCCCGTGGCACAGGACACGTGTGGGCCGGGCACTGCGACGCTCTGGGCGAGGAGGAGGAGACGACAGCAGTGTGCCCGTGAATCACTATTCCTCCGTGACACTCCAGACTTTTTTTTCTCTTAATAAAGTCATAAGCAGTCGAGTGGCTGGTGATTAGCTCGGGCAATTTAAATCCGTCTCCAGTTTCTGCGCTAATCTTCAATTCGGAATTTTAAAATGTCTTTATTTGATTACTTGGAAGAAACCTTATAACCAGGCACAGAAACCTAGTTCTTATGGGGAAGGAGAACTCGGAAGGCAGCTGAGACAACCTGGCTTTCCACTGGGCTCAGGCACAGCGGATGTTTCCATGGATCTGGGGCACACAATTGGCTCGGTGGTATCTTGTGCCCAAACCTCTCGCCAAAGGGACGAGTGCTGCAGGTCACAGGGCTCCTTCTGCAGCCTCCCCACCATAACCTGCATCACCCAGCACCAGAGGCTGCACCAGATGTAGCAGGACACCTCCTGGCACAGCCCCCCAGCCCATCTCACCGTTTCCCAGCATGTGCTGCACTGAACTGACGGGACAAAGAGGGAACTTCAGCTAGTTCATTTTCCACAGGTATGTCTTTCTCCCTGCTCTCTCTCTGAGCAGCTGCATAACAGCAGTGATAACACTGCATTTAAAGCAAGGTGCCTTGTGCCAAGACCCAGGCAGAGGGAAAAACCAGTCCCAAAATAGCTTCATATCTGCCTCAATTTGGCAGTCCCCAGCCCTCGGTCTTGTTACAAAAAGAATAAAAAAACCCCAAAGCTTTTTCTCCCAAACCATCATCCTAAATTCAAAGCAGCAGCCACAGCCAACCTGACCAAGTTCCTCCTGCTCCTGTCCCACCCCAGAGTGCCCCCAGACCCTGCTGAAGACCTTCCCCATCCTTCGCCTCCTCATCAGACCATGCTCCAACAACAAACAAGCCCTAATGGTCTCACTCCCACACTTGTTTTTGGGGTTCACTGAGCCATTTGAGTCAATCTTTCTGCTTTTTTAGGGGGGTAAAGTTATTCATCATGCATCATATTCTGTGGTTTCAGTGCAAGTTCAAGGAGCCCTTTTCCCCATCTCAATATCCCAGTTTGCCCTCCAGGGAAGGCCAGGAAGAAGATCAGAGAGACAAAGGACAGCAAAACCTGGCTATTTTACACATAAATCCCACCAGTAAGACTCTTGGCAAGGACAGACCATAAAGGGATGACATTTAATTCTTGAATCATTATTTACCAAAAAAGGTGCATGTTTCCCTCCCAGCAGCAAATAGGAGCAACCATGCAGCTGTGAGGAGCACTGTCACCACGGGGAACACTGGGCCAGTGCCAGAGGCACTTTGGCTGCTGCTCCCCATCCCACTGTGGGAAGCTCTGAAAAAACCAGGTCCCAGAGCATGGCCAGTTCTACAGCATCACCAGTTTCAGAGAATCACTGCTCCAGTTTGCACCATGTGAGTATCCCTCAAAGGTTAGTGATACAGGAAGAGCCAAAAGGAAAATGAGGATTTTAATTTCATCTACCTGGAGTGTCCGCTCAGTATTTCCCTCCCTGTGAGCCCACACAAGAGCCCAAAGCCTTGGAACCAAGAAGAGGATTTTGCACACACAGAGAAACTTTGGAAGAGGAGGAACCTTTTGTTGGGTTTGCTTTGCCGCTTTTCCCTTTGGAGTTGCCATTTCTCTAAACTGGCTGAAAAATATTCACCTTCAGCATCTTCAAAACCACCAGCAGCAGCACAAAGCAGCAACAGCTCCACAAGCAGACTCAGGGCAAGATGCTAATTCTTTCCGTGTGCTGCAGCTCTTGGACAGAGAAACCCTCTGAAAGACAGCGGATTTACTGTCCAAACCAGAGAGGAACTCTCCAGAAGCAACAATAAACACTGGAGAACAACGGGCAGTAAATTTAAACTGAGTGAAAGGAAACATATTTTAACACAATTTCATTGCAGGGCTTGTTCACAGGATGCTATGGCAGCCAAAAGCTCCACAGTGCTTGAGGAGATGGGATGTTTGTAGGGATGAGGAAAAAACCCTGGTGCTGCTCATCCCTGCGCTCAGCTCCACACGAGCTGGCATTTCTTGCATGGAGCAGTGGAATTCAAGCCACATTCCCCTCCCCAGGCCACAAACATACCCCAAGTGTTTCAAACCAAATCCCCTTTTTCAACCACCAAACCAGGTTCCTCCTGCTGCTCTGAATCCTGACTCTTCACTCTCAGCACCTTGGCTGGATCACTGTCCCAGCCTCAGGCTTTGCTCATGCTGCTGGATAAAGTTTTCCACAGGAAAAAAGTGACTTAACAGGATTCTGCTTGTCATCATGGGGAGAAAAGGAGCTGCCATGTGATGCTCTTGACCCCTCTACCCTGCCTGAGAAGGAAAACACCCCATGGGGAAAGCCACCCCTGGATGGGGTGAAGAGGAGGGATGGAAAAGAGCACATTACTTATTTTTAGGCTGGGCTTTTTCCCCCACCATAATTTTAAACCCAGGTATTTTCACGTTTCCTGCCCAGGTGCCTGTTTCAGAAAGTACAACCACTGGCTCGAGTTTCTGAACAGCAGCTGGAACAGCAAGAAACCTGGAGAGCCGCCTTCATCTCTCCTGTCCCTCTTGCTGGCACTGCTGCTGAGGCTTGGCCCCAACCCAGAAACATCCCCTCAGCCCCTGGAGCTCCCTCTCCTTCACCACCAAATTGCTTTGGCTCCCTGATTGCCCAGACCGAGGCACCAAGATCACCCACGGCCTTCCTCCATGATCGGGTGGAATTTAAACCCTCAAACTCATACAGAAACAAGCACCCAGAGCACAGGACTGCAACAAGGAGATGAGCCCCTAAATAACCTCTAACTTTCAGGGTCTCAAATGATTTTCTATACAATAACCCCACTCATTAAATCATCATCTCCTCCTTCTCAGACAGCAGCTTCTTTCTTTCTGCTGAGCCTCGTTTTCCAAGGAAACTGCCAAGCATGCCAGCTACTACACCCCAACAAAGAGGATCCAAGGGCATGGAAAGGAACCTCCAAATCCACTGGAGAGCAAATGACAGGTGCCTCACTGCAAAAAAGCCACCCTGACCCTCTTCCACTCCCAGGAATCTCAAGAAGGATCAGGGAATTCGGCAGCAAGGAGCTCTGGGATGGAGGCAGCCGCCAGCGCCCGCTTCCCCCTCCCTGCGCTCCGCTCGCACAAGTGTGACTATCACGGCAATTAGCACACATGCCAATTAACTCCGAGCAGGTGCTGGTTAACTCTGTGCTGAGTAATTCATCCCCGGCTCCCAGTAAATTGCTCCAAATTGGAGAGACAGGCGAGAGAGCAGAGTTAGCATTTTGCAAATGGGGGAAGAAAGAAAAAGCGCAGAGGAATCTCAGCTGGGAGATGTTTTTACAAAACAAGGAATTGGGGGGGGCTGAATCCCCAGCTCCAAGAGCTGGGGACAGAGAGGAGCCGGTATCTCTTTCAAGTCTTTTTTTCTGGATTTTTTTTATCTACTGTACAAATTTCTGATCTATTTCACCTACTTCTAAGTCGTTTCACCTTTGCTTTGCACGGCAGCGGGGTGCTCTGCGCTGCTCCATAACTTGTCACTTTTCCATTCCAACTGAACGGCCCCACGCTTCTCTTGGCACGAGCAGGGACACTGAGAGTCTTACATCCACTTTCTACAGCCATTTGCTATTTTTAATATACTTTTATTGCATCCCTTTTTAGTCTTTCCTTACTAAAGTTAGCTTGAAACACCGCCCCTCTCCAGGGCAAAGGAATTCAGCTGCCCTTCCTTAACACCCGCCTTGCAAAGCCGTGTGCTCTCAGCACAATGTCAGCTGAAAGAAACCAAACCTTGGCCACGCAGCTGCAGAGGGAAGATCAAAAAGATTAATCTGAAAGCTTTAGGAAGATAAATAAAGGCAAATAAATGCATCCTTTCCAAAAATGTATTTTCCTTTGGAGCTCTTTGCTTTTCCCAGCATGCGGCACCATGCTCCCCAATCCACTCCGTGTGCAGGAACACACGGCAGAGCCAGCGACACAAGTGACAGCAAAATTGGGATGGCTTCGACATGGCACCAGTTCAAGGGACGTTCTCCTGATCTCCATCCCCAAAACAGGTCCAGTGCAATGGCTTGGCTGCAAGGAAACCTGCAAGAGGAGGTTCAAAGGACATTTGGAGGCTGGGAAAAGAAGAAAAACACTGCCCTCATCTTATGGAGGCACAGAAAGTCCCAGTTTGAAGGGAGATAAGCAGGTGACAGGTATGGCAGTTCACAGCCCAGCCCAGCAACTGCTCCCCCCAGGCACCTCTCGCTGTGGGACCAGCCCATCCTTTACCCAAGATTTGCAGAATGCTCCCCAAGATGTGTTTTTCCTTACCAGGCTCCATCAAGTCAAGTCTCCCTGGCTGAGAGCAAAGGGAGTGTCCTCCCCACCACTATCCACCCCCAAGGACAGGACCAGGGCACTTGACACGACTGAATTCACAGACTAAAGCCCAAACACACTTTGGGGGTGTCAGGTTTATCCACATATAGAAATGACAGCAGTAACATGTCCCAGCCTTGCAGCTTCTCTGTGGGAAAAAGGTCATTGCAAGGGAGCTTCAGCACACAGCCAGTGGGCATGTGGGGTACAATGTGCAGGGTGTTACAGAACTGTAGAATGGCCTGGACATCTCATCCCACCTCTCGGTCACCCACTCACAGGGATAAATTTCTTCCCAGTATCCCATCTATCCCGGCCCTCTGGCAGTGGGAAGCCTTGTTCTGTCACTCCAGGTCCTTCCCTGCCCATACCCAGGGCTGGATCCCATCCCTGAAGGACATGGATTTAGCTCAAGCCACCTCTTGAACCCGCTGGTTTAACTGCAGATCTTGCCTTCCTGTTTCCTTTCTTGCTGCCTTTTGTGAGTTAATTGTTTTTTTAACATATCCTCCATGCTGACACCAAGGACTTTTAGTTTCCTTCTGTGTGGTTTCTGGATCAGCAGGACTGACTTCCTTCTCTTTTGCAAAGCCCCCTTCCCTAAAACACAGTGCCAGTATTCATGTTGATGTTGTCCTTCCTCTCTGGCAAAGCCAGTGGCACGGTGCTGGCTGTCACCCCTGCTCTGCTGTGGGATGGGGGGCAGTGCTGGCAGGGGAACGGGGCACCCAGGAGGGATGCTGCACCCACGTGGGGATGTCCTTGGCAGGACAGCAGGCAGCAAGGGCAGGTGCCAGCGAGTCCCCAGCCCCACAGCACCCACCGTGAGGGACTCCCAACTTGCCAGCTTAGCATTGTTTAGCACCTCTTTATCTCCAAACCGAGATAAAAACCGCACAAACATGCTCGAGTCTCCTCCAAAGCTTCTATTCTGGTTTCAGGATGATGCTATCTGGGTTCCTGTGTTGAACCTCCAGATGCAGGCAGGGGGAGGGGAGAGGAAGGTGGCTGAAACATGGCTCCAGAGCAAACCTGCTGCTCAGAAACACAGCTGCTTGACCCTGCCTGGGGCCAAATCTCATCCACTAGGCAGGTGCCAACCCAGTGCTGAGCTGCCATCCCTCCTGCACATCTGACACCCACCTCAGGGTCCCAGTTTCCCTGGGATGGGCAGCCAAACCAGCACTCAGCTCCTCCTGCCTGCAGGAGAGAATCAATCCTGCCAGCTGCAGGTGAAAACCTTGGAATCTCAGGGAAGCAGGAGTGAAGCTGGATTCAGTCAGGCCCCCAAGGAATTTGAAAGACACACATATATTCCTGACCCAGATTCAGGCACTCTCTGAAGAAAAGCAGATGCCAACGGTGCAACCAGCTCTGCTGAGCTGTAACAAAACCTCGCACCGTGCCAAGCCCGGCAGAGGCTGGGGACAAGCACAGCCCTGGCACAACGCTGGAGAACTGGTGTTTGCTGTGCAAGGTGTGGGTGAACTAAAGGATTTAGGGGAGATTATTAAACTGGGGTTGATCTTCTCTCCCCCTGCAATTTCTGTGCTAGTGGAGTCAGACAACACAACAAGAAAGGATGACAGTCCCAACATCAGCACAAGAACTGGAGGCAGCACCCAAAGCAGGAACCCTGGTGCCCTACACCCCAAATCCCAGTTTCATGGCAGGAACACATCCACATGTAGCCAGGGATGCTGTCACATCCAGCACCACAGGAACATGCACATCTCAGACTGGGGATGTGTTCTGCAGAGGCAGGGTGACAGCAGGTACAGCTGGTGACCTTCTCTGCACTGCCAGCATGGCCAGAGACAGCAGAGGCTGGAGGGAACACAAAGAAAGGAGGCTGGGCAGGAGCTCCAGGCAAAGTCACTGGCAAACCCACGGCCCTGCATGGTGCTGTGCAAAAGTCAACCAGGGAACCCTCAGCCAAGGTAAGGACACAGTTTCAGGAAGGAAAAGCCTGCAGGACCAGGACAAGCAGGCACTTGCAGCCCCTCACACCACCTGGCTTCCCAGAGAGGCAGCTGCTCCTCTCTCCTGGAGATGCTACAGGGAGGGACCTGCAGGGACAAGTGGCTGCAGGGCTTGGTGTTAAACGGGAGGGCTTGGACAGTTCCCTGCTCAAGTGACCTTCAGAGCACCCTGAGAACAGCAACAAGGCTGATGCAGCTGCCAGAAAAGCCTCATGACCTTGAGCAGTGACCTTGGTGGTGGCATCCTCGCAGCAGGGGTCATCCACCATCCTGAACCTGTGGTCTCCCAGGTGGCTCAGCAGCTTCCCCAGATGTGCAGACCCAGGCTGGGAAGCCTGCCTGCCCCAGGGGCTCCCCAGTATGTGCACAGCATCCCCTTCCCCAGCTGGTACCAGCTGTTGGCACAGGGCAGCCCTGTGCCATCTCCAGCCCCATCCATCCTCCATCCCCAGTTATCCTCATCTCCTTCCACCTTTCATCCTCACCCATCCTTCAGCCCTGTTTACCCTCCATCCCCAACCACTCTCATCCCAATCCACCCTCCATGCCCAGGGAGGAGCAGCCAGACCCCCAGAGCTGTTGCCCCTTCCCCCATGCTCTCTATCACCAGCTCCAGAGTCAGAGACTGGGGGTAATTTTTCCCTCTGCACTAAGTGAGGTTTTCTAAAATGATGGGAAGCAAGAGCCCATTATCCAGCTCCATTGCCCACCCCCACGGCTCCCTGCAGGGCATGAAATAACCACCTGCCAGCTCCCCGGAGCCCCGCGCCGTGGCAATGAGATCGCAGCTTCCCCTGTCACTATTGTCAGAGCAAAATTTAGATACCTGGTAATGAGGAGGTTTAATATGACAGATGAGAGGTTGACTCATTAAAAAAAAAGAGCGAGAAGGAGAGGGAGCTGAATTTGGGGTCGGATCCTGCACTCGGCAGATCAGCAGGCTGTGACAGCCGACCCCGCACTGGTGGGGAGCAGGAGCAGTTCTCAACCCCGAGCCAGCCCCACACTGGGGACTTTTGCTGCTGCTGAGGCCACAGGGACAAAAGGGGAGGAACGGAGGGGGTGGACATGGCTCCAGTTTTTGGGGCCATCCAGTTCTGCTCCCCACGGAGCTGCCTCCTGCTCTGGGGTGGGGGGGATGTGAGGCCAGGAAAAGCCTCAGTACCCAACGGCAGCAATGTTTCACTTTGAGGGCTTTTCTCTCTCCATGAACCGTACAGCAGCATCCCAACATTAACATCCACTCTCCCATCCTAAGGGTGCACCCATGGCCCAGTGCAGCCCAGCCTGGACCCTCACTGTGGGTCACCACTGTGGCCATCAAGGACATTGATGACTTGGGTGTCCCAAAACACAACCAGCCCAAGGGGGACAATCACTGCCTTCAGCTCCAGCACAGGGAGCAGAATCCCAGCACTGGGACCCAGTGGGGTTCCCACGGGCAGCTCAACAGCATCAGGACAAAGCCCTCCCTGCTGGGAATGTAGGGGCACTCCATGAAGGGGATGGGATTTCCTCCAGTAGCAGAGGTGACAGCTCTCTCCTCCTGGTGGGTTTTACTCAGGGGAAATTCCATGAGACTCAACTGCTGCTCCAGGCCAATCATGGGAGCAGTGGAAATCCACAGCAGCCCACAGGACACGGCTGAGAGTGAAACTGTCCCAGGGGAAACTCTGCTGCTCCCTCCCGTGTCAGTGGGATGGGGATTGGGGATATGTCCTCTGCAGCAGAGATACCCTTTGCCCAAGGGCACCATGGCACAACTCATGAAATCCTAGAATGGTTTGGAAAGGATGGGTTGGAAGGAAATTTAAAACTCATTCCAACCTCTGTCCCAGGTTGCTCCAAGCCCCATCCAACCTGGTCTTGAACAATTCCAGGGAAGGGGCAGCCACAGCTTCTCTGGGCAGCCTGTGCCAGGGCCTCCCCACCCTCACAGGGAACAATTTCCTGTCAATATCCCATCCAAACCTGCCTGCTGGCAGTGGGAAGCCATTCCCTCTTGTCCTGTCATTCCAGGCTCTTGTCCCTCCCCACCCAGGTCCAAAGCCCCTCTCCAGCTCCCTTGAAGCCCCTTTAGGCACTGGAAGGATCTCTAAGGTCTCCCTGGAGCTTTCCCCTCTTCAGTCTGAAGAGCCTCAGCTCTCCCAGCCTCATCTCCAGCTCATCCCCAGCCCAGACACATGATCAGTGACTCTGTGCCCCATCCCCACCCAGGAAGGGACACCCCAGAGCAGCTCTGCAGACCCTCCAGTGTGGGTTCAGCCTGGGAACCAGGGCTGTTGAGAGGCCAGAGGTCCCTGGTGCCAACAGAACTCAGCCCCTGAGCACAATCCGCCCTCCCAGTGCACAACCCCAGCAGTGCCATTCCCAAAGGCTCAGCCCTTTCCCAAGGGCCACCAAGATCCTTCAAACCAGCCTCCCACAATCACTGCTTTGTTGGTTTTGCACCCCCAAGCACTGGTAACAGCCGTGGTGCCCAAAGTCATGGGGCTGCTGATTTGATTTGCATCTACTGACTGCTGACCACATCCACGGCCAAAGCAGCCACCCCTTCCCTGGGTCCAAAGCAGGCAGATGCTGCTCCTGCACTGTCCCATGCCACACTCTCCAGCAGGTTTTACATGCCTTGAGCTCCTGGGAAGGAAGCACCAGGTTCCCCTGGGGCTGCAGAGTCCCACACTCATCTGGGGTGCAAAGGAGCTGGTGAAATCAGGAGCTTCCCATTGCTGGGAAGGCGATGGTGGTCACCAGCTCCACTTGGCCAGCTGAAGAAGCAAAAGATCTTAACTTGTCTTAACTAATTATTGTGATGGTGATGCCATAGCAGAGCTCACTATAAAAGTCCCTTGGAGAGATGGATGGAAAAAATCTGGCCAACACCAAGAGGACCAGGCAGGACCATGCTCCTGCCTCCATCCCAGTGCTCTGACTCCACCACCACAGCTCCAACCTGCTGTTGGCACTTCCAGCCTGGAAACAAAGCCACAAAAAATGTCATCCTGGCCATCTGCCTTTCCCAGAGGTGGGCATGCCCACCCATCTTTACACATTCCCCAAAAGCCACTTTAGTCCATAGCCACAGGCTCGTGCTTGAAGCACACTGCCATGCTGGAAGCTCAGCACCAGACATCATTATTTCATTTAATAAAGGAAACAAAGGCCCAAACCTAGCATTAGTTATTTGGGACAGTAAAAGCACCAAAAACAGAGATCAAGGCCCTGGGCATGAGAACCTGTCCCTTGGCCCTAAGATCTACAGCTGAGGAGGAGCCACCAAAGCCAACCAAGAGGCACAGACATGGTCTGGCTGCCACCGAACCCCAGCCCAACTCACTCTCAGCAAACAGGAGGAACCGGGACAAGATGCCACATGGCAAAGACGGGTTTAACTTCCCCTTCCCCTGCGCTGCCTTGAAAACACAGTGTCTCCAACCCAGCACATAAATAACATCAGCCACCAACAGCACTCAGCTATCCAGAGCCCAAGCAGGGCATCCCAGGGAGCCCAGAGCTGCTGCAGCCAAAGCCAGGGAGAGAGACACAAACCAGTTCAAGGTTCCTCATCCCCAGCACGACTCAGGGCTGCTGGGACAGAGGATTCCCCCTGTGCCACAAAGGCTTTGCCATCAGCCAGGACCTGACCTCGCTCCCCAGCTCAGCCATAGCTTGTACCCACACGCATGCTGAGCCACATGCCAATGAGCCAGCAGGGTAGGAGTCTGGCCCCAGCTCATCAGGCAGCTCAAATCCACCAGGACAGCTGGTTCTCAGCTGTTGCTGCTCACTCACAGGATGCACATTCTTGTCCCAGGCACACAAATCCTGTCCTCCTGCTCCCCGGCACCGGCTGGGCCACCACAGTGAGCCCAGGACTTCTGCCGATGCCACTGCAGCCACTTCAGACCCGGATGACGGCTCCTGCTGAGACAGATTCATCCAGAGCCCATCCCATCCTCCAGGAACAGCATTCTGTCTTAAAAGGGGGGTTTTTAAGGCCAAACGCTGTGTTTCAGCAAGGGGAATTGAGGTGGTGGGGGTCCCCAGCCCTCCTCTGTGGCTGCACCAGAAGCCACGTGCCAAGGGGTGATGATTCTGGCCAGCCCTGGGGATGTGGATGTTGCCCACACATCCCTCAAGGACATCCCAGCAAAGCATGAAGGTAATACTCAGGAGAGCAGTGGGGATGCCCAGACACTGTGGGAAAGGCCAACATTTGGCACTTTCCAGAAGCACTGCTACATCCTGGGTCTGGCACACCTGAAATCCCGTGCCAGAGCATCACCAGCACACAGCCATAGCTCAGGCCAAGGGCTTGTCATGGTTCCCAGCCACGTTATCAGAGGGATGGCAGAAAAGCTGCTGGGATGCTCCTGCAGCACAGAGGAGATGGACCCGAGGGCAGATAAGAGTCATTATGAGTACAGGAATAAACACCAGTCACAATTCCTCTTGGAAAAGGGAAGAAAAATCAAATACCACAGTTTTTCTGCCAATACTCCCCATGCAAAGACGGGATGAGAAAAAAGTGAGGCATGAGTTTGTAGAAAGAAATGAAAATATTTCATTCACAATTTTTGCTGAAGGGTGGGGATGCAAAAATGTATCAATAAAAAGTAGCCCAAATGGGTTGGGAGTAGCCTCTTTTGGCCAAAAGAGGAGGAGGAGGAGAAAAGGCTCTGCAGCTGTTGTTGCCTAGGGCAGTACTGAGGGCAGCCACTCAGTTCCAAAAGCAGAAACCTTGGGACCCCTGTAGAGGTTTCCACAACAAAGAAAAGCACCTTGTGACAAGTCCCTCCAAGTCAAGCAGAGGGAAGAACCCACCTCACCCACTCCCAGTAATGGGTAAAGGGCTGGGTTTAACCCGAAGCACACACAAAGTTTATCCTTCAGCCTGATCCATGAGCATCAGAGCTAGGGCAGCACACGCCTTGGGAGGGAAACACTAAATCACTTCTGAAACATCCCCTTCCTATGGGCTCTGCACCTCCATTTTCATAGACATGGATATGAAGATAATCAGCATTATTAACTGTTACCCCAAAGCAGCAACAGCATAAAAACCCTGAAAAAATCAAATGGAAAAAGATTTTTTCTAGGATGAAAGCACTGGTCAAGCACTCAACAACACAGGAAGCTCAGCACCAGTCCCAGCCCCACCACATCCATCCCCAACACATCCACCCCAGGCTCCAGAGCAAAACAAACATTCAGGAAACAGTCAAAGGAAGAGAAGGAACTGGACAGAGAGCCCCAGTGCAACATTTGGCCTGACACCCAGTGCCTGGTACCTGGCTCACCTCTGGTGTGGCCACAAGCTCCTACCAGGCATCCAGCCCTGGCCAAAGGATCCAGCACCAAGCAGGAAGGTGTTAAAAGTGCCCAGTCCCAACCTCTGAGGACCACAATAAATAACCTCTGAGTAAACACAGCGGCTGCTCCCCATTCGCCTTCCTGTTTGCTTTCGCAGATCCGGCCTGGGACGTCCACTTCCAGCTGCTGGCCCCGTCCCGTCCGAGCGCAGCAGAGCTCTGGCCGTGGCACCATGCTGGCACTGGCATCCTGCAGCCTCACGTCACGCTGGGAACCGTCCCTGCCACAGGGGACTGTGGGCACAAGCTTCCCAAAGGGATTTATCCCCCGGGACAGGCTCTGATCCTGCATCTGAGCCCGTGCCTGCTGCCTTTTCCTTCCTGGTCCGTGTTTGTTTTGGTTCTAAAATGAGGAAATCCCAGCTCACCCACTCCCCATCAGGGAGCCATGTCCCCCTCTGTGCCTCAGTTTCCCCCTCCAGCATGGGAGCCCCACATCACTCAGACCCCCCTCTCCCTCCCTCCCCACCCAGCCCTGGCACAAAAAAAAAGCAACGGGTCCTGATTTACGGGCACTTCTGTGCTTTACCACGAACACAAAGGAGAGGGAAAAACAACAAGCGGCAAACTCACAGGGAGGATCTGTGTCAGGAGCAGCAAGGGGGTCCGGGGCAGCCCCCCCGGCAGAGCAGCGCCGGGCACGGAGGCTGACAATAGATAAGGGGCTAAATTCGGCGCTGGGCTCCGGCCCCGGGCGCTGTAAGGCGATCGGGGTGGGGGAGAGCCGGGCTGTTTATTTGGCTCCAAACTCCGCACCGACACTGCAGCGTCACCCGTGTTTAAAATAGGAAGGAACGAAAAGAAGGAGGGGGGGGGGGAAAGAAATAGAAAATAAATAAAGAAATAAAAAAGGAGAAAAGTGCATGCACGCGTTGAACAATAACAACAAAATTAAAAAAAAAAAATAATCAAGAGAAAAGGAGCCGGGGGAGGGGGGGAAATAAAAGGAAACCCAGTTGGGCTGGCGAGGTTTAAAGCGACGCCTGCTTTAAAAAAAGAAGTTGCTAATTTTAACTCTCCAGTGGAAAGAGTGAGAGGTACTTACAGGAGACGGGGTGGCTGCGTCCTTCTCCAGAGCTGCTGCGCCGGGAGGAAGCGCAGGATGGAGCTGCCATCCCCGGCACCGCTGCCCAGGCCCCCGAGCCCCCCCAAAACCGCGATGGGGGCGCACGGCGGAGGCAGATGCGGAGGCAGGAGGGGGCGGTGGAGCCTGGGGGGAAGGGAGAGGCCGGAGCTGGCCAGAAGCAGAGCCCGGACTCGCTTCCCCGGAGGCCGGAGCCGGGGCTGGGACACGGGCAGCGCACGCCGCAGGACCCCCGGGAGGCGGCGGCCAGCTGCTGGGTCAGATGACATTTCTGCGCGGACCTTTCTGACCGAGCTGGCTTTTCCCCAAGGGAAAAGGGCTTTGAAGACAGTTTTTTTTCCCCGCCAGTGGTAAAATAGCGGATGAGCTCAGAACCCAAAGCGCAGGGCAGAGCCATGACCAGAGAAGGCCACCCGGCTCCACGGGGACTAGAAAGGTGACCTCCAGCAGCTCGGCCACATTTCAGCTGCGGCAAGCACAGCAGGAACCCACTGCTTTACCAAGTTCAGTATTCCATATCCAAAGGGGTCCAGAGTGGGCGTCTGGTTTCAGAACACCCACTGGCTGGATTTTACAGGCTCTCCCTGGAGACCGGGAGGATCTTGGCAGATGCAAAGAGCCAGGTGAGGTGGCACACTCACACCTCGAGCACGGTGGGAGCCTGGAAGTTGCAAACTCCAGTTGCCAGTAAACATTCAAGAGAACACAGGCAAGGCCTCAGACAGCAGAGGAACAGATCTGGTGAGCCAAGGGCTCTTCCCAAGCAGCTGGAAATCAGCCTCAGGTTGCAAAAATCTCACCAGGACAGAAGCAGGGAGGCACAGACCCTGCATGCAGGGACGGACACATGATTTACCGAACATGGCAAGACGATGTGACCGTCTTCAGGACACGAAAGAGTCGATTCAATTAAGGTCACCGGCCCTAGAAGAGCCTTCTGTCACAGAAGAAGGTTTGCCTGGTTTGCCTCAAATGGGGCTGGCCTCAGACAAAATGCCTATTGATCGCAGGCAGCGATGCTGCACGTCCAGGACGCGAGGACGCGGCTTCACTGCGATTAAATCGCCCGGTGCCGGCCGTCACACGCTTCCGAGGCAGGGTCGATATTGCTCCTCTAATTGCTCAGCTCCTGTCACCAGCAGAGCGGAGGGGACAAGTCTTAAAGCAGTCCCCAGAGATGCTTTTCAAAATCCTCCTCCCCAAGAGCACCACTTGCTGAGCTGCTCCTTGGAGCGAGCAGTTCTGCAGTTGCAGAAATCACTAAATTGCTCCTCCCCGCTCACAACTCTGTGCTGGCACCAGTGGCAGTGCCAGGGCTTTGCAGGAGGACACTGCCAACCCAAAACCCAAGAACTTGTGGGAACTAAGAAACAAGGAGCCGTTGTCACTGGTCAGGACGGAGCTGGCAGAGCTGGGCAATCGTGTCCCAGCAGCAAGCAGGGATGTGGGGGAGAACGCAGCTGCTGAGAGATCCTGCCACCACCCACCAGCATCCGGGCTGGGGGAGCAAATGCATGCTGTCCATCGGGACCGTGGTGTTTGGGAGCCCCCATACACACCCCACAGCCATCACCCCAACACTCCCAGTAATCATTCACCACACAGAAACACGTGCCCCTTAGTTATTCCTTTGTGCCCAGAGCAAGTGGATCAGAGCTGGTCCCACAGCAGCCCCCAGAACACTCCTGAAGCAGCCAGCTCAGCTACAGCCGGATGGACCCAGCCGAGCCCTCCAACCCTCCTGTCCTCTGGAACGCCATGGCCCATCGCTGGCACACACCAAGCACCACTGAGACACAGCAGGGCCCTTCTGCTGCACTCCCCAGCCTGGGGAGCTGCTCTTGGTTTCCATCACCAGATGAAGCCCTTGGTGTTGACCTTGCAGAGGACGCAGTGATGCTACCCCCATCTCCCACCACCAGGCCTCCAAATAAATTACCTGCTCCCTCTTCAGCACTAAAAGCCACCACAACCCCAGGAAAGCGCTCACTAAGCAGTCGTGACAGAGCCCCCTCCGTTCAGGAGCTGGGGGCATATTATTTTTAAGTCTTTCCTTCTATTGATTTAACTCTCAGGTACAGAAGATGCATTACATGAAATCATAGAGCCCTCATAAACCAGCCCGCGGTGGTGTCTGTACCACAACCTCACTGCAGACACAGGAGACACAAACATTTACTGGAAAAGCAATAAACAGGCCAAGAAGGTTGAAAAGGAAGAAAACCTGGACATGAGGCCCTCTCCCAGCAGCACCTTATTTCAGAGGAATGCAAGGGACAAAATAACAGCAGGTTTGGCCACAAGTCTTGTCCACACCAGGAGAAAAGAGGGCAGGAAAACCCTCCATTGCACTGATACATGGGGCTGTGTTGCAAAACACCCAAAAAGCCCCAAATCAGTGCTGTGGCTACAGCTGGGAGCCATCAGAGCTGTGCCAGATGGGGAAGTGAAGGGGAAGATGGGAGCCTCTGCTTGCTCCCAGCCTGCAGCAGGGGAGACACACGTGGCCAAGCAAACCCAAAGGGAAGGCAGGACCCAGAGTTTGGGATTTCCCCCATACCTGCTACGCAGCCTCCTGCATCTTCTGCTCCTGCCAGGGATGAGCTGCAGCCACCGCTCCTCAATCCAACTGCAAAGACAATGCAAGCAGCCATCAGTCTGAGGGGAAAGAGGCAAGGACAGGACTCTCCACGTGTCCCATCCAAGCACAGCCAGATGGAGGGAACAGCGAGGGCAGCCCAGTATCCCCTGCAGACCTGGCTGATGGGACAGCCTGCACTGCCCTGATCACTAGCATCACTGCAAGGGCCATGCAGGCTGGGTGAGACCTGGCCAGGCACCTGCAGGGATCCAGGGAACCAGGAGCCCTGGGGCTAAGCAATGTGGAAAGCATCCCAGTGAGACCAGAGGGAAAGAAATTAAGAAGAGCTCAGTAGTAAAACAAATCATAAACCAAAAGTTAACATTAACAAGGGATATGGCCCGGGCCAACAGCACAGCCGGCAGAGAGCTGCTCAAAGTTTAGGTGAACTTTGTGTTTTCTGGAAAGATTCTCATGCACATCCCACAAGAAAAAGCACTGACCCGCTTGCTCAGACACTTTCCCAGGGAATGCACACAGCTCGTGTGCTCTACCTGAGGAGAAACTGCCATGGCCCAGAAGGAAACACAGCTCCTAAACTCATCCCACTCACCACTGGGAGATGGGAGGGGACCCATGGGGCAAAGCCCAGTGGCTTCAGCCAGCCTTGTGCCGGTCATCTACTGGTGGTCACAACCATCTGGCACTTGTGCAGAGCCCCATGAGAGGAACAGTGCTGAACAAAAGGGAAACTGAGGCACAGAGGCCAGCACCCACTGTTCAAACGCACCGCGAGCTCCCGAGCTGCAGCCTCACCCCCAGCACCTGCAACAGAGCGAGGAATTGTGCTCAGCTTTCCGGCGTCCTCATCCTCCGCTCCAACCACAAAACCAGCCTTCCTCCCCCGGCTGCCTCCCCTCCCACAGCCAGCTCATTTCCTGACATTACAAAATTCAGCCTGAACGAGGCTGGAGTGAGGAGCGCGTGGCTCCATCCAGGGCTGCACCTTCCTCTCGCTCCTGAGGAGCCGAGCGCAGGGGACACCCCTGAGCAGCTCTCCAGCCTCAAACCTCACAGCACCCGTGTGAAACCCCACAGGGCTGGGGTCCTGCTCACAGGGACACCCTCATCAGGACAGACAGACGAGCCTGACTTCCACAACGGGGGAGCAGCAGGGACAAGGATGGGGGGCTCCAGCTACTGCCACACTTGCACCCATTATGCCCAGACCAACCTGTCACCTCCCCACCCAGAAGCACTCCTTTATTTCCCTGGATAAAACAATGTCCTTCACAATTGCTGAACACTTGGGGCCAGGGACACCCACAGCAGCAGCACCACCTTGCAAGTGCTCCCAGGCAGGACGAGGGAAGTGGTGATTAATGCAAAGGGTCTCTCAGTGGGCTCCTGAACCTCCTCTTGGTGTCCAAGCAGCTCTTGCTGGTCTCAGCACTGCAGTGCCTTGCAGGGCTGGTGGCAGAGCCACGTGGGCACTGGGGACCACAGGCTAGGCTGAGTGGAGGATGTGGCCAAGGTCTACACCCAGGCTGGCTCCTGCTTTGAGGGGCTTGGGGTCAGCTCTACAGCCCACTAGGATGCAATGGGGGACATGTGGCCAGGCAAAGCCTCATATGTGTGTAAGCAGAGCTGGTTTCTCTCAGTGGGAGACACCACTAGACAAGCCAGGAATGTCTGTTTCCACAGGCTGCAGGATGCCCACGGTGCCATGGGACAGCCGCACAGCCACCACTCACAGGCTCTTGTGCTGACAGCACTGCCTGTGGCTGGTGCTTGGCAGCTGTCCCTGACTCCCACAGCCCACCAGGACAATGTCTGGACCACACCTGACCCCCGCAGCCCTTGGCCATGCCACAGTCCCCAGATCGTGACAACTAACAGCAGTGCCACTGCAACCCAGTCTGGCAGAGGAGCTGCCCCTTGTCAAGCTGAGGTGGGGAGCTCCAAGGGGAGCAGGAGTGATCTGGGGGTGTTCAGCCTGCAGACAGCTCTGACACTGCAGGGCTGCAGCCTGGTGTCACCCAGGACAGGGACGATCAGCACACATGGGGTGACATGGCCCTGAGCCTCTCCAGCCCAACAGCTCCAGGGCTGCTTCACGCCCCACCCAAACTGCAGAAGCCACTGCCCTTTGGACCCGATGGCACATCCAGCACCAGCAAACCCCAGTGAACCCCCAAGTCCCCATTTTGCAACATTTTCAGCTGGTACAAAGGAGGAAAGCCCCCACTCAGTGGCACTGCCAGCTCCCTTGTCTTTCCATGCACGTCCTTTGCCCCGCCAAGCCAATATCCTGGCACTGCTCCCAGGAACTCTGGAGTATTTCAAAAGGTGACCAATCGACCTGCACAGTGAGAGCAAGGCCCTGGTGAGGGGCTGGGGCTGGATCAGGCCACTGGCCACCTCCAGGGCTCCTGGGTAGTTCCCAGCTCTCACCCCACCACATTTGTGCCTCCGAAGCTTTCTTGTTATAAACACAGAAATGCTGCCCAGGGAAGAGAGAAAGTATCATGTTTTCAAAATGTTCTGTTATTTTATAAGCTGTTCTTATAAGCTTTCTGTTATTTATATTATTTTATAATAATATTTTATATTATATGAGAAAAAAAACACATAGGGGAGGGATGAAGGTGGCAAAGTCAAGTGAATTCCCCTTTCAAAGTGAAAAAAGAAGGGGAGAGAAAGGGGTAAAGACAAGACAATCTTTATGTTGGGGCAGAAATGCTGAGCAGGTGCTAACACTGCTGCTATTTGAAAACCAAAGCTTTGGTTTCACCAAGTAACAAACCAAAATTCCTGAGGGCAGGAGAATGAGGGGAACCTCCTGGGACCCCCATTTCTAACTGACGCTGTTGGGCTGGCACAACCTGCCTAAGGCAAAGGCAGCAGATGCTGGGAATTGCTCCAACCTGCCCATAAAGATTCTGGAGAATGTGCAGGATTGGCTTTTGGTGACTTCCCTGGATATCTGTTCAGTTGATGCTTAGCAGCCCCTGTGCCACAACCAGTCTTTGCTTACACCCTCAAACAAATGTGTATATATTCCCACATATATAACTCCCCCAAAATATATATTCCCATACACATAGCCCTCTCAAAATACACATATTCCCAGAGATGTAACCTACCAAATACATATATATATTCCCATATGTATTGATAAACCCCAAGTATATATTCCCACTTATTTAAATCCCAAATATATACAACCCCTGCCTACATCACATATACATATAATACCCCCAAATAAATAATCCATGGCTGCTGCCATGGAGACTTCCAAGCACACAGCTGGAAAGTCAAGGGGAGATGGATGGGCAGAATAACCAGCTTTGGAGCTGGAGAGACCAAGAAGGAGGCGCAGATTGCGGAGGGGAAGAGTTGTGACCACAATCTCTCCTTCCTCTTTTTTCATGTTTCCTCTAGCAACGAGCTCAGGACTGCAAACATTTGGATGACAAATCCAAACTTCCCCACCTCAGGCTCCCAACACAACTCTTCCAGGTGCTCATGAATTCCTGCCCCAAACCCCATTTCCCAGAGCTCTGCCACGTCACTCTCAGGGAGTCCCAACAACAGCAAGGAGCAGACAAGATTTTAAAAAAGAAAAAAAAAAGTACTTTCTCCATTTTTCTCCATTTCCCCAGCCCACGAAACTAAAGCATCTCAGCCATGGCACAGCCTTCAGTTTGCACCAGTCACTGGGAATATCCGCAGAGTTTAATTAGACCTGTTAAGCCTTTTCAGTTGGCTGTCCTCTGGCTTGACACCAAGAGGTGAGGAGAAAACAAACTGGGAGAGATCTCACTCCAAGCAGGAGCATCAGGCAGGACAGGCGGAAGGAACCCCAGCTCCCAATCATCCAGTGGTGCCAGAGTCACAGCAGCACAACACCTGGGGCTGTGGGAAGGGGCACAGGTGGGCGGCAGGAGGAGGAAATCCACCTCCAGTGGCACAGGAGGCTTGAGCAATGACCAAGGAGCTGGTCACAGGCCAGCTGTGCCAGGGGCACATGCAATGGGCAACATGCAGGGTGTGACCGCCAGCACTGGAGCTCCTCCAAACGCCACATGGGGTTGGGCTGAAGGTACCCCAGACCCAGGGTAGGAATTGTGGGGCTCACACCCTGCTCCACCAGGTCACCTCACAAGGGTCCCAGGGTAGGAATTGTGGGGCTCACACCCTGCTCCACCAGGTCACCTCACAAGGGTCCCAGCACGGGACCGAGTCCAGCCCCTGGATTTGGGCAGGGGAGCTGGAAGGCACACTCCGTGCTGGCTGAGCCACGCTCCAGGGAAGGTCAGAGCACCACAGCTGTCGCTGCAAGTGTTGCAACAGCAGCTGCTGGCCCTGCCAGGACCTAGGGGACATGGGGGGTGTCGGGGGGGCAGCACAAGTGCAACCGTTGGAGCCACCGAGTTTCACTCTCGCTGGCTGAGTTCCCCTTGGGCAGCAGAGATGCAGAACTGAAACCTCCAGCTGTATGGACGTGGGGGCGGCTGGAGCTGCAGGAGGGCTGGGGACCGGCACGGCTTTCGGAGCAAAGCCACGCACCACCACACCAGTGACCAAGGACTGCTGGGGGACCAGGGGAAGCAAAAGATGAGAGGCAGACAGGGGTTTCCTCTGGCTCACAGCACCCATCTTGCTTCTGCCCTCTCTGCACAGCCGGGCCACCCATCTCCTTGTACCCAGCACATCTGGTGGGAGCAGAAATATCCCTGGGCATGCAGGTACCTACACCTGCCATGTTCCACCAGCCTATCCAGGAGCTCACACTGCTGCAGGACACTGCAATCCCAGTCCATTGGGCAAGTGCTGGTCAGCAGGACCATGACTGCCTGCATGGAGTGGTCCCAGCACCTCCTAGCACAGGGAAACTGAGGCACAGAGAGGGTAAGTAAACCACAGAGCTGGACACACAAGCACTCCCCCAAACTCCAGTTTCCTCCCCCCAAGCAAGCCACTCACCTCCCTCCTTGTCCCAGCCCGCTGAAAAAAGGAACAGCCCAAAACTGACCCCAGAACCCCCAGGGACATAATGGGGGCTCCCATGAGAGCACAGGGACACCAAGATGTGGGAGCACCCAGCGCTTGCCCTCCTCACCCCAGCCACAGTGACAATGCTTCACGCCACATTGCCACCTGCTGGCACCAGCCCTGGGGGGGCCTTCCTTGGGGGGACAGCAAGTGGCTCTGTACTGGGTATCAGGTCTGGGTCCAGGTCCAATGGGCCACTGCCACATCCAATTGGAGCAGCCACTGCTCACTTTCCTGAACTGATTTTATCCTACTTCACGGCAACCTGGGACCCTGCACATGCAACCCAAACCCATCCTAGAGGTGCTGAGAGGTGCCCCCACCCTGCTCACACCCCCCATACCCTCTGGAGCACCAGGTGAAAGTGCTGCTCTAGAGGTGCAGGAGACCTCACAGCAGCAGTGACAGCTGCTCCAGATCTGCATTTCCAGCTCTTGCTGGCATTTCCAAGGCAGAGGTAAAGCAGAGATGGCAGCATCATCTGTTTTGCCCCACAGCTTCCCCACAAACTCTTCCTGATGCCCCAACAACCTCTCCTGTCTGTTGCTGCCTCTCCCCAGAGACCACAGATCCAACTCTCACGTGTCTCTCAGGCCTGCTCTCCCTTCTGTCTAATGGGGGGACCGATCCTCTGCCACTGCTCCTCAGCCATCCGTGCATCCAGCCACCCCCATTTCCTACCCACACAAACCCCACACAAGGCATGGGGGAGTGGAAATCCTACCTGCACACATGCTGACACACACCAGCTGTTCATCCCCGACACTCCGTGGCCACTGACCAACACAACAGCCCATGGGTTATCCACGAGCCAGAGGAAAATCAACAGGGAGTGTGGTTCTTCAACACACACACCTAGAGCTGCCACTGGCCCCACAGGGCAGCAGGTCTGGGAGGCCCTGGCCCAACGAGCAGGTGGATGATGTTAGAAAGGACCCCACCCACAATCTCATCCCAGCACACCTGTACACACATCAGCACCAGCCTGGCCTCATCACAGGCAGGGTTCAGGTGTTTGCAGCACTGATGTGGATCCATGGAAGGCACCAGGAGCTGCCATGTGGATGCCCAGCAAAGCACACGGGGCCCTGGCAAGCAGGTGCCAGCTCCTCTCACCTCCTGCTTTGGGAAGGATCCTGCATTGGGCAGGTTTTCAAGGACCCCACAGGACCTGCCCCAGGCAGACACAGCACTTCTCCCTCCCAGAGCCCTTCTGGGTGTCTCCACCCCTGCTGGCATTGGGGCCAGCTCAGCCCCAGGTCTGCCTCTACCAGACAGGTCCAAACTCCAGGGCAGTGGGTGAGGTGTGGCTGAGTGGCGTGTGCTGAGCCAGGTGGGACAGAGCACGGGAGACAATCACCATCAAAGGCAGAAGGAGGAGGTGGCCATGTGAGGTAGAGGGATCAGGCAAACCTCCAGCTGCCCCTTGCTGTTGTCCCCCACTCCAGGGAATGGGGACAGGTCCTGGCCCAGCCCTGCAGCCCTTGCTGGAAGCTGAGAGCTTTTTTTAAACTTGTTTATAAGGGCAACTCACAAACAAGAAAAGAGAGCTCTTTGTGGGGAGGAGAGGGGCTCCATGGTCAGATACCATCATCTGGGAGACTCACACTTAATTCTGGGTTGTGCTACGGCCCCTCCAGTGTGTCTGGAGTGGAGCTAGCCATGGCCAGGGCTGTTGCCTTCAACAACCCCTCCTATCCAGCCCAGCAGTGCCAGCCATCAACAGCAGCACCACCAGACAAACCCCTGGAAATTCACCTGGCACAGACACGACCTGAGCCAGAGCCAGGGCTGCTTGGCCTTGGGGAGCAGAAAGGGTGTTCACCCCACAGCCAGCTGCAAACCCTGACCCCTCACACAAACTCGGAGTCCTGTGGCTGAGCACAGCTCGTCACTGGCTGCAAAGGCAGGGCTGCATCCAGAAAAGCAGGTGTCACATCCTGATGGAGCAAGGCTTTGCCAGCCAGCTGCCTCTGAAAACCCAGCAGGGGAAAACCCCAGAGACAAAATCATCCTTGGGGTTACCCAAATCTCCCAGTTCAAGCCCCAGCCTCCTTTGCATCCTTGGCAAATCTCTGTGGGCAGGGTGCCTACTCCCCAAACTTCAGTTCTACTATTTAAAACAAAACAAAAAACAACAACAACAAAAAAAAAAGATTAAAACATTTCTCCCCAGTGAGGTGCAGAAAAGCACTCGCACATTTGGTGCCGTCGTCAGCAACTCCTACACCACCCCCCACGTACACCGTTGCAAGGGGGCACAGAAGGGGGTTTATAGGCACCTACAGAGAAAAAATAAGATTTCTGCATAATTTGGTTAATCAGTCCACCGAACAGCATGAATCCATAGGAGAATGTCCTGTGCTCACCAAACAATTCAATCCCCTGTGGGGCAACAAAACCTCAGTGGCCGGTGCAAGCATCACCTCCCTAACAGAACCACTGGAGTCACCCCTGGAAAAGTTCCAAATCCCAAATATTAGTCCCAGTTTGAACGTACTGGCAACAGCAAATGCATAAAAAAGGGCTTTATCAAGTCTTGGAATCACCAGAGAAACTTGTAGTGCTGTCAAAGGGAACCCAGCAGAAGCCCGTGGACCTCAGCATCCTGAACACTTCCTCCCCTCCAAACCCTTCAGTCACCAAAATAAAATGGGAAGGGAAGGGAAGGGAAGGGAAGGGAAGGGAAGGGAAGGGAAGGGAAGGGAAGGGAAGGGAAGGGAAGGGAAGGGAAGGGAAGGGAAGGGAAGGGAAGGGAAGGGAAGGGAAGGGAAGGGAAGGGAAGGGAAGGGAAGGGAAGGGAAGGGAAGGGAAGGGAAGGGAAGGGAAGGGAAGGGAAGGGAAGGGAAGGGAAGGGAAGGGAAGGGAAGGGAAGGGAAGGGAAGGGAAGGGAAGGGAAGGGAAGGGAAGGGAAGGGAAGGGAAGGGAAGGGAAGGGAAGGGAAGGGAAGGGAAGGGCTTACTGGCCCAGAAGCCAATTACAACAAATGGAAAGTGTTTTGCTTTTTAATCTTGTAATTTTTTTAGCCTAATCTCTCCTCTGGAAAGGGACGATCAGCTCAGCAGCAGGATGCTGCCAGGGGGATACAGCACGTGTGGAATCCTGGCTGGAACAGAAACTCAAGTCCTTGCTCTCCAATCCTGTCCTTTTCGGGTGGATTTATCCTATTTTTTTCTAAGAATAACTGTACAGGGGAAAAGAAACAATAGCAAAACTTTGGGAAACTTCTGAATTTTTCTGTGTTTCTGTCTCTCTTTTCTGAAATAAAGGAGTTTTCTCTTTTCAAAGGACTCTTTTCACTTTGATATTTTCACCAGTTTGCACAGGAGGGTTTGGAGATGGGAAAACCCTCCCCAGCTGCTGCAGACCCTTCTGCTTCTGTGGGCTTTGCCCTCCTTGGGAGAAAAGCCAAGTCCTGTTCCTCACCTGCCCAGAGATATGTAATCACAGAATTACAGAATCATTTCAGTTGGAAAAGACCTTTAAGGTCATCAAGATGATCCTTTTCCTTCTGCAAAGGAAGTTCCATTCTGGGGAAGTTCATACGAACAAGAAGTTTTAGAAGTGAAAAGGACCACACACACCCAAAAATGGGTTTGTTTCCTTCTCCAGCCCTGGGCAAGACCTTGACAGGATCCAGCAGAAGGGGAAAACCAGACCCATCACTACAGAATGCAGGATTCTCCTCACCTGCCACCACACCGGAGCTGGGAACCAGCTGGAACCTCTTCAGCAATCCAGACTCTCCCAAGCACATGGAGAGCCAGAGGAGGGAGGAGGCCGTTGGATGCCATCCCCAGAGCCCATAAATTACAGCAGGGAACAGAGTTGCATTTGCCCTATTTCTTATCTGCTTGGAAATTGCGCTGCTTTCCCAGCTGCAAAGACAGCTCTGTTCCCAAGAATTTCAGTAAAGCCATGACCTCTTTCCAGGACCGTACAGTATATGGTGGCGGGGAGCCAGGGCTAATTATAGGCACAGGAAAAGGGGAGAGAGGCATTTGGAAAAGCTCTACCTTCCCAGCCACGGGGAGCAGGGCAGCACAGCCACAGCCAAGCCCCTGCTGGGAGCACCCCAAAGGGCTGCAAAACCCAGGGAAGGAGAGCAAATCCCAGGGATACAGCCCTCCTGGACTACACTATCCTCATTCTCTGGAAAGATGAAAGACAGCATAAATCTCATCCCACAGTACTTCACGATTCCAAAGCGCTCTGGGAAGCCCCACAGCGGGACCCCCCTGCCCTGGCACAGGTCGAGTGTCGGAACACCGCCCTGGGCACGACAAGAACCAGAGTCTGTCAGTCCTACAGCCAGGATCTGAGCAGCTTGGGTTCCCAGCAGAGACCCCATCTCCCAAAGGTGAACGATGCCACAAGCCCCTCACTGTGCCCTTGTGCCCCAGCACTGCCCAAAAGCACGACCTGCAGAGATGCTCCCCAACCCGGAGGCAAACGAACGTGCGTTAATTTAAACGCCAGCCAAGGCTCTCGGGCAAAGCCACGTGCAGGCTTAGAGCTGAGTTCATTGTCTCTTGCTGAGCAATGTCACAGGAGCCACCTCCCTCCCCTGACCCGCTGCAGAAGTGGACAAGGACATGGTGACACATGTGCCCACGAGACCTGCCGGCAGGGAGGAGGCTGGGCAGGAAAGCACAGAACAGGCAGCAACTCTTTTAACCACCAGGCTCCTCCTCAGAGCCACGTTTCTGCACAAAACAAAACCTGAAGAAGGTAAAAAATCCCACCTAATGTTTTCTTTGAGGAAGGAAAAAGAAAAGCCAGGAACCTTCTCGCTTGCCGCAATGGTTTTCATTTTCCACCAAATTAACTCGAGTCTCGACTGTGACTGCCGGCAGATTCCCCTCCCTGCCTGCGCTGCCGTGTGTGCCTGCGCATGTGGGAATGTGTGGGTGTGTGGGTTTTGTTTTGCTTTCTGCACCGGCTCTGCAGACCATCTCCTGCTCTTACCCATTCCAGCCCCATTACCTGCCAGGGTGGACATCCCATTTCTCTGGCTATAGCCCTGTGCAGGGCCACTCTCCTCCTGCAAGAACTTCCCAAAACGTGGCCTGCAGGTATCCCAGCCCCCGGGGTGCTGCAGGGCTGTTGCCAATGCCAGTCACTCCGAGAGGGTCCCTGTGTGCCATGGCTGGGTGCTACAGAGACAGGGGACAGGGGCCTGGCAGCACCAAGCAGGGCACCAGCACAGCCTCCCAACACCTCTCACTAAAGGAAGGAATCCACCCCCGTATGCCAGGTCCAGCTGATGCCCTTTCCCAACGCTCCTGTGGCAGCAGGAAGGGGATCAGTGCACATCAAGTCTGCCCTGCTCCTGGTGAGACCCTAGGGATCACCTCCTGCCAGCTTGCTGGATAATAACCCCAGCTAAAACCCAGCCCCAGTGCTGCAGGCGCTCCCAGAAACACTTCAAAGACTGACCAAGCCTTGGAACAAACCAAAACCAGCACATGACACCCCCCATCCCCAGCTCCAACGCTCCCCATGGGCAGGCACATCAAGGAAGGCAAACAGAAACAACTTCCCCACAGCTCACACCAAAGACCCCGGCACCACCAGCACCCCTCCAGCAGCAGCAGCAGCACTGACACCATCCCCACAGAGCTGAGCCCACCTCGCTGGCACTGCTGGCACATCCCGGGGCAGCACGTGGCCCCACAGCCCCTTGCCATCGGCTCCGCGGGCGCCGCCACGCACGGCTCAGCCCTAACGGGATAACAAGCTCACAATGAGATCCTAATGAAGGATTAGCGAAATACAGTTTAAAGAGATTAAGGCTGGGTGCAGCACTGAAACTTTTTTATTTATTTAATATTTTCCTGAGAGCCCAGTGGAGGTGAGACACAGATTACAGACAGCAAGGGTAGAGCTGGCATTCGCTGCTGGCTCCAGCAACTCAGGATGGTTTTTGCATCGCATTCGTGCAAAGAGGGGCCAGGGCTGTAAAAAGGATGGAGAAACACACAAAAAATGGCTCATGGCGCCTGCAAACCCTGCCCAAGGCGCTCCACAGCCAGCCAGAGGCTTCCTTCATCTCTCTCCTCCCACACCAGTCCCTTCCCATCTGCATCCCAGCTGCGCCCGATGCTCTTAGTCCCGTTCATAATGACTGTTGATGTTATCCGCCAGAGCCGGAGCCTTCCAAGGAGCCCCAGGGAAGCAGGTACTCAACTCTCATTCAGGGAAAGTTATTAATAGTAATTTCTTGGCTCTACACAAACAGAGCAAGAAGTCAGCCCTGGCCTGGGAGAGCTTGGCGTGACTGCCAGCCCCACGTGCTCCAAAAGGTCAGGAGTCTGGTTCGCCCCCAAATCAAACGAGGATGTTTAAAATAGAAGGCAACACATCTGGGGTTGCTTTTTGGCTTGTTTTGACCACTCGTATTTTTTTCTGCAACCACCAACACCACAAATTTTCTCCTCCTGAGAAAGGGCAACGTGACTGTCACCCCATCACGGGAATGCAGGAGTGGGAATTTGCTAAAGCAGCCCCAAGAGTGCTAATGCCCAGGGGGAAAAGGGCAAGCAAGGCTGCTGCTCGGCCCATGAGCAGTGGGGTGACTGCTCAAACCCAGCCCTCATTTCAGCCAAAAGCCACGCGACAAGAGGGAGGTGGGGAGCTGAGAAACATCCCTGTTGAGAGACTACAAAACAAATCAAATGAAGATGTTTGGAGCAGATCCAGATGTTTATTAGTGACGCACATGGAGGTATAAATAATTATCCGGTAGGAATTTTGTTCACAGGCAGCTCTCCCTTATCTAATCAGATCTCAGTGCGACACGGCCCCGGTCTCCCCCCGCTTAAAAAGTCTTGAGAAAACCAAATGCAAAATAAAAAAAACTCACTAGGGGCACCAATTTAATCCCATTAATCACTGGATACTGGGAGCAGAGCTGCCAGCACTCAGATCTCATCTAGGCACAGCTTAAGGGAGGATTTTTTCTTCTAGCAGGAGCACTGGCAGAGGGTCAGATCCTGCACGAGGGTGCAGAGAAGGGCCAGGAGCTGGACCCTCACACTCTGCCCCATGTCCAGCACCAGGCACGGGTAAAGCAGCATCTGTGGGGACAGGAGCCACCGTGGCACTGGTTGGGCCCCTCCACCAGTGCAAGGAGCTGGACAAGCTCTTGCCTGTAAGTAACCAACTGCTTAAAATACACTGGCCAACAAACCCCTCCCTTGTCCGGCTGCGTGGTACCCAGCGGCCTCTCCAGCGCCCGGACACTGCAATTACCTAAAAATAAATGGACCACAAACCTCGAGAGGCCAAATGGCTGAGGGGGATGAGGACAGCAGGGAATGTGCCCCAGCAGCACCGAGCCTGGCTGGAGGGACCAGCAGCCACGAGCAGCTACCACGGCACCACCACGAAGCCCAAGCCAAAATGGTTCACATGCAACCAAAAAACAGGTAGAAAAAAGGCTTTAACAGCTCAGAAACACCACCTGAGCTGGTTTTTCCCAGCCCTTAGCATTACCTAACCCATGGGAGGTGCTCAGCCCACTGAGCCACACCACCGCCCCCTACACCAGCAGCCCCTCACCCTGCCAACCTCCCCACCAGCATTTCCGATGGTTTTCCAAAAATTTAACCAACCCAACCCACCACAGGCGAGGCTGCAGAGGGTTTTGCAGAGGCCAGAGAGGAGCAGTGTTGGAAACTTACTGTAGGAAATTGGCCGCTCGGCTCCAGCTCCTTGTCCCTACTGGTGGGAAAGTCTATAAATCTCTAATAAAGAAAAAAATATCCCCTCCCATTTTATTCCTTCTCTCTCCCCCCTTCCAAAGGATTGCGAAACTGAGAGGGCAGCCAGGGCTTGGATTCGCAGCATTTCTGAGTTCCTACAGAGTCTGGGCTCCCTGCCACCAGCAACAGCGGCTCTGGGGGTGTGGAAAAAGGGAGGAAAAAAAAATTAAAAGAAGAAGAGGAGTAAAAAAATATATATATAAAGTCCTGTTTATTTTGGGGGATGAGAGAGAAAGCTTGCACAAAGCGGGGTGGAGGGGGAGCGAGGCTCTGGCACTCCTGAAGGCACCACGCGTTCGGGAATCAGAAAAGCTTGGTTGAAACACCTCAGTTTTGGGTGGGAATACCGAGCTTGCAGAGGATGCTCTTTCCCAGAGTGTACATGGGCAATAAGCAATCTTGTATAGAGGGAAGCAGCACCTCCCAGAGCAGCTGGACCCCTTCAAGGGCACCCATGGGTGCCAGCAGCAGCTCTGCCCTGCCCTGCCCTGACGTGGCCCCGGGCGCTGTGAGGGGAATTACTGAAGACAGGCTGGAAGAAAAGCCTGCTCCAGCCGTGACCCAGATTCCCCTCCAGCCTGATCCCTCACTGAAGTCATAATCCTTGGAGGGCTTCTGGTCTTTTTTTTTTTTTAAATACATCCCTGAATGTTGCCATGGTGACGAGGGGGATGCTATAATTTCAGCATTATAGACTTCAGCGCGAGAACAGGAGGGAGAAGGTGGTGGAAATATGGATGAGCTGCACTGGTAATGCATTTAGGGAAAAAAGGATTAAAAAAAAAAAAAGAAAAAAGAACCAAGGCAGCACCTTGGCTTCAGCAGCAGGGGCTGGTGGAGCAGGGCCATGTCATAGCTGAAGGCATGCAGGGGATCATGCAATCATGGAATGGTTTGGGATGGAAAGGACCATAAAGATGGTCTCGTTCTACCCCCTGCCATGGTCAGGGACACCTTCCACTAGACCACATTGTTCCAAGCCCTGGCCAGCTTGGCCAGGAAACCTCTGCCAGGGCCTTACCACCCTCAGAGGGAGGAAATTCTTCCCAATATCCCACCTAACCCTGCCTTCCGTTAGCGTGAAGCCATTCCCCCCTTGTCTGGTCACTCCAGGCCCTCGTCCAAAGTCATCTCCAGCTCTCTTGGAGCCCTTTAGGCACTGGAAATGGCTCTGAGGTTTACCTGGAACCTTCTCCTCCCTGGAATGGAGACCTGCTCCTGGCCCTTGGCCACTTTGGGCATGGCTGGGGCAGCAGCTTCCCTGGGCATGGGTACCTCAGACCCCGCAGGGCTTTGGGGCCACCCTGCCAGGACACAGCCACAAGCCCTAAATCCCCCAGAAAACCCTGCAGAACCCAAGGCAGCCCTGAGCAGGAACACACTGGTTTGGGGTAGTCTCAGCCGGTTTTGGGGTGATTTGGGGCAATTCTGGAGGTCTTTGGGGTGATTTTGGTCATTCAGGGGGTGATTTCAGATGATTGTGAGGGTTTGGGGGGCAATTTTGAAGTTTGGGAGCAATTTGTGCGTTTATGGGGGCTTTTGGGACAATTTGGGGGTTTTTTGGGGTGACGAAGCTGACTTAGGGTTGATTTCAGATGATTTTATAGTGTATTTGGTCTGAATTTGGAGGTTTTTGGGTTGATTTCGGGTGACTCTGGGGGATTTTGGGGCTATTTACGAGTGATTTGGGAGATTTTTTGGGGCAATTCCTGAATAATTTTGCAGGCAATTATGGGGACTTTTGGGGTTTTTAGGGTTGCCAAAGCCCATTTTGGGTGATTTTGGGGGTTTTTTCAGGTGATTGTTGGGCCATTTGGCTCAGCACCCAGCTGAATGCCAAAACTTTGCAAAGAAGCAGCTACAAAAAACCTGCCCTCCACCTTTTTACCTCTATTTCCTATCCTCTTTCCTTTCTGCCTGCTTTGCCCATAGCAGGTGCCCAAGGTATCCCATCACAAGGATGTGATCTCTGGGTCCCTGTCCAGCTCTCAGCACGAATAAACCCCACACTGCCCATGTTTTTGCAAGGGCAAACACACTCTGGGTGTTCTTATGTCACACCACCTTGGTTCAGCCCCAGAGAGCCCCTGGGCTGTGTCTGTGAGTTTTCACACCGGTGATGACCTGTGACCCCACAGGAGGGATGAACCAAGAACCCCCCAGACCCCAGGGACCTCAAGCTCTCCTGTTGCACAGAAATAGCAAAACTGCACGAACAGAAGCCAAAGCAGTTTTAGCCACATTTCCACCCTGCTCGCACCCCTTCCCTCCCCACTGCCGGGCACTGAACCGGCACCTGCTGTGACGAAAAATTTCCGAAAGACGCACAAATAAAAATAAGATCATACACAAACACCTCTGCCCAAACCCAGAGCAACGGCCCATGACCCCATCACAAGAGAGACAGGCTGCCAGGGACTCACGGGGTCCCAAAGGAAGCCAGACTGCCCCGGGGGATGCCAGGTCCACACCACGCGCAAGTGGGGAGGTAAGAAAAAGCTCTGGCACTTGGCACCGTGTCCTCTGGCCATGCCAGCCTGCACCCATCAGCCTCTCTGAGGGGTGGGAGAGACATCCTGACCAGAAAACCCAGGTGGCCAGTGCCAGGGGCACTGAGACATCCCTGCCTCAGTCCTGCACCGGAGTCCTGTGCCTGGGCACAGCCCGGGGGGATCCTCAAAGGGCAGCTGGGACAAAAGGGCCTCCTGAGCTTTGAAAGACTAAATAAAACCAAAGCACATCACTGCAAAAGTGGGAACTCCAGGTGCGGGGTGGCAGCAGGTTCCAAGGACCACCCCCACCAGGACTCAATGCGCTTGTTCCTTGCTGCAAAAAATCTCCTATAACCCCAGTGGAAAAAATATTGTGACTGTTTTGTTTCCATGCCCGAAGGGGAGCCAAACCCCCAAATTACCACCTTCAGCATCTGACCTGTCAGGCCTTGGGCCATCAGGGCGCTTTCAGCAGTGCCCCGAGCTCCAAATTTAGCCTCAAAGGTATTTATCTCTGAGAAACTAAAACCAAAGCTGCATTTGCATAACAAAAAGACCCCTATGCTCGATGCTTGGTGCAAGTGCTGCTGGCAGGGGAGAGGACAGGCAAAGCAGCCTCTCGCCAAGCAAAGGCGCTGAAGGTCACCCAGGCAGATGCTGAGCTCGCCATGGCTGGTCCTCTCCAGTGGAAAGGACAAGGCAAGAACATCCTCCCGTAAGGAAAGAATCCTCCCAACCTTCCCATTTCCACCCGGTCCAGCTGGAGCAGCTCTCTCCAGCACAAAGGCAGGTGTGAAATCCTGCTCGCTAAAGCACACACTCACATCTGGCCCTAAAGCTGAAAGACCTGAGGGCAGCTAGCAGAATTTTTCCAGTCTCTCAATCTGTGTTGAGAGCTGGGCTCTCCATTTTCCTCTCCTGGGTGCCAGTGGCTGGCGCAAGGATGAGCGGCTTTGTCCCCACAGGAGCAGCACCCGTGGGGAAGCAGGAGGTGAGGAATCCAGCCCTTGGCCCTTCCCCAGCAGCACCTGAATGCAGCTCCCACCACCCCCAGGACCCCCAGGAGCAACCAGGAACTCACCCCACTGGGATCCCCATCCCTCCCGTGGGAGCACATCTGTGCTCAGCTGTCCGACACCCGGTCAGCACCTGCTGCCACACCGTACCTGGCACCTGTCCCATTCTTTTGGGATAAAATCCCTTTGGGAACTGGCACCTCCCCATCTCCTTATCTCACACCGACTGAATCCCCTCCTGCTCTGCCATCCTCACAGCTCAAAGCTGAACGGTACCAAAACCCCGCAGCGTAACACCAACCCCAGTAAAGCATCGCTGTGCCCCAGGCCGCCCCAAGAGCCAGATGTTCACCTCTCCCCTCCACCCGCTAGGAAACGCCAGCTCTGGGGAAAGGATTGATGGAGGAGCAAGAAGCAGCCACCAGCTGCCGCAGGAAGAGGCCTTGGCTGCCTTCGCCACCAGCATCTTGCTCCAACCATTTGTTCTGCTTCTATTTTCGAAAGCGCTGGGGCTCGGCGCTCCGCAGATCCCAGCCTCCCTCCCAGCCTCCCCACCGCCGAGCAAGGCGACAGATTTCAGCTAAGAGGTAGCGCCAGCTCCGCTCCCCATCTTGGCAGCGGCATCCACGCAGGACTGGGGATATTTTTGATCGAGCGAGCCGAGAGGTGCTAGTTTTCCCGGCGGCTCGTTGCCGGCGCGTGGGAAGGACGGCCATGCCGAGTCAGGGAAGGTTGAGGATGGATCCGGATGGATCTGTGATTGATCCCTGTGCTTAAAACCCTCAAGATGAGGCGTCAAATCCTCCTCAGTCATGCAAAGCAGGATGTCCAGTGGCACATGGAGCTCTCTGGGAAAGCATCACCCAGGGGATGAGGCTGGAGATGAGGCCTGACTTTGGCTGTATCCCAAGCCCCTGAGCCCTTCCCCATGGACATTTCTCCATGCTCTCAGAGGAGAGCTGGCATGCACACACTGTCCATGTGATCCCAAGTGCTGCTCCACACTGGAATACTCGAGGAAAAACTGCCCCAAGCCCATGTCCAAGCAAGCCCTTCCTTCACCCTACCCTTCCACATCCTGCTCCAGTTATTGAAATAAATTTGCTGCTACCGCAGGGTTTTCCTAGGGGCAGAGATGTGTCTCCAGGGAATATGTGGTTTATCCCCTGGGATACACCCAAGGGTTGGAATAAGATGATTTTCAAGGTCCCTTCCCACCTAAACCATTCCATGAGTCTGTGATAACCGTGCCTAGAGGCACCTCCTCACTTCCATGACCTCCCCAGTGGTGCCAGCACCAGACACTCAGTGACACACAAACACTTTCCTTTGCCTGATGGTTCTTCCAGCAAGTTCTGAAACAGTCCAAGCACCCCATGTCAGGCTCTGTGTCCGACAGAGCCAAAGCCAGAGCTTCCCGCAGGGCAATTCTAAAGGCCAAAAATCCGCATGTGGTTCCCAGCAGGAGGAAGGCGCTTGTGGCAGAGCCAGGCTCCAGCAACACCACGGTTTTAACAAGCTGTGGGGTCTTCAGCCACTCCAACCTGGCACCCATCATCAAGCCCAGCAGCATCAGGGTCCCCACCTAGAGGAGGTGTCACAGGTGCCACAGGATGCCACAGCCAGGGATGGACTCCATTCCCAGCCACTGGAATTCCAACAAAGCGGGCTGCTCCTCCCAGGGCTGGCAGCTTGCTCAGATGGGTACCAGCTCCATGGGGACATTTATCACAATATGTAGACAAAGGACAACAGCTCAGCCCTCACCTATAGTTACACAAACACACAGCCACTCTCTGCCTCTGTATACCCAAAATGGGTGGAAAACACCCATTTCTTGGCCATCCCAAGCTTGCAGAAGGTCCTTCTCCATGGATGCCACCATGGACCAAGAGCAGCCATGCCTGGAACCTGATCCCTGCCATTCCCTGTCCCAGCCCCTCATCACAGCACTTTACCTCCTGCTCCCAGCACTGAGCACAGTGGGGCAGGATGGTCTCAGTGACTGCCCATGCAAAATAAAAAAAGGCTGGTCGGTCAAAATAATTTGTCCACGTTCTCTATTTTAATTTTTTTCTTCCCTGCCAGTGGAAACTCCTGCTCCAGCACCATGTCTCAAGGTTACTGCTAGGGGTGGGAGAGGATTTCAGGTTTTACAACTGAAAAATTCCAGACAGAAACCCAGAAACGTTGCCAGTATTTTACTGAACAAAAGTTCTTTATCCAATTAATTTCTTTAACTTACATATTTTTTTTACACTTGATGCAGCAGGTTTAAGCAACCTCTGTTTTGTTCAGCCCCTCAAATTTTGTCTGCTTTGATAGAAAATTCTCACTGATATCATGAACATTTCCAATTCTCAATTTCTTCTTTAAGGAAAACCAAACCAGATGAATCTGACCCCACATATTTTCCCCACCTGCACAACATGGGATGTGTTCCTGGGTATGGCGCCTAGCAATTTTTCCCTGAAGTCTTCCAATAACTGGAAAGGAAAAAATTTAAGAGTAAAAAAAAAAAAAATTATCTTCAAAATAAGAAAAGAAAAAAGATGCTTTTTTGAAAAGGATGGAGGAAAGTCACTTTGTTCCAAAAGGCACTTCCATTTAAAAAGATGAAAACTTCCAAGCAGGACTATTTATAACCACTGCTTGTACCTATCAATAATACCTTGCACCTGAAGCTCCACCGCACCCTCTGGAGCAGGCACCTCCAGGCCCATGGCCCCAGCACGCCCAGGGCAGTGAGCTGCAGGATCCATCCCAAAGGAGATGCTGATAATCCCCCCGTGGCAGAAGGAGGAGAAGGAGGAATCCCACTTGGAATCCTAAGCTGATGCCCTGGCAGGCCTGGGGTGGGCTCAGCTCGGGTCAGGGACCTGGCCCCACAGGCAGGTGCCACTTCCCAAATCTCATTACTACTTTTTGGGGATTTTTGGGGATGGAAAAAACAGGAAAAAAATAGTTCAGAAGCCATGGCTTTGTCCTGCCTCCTTCCAAATAAAAAAGGCTGATGCAACAGCAGTGCTTCAGTGGGAGTTCACCCTTCCCCACAGCCCCCAGCTCCCCACCCATGCCCCAAGCACCCCAGTTGGGGGGGCTGCAGGCACCTCCTCCTGGAAGCGGTTTGGGCTCTGTGCCGGACGCTTGCAGGAAGCTGTTTGAAGCTCTGGAAAGAGAAACAATTCCTCCTCCTCCTCCTCCTCCTCTTCCTCCCTGCCCAGAAATAGGTCATTTAATTACCCCCTTTCCAACCCCAACCACCACTGACTCAGGACAGGAGGTGGGAGTGCTTCCACCCTGCGCCGGCTCATGCCCAGCAGCGGCCCAAAGCCACTGTGCCCAGCTTTGACCTTGAGCCACTGTGCCAGCAGGATTGGGCTGCCAGGGCACAGCTGATGGCAGGGGCTCAGCTCCTCACCTCTGCACTCCAGCTACGGCTGGGTACTTAAAGCAAGGAGGGTCGGGCCACGGGGGCTGCCGACCCCCTCCATGCACAGGGCCTCGTGCCACCTCCGGGAAAACCGAGGCCTAATTGCAGGCTGGGAAATCCTACGTGTCCTGCTCGGCACCAAGAGTGAAACGTGCGGCCCCGGCACAGTCTGGTCCGGCTGCTTTGGGATGGGACACCATGGTGGCTCCTGGGTGGTGGCAGGAGCCTGACACATCTCAGCACAGGCATCATCCTGCCCTTCCAGCACCTCTCACCATGCAGCAAACGAGCAGCACCGTATGCCTGCTCCGCTGGGGACCTGAGGACCACGAAGCTATTTAAAGTCCCACTGGGCACCATGGCAGTACCCAGCTTCCAGCATTCCAGCATTTCAACACAACCAGGACATCTCACTGTGACCAGGCCGGGTGACATGGATGGTGGCAGCAAGGACCCACCACCATTGCATGCACCTCATCTCACTGCCCCCTTTTATATAGGGGAAGGTGCTCACCTAGAGCTCAGAAGCAGCCTGGGAATTGTGGAGCAGCTGCTGTATCCCCCCCAGCCTTGTCGTGACCCACATGAAAACAGGCCAAGTTTCCCCAAAAAACTGTTCCCATGCAGCTTAGAGACCCAAGTCCTTCATCTTTTGAGCCCCCATTTAAGAGAAAGCAAACCTAGACCCCACCCCCAAAATAAATCACTCCAAACTGGAGTATTTATCAAACCTCTGCTCTCCAAGTGGGCACTTTTTTTAGGATTTTTTAAAGGATGCAGGCTCTTGTCTGTTTTGCAAGCAGTGGGGAGCTACAGCAGGGAGACACCAAGAGTGAGGGGAAAGGAAAAATTAAAGAACCACAAGTAAAGCAAAGTGGAGTGCAAGATGCAAACCGACAGATCCGGGGAGGCAGAGCTGCTGGCAGGCAGACGGCGAGATCCATCTTGAAAGCAAAAGCAAACTGCTGCTCACACAGGCAGAGGGAAAAACCTAGAGGTCTTCAGCAGTGCCTGAGCTCTGATCAAACAAAGTGATTAACAAATCTCAGCTTTTTATTGAGAGCTTCTCTAATTAGAGGAAAAAAGGAAAGGCAAAAACAAAACCAAACCCCTGAGAGTCACATCGAGTGGTGAAATCCCAGACAGTGCTGGAGGGAGCTAAGGGGGTGATGCACCCCACAGTCCTGCTGGCACAGGGAGGGCAAGCACAGCCAGGGGTACCCAGCACTCACCCCACGGCACCAGCACCCGTTTCTGTGCCTCCCCAGCCTTCCTCCTCCTCCCCTTCCTCCTCCTCCTCACTTGCTTTCTGCTCACCGCGTCGGGCTCAGCGGCAGAGCTGAACCTTCCCGGGAGCAGGACTGTCATCTACAATAGAGTCACCTCTGAACTCGGGATGGCTCAGCCTCCAGGAACTGCCAAAATAGCGATAAAAATAAGAAAGAGCCCCTGGCCCGAGGAGTTCACCCTCTGAACAGATGGGACAGCGGCAGGGCGAGGCAGGGGGATATTTTTAGCTCTGCTTGCAGATGGGGAAGTCCGGCACAGCATTGACATGGCAGCCCCATCGCTGCCTGCACAGCTCACCGTGGCTTGGGTCACCTCCGTGTGCACTCCTGGGTATTAACAGGATTTATTGGGATGCTGCCTGCTCAGTTCTGAGCCTCAGGCACCACCTTCCAGGCCAGCTCACACCATCACAGCTCCACATGGCATCCCACCACCACTGATGGGGGCACCCAGTGGGGCAGCATTGCTCCGGGGGAACGGATTCAATGTCAGCAACCCACACCCCTCTCCCTCTTTTCCCTTCATTCCCAGAACGGCCACGTCCCTGCAATCCATCACAGAGAGATGCCTCGCAGCACCCCACAGCGGGTTCCTCCCAGCACACTCCAGGCACTGCCAACTGGACCCAGGGAAGCACTCTGGCTTGGAAAAAAAAAAGAGGGAAAAGCAATTTCTGCCCCTCACCACAGATGCTCTTTTAGGTTCAAATGACTCGTGCAGGGTGCCAGATGATAGCTTCTAGCTGAGCCCTCAACACCTAGCTGAAGCCCTCCTGTTCCTTCAGGATGTGCCAAGCAGCATCTCCCCCCAGCCTCATGCCCATCCTTCCCTCCTGAGCCGGGGCCTGCAGCAGCATCCACACCTCCCTGGCAGGCAGCTGCCGGCACCGGCTCCCGGCACACACCAGCACCGCGGCAGCTGGGTCCCGCTCCCGTACTTTTCATCCGACACTTTCGGCTTTGTTCTCCCTCTCACAAAGCCGCTGTGAGGCTGCCCTGGCAGCACGAAGGGACCTTGAAGTGGATGCAGTTTATGACCATATTTAGGCTCCTTTATGTTGCCAGAGTCACAGTAAAGGGCTGCAGCATTAAATGAGACTCAGACCCCACTTGTTTCACTTGGCAGCCTGGGAAAAATACACCCCGGGTGACTCCAGCACCGTCCCTGCCTCTGCCCTGCCCGCTCGGGGACAGCACGAAATAGCAACAGCCCTTTCCAGCTCTGCAGTTGCACTTCCCAAGAGGAGCCAGGAGCCCCACAGCAGTGAGGAGGGGGGGATTAAACACATTAACCACCTCCCCCATTCCGAGAACAACACCAAAGCATGGGGAAGCGAAGGGACGTGCCCAAGGTCACCTACTGACAAAGCCAGCACCTCCCAAGGTCCCAAGAGCCCCCCAGCAGGACTGAGCACACACAGGGACGTGATCACTCAGCATGAGGAGCCCCCGAGCCGGTTTGTGCCGGGGGAGAGCCCGGGCAGGGGTGGAAGCCCCGAGCCACCTGACACGGGAGCTAATGCCCCTTCAACATGAGCGTGTTAAATCCCTGCTGTGGCCGAGGCACCAGCGAAACCCGAGCAGCGGCCCCCACCGCTGCGGGGACATCGGCCACCTGCTCGGAGCCGGCACAAGTGCAGATACCTCAGCTCGGCAAAGCCGCGACAACTGCAGGGGCTGAAGGGCAAGGTGGTGGGGGTGGAAAGGAGAATCCATGAGGCCCATCCAGAGGTCTGTGACCTTCAGGAGCCCATGGCAGTGATCCTGTGGGCAGGGCAAGCAGCTCACTTTGGAGCTCCAAAGAAACAGGGGCAGCTCAGTGCTCCCAGGCCAGGACCACCAGCACCAAATCAGCTAAGGGAAGGAAAGAACATAACCAGAGTAACCCTTACCTACACCCAAAACCTGCACCCCTGGCCTAATGAGCATCCCCGTCACACTGAGCCCATTCCCCCTCAGCAGCAAGATTCCAGGATGGCTGTCCTGGGACGGTGGTTTGAGAACACCCACCTCGGTGCAACAACACCAGCCCAAAAATCCACATACAGCCACACACTGCAGGAGAAGGGGCTTTGGAGGGACAGGATCAGGCCTTCCCAGGGTGGGGGCAGGCAGAGGTGCTGAGCTGAAGCGCCAGGGGAATTTGCACCGGCACAGATGTCTCTGTCCCTACCCAGACCCCTGCCCACAGCAAGGGGGAGTCAACAGCCAAAACCGCTTGGCAGCTCCGACACTTGTGGAGGATGAAGAGGAGGGGACAGCCCAGCTGGTGGCCGTGCAGAGCTGGGGGTACTACAGGGCTCCAGGGGTGCAGGGGGAACAGCTGCGTGTGTGGCACACGTGTGTGTCTCACTGACTGTGTGCTGCTCTTGTGTGTCAGGGGACAAAAGGAAAATAAATAAAAAATAAAAACCAACCACAAAGCCAAAGGGCTTCGGGAGCTGCAGGGAAGGGATAAGCTGCGGGCGAACCGGCGTCACAGATGCCGAACAGCCGCAGATGCCGGATGCCCTGTCACCGCATCCCTGCTCAGCATCGCCGGTCCCTCCGGCCAAGGAAGCGCTCGGTCCCCGCGGAGGCAGTGGCAGCAGTGACGCGGTTCGGACCCACCACGATACCCTGCTCCGGCCGCCGTCGGATGGAGCTGAGGCACTGAGCCCCCCCCGGACAAACAATCCCAGCTGGCGGCTCCGGAGCCGGCGCACGGCCAAGGCATGGACGCTCCAGGACTCGATTTACCGCCGGCTCTCCCAAAATCTGCTCTTGCCAATCAAACCGCAGCCCCCATCGGCACCCGGAGCCTCGCCGACGGGTCCCCCCACAGTCCCCATGTCATCACCCTATGTCCTGACAGGGAGGGCACCCTGCGGCTCCCGAAATCCACTGGGCCCTGCTTCTCCCCGGCTCTCGCCAGGCCGCAGCGGTCTCACGGGGGAGTGGACGCGGTGTCGCGGGTGGGCTCGCGGTCTGTCACCACCGGGGTCCCGCCGCCCCGGAGCGGGGTGGGCACCCCAGCGCTGCCCCCATCCCACCGCCAGCACCCAGCGGGACCATTCCCGTGTGCCGCACCCGGCACCCGCGTCCCCCCGTGTGTGTCCCGCGTCCCCCCGTGTGTGTCCCGCGTCCCCCCGTGTGTGTCCCGCGTCCCCCGCCGCCCTCACCTCACCTGTCCTCGCAGCGCCCAGGCCGAGCCACTACCTCTTCCCCTTCCTCCCGCTCCCTCCTTCACCTCTGCACCATTTTGGTGACGGTTTGTTTTGAAGCCGAGGGGGGAGGAGGGAGGAGGGGGGCGCGGGGGGAGGATGTGCCGCTGCCGCCGCCGCCGCCGCTGCTCCCGCCCCCGCCCATCCCCGCGCCTCGGGGCGGCTCCGTGCGGAGCGGGGGTCGGGGGGTCCCTCCGCTCCCCCCACCCCAAACACAGCCGGGAGGAGCGGGGCTCCGCGCCCCCCCTAAGGCCGCCCGGGGAAAGGGGGGGTGGGGGGGGGGGGGTGGCGTTCTCGGAAGTCGCGCCAGAATCGCGAAACGTTCAAAGAAATCAAAAAATAATTTAAAATAACAATTAGAAGAAGGGAAAAAAGCCGACGGCGAAGAAGCGCGAGAGCGGGAGGGACCCACCTGAGCGGGGCGCGGACCGGCCGCTGCCGGGGCTGCGGCGGAGCCGGCGGGGAGCGACCATGGCCGGGCCCGGCCCAGCGTCAGGGGCGGCGGCGGCGGCGCGGGCGGCCAATGGCCGCGGCGGGGGGGAGCGAGCGCGGCCGGGGGGGACGGGGTGGGACCGGGGCCGAGCCGGGGCTGAGCCGGGGGGGGAACCGGGGCCTAGCGGGGCCGAGCCGGGGGTAAACCGGGGCCTAGCGGGGCCGAGCCGGGGGTAAACCGGGGCTGAGCCGGGGGCCGTACCAGGCCCGAGGGTGCAATGAGCCGGCCGGGGGGGAATCGTAGCCGGCGGCGGGGTGTGCTGAGCCGGGATCTCCCCTCTCGGGGTCTGGCCTGGTCCCACTCGTGTTCCCCAGGGTGGGCAGGACCGTCCGGGCCGGCCCCGCGGCCGGAGCTGCTGCCCCGGGGTGATGGGGGCACGGTGGGTTCTGCCCCAGCTTCCATGGGGGGTCGGGCTCAGGACAGTGTGTCAGTAGGGCCCGAGTGTCCCTAAAGCTACACAGGCAACACCAGCTGCCCGTGAAGGTCCCAGTCCTGTGTCCGGCACAGAGCTCTCGTGGGTGCAATGCTGTCCGCTGTGTCCGGACACAGCCCAGGGGCTGCACTGGGCTCCCGGAGCCCTAACCCGGCCCTTGGGATCCTCAGCCAAGCACATGGCACCGGCACCGGGCTCGCTGTGCTCCTCACAGCATCCAGACCCTGCTCCAAGCTGGGGCTCTACGTTGCCAGCTCCTAAAGTAGCTGCAACCCAGATAAATTGCTCTGTGCTACCCACAAGAAATCCAACAGGTCAAACAGTGACTCCCACCTCTGTGCCAAGACAGTTTGGGGCTGTGAATTGGGGCAGGGATCTGTTTTTTTAGGGGGTTGGGTAACTGGTTCTGTTCCTGTCTCACCACCGTGTCCAGTGCCGTTTATCCACAGCCTCAGAGCAGTATCAGCGGTGGGCACAAGTATCCTTGGGGCTGGGGGGGATGCAGAGCACCCACCTACACCCCAGGTCTGCACTGAGTGGCATGGTGGGAGCTGGTGATCCCACTGGATGAGCTCTCCCGCTGCTGGGAATGCTGGAGGAGTGCCATATGGCAGGGCTGGGGGTCAGCATGGGGCACAGGCTTTCCTTTCCCAGGAACACATGTGGCACGGCGGGCCTGGGCAGGCTCCCATGTGCCACACAAAGCAGTAAAAATAAAAATCAGGCTGGTATGGGACTGGTCCTGGCAGAAAAAGACTGGTGCCAGGGGTCAGAGCCTCCACAGCAGATATTTCATGGGTTCCCCTGACTGGCAGAATGCAGCCCACCTTCCGTACTGGTGGCAATGGTGCGTGTCTGGTGCAACTCCAGTGCCCTGTAAGAATGCTGAGTGATGGTTCTGTCACATACAAAGCCACTGTCCCAGCTCAAGGGGGGCTATGGGGCAGTGACAGGGATGCCCCAGCCCTGTTGGGTCACATTCAGCTGGAGCACTGGGAATATGAGTGTTCCCAGTGTCACTGGAGCACAAAACCAGCACGGGGAGCTGCTGGGCATAGGGACAGAGCCATTGTCTTTTCACCCAGATGATCCCCATTAATGCAGCAGCTCTCTCTGCACTGGCCTCCACAACACAGGGCACTGTACAAGCCCAAAACACTCTATTTCCTCCCCAAAGGCCTGGGGTGACATGGGATGGGGTTGGGGTGTGCTCCCATCACAGCTGTTTGTCATGGCAGGCTCTGCCCTGAGCCCCATCCCAGGCCGGGAGGGCAGGAAGAAGTTCCACGATGCCAGTGACTCAGCTGAGGGGGTTGTTTTGCAACATGCTGGGTGTGGGAGGCTCCTGGTGTGTGGAAAGTAGGAGGCAAATTATCCAAATTATCCCAGGTGTGTGGTGAGCTCAGGGCCCAGGGAGGCTGGTGGGCACGGAGCAAGCCAGGGGGTGATGGACCTGCACCCAGAGCTGGGGGAGGGAGTCCCACTGCAGGGCAGGTACTTGAGGCCAGGATGGTGACCCTGGGATGAGCATCCCCTGGGTCTGGTGCACATCTACCTTCCTCACACTGATCTGGGACAAAGAGAGCAAAGGCACAAGGGCGAGAGACAGCGAGGGGCCGGATCTGACCAAGCATCACTGGTGACATGGGCACCTCAGCCACCACCACCCCTCTGACTCAGTGACACAGTTTCCTGCTGGCTCCTTCACCCATCCCAGTATGTATTTCTTAGTGGACTTTTCAGTGTGTTTGGCTTTTTGGGGGTGTTTGTTGTCAGTTAGTTATTTTATTATATTTATTGTTAGAAATAAGGCTATTTTTAGCATGCTGTTGGTTTAGATAGAGATGGGATTAGTCATCTCACCAAGAGCTGTTTGCAGTCTCTCCTCAAGGATTCTCTGGGGTTTGTTTTCCAATCAACTGAGATCATGTATCCAAAGAAATAAAAAATAAAAATAGTCAGAATAACATGCAGCAGCCGCGCTCTGGTGCTTCTCCATGAGTTATGGGATGAAAACGAGGGAAGGATCCAACCCAGGATATTTATGAGACAAAGACGAGAACATTACTATGAACCTCAAAGTATTTTGGAAAGTCAGTTTGAGCTGCTTTTTTTTTTCTTTTTTTTTTTTTTCTTTCCTCTTGGGAACCGAATGCTGAGTAACTCCCTTCCCACACCAGGCTGCTGCTTTGTACAGCTGGTGTGCAGCCTCTTGACAGTGGAAACTGCTTTCCCTTACCCTATGCCAGCAGGAAGGAGGCAGGACTCCTGGGCCCTCTGAGATATGCAGCCACCTACACCCTCAGGCTAATAAAAAAAAAGGCACCCAAAAACCTAAAGTGGGAAAGACATTTGTTCCTTTTCTGCACAGAGCTCAGGGAGAGAGGGGGGTGAGGGCTGGGGGCAAAGCCAAGAGACCAAGAGCAGAGTCTTGTCTTGTGGAGCAGCATCTCCAGCCTCCTTGCCACGACTTTTTGCCTCTCTCTGCCCGGTGTTCCTCCCTCTGAACCAAGTGGGAGCAGAGTTCCACGCAAGTTTTGGGGGGACCAGTTTAGCTCTTAGAGATTGGGGCTGGATGCAGGGAGCAATCAGAGTTCGTGGCTCATCTCATCCCCCACTGGAGTGGAAATGCTGCTGCCAGCTTGTTCCTGGCAGTGCGGGTGCCCTTGGTAAGCAGAGCTGAAAGCAGGGAGGGGGATGGAGCTCCTGTCATGCCACATCAGCCGGGCCCGGGGTGGCGGTGCTGCCCTGGGACGGGGACAGGAGCAGGCACGGAGCTGCACTCAGGGGCTCATTCCCAGCTCGCAGCCGAGGGACAGCCCCGGACATCGCCAAGGCCTGTGCCAACCAGCTCTGGGCCACCCGTGCCCTGCTGGGGAGCCGTGCCCAGGGTGGCACACGTGTTGGTGACAAGGCGTGGGGACAGCGGGCAGGGAGGGAGCGCCCCCTCGCCGCCCACCCGGCCTGGCCGCGGGATGAGGATTATTTGCCCCGGCAGCTGGCGGAGGTCTCGGAACACGCCGGGGGACGGGGGGACACCGCACGGCCGAAGCTGCGGCGATGCTCCCCTGCCAGGCTGGCTGCGGGGTCCCGCCGGCCCCCGCTCTGCGAGCGCTCCTTTCCTCCCTGCCCCCCTTCCTCTCCAAGTCTAAATTCTCCCACAGCGTCCATTGACGTCCTGCCTGCGTCACCGTCTCCAGCACAACCAGACAGCACGTGGGAGAGGCAGGTTAAAGCGGCACGGCCCTGGGAGGGCTCCAGCTGCGCGCCCCAGCAGCGGGGCCGTGCGGGGAGGGGCGGCCCTGCCGAGCCCCCCACCCACCGCGGCTCCTGCTGCCGCCGGGAGGGCTCTGCTGCCTCGCCCCAGGGGGAATCGGAGCAGGCTGGGGGAAGAGGAGGCTTTTTCTCGCCCATCGCAAGGCTTGCACGGGAGCGTGAACGCGTTTTGCTTCCAGGTCCTTGCCTGCATCCTCCCCTCCTCCCCGCCGTGCTCCAAACCCACCCCAAATGGGGACCAGGAGCTCTGTTGGCCAGGGAAGGCAGCTTGCATTCGACGTGCAGGCTCCCCAAACCCGCTCCCAAAGCCAGAGCCAGACTCGCGTGTTTTTTCCCGGCTGCCGGGCCCCCAGCCAGTCCTTGTGCCTTCACATCTGGGCTTTGCCTCTGCCCGAATTACGGTGCAGCTCAGCTGGGTGCTGGGGGCTGGGAGCAGGGTTTGCACGCAGGAAAAGTGCCAGTGCTCTGCCAGGGCGTGGGATGCAGCGAGTTTTGCAAGGGCTCAGGTGCGGGGTGCAGTGACTTTTACAAGGGCTCGGGTACCTTCCGTGAATCCCACTCATCATTTCTGCTCCAGGATATTGTCTGGCAGTGCAGGACGTCCCCTTGGCCCTGACTCCGGGCGTCGGGGTGGGAGGGAGAACAGCCCCCATCCCAAAGCACAGCCCTGCTTCCTTGCTGTGTCCATGTTGCAGCACGGGGGGCTATTTTTGTCCCTTTCCTTCTATTTATTGTGCCAGAGCCGTGTGAGGTTGGAGAAGGCTGCGGTGTTTGCTTTGTGATTGCTTCCTTCCCGCCCATAACCTTTTGCCTTAAAACGGGATTCGCCCTGATCCTGCACCCAAGGCCGGGAAGCCTGGGCTGCGTGCCAGGGGCGCTGGCACTGCAAGGCTCTCGGGGGACAGAGATTCCTGGCTCTGACCCTGGTTTTGATGCAAAGCCGAGCGCAAACACACTGCCCTTCAGCTCCCCATGGCAGAAACTGCAGCCCTGAATCTCCTCCCTCGAGCATCCCCAGCCCCTGCCCAGTGCCTCCAGTGGCGCTGGCACTGCCAGCTCGCACCCAGCCTGTGGAATGCTCAGCTTCCAAAGGCAGACAGATGGGTGAGTGGGAACCATCGTGGTGAGCCCTCAAACAAGAGCCACCACAAGAGAGGGGAGGGGGAAAATTAAAATAACTCAAATTGCAGAAAGCAGCCACCCTAAGTTAGGGCCATCCCTTGCGGGCAACAGACAGAGGCAGCCCTGCACGAGCATCACCGAGGCTAGCAGCACACTCACTGGCAACAGACCATCCTCATCCTCCCTGACACACTACTCCAGGCACCGAGCCAAGGGGACAGCTATCAGTCCTGAGCTGGGCCACCAGGGCTGCTACGTTTGGAGAACATCTGGTAAGTTCAAAGAGGTGGGTGAGGACCCCACTGCTGTTGTAAAGCATCAGTGTTGCCTTGCCTTGGCCATTGGTCAGGACTATTTGCCAACCACCCTGGCACACTGCTGCCTTCACCCTGATGCAGGGCATGGGATCTGCTCACCAGGGCTGACACTCTGTGGGGTGACCACCAGGGCCAAACCCTGCTGAGAAATGTCCAAAAGAGAAGGACTTGGGGCTGTTGGGGAACGAGAAGCTTGATGTGACCTGGCGATACAAGCTGGCAGCCACTACAAACATTGCTGTCCCACATATGTGGGACATCCCACAGCATTGGCAGCACCTAAAGGGGGGAATTCTGCTCCTCTGCTCAGCTCTGGTGAGACCCCACCTGCAGTGCTCTGGGGCCACCAGCACAGGAAGGGTATGGAGCTGCTGGAGCAAGTCCAGAGAATGAGATTTTAGGAAGAAACTCTTCTCTTTGGAGGTTGATGAGGCCCTGGCACAGGGTGCCCAGAGAAATTGTGGCTGCCCCATCCCTGGAAGTGTTCAAGGTCAGAATGGATGGGGCTTGGAGCAACCTGGGATAGTGGAAGGTGTCCCTGCCCATGGCAGGGGCATGGAACGAGATGAGCTTTAAGGTCCCTTCCAACCCAAACAAGCCTATAATTCTGTGGTTCTACAGGCAGCAAACCCAGCTGGGATTTAGCTCAGCCCAAGCTGGTGGCAGCTTTGCTGGTCTGTGTTGGAGGTTTCCAGCTGGGACAGCAGCAGTTCCTGGGGCAGAACAGGCACAGCAGAACCCCCCATCTCCTGCTGCTGGGGGTTTATCATCTAGGTAATCATCTTTTAGCACCCCGGAGGCTTAAGCCCAGCACAATTCTTATCAACTAATGGAGACTGGGAACACTTCAGAGCACCTTGCAATTTTGAATTAACTTGATCTCTACTTTTTCTTCCCAGCATAAAACTGCAGCCCCATTCTGGTGCAGGCAGTGGCTGCAGCAGCCAGCGGGTAGAGCTCCAGAAGCTCCTCAGGCAAGTGTATCTCCTCCGTGTGTAGGAGTAGCCGCTGACTGGTAGCAGCCCAATTTCCAAGAACTCCCAAAAGTTACAAGCCTTCACATCTTGCTGAATCGGTGCAAGATCCAGAGCAGCTCCACGCTCAGCAGCTCAGAGAGAGCAAAGATCCGTGTCTCCATAGCCAGAACCTCGGTGCTGAACACGAGTATCTCCATCCCCTCCTCCCGGAGAAGCTCTCTGGGATTCCTGCACACATGCCTGGCCCTAATGAAAGGGCCCGGCGCCTCCCCATCGCCCAGCCAGTTAAACCTGCACAAACTGAGCCCATCGCACACAAAAAGCCTCTCCTGGGTGAGTCCCTTATCACCCGTGAGTCAGGGCAGCCTCGCCGCCGTGGGTCCGAGCTCGGCAGGGCCGGAGGTGCCCGGGGGGAGGCTGGATCCCTCCTGGCCGTGCCCCTGGGGCCCGTGACCCTCCGTGAGGCTGCGGCCAGCCTGCCCTCGCTGCTGCTCACTTGATCCCGTCTCCTCCCCGCCTAATCCGCGCTCCCCTCCCGGTATTCTCTGCTCCACTTTAATGCCAAAGTTGGCCGGCAGCCACTCGGCTCCGAGGACGAGGACGCCTTTTTTCCTGGTTATGCAACGCACGGCTGAGCTGTTTGCCTTTCTCTGTGAGGAGTTTTGGGGGGCTGGGCTGGCTACACTGTCCGGGCAATGAACAGGTCCTTGGATGCCCCAAATGGGGATCGAGAAGCTGCACATTTGTTCCCCCCACCTCTGTCCCAGGGGCTGTTGTCCGTTCCTAATCCATTCCCCTTCTCCTCTTCCCAGGTATCCCCCAGGGTTCAGCCCTGCTCCCCTTCTACACGGCTTCTCCATGCTGCAAGAGCTTTCTTCAAGCTCATGGTGTGCCTGGCACAGCATCCCAGTGAACCCTGGCACAGCATCCCAGTGAACCCTGGTGCAGCATCCTGGCTAACCCTGCCATGGCATCCTGGCTCTCCCTGCCATGGCATCCTGCCTCTCCCTGCCATGACATCCTGGCTCTCCCTGCCATGGCATCCTGGCTGACTCTGGCACAGCATCCTGGCTCTCCCTGGCACAGCATCCTAGCTATCCCTGCCATGGCATCCCAACCAAGCCATCCCAGTTACCCCTGCTGGCTCCCAGTGTGGATCATCACCAACTCCCAGTGTGGCAGTCCCTTGCCACAGTGCAGTGCCATGGTACTGCTGACACAGTCTCATTTTGGTTCTCCACATCAGCCAGAGCACTGCGAGCCCCCTCCAGGGACCACGAGGCAAGCCCTGAATTCCAGCACCCCCCAGGGCCAAATTCCAGGGCCTCACCTCACTGCCTTTCCCTCGAGCCAAGGCTCCAGCAGCCCCTTTCAAGCGATGGGTTTATCTGCTCCACCACAGCCCCTCTCCAGTGCTGGGAGCTTTGGAGATAAGCAAGAGCTCAGGAGAGTGCAGATTTAAGGCTCCAGCTGCTGCTCCCAGGGATGCTGTTCCTGAGCTGTCACAGTGGCATTTGTCACCAAACAAATTGTGCCACCAGCTTATTTTGGGGTAGACCTGGGGTGCCCACTGCCAGTGCCCAGGCTGGATATGCTTCCAGCCATGGGTGTGGGTTCCAGACCTTCTTCGCTGCAGCCTGGGACCCGCAGCTGAGGCTTCTGTGCCCTTCCCAAACCCAGCATGGCATAAAAAGCTGCCAAAGAGCCTCTTCCAGGGAACAAAACCTCCTCAAACCTTTCTGCTTTGGAAGGCACCTCAGCCACCTGCCACCAGAGCCTGGGGCTCCTGACATCCAGCAGCCTCCCTGCCCTCATCAGGAGTCCACTGAGGTTTGGGGAGAGGGGGGAAGTTTGGGACACTGAGGGCACTTTCTTCCCTGCTCTCCCCTTAAATTATTCTGCCACATAATAGATATTGGTGCTATTTTTAGGCCTTGCTTGTTTAATTATTGAGAAAGATTTTGAAGGATCTCTTGGAGGCAAGGAAACAAGCAGCCAGGTGCTCACTGGATTTCCCCTCCTGAAGCACGGGGCAGAGAGCAGAGCCCTAGCAGTTGCCACCTCCCCTTTGCCACAGGAATCTTCTGACACCAGCTCCAGCCTGCTCAGTGTTGGCCTGCAGGACCAGGGTCTGGGCCCTGGAACCGCTGGGTGATTGTGAGGAGAGTGGCACGGGAGCCGAAACAAGGGACAGGCCCCGTTCCCAAACCAACACTTGTCTGGCACAAGGGGCTGTGTCAGAGCTGGGAAATGCTGGGTCCCAGCTAACAAAAACCAGTGCAGTCCCAGCACCAGCTTCCATTAGGAATGAATGTGGCCCAGAACTCACCATTTTTATTTTTAACTGAACGGATACTTTTCTTGCTGAAAAATGACCTTATTCTCAGCTTGCCAAGCAGAATTGCAATGGCAGGATTTTTTTAAAAACCAGTTCCTTTCGTGTTTCCACTTACAAAAAGCCAGAGAATGGCCTTTATTTGAGATTAAAGGGGTTTGGTCAACTTGAAATCCGCTGAGATTTTAGCAAAGTGGTATATAATGAAGCAAGAGCCAAATCCTCAACTGGTGTCCTTTGCCCTGGCTTCAGCAGCTTCGGCTTTCCAATACCTCTTTGTACCTGTCAGCAACCTGGCCCAGGACTTCAAGGGAAACATTGATTTACCTCAGCTGCCAGGCTCAGCCAGCTGGGATTAATTTCCCCCAGCTGAGGATACCCAGGGTATCTGTGATCTGTCCAGGTTTCCTGAGGAATATATATGTGTATAGTCATGTATTTGATCTGTTCATCCTCCCCCTCTCAATCGTATTAGGTACAAAGGTAAGGATATTAATTTTAATAGTGCAGATACTGAGGTGCTACACATTGCATGAAAATAATTATCCTCCTTGACAGACCCCATGCTGACCCTGGGGAAGGACAAGGGGATAACTCTGGCTCCATCCCAGACATCAGCCACACCACAGCAGGAATGGCCCAACATATATATATATATATCACTGCTGCAAAACCTCCAAGGCTCCATGTGCCTCAGGTGCAGATGAGGTGGTCTCCCCCCACCTGCTCCTGGCCCCTGGGCGTTCCTGGAGAGGTCCCTGGGCTGCTCCAAGGACCGGCCTGAAGGAATTGCTGGGAGGAATGGTGGGATGAAGCCGGCTCTGGGGTGGGGACCCCGTGGCAGAGCCAGGCTGCTCCGGCAGCACAGGCAAGGGGGGCAAGTTGTCAGCCCCTGCTCCTTAACACCCTGACAAGCTTATAACTATTTCATTTGTTACACTGCGAACCTTTTTAAATTAATGAGCATAAGGTTGTCACGGTTGCTGTGGCGACGACACGTTGCTGGGGCAACGGCAGCGATGCAGAGCCTGTGGAGTGTAATCAGGGGTCAGGCTGACGATGGAGCCGGGATGTGTGGGGGCTGTGGGAAGGGGCAGCCAGCCCCAGCGCTCCCACCAGCCCCACGCTGCTCCCCAAGCCCCAAACCAGCACCCACAGCTGGGAAAAGCAGCGCTGCTCCCCTGTCACAGGCACCCCGAGGCAGCAGCGGCGCTGCCTCCACGCCTTGGCACGTGCATGGCCCAGGGATGTGCTGTGCCCCGCGCAAGCCTCACCCACTAATGGGACAGCTCACAGAAGCCATCCCGGAGCTCAGCACCTCCCCTCTCCAACTTTCCCATCCCCTCTGGGGCTGCCTGGGCCTCTGGCCCCTCACCCCACCCCAGCATCCACCCAAACCAAGGGTGGCTCAGGCAGGACAGAGACTGTGGGGGCAACAACTGCACCTCCTCCACCGCCTCTCCCAAAGGGATGTGAGGACACCAAGGTGGTTTTCAGGTGCTTTGAAATCAGTTGCCTTGTTCTTTCCACCTGGCTGGGGCCAGGGATGGAGGCAGCTGATCCCACTGCTGCAGCCCTACCCCAGCATGTCTCCACCCTGGCAGTTCCAGGGCTGTGTGTAATCCAGAGGTTTTGCAGCCACAAAACTCTTAAAGAGCATTTCTTTCCCCCCACACCAGCAACAAGTTAGAAAAGGTAGGGAAGGGAGGGGGCAACCAAACAGTCCTGTAGGAAAACTCCGCAAAATTCAATCAGGAAAATGACTTTGCAAGATCTCTGGGCACAAGGGCCTTGAGCTCCTCTTCCTAAGTCCAAGTAAAAGGATGGCTGGGACAAGGGGGAGCATTTTTAAACTAAAAGAGGTTGATTTAGGTTTGATATAAGGAAGAAGTGTGTTACAATGAGAGTGGTGAAGCCCTGGCAGAGGTTGCCCAGAGCAGCTGCAGCTGTCCCATCCCTGGAAGTGTCCAAGGCCAGGTTGGACAGGGCTTGGAGCAACCTGGGATAGTGGAAGGTCTAGTGGCAGGGGGGTGGAATGAGATGAGCTTTAAGGGCCTTCCAAGCCAAACTATTGCATGATTCTATGAATTTATGGCCTGCAGTCCCTCTCAGCGCCCCAGGAGCAGCTCAGCAGCCCCACACACCTGGTCCTGCAGAGCTTCTCTGAGATGTGGCATCCACATCCAGGGAGCTCACACAACAGGGACCCAGCAGGGAGAGAGGAGGGTCAGGGGCCAGGCTGGGAAGGCACAGACCTGCTGGGTGTGGAAGGAGGCTCTGAACCCCCTTGGAATGAGGCAGAGCAATGGGGTGAAGCCTGATGAAAGGCTGGGACAAAGGGAGTGGGGTGCAGGATGGGGATTGTCACCTCCCCAGCACAGGGTGCGGTGGCCGCCCTCTGCTCAGGACGACACAGCTGACATGTCCCTGTCATCAAAAGCCCAGGGTGTGAGCAGGAGAAAAATGGGGTGGGGAAGGCAGATTCCAGGGCTGGGGATTTCTCTGCCTCCTGGCAAGGGAGGTCTGGGCTCATCTCAGAGCCATCTGCACAGAGAGAGTAGCTCTGTTTCTCACTGACGTGGCCAAGGTCCCCACAGCATCCTGCAGCTCCAAATGGGCTTTTCCCTGGCTCCTTCAAGGTACATCTGGCCCAGACACCTTCTGATGGGAAAATGGGGGACTGGTATGGACCACAAACACCAACCCCCTTTCCAGCCCTGACAGAGTCACAGCGTAATGCAAAATACACATTTGTATAATAAACTACTACTTATTTAAAAGTATATTATATATTACAAAACTCCTACTATAGTGAGGTTTAATATGCTATATAGTGTATTTTAATGTACTACATATATTTTTGTGTACACAGGATATATATATATATATATATATATATATATGTATATATATACACACATAAAAAAATCTCCCCAAAACCAGCTCAAACCCATCTTCTTCTTATCCAGATTTTGAAGACAGCTTGGTACTGGGCTGCTGGCAAGAGGAGTGACCTATGGGGTGAGCATTGACACTTCACCCCATGGGTCTTGTGCTGCTGAGGATGCTGTGTCCCCCAGCCTGATTCTTGTGCTGAGCTTTCATCAGCACACGTGAGCAGTGCTACATCACAGCTCTTCCAGCTCTGCTGCCTGTCAGGGAGATGTCTAAATATTTCTATTTTCCCCAAATACATTTTTCATCAGAATTGGAAAGAGGAAAAAAAAAAATTTCAAAAGCCATGAAAACACTGAAATCCACATTAGGGCTTGAACAAAAGCAGCGTGTAAGCATTGGGAGGAGGACACACCCAGGGCCCCAGGGACAGATCCCCATGCCTCTGGGGCTTTGCTGGGCTCTAGTGCTCTGTAAATCCCCATTTCCATCCTGTGGTGGGAGGTGAAGCATATGGAGTCCCAGGGGGACAATTTGCTGTGCTATCTCCTGGGGATATCCACACCGGCCAAGGAACCAAACCAAAGTGGAGCCTGGCTCTGCTTGTGTCCCAGATAACACTGTCAACCCACAGAAACCAGGCTCAGCAGAGGCCAAGGGGTGAAGGAGATATGTCAGAGCCACCCTCCTGCTGGGAAAAGCAGGGCTGTGGTGCCCAGGAGGGATGAGTGTCCATGAGACCTTCCCTGGATGGCCCCGGCCCTGTTCTCTGTCACTCAGCAGCAGCCAATAGCAGCTGTGGCAAAAAGCACCGAACTAAAAATGAAAATAAATAATTTTAAGAAAATCTTCAAATCTGAAAACCCTCCATGACCTCCACAGGTGCTTGGTTTAACCTGGGGTTTGTTCCCCAGGAGCTGCTCGTGAGGTCCCTCATTCCCACTCCAGCCACCCAGCACCAATGCTGCCACATTTCCCAGGGGGCTGCTGAGCCCCTGCCCGAGCTTGGGCACCGCTTTCCTTGCCAAGGGGGTCACATCCAGAGGCCAAACTATGCCCTGGCAGCCAAACCACAGCTTCCCCTTCTCACAGTACCAGAGTCAGCATCATGTGCGTCAGTGATGCTGCTCCCTCCCTCCACTGCCTTTTCTATGTGCAAGGATGGAAGAAAAAATGGCAAAGAAGGAAAAAGGATCCTGACCTCACTGAACCCTGTGACTTCAAGCCAGGGCCAGCCTCAGAGAGGAAAGGACCAGGAAAATCTGCTCCAGCAGCCGTCAAGGCTAATTAAAGCGCAAATGCAACCATTCCCAAAGAATTCAGCACTCTCCAGCTGCAGCTGCTGCTGACCTGTGGTGCAACCTTGGGCTGCAGCTGACCAAGTCACCTTGTCACTTCTGTCATGGTAGCTGAGCACCCCAAAACCTGGGGTAAAGCTCCCTGCTGTGCTCAGCCCAGATTGCCTCCCTGCCTCCACCTGGCTTAGTCAGGGACCACTGGGTGCCACAGGGCACATCCAGAGCACATCCAGAGCACATCCAGAGCACATCCAGAGCACATCCAGAGCACATCCCAGGGCACATCCCAGGGCACATCCCAGGGCACATCCAGAGCACATCCCAGGGCACATCCAGAGCACATCCCAGGGCACATCCCAGGGCACATCCAGAGCACATCCCAGGGCACATCCAGAGCACATCCCAGGGTACATCCCAGGGCACATCCAGGGCACATCCCAGGGCACATCCCAGGGCACATCCCAGGGCATGTCCCAGGGGCTGCTTGCCCCATGCTTGTCCCTATCACGCTCCCACCCTGCAGGTTCCTCTGTCCTGAATTCAAAGTCACTCGTGCACAAGGACTCTGCTGGCTCTCAATTTTGCCGGGCACGAGGGACTAATCCCTTTTTACAGATTAAGGGGGCATCCTGCCACGTGTTCCGTTGGAAATAGTGCCCAGTGCCCTTCCCTGCTCCAACCCATGGCCATTCCAACTGCCAGCACCCCTGTTTTACTCTGCTTGTTAGCTCTAATCCACAGATTTTGGTCCTCCTGCTCCTCAGGGGCAGGACTCAGTTTCTCCTACTCAGCCCCATGGAGAACCTGCCACCTCACTTTACACTCCCTCTTTCCCAGCACCAGGCATCTCCTGCACACCCACCTCTGCTCCTTAATCCTCCTCATCCTCATTCCTGCCTCAGAAAGCCCTTATCGAGCTCCCTTGTCTAACTCAGGGGCAGAGATAACCCACCATCTCCCTCCCCAGTCTCTTCCATAGTCTATTTTCCTCCTGCCCAGAGTTGATTTCCCTCACCTAATTGCCCAGAAAGCGCTTTTCCCTTCCTCTAATCAGTCTGGAGCAGACTTTCTCTAGATAATTGTGCCGAGACCTGATCACCCTTCTCATCTCCATCTCTCCAACACTCCCATTTCTTCACTAAACTCATCTGCTGGAGCTGCATTCCTTGGTCTAATTATTTCAAGGCTCCGTTGAGTTACTTAATTGCTTATTCGTCTGGCACCCGTATCTGGAAATTCCCAGAGCATCTGAGACAGGGTGCAGGGCTGAGTTATCCTGGTACAACTGCCTTCCCAGTGGATAAAATTGCTCCAGGTATGTGACAGCGTGAGCCTAGAGCAAAACCTGCTCAAAAAGAAAAAAATTAATTTCTGAAATTCACTTTCTCAGGTTGCCCAGAACAGCTGTGGCTGCCCCATCCCTGGGAGTGCCCAAGGCCAGTTGGTTGGGCCTTGGAGTAGCCTGGGATAGTGGAAGGTGTCCCTGCCCATGTCAGGGGCAGTGGAAGGAGATGAACTCTAAGGTCCCTTCCAAGCTGAACCATTCCATGATTCTGAGATTCTGTGAAATGCAGAACTCTCTGCTTCTCTTGGTGGGAGGAGCAGCTCCCTGGTGATGCTCCACTGCAGCCCACAAGGAGCTGTGTGAGGCTCACACCAACCACAGCCAACAACAAACTCGTCTTTAGGCCAGGTGTGAATTCACTCCAGCTAAGGCCAAACTGAAATAGCCCAGCAATCTCATCCCAGTGCCCCAGGTATCCGTGGTCCTTGGCGGCTCCAGCTGGGACCATTTTCCCTCTTTCCACCCCTTCACTGCAGCTTCACACTCAAAGCTATTGAGGTTGTTTTGACTGGACCCACTTCCCTATTCCCATTATCACCCAGCCACCTCCTTTTTCCCAGGCTAATTGATCCACTGTTTTGTTTTCTTATCAAATTGCTCTCAGCCTCTGATGCTCCTTTAATCAATGCTTGGCCCTATCAGTTCCAGGGACTGCTGGGAGACCTCCTCTTGCAGCCACCTCTGAGTGTAATCGCTTGGGGACTTTACCTAATTGGTGTAAAACCTGATTTCTTTCTCTAATCACTCTGAGGCCCTGATTCACTTATCTAATCGCTCCAAAGCCCAGGCCTTGCACACCTCTCTCCAGAGAGAGCATATCCTTCTCCTTCATAGGTTTTTCCCTCCCTCGCAGGTGGCCCGGCTCTCTTGACTCCCTAATCCCTCAGCTGTTGATCTCCAGAACTAATCCAACCAAGACTCGGCACCCTGGCTGGCTGCTCCCCTAACCCAGAGCTGCGAGGGGTGACCCCTCCATGGAGCCCTTTTCCCCATCCTCCACGCACCCCACAGAGCGCAGAGCCACCCTGGAGGGGCTTTGCCTGCTCCTCCGCTCCAAGGGTGTCTTGGGAAGGGCGATGCGTGTCCCAGGCCACCCTGGTGACAAAGACACGGCCCCCAAGGGTCACCCCCCAACAGAGGAATCTCCCCTCTCTGCCGGGACGGGGAGCACCGGCTCAACCAGTTCCCCCTCTGCTGCACCCACTGGGCTGGGCACAGGGAGGGGACAGGCACGGGACAAGGGGAGCGGCTGTCCCGAGTTTGGCTCCTGGTGGCGAGGGGGATCGGGCCGCTGCCCCCGCGGTGTCCGGCAGCACCGGGCCCGGTTCCCGAAGGAACGGAGCCGCTCACCCGGGCCCTCTCCTTCCTCCCACTGACTCACATCCGCTGATTCAAGCGAAAGAAGTCGATGGGGGAAAAACATTCACGCCAGCCTGGAAGGATCCCAAGGCTCAGGACCCCAAGGCTCAGGGCAGGGTGGCAGGAGCAGAGGGGAGATTTATCTGTTTTGCCCTGAAGTTTCGTGGGAAGTGAGTCCCATCCCTGGGTGGCTCAAAGGTGCCACTCCCCAAGGCCTGGAATAGTCGATAGTGCCCAGAACCCGCTCCCTGCTCCAGCAGGCCCTGATGCTCTCCCTGCAGAGAAGGGCTAGACCCCAGACCCTCCCTGAGCTCACTCTGTTCCTCTCTGGCCAACAGTTTCAGCCCCAGAGCTCATTCTTTCCTCTGGAGCATCCGGCCTGAGCAAAAGCTTCCCCTTCCCGTGGCTGGCGGGGCCGCGGCCTCAGCCCACGCTGGCTCAGCAGCACAAGGTCGCTCCTGCCTTGGCAGCAGCTGCACAGGGTGACTCACACTGGCTCCAGCTTCTGCTCAGCCCCGTGTGGAGAGGTTTTGGGGGTGGAAAGCGCTGCCCTGCCCTCACCCCCCCCATCCTGGGATGCAGATTCATGTCCCAGTTCAAACCTCTTTATTTCTTCAGTTTTCCTTTGCTGCCAAGACCGAGGATTGGGCTGAAGCTGCACCCAGAGATGCTGCAACCAGTGCTGAATGCAAAGAAATGGGAATTGGGTCTTGCCTGATAACTACAGCAGGGATGACAGAGAGCTGGGGCCTGATTCTTGCTCTCTCCTTTTCCAAGAGGGAGCAGGGCAGCAAATCTCTGCACTTAGGGATTTTCCAGACCCCCATCAGTGTTACAGTTGTGTTTCCCCCACCTCAGACAGCTCCAGGTGCCACCAAAGCCACCTCTGCTCCACGAGTGGGAAGATGCAGGGGGAGGCAGGCAGACACCCAGCCCCTTCCTGGGTCCCTGCCCTCTGTGCAGGGCCAGGAGCACATTCCCAGACCCCAGCAATGGGAATTTGGTGTGTTTGTTTGCAATCCAACAATGACCCCGGCACTGTGAGAAGAATGAGTCAGCTTCCAGTTCAGGGCAAGATTCCTCATCAGTCCTCTCAGTTAAAAAAAACACCATTTGGAGATGTGGCAATTAAACAACTTCATTAAACTGGTACTTCTGACAAGTGACAGGCTGAAACCTTTCTACGCTGGCACTTTTCATGCCAGGTGGGATGGGAAGCAGCAGAGCCCTCAAACCTTTACCTTGCAGGAATCTGTACCCAAACCCCAGGATCTGCAGGCTCCGGGTGGGTGGCAGTGCCCACAGCCCCGAGGAGCTCAGTCCTCCCACTGCAGCCCCCAAAGAGTTAACACACATCTCTGGAGCTGCACAGAGCTCCTGGCTCCCAGGGGCACAGCCTTCACCCACCCTCTGACTGCTCTGCCCTGGGGGATGCTGCGGGGCACACAGGCTCCCACTCTGACGGATGTCAGAGCACAGCTCCCGGGGCTGCGGGAGTGCGAGAGGGGCTCTAGGAGCATCACCATCCTCCCTGAGCTGCCCTTGGCCCTGTCCCCTCCTCTGACAGGTTCCTCTGCCCTGGTGTCCTCAATCCCACGCTCCCCTTGGGACCCTGGGCCCTTCTACACAGCCCTACATGAGACAGGGAGCAGCGTGACCCTGCCCAGCTCCAGGAGCAGAGGAGTGGCTCCTGTCCTGGATGGATGCAGATGCCCCCACACTCTCACAGCCCCTCTGGTGAGCGCTGCCTGGTAGCAGCTGCCCCTCCACGACACTGCTGTTTCACTCTCTTTCCTCTAGACAAGGGAGGTAATGAGCCCAGATACTCCCAGGCCTCTGGGGAACAGCAGGACTGGCTGCTGTCCCCATGCCCCCTTCAGCCAGTCTTCCTTCGCTCAGCCCGAGCCAGCTCCCTCTCGGAGGACCCACGGGATGCGAAGCAAGCGCCCACCCCAGGCTCACCCGGGAGGGCAGGCTGGGCACAAACGTGACCCCATCAATCCCCTGCCTGAAGCCTCCCATCACCACTGGGCCAGCAACTCATCCCCTCAGAGCAGAGCCCAGGCTCCCCACCATCGGCGCTGGTACCCGCCATGCTACAGCCTGGCATGTCTTCCCAGGGTTTCCAAAGCAACCGCAGAAACACAACAAACAGCAACAACACACAGCAGACAGTCGGCAAACATTCCCCTCTTATTTTCTCCCCGGTTCGGTTTGTGCTTTTTCCCCTCTCCCACAAGGAAGCTGCTGCCATCAGAAGGGAACAACAATATTATTCTTCAGTGCAGCCTGCGCCATCCCAGCAGGAGCTGTGAGGCAGAGCCCCCGGCACTGCTGTTCCTGGGGGGAGCCTGGCACAGCTGAGCTGAGCCCTGACTGTGCCAAGGGCACTTGGAGCTGCTCACCTGCCTCCTCACCTGTGGGGTCACCAGGGCTGTGCTGGAGCCAGCTTGGCCGAGCAGGTGAATCCTCCTCCTGGGCAGGGCGGCGCTCCCACGGATTGTTGGGATGTACCTGGAGGAGTCTTCTGGGGGTGCCCAGGACTCAGGAGCCTTTTGCACAGGGCAGGAAGCACCTGAGCATCCTCAGGACTGGAGCAGGAGCAGACAGAGGGCCTGGGGCACGTCCAGCTGCGCCTGTGGAGAGGAGCTGGATGCAGGGACACCCTGGGGTATCCGAGGCAGCGCCACAGCCCGAGCCCTGCAGCTGTGGCACCAAGGGGATTAGCGGGCACAGCTCCAGGCGCGGGCTTTCAAAATGGGATTAGCAGCACTGTGCACGTGACAGTGGGGACAGTGGGGACAGAAGCACTGCCTTCGAGCTGGCCTGGCACTGGGGACAGGAGCACCAACTTCGAACTGGCCTGCCCAGCACTCAGCACCCAACACCCAGAACCAGCACCAGTTCTCCAGTTCTCCAAACAGCATCTCCATCAGGCCAGGCAGCCCTGAGCTGCTGTGAGGACTTGCAGCAGCACCTTTCTGAGCCCAGTTTAACTATTTTTCATCCCTTTTGGGAATGGAAAGGATTCCAGCAGGCTGGAGAGGAACAGGGACAGTGAGCTCCCCGCTGTGAACCTCCCAACACTCCTTCGTTCTGTCTCACCTCTCCCTCACAACGCCTGGGAGATCCCAGCAGCCCCTTTCCCACCCTGGACCAGGGCAGCAGCCCCAGTTTCTCCACAGACTACGCTTTCCTACACATGCTGAGTGCCACAGGCTGCAGGACTTACACCAAACCTGGTGAGATGTGAAATGCTGAATGCCTATCCTGTACCCCGGTGCCATTTTTCTCTCCCTCTCACAGATCTGTACACATGCACATACTTATAATTTTCTTAACCCTCCCTCATTCCTTTTTTCTGCTTTACTTTTTTCCAAAGTCCACCCATCTGGCAACTCATTTGTGCTCCTGAAGGCAATTATGGAAGTCAGTGAGGAGGGAGCAGGAGGGAGGTTTGTGTTGCTGAGGGGCTGTATGGAACCTGGGGATGTGGCACCTTCAGCAGCAGCTCTGGGAGTGCGGTATCACAGCAGAGGTGCACAGGGGGAAGGAAGTGAGGGGGCTTAATGCAAGCACGATGATTCCCTGTGCCATGCAGGGAATGCTGCTGGGCCAGGAATGGTGCCTGGGTGCTGGACAGGACATGCTGGAGCTGGTCAAGGTGAAATAACACCTCCCTGTACATAAAGAGTGACAGGACAAGGGGGAATGGCTTCCCACTGCCAGGGGGCAGGGTTAGATGGGGTATTGGGAGGAAATTCTTCCCTGTGAGGGTGGTGAGGCCCTGGCACAGGGTGCCCAGAGAATCTGTGGCATCCTTGGAAGCGTCCAAGGCCAAGTTGGGCAGGGTACTGCAAGCTTCTGTCATCTGCAAGCTGCAGCCTTGCTTTGCCCACCCTGGGGCGTGCTGGGGTTGCTGTGGTGGGTCCATCCTGGGAGCTGGGGCCACGCTGAGTGCTTGCAGCCCCCAGAGGAGCCCACGCTGGGGCTGTGCTCACCCAGCACGCCCGGCTGGTGGCCGCGGCCATTCGAGCGCTTATCCCCAGCTTGCAATGACATCTAGTGGAGCTGTCTTGGGAGGAGCTCAGTGAGCCAGGCCTCCTCCAGCACTCCCTGCGCTTCATTTTCCTCTCGAACCTCCTCTCTAAAGCACGTGGGCAGGAGGCAAGAGGTGGCACCTTATTTCTGAGTCATGGCTGGCCACAGCACAACTTCCCGGGAGCCAAAAAAAAAATCACCTTTTCCACAGCAACACCAAGTCCCCTCCAGCCCATGCTGCAACTGTGCTTATTCACTTAGTGAATAGCTGAGACTATTATTATTAGATAGAGTTCTTTACCTCAGGCTTCCCCTCCATCCCCAAAGCACCCCAAAAAGTGGTTTCAGTGTGCCAAATGCTGCTGGTGCAAAGCCAATAGCTGCTTGGCTGCAGCAACAAACCACACTGAGCCACAGCCAGAGACATGCTGGATCTTCCTCTAAAGGCAAGGAAGGAAAAAAATAAACAAATATGGTAACCAGAAGATAAAAACCCCAATGTGGTAAATGTGCAGCAGCAACTTCCCAGGACCCTGTCCTTGCAGATGGTGCAGCATCCAACAGGTTAATGTCAGCCCCATCCTATTTTAAACATGGAAAAGTGCTGCAGCTTGATCCCACTTCATTCCTGTAGAGATATAATCATAGTCTCTAGAAGACGCAATCATAGTATTTATTTAAGAATTAAGTGTGTCTGAAAGTGGCCTAAATTCCCTGTGCAAGAGCTGAGTTGGTGCCTCAGCACCTGACTCGGCACTGCTGCGAGTCCCTATTGTCCCTGGCCAGGGGCACCTTGCTTTGGGAACAGGGACCTGCAGGAATGGCACCAGCCTCAAAGACCCTGGTAAGCAAGGGGAGAGGCAGGTGAGGAGAACAGGGAAATGATCATCCAGAGAAATTCTGCATTTTCTGATACATCTTTATTTAGAGTAAACAAGAAGAGGCAGCACAGCAGGAATCCTGCACGGATGGGGATAGAATAAGCACAGTTTGAGTCATTGATACGAGAGGAGAGAACGAAAAAACACATAAAAACCTCACGAACAAACATCACTTTCCAAAGAGAAGACAGAGCCTGAGATGCCAACAGATCAGGTACCTCTGAGCTGCCTCAAGGTCCCATGGCAGTTACTGAGCAACGAGGGAGATTCCTATTCCAATCCCCAAAAAAACTTCCTTTGCAGAGCAGGTTTGGGACCTGCTGCTCCCATGGCTGAAGGAGATTGGGTGGGAGGAGGTTGGGACTACCCCAGCAGCTCCCTTCCCATCCCATGGAAGGGGCTGGAGAAGGAGCTCACATGGAGAGAAAGCGCTTTAAATGCAGCCACGGCCAAAGGCAGTCACTGTCCCACACTTGAAAACCAATTAAGCACCAGAGCAAATCAAGAGGGGACAGAGACACCATCATCCCTACTGAGGTGGTGCCATGGGGTTGTACCACAGCAGATGATGCACCAATGTGGTCCAAAGATCTGCTCCAGTCCCCCAAAGCATCCATGGGGCAGCAGTGACACTGAACCTCGCTCTTGTGTTTCACAGCCTGGCTGAAGAGCAGCGAAATTCATCTTTAAAATCAAAATTGTTGTTTTACACCTCAATGTACTACAGAAGAGCTGATAGGTGTCTTCATAAGCAGTTATTGCCTCTCTGTTATCTGCTCTCTCTGTGCCTCTCCCTACCCCTCCTTATAAAAACTGATTCTGACATTGTCCCAGCCTTAGCGTGAGGAAGAAATACATGCATCCATATGGATATAGATAGATAAATATAGATATATTAGAATACCTTTATTACATCAGTAAAACCTGTGTAGTGTCCAGAAATACGGTGTCCTTGGGCTGGCTGTTGGCAACACAGGAATTAAACAGCCAAAATACCCAGATAAAATAGATTTTAAAAGCAGCACATGCTACAAAAGCTTTGGCAGCTGCATCCCTCCTGCTGAGAGGTCAGGCATTGGTTTAGTACCAAGCTCAGGGCCCAGGGCTGGGGCTGAGCCCTGTGCTCCTCAGTCAGGCACCACTGGCTGCAGGTGCTCAAGCACACTGCACCCATTCAGGAAAGCTCCATGGCCAGCAGCAGCTTCCCTGCCCTCAGACCACTAACCCTGAGGTCTCTTTGGCAGGTTTACATTGCCCTCCTCCCCTGTAGCCCCACCCCTGACCCTGTTACTTCTTGAAGAACTTCTTGTTGAGGAGGAAAATGAGCAGGTTGACATTGACCTTGGCCTTATCGAACATCTTCATGACTGCTACACCCTCGTACTGCAGCTGCAGCAGGTCCTGTGGAGAGGAGACAGTCACTGCCACCAGAGCTGTGCCCAGCCAGGGAAGCTCTCCTCAGTGCCCAGGCACAGGGACCTGGGTTTGCAGTGATGGCAGATGCACAGCAAGGCTGCCCCCAGCAGCTCAGGGCAGGGCTCCACATGGGCTCCAAGTCCCCACAAGAGCTGCAGGTGTGGGGACACAACCCAGCCCCCACAGACCCTGGCTACCCTCATCTGGCCCCCAGCAGCTGCAGAACAGGCTCCACACCTGGTAGTGTAGCTGGAAGCACTCCATGTCGATCCCCATGAATTTGGCTTTCACCTGGAACCTGCCTGATTCCTCACAGGGGATGATGTCGAAAATCACGTTCTTGAGCCTGAGAAGACAGAGCCATTCGCTACCAAAAGGGGCTGCACAGTTTTAACACAACCAAGCACCAGGTCCCACCCTGGGCACCCCCTCATCAGCACAGCAGCCAGAGCCACAGCCCAAACCCCACTGCAAATCCCAACTTTCCTGCATTCTCCTACACAAAACAACTTGCCCCACGTGGCAAGACAACAGTGGCCCATGAACATCCTCCTCCTTGGTTATTTTCTTTTACTTGCCCAAGTTTTCTTAGAATTGTGGAATATCCTGAGTCAGAAGGGACCCACAAGGATCATTGAGTGCATTAAGTCCAACTTCTGGCCCTGCATTGAATAACCCCAAGCAAGAGCTCCTTCCCTGGAGCAGGGTTACGCACTGGCTGGGAGGCAGGTCCTGGATCTCCAGCAGCACCCCCTTCTCCCACAGCTGGGCTGCTGTGTAGTGCAGTGATGGCAGCTTCTTGCTCTTCCCACTGACCCTGAAAGAGAAGGGACCACATGCTGAGAGCTCATCTCTGGCCATCCGTGACCCCCTTGATTCCAAACATCCCCAGGACTCACAACAGAGAGCAATGAAAATAATGGTTTTTTTTAAAAATTACTGATTTTGGGTAAGGAACCGCACTTGCTGCTGGCTGCCAGGTTGTCAAGGCAGGTCTTGATGTACTGGTTGTAATAATCAATTTGCTCCTCATAAAACAGAGTCTTAGCATCGAGGCCCTCCAGGGTCTGCCTCAGCTTCAGGAGCTCCCTGCGACGCTGCTGCCTGTGACGCCGCTGGTTCCGAATGTCCTGGAGGAAACAGCAAATAAATGTCATTATGAGCTTTACCAGAGCAGGACCTCAGGGGGGTTTTGGGGCAGTCCCCAGCTCAGTGTCCCCCAGCACACCTTGGCCAGCTCATCAATATGCTCCTGGTAGCAGTTGGCAGAGTCCACCAGCCCCAGGCTCTCCAAGCACCGCAGGTTGCGGATGACCTTGCGCTTCTTCTCCTCCATGGAGAGCCGGCCGTTGGCAGCCAGGGAGCGATGGCGCTTCAGCTGCGCAGAGTTCTGGGTGTCCTGCAGCGCTCGCCGGCACATGAGGTGCTCATGGGCAGCTTCCTAGGGATGACAAGGGGTGAGCCTGGAACACAATTGGAATGGGATACAGAGCTGGAACAACCAAACTCCTTCACCCACGCTTTGATGTGGGTCTCTCCTGGCCCAGAACATGTGATTTTTTCTGAAAACCAAAGTCAAGTCACTGCTGGATCACAAGAGCAAACCTCTGAGAGGATCGAGGCAGCTTTTTGCTGAGAACATTTTTGCCCAAAGTTTTTTATTTCATCCCCAGCAGCAGCCTCACGCATCCCACCTCATGCTCTGAGGCTGGTGTCCACAGGATTTCTGGGAGAGAATCTCCTGGCTGGGACTGGATCAAATCCACCAGCATCTGTTTGGTGCTAGAGACCAGAGGGAGATGTCAGGCATCCGCTCCACACCATCACCCTCCACATAATATTCAGTTGCCTCTCAAATGTTTCTTGCCCACCCTGAGCATCCCAGACCCCAGTAACCCTTCCGACACCCCAGTACCCTCCTAATGCCCACGGAGTCCATCCTCACCTCAGCAGCAGGCTCCTCGTGTCACTCTCCTCACTGCTGGCCACTGGCACCAGCTTGTTGGTGAGGGTGAGGGAGATCTCTGTTCTGCTGAGCTGGGAGAGCACCTGCTCAGCACCACTGTCTCCCAGGCTGCCAACACTCTCCCCTGCGAGGGCAGAGAGAGCCCTGCTAGCTGTGTTGGGCTGGCTTCCCATGCCCAAAGCAGTCCAGCTCAAGCTTCCTGCAAGGAAAGTGTGCTCAAGTCCACCCTCCTCCCATCAGGGTAGGTGGTAGGACCTGGAATTCAACCTACCAACCAGGGACTGGACTGTAGGCAGCTCATCAAGATCCTCCAGGAGCTCGCGCAGGGGGTCACTGTGGTGTGGTGCAATGGAGTCTTGGTGCTCAAGCAGGAGCTGGACAATGCAAAGGATGAGTCAGTGGCAAAGAGGGATGCAAGGGGAGAGTGAGCAAGGGCCAGTCAGGAGTGATGCAACACCCTTGGCACCCAAGAGGGGATGCAGAAAATATGAGGTTTGCAAAAAGACAAAACTGCAGAATCTAAGTTATTTCTTTGCTTAGAAGAGAAAAAAAAAAAAGGGTCAGGAAGAGGGAAGCTTTGCCAGGAGTGGATAGAGGAATGGGAGGATACGCAGCAGAAAGCCCAGGAGGTGCGAGCAGACCAAACAGAGCTTGCCATGGGCTTTATGTGCCCTGACCTTGTGCGTGTTGATGAGCTCCCCCACTGTGATGTAGATGACTGGTTTGGCCACTGCCACCATCTCTGAGTACTCATCCATGTTAAACCTCTCTTCAGGCTCAGGGACGCAACAGGCAGCAGAGATGAACCTCCTGCAGGGAGGGACCCCTTTGGTCAGCCCCAAACCCCCACCACCAGCTCCTAGATACTCACCCACCCCCTCACCATCCTGGGGCCCACCTGAACTTGTTGTGGGTGTCCTCCAGGTACTGGTTCACCCCACAGAGATGGGCGCTCTCCCCCTGGAAGGCCTTGCGGGCAGCGGCGTGCTGCAGCACTTTGGCGATGGCCCCCAAGCTGCGGCGCTGGTCAGGCTGCAGGGCCGCCCTGGCTGATACATCCACGACGTCAAAGCCATCAGGGGCCACCACTGCCGGGTTCATGAAGCGGTAGTAGAGCAGGTTCCCCACAACCTAAGGCATGAAACAGGCTGGGGGTTGGGGACCAGATGGGTTGGGACCCAAGAAGGTGATAGATCAGCAGGGAAGGATGTTTCATCCTTGTGCTGCATGGTAGGACCCTCCTGGAAGAGATGGCAGTGCAGAGAAAAGCCCACTCTTGGCATTTCCTTAGTAGCTCAAGGAAAATGTTGACTTGGAGATGTTTTTAAGAGGATCTGAATTTTCATGGAGGGATATTGGCCCTTTATGTACAGACACAGCTGAACCCCACCAAACCGTGCAGACCCAATGGTACCTTATCGACCTCCTCTGCTGAGGCCTTGGGGAATTTCTCAACCAAGGACATCCTCAGGATTTTGGCCATGTAGCGCATCCCATAGCTGAGGAGAGGTAGGGAAAGGACCATCAGCATGTGGGTCCACCCTGATGACCCAGTCCTAGTACCCATCGTCCAAGAAGCATCAAGCCCCCAGCCCAGGGGTGATGGAGAAGTCCACGGGTAGGATCAGCAGCTACAGCACGCCTCAGCTCCCTCCCCCACCCTGACAACCCAGGCATCTCTGGAGGAAGCTTTCATCCTCTGAGGTGACCACAAATCACAGAGTCTTTCTGGCAGACATATCAGTGTCAGCAGTAAACTGCCCAGAAATGGAGCAGAAAAACAAGCCAGCCCACAAGATGCTGCTGGTATTTGGGGTTCCCCTTGCAGTAACTCAGTCCTGCAGCAGCAAAGGGGCCAGAAAGCCCCCCATAACCCAACCTCCTTCCTAAGGCCTTCCTAAGACCTTAGAGCCAACAGCACTCCTGGGGTGTGCACAGAAACCATCAGGATACTCACGGGATCTTGTCAACAGAAGAGGTGATAGCAGAGACAAACTTGTCTGTTATTGCCAGGAGATTGCGGATAGAAATGTCCAGCCGCCTTTGGACCTCGGGGTGGCTGAGAGCCTGCTCAGGGCTGACCTCATATGGGAGCTTGCTGTGAAGGGAAGACAAGATCCCCATCACCATCCTAATGCCCATCACCCTGTGGCCAAGCCAAGCCTCCTTACCCACGCTCTGACCTTCTGTGCCCACTCTGTGACTCAGTCTGGTTGATCCATGCCTTGTAGATGTCCACAGGGTCCGTGCGGATGCTGAGGGTCTTGTCCTGCAGGACCTCCTGCACCGGGCCAGCCAGGATGTGCCGCAGGGAGTTCTGCCCACGGACATTGCGGTAGAAGCTGACCACCAGCCGGATCACCGTGGCATTGCCCATTAGGATGTCATGAACGTGGTCCACCTTGGACCTAGGGACAGAGACAGGGCAGATGGGACGAGGGGACTGGCGTGTGTGTGCGCGTTCTCCAAGACGAGGCAGCAGACAGAAGAGATAACAGCATCCAAGCTGATGCAGTTCAGCCTTTCCCTGGGCCTGTCTCCACACCAGGGCACCCACAGACACCCACCTGATCTCTTCCTGCAGCGCCACTTTGAAGAGCTGGAGCAGCAGGTAAGCCTCCCGTGGGTTGGACGCGTAGTTGTAAAGTGTAAAGATCACCGACTCCATGAATTTGGTGGACTTGTTCTGAGGCATCTGGAAGATCAGCCTGGCCAAGTACACTGGCTGTGTCTGCAGGAATGAGGGACACCAAGCTAACCCAAGTGCCATGGGGTAGCCAGGGGCCAGGTCCCTGCAGTGTCCCCCAAGCTGTGGGGCACACAGCAGAGCCCCCAGCCCCACCTGCAGCAGGTAGAAGAGGTGCTGATAGGCCTCCAGCTTCTGCCGCTTCTCCTTGCTGAGTGACTTGAGCCCCTTCTGCTTGTCCATGGACATCATCTCTGAGAGCTGCTCTTTGTTCTTCTTGGTCAGCTTCTTGCAGTGGGAGACCACCTCCTGCGGCCACACAGGCAGGGAGAGAAGCACTGGGCTCTGCCTAAGGCTCTGGCATTCTGACCAGTTTCTGGGAGAGCCAGAGGCACCCCAGTGCTCCCCACCTCCTCCCTGACCCCTCCAATTGCTTAATAAAATAGCAAAGCAGAGATGAGCCCAAGCTGTGATAACCACAGAGGGCAAGACCACGTGAGGCAACCAAGTCCTCCCCCACTCTACCTGCAGTGTGATCCTGTTCTTGACCAGCAGCCCAATCTTGATGTCCATGAGGTCCAGGTCGCTCTCCAGCTGCCGGCTGGCACGGATCCTCTTCACCAGCTCCTCCTGCATCCGCAGCACCTCTGACTCCTCCCAGAAGTCATGCTGGCTCTGCTCCAGCAGGTGGATGAAGCGCCGGACGATGCCTAAGGCTGGACTCTTGGTGTGGACTGTGGCAATGCACAGTAATGCCATGGATGTTTGCAGGTGGATGGGGTAGCCACCTCCACCACAGACCCTCAAGACTGCCAGCATTCACCCAGACACCCCTTCCTCCTCCCAAAAAAGCATCTCCTTGCAGCACCAGCACGTGGGCCACACTATGCAACAGCCTCCAGGAAGCTCCTGGGGGCAGAGGGGTAGCCCCAGGGCTGATGACCAAAGACCACCAAGGCTCTGTCACTCCTCTCCTTGCCAAGGGGCCACCAGTGGCCTGTCTACAACTACTTCCCCACTGTGCTGGGCCAGCAAGGGAAGAGGCAGAGTGCCCTTCCCAATTAGCCATCGCACTTCAGAGCGGCAATGAGCAGGCACTTACCCAGCATCCTGTAATCCCCACGGGCCTTGTTCGCTCGCACAAAAGCCTGGATTTTAATTATGGCTTTAATCTGCCAAGACAAACAAGGGGGTGGAAGATGTTTTTCCATAGTGTCCTGAACACACACAGGGAGTGAGGGAGAGCTGGACAAGCATATCACTGCCTGGTCCCACTGCCAGGATGAATCAGTTCTTCCAGCCGCACTGTGAGCACTCGGGAACAGGGATCCAACTGCATGCTCTGGATCATCCCCCTACATCCAACATGGCCCCAGGAGCTGTTTGACTCTCATCCCATCACTTACATTCTGCCTGAAGTAGCGCAGCCTCTCCTGGTACTTCCTCTGTGCCTGCCACATCCTCACAGCCGCCTGGATCTGGGAGAGATATTCCAGCAGTTGGATTCTGGAAGGACATGCTTGGCCAAAGGGAATGGGTGGAGGGGAAAAATCATGAGGACTTCTAGAGGAGGTTTAGGTTGGATATTAAGGAAAATTAGGGAAAAAAAGGCTGAAGAAAAGATCTTCCAAACCTTGATTGCAGCCTCTGTGTTGGATTTCAGGTAGTGCAGCCTCTCCAGGTAAGCTCTGCGCTGCCTGTACCCCCTCCAACAAGCCTGGGCACAAGAAGACACCAGGTAGAGAGACCTGTGTGATGTTGCTGTGATTCCATTAATTTTTCAGGGTGCACATGAGAAAAGATAATAATATAGCATGGAGAAAGAGGAAACCAGCACCCAAAGCAGCTACTGCGAGAGAAACAAGCCCCACACTACTCTCTGCAGCACCTCGGCGGTCCAGGCAGTAAAAGTACAGAGCAGCAAGGGCTGGCACTCCTTGGACCTGCCAGAAGATGCTGTGAGCAGCTGCCCTTGGTTTGTGTTGCTGTGTCCAGAGGAGGGACAAATTCTGGCTGCATCACCTGGATCCTGATGGCAGCTGGCCTCTGCTCCTGCAGGATGTGCCGCCGTGCCATGAACTGCTGGCGAACAAGGAAACCCCGGAGCCGTGCCTGCAGCCTCACCACCAAGGCAACGTTGGATGCCCACAGGCACTCCCGGTCGTGTGCCACCGTCACTTGGGTGACGACCAACTGCAAGGACATGAGGCACCAGCTCAGCCCCAGTGGTGCCAGCAGTGCCCAGCCAGCCCCATCCTGCCCAGACCTGGATCTCCTCTCGGCTCAGATGCGTGGTGTTGAAGCTGCCATTGCGTGGGCACTGCCAGCTGCCCTCCAAGGTCTGCAGGTTCAGGTAGTACTCGGCTCCATCCAGCAGTCTGTGCCGGATCCAGGATGGCTTCATGCCCCCTGCATGCCGGGACAGATGGGAGTTGCTGGAGAGTGCTGCTCCCCATGAACACCCTGGCGAGGGGTGCACCCCAGGCTCCCAGGGTGGGAGGTTTTTCAGCCCCTAGGGTTTTACCTGATGGTCTCTTGGTGGCCATCAGAGCTGCCAGCTGCTCCTGGTAAGCATCAGCACAGGCATTCACCACCCCACACAGGGCCACGTCAGGGTTGCACAGCACGCGCAGTGTCTGTGACGCCTTCCCTTCCTTGATGGCCTGGTTGATGGCAGCTGTGCCCAGAGCCACTACGGGAACAGAGGAGGTCACGTCAGCCCCTTCTTGTCCCCCAGCCTCCAGTAGTGCCCACATGGGGAGAGCACTCACTGCTCCTGGCTGCCACTGTGTCCTGGTTGGCCTGGAAGACGCCTTTCTGGATCTCCTCCCACCAAAGAACAGCTCCATTGTCCTCTGTGGCCTGCGAGATGGGGGAGATGGGGTCTAGTGAGCTGGGCTGCCCCTTGGGAGCACCTCCTGCTTTGCAGATGCTGAATTGCTAGGGTGGCAATGTCACTTCACAGTCTCATGGCCAAGGTGGGGTACCCTGCATCCAGAGGGGATACCGTGCTGCCATGGAGGTACTCCACAGCTGATGACCACTACCCCACCTGGACTTTCTGCCTCCGTGCCCTGGACAGGACATTGTGGTAGCGTGGGGCGGTTGGAAGGGCAATGTCAGGCAGGGCAGGTGCCAGTAGCAGCAACGCCGCCAGCGTCTTCTCAGGATCCGCCTGCAGCAGCGCCTCATTGACCAGCCGGACCGCGTGGGCTCCTGTGTGGGAGGGAAGGGACACACCTTTCAACCCCTCCAATGCTCCAGGCACCCGAGGGTGTCACAGCCCAGAGTGGTGTGGGATCCTCTGGTGTCTCACTGGGACTGGAATCCCAGTGCAACCTCCCTCCTAAGGTATCTGCAGACCCCCTGCATGCCCAAACCTCGTGTGGGCAGGACTCACGGTCGTTTTCATCCTGCACTGATGAATTGGTGCTGTTGATGCTGTCCTGAATGTCATTCCAGCTCAGGAACTCAGTTCCTGCTTTCCTCGATTGGCCTTTCAGCTGCAACAAGTCATCAAAGTACCTGCAGGAGAGACACAGGGCAGTGACTGGGAGCATTCCAAGCAGGTCTCAGTGCATTCTGAGGAGGGCTTGGTGCATTCTGAGGAAGAGGGTACATGCCAGACCCAGCTGCCCAGTTCTTCAGAGGGGAGAGGCAAAGCACAGGAAGCTGCTGGAACAAGCCCACAAAAAGCCCAGGTCTCCTGACCAGCCCTTTCCACAAGATTTCTTCACACCAGCCCCCAACACAGAGCCAAACTCACTGCTGTGCATTTGCATCTTCAACTCCTGAGAGGCCCAGGGCAGGGCTGACCAGGCTGCTCCAGAGCCTGGTTGGGTTCCTGGCATCCAGGGCTTGGTTAACCAGTGCAACAGTTGAGAGCATTTCCACAGCCACAAACAATTCCTCCTGTGCCAACTCGCCCTGCAAAAGGGCAGGCAAAGACACTGAACCCCCATAACCTCCTTCTCCAGTCCCAGCTTCCCCAGGGAAGCAGCAGCAGCAGAGGAAGCACCCTAGTCCTAGCAGAGGGACCAACCCATCCACCCTCAAGGGGATCCATGGCCCATCCCTGGGGATCTCTCACCCGTGGGTGCTGGCACTGCAGCAGGGCCAGCTGCTGCTGGTACAGCAGGGCAGCAGGGGCATGCACATCAGGCAGCTGGGCTGCAGGGTCCATCAGAGCTTCCAAGGTTACTGCTGGCATCCCTCGGCGGACAGCAGCGTTGATCTGGCTGACAGCCTGCAGCACTGAGGGACAGAAAGGGGGGCTGGCACAGGGGGGCTGCAGGAGGTGGCTGTCTCAGGGCCAGGCTGCCTGCAGGCCCACCAGCTCCTGGGATGCACTGGGCAACATAACCTGCAACAAGTGTTTGCCTAGGCACTCACTGGCTCGCTCCTTCTCGTCCCTCCGATTCGCTGTGAGGATCCCTGCCTGCACCTCCTCCTGCTCCAGCAGCTCCAGGTAGCCCAGCTCCTGCAACAAGCAGAGAGGGGTGTCAGGTCTCACAGCTCATCGTGCTTGTGCTGACACAGCAGCCATGCTCAGACCTCTGGCAGAAAGCTGCCAATTCCCCAGCCCACAGGACCTCCCTCTTCCTGGGGACCATGGGCTGCCCCCAGCACAAGCACCCTGCCCCGCAGGCTCCTGCCAGCCCCTACCAGCGCCTTCTCCTCCCGGTCCATGCTGAGCTGCTCCAAGTAGAGCTCGAGGTTGTCTCGCTGGAGGCAGCTCAGGGCCAGGATGGGGTCCCACAGTGCACGGTGCAGTGCCAGCATATCCTGTCTCTCCAGGGCATTGTCCACCTCTTCCAGAGCCCCACGCACTACAAGAGACCAGTCCATCCCAGAGGTGAGTAGGTAAATCATCCCACAGCTCCAGGGAGCAAAGGCAGCTATGGCTAAAGCCTGCATACCCATCATTTAAATTTCTCCCTGGAAATGCACACCCAGCCCTTCTTCTCACTAGGTCTGAGGTTGGCCTGAGCAGATTTCTTTCTGCTATGCCCACCACTCTCCCCATACCCTGGGATTACCATGGCCCCACCATAAGCCCTGGAGAACCCCCAGAGGGAAGGGCCAGCTTTGCTCACCATTCACTTTGATGATGTTCCCTTGGATTTCAGCCTGGGTCAGACACCAATCATAGACATCCTCTCCTTCAGGGATCACCTGTGGGTACTGGACAGGGACTCCTCAGCCTGAGCTTTCTGCTCAAGCACACGCTGCCATGCACAGTGAAGTCCCCTGCAGACGCCTGGGCTCATTTCCCAACACCAAGCTCTGAGTGAACCAGCCCCCAAAGAGGAATCATCTATCCCATCTTCTGCTCAGCACAAGGGCTCCCAGGCCATGTTTCAGCCAGCAAGCACCATATGGACTCTGGCCAAGGGACCACTCCAGTCAGAAGCACCCACCTGCCCATCAGCAAAGGGGCTGCTTCTCTCCCAGCCACCCTGGAGCATCCTGTGCCCTACTCACCCTGTTTCTGGCATTGCTGCCCTTCTCCAGCTTGGCCTGGTGCAGCACCTCCTGGTAGGCACCTGCCAGCTCCTCACGCAGTCCCACCAGCATGGCGTGGGGGTTGTGGAGGGTCTCCATCGTCTGGGCCACCACCCTCCGATCCACCGCTTTGTTGATGGCCAACACCGCGGCATGGACTGGAGGCGAGGCAGGGAGGAGGTGAGTGAGATGGGACATGAAGGGGCAAGATGGCCCACCTGCTTTATCCCTGCATGCAGTGGGACAAGGCATTCCAAGGGTGATGGTGGGAACCCGCCCTGTTCAAAAGGCAAGCTGCGGTCTCCAGCACCTGGGAAGTCTGTGTCTCACAGCAAGCCCAGGGAATGCAGAACCCCAGCTGCTGCTGGCTAGGAAAGGGCTGTGCCAGCACCTGCAGCCTTGTGCTGGGCTGAAAGAACAACCAGGTGCCTCCCACCCAGACCACCATCAACTCCCAGAGCACCCCCTCCCATTTTGCTGGCCCCAGATTTGGTGTTCAGAGGTTGAGCCAAGATCCTGCTACAGGCTGACACCCAAGCCCTGCTCCCCACCAGGCACCCGTCACCTGCTGCTTCATCCACTGAGAGCTCGTTGGCCAAAATACCACCAATCTTGCTGAAGGCGGGCAGCTGCAGCCCATATTTCTCCAGCTCCTGCTTCATGTTGTTGATCTCCTCCTCTGGAGCAGAGTAGAAGCAGCACTGCTCAGCACCAGCCCCATAACCCGGTACTGGAGCAGGGGCAGCCAGAAGAGGCCCCTCTCCCTGGCCAAGAGGGGTGCAGAAAACCCACACACTGGGGTTTAACATCCCTGAGGCAGCTTTGGCAAAACACATACAAGACTTTCATTCCCCGCTTCCCTCCTGCCATGGGACCCCAGAGCATTGGTGGCAAACCTCCCTCAGCAACTCCCAGCCCAGGTCTCCCTGCACAGCACCATACCTGTGAAGTTCACTTTCCCATACAAGTCTTGGATTGGAGGAGCCAGCCCCAGCTTGAAGAGGTAGAAGCTGAAATACAAACCCACGCCATGACATCACGTGCTTCTCCCTCCCAACACTTCTGTGTCACCTGAGGCTAACAGGTGACACCACCAAAGGGCTCATGAGCACAAAGACATTCCGTGACAGCCAGGCCAGGGCACCCACCTGAGTGCATGGATGCAGTAGACCACCCGGGGCATGTTCTTCTTGTCATAGATGTCAGTGGTCTCTGGGTGGAAGATCTGCCAGCAAGACAAGAGACACATCAGAGTGCAATGGCATCCAGACAGTTTCCCAGGTCAGCTGGTATCAAAGAGTGGGGGGCAAAGATGAAGCCTCCCTTGCCATACTAGCACCCCTCCAGTACTGCCACAAGGCAAAGGCCAGTGTGTCCCTTGTCTGGGAAAAGGAGAGGGGAGATGTTACCGAGGGAAGCCCCACGTGGCTCATAGCATTACGCCAGTGGTTGATGTTATCCGTGTGCCGAAAATGAAGCCCGGCTGCCTGGAAGAGAGGAGCTGAGGTCAGGCTGAGCCCCACTTTCTCCCATCCCTGGGGTCCCCCTTGCCCCCAGACCAATCCAACCAAGGCAGGAGGTTAAAGACAGAGCCAACACCTATGACCCCCAGCGACAGCACAGCTCAGAGACCCCACTGCAGCCACCTGCTACAAAACCATCCCTCAGTGACTGCTGCCAGCAAGTCCCTCCTCACTCTGCATGCACCAGCACAGGGAAGGGTACTTCCTAAGGCGTACGACACCTTCCCCCTGGTGCCACAGCCTTACCTTGTACCGTGTCTGTTCAGGGTCATAGATCTTCTTCAGGGGGACAACAGCAGGGGCAAAGCAGTGGCCCAGTTTGGCCAGGAGGACCCCGTTGCGCAGGGTCTCCTCCAGCTCCGTGGGCGGAGGCAGGCCCTCACCCAGACAGGCCTCCATCCAGCTGGCAGGGCAGAGACAGGGCACATCAAGGACCCCCAGCACCCATCCAGCAGAAAAGCCCACAAAGGACATTCCCCTCAACCCCATTCCAATAAATCGTCCCTGGCAGTGGAGCTCAGCCCTTAGGCTTTTGCAGCTGGGTGGTTTTCAGTTTGGGTGTTGGGCTGAGTGTCCCCCCCCACAAAAAAAAACCACAAATCCCCAACCAGCTTTGAGGAGCTACAAAGCCTCAGGATCCAGGCAGCATTCTGCAGCATTATAGCTCATTCCCCCTGTCCCCTCTCCTTAACCCCCCAGATCCAAGCTCGAGGATCTCCCCAAGTGCAGCCCCACCGCTTGGCTTCCTCCAGGTGACACAGGTACTGGTAGGCATCATTCTGCCTCCTCTGTTCGTCCATCTCATCTGCAGTCAGGCGCTCACCTGGGAAGAAAGGAGGTCTCCCATCAGAGACCCCTGCTCAGGGGAACTTTTTGAAGCCCCCATGGCCACTGAAACTAAGATTTGGGAAAGGAAGCCGGGCTTTGGGTGCAGTAGCCTCCTACAGCGCTCGTGGGAGTGGCCACCAGCGTCAGAGTGCCACCAGCCAAGAACTTATGTTCTGGCAGTGGGAGGAAAGTTTCCAATTTCCCTTTTTCCCAAATAACGGCCATCGGAACTGGCACTGAAGTGGGGGAGGGCGCAGAGCAAGCACCCGGGGGGGAGGAGGTGGGGAACACAGCTACAGCTTTGGGGTCCTCTGACACTGCTCCTGCTGGAGGTACCCACGATTTCTAGGGGGCACCCGGCTGTCCCCCAGCAAACCATTCCTCAAAATATCTCCCCAGAGGCCTGGCACCTTGCCACCGCCGTCGCTCTACCCACATGCAGACCTGCCTGTTCCCCCTCAGCCCCCTGCACCCCTAGCCCTGAGTGTTCCCCCATCCCTCGGCACGCCCAGAGTGCCTGTGTCCCCCTGCACCTGTCCCCACAACCCTTACCTGTCCCCGGCGCCCCAGGCCTGTCTGTTCCCCCAACGCCCCGCACCTACCTGTCCTCCCCCAGCTCGCTGCACCCCAGACTTGTCCCCCTGCTCCCTTCATCGTCCCGCAGCCCAGAGCTGCCCGCTCCCTCCATGGCCGAATGTGCTCCCGTTCACTCACAGCGCCCCAGTCCCGCTCCCTCCATCGCTCCCTCCATGGCCGAATGTGCTCCCGTTCACTCACAGCGCCCCAGCCCCGCTCCCTCCATCGCTCCCTCCATGGCTCCAGCGGCTCCGCCCGCGGTTTGAATCTCCCGCCGCTCACGTGACACCGCGCGGGGGCTGCTGGGTACCGGGACCGCGGGACAGCGAGACACGGGGACAGCGAGACATGGGGACAGCGGGACATGGGGAAAGTGGGACATGGGGACACAGGGACAGCGGGACACGGGGACAGCGAGACACGGGGACAGCGGGACACGGGGACATCAGGACACGGGGACAGCGGGACACGGGGACAGCAGGACATGGGGACAGCGGGACATGGGGAAAGTGGGACATGGGGACACAGGGACAGCGGGACACGGCGGGGAGAGCGGGGGACACACACTGGGGAGCTCAGGGAGCGCTGGGGGTGCAGGGAGGTGAAACACACTGAGAGAACGAGGGGAGCCTTGGGGTGCAGGGGATGGGCACACAGCGGGGTTCAGGGGAACTCCACGGGCTGTGTCAAAGGGTCAGTGCTGTACCACACCAAGGACGTGTCACCCAGCCCCGGGGTGCCCTGGACCCTCGCTGCTCTGAGCCCATCCATCAACCTGCTCCAAATCATCAACCTGCCCCTGCATGGAATAAGCCCCCAGCACCTGCCACAAGCTGTTGAGACAGCGAGGAGCCGGTTGTGCCATCCATTACACAGCTGTCCTGTCCGTCACACAGTTTTCCCATCCATCCTTCACAGGGCTCACACTGGCACTGCTGCACTGAGTTGCCATGGCACTGCACACCACCCTGGTGACAGGGATGAAACTGGAGCCACTGGGGCCATTTGTGGGACGTGCTTTCCCAGGAACAGGCCTGGCTTTGTCCCAGCCTGTGCTACCACCTGCCACGCTCCTGTCTCTCAGAACCCAGCTGTGCTCCAGCACTGGCATCCATCACCAGGGGCTGCTACCCACTCCAGGCAACTTTCCAGGCGGCCCAAGTGCAGAGACGCCTCAGACATCCTCCATCCCTGCAGCAGAGAGCCGTGGCTTGTGGCAGCGATGCGGCTGCAGCAGCAGGGATGCCCTGTCTTTCTGCTCCCTGCACTTGGCACCCTTTGAACCTGAAGAGCAAACAGTAAGTGTGTGCAACTGGTTATTCTGCCTCCAGCACCCCAGCAACATCCCACTCCACGCTGTGGTGTCCCTCCTCCTCCCCCAGTGACCTCTTTCCTCTCTCGTGGCCACCGAGGTTTGTGGGGTCCTCCATGGAAAGGCCTTTTTCCTTCCTGAAACTTAATAGCAAGCAGGCTACAAGACACCCCTATTTTTTCATAAATAATATAAAATAACGCTGCTTGTTTGAAGTGCTCCCTGGCAGGACCGTGCTGCCTTGGCTGCCTACGCACCTCTCTCTCTTGCAGGCAGGCAGGTTGCTGCCCCTGCCCATGGATTCGGAAGAGGCTGCTGACCTGGGAGCGCAGCCCACCAGCCCCACAGACCCCATTGCCCCCTCTGCCCCCACCAGCTGCAAGAAGAGCCGTAAGAAAAAGAAGGAGAAGGCTGAGGCCAGGGAAGCTCAGGAGAGAGGGGATGAGGCGGCGGAGCGGGTGGGTGCGATTGAGGGCCTCACACGAGCAGGGCACCGGGCACTGGCTCTGGGCGCCGGGCAGGAGGCAGTGGGGTGCTTCAGGAAGGCCCTGCTCCTCTCTAGGGATACAGCGAATCCCCAGCTCCACCAGGCTTGTGCCTTCAACCTGGGGGCTGCCTATGTGGAGACTGGGAAGCCCAAAAAGGGCCTCGAGTTCCTCCTCCAGTCCCAACCCTCAGAGGTGGAGAGCAGGGGCCACTTGGGGAGCCTTTATTTCAGCGTCGGGGCGGCTCATGAAGGGCTCCAGGACTTTCCAAAGGCTCTGGAACGTTTTGAGGAAGTCGCCGGGCAGGCCGGTGCTGCTGTGCAGGCTGGTGGCCGAGCAGGGACGTGCGTGCAGATGGGCTGCTGCTACCTGGGCATGCGGGAGCCGGCCCGGGCCGCGCGCTGCTTCCTGGCCGCGGCGCGGGCCTTCGCGGTGGCCGAGAGCCCCGAGGCCGCGGCCGTGGCTCTGAGCAGGGCGAGCGGCTCCATGCTGCAGAGCCGGCGGTTCCGGACGGCGGAGATCGCCAGGGTCCTCGCCCAGTGCCGCTCACTCTGCGAGACCATCCCCGACCCGGCCCTGCGAGGTAAGGCCGCGCCGCACCCCTCGCTCTCAGGGCCCTGCAGAGCAGCTCCCACGCCTGCTTTTCCTCTCTGCCCCCAGGGAAACTCTACAACGACATCGGCCTCGGCTACTCTCAGCTCCACATCTTCTCCCTGGCTGCCGAGAGCTTTGAGCGGGCCCTAGGGCTGTGCTGGGGGGAGCCGGAGCGGCGACAGGAGGCCGCGCTGCTGCAGAACCTGGGCGCTGCCCACAACGCGCTGCGCAGCTTCGGCTCGGCGCTGGGCTGGCACCGGCGGGCGGCCGCGCTGCACGGTCCGACACACCTCTGCCTCTGCCTCTTGGCTCTGCAGGCTGTGCCGGCTCGGCATGGAGCCCTCTGTTCGCAATTCCAGGTGCTCTGGGGAACCGGAGGGCTCAGGGGCAGTGCTTTGGGAACCTGGCCTATGCCTGCAGCCAGCTCGGGAACCACGGGGCTGCCGCGGAGAGCTACCTGCACGCCCTGCAAGCCTTCCGGGACTCGGGTGAGGGGAGGCACAGGCAGCCCCTTGGGGCGGGTCTGCAGCATCCGGGAGCCGAGTGCTCTGAAGCTGGGTGATGCTGCCTGCCGGGGATCTTGGCTGAGCGGTGCTGGGACCGATGCAGCCCTTTGCCTCCCAGGGGACTTGCAGGGGCAGTGGCAAGCGTGCGAGGGGCTGGGCACAGCATGCCTCCACTTGGGAGATCCCCAGAAAGCCATCGGGCACTATCAAGAGGCCCTGATTTTGCTTTCCCACTGTCGGGTAAGGCATGATGGGGCACCACCAGGGCCAGACCCTCCCGTGTATCATGGGGCACAGGTCTCAGCCCTGGGGCACACCCACTTAGCCCATCACACATATGAGTTCTCTTCACCACAGGACAGCCCCAGAGCTGACCGCAAACGGGTCGTGCACAAGCTCACGGATGCCATCCAGCACCGACTCCGCTTCAGCCACCTCTCATACCAGGGGGGCTGGGCACCCACCCCAGCGCTGGTGAGCATCACCCAGGACATGGGACACTCTGGAGGGCTGGGATCTGGGACCCCAGTAGTGGCAAGAGGTGCCTGAGTTTCTGGGCAGGGAGACACACGTGTTAATCCTATCAGGAGCCCAGCCAGCTGAGGTCTTGTTCCACACTGCCCCATGCCAGTAGGACACAACTCCAGGGCAGGAAGGTGTGAGTAGGAAAGCTGCCATCCTCTCTCCTTCATCTGGAATGAGTTTCCAGATCATGCAGGAGACAAGCCTTCCTTCCTTCACTCCGTGTCCTTCAGGGGGAAAGCCCAGGCTGAGGACAAGCTGTATATGTACACGCCAGGAGCACATCCCAGGTATTCTGGTAAGAGGGTGAGAACTAAACATGGGATTGAGCCATCCAGGCAATTCCTGATGGAGCTGAGGCTTTGGCATGGTGTGATATCTGTTCTTGCCTGTTTGTCCTTCCTTCCTGGAGGCACAAGAGTGGCTCTGACTGGTGATCTCGCACTGGAGCCCTGTAACCCACATGGCCTCCTGGGCACCTCTGGGGAGGATGACGATGGTCCCAGCTCAGCTCCAGGGTATCACAGGGAGCCCCAGGCTAACAGGTGGGCGGACAAGGGGGAGGCACCTCAGTACAGCCCCTGGCACCCAAATACCTCTGCAGCATAAGGGACTTTTCCTGTTTAATGGCGAAAATCCAGAGATTTTTAAAGATACATAATTCTGGGAGTGTGTTTGGGGTAATACCAGTTGGATCCTAGGGAGGGCTCAGTCACAGTGTGTTAGGGGAGAGTTTGTCAGAGATGCTGTCCAGAACCCCACATGAGGTTCATTTGTCCCTCAGTAAGAGGACCACCAGCCCCCTGAAGGCAGCCAAGCTGCCCCACGCTGGCCTCCAGCTACAGAAGTACCACATCCAACCAGAAATGCGGCTCTCTAGTGAGCCGAGGCCTCAGGGCGTCACAACACATTCTACAGGGCATCAAAACTGCCAAGTCCTCCATCCAAGGCCTCCAAAGAGGTATGTGATGCCTTGGGGGAGTGGGCAAGGGAGTGGACCAGAGGTTTGGGCTCCAGAGTATCCTCTGAGGAGTGGGTTCCTCAGAGGTGAGGTGGAGACCTCAGCAGGGCTTGGGACACCTGTTTCTTGGAATGGACACAACCCCAAGCCAAAAGTCACAAAGGCTGGGCTTTTGGCACCTTGTAGCCAACACCAAAACCATTCCCTATGGATGGGGCAGCAGATCTAAGGGTAGTTTTCAGGACCCTGGTACGAACTTCCTGCCCACTCCTGCGTTCCAGTGCTTAAAGGGGCTCCAACAGAGCTAGAGAGGGACTTCGGACAAGGGCCTGGAGTGACAGGACATGGGACAATGGCTTCTCACTGCCATGGGGCAGGGTTAGATGGGACACTGGGAAGGAATTCTTGTGTGTGAGGGTGGGGAGGCCCTGGCACAGGCTGCCCAGGGAAGCTGTGGCTGCCCTATCCCTGCAAGTGTCCAAGGCCAGGTTGGGCAGAGACCAGGGGTAGTGGAAGGTGTCCCTGCCCATGGCAGGAGGGTGGGACGAGATGGGCTTTAAGATCCCTTCCCACCCAAAACAGTCTGTGACTCCGTAATTTGATTATTCCATTTTGCATCCTGCTGGACACCCTCACTCCCCATAATGCCTCCATGACCTTGCAGCCTGAATGATGACCCCACTGTCACTGCTACCGGCTGCTGGTCCCGCCGGAGACCTCGCACGGGGACCAGGACTCTGTCCCTCGTCTGCAGCCTCGTGTGACAGGAGGCCACGGGGGACACGCCGTTTCTCGTGGGGCTGTGCAGGCCCAAAGCAGAGCGGGAGGGGGGCGTTGAGCCAACACGCTTTTGACGCCGCTCCGTTTCCCCATCTTTTGTATGTCGGCGTCCCAGGGAGGAAATGAAGGGATTGGACCTTGGAGGGACCGCGGCCTCTGTGCGGCTCCGCCCGGCCCTGCCCCGCGGTGAAGGGCGCTCCGCCCCGGGGCGGCCCCGCGCCTGCTCCTTGCGGCTCCGGGGGCCGTACCAGGCCGTACCGTACCGGGCCGTACCGTACCGGGCCGTATCAGGCCGTACCGTACCGGGCCGTGCAGTACCGGGCCGTATCAGGCCGTACCGTACCGGGCCGTGCAGTACCGGGCCGGGCCGGGCCGCTGCATGCCGGGCCCGCGCGCCCTGCTGGGCCTGGGGCTGCTGGTGGCGGCGGCGCGGGCGGGCGGGCGGTGCCGGGGCTGGGGCTGGGGCTGGGGCTGGGACCGGGAGCAGTGCCGGTGCCTTCCCCGCCGCGCCATGCACGTCCCCAGCGCGGGGTCCGGCCCGCCGGGGCTCCGCTTCCTGGGGTAGGGCCGGGGGAAGGAGGGAGCGGGGAGAGGAGGCGGGCAGTGCTCGGGGTCCGCAGGGGGCGGAGGGGCACGGGGTGCGGTGGGCTGAGCGGTGCAGAGGGGTCGGGCAGGACGTGGGGCTGGGGTGCAGATCTAGACGGGGGCTCAGCTCTGTGTGTCTGCAAAGTCGAGGGGGTGGATTTGGCCTGGCCGGGTTTTGGGGTACCCAGGGGTGCCATCTCCCACCCTAGGCAGGAGGAGGCCCAGGCCATCGACCAGGAGCTCTTCACTGAGTATAAGTTCAGCGTGGACCAGCTGATGGAGCTGGCAGGGCTGAGCTGTGCCACTGCCATTGCCAAGGTGGGGGTCCTGGGGGGCAGAAGGAGGTCCTGGCACTGTGGGCTGAGCTCTGCTACTGCCGGGGTGGGTGGAGGTGCTGGGGGAGAGTTCCAGCACTACAGGTTGAGTGCTGTCCCCACCATCGACAAGGTGTGGGCCCTGGGGGGCAAGGGAAGGTCCTGGGAGTCGTAGCATTGTGTACACCAAGCTGTGCTACCACCAAGGTAGGCACCAGGGAGGCAGATGGTGATGCTGGGAGTGATCCCAGTTGGGGATTGTGCAAATCCTGGCCCCATGGCGTGGGCCCACTTCCCCATCATAACCCTGTGCCTCTTGCTCCCCGTCAGGCCTACCCCCCCAGCTCTTTCACCACGAGCCAGCCTGCTGTGCTGGTGGTCTGCGGGCCAGGGAACAACGGCGGTGATGGGCTGGTCTGTGCCCGGCATTTGAAGATGTTTGTGAGTCTTGCACAGGCAGCCACAGGGTCCCCATGATGGTCCCTGTGCACCCCTGTACCTGGGGTCTCCAGGGTCCCACTCCTCTGGCTGCTGCTGGTGCCAAAGCAGAGTTAGTTCAGGTCTCTTCTGCTCTTGCAGGGCTATCAGCCAACCGTGTATTACCCCAAGCGCCCCAGCAAGTCTCTCTTTGAAGGTTTGACCACCCAGTGCAAGAAGATGGATATTCCCTTTCTCCCCGAGTTCCCAGCTGAGGTGAGGAAAAGCCCCCAGCTTGGCAGCACCCGCCTCTGGAGCTGTGGCCGGGACTGCCCTTCACCTGCTGCCATCCCTGCCATAGGCTGCCTTCATCGATGAGCTCTATGGCCTGGTGGTGGATGCCATTTTCGGCTTCAGCTTCAAAGGAGCAGTGCGGGAGCCCTTCGGCAGCATCCTCAGCACCCTGGAGCGCGTCACGGTGCCCATCGCCAGCATCGACATCCCCTCAGGTGAGTTGTGGCTGCACCTGCCAGAGGACGGTGCCCAGCCAGGGTGGTCCTGGCTGCAGCCTGGCCATGAGGCTCGTTGCAGGCTGGGATGTGGAGAAGGGGAAGGCAGACGGCCTCCAGCCCGACATGCTCATCTCCCTGACGGCACCCAAGAAGGCAGCGATGCATTTCACTGGCCGATACCACTTCCTCGGGGGCAGGTTTGTGCCCCCCATGCTCCAGGAGAAATATGCTCTAAACCTGCCAGCATACCCTGGCACAGACTGCGTCCTGCAGCTGACCTAGAGCTGGGGCCAGAGCTCTAGCTTCAGGGGGGGCCAGGCTTGGCTTCAGCACTGCACACCAGGGCCGAATTCTGCCCAAGCCTCTGCTAGGAGGGTGCTCAGCACCTCACTGGGCTTTGGTGTGAGCCAGCAGGATCAAAAGGCCCAGACATAAGGTCCAGGTGGTGGCAGTGGTGAGGGGCTGCAGGGGGAGCTCTGTTTGGGGTTGCTGTCTAATCCAAGTGCTATAGGTGTCAAGGTGATGTGGGATCTGGAGCTCTCACTCATGGCACCACTCACACTTTAGGATAACCTGATTATAATAAAGATTTATTCATGCCCTTGAAAAAATATTTCAGTACTCTGCAGGGTGTGTGTCCTTTTGTCCCTCTGTGACAGGCCCATGGCAAATGGGTCCCAGGGCTTGGGGGGAGCCCAGGTTCAGGTGGTGAACTTGATCCAGCTCCAGGCCAACTTTTCCTAGCCCAGCATCTCCAGGCAGATGGGACACAGTGCTGGGCTCCATCTGGAATGAGCTCAGAGCACCCCATGGCACCCACCAGCACCAGGATCAGGACTCACAGCCAGGCAGGATTGGCAGCTGCACAGCAGCCATGTCACTTGCTCACTCTGGCTCCCTCTTCCTCCTCTTCTTCCTCTTCTTTGTAGGGCTGTGTCCCAAGTTTGACTCATCTGTATCTTGTGGAGGTACATCTGTTTCAGCTGGCTCTTCTTTGTCCTCCTCTTCCTGCTTCTTCTTCTTTTTCTTCTTTCTCCTCTTTGCAGCCTTCCCCTCCTCTTCTACCACCTCCTCTTCTGTGCTTAGCTCTGGCTTCTTCCTCCTCTTCATGACCTTCCCCTCCTCTCCTGATACCTCTTCTCCACATGGCTCCATGACCATCTTCTTCTTCTTCTTCTTCTTTCTCTTGACCTCTTCCTCTCCTGTCAGCTCCTCTTCTCTGCTTGGCCCCCGGTTCTTTTTCTTCCTCTTTACAACCTTTTCTTCTTCCAACACCTCCTCCTGTTTTGTGTTTGGTTTCTGGCTGTGTGGCACCTCGGGGTTGGCTCCATCCCTGGACCGTTTCCTTTCCTTCTTTTTGCCCTGGCTATTCTCCGGGGGCTCCTGGTGCCGCTCCCGTTGCCGGTACGTGGCCAGGAAGGCTCGTTCCTGCTCCTCCAGGCGCGCCAGCTTGGCACTCATGGTCAGGCCGTGACGGGCACCCCTGCAGTAACCACAGGCAGCAAGGACTGGCACCTCCTCAGTGGGGAATGTGTTCCCCAGCCCAGCCTGCTCAACAGCCCCCTGCGAGGAGGGGGCAGCCCAGCCAGGCAACCCCCCCAGCCACTCACTTGTGTGCTGTGCGGCCTCCACACGCCTGCATCAGCTCCTTGTCTGTCAGCCTGTGGGACAGAAGGAGCTGTCACCCCCAGCATCTGTGTGGGGGGAACATGGTCTGGACCAGAGCTCCACCTTGCAGCCCTCGTCCCTCCCTGTCAAGGGATGGGACCCAGAGTCACCTCCTTACTGAAGAGAGGTCCAGCTTCTCCTCCTCCTCCTGACTGCTCTCAGAGCTGGCGGGCAGTGTCACGGACTCCTCCCCACAGGCTGTGAGTGTGGCTGACTGCAGCACAGAGACAGAGGGACTGTGAGGAAGGGGAGCAAGGCAAACAGGGCTCTGCGGGGCCACAGCAGCAATGAGTTGGGTACCATGCAGCCCCCAGGCTCCTGGGGCCGGTTACCTTCACAAAGTGGCCGTACAGCAGGCTCCCACTGTTGCCAGCCTTGAGTGGCTTCTTATTGCTGATCCTGCCTCCCTGCTCGCAAAGTGCCTTCACAGAGATGCCATCCTGGGCAGGAAAAGGCAAAGGGCTTGGAAATTATCTGTCCAAGGGATTTTGCCCCTCCAGCAGCACCTCTCCACCACCACAGCCCCCGTGCAAGGTGCTGCATGCTGACGGGGCCTGAAGGAATACAGTACAGGAGCCACTGAAGGAACCCAAACACCCTCCCCTGCCTTCAACCCCATTCCTGTCCCAGCGGGTGTCCCTGCCACCCCTCAGCCCTCCAACCTGTCCGGCCTCCACAGCAATGTTGGCAGCCGCCTTGTTGAAGACATGGTCCCACCAGTGGAAGGTGAAGGGCTCGGCCGCGTCGTGTCCCACCTGCAGGGTGCAGAGGAGCCGCGGGAATGGCTGCGGCGGGCGGCGGGCAGCGGGCCAGGGCCGGGGGGGGATCTGCACTCACCCCCGCCGTGTCGCACTTCACCTTCACCCGGATGGCCTCGGCGATGCCGTCCTCCCTCCTGCCCAGCCCCTGCCCTGCCGACAAGGCACCCGTCACCCCCGCACGGCCGGGGGGCTGCAGGACCCCCGGGGGCGGCCTGAGGTCGAGAGCGGGTCCTGCCGGCAGGAGGGGGGCGGGCTCTGGGGACCATTGGGGTCCATCTGGGGGGGCTGTCTGGGTCTGCAGGGTCCCGGGGCTTGGGGGTAGCTGGGTCCTGGAGGGAGATGGGGTCTGGGGGGGCACGGGGGGAGCCGGGGGCGCTCAGGGGGGCCCAAGGTGGGGCGGGACAGGCCGGGGACCGCGGTTCGAGGACCCCCGCCCGGCCCCACCTCGGCGCCAGCCGTGCCGCCTCAGCTGGGTCTCGGCGAACAGCATCCCGCGGCCCGGCGGGTCCGGGGGATCCCGGAGGGATCCGGAGGACCCCGGTGTGTCCCGGTGGGGTTCCAGTGTGTCCCGGTGGGGTTCCGGTGTGTCACGGTGTGTCCCGGTGGGGTTCCGGTGTGTTCCGGTGTGTCCCGGTGTTTCCCGGTCCGTTCCAGCACCGCCGCACGAGGCCGGGGCGGAGTCACCGCCGGGCCGCCGGGAAGGGGCTGTGCGCATGCGCGAGGGGCGGGGCCGAGAATGCGTCGAGGGCGGGGCGGGGCAACGGGGAAGGGGACAGGGACGTGGGGACAGGGACACGGGGACAGGGTTAGGGATATGGGGACAGGGTTAGGTACATGGGGACAGGGATATGGACACGGGGACAGGGACATGGGGACAGGGACATGGGGACAGGGACGTGGGGACAGGGACGTGGAGACAGGGACACGGGAACAGGGACACGGGGACAGGGACGTGGGGACAGGGACACGGGAACAGGGACACGGGAACAGGGACACGGGGACAGGGACAAGGGGACAGGGTCATGGGGACAGGGTTAGGGACACGGGGACAGGGATAGTGACATGGGGACGGGGATGCACACACACAGATCTGTGCACATGGCACACAGGGCTGTGCACAGATGGATAAGGAGCATCATTCAGGAGCCTCGTGGTTCCTGTGGCTGAGCAAAGGGGCTACAGTAGTTTCACACACACACACTCACACACTCACACACTCACACACTCACACACTCACACACACACACACACACTCACACACACACACACACACACACACACACTCACACACACACACACACACAGTCACTCACACACACACACTCACACACTCACACACACACTCACACTCACACACACACACTCACACACACTCACACACACTCACTCACTCACACACATACACACACACTCACACACACACTCACACACTCACACACACACTCACACACTCACACACTCACACACACACTCACACACACACACACACTCACACACACACACACACACACACTCACACACACTCACACACACACACTCACACACACACACACTCACACACACATTCACACACACACACACTCACATGTATTTTCCAAGCTATCCTACTCCATGACCTCATAACCCCAGGGTATTTCCCTACTGACCCTCTCTTGAGTCACTTTGAACTTGCCCCTCCATAGTCAGGGCTATGGCCACAGGAAACTGCCCATACCCTGGATCTTGGTAACAAAAAAAAGGTTTATTGAAAGGAATGTAGATGTTGGTTTCCTGCCATCTTTCTCTCCTCCACATTTTAGAGGTTTGATTTCCAAGTTGGAAGTGTTACATTGGGATACTGGGAGAAAAGCCTGCTGATCCCCTCCAGGGAAAGGGGGAGGAATGAAGTGAAAATATATCCTTGACAGCAGAAATCTCTCCCAATCAATCAGATTTGCCACTACCTGCTGCAGAAATTCCCCGTTTTTTCATTATGTTTTAAAATAATTAATTCTATTTATTCGAGTAAAATGAGAGGAAACAGTCAGTGAGAACACCTTTGGGCAATTCCATGGGGAAGGAGAGATATGGGAGTGAGAAAGTGCAGCAGTTCCTTCAGAATCGGGCCTTTGAACAGCACATTACCAGGGATTAGGGAAAGCTCTGGAGGGGATTAAGGGTTTCACTAAAAGGCTCCTTCTCACCAGTCTTCAAAGCACCTTTTTCTTCGGAATCTGGGAAGGCTGGATCTGCATCCCCCATGGGTACCAAAGAGCAGACCCAGCTGCATTCACCTCCCAGCTCTCTCCCAGTGATCCCGGCCTCGCTGTGTCCCGACCCTCCCAACTCTCCTTTGCAGTACAGCAAAGCCCCTGGAGCAGTGTGGAATGGACAGCTCTGCCAGACTGCTGGGGCCGGGAGGTGGCATCAGATGGACACAAGAGACTGCAGGCTGCCCTGTGTCTCTGTTTTAGCATCGTGGCTGGTGGGCTGGCAGCAGGGGAGGAATGATCCCAAAATGACACAAGAGCAGATGCTACGATGTGAAGAGACAAGAGAAATGTGTTTTCCCACTTAAACAAGCAAGAGACACCAAGGACTGGACAACCTGTGAGAACTTTGTGGCCTTGCAGGAGTTAAAGGGAACTTGTGAAAATAATGGACAGTCTTTTTATATGGACAGATATTGATGACTCAAGGGGAAATGGTTTTAAACCAGAGGAGGGAAGACTTACGCTGGATATTAGGAAGAAATTCTTCCCTGTGAGGGTGGTAAGGCCCTGGCCCAGATAAGCTGTGGCTACCCTGGATATGTTAATGGCCAGGTTGGACAAGGCTTGCAGCAACCTGGGATAGTGGAAAGTATCCCTGTCCATGGCAGAGGGTTGGAATGAAATGAACTATGAGGTCACTTCCCACCCAAATCATTCTGGGATACTCAAAATCCGGTGGACTCTCCTCAGTGGTTCACAGCCATCTGCACACACTGCAGCAAGGTTCTTCCACCATGCAGGGATTTATTTCCAGCCAGCTTTGGAGACACCAAGCTGCTCAATTCTTCCAAGTCCCTGTTCCTACACAGATCCTCTCACACACACAGATCCCTTGCACTGTGGTGACTGACACCACCGTCACACCTTGCTGACACACTGAGGGGGTGGAAGGACAATTTCTGCCTGGCCAGAAAGAGTGGTGGGACTAATTTTGCTCCTCAGAGGTTCAAATTCACCATGGGAGTATATCCCCACTCCCTGTGACCCTGTGCACCACCTCTGCACCCTCCCTTCCCTGCTTGCACCATCCATCCTCCCACAAGCACATTCCTCACAAGAGCTGGCTTGTGCAGGGATGCAGACTTTAGCGCTGTCAAGGGACACTGAAGAGATTCCCAAGCCTCACAGGTCTTTTTAGAAGCCCATTCTGAGCTGCAAAGGGGCCAATCAATAACATTTGGGAAGAGCTCTGACCCTGCCAGGACCAATCGGGACCTCCAGTCCCATCCCTACACAGCTCTGTGCAAGCTTCACACACCGGAGGAGAGGTTGCACAAAGCAGTCCCCATGTTTGTGCACAGCCTCCAGAAGAGGTTAAAGCTGCTTTCTAAATCCTCCTCCAAGGGACTGCAGTCTCATTAGGATGCACACACAGCGGCAGGAGTGCTTCCAGCCCCATGTTTTCCCCAGCAGCACCACCTACACTCTCAGCAACATGAACACCCATCGATCCCCACTTCCAGCTATGGAGCCAGCTGGGTGCAGCAGGTTTTACAGGTATGCAGCAAACCTCCTGTTCCCTCTCTGCCCAATCCTCCCACACCGAAAGAAACTTAAAACCATCACATAACACTGACTCCCAGCTCTCAACAGTTCCAACAGCTGCTAATTGACAATTCTAATTCAAAGGAAGCTTCCACACTGACACTTTAGCACCAACATTCCTGAAGTGTCAAAGGTTTCCGGGCCATGAAGGCAGGCAGCCCAGCCAGGTGGGGAGGGAGCACAACACCCCCCAAGCCTACCTTGAGCACCGGGAACAGGATAAAACAGATTAATCCCAAGTAACTGGGAAGTGGCCCAGCTGAGCCAAGGCAGGCAAGGATGAGACAGGGATGCAGGGAGACAGATGGTTGTGCGCATTTATTCTCCTTTGATAAAAATGGTGTATGCAAATTACACAGCCATGGAGGCTCCTGGGAAATACCACCCTGCTGGTCCTGGGGAGTCTCTTGGACAGTCAGAACATTCAAACACACCAGAATGGAAGGGGGGGGTGGAGGATGGATCTGAACTGGGAAGAACACGAACTTCAACATTTTCCAGTGAAGCAAAAAGACCGTTAGCTTATTTTTCCATTTCCTTTTTAGTTTTCACACTTGTAGAAACGAGCCCAGTGAGCATAGAAGTCAATGCCCCTGGACACCTCTGACCAGGAACCACATGACTTGGGCAGAAACACACCTTCTGAACACCTTCCTCTGCACAGCACCATCAACTCAAGCTTAAGAACTGCACACCTGGTCGCTGCACACCCCTGGGCTCTGTTACACCACCCCCAGAGTGTAAAGAGGCCACACTTCAAATGCAGGTTTTGCACCCATTAACCCTCTACCAGGAGACTGGAGGCACCTGTGAGTGAGGGACACGGGCTTGGTTCATCCCAGGAAACATTAAGACAAATGACATCAGAAATTCTCAGATAATTTCAATTTTTCTTTTGATCCATTCCCAATAAGATGCTGAGAGAAATAACCAATCCCCAAACTTGGCTCAATTTTTTAAATATTTGCCTGAAAGGAGGGCTAGGGGAGGAATCATGTACAGTTAAAATCAAGCTACTCAAAACACAATCATTCAGGTAAGTAACTAGAAGTATCGCCTCTACCATCTAGAGAGAGAGAGAAGAGTGTCTGAGACAGGGCATATTTAGGAAAAAATACACATCTGAAGTCTCTGTGGCCACGATGAGAACTGGAATCCACATACAAGCCAGTTAAAGAGCATTTCAACATGAAATCTTAACTTAGTAGGAAGGTCAGGGGTTAAGCTGTATCTTTTTGTTTTAAATACATGGACAGCTGTCAGATATGAAAATGATGGCGGGCTTTCCGGAAAGATCCCCTGTGCATGTGTATGGATGCATGTGCTGACGTCTGTGGGGCAGCAGGACAGAGTTTAGGAAGGCTGGGAGCCCAGCAGTCTCTCGATAGCTGCGTTGATGTCCCCACCGGTGGCGATGAGCGCCTGGAGATTGGCCTCACGGTTGATGAAGCCCATGGCATTCAGCTGCTCCAGTTGCTGTTGGAATCGCACTTCGGGACTCTGCGCCTGTGAGGGAAAGGACAGAAAACCTGGAGTCAGAGAGCACAGGCAGCATTCCAACACGGGCAGTGCCAGCAGCCTTGGCTGTGCAGGAACTCTGATCTCAGCTTCAGGCTCGTGTGGGGATAGTCTCCATGTCCCCTTGGGCTGTGGCACAGCAGCCACACCAGAGTCCTGGTTTGGTACTGACAGTGGCAGCAGTGCAAGGAGAAGGATCCCCAGCACACTGAGCTTAAACCTCTCAAAGGGTTCAACACCCCAAAGAGTCAGCCAGACCCCAACACCAAACCTGGCCTAGAGTAGCACAGTCACAAGAGATTGCTGGGGACCACATCCCCTGAATGGGGTGAGGCGGGGAATCCCCTGGAGACCTCCCTGCCCATGCCAGCACCCGCTGGGCGTTACGTACTTGAGAGCTTCCTCCGGCCAGCAGCTGAATCATCTGCTGCATGAGCTGCTGTTGAGGGTTACCACCCCCAGCTGGAGAGGCACTGGCCGGCGTCGAAGCGGAGGGAACGGGGTTCTCCGGGATTGTGCTTCCTCCTGTGGAGGACGGGGGCATCCGGGGCATGCCGAAGGAGCCGAGGCTGCAGAGAAAGGCAGGGCATGCTCAGGGTGACGCTGGCACTCTGGGAACCCCACCAGAGTGGGCCAGCAGGGCAACCAGCACAAGCAACTGGGCTGGCCCTCACTGAAGGCCCTGCTACAGGGCAGCTCTGAAAATAGAACAGGCTGCATCCATGTTCTGGTCACACATGGCACTGGGAGTGAGCAGAGCTAACAGAAGCCTGCAGAGAACTGCTGTGATGGAGCATGACCCCCAGTGACAGTGAGCAGAGAGCTCAGGGCTGCCAGTAGATCAGCCTGCCCCAGCACACCCACCCAGCCTTGTGTATGTCCATCTCATACTGTTCTCCAGAGATAAAATTCTTGAGTTCAGTCCACACCAAATGCAGCAAACAAAGGATGGGGGAAGGAACAAGTGCATTCCAAACCTCTTCTCCAAAAAGAAAGGGTCAAGGACTTCCAATGAAGCACAAGCAAGCATCAAGTGCTGATTAGCTCACACAGACAGGCTGGCAGGCACACACACCAGCACAAGTCCCAGTGACAAAGCACCCTAAGCAGATGAATCCACAGGCAGATGAATTCTGCCTGCTGGTACTGGGCATGGCAGTTCTGCCTGCATGGCCCCACTCTGAAGTGTCTGTACCTTGGCACTAGTCCGGGGGCCTCCGTCTGCAGCGTCTGGAGTCCCTGCTGGATCTGGAGCAGGGCCTGCATGGCGCGGGGGTTGGTGAGGATGGACAGGGAGTCCGGGTTCTGCATCTGGGGACCAAGGCAGAGAGACACCACGGTACCAACCGGTGAGAGCTCAGGCAGCCAGAGCTCCACCACTGTCACACCTGAGCCAGCGCCAAGCTGTGCCTCTTGCCTGTGGCCAGTGCTGGCCTTCATGTCTGGATCCTCCTCCAAGGCTCCAGACTGCAGGGCTCACCTGCAGGAATACTCACAGAGCTCACAACAGGTTTCCTGAATGAACTGGGTGAATCAGATTAGAACTGGGGACACATGCCTTTGGGCTCTGATTTACCTGAGAATCAGCTGCTTTAGCACAATTAGCTGTGTATTTTTTGTAAACTCAACACAGTGAGAGATGGTCTACACAGGGGTTCCAAGCAGCTTAACAGGCCTAATCTGGAGTCCACCTTTCAGTAATTCAGATGAGTTAATTCAGACTACCTTGTCTAACCAAGTTCTTCCTCTGTGTCTCCCCTGTGCAACCCCTTTCCTTCCTCAGCCCAGCCCCCCAAGCCCACATGCTTCCTAGTGCACTCAGTCAAGCAGCTGAGATCCTGACTGTCCCACAGTGCGGGGAGAAGCTCTGGAGCCAGGGGCTGAGGGCAGCACAGGGCCAGCCAGAGGCCTTTACCTGCTGCAAGAAGACAGGGAGCTGAAGGCGGAGCTGTTCTTGAAGCTGTGGATTCCCAGCAAAGAGGGGGACATTTACCATGATCTAGCAAGAGACAGCACATGTAGGTAGGATCAGAGGGTTGCTGCCACTTGCTGTTAAACCCTATGCAACTAAGCCATGAAGAACAGGTCAGTCATGGGGCCCCTGACTCCCTCCCTGGGCTTTCAACATCCTCCCCTGCTAAGGGGTATCAAAACAGGACAGCTCAATTCCTGACAACAGTGTTGAACAGGGGTCACTTGGCCATGGGCAAAGAAGCACCATTCCCATGTCCCTCTAGGAGCCACCTCTTGTGTTAGGGGCTCTGCAAACACACAGGGCTCAGAGCTGGGGCTGCCTACAGGCTGTCGAGAAATACAACTAAACTGTGTATTCACTCTGCTCCAGTGTCTGCAAGAGGAACCAGTCTGACCCCAGCAGCAGGCTGACCTCACACTGAGCTCATGGCCTGCCTGGCAACAGCTGACAACTGTAACACTTTTACCTGCGCTGCAAAGTCCGGGTTCTGGGCAAGAGTTTGCATCATGCTCCGCATGTAGGGGGCAGAGATCATATTCTGCATCAGCTGAGGGTTTTCGGAAATCTGCTGCAGGAGTCCTTGCATCTCTGGGCTGTTGAACATGCCTGCGAGGGGAAAGGAAGACAAAGGAAGATCCCTTATGAGCCTGAGCACCACTGCCTTGCCTGAAACACAATGGGATAGGTGACAGCATTGGCTGTACTCCACCCCCTGGCCAGCAGTGAACACGTGGACTCTATCTTGAGAGCTTCAGGGACAGCAGAGTTCCCAAAGGAGCCATCCAACAAGCGCATCACAATAATTCATCTATCTCCAAGCAGGCTAGACCCATTCCTCTGGATAGCAGCAGCAGAGGACAGGGCCCAAATGCCAGAGGAACTGGCCCTCCAAGGAAGCTTGGGTGACCTGCTCAGCCAGCAGCACCCTCTGGTTCTTCCCTTACGTACCAGCGCCGATGCTGGCAGCATTCAGCCCAAAGGGGTTGGATACAGTCGGGGTGCCCTGGGTGGTTGCCGAGCCTGTGCTCCCTTCACTGCTGGGTGCCTGACTCTGGGAAGCAGGGGGTGTGGGACTCCAGGGGTTTGGCAACGGCTCTCTGTTCTCTGTCCGCAAAGGCTGAGAGCTCGAGCTGTCAGAATTCCCCGTCAAGGAAGAGAAAGGATTGTTGCCAAACTAGGGAGAAAAAAAGAAAGAAACAGATGGAATCAGTTAGTCCCAGCAGACCAACCCCAGCACTGAGCGAGCCAGGGAACAGCCGATCGTATTCAGCCAAGTCCAGAATTTGCTAAACACGTGCCATGATTTGCCTCCTGAGAAATCTGCAATCCACAACACACCCCACTGAGAAAAGACCAGGCTCAGGAGTGGCCACAGCCCCAGATTCAGCTCCCAAATGCAGGGCTTCAAAATGTCCCTGTAAAGCCACCACCCAGACATAGCAGTAGGTAATGCTGGACTGGAATATGCCTGCAGAGCCCTCTGCAGCCAGACCCGTGCTCCCTCCTCCTGCACTACCAGCCAACTGGATCTGAGCCAGCTCCGTTCCGAAGGCATCAAGCTCCAGTTAATCCAGTGAGCAGAGGGCTGTGCTAACAGTGACAGGGCCTGCCTATGGTCAGAGCTGGCATCCAGCCTGCTGGGGGACTGGAGGAGCCAGAGCAGGCCTCTCCAACACCTCAACCCCTGTCATGAGAGGCACTGCACCATGTTCTCTGGCCAGTGCCTGCACTGGAGCGGAGGAATGAAGAGCTACACTCTAGGATAACTGTCCCATCAGCACAGGGGACAGGTCAAGACCCTTTTCCCACACTACACCCCACTCACAGGAACGCAGCCAATACCTGCTCCCTGGCAGCACTAAACATGGGCTCCTGGATGTCCGTGTACATCCGGCGCAGGGCATTGTATCCTCCTGGAATGCTCTCGAGGTTACTCAAAGCACGGTCCTGATTCCGCATCATCTCCTGCATCATGGCAGGGTTACGAGCCAATTCCATCGTCTGGGAGAAGGAGGAAAAAGTGGAAAGCTCAGGCCCACATGCACCATTGAAGGGCCAGAGTGGATCAAAAGCCTGGTCAGCAGTAAAGCCTTGAAAGAGTTAAATCTTAGCTCCCAGGAGAGAGAGGATAATTAAACCCTATTCACAGGCAGAAAGCAGAGAGATCATTTATCCAAGCAAAGAGAGCCCAGGGATCCAGGCTCCTCCACAGCCTTGCTCAGCTCTCCTCCTTCTCAGCCTTGGTTCAGCTCAATGAAACTGTCCTGTTCCTAAGCAGTATCAGGATATCCAAATATTCAACACCCATATGCTCCCACACAGACTGGATGGACTACATACAACAAGCAGGAAGGTGGGTTCTTCCACCCTCTCCAGACTTTTGATGGCTCTCCCCTGCACAAAGAATATCCAGGTCTCATTTGAGGAATCACTTAAGTACAGATTATTCATAATTTAGTCCTGCAGCTCTGGAATTTCATGTATGGTTGACACAGCTGAAAGCAGAATAACTGAGAAGCAGATGGAAACTAGGCCCATTCAGCACTATCCTCTTGACAAGCCTTCCCAGGAAACAGCAGAGTCCTGTAAATGGCTGTTAACACCCAGATTCTCACTGATCCCTAAGGATTCCCTTCTGATGAACCTTTGGTCTTCCAGACAGCCAGCCCTCTTGGACACAGATCCTCTCTGTTCTGGATAAAATGAGAGCCCTCTGGGATCCCAGCCTCTACTAGTGCTCCCCACTGACGCAGGTAGTGAAACACTCACTGTACAGCTCTGGAGTCTCTACGTAATCCATCAAGAGAACTAGAGAGAAACAAAGAGCTTTTACAGTAGCTTCACTTCTCCAGCACTGTTTTTACTCCCATTCCTGAATCACAACACAGTAGCCTTGTAGTCAGCATATTAGGAAAATTCCAGCATCCCTTTTTTCCCCAATACACCATGGATTCAATAGCTCTGAAAGGGAGGTAAGAGTTGCAAGGATGTGGGTTGAGTAATCAGTATTCACATAACTCAAGACCATGATCTGTTTGTGGGGAGCTCACAACAGGAAGGAATAGATTTCCAAAACCACTGCTCTGGCATTCCCACTCCTCCTCTGCAGCACAGACACTGATGTTGGTCCACAAAGACTCTTCTCAACACTCTTTACTGAGCCCTGGTGTGACTCACCTGCCTCATGAGCTCAGGGTTATTGAGCATGTGGCTTATCTCTGGATTTCGCTCCATGAGCTGCTGCATCTGGGGATTGGCCATGATCATCTGCCTCATGAGGTCAGGGTTAGACATCATGTTCTGCACCAAGGGATTCTCCATGATCTGGGAAAGCATCTCTGGGTTGGACATCAGCTGCCGCTGCATCTGCTGCTGGAGCTCCATGAAGTTGGCAGAGCCCATCCCAAGGTTGCCCAGCCCAGTGATGCCACCAAAGCCAGCTGGAGAGGGAACAACACATGGGAAGAAAGGTGTGAGTCAGTAACTGTCAGCAACTGCAAAAAAGGACAGGCCCATAAGCTGAACTGCATCCCCACAAATCCAGGGGTATCCTGTATTTCTATGGCAGCCAGCTCTGAGTAAGGATATCCCTACACACACACACACACCACTGAGTGGCACTACCTTGAGCAGGGACACAGAGGTGTGCCATGGGAGTGATTCACGCAAAGCCCACGACAAGCAGAGACAACAATAGGGGTCAAGAACCCCAACTCTTTGGTCTAATCCCAGAAAATCCTTCCTTCTCACAGCCCCCACTTACACAGGATGGACGCAGCACTGTTGGGGCCTCCATCTCCAGGACCTCCCAGGGTCCCCGACCCGCTGCTCCGTCTGCTGCCACTCCCTGCGTCCGTACCAGCACTGCTGGATGTAGAGGGCTGAGATGGGGCAGCAGGAGAAGAAGGGGTTGCAGTCGGGGCAGAAGCAGCACTGGGGGCAGAAGCAGCAGATGTTGAATCCTGGACCCTGCAAAGTATAAAAAGTATTAAACTCCTGGTACCAAGGAAGTGCATGGGGAGTCCTCTGCAGGGACACAGAATGCACACCCCACGATGACTGGGCTCCCAGCACACCAGTCATCCCCACAGCAGCCAGCTCCAGCTTCCATCCCAACTCTGCCTGCACTGATCCACAAGCTGTGCTCCCAGATGTCTTCTGTCTGCTGGAATCTGCCTCCCATCCTGATGCACTGTAGCCCCTGACATGCTGTCTTGGCCCACGCAGAGTGGCTGGACGGGTCTTACCCTGAGTTGTATCCAGCTCTTCCTTGAAAGCCACTGAACTATTTACTGCAGCCATATCCTTGAGCAATGAGTGTGCTCCAAACAGGAAAATTCTTCTGCTGCTCCCACAGAAACCACAGGAGGTTACAGCAGGGCTAGTGCACGGGGTAAACAACAATGTTCACTTCTGAATATTCCTATTAGTGCTTTTGGGGCAAAAAGAAGCATTGGCATTACTGTACAAAGAGGGAAACTGAGGCACTAGGCAGCCCACGCCTGTCTCACAAAGCCATAGAACATTTCATTGGCTCCAAATTCCAAATTCCCAGCTCTGCCACTGGCTGCATCTTGATGCAAGGTTGATCCTGCTCCAACACAAGTTGTCTGGAGCTTCTTTTAACACACCCACACAGGCACTGTGCTGTAAGCGCAGCAGGCGCTGGACATCATCTTTGCTGAATACACCATCCCAGGTTAATACCTTGTTACCACAGTTACTCCTCAAGCGTTACAGGAATTTCAAAGAGAACATTTGAAGATTTTCTGAAGCTTCTGCAGTCATGACAGTGAGTCCTAGACTAGTGTTGAAGAGCTTTCATTAAATTAGACCACAAAATTCACTTTACTCACCTCAATAATGCTATTATACCTCTGACAATATGAACAATGATTTCATGATTTTTTTTTTTCCCAAACCAAGAATTATTCCTTTCCTTTATCTCCCTTTCCTTTTTCACTCTTCTAGAACTTGAAAAATCAACCCTGAAGGTCCCTGTCCACTGTCCAGACTAACCTGACTGCTACTGAAAACCAGTGGCCTGACAGAGGCAAAGACTGGGGAAACAAAGCAAATGGGAAGCTGAACAAGAAAGGAAGAAGGAAGCTAGAGAAAGGGCACTTGGCTTCTCTTAGCCTCTTCTCACAGGAAGAGGCTGTAATGTCTTCAGTAAGCACTTATCTAGGACTATTAGCAGGAGCAAAATGAGCAGCCCTAATTCATCCTTTGAAATGGTTCACCAATACTACATTTATAGTGGAAAGAGCATCAGCCTCTCAGGCTACCTGGAGAGGCAAAATCCAAGGAGAGGCTGCAAACTTGGCAGTATACTTCCTTGTGTTTGTAAAAAACAGGTGGAAAAAAAACCAAAACGGAGGAAAAAAAAAATCTTGATTAATGCAGCTCTCCCAGGGGACAGCAGAACTGCACAGAGACATAGCCCTGGAGCTCCCCAGGAGCTGGGTCACACTGTGGCTGGAGCCTGAGGCACAGCTGTGAAGATCAATGAAATGTGGCTGCAACTAAAGCAAAGAAGCTATTCCCAAAATCCTTCCATGCCCACCACCCCTCTGGGAAGTGCTGGGAAGAGCTAAACCTGCAAGACCCTGAGGTCAGCCCTGTGTCCTGTTCTCAGTCTGAGGCCTGTGGTGCACATGAGCCACATCCCCACTGGAAACTGCCCCAGGTGCACCCATAGCACCACATGAGCAAACCCCCACACTGCCCCATGTCCGTGGTTGAGGCCCAAGCCTCTGCACACTCCTGATGTGGAGCATCCCCTGTCTGCACCAGCCTGTGCAGCTGTGCCTCCAGGGGCCACACAGGTGCCCCACAGGGCTCTGCATGCCATGTGCCACTTGTGGCACCTCAGAGAGCCTGAGCACAGGCTCCGAGCTGAGTATGTAGCAGGTGACAGAAAACCCAGGTACTGGCTTCTACAGCAACAATTCACTGGGAAAGTAATTTCTTTTATCAGAAACTTCTTCTACAACTTTTGCTGGTTTGCTAGTACTAGTATCCATTTCTGATGGGCTCTTCCAAGACACACACACACAAGTAACGTTAAAGGACCAGCCCCTCCAGGTATCTGCCATACACCATCACAGCTGTGTCATCCATGACACCAGGTGACAAACCCCATTGCTGTGTGGCACAGCTGGGGCAGGGAAAGCTCACCAGGATCATCACAATCAGTTATTCCCATTTGACCCCAGCCCCCTCAAGACTAAACTCTTACTTCTGCGGAGTCTTAATGACCAAGTGAACAGTGAGCCCATCTTTGATCCCATGCTGATTCAATGTGTCTCCATCCTTCAGGATCTTCCCAGCAAAGATCAGAACCAGCTGATCCTGTTTGGCTTTAAACCGTCTAGAAATCTCTTCTTTGAACTGAAAAACAAACAGAGCATTTTTCAGATAAAGGACTGGTACCAATAACATAAAGCTCCAGGGATCACATCTACTCTGGGAACACCACAAGAAACTGACAAGCCCTCAGAGCCCACAAAGGTACCACAAAGTCACCAGCTGCTGATGATGTCTGAGGTATTAATGAGAACCAAAACAAAGCAAAGACAAGCTCTGAAATCACAAACTATGCAGTAAATCTCAGAAAAAAGAGAGCCATTCCCTCAGAATAGCTGAAGGCTTCCAAAGCCAGACCAGTTGTGCTTCAGACCTAACCCAAACACACCATTTATCCTGAATGACTGGTTTCGTCTGCTCATGTGAGATTTTTTCCTAAGGAAAGCCAAACTCTGATTTAATACAGGACAGAGCTCTATGGAAAAGGGAATAATCCCTTATCAGCCTATGGAAATAAACTAGGTCTTCTCCAATTCCTATTTCTGCAACTGAATTCCCTGTGAGCATGCCACAGAGCATGGGCACCTCTTCTTTACTGTGTGCTGTGCTGAGATTTACACCTGCAAGCAAGACTCTCACTGCTGGCCCTGCCAGGGCTTTCCCAGATTGATTTGGAGGAAATAAAGTCTTGCACTTGGAAAACTACAAACTGTAGGGAACTCAGAGGGGAAGGCCAGGATGGAGAGTGAAACACATGCCAGAGCTCTCAGCATTCGCACCAGAACTCTAAAAACAAGGGTGGGCACACCACAGCCCTGGTCCCAGATCACCCTGTCTGTCTCTCCCCTCACAGCCCTATGCCCTGCCTTCACAAAGCCCTCACTCTACACTCCCTGTACCAATGGGCTCCCCGGACAGAAAGGATCAGGAGGGCCACACGTGCACAGCCCCTGCCCACGCCATGGGCTGCTGCCCAGAGATCCCTGCCAGGCCCTTCACACGCCAACCAAAGCGCGCAGACAGCCCAGCGCAGAGCCCATGACACCTTGTCCCAGCGGGCATCGCCACTTCCTCAATGCCAGGGCCAGCCCTAGACCCAGCCCCTGCCAATCCCAGCCTCTGCTAACCTCAGCTCTTACCAATCCCAGCCTGCTCTCGCTCCCTAGCAGGTGCAGAACCCCCCGCCAGCGCACCCGCGGAAGAGCCGATGTTTCCTTTCCTCCACCTCATCCAGCGTCGGTCCCAAACACCTGCCCGGCTCGTCTCCCCTTGCCCGGGGAATCTGCCTCCAGAGAAGTCCAGACCTACGCCAGGACCCCCAGCTGCAGCCCCGGCAGCCCCCCACGCACTCATACGGCTCTGCTCACAATCCCAACACCTTTCCCACACCTCCGCTCACGGAACACTCTCCCACGCAGCCCAGCCCACGGGCCGAGCCCCCAGACCCCACCCCGGTCCTTCATACCCCTCCCACTGCCACCACCCCCAAAGCCGCTCTCCGAGTCCCTCAACTATTGTGGTTTCGACACCCACGACCCTCCCACAGATGAGCCCCCCAGATCACCTCCCGCCCTCGGGACTGTTTCTCCTCCAAAGCCTTCCAAGCACCTGCCCTCCTTCAGATCTCCCCGCTCCCTCCCACACTGGCTCCAGTAAGGCCCAAAGGTCCGGGGTGCCCCGAAGCCAGTCCCAGCCCTGATCCGGGTCTCCAGGAGGCCCCCTGGACCCTCTGAGTGTCCCCCCAGCCCAGAGCCCCCTTCCCCCGCTCCTCAAGCCCGCCCGAAATTCTTCCCCGCCCCAAACTCAGGCCCGTTCCCAAAAACCCTTCACCCCACTCCTCGATCCCTCAGCCCCCCGGACCAGCCGCCCCCGCCCCTCAACACCCGCGACAGCCCCCCCCCAGGCCTCTCCGCCCCCCCGACCTGTCCCCGCCCCCACCTCGCGCACGGAGGCGCCGTCCGCGATGACGATCTCCTCCTTGTCCTTGGGGGTCTTCACGGTGACGCGGATGAGCGCCCCGCCGGGCCCTGCCTGGCCGTCCCCGCCGGGCCCGGGGCCGGGGCCGCCGCCGCCGCCACTCGGCTCCGCCATCTTCACCGCCCGCCGCCAGCCCGGGCCACCGCCACCACAGAGAGCCGGGAGCGGCGCCACAGCAGCTCCTCGGTCCACGACAGCGCTCCCCGGCGGCCCGGAGGGACAGCGGCAGCGCGCGTGCGAGGGGGGACAGAGCGGGGCGGGGGAGGCACAACGGGAGCGGAAAGAGGGGGCCAGAGCCTGGGGAGGGCAGAACGGGGAGGGGATGCTGCCCGAAGGGCCCCACCGGTGCCCCCAACGACCTCCCCTTTAACCGGCCACATCCCCGATCGCCTCGGTCACCGAGGACCCACGCCTGCCCCGTGCTCCCTTTTGCTGCCGAGGCCCCTGTCGAGTCCCGGCGCCCCCGGACGCCCTCCCACGGGGACACCGGCAGGGCTCGGGCGGGACTACAACCCCCGGGACGCTCCGGGCCCGGCGCGGCCCCGTGACGGCGGCGCGCGGCCCGGCCCCACCCCCGGCGCGCGGTCTCGGCGGCGGCCATGCTGCGGCCCAAGGCCCTGACGCAGGTGCTCAGCCAGGCCAACACCGGCGGCGTCCAGAGCACGCTGTGAGTGCGGGGGGCCGGGCGGGGGGCGGCTTTCCCCGAGCGGGCCCTGATGCAAGGTGACATCTTTCCCTCACGGGGACGTGCTTTCCCTGCCCAGGGATGTTTCCCTTGTGCCCATCCCGGTAGATGCTGCCCGTGCCCGAAGATGCTGCCTATCGTTCCCCCGCCCCTGCCCCTGTCCTTGCTCCCAGCCCTTGCTTCTGCCCCAGTCCCTGTCCCTGCTCCTGCCTATGCCCCTGCACCTTCCTCGGGCATGCTGCCCTCGTCCCTGCCCCAGCGATGCTGCCAGTCCCTGTCCCTGCATCGGGGGATGCTCCGTGCTCCTGTCCTGAGAATGCTGCCCCAGCCCAAAGATGCTGCCTGCCTTTCCCCTGCCCCCAGCCCCTGCTTCTGCCCCTGCCTGGAGAAGCTTCTTGCTCCTGTCCTGATCCTGCCCAGGGATGCTCCCTGTCCCTGCCTGGGGAAGACTAGGCCCCTTCCAGAGGCAGGCATGGGACTGAGACCTCACCCCCTGCATGGAGCTGGGCTATAGATGGTGATGGGACCGTGCACAGTGTGTGGGGCCGGGGCCTTGCACCGTTCCTGATGTCTGGTGCTGGGATGCCTCCTGCACAGTGCAAGGGTGATGCACAGAGCTAGGGCTGTGCAGTGTTTGTCTCTCAGGCTCATGCCCAGCCTGTGGCAGGTCCCACTGCTTCAACAGACAGAGCCACTACAGCCCTGCACTGCCCTGCTTGGGCCTGGGGCCACTGCAGAGCCTTCTGGCTTTGAAGCCCCCCCACCCCCTGCCAGACCCCTGCAGAGTGGGGGTGTCTTGGGAGTGGGTGGGGGGGTTTGCTGTACCCCTGGTACTGAAAGGGGGTCTGGTGTTAGAGGCATTAGTTTGTCCTACCGTGTCCTTCCCAGGCTGCTGAACAACGAGGGATCCTTGCTTGCCTACTCGGGTTATGGTGATACTGATGCCAGGGTCACCGCAGCCATTGCCAGCAACATCTGGGTGGCCTATGACAAGAATGGGCACCAGGCATTCAATGAGGACAACCTCAAATTTATCCTCATGGACTGTATGGTACGTGAGGCTGTGGCCTGCCCTGCCCTCCCTGGGGGCCTGGCTGTGGTGCCAGGACCATGCTGGGGGTCCAGGCCAAGCTGGGGTGCAACAGGTGCTGTTTCTCCCTGGGCAGGAGGGGCGAGTGGCTATCACACGGGTGGCAAACCTGCTGCTCTGCATGTACGCCAAGGAGACGGTCGGATTTGGGATGCTGAAAGCCAAGGTAACGCTGATGGGGAGGTGCCGGAGGGTCAGCAGGGCTGCAGACTTAGAGTTGCAAAACCCACCTGGGCGTGGCTCATGCCATTCTCTGCTTGCAGGCACAGGCACTGGTCCAGTACCTGGAGGAGCCGCTCACACAGGTGGCTGCATCGTGAGAGGGCAGTGGAGGGCTCTGAGGTGCCTCTGGGCTCTGACACCGTCACCGTCACTGGCATGACCTGGGCGTGAGTGGCCCCATGGGCATCCCGGAGCTCTAGTGTGGTCTTAAAAAAAAATACAAATACAATTTGTATTTGTCAGGAATACAAAAGCTGGGGTAATAAAAGTGTTTGATGCTTGTGTCCATCGTGTCTGTTGTCGGGGAGCTGAGGGGTAACAAAACCTGGCTGGGCTAGAGGTGCCTGGGCAGTGTTTGGGAATTGCCCTGGGGAAAGACAAGAAGTTGCAAGGGGCTGTTATCAAAGAAGAGAGGTTACAACAGCCGAGCCCCTGCACAACCCTGCTGGTCACACTGGATAGCTGGAGGTGGTGGGGGGTCCTTCCCGTCCCAATTTCCCTGGCTTTCACACGATGGCAGCAGAGGCGAGGGAACATTCACAGCGGCGGGAGCCGGGCTGAGCGAGGGTTCTGCTCCTGGCACAGCTGCCCTCGCTGCCATCCTGCTCTGCCCATGCTGCCCCGGTCTGCTTTGCTGCCATCGCAGCCCTTTGTCCCCGCCCGTGCCACCTTCACTGCGCACGCTGCCCGTGTCGCCCCCGCTGTCCTGTGCACGCTCCCCCCGCCTGCCCACGCTGCCCTTGCACCCTTCCCTGCCCGTGTTGCCCACACAGTTCTCGCTGCCCCAGCCTGCCCCGCACTCAGGATGGGGCCCTGGCTCCTCCTCCAGCCCCGTGACGGTCCCAGAGGTGACACTACCTGCCCAACCTGTGCTGCGACACCCAGTCCCACCCCTTGAGTCAAGCGGCCGCGCTGTCGCCAGCTTGGCTTCTGTCGCTGCTGCTGTCCCAGACCCTCCGCGCTCCTCTGGACCCCCTTGGCTCCCGCTCGCTCCTCGACAGAAAGGAACCTCTGCTCGCTCCGTGTCCTCCCTCGGCGCCTCCGGGAGCCCGGCCCGCCGCCTGCTCGAGGCTCGGCAGCGGGAAGGAGGAAACCCAGGGCGGCCCTGCGAGGGCAGGCGGCAGCCGGGCGACATGGGCAGCGCCGAGGAGGACTATAACTTTGTCTTCAAGGGTGAGTCCTGCGCTCGGTGCGACCCCCTCCTTCCCCAAAAGGGGTGGAGCAGAAAGGCAGGAACTGCGGGGAGGGAACGAGGGTGCCCCTTCCCCAGAGCGGCTGTGTCCCGAGCTGGGACGGTGCTGACTGCCCCCGCGGCTGGCATGGGCACCGGGAGCAGGGTCAGGGTCAGCACTGGGAGGCTCAGGGGACAAGGACCGACCACTGACAGAAGTGAGGCCAGGGCTGGTGAGCAGCGCCAAGGTCCACAGAGACCCGGGGAGATCCACACTCACCCCAAGGCTGCAGGTGTGCAGTGCCAGGCAAATTGCTGTTGTGGGATGGGGGGGTGTGTGAAATCTGGGGCTGTGTGAGGCAAAAATGCCATGAAAGCCTGTAACACCCGAGAGCAGTGGGCATTGAAGAGTCATTTGCTGCAGGTCATTTGCTGCAGTGACCTGAGCAGTGGCATGTGCAGAGAACACGGGGGTCAAACCTGAGCTGGAGAAATGTGGGCACAGGCTCACACATCCCATGCTGAGTTCCTTGGGCCCACCTGGTCTCTGCCAGGTGCTATTGGCTGGACTCTGCTGGACTCCCTCTGGATAAGTGGAGACCGACAGGCTCTGGTGTGCCACCCATCCTGAGTGCCCACTGCAGCTGGGTGGCTCAGGGCTCACCAGCATCCTTGCCCTGCTCCTGCTGCCCAGACCCCAGTAGCCATGACCCCACTGAGCAGCTCTGGGGCCACACCAGCACTAGGGAGCACAGCTAGGCTCCCACAGGGACCCCTGTTTGCTGAAGGAGCAACCACACCAGGGGTTAAACCCGCACATCTGCCCAGCCTCTGAGACTGGACAGCAAGCAATGTCCATGCAACCAGTGCTGGAAGCTGGGGCAGTTCAGTGGGATTTCTCCTTCCTTCCACAGTTGTCCTGATCGGGGAGTCCGGGGTGGGAAAAACAAATCTGCTCTCTCGTTTTACCCGCAACGAGTTCAACCATGACAGCCGCACCACCATCGGTGTGGAGTTCTCCACGCGCACAATCCTGGTGGGAGATGCCGTGGTGAAGGCTCAGATCTGGGACACTGCTGGACTGGAACGCTACCGTGCCATCACCTCAGCGTAAGGATGGGAGGCCTGAAATCCGTGCTTCTCCTGGGATGTGGGTTCAGCCCCGTGGGTGAGGATGCTGGGGGGTGGATCTGGAGCATGGAATGATGATGGGGTTCTGTAATAGGTATTACCGGGGGGCTGTGGGTGCCCTGGTCGTGTTTGATATCACCAAGCACCAGACATACGATGTGGTGGACCGCTGGCTGAAGGAGCTGTACGACCATGCCGAGGCCAGCATCATTGTCATGCTGGTGGGAAACAAGACCGACCTTGCACAGGCTCGAGAGGTGCCCATGGAAGAGGCGAAAATGTTTGCAGGTACAGACTGGCACCCCACCACAGGGCTAGGGGCTTGAGAACCTCCCCAACAGCTTGGAGCTGCACCAGTGCAGGCATCTGAACATCAATAAAGGTGCTCCAGATTGGAGCCATGTCCTCACTGGGGTCTACATCATCTCAGGGGGCTCCTCTCCTTGCAGACAACAACGGGCTGCTGTTTGTTGAGACCTCGGCGCTGGACTCCACCAATGTTGAGGAAGCATTTGAGACCATCCTGAAGGGTACAGGCACTGGTGCCGTGATGCAGCAGAGTCCCAGGGCATTGTGGGATCCCTTTCCCAGGGATGCAGGGCTGGGCAGATGACATGCAGCACTTCTCTCCCTGCTCCACTTGAGCTATTTGGGGTTAGCTTCCTTTGGGAACTTTGGGGTTAGTAACCATTTGGGGTTAGCTTCATGAGGTCTTTTGGTGTTGTCTTTCTGTCTGCTTTGGTTTTCAGCCTTTGGTGCTGGGTGTTTCACTTCCCATACCAAAGCTTTGTTCTCATGTCCCCTGGGCATCCCTGAAGCCCCAGGAGCTGCTTCTCCCCCATAATCTCCAGTCTTCTTCCTGTTGTCCTGGGCTCATGAGTTGGTGTCTCCAGCATCCTGCCAAACCGGCTGTGGGGACCTGGGGGGCCAGGGATGGAGTCCAAGAGCAGCTCTCCAGGAATGGCAGCCAGCAGCATCCGGGCAGTGAGCTGTGCCATGCTGTGCTGAGCCATGCCAAGCCATGTGGTGCTATTCCATGCCATGCTGTGCCGTGCAGTGCTGTGCTGAGCCAGCCTGGCCCAGTGAGCTGCCAGCCGCAGAACAGGGTGAAGCACTAATCCCAGGTTGGGCAAGAGGAAATTGCCCAAGCACAGGGTGTTCCCCAAGTGCTGCAGGGATGCGACTTGTGGGAGCTGTTCCCTTGTCACCCCTCAAGTCACCCCTCTGCTGCGTAGAGGGGAAGGAGAGCCACCGGCGTGCCGAGCTGTGGGCGAGCAGTGGGGGCTGCAGGCTTGAAGCTGCCTCTGCATCCCCAGGGGGTCTTGGCTGACACACTTTTTCTTTGGCAGAAATCTTCTACAAAGTGCAGAAGCAGAAGCAGAGGAGCAGCCAGAGCAACACGGTGTCACTTGCCAGTGAGAATCCTGCAAGCACGGCCCCAGCACAGGCAGAGAGGCGCCCGTGCTGTGTGGCCCTCTGAGCCACTGGGCAACCTGGGAACTCTCCCAGGGACCCCCACAGCCCCGGGACACACCAGTGGCCACCAACACAGGCTGGTGTCACCCTGTCTGCAGTGCCACTCCTGTCCTGGTGCAGTGGGGACCAGCAGCCTGGGCAGGGGCCAAATTCTGCCGTAAACAGTGAGAAGCGCCAGTTCCATGAGCTCTTCTCTCTCTGTTTCATTTCTGCTGAGCCCTGATTAGCATCACCACTGTCACGCGTTGTTTCAGCCCTTCTGGACCTCCAGGGGAAGGGGACCAGGACACCCCCAAGGCACCTCTGGGGAAGAAGCCAGGAGGTTCTGGGCAGATGATGCCAGCTACAGGAGCCTCTCTGATTGCCTCTGGCCCTGGGCTTGCTCCTGTAGGGCCACCCTGTGCTGTGCACTGAGGATGTGGCTGACCAACAGGTGTCTGTCCCACCAGGGACTGCTCTGGAGTCAAGCCAAGCCCTGGGGTGTGAAGTGGCAGCTCTCAGCCCGTGAGCCTGTCTCATCCCTAGACATCTGTCCCATCCCTAGACATGGGGCATGTGTGGCAGCAGGACCAAACAAAGGTGCCTACTTGGCACCCGTCTGCATGGTGGGACAGGGCTCAGCACGGGGCCCAGTGCCATGGGGCCGGGAGCAGCTCCGTGTCCAGCACGGGCGTGATGCAATCATTAAAGGACTTGTGAAATGCAGATTTACTCAGCTGGAATTCCTGCGTGTTTGTGGTCAACACCCCGGGTCCCCGCCTTCATAATGTGCTGAAGATCATGGCCTCCAAAGCAGCCCAGCTGTATGCCACAGCTCCCCTGTGCCATCTCCTACCCCGATGCCCCCCCTTGCACTCCCTCCTGCCCTGAAGCCATGCTCTCCCTGTGCTCCCTCTCCACGCAACCTTTCCCAGTTTAGGTCCCCTTTTTGAACTTTATCAGTTCAAACGATGACGCAGCCTCTGCCAGTTATCCGAAACCCCTCGGAAACCGCGTCATTCCTGCTGGATTCTCCGTGTCTTCGCTCATTTTCCTTTTGCACCACGCCAGCCGTGCCAGCCCAGCTCCACATCAGACCCACGGTTCTGCGTGGAGCCCGTGGTCATCGCTGTCCCACCAGGAGCGCTCACAGGTGGTGGCTGTCCCTGCCCCCTTACCTGGCCCAGGTGAGCACACCTGGGTGCTGACGGGCAGCCCCGGCCGCCAATGGGTGCGGAGCAGGAAAGGCTGTGGCCACCAATGGGTGGCAGGGGACAGCCCCTGCCAGGGCTGGATAAGGTCCGGAAATCCCAGTTGGCCCAGTGGGAGCGGGTCTGCGGTGCTGGGCGAGATGCGGGGCAAGGACGATGAGTACGATTATCTCTTCAAAGGTGGGTCTGTGGCCGGGCTCGGCCCGCTGCCCTCCGGGCTGGCTCCCCGCAGCACCCTCGACTGGGACTGGGAGCTGGGGCTCGTACTGGGCTGTAGCTCCCAATTCTCGGCAGCGGCGCTTTTTGTGCTGCTGTGCTGGGAAGGAGGGCGGATACTGGTGAGGCTGGGACTGAAGTGCTGCCGTGGTCGGGGGGTTTGCTAGAGCCACTCTGATGGTTTATTACTTGTTTGCTGCTCATTACAGCAGCCCTTCACTGCTGCGGGAGGAGGCTGCAGCCCCGGCCCGAGTGCGCAGAGCCCTGGAGGGGTGGCTGTGGCCACGGCAGCTGCTGGTGGTGGGGAAGGCTGGTCCGTGGGGCTCTGTGGGTGCCGTGCCGGCCCCTGAGCACCCCTGGGCGCTCTGCTCTGCGGCACTGGGTGAGGGTGAGCGCACCTGGGAGCTGAGCAATCGAGCCCAGCAGAGAAAGCCGTGCTGCTCCCCAGCTGCAATAGAGGATCCAGCGATCCAGGCTTGTCCTTCCTGGTGCTGGTCGTGCTCTGACCTCACTGCTGTGCACGGGGAGGGTGGGGGACAGGGACTGGCTCTTGGAGACACAACGCTGGTGTTTCTGCCTGTGGAAGCCCAGCATCCCCATGAAGCACCCCCATCCCTGTGCATGCCAGGCTTCCCTGCGGTCTCCTGTGGCCAAAGCAGGTGCTGAGGGAGCAAAGGGACATCTTGGCAATGCCACAGCCTCCTGAGCCATAAAATCCAGGGTGTGAGCTCACCAGTGGGTGGCTGTGAGTCAGCCTACCCACACGGGCCTGCCTGCAAGGCCCCAAGTAATTCTAGCCACCGACACGACGTAATTCCAGCCAGCAGCGTCCCGGTAGCCCCTGGCTCCTTGCACACCTCCCCTGGCTGCTGCCCAGGAAAATCCTCCTCCCTGGAGCTAGTCTGGGACCTGGTGTGGGGGAAACTCTGATGCTGGGTTGTGCTTTGAGTACGATGCCCAGGCAAGAGCTCTCCCAGCTGCGTGGCTTTGGATCCCTGGAAGTGTTCTAGGACAAGTTGGATGGGGCTTGGAGCAACCTGGTCTAGTGAACAACATGGGCTTTACGGTCCCATCCACCCAAACCTTTCTGTGATGCTGTGGAGGAGCTGCCATTCCCTCATTCGCTGCCTGTCCTGACAGCGATTGCCAGCAGTGTTCCGGTGCCTTCCAGCTTCCCTCAGGGATCCCAGAGAGCTGTCCCACTTCCTGCTGGGCTTCCTGGTGCCAGGCTGTTTGCTGGCTGCCCTGCACTGAGGGTTTTGTCAAGGGGGTGGCTGCATTCTTGGACTCTTTGCACAGGCAGGGGAGCTGTGTGTACAAGCTGGAGCTGGTGGGGAGGGGTTGTCCAGGACATGGAGCAGCATCCTTGCAGGAAGGCAGCTGCAGAGCCTTGACTGAGTGTGGCTGTGCTTTGCTGAGGCTGCTGCAGTGTGTGCCATCCCAGTGGCCCCCTGCTAGTGCTGCTGTTCCTGTGTCCTCCCCACCGTGGTCACTGGATGGCTGTGACCTGAGCCCTGCTGTTGTCCAGCCCTGGGGAGATGCGTCCCACCAGTGGGTGAAGTGTTTGAGTACACCTGGGGAGTGAACAGCATCAGCAGTGAGGGAATTAAAACTAACTTAAAAAATAAAACCAAAAACCTGTTGAGTCATTAACTCAACAAACTTGACTGGGGAGGTGTGTGATAAAGCACCCCAGAGCCTGTTTCACCAGGTTTTACAGGAACCAGCCAGATCTGGGACAGGCAGAAAATGCATTTAACCCACACCCAGGGACTTCCCGGACCAGCAGCAGAGGAGGATGCTTCCTTTCAAACCCTGTCTTTAAGCCTTCCAGTGTGCCCTCACAGTTGGAAGGCACACAGGGTTGGCAAGAGGAGCCCCAGCTCTGTCAGGCCTCTGGCCTGGCTCTCCCTGCACAGGTCCTGACTCTGGTTTTCTGCCCATTTTGGGCACATCAGTGCTTATGGTGTCTTCTCATCCCCAGGGAAAGAAACTTCTGGCAACTTCCCAGCAATGGCAGAAATTTTCTCAGGGGGTATTTATAGGTAGCAGTGATGCTGCTGGGAGGGGTGGAGGCAGCTGGTCCTGCTCTGCTTCACCCCTCACCTGCCAGTTCCTCCTGGATAAGATGAAGGTGGGGTCTGGATGGGGGGGGCAGATGAGGAGATTCCCATCCCTGCCAGGCTGTGGGATGGGTGCCTTTCCTGGGTGGCTGGGAGAGCTGACACTGTGTTTGTGCCCCCTAGTTGTGCTCATCGGGGACTCAGGGGTGGGAAAGAGCAACCTGCTCTCACGCTTCACCCGCAATGAGTTCAACCTGGAGAGCAAGAGTACCATCGGGGTGGAGTTTGCCACGAGGAGCATCCAGGTAGACAACAAGACGGTGAAGGCTCAGATCTGGGACACGGCCGGGCAGGAGCGATACCGGGCCATCACCTCAGCGTGAGTCTTCTCACTCCCAACCTGTGGCCCTTGCCTGGGGCCCTGCTGTGACGCTGTCCCCTCGCTGTCCCTCAGGTACTACCGGGGGGCAGTGGGAGCTCTGCTTGTCTATGACATTGCCAAGTACTTGACGTATGAGAATGCAGAGCGCTGGCTCAAGGAGCTGCAGGACCACGCTGATGCTAACATTGTCATCATGCTGGTGGGAAACAAGAGCGACCTGCGGCACCTGCGGGCAGTGCCCACCGATGAGGCCAGGAGCTTCGCAGGTATCTTCCCCCATCCTGTCCGGTCCCATCCCATCTGGCTGGGGCTCATGGCACCCACCTGAGCTCACACTGTTCTTGCAGAGAAGAATGGGCTGTCCTTCCTTGAGACATCTGCTCTGGATTCCACCAATGTGGAGACAGCTTTCCACAACATCCTCTCGGGTAAGGGGCAGCCAGGAAAGGGAGGGACAGAAATAGAGATGGCTTTGGACATTGTGTCCTTTCAGGACACCCCTGGGGGCCTGGCTGTACTGTGTGGGATCTGGGTTGGAATCCTGCTCCCTTGGCTGTGGAGAGGTGGGCAGTTGCACCCCTGGAGCTGTGTGTTTGTGGAAATACTTACCTAAAGAATTTTTTCACTTCCTTTTTCTCTGCTGGCAGAGATCTACCGCATTGTGTCCCAGAGACAGATCACGGGGCAGCCGGAGTCAGAGTTTGGTCCCTCCACCACCATCGAGCCCATCCAGGTGCTGCCCACGCATCAGGAGGGCCGGCAAGCGCCCTGCTGCCAGAACATCTGAGCCCCTGGGCTGCCCCCACCTTGACCCCCCACCACCCAACACACGGTGGCATCGTGTGTCTCACCCTCTACCTGTGCCCACCGCAGCTCCCTGAGCAGTGCAGGCTGGCGGCTGCTTTTGTGTGCACCATCATCCTGCCCATATGCTGCCCCACCTGTGTTTGTGTAGAACCAACAAAAACGGGAGGAGGCAAAGCATCGGGGTGTCTTCCCCTCACTCCCCAAGGCTGGGGGCATGCCATCCCTTGTGTCCCTGCTCCCTTTAGCCCTGCAGGCACAGTGGCTGGGTGGCACTGAGCAAGCCCAAGCATGGTGAGTCCCGGTTTGGTGACGCCCTGTGTGTGGCCCCGTGGGATGGGTGTGGAGGGGGACACTGGGTGCATCCTTCTCCTGCCTGGTGAAACCAGCAGTGATGTGGCCAGTTGTGCCCAGCCCTGTCCCAGCAGCACCAAGAGCTGGGAGTGCCTCTGGGTGCTGCTGGAGCCATCCAGGGTTGTGGGGGCGACGCTGTTTTTGTGTTGTGACCCCCACCCTTGGCATGACCCCAGCAAAAGGAAGAGCTGTGACTCTTCCATGGAAAGAGATGGGAGCAGGGGCTGGGGGCTGTGGCCTTTGGGAAGCCCCAAGGAGGGGACAGGGATTTTGGGGCTGAGGGTGAGGGGCAGGGATGAGGTGCTGAGGGTAGGCACATGGTCCCTCTGCACAGCTGCCTGTGTGGGAGCCAGTGTCAGCACTGGGGACCCCTCAGCTCCAGCTGCAAGGACCCCCTGGCTTGGCTTGGCCCTTCCCTGCTCGAGTGTTTGGCCACTGTGGCTGGTGGATGAATGGCCCATCCTGGGGACACTCCACCACTGGATGGAGTGTCTGATACATCAGTGGGATGACAGTGGCCTTGTGCCCTGCCTGGGGGACAGTGGCCACCCCCAGGGTGTGCATCACCCAGGATGCTGGGACAGACCGTGCTGAGCCCCGTGCTGCTGGCAGGGGTGCTTGGCAGGTGTCAGTCAAGAAGGGTGCAGGTGGGAAAGCCTGCCCCATTGCCCCAGTACTGGGACTGTGGCTCCTGTCACTGTGTGGGGTTTTGGGGGATCTCTCTTTCTCTCCACAGCTGCCCCCAGTCTCTGCATCTCACTTGGCTGTGCCAGTAGGATTTGGGCCAGGGTTCCCCCTTGGGGCATGATTTGTTGATGGAACAGAAATTGAGGCAAAATCCCCAAATAAAGCTGCTGTTGAAGCCTTTTCTCTCTCTGCCAGGTCTTTCTTTGAGGCAAGAGCAGTGCCAGCCCCACATGGGAGAGCTGGGAAGCATCCACAGGCAATGAAGGGTGAGGAGGAGGAGGGTTGGGAGGAAGGTAGGACTGGGCAAGGGGGTGGTGTCTTGCTAGGAGGCCAGAGGGGAGAGCTTGAAATTCAGGATTAGAGGAACAGGTAGGATCCTGCTGCCAGCACAGGGGCAGTGAGGGGATACACCATGTGGGTGCCCCTTCTTATCCAGCCGCTGTGCAGCCACCCCAGCCCTGGCAGCACCTTAACCTTGGCTCCAGCCCCCTGGCACTGTCCCCCTACACCACAGCACAGCCCCCTCCAGAGGCAGCCTCATCCCTGAGCCAGCCAGACCCCTGTCATACCCTGGGGCTGACTACACTGGAGGCTGTCCCCAGGTGAATGTGGCCACTGTGCTTTACCCCATGCCCACCTCAGCTGGCAAAGCCCTGGCAGCATGCAGAGCAGCTGGAGCTGCCAAGCACCCCCTCCTCCCACACCATCTGCCCATGGCAGAAGACGGTGCCAGGAGGTGATGTCAGCCCTACCGGCTGGAGAGGTGGGGAATGGATGCTGCTCCACAAAGGGACAGGGCTGAGCCAAGTGTCCCTTGGGCCTCACTGCCACTGGACGTGCCACCAGCCAGACACTGGCATGGACACAGGTGATGATGAGTTCATTTACACTCATGGAGATGCTTTTGGGCTGGGCTACTCAGTTTTGTTCCAGGCTTTCCAGTTTTCAGGTGTTTTCTGCTGCAATGAAGAAGTGGGAAGGGTGAAATGTGGCACAGGGTGGCTCACAGCTGTGGGACCTGCTAGCACCAGCACTGGGAGAAGCAGCTGCCTCAGGAGGCTCATCATCTCACAAGTGCTTTAATGAACCCCAGGAATTGCTGCCAAAAGCATGGGACTGGTGGGAGATGCAGGAGGGGTGGCAGAGGGAGGCCCAGCCCCACTGCCCTGGAACTCAGCCCAGCAGGGCCTTGTTCCCGACCACAGCTCCTGGCCCTTCCTCAAGCGAGAACAGACACAAACCAAGAGCAGATACCAAGTTTCTTAAGTAATAATACTTTAATAAAATTAAGTTCTTAATGTAATTTAGCACATTTAATACATTAACCCTTTCCCTTCTTTGTTTTCTACAAGTTGTGCAACATCATTATTTTAATTTTATTTTATTTTAATTTTTTTCCTTCTCCCATTATACTATATGCCTCAAAACTCAGACAACAAGCCTAACTCTACTTCTATGTTCGGTTATATCTCTCTCTTAGGCTTTTATTTTTGCGTAACGCCAGAGAGATGAAAATACCTGGATGGAACATGTGATCGGTTTCTAATAGTAACAATCCCAACTATAGGTTTCCTATGATGTTAAAGAAAAGAGGAAAAAACAAAAACAACAACAAAAAAAAGCAAACACAAAATAATAGGGAATGGACTTTGACTGGAAGGGCCACACAGATGGCATGGCCAGCAGTGGCCAGCTGGCTCAGCACAAGGTGGGAGCACTGTGGAGCAGGACTGCAGCAGCGCCCAGGCCCAAGGGAAAGCGGATACACACAATCCCATACGTTAAGTCTGAAGCAAGGATGAGAGGAAGCCAAGGTGATGCTGTGCAAGCAAAGCCATGAAGGGCTGGGGAGGGCTGTGCTACCCTGGGTGAGTATCGGTGAGATCAGCTGCTGCTGCTGCGGGGACCCTGTGGCTTGGGTTTCGTTTTAGCACATCTTATGTGGGAAATCCCACTGGAGCTGCTCTGACAAAGTCCCAAAGGCAGCAAGCTGGAGCCTGGATCTCTTTGATACCAGGGCAGAGCCAGAGGAAGTCCTCTGCAGCCCCACAGGCTCCCAGCTTTGCAGTAGGATGCCTGGGGGCTGCTCTGGGCATCCCTGGGGATTTCTGTGGCTTGCCTGGGCCTGGGATCAGAGCTGGCTCTGCAGCAGCTGCCAAACCTGCCAGTCTGGCATCCACCAGCCCTCGTGCCCATTGCCTTTCATGTTTGCTTAACACCGCTTTCTAACTCAGGAGCAAATCCTATACTGCAAAACAGGATCCAGCCCCCGGTCTTTTATTTTTCCCTTTTTTTTTTTTTTTTTATGATTATCTTGAATAGAATTCATAAAAAAAAAAAAAAAAAAGGAAAAAGGAATGCTGATGGTTTCACAGATAAGCAAAACAGTCTGTGACCACGTCTTGTGTCCCAGCTCCCAGGAGCCAAGAGCAGATCTCAACGGCCACACCACACTGCTACATCTCACTGCTGTGTCTCTGCAAGTTGTTTCAAAAGCATCATCATAAGCCCAGAAAGCACATCCTGCTGTCAGCAACCCAGTGCCACCATTGGAGGGGGACTTCATTTTCAGACAGTAGTGGAACTACTCCAGATTTTATATTAGTGTCACTTTACAGGGGGTGACTTTCAATTTGCTCCATTTGCAGCCCTGGATTATGCTGGAGCAGATCCAGTGGGGACGCCTCAGAGTAACCCACTGGAACAGGGGAGTCCTAAGGGAGGGAGGCAGGAGCTGCCCAGCCTCTGCTGTCTCCTGCTGGCACAGCACAGGCAAACCAAAGTCTGCCTAGCACAATTCCAGCTGAATTTTTCACTGGGTCAACTGACAGCAGAACATGACTTCAAGTTTCTACAGGATGTGAAAACCCACACTAAAAGACAGAGATTGCTCCCTAACATCCTAGAAAGGGTCTTGGAAGAACCAGCCCATGCTGGTTCTGCTGCCACCAAGGACACCTTGCTGGGATTCGGCAGAGGTGGGATGGGACCCACTGTCTGTACACAAGTGACGATAAAGTGCATCCACTTTCCAGTCCAGGGCACCACTGTACAATGTCCATCACTGACGCTTCTTCAAGTATCAAATAAAAAAAATGAGGTAAAACAAAACTGAAAGAGCTAACAGGCTGCCTCGCCACCCCGGCAGGGAAGGACCAGGCGCTTGATTCCACCGAGCACGAATCCCCCGGGAAGCGCAGGAGACATTGTGCCTTGCTTCCCAAAACGCCCCAGTGTGCCAGGAGGGTCCTGGGGAGGGATCTCAGATTCACAGTGCTATTTATACACAGAAACCGAATGAGAACTGTCTTCATTCCTGTCCTGAACTATTGCATGGCTTTGCTGAGTGATGAATGCTGGTAAAGGCTACCCCAGCCCCCTGAAGCAGGCACCTTCAGGGAGCAAGGGGCGGCCACCGCGTTTCTCGAAGGCATCTGTGTGGATGCTCCCAAGCTGCAGATCCGTGGGTTTGCTACGGCTGAGCCACAACACAGAGCAGAGGAGCAAAGGCTAAACCCAGAGGGAACCAACTTCCAAGGGTGTTTTCCTGGCAGCACTCAGCTTTGCTAATGACGATGTTGCCTCTTGGATGTTTCTTTCTGAGCTCTCTCCTTTAAGCAGAGATTTTGGAGCAGTGAAAAGCATCAGCAGTACTCCAGAGAGAAGTGCTGGCCTGTTTCTGGAATGAATGGAGCAGATGGCAGGGGCATGGGCCACGTCCTGCCCCAGTGCCCTGCAGTGCTCAGAGCGGGTCTGCCATCACAGCACCCCTGTGTGCTGCTGGCTCCAGGAGCCCTTGCTCCCGCTCTCGGCACTGCAGGGACTCGGGGTCCATCCAGAGCAAAACACGCTGTGCTGGCTACGAACAGCCTTCAGCCTCCTCTGTGCTCCTGCAGCCAAAACCAGGCACGTGCCACGAGTGTCGGCCCCATCAGCAGGACAGCTTTGGGGCAGCTGTTGGGAAGCAAAGCTGTGGGATCAGGATGTCATGGCCCATCACAGCTGTGAAAAGGCCCTCTCAGGCCAGCAAGGACTTTTCCAAACATCTCATCCACAGCTCCAGTGCTCAAAGCTGATGTTTGGAGGCCAAGCAAAGAAACACCCAACAAACCAAAACTCCTGGAAGATGCCACATGCTAAGCAAGCGAGCTCATCCCGAGGTGCATGGCGTCTCCTGGTGCAATGCAGCCGGGGTGAGAGAGAACCAAGAAAAAGAAAGAAAACAAACAAAGAGGGAACAAACCAACCTTAATGCCCTGACACTGCCCAGTGCAAGGGCAGAGCCTCTGCCTGGCACCTCGCTGCCTTCGAGCTCTGTCTGTCACCTTACAGAGGGGAGATCTCCCAATCTTCCTGTCCTTCTCCTTCCCACCTGGGATGGTCCCACCTGCCCATCCCGGGATCTTCCCACACCTTGGTGCTTGGAGAAGTTCAAAAACCAAGAACAGCCCAAGGAAAGTAACAGCAACTTTGAACACTTTTCTGCAATTTCCTGCTCCAAGCCCAAGGCTGGAAGTCAGAATAAGGCAAAAATTAATGGCCTAAAACTTCCTTATTTTGTTCCATGACTAGCCAAATCTGTCTATTTTTATTAAAAAAGCAACATAAACCCACAAACATTATCTTTTTAAAAAAATACATATTATTAGATCCCTTTTTTTTTTTGTCTTTTTTTTCCCCTCTATAAAAATAACTTCAGGACTTTGATTGACAGAAGGTACCAGTTGGTGGTCATTATTTTGTTAGGCTTTCAGTCATTTATTTGTTTGCTTCAGAAAAATAGTACCAAAAAAGATGGAATTCCTGGGGAAGTTAACAATGATCATGTTCACAAGTTTATTTTACATTCTGCTCTGTCTGGGATCACTTGGATCTACTATAGATTAAACAATATGGATAGCATCTACTATTTGAACTAGTTAATTTTTTTTTAATCTTTACTCTAGGATTATATGAAATAAATTTGAGTGTTTATTATTATTAACATTTTTTAATACCCATCAATGCAAACCTTTTTTTTTCTTCTCATTTTTGGTTAAAAACAAACAAACAAACAGAAAAAAAAAATCTTATTTTAAAATGCTTCTTTGAAAGGCAACAGAGCAGAAGCATCACCCCATCTTTGGGAGGGGGAGCTGGATTTGGGGTGTGATGGGGACAGGCTTCCCCCACTCCCCAGCCCACACAGAGGTCATGGCTGCTCATCCCATCCCTAAAGCAACCCCTGGGACAAGATCCTGTGAAACACTTCAGGCTGTGCTGGAGCCAAGCACATGATGAAGTAGTTTCCTGGATTCAAGGAAGCTCAGAACCCAGCCGGGAGCACTCCCACTGCTCCGGCTGTCCCTGCAATCGGTGTCTTGCAGGAGATGTGCCCACACTGGCTTTGGGAGCAGACAGGGTAACCTGTTCCCATCTAGGATGGGCTGGAGCTGGCTGGGAGCTCTGTGTAAGCTCAGCACCGCTTGGTCAAAGCACCACGACAAGCCCACGGCTCGAGTCTGGCACGAGCTCCAGAGGAATGACCATGGATGTTCTCAAGATCATACCTGGCCTGAACACTGGGACCAAACCCTCCTGTCCCTGCAACCTGCCCAGCAAAGGAAGAGACGGAGCCAAAGGCTAACGGGAGACAGCAGCCAGTGACCACCCAGCAGCTCTCCAGAGCCCCTCACGAGCGTGTCCAGTCGGGTGTCTGCACCAGCAGTGGCTGTCAGTCCTGCCCAGCAAGGAAAGGACCATAAATCCTCACCCTACACTGGACTCTCTGCAACCAGACCAAGGACAAAACTCCTGTGGCTCCCCAGGATGCGATCAAGCTGGCAGTGCTGGCAACGAGGAGGAGGAGGGCAGGGAAGGGAGTAGTGCCAGCTCTGCCTTCTGAGCACCCAGCTCTCCACAAGGCCCTGTCCCAGGGAACCCTGGCAGGAGCTAACTCTGCTCCCCAGTGGAGCTTGGGGTGCTCAGGGTGCCCAGGAAGGGCTGTGCCACAGCAGGGCCAGGCCTTGCCAGGGCCAGCATGGGGCAATGCTGCCCAAAGACTGCTCCAGAGCCAGCCCCAAGCCAAAGCCCACCCAGACCTCGAGCCTTTCCAAGGGGATTCCCATATGGGGGAGGCACAGGATGGGGGCACAGGCTTGGCTTTATAGTGGTTTTTTCTCTTCTACTTCTCTGCTTTTAATTACCTTCTTACTCTTTTTTTTTTTTTTCTTTTTTTTTTGTTGTTGTTGGTTTTTTGTTTTGTTTTTGTTTTTGTTTTTGTTTAAATACATCCAACTGTGTTAATTTCTTATTTGTGGAAAGGGCTATCTGCACCATAACTATCACCTTTACATACACACACGCACACACGAAAAAGGAAACATATATTAAAAACACTTTTTAAGCAATACTCTGGATACAAATGTATTTTTTAGCCTACATATATTCTAAACCTTCTAAACTTTTAAGGATCACTTTATCATAAAATAAAATATCCTTTTTTCTTATAATAAATTACCTAATAAAAAGTATTTTTATTAGCCCAGTTCCTTGCTACATTTACATGTAATAAATGCATTTATTAAAATAGAATATTAAATTATAAAGAAATGTTCTAATTTTAAAATCTTAATCTTTTTTTCCCTCCTCTCTCTCTCTTTAAAAAACACCAGGAAATGCATCAAAATAAACCCTTCAAACACCAAACAAAACAGGTTGGAGTATTTTGATTTCAGAGGTTAACAATATTAACAGTCTGAGCCTTTGTATGTATGAAGATTATTATTTTTTTAAGAAAGAAAGAAAAGAGAAAAAAATAATAGATATCCCTCCAGCTGAAAAATACTTTTGCAAATGGGAGCTAGGACAAGATATTTTTATAGTATCTCCTCATTAACTATAAATCCAATTTTGGTTCTTTTTTCTTTCTTTTGTTATGCATTATAATACATACTATTCTCTATATAATTTATGTCGATGAGAATGACATCACAGCATGATATTACTTTATCTCTCCATTTCCCTTTGTTAGGTTTTGTCACCCGCTCCCCCGCACCGTCCCTTGGCCAGGAGTCGCTGTACCCACTGCGACAGCTCGCGAACACCACCCCAAGACAAAGTTTTGGGGGACGCGGTCACCGGGGAGCCATCGCTGCCACAGCCATGACACGGCGGAGCTCGCATCCGCAAGGAAAGGTCGCAGGATGAGCCCAAGCCTCCTGTCCTTGTCCACAGCCGGTGCCAAAGTTTGGCAAAGCCAAGCTTAGAAATGGCAGCGCTGAACTGGCCAGGCACTACACACAGCCCCTCCATCCTGGTGTGCGCTACACACAGCCTCTTCATCCCAGTGTGCACTACACACAGCCCCTCTGTCCTGGTGTGTGCTACACACAGCTCTCCTCTGTCCTGGTGTGCACTACACACAGCTCTCCTCTGTCCTGGTGTGTGCTACACACAGCTCTCCTCCATCCTGGTGTGCACTACACACAGCTCTCCTCTGTCCTGGTGTGTGCTACACACAGCTCTCCTCCATCCTGGTGTGCACTACACACAGCTCTCCTCTGTCCTGGTGTGCGCTACACACAGCTCTCCTCCATCCTGGTGTGTGCTACACACAGCTCTCCTCTGTCCTGGTGTGTGCTACACACAGCTCTCCTCTGTCCTGGTGTGCACTACACACAGCTCTCCTCTGTCCTGGTGTGCACTACACACAGCTCTCCTCTGTCCCGGTGTGCACTACACACAGCACCTCTGTCCTGGTGTGCACTACACACAGCCCCTCCATCCTGGTGCGCGCTACACTCAGCCCTCTTCTGTACCGGTGTGCACTACACACAGCCCCTCTGTCCTGGTGTGCACTACACACGGCTCTCCTCTGTCCCGGTGTGCACTACACACAACCCCTCCATCCCAGTGTGCGCTACACACAGCTCTCCTCTGTCCTGGTGTGCGCTACACACAGCTCTCCTCTGTCCTGGTGTGTGCTACACACAGCTCTCCTCCATCCTGGTGTGCGCTACACACAGCTCTTCTCTGTCCTGGTGTGCGCTACACACAGCTCTCCTCTGTCCCAGTGTGCGCTACACACAGCTCTCCTCCATCCTGGTGTGTGCTACACACAGCTCTCCTCTGTCCTGGTGTGCACTACACACAGCTCTCCTCTGTCCTGGTGTGCACTACACACAGCTCTCCTCTGTCCCGGTGTGCACTACACACAGCCCCTCTGTCCTGGTGTGCGCTACACACAGCTCTTCTCCATCCTGGTGTGCACTACACACAGCTCTCCTCTGTCCTGGTGTGCGCTACACACAGCTCTCCTCTGTCCTGGTGTGCGCTACACACAGCTCTCCTCTGTCCTGGTGTGCGCTACACACAGCTCTCCTCTGTCCTGGTGTGCGCTACACACAGCTCTCCTCTGTCCTGGTGTGTACTACACACAGCTCTCCTCTGTCCTGGTGTGTGCTACACACAGCTCTCCTCTGTCCTGGTGTGCGCTACACACAGCTCTCCTCTGTCCTGGTGTGTGCTACACACTGCCCCTCTGTCCCGGTGTGCACTACACACAGCTCTCCTCTGTCCCGGTGTGCACTACACACAGCTCTCCTCTGTCCTGGTGTGCGCTACACACAGCTCTCCTCCATCCTGGTGTGCGCTACACACAGCTCTCCTCTGTCCTGGTGTGCACTACACACAGCTCTCCTCCATCCTGGTGTGCGCTACACACAGCTCTCCTCTGTCCCGGTGTGCACTACACACAGCTCTCCTCTGTCCTGGTGTGTGCTACACACAGCTCTCCTCTGTCCTGGTGTGTGCTACACACAGCTCTCCTCTGTCCTGGTGTGCACTACACACAGCTCTCCTCTGTCCTGGTGTGCACTACACACAGCCCCTCTGTCCTGGTGTGCACTACACACAGCTCTCCTCTGTCCTGGTGTGCACTACACACAGCTCTCCTCTGTCCCGGTGTGCGCTACACACAGCTCTCCTCTGTCCTGGTGTGTGCTACACACAGCTCTCCTCTGTCCCGGTGTGCGCTACACACAGCTCTCCTCTGTCCTGGTGTGCGCTACACACAGCTCTCCTCTGTCCCGGTGTGCGCTACACACAGCCCCTCTGTCCTGGTGTGCCCAGAACCGGGCACATCCTGCCAGCAGCTCCGCACCTTCCAGCACGGCTCTACTCTCGCTGCTCCCAGACCCGGGTTTTGGGCACCTGCTCTTGGTGCCACTGCTTGTGCCCTCGTGTCGCTGCCTCGCCAAGGACCACCACCACCACCACTGGCATTCACACGGCACAGCACGGCACGGCACGACACGGCACAGTACGGCACGGGTCACCTCGGTCCCCACCCTGCTCCACCAGCCCCAGGGGCTGATGCAAACCCCCGTGAACTCCCCACTCCCCAGCCGGGCTGAGGGGAAAGCAGCGGCGCCCGTGTCCTGTCATCACTCCCGGGAACCCACCCACTTCGGCGGGACGTGCTTTTGTAGGATGGAGGTCTCATGGACCACGCTTCCCACAAGGCTCTTGTGGCTCCTAATCCAGAGGGAGGAAGACCCAGCTTAGTGTGATGGGTCCCAATTCCACCTGCTTCCCTCCAGGTGCAAGTGGGGTGTCCCCATCACTTCAGTTCCATGAGGGGATTATCCCAAAAGCCCGGGAAGGACCGTGGGGACAGCTGAAGCCAGCAAGATTCAGTCCAGCTGGTTCACACTGCAAGAAGGGGTCACAAGGGCATCCTCGTGGTGGGAGGGAAGGGTAGAAGTGCAAGGACCCGACTCGGTGGGTGCTGTAGAAATGGGATGGGTGCAGGAGGAGGGGGCTGTCTTTAGTTATCGTTATTGCTGGTGAATTAGACCAACAAGCCATTTTTAGTTACCTATCAAGGAAGATACAAGTCAGAGCAAATAGTTAAGGTCATGGGCATTTTTCTTGTTTTTTGTTTTTATTTTTTTTTTTAAAGATTTTTATATATATACATATATTTAAAAAGAGAGAAAAAAAAAAATTACGCAAATTTGTTGTTTAAGCCCCGCAACCGGGCTCCCCATGGATGCCAACAGGCAGGGCCCGGGCTGCCCCTCTCTGGGTGCCCCATGGGGCCAGGGAGAGGCCCGAGCCCCCCGAGTTCCCTGCAGCCCCCGCTCGAGGCAGAGGTAGCTCTCGGTGCATTTACAGCGCCTGTTTTTTTCTTCCGAAGTTGCTACATCAAAATATGGAGTCGGTGGGGGGTACAGCGGGAAGCAGGGGACAGGGAAAAATCAAAATAAAACAGGGGCCGAAATACTTCTATTCATTTTAAACTAGAACTGCTACATCAAGCTTTTTTTAATATATATGTATATGTATATATATATGTGTATATATATATATATATATATAAAGGTTATTGGAACTGAAGATTTTATTAAAGGCCAACTTGGAGACTTGAGTAGGAACCTCATCTGCAGAGAGGGGCAACCCCCCCAGGACAGCCCCACTCTGGTTCCCAACAGCAAGCATTGGACGTTTGTTTGGGTCATGATTCTTTTTTTTTCCCTTCTTTTTTTTTTAAAAAAAAAGAAAGGGGTTTTGTTTTTTTCTCTAACATTTTTCAGCATGCAGGAGGCTTTTACATCGTTTTCGCTTGTTAAGGTGAGGGAGGAGGTACAAGGAGCAGAGGTGAGCCCCCTGTACCTTCCCCATTCCCCACGCCCTACAGTCAGTGCTAGAACAGGTCCCCCCCCCCAGGTCCCCAACACAGGGGTCTCCTTCCCCCCTCCCCACTCCCACCCACCTCTTCACAACCTGGCATCAAATAAAGACATTGATCAAGAACTTGCTCACGTTACCACGAACAGACTCCACTCAGCCAAGAACGACTACTCACTCACTAACACAGCGGCGCAGGGCTGCGGCCACCGCCGCGTCCAGCTCAGCCCCTCCAGCACCAACACGAACATTTCTGAACGCCCCTCTCAAGGATCGTTTATCCCCCCACCCGCCCCCCGCCCCCCAGCTCATGCTCCAACCACTCTCTCTACATCAGCGGGAGAATTTTGCGCAGTGAAAGGATAAAATACAGCCCTGGGGTGGGGAGGGCAGGACAGGATGGAGAAGGTGGCACTGGGGAGGGGACAAGTTCCCAGTGAATAGGAATACCCCCCTCTCTCCTCCTTTCCCTTAAGTGCGACCAAACTGAGGCCAGCTTTTGAATGAGAACTGGGTCAGTTTTAGGAAGGATGTGGCCAGGGCTGGCCAGGGCTCCAAAGCGTTTGCCAAGGCCACGCTGTCACGGGGAGGGACGGCTGTGCCCCAGGACAATGCCGGGACATGGGGGCTCTGGGAGTTCATCCACAGCAACCCAGCCCTCCATCAGCCTCCAGCCCCCACACCGGTGGGTCCAAATCCACGGCTCCTTCCCCCAGGAAGTGCTCGCATCCCAAGCCAGTGCTGGTGTGAACGGCTGTGCCGCAGGGCCGGGACAACCACACGGCCAGGGGTCTCTTAGAGCTTTGGGGAGGAGGGGAGTACCAATTCTGCCTGCCAGTGTCCTGTTAGCATGGCATTGTTACTTTTGTCCACTTCTTCCAAAATATCAGCATCTACTACAGCCTGGGAACATTGTCCACCCCTCCAATCTACCTCTTGCCCCTACAGAATATATTACTGTTGGTGCAAAACAGTGGAGGTATCCCATCATCCCACTGTCATTTCAAACCCTCCAACTGCTATCTGAAGATCAAAAGTGGATATTTATCAGCACAGCACCAGCACCACCTGCCCCAGCACAGTGAGCTCAGCCCCTTCAGGGACTGTGGCCACTGACCATGGCTGGCCTGAGCCCACTGTGCCAGGGCACAGACAGCAGCTGGGAGCAAGTGGCAGAAAACTGAGCAGAAGAGAGGATGTTCTCAGGAACATTATTACGATGAAAATAAAGTCTCCTGTAACTGAAGGGAATAAAAAAAATCTCAGGCGATTTTTTTGTTTGGTTTTTGTTGGTTTTTTTTTGCTGTTAGAACTATCTCTGCCAAGTTGTGAAACTTGTTGGTTCAGTTCTAAATCAGGGTCCAGGATCTGTGAGCAGAAGTTGAGGGGTAGGAAATGGGGAATCAGTGGCAGTGGGAGAAAAATGATATATATGGGTTTATATACACACATATATATATATATAGGTGCTTGATTAATTAAGTGCCTATATATATATATACACACATATATTTATAGCTGGGTGTACTGGTATTCAATAGGTCAATCCAACACATTTTTACCATCACAGCATTTTGGCATCCACAGACCAGCTGAACAAACCTGATGGAGTGAAGGTGCTGGCCTGCACCTTACATGCATTGGCATGGGAGCCAGATCTGAAGCCCATCCTCTCCCACTTCCAAATGGTTTTAAAGTATCTCATTTAACAAAACCAGGAGTCTTGAAATGATTAAAGGATGTTCAACAAGGCAATTTTTTTTCTGTTTTGTTTCGTTCTGAAAAAAATATAATATATAAAAGTGGCCAACCTCAGGAAGATCCAGGAAAAGGACAGCTGAAGAGGTTTTGGTCCATAAAGAAATACTTTTTCTTCTTTTTTGTTTTTTTTTTCCCCCCACTTGGTTTGGGTAACAAAAGTTTTGGTCCAGTTTAAAAACGACGACAACAAAATTATCTCTATAAACTCGGGGTTTTTTTGCTCTCTGTTGGGATGCATGTTGGTTTCATATGGGCTCATTGCCTGTATTGCATGATCGTCTCTCTTAGGTTTTGGTGCAATAGGTATATTTTTTTAAGAAAAGAAAAGCACAATGTTCTCTGTGTGTGTGTGTGTGTGTGTGTGTGTGTGTGTGTGTGTGTGTGGCTGCAGCTGGCATCACTTGGAGAAAAGAATGAAGAGTGACCTACAGAAACGTGGAAGTCGATGCACTCCCCCCATAGATGGGAACTCGGGACTGCTTTGGAAATACCCTGTTAGTGACTCCTGATTGGACTGATGAACAAATCCCTGCTTGGATAAGGAAAAAAGAACAAAGTTCCAGACTCCACGGTGGCTCAGAATAACAAAATAAATGCTCGTCGCCTGATGTGATCCCAATAGGTTCTTCTAAACCTTCTTCAGTTTCACTGGCGTCGTTTTTATTTCTTCACCTTCTCTTTTTGATTTTCTTTTTTTTTTGTTTTTTGTTTGGTTTTTTTTAGAAAAAAAGGAAAACAATAAAAGTTCTTTAGCTGTGATTTTTTTGTTTAAATCTTTGAGGTAATACAGTTGTGCCCTCGTTCTAACAGGTTCCCAGAGGTTGATGGTTTCTTTCTCGTTCTTCTAAATCCCTGTCATCCGTTTTCCTTTCTTTCTGTTGTTTCTTTCTGAGCTCTCAGTTGGGCCGACAACCCTGGGGGGAGGAGAGTGGGGGCTTCAGGCCAAGACAAAGGTTGAAGGTGGCTGGAGAAAGGCTGGCAGGGCCCTCCCTGCATCCCTGCTCCCTCCCCAGTTGATCCAGGTGGCCTGGCTTGGTCATCGCCAAGAAGTCCCAATCTCACCACCAAAAAAAACTGAACTAAACCGCTTTGCTTGTGAGATCCGAGTGTGCGTTCTGAGTACTTGGTTTACAAAAGACATTGCAGGCTGGAGCATTGTTCGCCCTTCAAAATTTCTGGCTTTGCTATTCATTTTAATTTTATTATTCACTTATTTTTTTTTTAAAAAATAACATACATTGCTTGTAAAATAATTTCTTTTTTTGTCTTCTTCTTCTTCTTCTTTAAATTAATTTATTCTTTCATTAATTTTTTGTTCTTCAGATGTCATTATTATTATTATTATTATTATTATTATCATTATTATTATCATCATCATTTTTCTCTCGTGGATCCCCCCCACTGTCCCTTCCTACCCCAACCCCCCCAACGCCCTGCTCTGTCTCTTTAGGAAAATATTCTAATGGCCTGAGTGGCTGCCGCGTGGCAAACGGGGCACTCGGGATCAGTCCTCTCGCAGATCCTCACGGCACACTCCATGCAGAAGAGGTTGTGGCCGCACGGCACCAGCGCGGCCGTGACCTCGCTCTCAAAGCACACCATGCACTCGCGGCTGCTGGCGACAGAGGTCCGGGCGGCGGTGGGCGTTCCCAGCTTGGAAAACCCCTGGAGTGGCTCCCCCTGCGACCGCCTGGGCAGCCCAGAGAGGCTGGGCTCCGGGATGGAGGAGGACGGGGAGCGGTGGGAGTTGGGATGGATGGTGCCGGTGCTGCTGGAGCGCTGCTGCTTGGAGAAGAGCACTGAGACAGGGTTGGTGTTCTCCTGCCCAGCCCACATTGGGGCCCCTGACTCTGGCACCCCGTAGTACAGATCCTGCTTGTTCACACCATAGTTGGGGAAGAGGTAACCATAATTGAAGTCGTTTTGGTCGTTCAGCCGGGGAGTCTCATAGACGGGGTCAACAGAGCAGTCGCCGATGCAGCCCAGGCTGTTCTGCCGGAAGGTGGAGAGGGGCTTGCAGCCCGGCGCCGGCGTGTGGACCCGCCAAGCCTCTGAGTAGCGGTTCTCCATGCCGGAGTCAGGGCTGCTGGAGAGGAAGTCATTCTCGTTGTTGTACTCCAGAATCTTGCCTGTCCTCACTGCAATGTGTGTCTCGATCTCCTCCCGGGCACGCTCCACATTGCCCGGCGCACCGGTGATCTCGAAGACGGGGTCCCGGTCTCGACTTGGCGTGATGATGTAGGTGTTGGTCTGCTGCTGGATCCGCTTGATGGTGGCTCCCTTGGGGCCCACCACCAGCCCCACCACACGGTAGGGCACGCGCACCCGGATGGTGACCTGCCCCGGCAGGGTGGGTGCGCTGCCGAAGGTGGTGCCCGCCTTGTTGCGGGAGGCCCTGATCATGGAGAAGTGCTCGGCTGCCGAGATGATCTCCCGCCGGGCCATGGCCACGTCCTCCCGCCGTCCCGTCACCATGAAGACCGGCTCTTCACCCCGCACCGGGGTCTTGATGTAGGTGTTGGTCTTTGCCCGCAGGGCTTTGATCTTGCAGCCTTGGGAAGGGAGAGAAGAAGGCACAGCAGTTAATGAGGCTGTCCCACCGCTCCCCGCTCTGCAGGACACTGAGCTGAGGGCCATAATCTCCTGTGCCACCTGGAGCCACCGCGCACAACACAGAACAAGGGAAGGGCCCAATCCCCCAAACCCTGAGGGAGGTCTGCCTACACCACTCCCAGAGACTGCCTCCCTCAGGAGAGCCATGCTCCCTCATCCCCCAAAATGGCGGTCACCCTTTTGTGTGCTGCACCCCACTACACCACCCCCCCAATTGCCTCCCCTCAACAGTCATCCCCAAAATCTCCCTTCCACACACCCCAACACCAGAGCAATGGGGGATGCACTCCCAGGTGTCAGTGATCTCTGTGACAAGGCCTGTCCCCAGAGCCCCAGGGTGACCCCCCCAGAGACAATGGTCATCATCTTTGGGCTCTGGGGACAGGGCTTATGCATGGGGCAGCTTGGAGGTCACAGGAGAACAGGGTTCCACAGCCTGGATGGCCGATGTGGAACCCCTTGGCCACCCTGTGCCAGCTCCCAAGGGCAGTCGCCTGCCACGACTCCAGAAAGCCAGAGGATTTTGGTACTACTGAGGAGGTTTTGGGGTGAATGTGGTGAACTTCAGGGGGACAAGTTTGGAGGGGAGTTGCAAAGACACAGCAGTTTGGGCCTCCCCACTGCAGATATGGCAGGACTGCTAACACCAGTAGAGCTGGATGGCCAGGGGTAGCAGGAGGCTGGGATTTGCTTTGGGGCTGGAACAGCAAGAAATGGGGCAGGTGTGAGCACCACAGTAGGCTGTGCAAAGACTCCTGCTGCAGGTGCTCAGACCCTCTGCCAAAACACTGGACAAATGGTGCTTTTGTGTACCAGCATCCATGTCCCAGAGCACATTGAGCCTATTCCCCAACTCCTAGAACCCACCAAGCCCACTCCCCAGCTCCTCACATCTCAGAAAATAGCCTTCTGCTTTCCCAAAAAGGGCAAAAGACTTTCCAGTGCGTTTTGGCTTCCAAGTTATCTTTTGGAGGGTGTCTTGATCCAGCTGTTTGGCTTAAGATGACACCTTCAATGACACCAGGATGCCATCAAGCAACTAAGTGTTTTTACAGATGTGCCACGGTTCTCTAAACTACTCCTGGACCCCTCCTTGCTGCTGTCCTGCCCCTCAGACCCCTCTCTGGGAAAGCTTCACTTGGCACCCCAAGGCATTTCTGAAGCCTGGCACCGAGCTCCTGTGCAGGCTGGGGGTTCCTCAGCAGGAGGTATGCTCTGAACTCAGATCTCAAATAAAAGTTAAAACCTGTGATTCTCCAGTGCAGATGAAGTAAGGTGAGCACTTTGCTGCGGTTTCCTGAGGATTTGGGTGTCTGATTTGGGTGGCAGGCAGAAACAGATGACGAGGACACAGCACTGGGACCTCTGTGAGATTCCCCAGCATCTCCTAGTCCACTTTCCCTCCCCAGAAAAGACCTTCTCCTATACTTCCTCTGTCTACCTGGCACCAGCAGGTTTTCCTCCACACACTCCACTGACATCACACTTCAACACATGAGGACCTGCAAACGATGCCTCTGCAACCACAAAATGCAGATTCCTCAGCTCCTGGGCTGGAACATTATTATTTATATAGACCCTAATAAATAACAGCATTTCCCAGGCTGGGAGCTCAGGGCTGCCACTCATCCACAGCTCCTCTCACGAGACACAGGCTGGTGACATCAGGGCGTTCCCTGGAATGCAGCGATCCCACCACCCCGTATCACTGGCAAGAATTGAAGCCCGCACCTGTGGCGAGGGAAACAGCCTCGTGCTGCCACAGCTGACAGGAACGACTTCCTAGGCTGGCAGGCGCCGCAGCAGCCACTGCATCCAGCAGTGCCTAGCGTGGGGCACGCTCAGCCCAGCCAGCTGTGCTCGGCACGGCACTGGGCACGGCACCGAGCACGGCACTGGGCATGGCACCGAGCACGGCACCGGGCACAGCACCGGGCACAACACTGGGCACGGCACCAGGCACGGCACCGGGCACGGCACCGGGCACAGCACCGGGCACGGCACCGGGCACGGCACCGGGCATGGCACCGGGCACGGCACCGGGCACGGCACCGGGCACAACACTGGGCACGGCACCAGGCACGGCACCGGGCACGGCACCGGGCACAGCCGGGCACGGCACCGGGCACAGCACCGGGCACAGCACCGGGCACAGCACCGGGCACGGCACCGGGCACAACACTGGGCACGGCACCGGGCACGGCACCGGGCACAACACTGGGCACGGCACCGGGCACGGCACCGGGCATGGCACCGGGCATGGCACCAGGTACGGCACCAGGCACGGCACTGGCCACGGCACCGAGCACAGCACTGGGCACGGCACCGAGCACAGCACCAGGCACGGCACTGGGCACGGCCCTGGCCAGGCGGGCACACACGGCCCCCGGCACAGCCAAGAGCCCACTGCCCCTCGGGGGGTCCTGGCAGCAGCGTGGGACACGTGCTGGTAAATCAGAACTTCACTGTCGACTCGCGGTGTGACTTTTAACTCCTCAGAGTTACTTCAGCTCCCGGAGCCTCATTTCCCATTTCGGGAGCAGGAATAGCTGTCTCCTGCCTCGTGCTCCCGCAAAATTTCCTCTTATCGCTCCACAGTGCAGCGCTGCTGCACTAAACCCATCTCTGAAACAGGAATTCCATGTTCCAGGGGAATGGAAATGCCAGATGTGGCACAAAGAAGGATCTGGGAAAAGCCCTAAATCCAAACCAAATCCACCCCCTGCCAAATCCAGTGCGGCTCATGGGTTACTCCCCAGATTTTGCACCATGAGGTACATTTGTGATGTTCTGTTGAGTAAAGTTTCCAAAGAGATCATGTGGACCAATGGTCACCCAGTGGTGTGCTACTTGTTCCCAGGAAACTCAAAGGACAGAACCTCATGGAGCCAGGCACAACTCAACTGTAAGATAAACTCACACAGGCAAAATCCATAATAAAGGTTCATCCCCAGGAGAGCTGGATAGGGGAGGTCATCTATACCCTCTACCACCCCTGGGCAGGGTGGGCTGTCCCTGGACCACCACTGGCAGACATTTCCCTGCCCCACTCCTGTGCCGCTCACTCCAAAGAGGGAGATTCCATCTTAGGAAGATTAACCGAGATGCCTCCATTTCCCCAGGGATATCACCAGAGCATCACATGGAAAGACAGGGGTGTTCACAGCAAGCATCAAGCTGAAAATGCCTCCCCGTGCATCACCCCGGGCTGCAGGATCTCCGTCGGATTCCGCAGTGACCCGCGCTCTGCCTCTGGAGCACAAGGCTCGCTCTCCTGCGCGGAAAGGACCTCAGGCACGGCTGGGATTGGGCTCCATGCTGCTCCGAGCTGTGGGACAATGACGGCGTGTGGGGGAGAGGGATCTGAGCCCGGCACAACAGGAAACAATCACGGAGCCGACAGGGAGGGTCAGGCAGGCAGAGCGGTGACAAAGAACGGGGGCTCCGTGCTGGGGACAGATGGAGGGGAACAGTGACAAGGAATACACATGAAGGAGGACAAAAGTAGGCACGTTACACGAGCTGGAGGAGTGGGAGGGAGTTAGGGATGGAGCAAAGGTGATGGAAATTGAGAGAAAGGCACACCCTGATCCCTCGAAGGGAGGAGGAGAATGAGGTGTGTGGAGGCAAAGCCAAGAACACCCCAAAACGGCAAAAGAAAGATGGGCAAGGAGAGAGCACGGCGAGAGAGAGGGGAAGGAGAATCTGGAACGGACAAAAGGACGCGTGGTGCAGTCGGTGGTGTGAGAAGGGGGGGAGGAGGGAGGGTCTCTGTGCGGGCCTGCAGACAGGAAAGCCAGCTTTGTGGAGACAGACAGATGGGGATCCTGTGCTTAAAAAAAGGAGAAAATCACCTCCTAGGAAATTAGACCAACTCCAGCAGCCCAGTGGGCTCAGTGGCCCAAATCTCCAGAAGCTCTAAACTGGCACAGACAATGGCCAAATCATCAGCAGCCCAAACCCAGAGAATTCCACAACTTCCAAGGGTGCTGCCCTGGTTTACATCAGCTAAAACCAGGCTGGGCTTAAACACGATTTACTCACTTAGTGCCAGGGCTCCGGGCCCATCTCAGCCCCATCCCTGACTTTGTTTTGCACACTAAAAAGGGGCTGAGTCTCCTTTGAGATCACCCTGCTTCTGATGGAGGACAGCTGGATCAGGATGTGGCCCGTGACATCCCAGCTGGATGGGCAGCACACCCCGATGTGCTCATTCCAAATAAAATTTGTCCTGCATGGGGTGTTTCTTTGACACTTTCTCTTCATGCATAACTGAAACTCGAAAACACCATGCAACAAAGCATTTTACTCGGGGGATTACTCAAAGGGGAGGGAAGTGGAAGGGAGGGAATTGCCTAGCATGTGGTGTCAAAATGAAGCTAAGGGAAGAAAAGTACCCATGAAAGCTGTACTAATACATAACTTGGTGTATGTTCTCCTCGTTATGGCAGTGCACAGACATCAGTGTGTTGATCCCTGGCAGACCCCTGCCACTTAGATTTTTATATTAAACAGAGAATTAAACCCTTTCTCACTGTGTTTCCACAGCCTACCTTCTATTATCCTGGTTTTTGTCAATAATGCAGATTCCAAAGCATTTCATGAAGGAGGCTGTAAGCCCAGTTCCTCCTCTCATCCTTTTTTCTCTTGAATTTCACTGATTACCAATTGACTCAAAGTGAACATGTTAGCAAATTACCTGAGTACATCACAAACATTCCCAGGACCAAACCCTGGAGGAGCGGAGAACCTCTGGTGACCAGACCAGTCAGCTAACTGGAATTAATCCACAGAGCAGCCATCTCTGGCTGAAAACATATAAATAAATTGAGACTAGACATTGCCAAGATGGGTGGCAGGGGTCAGAGGGAGATCTGGATGCACAGCCACCTTCTCGTCTCTGCCTACCCCTGCATCAGTGCAACGAATCCATCAGAATTAACAGAAAAGGCTCTAGGAGCTTGGTTCACCTCTCCAGCAAAGGCAGCTGGCTCACAAAGGACACGAGGGTGCTGGATGCATCTGATCTAACTGTTGTTTCCTTGGCATGAACGCATCCCAAATGTTCTCACACTGAGCAGCCCCAAACCAACGTGTTTTCACAGGACCCCAGCAGGGTTTACACCGAGGCTCCCAGGGGGCAGAAGATGGATCAGTGCATGGAATGGATGTGGCCAGCACACCACTACGGTAACAATGCCATCAGGACGGTGCCATGGCACACGCAGTCGTGCCTGTGGAGCAGATCCCTCAAGGAATTTCACTTTGGTGTAAATTCAGAGTTAGATCTGCTAATGACCTTCTCCTCCATGCTGCCACAAGGCCAGATCCTGCACACGTATACTCTGCTATTGATGCAGTCTACAGACTCCCACCTGGCACCAACTGGTATCTCCAGCCCAGAAGAATGACCCTGACCCTGGAAGCAACAGCAGAGCTGCACCAGCCCCAGCAAGGAGCTCCAGAGCCAACCCCGAGGTGGATCTTTTTGTTTCATTGACTGTGTTGTGGTTTTATTTTGGAAAACACACCCCACAAATCACTCCAGGTTGTTTTCATCAGATACAAAATAACCTCTACAGACAAAAGATTTTTAGCCCTCTTCTCATTTACCCCAAGGCACCGTTACACTGCACAGATACAAATTACACCTGTAAATACCCCACGCAGTCCGTTCTGGCTGTGCTAGTGGGGTGCAAGAGGGTCTAAGGACAAATTAGGACTTGGTCTTTTTTTCTATTGTAGTCATAAAATTGAAGAGGATCATAAAATTAACAATTATCAGCTACCTCGGGTAAGGTGGGGCATTCTTTTCCCCGTTAACATGAAAGCCTTGTTGAAAGACAAGCACACAAAGAACCTCACAAATAAACCCTCCTGACGGCCTGTGGGGTAAGGTTTTGCTGCATTGGAAACCTGATGAAAGTGGTGTCAAAAAACACAAATGCACACAAAAGGACCACAACCAACCAAATCTCTTTGCACCGAGAGGGTTTATTGTCCTGATGATGCAAGTTGTGTTTACCAGAAGGGGAGAAACACCACCCAACATACCATGTCAGGAAAATCGGCAACTGCCTCGTTCCAGCGCAGCGATTTTACGCTTTTCCACATTGTGATGAAAGTTGTTTATGAAAAAAAAGAAAGAAAAGGGGCGAAAAAAGCCCACCGAAACACCCAGCAGAAAGAGCCCCAGCGCCACAGACAATCAGCGCCTTGTGCAAGGGAGGAAAGTTGGGAAGGGGAAGCCCCCAGCCCCGGCTGGGCTGCATGGCGTGCGGTGGGTGTGCCCGCACGGCGCGATCCTGCCGCGGCCGGCCAGCCGCGCCGGGGCCGAGCCGGAGCCGGGCAGCGCCGGGGGAAGCGGGGCATGGCGAGGGGGACGCGGGGAGGGGGCTGCCAGACAAAGGCGGGGGCCCCCACCCAATGACAGCACGCTTTCCCACTGCCCTAGATTCCGGGAGGCTGCGCTGCGGTTCACTCGGTCAGCGCGGCATCCAGCCGCCCGATCCCAGGCGCGGGGGAGCGTGTGCGCCTCCCGAGAAAATTCCCTTTGTCTCTCTCCCAGACCCATTTTCTCCTCCCACCTCCAGCTCAAACGGCACAAAGTCGATCCCGTTCCGCACTTTTCCCTTGTGTAAATTCAGACCGATTCTCATTAACACTTTAGAACAACCCGACGCCGGCTGCAATATCTCTCTCCCTTTAAGGCCCATCCCGAGCTGCCAGAGCAGCGTACCGAGGTTGTCTTCACACCCCACCAGACCGGGTGGCTCTCGCTCCAAGGTTTCAGTGAAGCAAAGAGACAAGATCTGCCCTCCTTGCTGCTCCTCGGCTGCTGTACATACATCCACCTCCACTGGGTGGGTGGGGGAGCTGCCATCATCAGACTTCCTCAATGGAAAAGGCTTCCTTGGACTATTTTTAAACACTGAAAGCATTGGAGCATGTTTGAAGCTACACAAAGAGCCCGATCACCTGGGTTTAGTGGGGGCCCTTGTTATTTGACTGCACCTTGCCAAGAAAGGGCAATTTATGTTAAAATACTCTCTCACATAATCTCATTCCTGGTGACAACAGGCTGGGAGATGCTGCATCAAAGGGTGTCTGTGAGTCCAGGTGACAATGGATGCTATTGCTGTGATGAGACCAAGAACCCTTAGAAGGACCAAGAATCCTCAGAGCCCCAAAACCCTTACAGGGAAAGTCTCATCTGGGAGTGGATGCAGCACAAAGCCAAACCAACCCCACACCTTCTTCTGACACCTGCACACACCAGACACACACAGAACCAGCACCATGTCTCCCTAAGCACAACATCTGGCCTTAAATGTGTCCTGCAGCCTCTTCCCTGGCTCCACTGACAGCAGCCCAGTTTGTCTGTGGGAGCGGGCAGAAAAGTTGGATACAAATCTTGATCTGGTTGATCCACACCCACCTCGGGTCGCTTCTAGGGAAGAACCCAGACACTGCAGTGACTGAGGATTTCTGCCCCTTTCTAATTTCACAGGCTGCACAACCAAAACATGATGCCCTTCAGACGCTCTCCACTCCTCCCAGCACCTCTCCCCATCTCAGTCCACATCCCTCGACGTCCCACCATCTCCTCAGAAACCTACTGCAAACCCCTCCAGTGCTTTGTCTTTCCAGTTTCATCAGCATGGCCGTGAGAGAGCCAGCACAGTCATGGACAGGCTATTGCAGCAGGACACCCACAATGCGAGCTGGCAGGAGGAATACAAGAGCCACCACAAGCACCCTGATGTGCCACACAGGCCTGGACTGGCTCCAGAACCAGGAAGCACTGTCTGTGCCATGGCACATGCCAGGAGGTTCAGTCACCCAGCTCAGCACAGCTGGAGCTCACACACATGCCAGGGGAAGGGGGGATGATCTGCAGGAGCCCTGACTCAGGCAGAGACTCTCCCCTCACCCTCACAGCAACAGGACAGGCATGGAGGTCATGGCTCCAGCTCCAGCCAGGGAAGGGGTGCTGCTACCAACCACGGCCAGAGGTCATAGCACCAGTCAAAGGGATTCTTGTGACTTCATCCCCTTATTCTTCCTTTTCCAGTTTCCTGTCCTCCAGTTTGCAAAGCAGCCCTTAGCACATCCCACCAGCTGCCCAGCTCTTTGCCATGGATCCTGGGGCACCAGGTGCTGGAGCCTGTCTGGCCAGTTCCCACCAATCCCCCTTTCCACAGCCCAGCACCTCATCCCAGCTAGTCCCCCATCCCAGCTGGCTCGTGGCCGCGCTGCTGGAGACGCGCTGCTCAAATTCAGCGCACAAACCAGCCCCAGCACAAACCCGAGCAGGGTTTCCAGCAGGTGATTGGCTCCACGAGGGCACGTTCACAGCTCCTGGGGAAAGCAGGAGCTGCCAAGCCCAGGTTGAGCTCCTGCAGCATCTCTTGCTTGGTGGAGCCACCCCCTCTGCCACAATTACACCTCTTCACAAACCACCCTTACAGACATTCCAATAAAAATACATCGGGCTTGAGCCTTATTTACACTTAAGTGCCTTTTCTCTCCTTTGGCAAAGTGAGAGGCTGCCTGATGGCAGGTGGAATTCCCGTGGCCAAGTGTGTGCACTAGTGTCCCTACGCCCAGATGCAGGCCTCTCATATCCACGCCTGACTGTGAGGAACAATTTCATAAATGGTTGATATTATAAAATCATCTGAAGGGACAGTGTGTTTCTTCAGAAAATAGTAAATTGAAAAAAAAGCTAAACCCTGTTACCAAGTAAAGCAGTGAAATAATTTTTATTTCATTATTACTTTTTTCTCCCCCTCCCTTTTTCAGGATGTTCATCACTCTGTTCAAAGGAACGCATAAAATAATTGCTTTCCTAGAAAACCATCTGCCACAGGAGCAGTACTACCAAGGAGTGACAATCTGCAGTTTCTGGGATTCCTGGTCAGACATCCATGAGAGTCCAGGATTCCATCCCCCTCGGAGCCCCACACCCAGATCCAGACCCTCTTAATCTAGCCTTCTACACAAAAACAAGGCACAGGAGACAGTGAAGACATTCCTACAGGCCTTTAGAAACAAGCGTGGGCCATGATCTCTGCTGGAGTGAAGAGCTGTAGCTACAGGGACTGTGCTGAAGGAATCCCCAGTCTGGGATCCATCCTGCCCACCTCCCCCATGGGGGCACAGGCCACACCATCTGCCCCACCAGCCAAAGGAGCACAGCCACAGCCGCATCCCCACAGCTCCAGCACTGACATTTCAGTTTCCCAGATGAGGGAAAATCCTCACACGCACAAAAAATGGTGGAAAAAATCCAGATCTCCACGTTCCTCTCCATCGCTCTGGACACAACAGGCACGTGCTGCGTTCTGAACACATCGGAACACACCCCCTTCTCAGGAGTCTGGGGCAGCAGTGAGATCCTGGAAGGAAACAGCCCTGGCACATTTCCCCTCGGTTCCGCCTGCCGAATCTCCTGTCCCAACTTTATTAAACAAAAGGGGCCTGATTCTCTAGAGCCTCACACCCACCAGTGCAGAGTTGGTGCTGAGCCCCACCGTGTCTGCCCGCGCTCCACTCCCGGCAACATAAAGGCAGCACAGGGAGGATCGGGACCAAGGCCAGTGGGATCTCCTGGGCCAGACCTTCACCCCTTTCCTGCCCGTCTCCCCGGGTCCCCAGTCAGGGGCTCCCATCCCAGTGTGGACGCCAGAGCACGAGCTGTTCCCTCAGTTGCTACGCCCCCAGTTTTGGGGAGGTCAGCACTCCCCGGACTCCTGCCCACTCTCCATCCCGGCGTGGGAACCGGACCCTTGCTCCACGGGTGGGAACAAGCAGAGCCTCCGCAGGCCCCATTGTTCCAGCTGCATGCCCTAGCGTCAGAGATGCCCAGCAAGGAGCCATTTGTGTCACTCTCCCCGTGGCTTCCCCTCGCCCACCTCAGCCCTTCTCAGGGCACTGGGGGTCATCACCTCCCGGGTCCCACCACAAACCCCCTGCTCAGGGGCCTTCGATCCCAGCCCACAGGGGAGCTGTGGCTGCCCATGGAGCCGCAGGCTCTGCCCATCGCACTTCCAGAGAGTCAAGTTACTTGTTCAGAGAAAGAAAGAAAGAAAAAAAAGCCCAACACTTAGCCGCACTATTATTATTTTTTTTCCTCTGTAGCGACACAAAACTTCTCTCGGCAGCGCCGTGCCCCGGCTCCTGCAGTGCCCACGGGCGGCGCGGGGCCACGCACCGCACACCCGGGAGTGGTGGGAGTGGGCGAGGGGTGACTTAAGAGTGGGTGTGGTATGGAGATATATATATATAGATAGATATATATATATATATATATATGTATGTATGTATGTATGTATGTATGTAATTTTTTTTTAAGCCCTCCTCCATTCCACCTCGCTCAGAACGGAGCCGTGAGGAGAACAAAAGCATCACTGTGGCGGCGCGCGGGCAGCGGCTGCGGGGGGCCCACGCGGGACGGCGGGTCCCGCTCCAGGGTCCCCTCGCTCCGGGGTCCTCCCGCTCCGGGGTCCCCTCGCTCCGGGGTCCCCCCGCTCCAGGAGCGGCGGGAGGAGCTCCGCTCCCAGCCGCTCACCGGCCGCTCGGACCGAGCCCGGCACCACCACACCCCCTTCGCCCGGCCAACAAAGGGGGACTCCGAGGCGCGGGGCCGGGCTCAGCCTGCACCCCCCGCCCTTCCCCCGCCCTATTCCCAGTTTTTTTTATTCTTGAGGAGAGCGCGGTCGAGATCGGGTCCTTGGCATAACCGGGTAGCGGCGCGCGGGGCTCTCCGGTGCCGGCAGCCGGACAAGCCCCCGCAGCATTCCCACAGAGCCCCCATCCCACCCTTCCCAAAAACCCCCCGTGCCGGGAGCGCAGCCGTCCGCCCACAGCTCGGCAGCCCTGGGCTTTGTCCCCGGCGGGGCCGAGCGGCCCCGGCCCCGAACAATGGGCGGGAGGGAGCGGCGGGGGCGGTGGCGGGGCCCCCCGGCGGCGGGGGAGTGTCCCGGGGCCAGCGACCGGCGACACCGGGGGGGATCGGGGGTACCGGGGGCCCGGCGCTCACCTTGCCGTCCCACGATCTCGGCCACGTGCTCGGAGCTGGGCACCGGGACGCACTCGGTGGTGTTGGAGCTGCTCTTGAGCCGCAGCTCGGCCTCCTTGTAGAGCGCGCACAACTTGGGCTCCGCCGCCCCGGCGCTGGGCGCCGCCGAGCCCTTCGGGGCCGCCGGGGGCGGCGGCGGCGGCGGCGGCGGCGGCTGCTGCGGCGGTGGCGGCGGCGGCGGGGGCTGCTGCGGCGGCGGCGGCGGCGGGTTATTGTTGTTGTTGTTGCTGTCCTCCACCAGCACCACGGCCGAGGAGGAGGAGGAGGAGGAAGGCTCGCCTAGCCCCAGCAGGCAGAGCTGGTCCAGGGCGAGCTGCAGCGCCCGGTCATCCTCAAGCAGCGCTCTGTCTTTGCCGCTCCCACCGAAACAGCCTAAATCGCCGAAACCCCCGTTCCTTTCCATTATCCCTGGGACTACCAGGCTAGGCATGGCTAACAAAGGCTTGGGAGGGGGCTGGGGGCTGGGGGGGGGGGGGGGGCGAGAGGAGGGGAGGGGGGGGACACAAAGAGCTCGGGAGGGAGAAGGGAAAAAAAAAGGCAGAGGGAGAGAACGAGAGAGAGAAAAGGACCCTCCGCCCCCCGCCCCCCGCCTGGCCAAGCCCCTTTCCCGTGTAACCCGAGCCCCGCGCCCGCCGCCTTCACCGCGGTCCCCCCGCCGACGCCCCCGCCCCCGGCCGCCGCCGCCGGGAGGTGCGGGGGGTGCGGGGGGCGCGGAGCGGAGCGCGGCCCCGCGGGGGGAAACTCTTTTGTTTGAAGGCGGCTGGGCGCTGCGGGAGCGGCCCGGCCCGCGGGCTGATGGGGGATGTAGTCCGTCCGCGGCACACCCCCGCCCGCGGCGGCGGGGACCGGGGCGGCGGGGACCGGGGCGGCGGGGACCGGGGCGGCGAGGGCCGGACGTCGCGGGGCCAGGCGATGTGGGGAGGGGGACCCGCTGTGACACGGGGAGGGGGATGTGGGGACCCACGGGCACACGGGTGGATGTGGGTTGTGGGGAAACCGGCTGTGTCACGGTGAGGGGGCTACAGGGGACCTACCGTGACACAAGTGGAGAGGATGCACCGGCACCCACGGTGACACGGGTGGAGTGTGATGTGGGGACACGGAGAGGGGGTTGCTGTGGGGAGACACATTGTGCATTGGGTGGAGGGACTGTAGGGGCACGCTGCCTTACGGGTGGAGGGTCTGGAGGGGGAGCACGCGGTGTCACCGGTGGAGGGGCTGCAGAGGGACATGCCATGGCACGGGGGGACGTGCGGGTACCTAACAAGGGTTAGGGAGGTGCGAGGGGACCAGCCATGCAGTGAACAGGTGGATGGGACAGCGTGGGAAGCCGCTGTGACACAGCTGGGAGATGATGCAGGGGATCAGCCATGCCATGGGTGGAAGGGACCATGGTGGGACCCTCTGTGCAATGGGTAGAGCAGGATAACCTGTGCCAATGTGGAGGGGGCTCCTTGGGGACCCACCCTGCAATGGTGGAGGGACTTGCATGGGGACCCACTGGGACACAGGTGTAGGGGCTGCATAGGGACCCGCTCTGTGTTCCATGAGTGACTCACTGTGCACACCCCTGGCATAGAGGGGTCACAGGAAAGAGGGGTCTGTGAGGGGACCCACTGGGTGCACCCAGCATGGAGAGGTCACGAGTGGAAGGGGTCTATGTGGGGACCCACCATATGCCCCCCACTGTGGAAGGGTCATGGGTGAAGGAGGGTTTGTGTGGGGACCTGTTGCTGCCCACTCATGAGGGGTGCTGCAGAGGTGTCCAGGGTTGGGATCTACACAGAGGCCCTCAGGGACAACAGGGATCCCTGGGAGGAGTGGTGGCTCAGCAGGGACACCTCAGCCTGGAACTGCTTGGGTCTAGCAGGGCACCAGGGTCAGCCGGGTGAATGGTGGGACAATGGGGCAGGAACCCCCCTCCCATGTACAAGGAGCTCACTGCTTTGTCCTTGTGAAGGAGGATATAGCCTTCCAAAAGGGTTGCCCACAAACATGAGGACTTCAGTCTCGTGATGGGAAGATGCCCGACACAGCCACAAGCATTTGAGGGACAATACTGCATGGCCACGAGGCCTGGGGATTATGGAAAACAAGAAGGGGGAACACCCCAGCCCCCCAAGGCTTGGTGAGGCTGCAAGGGCTCAGCTCCCCACCCTTGGCTCCGTGCCCCAGCAAAGCCCCCTTCTGCAGACTGGGAATGCTGGGGGGGAGGCGTGGGACAGCCCTGCTCCCTGGGCTGGCCTTTCTCATTGAAATGAGGAGGATTCAGCATGGAGGGAAGCATTGACAATCGCTCCCCAGCTCCCAGCCAGCCGGGCTGGGCGGTGAGTGTGCGAGCGCGCCGTTCTCCCTTCGCCCCTTTCTTCCCTTTGAATCAAACCAGATGTCTCCCATGAAATGAGATTGCTGGAACTCACACTGGAGAGGGACAATGCGGAGGGATGCGAGGCTCCCGCGGAGCCACATCGCGCTGCAGCTCTGGCGAAGGCAACGGCTGCGGCGAGGGCTGGGGGTGGTGGCACTGGTGCCTTGTCACCGGGGCTGGACCTTTCTACCCCCCGCTGTATCCTGTATGATTTGCTCTCTCTGGCTCTGGGATCCTTACTGGAAGGTTTTTCTTTCACCCCCCACTCTCCCCTTTCTGGGTCTACCAGCAGAAGATCTCAGTTGCAGCTAAACTCGGCAGATGGGGCACCCAGCACAAGGAGATGGCTCATCCACTGACTCAGCCGGTAAGGTGCTGCTGGAGCTTTCCCTGTGAGTTTGCCCAGGCACTTTGGGAAGGGGAATTTTTGCTTTCAGTTTGGCTTTGGCATCCAGGTTTCCTGATGTGTCGTACAAACTCGGAGACGCTGGGGCACGAGCCAGAGGGGCTGCTGCTGGCAGGTCCCCTCTGCAGCAGGACACGGCGTGGAGTGGCTGAGGGTTAGAGCTTGATTGTGCACAAAAAAGAGGGAAAAAAGTAAAGCTAAGGGCAGGAGAACCCCCCACTTCTGTGTTTCATGCAGCTCATTTTGGTCATGGTTGTAGAACAGTGTCCTGAATTAAGCTTTTCTTTTTTCACCTTTGTGTGATGATGGGACTCCTGAGAGTGGCAGTTTGGGATGTTTTCCTTTGTGGCAGTTTGAGATATTCCTTCTTCTAAGAGGTGTTGTCTGTGTGTATTGGGATGTGACGGATGGTGGCTCCATACACATCACACGGCAAGTTTTAACACAGGCACTCTGCTGGGTATGCCCCGTTAAATGGCCAAAAATGTGCATTTGATGCACATGGATGATCACACATACACTGCTGGCTCCCTTGCACACACCTGCTGGCTGAGGCTCACTCCACGCTTACAACCAGGTGAAACCCTTGTGTGTGTGTCTGTGTGGGCACGTTACAGGTGCAAGCACATAGAATTATGTACACTGAAATGTGTTCATAAACCACACAAGTTTGTGTACGAGGTGTTTGTGTGCACACACGTCTCCGTGCAGGGGTGTTCCCAGTGTGGGCGAGGATTGTGTGCGTGCCCACGTGCTGGAACACACGTGGTGGTGGTGGGAACTATTGTGTTCTGCCCTGTAAATTATGGACTTTTCACTTGTCCATGTGTGAGGCTGGTAGCACTGCCTGCTCTGGAGGCAGCACGTCATTTTAGGAATATGGTTTTGCTTCCACCTCCATTTTAAGTTCTGCCATGGAGGTCTCCGGAGAAGAAAGTGCCCCTGGAAATCAGAAAGTGAAAGGAAAAAAGGGAAAAACTGTGGAGCTCCAGCTCTGAGCATTCCAGCTGCGTGAGCCAGGCCCAGAAATCACCAAACTGACTAAAAAGTTTGTGTGACTCCAAAAAAATATCTAAAATTGAGTTTCTTTTCATTTGCTTTCTCCTGGGACTGTCGGATTTCACTCTGGTTACATCACCTTGCTTTTTTGCACAGCCACAAGGTCTAGAAACTTACTTTAAAAAAACAAAAATTCATACTTGCGCAGATTCACATGACTCACAGAGCTGGGAATTTAAGGCAACCAGAAACACTTGTAGAAAAATCACAGGAATTGGCAACACGGGCAGTGACTAATCCTGATGGGTCCCTGATAGCAGCATCTCTCAGTTCATACAATATTTTGGGGGCGTAGCTGGGCTACAACCAAGACTTTGATCCTCTTCCCAGTGATAGCAGCTGCTTGGGAATGATCTTACCTCCCGTCTGGCATCACTGCCTCTGGGGAAGCTGGATTTCAGGAGTAATTCAGGTTAAAGTTAGCTCTGCCAGGTGGCTTGAACCAGCTCGATGAGCTGGAGTAGGTCATAGGGGCTTGTGTCGCACGGCTGCTGGGGACTGGATCATTCCCAGCTCCCTGGATAGAAGGGTAAAATGTTATTTTTGGGGGGCAGGTAGTGCTGGATTCTGAGTGAGGATTTCACTATGGGTGTAGTCCCTGCACAGCTACATCCACTCAGCGAACACCCCTGCCAGGGTTTTGGCAGAAACGCGGTGTTTCTAGTTTAAAAGCAGGTATTTCTGAATGTTTTTAAATCCACATCCCTGAATTACTGTCGGGGTGGAAAAAAAGTATTAATTAAGGCCAGGGACGGCGGCGGAGTTCTCCGAATGGAGAGGTCGGGATCAGGCAGCAGCATCACGTGCCCCTTCCCAAGGCAGGAGGCTGCAGAACGATCAAAGGAAAAGGAGAAACTGCAAACTGCAGCTGCTGCTGGTGCCAGAGCTGTCGGGGAGGGGTGGCCAGGCACCACGGCTGGTGACAGAAAGTTCTGTGGGAGGCAGGAATAAAGCTGACATTCACTGAGGAGGTGCCAGCAGCCTGTCCTTAGGCAAAACAGCAACTTAGAGTCACCATCAAGAGCTAACGCAGAGAGAAACTTTCTGGATGAATTTGTGTCATCAATGTGAAGCTGAATTTGGCACTTCCCAGTGCTGCATCCCTCTGCCCACCGACATGATCCAAGTCTGAGGGAAAGGTGGCAGCTGCTAGGAAAGGTTTAATGCTGTGGAAGCGTCCCACGTCCCATAGACTGAGGTGATGAGTTGATGGTGGGGAGGACAGGGGGAGCAAACACCTGCTTGGAACCAGGACACCTTTTTTAGGCTTTTCATCATTTTCATCTTGCAGAGAATCATAGAATATCCCGAGTTAGAAGGCTCAAGCTGGGATACCATCGCCATGAGTGCTTTGAGACATCATAGCCCTGTCCCTGGACAGCTCATTTCAAGAACTGCTTGGCTGTATGTGAAACAGAAGTATCCCAAATGCTGGAAAGTTGTAAGGGCTCGCTTCCACTCTGAGCCCACAGCCAAACGTGCTGGCTGTTCCCTGAAGCACACGGTTCAGGGGGACTGCGCTCCGTGGTGGCTGATCCACCCGGGATGTGCCTCCATCCCCGTCTGTGGCCGCCACTCTCCGTACAATTCACCTGCCTGCCTGTTAATGTTAAACCTCTTTGCTTTGTCAATGGGACTGGCAGCAAGAGGAGTCTCACTCTCCATGCAAGGATCCTAAAGTGCTTTTCAAACATTTGTTAATTAAGCTGTTCTATGAGATAAGTAAATTAGCGCAAAGCCTGATCCAAAGCTCCTTGAAGTCCATTGGTTTTGGTGAGCCCAGGTCCATGGGATCAGGCCCAGGAGATCAGATTTTAAAACCCCTCAATTTTGTTAAGAGCTCAGCATATTGGCTGCAGATGGGTGCTAAGCTACAGGGCAATCTGGCGCTGGGATCGCGGGTGCCACACCCTTGGCAGACTTGGTTACGTTCATAACATGGAGGGTTTGGACTTCTAGTCACAAGGGGTTCTTTTTTAAAAACTGCACTAAGGTTGCTGGAGAAACTTCTGATGAAATCTAGGTAATTTTAGGTCTGGGATCAAAAGGGGGTGTTCAATTTCAAGGTCACACTCTCCCCTTATTCCTGCTGCTTAAACATGTAGTTCATTTTCCAAGCAACACTTTTTCCTCCCATTGGAATCCCATCTTCTGCAAGCAGATAATTCCTGATTTCAACTTCTAGAACATCAGAATTACCACGTGTTTCCCTGGGTAGGTCCTCTTCAGAATTTTGTCCAGGGGCATGTCGGGGTTTTGGCACTTATGTCTGAATCTCCATCAGCCCAGAAACGCCAGTGCAGCCGCAGATCAGCTCCATGAGCATCGCACCTACCTCCACCGCAGTGCCAGTGGGGCCAATTTCCTGTGTGTGCTCCCACTGCCTGCCTGGTGCATCCACCATCAGTCAGATGCTTCCTGGACCTGTCAAGCCCGAGGCCCATGTGTTGGCCAGATGGTTCCATGTGTGCCCAGCAAATCTAACACATCCAGGATGTTGGATTCGTTGCACGTTCATTCTCAAGCTGTGCAGCGCATGTGCACATATTTCTGTCCAGGAAATCTTGACGGGAAATATGGAAGCTTCATCTGAGGGATTTACCTGTCTCTTGTTATCCTGACCGACGAGCCCTGTCTGTAAGGGTCCACCTGAGAGAGGGAGATGGGCCGAGGACAAAGGGAAATGGTTTCAAACCAAAAAAGAGGGGAGATTTACATTAGATATTAGGAGGAAATCCTTCCCTGTGAGGAAGGTGAAGCACCAGGATAAGTTGTCCAGAGAAGCTGTGTATGCTCCATCCCTGGAAGTGTCCAAGGCCAGATTGGGTGGGGCTTGAAGCAACCTGGGATAGTGGGAAGTAGGGTGTCCCTACCCATGGCAGGGGGATGGAACTTGATGAGCTTTAAGGTCCTGTCCAACACTAATTATCCCACGATTCTATGATTCTACTATTTCCAGTTTTAAAACAAGAATGTGAGTCATGGAGTCAAACCAACTTGCAGTAGGTGCAACAGAAGTGGCACTGGCATTTCCATGAGCTACACATGAGCTCCCTCAGCACAGTCACATCTTCCCACTTGGAGGCTCAGTGCACCTACTTTTAATGCTCTTTCTAGTTATTAATTATTTTAAATGAAAACGGGGCAGGTTTATAGGCGGGGTGATGCCAAATGAAATCCCATTCTTTCAGGAACATGGATGTGGGTGATGTTGGCTATTTTTAGCCAAAGAAGGCCAACAAAGAGTTTTGAAGCATGGATTTGGTGCTGGAGAAGAGTGGCATTGATTATTCACACTCACAACATATACAGTTAAATACATATAAAAGAGATTTTTTACCTTTTATCTGGTGTTTTCTTGCTGTTTATAAATCTCAGGTGGAGTTGGCATGCACGATCCTTAAGTCTTTTGTGTCTTTCTAAGTAATTTAGTCAAAGTCATGCAGTCAGTCCAGGGTGTAGTCCAGAGAGACAGCACCCTGTTTTTTCTCCTCTGGACAAGTGCTATCACTCCAATTTCGTGCAGAGGCACCCTGCCTGCACCTCAGTGCCTCATTTTTCCCCATCATATTCCACAACGGTTCTTGCACATTTTGACAGAGATGAGGAAAGTCATTACGTTGCAGGTGATGCCTCCTTTCCAGGGAGGCTCTAATCATCCTGTCGTGCTCCAGAGCTCTTCCTGTCGGTGCTAATTTTAGTCTGATGCTGGAAGTTGCTGCCGGGTGCTCGGGATGGGATGGAGCCTGAGCCATGCAGGTGTGTTGCAATCCTAATGCTGCTCCGGCATCCTGGACGTCAGACCTTGTTGGGAGAAGTCTAAGGAACACATCTCAGCACTTTTTTAGCTGTTTTGCACTTGCTTATGTCAGTCCAGGGATGGCTGATGCCTCTCCAGAGGCACAACAGAGACAGTGGGGACCTGCTTTTCCAAATAGTTAAGTCTCCTGCAGGCACCTAAAACAGGGCCAGGTTTTCCCTGGCGTTCACCTTCCGGCTCTGCCTGTCTGGGCAGGCTCCTGCGGGAAGAATGAGCGATTCTGAGAGAGCAGGTCCTTGCTCTGTCGTGCAGAGAAGACTTTGTCAGCACAGGGACTTTGGGCACAACAAGCGGGTGACACTGTCAGGTCTTTGCATTTATTTTCTCTCTGCAATTCAAGATCCTTTTGGAAGCATCTCACAGCTTGGAAAGAGGGCGTTTTATCATGGCTCTGGGCTCAGCCTTGCACTGCTCTGCTCTGGACACTGCTTTTGGTGGTGTAGGTTAATGAGTGGGACACAAGGACCTGATGTGTGAGAGACAGAGCAGAGAGAACCAGAGAAGCTGTGGCTGGCCATCCCCTTGGCTGCAACCAAGTTCCAAGTTAAAGCTCATCCAGTCCAGACCCTGCCATGGGCAGGGACATCTTCCACTATCCCAGGTTGCTCCAAGCCCCATCTAACCTGGCCTTGAACACTCCCAGGGGTGGGGCACACACAGCTTCTCTGGGCACCCTGTGCCAGGGCCTCACCACCCTCACAGGGAAAAATTTCCTCCCAGTATCCCATTTAACCCTGCCCTGTCGCAGTGGGAAGCCATTCCCCCTTGTCCTGTCTTTTCAGACCCTTGTCCAAAGTCCCTCTCCAGCTCCATTGGAGCCCCTTTAGGCACTGGAAGCAGCTCTAAGGTCTCCCTGGAGCCTTCTCTTCTCCAGGCTGAATTTGAGCACATTAAAAGTTTCTTAGAGTTCTCTTCACCTCTGCCTCCCAGGGGTTAACAGTCCTGGAAGTACTTTGATTCCTGGGTTTAAAAACTGGGAGGAACAAGGTCTTTGTCTAGCCTGCTGTAGACTCAACCCACCTCAGTTTTTCCCGGGCACCACAGCGTGCTACTGCGCCAAGCACACAGCAAGGCAGAATCAGACCCTGAGCCAATTTACCCCTTCTTCTTATCAGTCTAGACATCCTCATTATCCAGATAAAAGTCTGATCCCTCACTGAATCCCACTAAGCTTCTGCCTGTACGGTACTGAAGGCAGAGGGCACTCGCCCTCGCCCAGGACGCCCCTGTGGGTGGGAGATGCCGCCCCCAGCTCCAGTTCCTGCACTGGGAGCAGGTCGCGGGGTGAGTGTATATTATTCCAAGTGCTTTACCAATTACAAGTCATTACTAATGCTTTTATTACCATTATTTAATAGATCGTGTTAATTATTATTATTAATTTGCTTTAAAAGCAGTGTTTCCATAGCAACAGGGAGACGTGTGCTGCTTTTCAGGCACATCAAGTGGACACGTTCCCATCTTTTCCTCAATGGGCTGGTAACCCACCGCAGGGCTGGGTGATGGAGGGGGCTGTGCTTTGGTCCCTGAGGGGATGGTACCAGCAGGGCCATGCAGGAAAGATGAGAGCACCATCTCTGTCACTGGGGAGTCCCTTGTGCCATTAAAAAGTTCCTTTGGGATGCAGACTTTGTGCCCAAATGCTGCAGATGCCCCAAGAGAGCAGAGCAGGTGCGGTAATGTTTGTACCTCTGCGTGACCCAGGAGTGAAGGTGCGACTGTTAATTCCCACACTGCTGATTCCCTGGACTCCAGCGCTCCCTCAGAATGTGCCTTGTCTCCTTTTATGTTTTCCAGCCAGCTGCAGAAGGACCAGGACTTGGAAGCCAGGCTGAAGTCCAGCAGACCTGGCTGCAGGATGCCAAATCCCAAAGAGGTCTGCAGTGGCTTGGGGACTGCTGCTGGCATGCAGGAAGCTCTGAGCCTCGGCAGGTGCCGCAGTACTTCCAGGGATGAGGGACCAACAGGGATGCTCAGGTGCCACTTTCCAGTCTCAGGCTGTCGACAGGCTCTGGTACAGGTATCCCTGTGGCGAGAGGGAAATGCAGGGATTGGTGCCAGCTCCTCTGGGGTGTGTTGAAGGCTTTGCCAAGGCTGAGAAGGTAAGGCATGCGTGCTTCTTTGCAGATTTACACACTAAAAAGGTTTAAACACTGAACCCATGTTTAAAGTTGGCCTCTGACCCATCGTATCCCTCTGACGCTGTGTGCAGCTGACCTTCACCCCACACTGCCACAGTCACTCCTCCCAGGAGGAAGGTGCCTCATACACAGCTTCTGGGGGGGGCTAAGGGGCTGGGGGTGGCATTTGCTGGGGACCTTGTACCCCGTCATGGTGGAGGTACCTGCGGGTTGGGCTGTGTTCTTGCGAGAGAAGTTTACAGCAGAGGAGATGCAAGAGGCCAAGGTCAGGCTCAGCCAGAGGTGGTCTGTCAGGGCATGTTCTGAGCCCCAGCACTGCTCAGGGAGAGCCCGTACCCAGCAGTCACTCCGAAACAAGCTGCAACACTAATTGCTGGCAGCCAGAACACAGGGCCCAGCACTAGAGAGCCCATGGGGACCACAGCTCCATCTGCCCAAGCTAAAGGAGTCCCCAGAGGGCTGGAGCCAGACATGCTGTCACCTTATCCCTGCTGGTCCAGGTGGTCCCAAGGGCTGCATCGGGAGCAGACACACATCTCCACACCGGCTGGGTGCCCTGCCTCTGCCTTCTGCCGGCAAGTCATCACCAATTCTTTTGCCCACTGCTTTCTGTGTTGTCAGAGCAGTGGAAATTCATCGTCCTCATGAAAGTTCCAGCCAAAGTCTCGATCCAGCAGCTCCTCAACGGGGATTTGGGAGCTGCAGCCTTAAGGAACACCAGCAGTGACAGCCGGGCAAGCAGCAGCACTTAAGGCACTTGCTGTAAAGCTAGAAGCACTTGCTCCACGGTAGCCCATCCCACGTCATTCCAGTTCACCCTGCTGTCCTGGGGCGGTGGGTTCTGTGGGGCTGCGAGAGGGGATTACCCTGCTGAGCCCTGCACGTCCCTGGCGAGAGCAGCTCCCGGCAGCGTTTCGGCTTCTTGGGGTCAAAACTGGGGGTGGCAGGTGTCTGGAACAAAGCCTCGTGTGGCTGTCGCCCCCCGTGCCAGCTGTGGCGTTCCCAGGGCTCGGGGGGTTCTGGCTGCCCTGACGTGGGTAGGTGGGGTGCAGGTATGTCCCGATAGGACCCACCGGGAGCGCGGAGGCACCGCGGTCCTGCCGGCTCCGAGCTGCACAAAAGCTGCCGAACGCGGCCGCGCCTCCCCCTGCTCCTCGAGAAGTGGAGAAACACAAAAGAGAGAGGCAGGAGGGCTGGGAGCGGTGGGAGAGAGGGAGGGAGAGAGGGAGGGAGGGAGAATCCCCCATGCCCGGAGCTAATCCCAGCTCCTCTAGGAGAGGGATCTCGAATAACAGCCGTCCGTGGTCGAGGCCAGATGGATTTGATTTAATAACAAAGCAGGGGGGCTTGGGATCATTTCGGAGCCTTCCAAAGGGCCGGATCCTCGGCAAGCAGCAAAGGGCTTTCCAAGCGGTCTAAGTCCCAACGTGAGCTGCAGACTGCTTGACTGCTTCCCAAAATGCCGGGATTGCCTCGGCTATGGGAACATCTTCTGCTTCCCGGGAGCTCCCTGAGCCCCGGCCACCCGTGGGACACAGAGCAGCACCAAATGCAAGGGGCTCTGGGCTTTTCACGAGGACACAGCCAGGAGGGAAAGGGGATCGGGAGGCAATTCCTGAGGCTTCCACAGCTGTGGTGCCTCACCACTTAGCACTTTAGGGAGCACAGGGTTGGTCCTGCTTTTGCAAATCCAGGAGACTCCCACTGCACCCCACAGTGGCTGAAACTTCTCACTCCTTAGTTTCAGCATCTCGGAGGCAGGGAGGCAGCTCAGGACAGTGTCACCCTGTCCCTGAGCCATGCCAAAGGAGCAGGCTGTGGGTTAGGAGAGGGGGCAGCACCCAGGGCAGCCATGCAGGTTTCACCCTGCTCCTGCCTCTAATTCCACCTTGGGTTTGCCTTGGAGAGGGTGGATGAGCAGGGAGGAGTTTCCTGCACGTGGCAAGAATTCAGCATTTGGGCAAAGACCCCCCCCACCCCCACTGCTGTCTGAGGCCCCTCCCACCCGCCCAGGACACTTGGGGCCGGCTCCTGATCCCGTTGTCAGGAGATGCAGTGGGCACCTTGGGCCATGCCCGGCCTGTTCCTTTCCTTGGAGCATCCACAGAGCCAGTACCAGCAAGCGGATGCTAGGGACTGACTGGCTGAAGCAACACCAAAATCCCCCTATTCATTCCTGTCTCCTGTGGTCCTTTGGGATGCTTAAAAGGCGACGGTCCTGTGGCAGGCAGGTCTCGGTGCAGCAGAGCAGCACCTCGCTGCCGGGCCGTCCCCACTACCCTGCTTGCCACGTCTGCCAGTTGGTGCTTGGGCCAGCAGCCTCCCCGGAGATCTTGTTTCTGGAAACCGGAGCGGCCTTGGCGCTGCCCCGCCAGCTCCCCAAGCAGTGGGAGGTGCTGCCGTCAGCGCAACACCTGCAGCTCAGCTCCCGTCCGGATCGCCTGGCGCTCTGCCGTGGGAGCAACGAGATCCCGGCGCCAGTGATGTGCCGGCAACAGCAAGAGGGGTTTGCTGCTCGGGAGAGGATGACAGGGCTGTGCAGCTGGGCTGGAAGGACACAGGGAGGCAGGAAGAACTGCGGGTCCATCTCAGAAGTAGGGAGCCAGGAGCCTGGCTGCGTGTCTGGCACGTTGTATGCAGAGAGGCCGGGATGCAGGAGCTATCATCCCACGTCTCCAATGGAGTGTCTTGCTCCAGCTGTGTCCTGCTCACCGTGCTCATCTCCATCCCTGTCCCACCCGCTCTTCAGCGGCACCACGGTCGCTGTTCCGTGCAGCTGGTTTCTGATTCCCGCTTGTGCCCGGCACTGCTGCTGGCAGCATATCCCGTCTCCTGGCTCCCTCTTCGGGACTATCTGCTGTCAGGGAACCTTTTCCCCTTCTCTTTGCTGCTGGCAAAAAGCCTGGAGGGAGAGCCGGGTCAGCGTGGGGTGGCTGAGGGAGGCACAGACTGTGCTGCCCCTGCTAATCCACTGCTGGGTCAGGACACGGCTGTTCCTCCCCATGCCAGAGTCGGGGGATGTTCCCCCTACGCTGGGTGTTCAGTGCCTCGGGGACAAGCGCTGCCGGCAGTGCAGACCCCGGCGAGCGATGGCTCCTCTCCTCAACCCCTTGGGAAGACGCCAGCCTGGTATGGGAGCTCGGTCCCATTTACTCGCAGCTCTGCTTCCCTAATGAGAAGCAGTCTCTCAGCCTTGGCCCCGTGCCTGTAAAAATGAATCTGTGCTCGTGCTTTCGGTGCCACGCGCTCTGCGGCCAGAGCAGGGGGTCTGTGGAGAGGGGTGACACGGGACAGCGAGGGGTGGCATCCCCCGAGCGCTCCTGGGCTGCTGGCAGCCCGAGGGCTCTGGATGGCAGCCCGAGGGCTCTGCATGGCAGCCGGACGGTCCCCGCGCCTCTCTGGGTCTCCAGGCTGGGACGTCGCAGAGCCGAGTGACACCTCTGTCCCGAGTCCCATCGACCTTCAGCAGCCACAGGGTGAGGCTGGCAGTGGGTTAGGGCAGCCCCCCGAGCCCACCCGCCGGGGCGCGGGGCGAGGAGCCGCCGTGGCCAGCGCTGTCCCGGGGCTGGGCTCCCCGCTCTGTACTGCGGGCGTCTGACACGAGATGGAGCTGCCGATCCCTCCTATGCCCTGCCGGGGACTCGGGCTGTGCTCGGCTGAGCCTCGGCCCCCGGCATCACCCAGCTGCAGGGCACAGGAGCGACCTTGGCATCACCTCCGGGGGCTGGAGGCTCCCCTTGGCCGCGCCTCGGGGCGGGCAGGCGGGGACAGGGCCTGGGGGTGCGAGTTCTGCGGGTGAGAGGGTTTGGTGCTGTGTCTGCTGATGCAGAGTCCCATGGGGACTGTGCTTGGGCTGGCCTCTCACTGCCCAGAGGAGGGGAACCAGGATGGGTCCAACCCCGTGCCACAGTAAAACCACACAGCTGGCCAGACTTTAGGGGTTACAGAATCACAGAGTTGGGACTGGAAGAGACTTTAAAGCCTATCTTCCACCATGCTGCCGTGGGCAGGGACACCTTCCACGATCCCAGGTTACTCTAAGCCCCGTCCAACCCGGCCTTGAACAATTCCAGGAATAGGGCATCCACAGTTTCTCTGGGCAGCCTGTGCCAGGGCCTCACCACCCTCCTCCCTTTATCCTTTGACAGAGCAGAGGGTTTTGCAGAGCCTGCAGTGTGGATGATGCTGTATAATCATTAATAATACATGGATTTATTTGCATTATGGTAATTTCCTCATATGCATGAGCATCCTCATATGAGAGCAGGGCTTGGCTTTGCAAGGGGCCATGTATGGAAATCCTGCCAGAGAGGATATATCATGAGACCTGTTGCTCACGAACACAAGTGAGCTCTTCAGGGACATCAAGATGGGAGGCAGGCTGGACTGCGGTGACCGTGCACCAGTGGAGTTCACAGCCCTGAGAGATGTGGGACAGGCAAAGATTCAAGTTAGGATTGGACCCTGAATTTTAGGAAAGCAAACTGCAAGCTGTTCAAGGGGTCAATGGGATCCCTAAGAAACTGCCCTTAGGGACAAGGAGGCAGAACAGAGATCGTTAGAAGCAGATCTTTAAGGACTCTTTCCATAGGCTGCAGGAACTCTCAATCCACACGAGTAAGAAATCAGGAAAGGAAGACAAGAGACTGGCATGGCTGAGTGGAGACCTGCCGGTCAGCTGGAGGGGCAAGAAGGAAATGGACAGAACATGGAGAACAGGAATCATGGAAAGAGGACAAATGGCAACAGCTTTAAACTTTAAAAGAGTAGGTTTAGATTAGATATTAGGAAGAATGTCTTCCTCATGAGGGTTTGTGAGGCACCAGCACAGGCTGCCCAGAGTGGCTGTGGCTGCCCCATCCCTGGAAGTGTTCAAGGTTGAACAGGGCTTGGAGCAACCTGATCCAGTGGAAGGAGTCATTGCCCATGGCAGAGGGGTAGAAGGAAATGGGCTTTAAGGTTCCTTCTACCCCAATCAGTCTGTGGTTCTGAGATTCTATATGATTGAAGAGACCACCTCTATGCAGACAAACCCCCAGGTGTTAAGACAGTAATGGAAGAATGGAAAAATGTGCTGAACCCGGCCTGGCAAATGGAGAAACCAAGGTGTGGACCTCTGCATCATTGGCAGATGAGCTCTGAAGACCCCATACCTCACTGGTGGGTGGAGGGGCTGTTCTAGCACTTGGGCTGAGCACTGCAGACCAGGCAGATCTGAGCATCTGGTGCATAGGGACAGGCTTTGCACAGAGAAGGGCAGAAGGTAGAAGTGGAGGCAGTGGAAAGAGGAGCTCACCTTCAGCATGGAACAGGAGGGCTGAAGTTTGGTGCTCTCTGTCTTTGTCGTTGGATCCAAGGGTGTTTTCTGATTGTTCATGAGTCATTCAAAGTGGGATGTGTCCTCCATGTGGTGGTTTGGGGCTGGGGTGTGTCACAGCACCCTCTGCTTCTGCTGCCACTGGCCCCCACAGCCGCCATCCTACTGCTCTCTGCAGCAATTGGAGTCTCCAGCAAGCACAGTCCACTTTCCTGGAGGAAAGTGCTCCATCCTGCCCAGTCCAAACCCACCCTGTGGTCTCAGCTCTGCCCTCGGATCACAGCAGGGATCCCTCAGCTTCCCCATCCCAAACCCTATTGAAAGAGTGGCTGAACCACAGGGCTCATAGATCCCAACCAGCAGCCGTGGGGCCCTTGGCAACAGGCAAACAAACAGCTGGCTTTGTCACCAGCGTGATTCATGGTGAGGCTGGGAGCGCCTGTTTGGCCACTCGGCCTCTCCTGCCTCGGACAAACTGGGATGAAGCACTTTTTTATCATATTTTTCCATTGATGTTAATCTGCATTTATTCATCTCCAGCCTCTACGGCCTTTTACGTCCAAACCCCATTAAGAAAACTCGCACTGCTCCTCCTCCCTCGGGCCCGGGGATGCTGCAGGAGCAGTTCCAACAGGCAGCACAGGTGAGCCTCGGCCATGGAACTGCTCTGGCTTTGTCCCGTGATGCCAGCCCCAGATTCCCCCTGTAAAAAACAACTCAGGGTCTCCCTGGGGACATTTTGGCCCTTCCTTGGAGCCAGCATCCAGAGCTTTCCCCACAGGGCAGATTTGTTCACCCTGCTTTGGGAAAAGGTTTCTACTTCCCAGCTTAGATGAGAGCAGTCTCAGGGCTGTTCTACCTGTGCAGGGGTGATAGTAAGTCCCACACCCCCCTCTGCACCGTGCTCTGACTCCAGCTTTGTGCAATGTCCTGCTCTAATTTCTACAAATGAACCCGTTTTCATTTTCTCCTTTAATCTGAGGGACTCTCCCAGCACTTAGGTTTTGTACTATTTTGAGTGCAAACTTTTTTTTTTTTCGTTTTTCTTTTTGGATTACTAAATGTGGTAAAGCCAACCAGCTGCATCATGCTGCCCTCCACCCCAGTGGCACCACTGAGGGGGCCAGGAGGGAGGAGTGTATTGAATAGCAGGGAAACAGCCCTGTTGCAGAAAACACTGTGGGTGGAAATGAATGGAAGTGGCTGTGGACACACCTGTCAGGACTAGCAGAGTTTGTCCCGTGCAGATTTTTCTGCTGACGGAATACGGGCAGCGATGGTTCATCTCCAGGAAATACAGAGTGTGGAGAGGCAGAAAGGTGCTCAGCAGCCCCCACAGCCCATGCCCTGGGCTGGTGTCCATCAGTGCCTGGCAGTGCAGGTTCCCTCCCCAGAGGCTGCAGCCCCAGCGCTGAGATCTGACTGCTCTGAGCAGCTCTTCTGCTGCAGAGGAGCCAGGGGATGCTCAACATGCTGAGTGCATAAGGAGCATGATCCTTGGGGGAGGGAGAGAATTCCCCAAGGGAACGGCTGGAGCTGAGCCAGGGGAGGGTCAGGCTGGATATCAGGAAGAGGTTCTTTCACCCAAGGGGGGTCAGGCACTGCCCAGGCTCACCAGGGAATGGTCAGAATGTTTGGACAGTGCTTCCAAACACAGGATGGAATTGTTGGGGTGTCTGTGCAGGGCCATGATCCTTGTGGGTCCCTTCCACTTCAGGATATTCCATAATTCTACAGTTTTTCCCATGGAATCCCACTCTCTGGGCTTGTTAATATTGCTTGGAGTTGCCTCCACAGTAGCAAAGGTGGCAAATTTGGAAGGAAAGAATGGAAGAATGGAGATTTCTATGTCCCTGTCATTCTGAGCTGAAATAAGCTAAAACCATATTTTATATGAGAAAATGTCTGGGATGTTTCTGGCAGGATGTGCTGACACTGAGGTGTTCACTGCTGTCAGACCCAGGGTGGCCAAAGGACAAACAGGGATAAGATGCTGAGTTTGGAGGAGCAGTGAGTTTATAAAACATCTGTGGCATAAGAAGACCTCAAGATTCTGATAGCGGGATTTGCTGGGGCTTGATTTCCCTCTGCCAGTGTGGAATGGTCCATCTGCTCTGCTCCCAGCTGGTCAGGGACATGTGTGGACATGGCCCCTTCCCTCAGGAGCTGCCAAGGACAGAGGAAGTGGTACTACCTGAGGAGCTGGCACGGCATGGAGGACTGCTGGGGAGATGGGATGCTGTTTGGAAACATGGAGTGTGTCTGCTCTGTCCCCTCTGCACAAAGGATCCCAGGAAGGATGAGGCCTCTCCCCCTTTCTGCCTTTTAAAGGCAGTGGAAAGGGATGTGAATATCTGCACAGCCAAGGCGGGGCTCCAGGTGTTTGTCCCAGCTCACATGCCTTGTCCCTGTCCCCATCCCTTCCCCAGGGCAGCAGGAATGAGGGAGCCAGGCCTGGGGGCTGCTCTCTGCTGCAGCCCCCAGTCAAAGGTGAGCTTTAATCCCTGCAGCTGGAGCAGAGGGGCAGAGCTGGACATTGTGCACATGGGCAAAATGAGAGGAGGAAGAAGAGGAAGATGTCACTCTAGAGGTGGGAATAGTTCATCCTAAAGCTGTTCCTGGAGATTATTTTTCTTGGGGGATCCTTAACGCCCCAAGCAGTGGAGACCCTTGGGCACGAGGGTGTTTTACTGCAGGAGCAGCAGCAGCCCCAGGCTGCAGTTTCTTACATCAGAAAACGCCCATCCCGGGGCTTCCCCGGGATAGAGTGAAGGTACTAGGAACACTGCCAACCCAGGGACTTGGGCCCTCAGGCCAGATTTGGGGCTGGGCTGGCATTCTGGAGGATGCTGGGCAAGTTCGGCAGGACTGTGGTGAACCCTGGAGGCAGGATGGATTTTATCCACCTTCAGTGTGGCACTGGGGAGGGCTAAGCCCTGCCAATGGTCTGGATCCTCTCCAGCTCTATTCTGCACAAACATCCCCTCGGCACCTCCACTGCCCTGCAAGGAAACTGGTGAGCTGCCGCCCCGCTGGCAGCCGGGGATTCCTCTGAGCTGGGATGAGGGCAGGCATCCTGTCCATGGTGCTGGCTGCCAGACCTGCTGGGGCTCAGCAGCTCCGGTGTTCTGCATGCCAGGCTGAGCTGGCACAGACAGTGGAAGGAAAACCTCCACTTCCTTGCAAACCACATCCCTGTCCTGGCATCCCTGGCCGTGTCACAAGCTGGAGAGGCAATGCCACAGGACTGGCTGGGGGGATCCAGAGGGGTTCCCAGCCTCTGCATTGACCAGCTCAGCTGGGAGTGTCCCAAGGGACATCCCATCCCTGGCAATCTCCCACGGGACATCCCTGCTTTGGACCTTTTCTAGCACAAACGGTGAGAGAGGGCAGGAATCGCCACAGGCAGCTTTGCTGGTTTATTTCTGATACCCCTAGTCCCTGCCCTGCCCTGAGGCACCATGTGTCCACAGAGCACCAGCTGCAGATCCCCAGCTCTCTCCATGGCTGAGATGCAGTGTGGGAGGCAAAGACTAATTTCCAGCTGTGCTGAGGTTCCTCTAATTTGGCCCAGGTGCTTGGGCAAAGCATAAAGGGATTTTTTAACTCCTTTGAGTTGCCCCTCAGGATTGATGGGGGTGAGCCAAGGTCCCACCAGTCACTGTGGGTTTAGGGGCTGTTCCGAGGTGGCATTTAATGGGGTACATCCCAGGCTGGTGTCTGTGTGTGTGAGACCCCATCCCTCTGCCCCACTCTGGCCTGGTCTCATGCCAGCCCATTGTCTTTCGGTTTTTCCTGCAGGCGCCAAGCTCACTGCATTGGGAAAAGTGGTCATGAGAATGTGAGTGTGACCCTGCAGTGCTGGGAGCTATGGGGAGCAGGAAACTGGCTTGTTTGGGATCTTATATTCAGAAACACTTCTTTCAGTAAAATGGGGTATTTTGAGCAGATGTTTGTGTGGTCTACTGACTTAATGGAAAATGGGCTGATCCTGCTCGATAGAAGGATCAGCAAAGCTAGAAAAGGGGTAGGAGGACTCAGCATCTCATTGCTGATCCCACACATACTTAACCCATGAACTGAATAACGGCAACCGGCACCAGAACAGCTTTTCCTTTAAAGCCCTCCCCTTGGAAGGACTCCTGGGAAGCCATGAGATGCATTTTCCATTGGGTGGCCACTTGCCACTTGGCAGTTTGACCGCAGCACCCGTGCTCGGGGTTTGCAAGGGTCTGGGAGAGCTTGGAGCAAGCTGCACACCTCTGAGAACATTCTCCTCTGTGTGGGTGGGCTTCCATCTCTGCCACTGCACCCACAGGTGCCTGCACCCTGCTATCCCCTAAAGAGAGATTCAGACACTGGATTATGGCGATGGTTTTTCTCCTGAAAGTGAGGCATGGGAATGTGAGGGGACACGGGCATCTCCACAGCCACTGCTGTGAGCAGACATCTGCCCCAGCACATGCAGACAGAGCTGTTCCCATCTCAGGATCTCTAGCAGAGCAGAGGTGAGTTGTTCCAGTGTCCCTCACATGTCAGGGACACCGTAAGCCTGAGCCTGCACCTACAGAGCCTCATATTCCCATTTGGCCTGGCTGTCCATCTGCTCTGCTTGGCTGCTGCTCATGGGGCAGTTTGCTGGTGCTGGTGGTTCTCAGATTGTCCTGTATTGAGGGGCAGGATCCATGCCAGAGAGGCTTGGTGGCTGCTCTCCTTCCCACTGTTGGGTATCAGGGCAGAGCCACCAGTGCTGCTCTGGCTGCTGCACGCTGCCAGTCGCAGCTCCTCAATAAATACAACTGGTAAATCTATTAATTTTACAGCTCTAATTGACATATTGCTGTAATTACCTTTTATAACAAGGCAATTAAACCCTATTAAAGATTATTAGCTAATTGAAACTCCTCTGTGCACACACCCCAACCCCATTATGTGCACAGATTGTTGGATGGGGGAACTGGAAGCCAATTGCAGCTGGGTCTTGAGGTCAGCATGATGCACAGCATGATGTGGTAGGTCAGGATGTTGGATGGGGAGATCATGGAATCACAGGCTCATTTGGAGTGAAAGGGACCTTAAAGCTCATTTCATTCCACCCCCTGCCATGGGCAGGGACACATTTCACTATCCCGGGTTGTTCCAAGCCCTCTCCAACCCGTTTTTGGACAATTCCATGGGGCAGCCACAGCTTCTCTGGGCAGCCTGTGTTGATGCCTCACCTCACTCAGAGAGAAAAATTTCTTTCCAATATCTCCTCTAAACCTTCTCTTTTTCAGTTTAAAGCCATTCATCCTTCTCCATGTCCCATTCCTGCCTGTACCACCATCTGTCTCTTCATACTTGGACATGTCACTAGCCAGGGCTATAAGGGATCAGGACTGCTGCGTTCATCCAACACAGCAATTTTCAGCTTTCTGCGATCAGGTGGGAAAAAAAAAATTGAGGCTGGGATCCTCTCCTCCTGGTAGTGAGGTGGATGGGGGTGCAGGGCGAAGAATGGGCCCTTGGTCAGAAGAATAAGTTTAAAGGGGAAAAGCCCCACTTGGAGATGGGGTGTGTCTGCCCTGGAAAGGAGAAATGGCCCTGGGGGGGGAGCAGGATTGAGGGGAGTACATTGGCTGGGGAGAGAACCTGGAAGGTGTCTGCGACACAGGGGTGGCTCAGCCCTGGGTTGCTCTGCACCTGCAAAAGCAGGTGCCAAAACATGTGCAATCTAGGAAGTGAACCCCAGGGTTCCTGCAAAGAGCCTAAAAGACCTGAAAAACTATCAAAAAAGCAGCTCACAGGGGTCCCCCCGGGGACACTGCCTGACCCTGTGGCTCATCCCCTTCCTGCACCTCTCCACGTGGAGCAGCCAGGGAGTGGGGGTCCCTGGAGCTGCAGCTCCTCTTGTTGCTTCCAAGCCCAGCTTCATCACTGCCCATATGTCGCTTGGATCATGAAATTGTATCAATTACAGGCCCCAAAACTGGGATTTTTCTGGAGGCTAAAGAGCTGGAAGTGCATTGAAATTCCAGGGATGTGGCTGCTGTCTTCTGAGTCACGCAAGCAAGATCCAGCCTCTGCTGAGCCTCTCCTGAAGCCCCAGCCTCCCGCCTGTGCCTTGTCTCACCTGTCCATCACTCTGTGCCAGCTTTTTGCACCCCGTTTTGCACCCCGAGTTCCCTCGGTGCCCACAGAACCTGGAGAAATCCATGCTGGGGGGGTCGAGGCACAGCACCGCGCCTGTGCCAGAGCTGTGGAGTGCAGCCAGTCCTCCTGGCTCATCTGGTTTGAGTTAAGCCCTCCCGCCTTGCACAAGTGCCAAGCGTCTCTTTGCCAGCCCCAGCTCAGTGCTGCGCTAGCCGTGGGTTCCCCATCCCCGTGTTGGCTTGGGATGCTCCTGGCCCTGGGGGCTGGTGGAGAAGCGGAGGAGCACGGGGCTGGCCTTGTCCAGGAGAAGGGGGTTTGCAGAGGAGCAGTGTGGGGTAGCATTGTCCACCGCACCCCGAGGGAGCTGTGGAGCAACTACCGCAAAGGAACTGAAGTCTGACCCTCCCTGAGGGCTTTTCACTGCAGGCTGCCAACAGCCTCCGTGTCACATGCGGGCTCCAGAGCAAGCAGGCTCCCCCTGTCTCGTCCTGCTCGCCCAGCCCGAGGGAGCCCCCAGGTTTGATCCCCCGGGCAGCGAAGCGTGGGACACTGAGCCGGGGTCCCGTTCACAGCAGGAACTTTGCGGGAAGCATCAGGAGCCAAGAGGTGCCAGGAGCGCCGTACCAGCGACAGGCTGTGCCAGTGACCCTTAGCTGTGATTTCCAGTTGTTGCCCAAGCTGGTCCCTCCCTGCCTTAACCCTGGATACTGTTTCCCACATTAAGGCAAGGAAGCTTTAGCTTTAGCCAGCTTTCACCCTGGAAATGCTGTGGTCCGTGCTCCCGCGATGCCCTGGACCCTGCCAGGCACCTCCTGCTGGGGGAGCACCTTCGGGCGGAGCGGCTTTTCGCTTTCCCTCCCACCCGAGGGTTGCTATTTGAAACAAAACAAGACGGAGGCGCGCCGGACCCGCCCTCTGCCGCCGGCCTTCGGGGGCCCGTGGCTACCAGCCCTGGCCGCTCCTCGCCACCAGCCCTGGCTGCTCTGCCTGCCTGGCTGTGGGACCCGCGAGGGCTCCCAGGGCTGCGGTGCCGCCCCAGCAGGGAAGGGGCGCATGGGAGGAGGAAGGAAAGGTGTGGGGAAGGAAAGACAGCCCGGGACATGCAAGGAGGCAGGGAAGGAGGAATTTGTGCAAATTAACAAAGGGGGTGAAGGAGCGCAAACCCAACTGGAGACGCAGCGGGACCAGCGCTGGATGGGTGGTGGCACAGTAATCCCCTGCCTACAGCACTCACGGCGGGGTTCTCCGGGCAGAGGGGGTTACCCTGCGAGCCAGGGTGGGGAAAGGGGTGTAGCAAGGCCGGGGGTGGGGTGGGAGGTGGGAGGAAGGGGGAATCCCAGCCCCTCAACGTGACAGTGCCAGGAGGGCTGTGCCCGGCTGACACCCTCCTCACCCCCCCCCTCCCTTTCCTCCCCCTTTCCCCTCCCATCTTTGACGTGGAGCTGAGGCAGATTCCCGGCACCGAACTGTTGCTTTTTGAAAGTTTGACCCTAGATTGTTGCCGGGGCTCCTTCTCTCCCCCGCTACCGTGCACTGGCAGCCGGGGCTGAGCGGCTGCCAGAGGGTTAATCATTGACGGAGAGGGCGCACACGCGTGTGTCGTGTGTGTGCTGTGCGTGTTTGTTGCTCCGTTGCTGTGTGAGTCATCCTCAGCCTGCCTGGGTTTCTGCTGCGCTGCCTGAGAAGCGAATTGAGCTTGGATTGCAGCACGGACAGGAGGAGCCGGGCGGCCGTGGCTCGGGAGGCCGCTCCGGTTGGCTGTGCCCTTGACCGTGGATCCCCCTGTTCGCAGGGAATGGTTGGGGTTGTGCTTTAGGGTGCTCCGGCTCTCGCCAGGGTCCCCAGCTGCGAGGTGCAGCTGCCTTCCAGCTTTCCTTGCCGCAGAGCCCAACTTTCCAAGCAGGCGCTCACAAGGAGGAAGCAGGACGCCCGCCCACCCCTCATTTCCAGGGTGTAAAAGTGTTGCTTTTCCATTCCCATTGTCATTTTATTCCCATTTCTCACACACGGGAGGGTTGGCTCCACAGCACAGGGAGGGGATGAAGTCCAAGGAGGGCACACCCTCTCTGTGGCAGCGCTGGGAGTGTCTGGAAGCCTTTGGCAGATCTGGAAATCACGGGCTGCCCGAGTGTCCGCAGCGCTTCGAGGGAGGAAGACCACCGTGCTCCCTCCGGGAGAACTGGGAATCAGCGCTGCTGGAAAGGTGCTTGAGTGGGACTGCAGAGGGTTGGAAGTGGGGGGCAAGAGAACAGGAAACAGTGCAGGGAATTGGGATGGGGGTTCAGCTGGTGCTCAGAAACTGGGGAGTTACAAACTGGTGCAGCTGGCACCGAGGAGAGCTGGGAAATGGGGACAACCAGTGCAGAGAGAACTGGGCAAAACCAGTGCAGGGAAGTTGAGTGGGTGGGGGCATTTTTTTGTGCTCCTGAGCTCTTTGTGTGGGATACCTCAGGATTCAGGGGAACCCAGACGAGGGTGTTTTGGGTGAGCTGGGACTGTACTTGGGTCTCTGGACCCCACAGTTTCAGGTACCGCAGGGTCCCGTGCAGCCTGTGTCTCCTGCACTCAGGGTGTGCCAGGACCCCCCACACCCTGGGGCCGGCTGCCTGCCCTGTCCTGTGGGACAGCAGTGTCCTGGAGGGGCTCAGCCCAAGGCTGCTAGGGGTGCCTGGCTGCACCCCCTCACTGCAGCCCCTCTCAGGGTGCCCTTTTCCCTGGCCGAGTCCCTGCAGTCTGCAGTCCAGCCTCTGTAGGGGGAAGAGCCCTAGAAAAGGGTGTGGAAGAGGGTTACCCCGGACTGTGTCTCCAGAGACCCCCCTCCCAAGGCCCCTTTACCCAGAGATATTTTCCCAGCCTTTCCTAAGGAAGGGCTGGCACTGATGCGAGTTGTCTCCACCCAGGTTTTGGATAACTCCACCCGCCGCCGCCTCGCAGCTCCTCCTCTCAGTGAACAGCCCAGCTGGGATATAAGCAAGTCACTCAGAGCCCGGGAGCTGCTGCGACAGCTGGGCGGGTGGCGTGGGACTGTCGCGTTGTGACCTGAGCCGTGCCCTTCGCCTCGACGCCGGACCCCATGGCGACGCCTTCGCAGAAAAGGAGCACCCGCAGCGGGGCTTCGGGGACCCCCTTGTCCCCCACACGCATCACCCGCCTGCAGGAGAAGGAGGACCTGCAGGAGCTCAATGACCGCTTGGCCGTCTACATCGACAAGGTGCGCTCACTGGAGCTGGAGAACGCCGGCCTGCGGCTCCGCATCACCGAGTCCGAGGAGGTGGTGAGCCGCGAGGTCTCGGGCATCAAGGCTGCCTACGAGTCGGAGCTGGCGGATGCCCGCAAGACCTTGGATTCGGTGGCCAAGGAGAGAGCTCGGCTGCAGCTGGAGCTCAGTAAAGTCCGGGAGGAGCACAAGGAGCTGAAGGCCCGGTGAGTGCCCTGGGGATGGGGGGGACTGCAGCGGGACGGGTGCTGGCGTCATGCTTGGCAGGGAGCCGGGAGAGAGGAAGGAGGGACCTGGAGGAGGGAGGGAGAGAGGAAAAATCCGTGGCCTGGCCGGGGCTGGAGTGCCTGTGGTAGGGACCGAAAGAAGAGAGAAGCTCTCTCGTCATTCCTGCTCTCCTTCCAAGCGCCATCTTTGGCCGGGATGCCCTTGGAGCGAGGATTTGGGAGCAGAGCTGGGGACGCTTGGGGCTGGGGCTGAGCAGACGTGCCCTGGGCCCCCGGCAGGGTCCGTGCTATGCGGGCCGCAAGCGCCGGGCTGGCGGCCCCTCTGCCTTCGTCATGCTGGAGCTATTCCTAAACACGCTCCGGCACAGCCCGGGAAGCCGTGCCAGCCAGCTGGCTCTGTCCTGCCTACGGATTTCGCCTGCTCGTCCTATTTTCCTTTGCTGTCTTTGGCACCGGTTAAAGAACCTGCTCCAGGTTTTGTTTGCTTTAACCCTCCCTGTGCCAAGCTGCCCCCACGCTGTGGGGTCCCTCGAATGTCCCAGCTGTCACTGGGTGATGTGCTCCCAGTCCGCGCTGAGCCGCTTCCCATCGGGTTCGTTTATTTTCCTCGCTGCCGTCAGAAATGCCCCCCCCTCGTGGACCCCTCCCTGCTGCCCCTGGGTACCTCTGCCCTCCTCAGGGCTGTCACCGGTTACCGGCACAGGTCCCCTGAGGACACGGGGCTCCTTGGCCAATGTCACTGCTGGCCAAGCAGGGGCTGGCACTGGGCTTTCCCCGGGCTCTGCCAGCCCGTGCGGTGTCGGGACGTGTCCCTGTAGCGCCCAGTTCCCCGAATCCTCCTCCAGGGAAGGAGCGAGCGGATCCCTTTCCGTCATCAGCTTTGGCTCACAGCCGGATCCGGGCTGGGCAGTGGCGGGACAGCCCCCTCTTACTCCATTTGATCTTTTGCCTCTTATTCTGGACACCTCGTTTTGAGCCTGTACCAAATGAGGCTAAAATTAACTGCCTTAGTAGATGCCATAAATATTCCACCTGGGAGGGAGGGACTGTGCTGCCTGTTACTGCCGTCTCTGAGAGCCATGCCGAGTTATATTTAGCTTTCTATTTCCCGTGCGCTGCTGCAGCTTCGTCCTCGGATAAGGTGGTTTGCTGCTCGCCAGATCCCTGCTCCCGGATCCCAGGGATCCGGGTGCTGGTGAGAGGAGGAGCTGAGCTGTTTAAAGCCTTTTTCTGCCTTATGCAAACCCAGAACTATCTTGGCCACGATCTTTCGAGGGCTGGAAAAAATGCCCGGCCCGCAGCCGTGGCTGGAGGGGAGCTGGGCGCTGGCTGCGCTGTGGAGCCGGCCGTGTGGAAAACGGATGTGGAATTTTTTCCTGCAACGGGCTTCGCTCCGGGAGATTCTGTGCTTATTCCCGAGCGCTGCCAAATCCCCTGAGAAAGTGCTGTGGCTCGCGGGGGTTCCCATAGAGCTGCTTGTGCTTGAGAGATGGGTTTCGGTGGGTTTTGGAGAGCAGTTGGTGCGCGGGGCTCTGGGGGATAGGGGTGTTTTCCGTGTTGAGTCATCTCTGAGTCACCGTCGGTGAGATGGAAGAGCGGAGATGCGGGGGAAGCCGATGCTGTTCATTCCTGCCTCTGGTTTGTCCCCTCTTCCTAGGGCGCGGCATGAGAGCTGCTCTCCAACTCCCAAAACCCTCGCAAGGAGGCTGCAGCTTATCTTGTGTCCCTGGGGACCTGCTCGATGTGGCGAGGTTGCTCAGAGAGCAGCACAATCGTCTGCCGAGTTGCGATGCTGCTCCTTGGGCTCAGCTTGACTGGGGTGTCCAGAATCTTTGGGGCATGAGGGATTGGGACAGCCACGAGCCCAGCCCTGCGGAGGGGTCACAGCTGTGGGGGGGATCGGGAGGGCTCTGTTCAGATGTTGTTCTGCTCCCCGCCATCCATTTGGGCAGGGATGTGCCTGCTCTGCCCTCTGTCCCTGCCCACCCTAAGCCCTTGGGTCAGCACCTGGTCTGGGGCCACTTCACTGTCCTTGGCACAATGAGACTTTGGCTAATGAGTAACTGGCAGCCCTCTGCCCCCCTCGCTCTCCCCGTCAGCCCTGGGGAAGCGCCGGGTATCTCCTGCAGGGCAGGCGCCCGGGCCCGCCTTATCAGCACCCACAGCATCACCGCTGCCCGAGGCAGGGGTTGTCTCCCCAGCACAGAGGGAGGGTGGGGGGCCGGGATGCCAGGGCATGACGTGTCTGGATGTAACACGGTCCCGGCTGCTCTGTCTGGGTGGGGAGAGAGGTGCTGACTGGAGGGGGAGAAGGTGTGCAAACAGGAGACCAGTCTAACCAGTACCAGTGCATGAGTGCAAGAGCTGCATGGGTAGAGGAGGGTCTGAGAAGAGCTGGGCTGCCTGCCCTCTGCCTCCTGGCACCCCTCTTTTCCTGGCCAACCGCTCTTCTCTTGGGGAAGTTCCCAGTGGGATCTTCCCCCTGCCTGTTCGGCTGCTCCCAGTGGTGATTCAGGAGGGGTTTCCCAAAGTGCCCACCTGGCTCTTTGCACAGGGACCCTCAGCCCTGTGCAGCCTGATACTGGTTGTGCCCTAGGATAAGGGACCCCTCTGGGCAATCCTGCCTGTCCTGGTGCCACATGTGTCCCCAGCTCTGGATGGCCTCTGCCTATGCTGTGGCCACACTTCAGGCAAAGCAGAGGGTGCAATGAGGGTGGCTGGTTACTGAGGGGTGTTGGCAGCAGCAGCATCATCCCTTCCCAGGCCATGGGTAGAGATAGGACTAGTCTGAAATGCCCCTGTCCCTGGTGTCCTCAAGCTGGTGTCCCCCTCCTTGGAGGACACCTGGATTCCAGCATGGCACCAGAGGATGGAGAGATGCTCTGTGCTTGCTCCTGCCCACTGCCTCCTCTCCTTAAGACAGTTTCTGACTCTCAGGGTGAACAGAGCCATGGCCCTTGCCTTGCTCCATCAGAGTTCATCCCATCCCACAAGTGGGGGATGTTTGTCAGTGCAAGCAGGGGACGCAGGGGTGTAGAATATGTATAATGTAGGAGAGGCCCCCTGAGGAATTCACTCCATGGGCAAGGAATGGCCATGTGGTGGCCACACAGTGACCAACTCCCTTCTCCAAGGCAGGAACCAGCCCTTGTTAGTGCTGTGGCTGATGAGCAATGCCTTCCTGAATTGCAGTCCCTAACCTGATTAGGCCAGTGCCCTGGCAGCACCTCTTCCTCCCAGGGCCCAGATCTCATCCCTGGTCCTAATGAGGACAAATCTGTTCCCCAAACATTGTTGTGGAGGAAGGAAGCTCATCCAAGGGCAGAGCAAGGGAGGCAGCAGTGGGGTGCCAGGAGGTGAACTTCACAGCCCTTCCCCAGCCCAAGGGGGTTTTGTCCCATGCTTTGTTCAGCAAGGACCCTCTGGGCAGGAACAGGTAAACAAAACCTGTTTAGTTGAAAAAAAGGGAGGAAAAAGAATTAAGGCTCAGTGCTGCCGGGGGGGGACCACGTGCTTCCTTCAGCAGCGATGAGCTTGTGCTGGAACATTTTGCGTGGGGTGAAACCTCAGGCTCCTGGGTTTCTCCCCCATCTGCCTCACGGAATCCCTGCTAGGGAGGGAATGCTTTGGCTGGGAGGAGGCTTTGCCCTTTCGGAGCAAACAAAGAACAACTTGTGCAGCTGGGGATATTCTGGGGGAGTTGTCAATGCAGAGCTGGGCTGATCCAGACCTCCGTGGCTCTCTGGGACCCTCTTAAACATGCCACTCTGGATCTCCAGCCCTGTGGACACATTGGTTGTCCCTTGACATCTGCAGCCAGCAGCTCAGGACGGCAGGGCATGCCGGCCCTCCTGCTACACTGCAGGGCTGGAGGGCTCTGTGGCAAAACGTTTCTTCAAGGAGAAGGTTTTCATTAGCTGTTCCCAGTGGAGAGGAATTCTCACCTCTGCAAACATCCAGCCCCTCTTTTTCCAATAAAAATTGTGGCAGAAAAACATGCTCCAGCACTTTTGGTTTGTGACCTCACTTCCTTGCTGTGTGTTTGCTAGTGTCTTCCAGCCATGGCTCATCTTCTCACTTTTCTGAGGGATGAAGGGAGTGAGTGGAAATCCTGTTGCCTTACATATATTTAGGATTATAGGATCCACTCTGGCAAATGAAGGACTTTATCCTTGGAGCTGGGGATTAAAGAGAAGCAATTGCAAAAAGAATCAGGGCTGCATTTGCTGTAGGGAGGGATCCATCCCTGACAGCCCATCCCAGCCTGCCCTGGTCCTACATGCTGCCACAAGTGTTTTTCAGCCTTGCATGTGTCACTTCACTTGTCTGAATTCCATCAACACTCAAACTCTGGAGCCCAGAGGACAGGGAGTTGTTCCCAGTGTGATGCTCAAGGATGCAGAGAGGGTGGCCCAGCCAGGGTGGGACATGTGGGACAGCTGCCAGCTCCATATTCTACTGAATCTGTGCCCTTTGCGAGGTGTAGTTTCCTTTTGTACTGCTGGCAACCAGGAAAGGAGGAAGTCACCAGAGTTCTCCCTCTGGTCCTGGCCAAAATTAGGGCTTTTATGGAGGATTCCCCAGGAAGAGGGGAAGTCAGCCCAGTGGGTTCAGGATGAGCTGGGAATCACCTTCCACTGTCCCACCACTGGCTGCATTACCTGTTCTGCCATCCTGCTCTTTGTGAGGTTGTTTGCTGAGCCTGTTCCTTTGTGACCAGCTCAGCATGTTCCCAAACAGCTGAGGCCAGTGCCATGTAAAACCTGCCTCTGTGGACAGCTGCCATCAGACAGCATGGTGTCAGGGCTGGGTGCCCACCTGCCTCTGCTCCCTTCCCCTCCCTGCCAAGGGTTGAATATTCCCAGTGTGAAGCTGAACAGCTGTGGGGGCTGGCATAGTCCCCCAGCCCCACCTGGTGCAGTGGCAGCTGCAGCCCTGACTGCAGAGACATCTGGGTGACAGCCAGGCTCTTGGCCACCCAGGAGAAGCCCTCTCCTTCCAGGGATGGGGCAGCCACAGCTTCTCTAAGCAAGTGATGCCAGGGCCTCACCATCCTCGCAGGGAAGTGTTTCTTCCTAATACCTTGTCTAAATCTGCCCTTTCACTTTTAAAGCCATTCTGCTTTTCCCAGTCACTCCACGTCCTTGGTAAGAGTATAATTAAATAAAGACATTTTTCCTTGTTCCTGTGTATGAGGGGTGGCGCAGCATGTCCATAAACCATGGTGTGATCCAGGGCTGTGGGTGTTGGTTAATGAAGTGCATTGAACTCAGCCCACAGAGATACCACAAAACCCAGCTGGGGCTGGGACACCTCTGTTCTTGGTGAGGCTGAGTCAACATTTCACGTTCTCTGCCATAAACCAATTACCTTTTCCCAATGAAGGTGAAGGTGCCTTTGGCTTGGGGTTTCCCCCAAGCTACAGCCAATGCTCTATTTCTGCTTTCCATGGTTAGTAGAGCTAGGAATTGCAACAGCAGCAGGGACAAAGTTCCCCAGCACACAGGGTGCAAGGTGGGTGCTGCCCTGCCCTGCCTGTGCTGTACTTTCCTTAATTATGGGGTTGCACATTGCAGGCGTTGGCGCCGTGTCTCTGTGGAGAGGCAGCGGAGCCGGGGTAGAAACAAATGTGGGCTCTCCTGAAGCTATTGAATTTTTGTGTCGGGGCTGTGAGTGGCTCAGAAGCACCTCTGTAGGAGCAAGGTTCTGATAGCAGAGGTCTCTCCTCCCTCTTGCACAAAAGCCAGCTCCAGCCACTTGCTCTGGCTGCTGCTTTCCACGCACACGTCCTTCTGCCATCCACTGCAGTGCCACCATCCTGGCCGGGCAGAGCCTGGTGTCTCTATGCTGCAGTGCTCAACTGGAGCCAAGAACTTTGCTGGGGTTTTTATTTATTAACAGCTTAAGGACAGACACAGCTTCTCCCTAAAACCCCATCTGAGTCACGTGAGCCCGAACATCCAAGCTCTTGGTGTGGATGTGTAATGCAGGCTTCAGAAGGGGTGGGAGCCCAAAGGAAACTCGGCCCCATGGACACTGAGTGGGCCAGCTGCCCCACTGCAGCTCCCAGTCCCCAGTGGAAGGAGCCGCGTGCCCCCCTCTCTGTGCAGTGCAGTGGGTGTGCCATGGCTGTGGAAGGGCTCTGGATCAGCCCTGGCAGAGCAGGGAGATGAGTCACGCTCAGCCATGTGTCTCTGGGCTGCAGCAGGGTGCGGCACCGTGGGGCTGTGCTTTGGGGGGCCCCCGCCAGCCCGGCAGTCACGCTCTGTCCCTTCCTTCCTGGCCCGATGGCAGCCCAGCAGCAGCTGTGGGGTGCAGGGATGCTCCCCCGTGGGCCATGGGGCTGCACTGGGAGAAACCGGGGAAGTTTTCCAAGTTGAGCCTCCATGCTGCAGGCTTTAGCGGGGAAGGGGAGCACTGAGAGCAGCCTCACCCCTGGGCATCGCGCTTTGCTGCTTGAGTGGCTGCCAGGCCCCCTTTGAGGGCAGAGATGCTGCTTTGTGCAACCCAGCCTCAGCTCTGCAGCTGCACAAAGCCAGCAGACTGGGGTTTGCTGGTGGTGAGTGTGTTGTGGGCATGTGAGGCTGAGCAGGAGGGAGGTGGTGGGGAGGCTGGAGCGTCTCATGGTGGCCCTGTTCACAGGCAGTTCTGTGCAAGCAGCAATTGGGGCTAAATTGTGCTTTCTAGGGATGCCACATCTGCAGTCCTCGCTCTGGGGAAGTGCTTATTTCCTGCCCACGTGCCAGGCAGGTCTGGGCTCCAACCCGGCACAGCGCAGACTGGCAGGGAAAGTGGGCAGAGTTGTGTGTGCTGGCAGCTCTGCACATAGCACAGCAAAACACAGGCATTCACCTTGGTGGCTGCTCATCCCTGTGCTGAGCTGCACTTTCCCCATGGCATCCTATCCATCCCCATCCCCACAGCCACCCCAACAGCAGCTGGAACTCCTGATGCCGGCAGTGACTCAACATCGGCAGCCCCAGCACTGCCACCGCCACACACAAACAGACCTTGCGGCAATGTAAACACCTTGTCCGCCTTTATCTGCGCTGCTGGAGCTGGGACAGCAAACCCTTTTGTTCCCAGGAATATATGTGCCTTCTGAATCCAACAAACCCCTGCTTTGTTTCTTAAGCAAATGTTGCTGGCCGGAAGCTTTGCGTACCCAATTTATGAAAAACAGGGTGAGCTACTGCTGCCTCTGAAGACAAGAAGGAGGTGTTGAACTCGTCCCCTCTTTTGCCTCTCTTGGCTCTTTTCTGCCTTGTCCTGCCTTGCACAGGGACCTGGTTTCCATTGTGGATCAGGATGCAGCAGGTACAGAGTGACCTCCTCATCCCTTCCCATCACCCCTGTAGGCTCAGGAACTGCATGAGTGAGCAGAGGAAAGGGGAGTTACAGCCACATCTGCCCAGTGGCAGCAGTTTCCTTGCTCCTGGGGCTGGCACTGCATTCCTGCTCCACATCCTGGCTGTGTCGCCAGCTCCCAGCAAAACACAACCTTATGGCCATTGTCCCACAGCACTCTTGGTCCTGAAGAGATGACTAACAGAAGTGACTCAACTCCCTGTTTTTATCTCCCTTTGTAAGGCTCCTGCCATGCCCAATCTCTCAGGGAAACACCAGGAATCTCTGCTTTGTCTTCATCCTTTGGGATAGTGGTTTATGGGCCTAGCGTTTCTCACTCATCCGGAGAAGGATGTATTGAAGTGGAATGGAGTTTCCATGGAGGGACAACACTCAGAGCTGTTCTGTGCAGAAAAAAAACCAAAACCCACAACTTTCCCATTAAGTTTTAGCCCAATTATTCAAAAACTGGCTTTGGCTGTGTTGGAGCAAGATAAAATAGTCAAGTCTGGGTGAAAATCCTTACATTTCATCCAAACCAAAGTTTAGTTGTTACTTTGTCATTACTTAACATATAATTTAACTATATTAATGACACAAAACTGACTTGTTAAAACGTTGAGCGTTCAGAGTGGTGCCATGAAGACTTGGAATTTCCTTCTTCCCTCTTCCCAAAGGCTTTGGCTTCAGTCAGCAGTAGACAATGCAAACTGTTAGCAAATTCTGGATTGGGAAAACAAGCTGACAATGCCCTTAAGCACATGGTGGGATTTTTGGGGCTGTCATGTGCAGGAGTTGAAATCGATGATCCTTGTGGGTCCCTTCCAACTCAGGATATTCCATGATCTCAAAGCTTTTCTCTCATGTCTTTTCTACTGAAATCTTGCTCTCAGAAGATGGAAATGAGCAATGTGGGAGGTGCTCTATTTACATATTTGAGTTGTGTCTAAAAAATTATTTCCAGCTCAATTCCAAGCATTTTTTAGCAAGCTTCTTTTTCTTGATAAAGGGTATTATTGCTTTAATCTATATTTAGGATGGTTCAATTCCAGGCCATCAAGTGTCTTCTAGATAACCCAATTCAAGATTTCATGGGAAGCTAGGAAAAGGCAGGCTGGTGTGTTTGAGATCGATGGGTTTGGGTTGTGTCCAGCCTGGGCTGTGAGTGGGGTTGACCAGTGTTTGATTATGGTGTTCTGAGCAGTTGAGATGTTCAGGTTTATAAAGAGATAGAATCACGTAATAGTTTAGGTTGGAAAAACCCTCCAAGACCATCAAGTTCCCCCAGCCCTGCCAAGGCCATCACTAAACTGTGTCCCCAAATGCCACATCTACATATCTGTTAAATCTCTCCAGAAAGGGGGCAACTCCACCACTGCCTTGGGCAGCCTGTTCAAGTGTTTGGTGACTTTTTTCAGTGGAAAATGCAGTTTTTTCAAGCAAGGAACTGGCCTCCCTCTGGAAACCCTGGTCTCAGTCCATCCCCTCAGAATCTGCACAGACACTGGCAAGGTTTTCCCAGTGCCATGCAGATTCCCAAGCTCTTCAGGACCAGCTCTGGTAACAGACCTGGGACTGGGCTGGGTTTGCAAAATCAAGTTTCAGCTGGTAGCCCTTTGCATGTCACCCCAGCCTGAAGGCTTGTTCCAGGTAAGCCAGGGTTTGGTGGTAGACATTCCCCAGAGGGAATTCCTGCCCTGATTTTGCTGGGCTCTGTGTGCTCCCAGCACTGGGGACTCCAGTGGCTAATCCTCCTTGCACTGTGCATCATCTTTGCTTCTGTCTCCTGGGGCTTGCTGCACCCCAGCAGAGCTTTTCCAGGCAGCTGGGAAAAGGAGTTCCATGGGTAGCAGGGGTTCCTACAGGCAGCAGATGGAGTCCCACAGGTGGCAGGAGGTCTCCCAGGCACTGGCAGACCTGCTGGGGTGTTGTGATGTGTACTCCAGACCTGTCCATGCAGGGCAAGCCCTGCCCTTTGTCTGTGCAGGCACACAGATTTATGCCCGATACAAACCTCCCCCAAAAACACAACATGGGCTGTGGAAAACCAAGTCCTTCCCATCCCCCTGATGACTCCCACATGGCAAAAGGGCGAAACCCCCTTTTCCAGCTCTGAAACCCCTCTGGTAATGCCATCCACCCTCCAAAACCACCGACTGTCCTGTTACTATGGGGGACTCAGCCCAAACAGCAGTTAGTGACTCGGGATTTCCATTCCGAGCTGCTGGTGGAGGCTGGGGTGAGTCACCAGCTGGCGTGACAGCCTGGACAGGGAGTGAGCAACACTGGGGCTCCCCAGCCTGCACTGAGCTGCAACATTGTTCATTCTAGAAAATTAATACACTATCTATTCTCAGAAATGTGCTTTTTTAAATGAGCTCTTCGCAGCTCGTGGCTGTTGGTTGTGATGCTGCTGAAGCTGAAGTGCAAGAGGGGAGGCTGAGTGGTGGCAGGTCTTTGCTCTGGTGCAGCCAGGAGGAGAAGAGCTTCTTCAGACCTTCAGAGGGGATGTGTGTGGCTGGTTCCTAGCAGTATCAGTACGGTCAGGTTCCATCACACTCGAGTTTGTGTGCACCCACAGCTCCCAGCAATGTTCCTGGTGATGGGAGCTGTGGAGGGACAGGAACATCTTGGATTTGGGCAATCCTAGACAGGGCAGTGCATTTGCCTCCCCACCATGAAAGGCTTTTTCCTGGTTCCCAGCGAACCAGCAGTTTTGGTTCATTTTAAGAGTGCAAGGAAAGGCCAGATCCCAATTCCAGGAGGGGAAGCCCAGCTCTTGGGAGATGCCAGTGAGCTGTTGTTGCTCCACTGGGGCCAGGTGGAGGGGCTGGACACGTGAGGGGCTGGACAAGCCCCTCAGCCCCATGGATGGGCATGTGGCCATGAGTGTATCTGGGACTGATATCAGGCACTGACCCTGGCATCATGAAGGGTCTTTGGCACTACTGATGCTAGAGGTGGAAGCTGTTTCCATGCAGCTGTGAACAGCTGGCATCCCCAGCTGCCTCTGGCAGGGCTCTGGTGCCCAACAGGATGCCGGCTCCATGCAGACGTTGTCACTATACATCAGGCTGGCTATTTCCAGCTCCCCTGCTAGGAGACAGGCCTGTGTTTATCCTGGTGATTTGGCACAGGCACTGCGGCACAGATGAGTCAGAAGCTGGGAGAAGCTGCTTTGCCACATTCCCATTGCCCCACTGCAGAGATTTTCCAGGTCCGCCTTTCCTCCTGCTGTCCCTGCCGCTTGTCCTGTGGGGCCCTGGTCCCAGGGATGGGGGAACAATCCTTGATGGAGAAACAATCCTTGGGGCTGGGGAACAATCCCTGCAATGGGGTGATGATCCCTGGATGGGGGAGCGATCCCGGGGGTACGTGTGGTGATCCTGGGACGGATCCCTGGCACTGGAGGCAGCGCCATGGAGAGCAGCCTGCCCAAGGTGGGGCAAAATGGGTTCCCTGAGTCCTCCCAGCAATCAGAGACTTCCATGGGCACACACTGCCACTCCTGCCTCAGGTTCCAAGCTGTAAGCGTGGGAGCCTTTTCTGGGATAGTGTTCTCAGCCTGCATAGCCAGGAGCAGGCAGCTGTGGCCCCTGGCAGCCAGGTGGGACCTGCAGTCCTGGGGAATTTGCAGATGTCCTAAAGATTTATGGATGGGGCAGGAGCCAGCTAGTTCCCTGAGCTGGCACCTTTTCCAGGGCGGGGCAGCTGCAATTTGGAGGCAGGGAAGGAGGGAAACGCCTGTGCCTCTATGAGCTCCATCCCACTCATTGGTCCTCTTCCAGTGTATGAAGCCCAGGGTTGCCCAGGCTTCAGGAACACTTGTGGGGATTAATAGTGGAGAGGGAAACCAGAGTGTTTCATAAAAATGCATTGGGTGGGCTCTGGCACCTCTGAGAGTGTTGGCATCTTTCCAGCAGCCTGGTGGGCTCATGCCTGGAGCTGTTCCAACAAGCTCTGGTGACTCTGGCTAGGATTTTGGGGCAGAGTGGAGGGGGAGCAGTAGCAGATGCTGCTCTGTGGGGCTCTCCCTGAGCCCTCTCTGCATCCATTGCATTGACTTCGCAGCCTCGTGCCTGTCTGTGCTGAGCACAGCCAGAGCAGATCCAACTTTCCATTAACATTTGGATTTTCTGGCAGCTCAGCTGCAATTTTCAATCTTTTTTTTTTCCTTCTTCTTCCTGCTTTTAAAAGCTAAAAATAAAATGTCTTGAGGCCCCCTTTCCCTCCATCTTTTCTCTTGAGACGTTTGTTTCTTGAGTATTTGATGCCTCTGTTGTTTTTTCTCCTCTTGGATTGTTTTTACCCTTGGCTCTCACAGCACAGGGAATCAAATCCTGTGGGATTTGGAGGCACCCAGACCTCCAGAATGAGTCTCTGCTTCCCTTTTCATTAGGGAATTTGTGATCTTGTCTGATGTAGCAGGAAGAATGGAGAGGCCAGTGAAACCCTCTGGGGAGGAGGAGGAAGGTCTGTCTTCATCCTCCTCTCCAGGGAAGTGGGAGTGACACAGCTGCCATGGAAGTTTTTATTTTTAGCCCGGTGCCAGCTGGAGCCTGTGAGGCTTCCCAGGAATAAAAGCAGGACCTGAGGGCAGGAGAAGGGAGAACTCAAACCTTAGCTGGGCTGGAGCAGGATCAACAGTGCTGGCAGGGAGGGCTGACAGGGCTGGGGCTCCCCAGGGCCAGAGAGGACTCACCTGTGTGCTGATCCCTTATCCAGAGGCTGCTGCCATGTTCAGGGTCAGGGTGTGTTTGGAAGGAAAATGGGGGGAGATGCTCAAGTCCCAGAGAGCCGAATTCTGCCAACTACTGGACCCCCAGAGCAAGGGGACAGGAGAGGATTTGTCTCACCCCTCTCCCTCTGGCAGAACTACTCCCAGTTCAGCCCCATGGCTGGTGAGCTCCAGGCTTCTGGCTCTGCTCCTCACAGTGGAATCCAGAGCTGAGCACAGAAGGCTTCTAAGGAAAAGGGATTTGTCCTTGAGTCATCTGGGATTTACTATGGGGTTTTCCAGGCACTGATGCCCAGAACCCTGGATACTTCTGGTCCCTGGAGAGGGCGAATCTGCTGCAGACACAAGTGTAACCATCAGCACTTTCCCCTCCGTTTGTCACTTATCAATGGCACTGCTGTCCCTTGTAAGAGTCGTATCCCGAAGAGCTGGTGTCTTCCAGCTGTACCCAAACCTCCACAGCCAGCACAGCAAGCAATGAGCAGCAGCAGAACACCAGGGATGAGCTCTTCCTGAAGTCACATGGCAGCTCACTCCACCAGGAATGACAGGACTGGACCCTGCTGGCTGCAGGGATGAGGCAGGGCCAGATGGGAAAACTCGGCCTCAAACGCTGGCTGCAGTGAGCCTTGGAGCCTCAGATCTGCTCCCAGTTGGCATTCTTGTCCTGTGAGTCACTGGCACAAAAGGAGTGGGTTGAACAGGAAGGACCCAGCACAGAGCTCCAGCAGCAGCTCCAGCAAGCGAGACTGTGGTTGCCTGGAAGAGGAGGACCAGCAGAACTTCTTAGTCAGTTATTCCACTGTGGGCTAAATTCCAAATTCTCTAGGCTGCTTAAATGCTATCTAGACATAAAAGAAGCTGTTTTATGGAATTTATGGACTATGAAATCATAACTCTTTGCATATCGTTGAGACCCTCTTACCTGAGAGCCCCAAACATTAAAATGTGAAAATCCAACCACAGAAATATTCTAGAATTCTTTACAGATCCAAGATGTCATACCGAGCCCTTTACACCAAAATAAAGTGTTCTGGGCTAGGAAAGGAGCTTTCAGTAATTGAAAGAAAGGCGGAAGATAGATCTTCACTCACTTCCAAGAAAAAGTCTGCAAGCTGCTCCTGGATTCCCAGCGGCTCTTGGCCTCTGCTTTTCCTGACAGCAGCACTTGAAGTGATTCTGAATTTTGTTACTGTACTTGTAGGAATTGTTAGTTTTTTAAACTGTCCTTAAGTGGAATTCCTGCTCTTTTACATGGAATATCCTGGGATTTGAAGTGAGGGTTGAGCCTGGGATTTTGAAACCTTTGCTTTAGTCTGCAGAATAAACAGAATAACTTCTTCATGCTGGCTCGGGTCAGGAAACATAAAGAAATGCAGGAAAATCTGCTGCTGGCCAGTCCATGAGCTTCTGACATCCCGCATCTTTGAGTCTGGGAGCACCATCCTGCTGGTCCTGGGTCCCATTCCCGGTTGTCTGGATCTTGCCCTGGCATGGGCCGAGTGCCGGCGGTGCCGCTGCCAGGTGTTGGTGACCCCTTGGCTCAGGAACGCACCACACTGCCGGCGTGCGGCCGCTGCTCGCCACGGCCAAGGGGCTCCCCCCGTTCCTCGGGCACATTCCACCCCTGCCAGTCCCACACTTCATTATGAGGGAGGTGGGGTGACAATCCCACCCTGGGCTTAGTGGCTGCTGGGGGCCCGTTGGGTCTTTTCTTTTTATAGGACCTACCAAAATAGCTCCAGTCCGTGTTTTGGTGGCGCAGCCAGATCAGATTCCCTGGTCACACGGAGGGTCTGTAAGGAATGGCTTTGACCTGCTGTCAGAGGGCTGGAAAAGAAAGGGGGAAGTGGGGGCCAGGATGGTGCAGGGGTGTGTGGATGGTGATGCCAGAAGTCAGACTGGGGGGCTGAGGCACCACAGCTCTGCATCCGCTGGGCAGCAGCTGAGCTCATGACGAGGCACAGCCTTGGCTGTGCAGCCCCCGCTCGTCGCCTGGTGCTCCCTGTCCATTCCAGGAGAGGCATCAAACCCTTGGTGCTGGCAGGGTGCCACAGATTCCTCTGCCTGGCCACCTCAGGTGGGCAGCACTGGCTGTGGGGCAGTTTCAGCTCCTCCACCATCCAGCCCCATGTCACACGATGCCACACCACGCTACAGCACATCTGACTGTATCATGCCGTGGTGGGCTCTGCCACGCCTCACAGTGCATCCATGCCATGCTGCACTACTTTGTGCCACAGCACAACGCACTGCAGTGTCCCACTGTGCTGTCCTGTGTCCCACCGTGCCTCAGCCCCATCAGCACTGGTCTGTTGTGATGCAGCCGTGCCATGGGTGTGCATATTGCACATGGATGAGACTCTTCCTGCTCTGCCAGTCATTCCCAGCTCTTCCTGCTTTCCAGTATCCAAACTAGGGCTGGGTGTTGGGTGGCTGGGACATGCTGGTCCCCTTGGTGGGTGGTGGTTAGGGACAGTGGTGCAGCCTTTTTGGGAGTGATCAGAGGGGGGCAGGTGTGACACTGTGCTTGGGGCACAGTGCACAGGCTTTTCTGAGAACAGCCCTGTGGAGAAGAACCTGGACATTTAGGTGGATGAAAAGCTGGACAAGACCTTAAAGTCCCTTCCAGTACTTAGAGGGATGCCAAAATTTTGAGAGGGACTTCTTACAAGGATCTGGAGTGACAGGACAAAGGGTAATATCTTCCCCCTGCCAGAGGGCAGGGTTAGATTGGATATTGGGAAGAAATTCTCCCTTGTGAGGGTGATGAGGCTCTGGCACAGGGTGCCCAGAGAAGCTGTGGCTGCCCCTGGATCCCTGGAAGTGTCCAAGGCCAGTTTGGACGGGGCTTGGAGCAACCTGGGATAGTGGAAGATGTCTCTGCCCATTGCAGGGGGTGGAACTAGATGTGCTTTAAGGGCCCTTTGAACCAAAACAATTCCATCATTTCCTAATGACTGTAATTATTATTACTGTGCCACTCACCTGTGCCACCCTTTGCCCTGTAGGAATGCCAAGAAGGAAGGGGACCTGCTGACTGCCCAGGCACGCCTTAAGGATGTGGAGGCTTTGCTTAATTCCAAGGAAGCTGCGCTCTCCACTGCCCTGGGTGAGAAGAGGAATCTGGAAACTGAAGTGCGGGACCTGAGGGGACAGGTGGCCAAGGTGAGCAGTGGCAGCTCTGTCTCCAGCTGACCCAGGGATCCCTTTTTACCCCCCTGCCTGGGGGCTGCCAGGTCCCTGCTATGCCAGGGGCTGTGGGGCAGATGCAGTTGGTGGTGAGTCCCCAGCCATGGCAGGTGCAGCGCCCAGAGCCCGCTGTGATGGTGTTTCTCAATTCCCTGCCAGCTGGAAAGTGCCTTGAACGAAGCCAAGAAGCAGCTGCAGGATGAGATGCTGCGCCGTGTGGATGCTGAGAACCGTCTGCAGACCCTGAAGGAAGAGCTGGAATTCCAGAAGAACATTTACAGCGAGGTGAGCTGTGATGTGCTGCGATGGGGCTGGGATCACTTGCTGTAACCCCCACTGTTCTGTCCCCTCCCTGAGGTGACACAGTGTTCCCTGACCTGTCCTCAGGAGCTGCGGGAGACCAAGCGGCGCCACGAAACCCGGCTGGTGGAGATCGACAATGGGCGGCAGCGGGAGTTCGAGAGCAAGCTCTCTGAGGCCCTGCAGGAGCTGCGGAGCCAGCATGAAGCCCAGATCAGGCTCTACAAGGAGGAACTGGAGAAAACCTACGGGGCAAAGGTGAGCAGCCTCCTCATGCCACTCTCCTTTCCCTCCAGCCCCACAGAGCACGGGTGGGCTGTGGGTGCTGAGCTGCTGATCCCCCTGTCCTGTCCCCCAGCTGGAGAATGCCAAGCAGTCGGCTGAAAGGAACAGCAACATGGTGGGTGCTGCCCATGAGGAGCTGCAGCAGACCCGGATCCGCATTGACAACCTCTCCTCAGAAGTCAGCCAACTGCAGAAGCAAGTGAGTTGAGACCAGAGGGTTCCTTGGGATGTCTGCCCTGGGGATGGATGATCCCCTTCTGGACATGGTCCCGGGTGGAGTGGCCCACCCTCACCTTCCCTCCCCACAGCTGGCTGCCAAGGAAGCGAAGCTGCACGATCTGGAGGATATTCTGGCCAGGGAACGCGAGACCAACCGGCGCCTGCTTTCTGACAAGGAGCGGGAGATGGCTGAGATGCGGGCACGCATGCAGCAGCAGCTGGATGAGTACCAGGAGCTGCTGGACATCAAGCTGGCTCTGGATATGGAGATCAATGCCTACCGCAAGCTGCTGGAGGGCGAGGAGGAGCGGTGAGTGCGGGGTGCTGTGCCCAGCTTTGGGCTACGTGGGTCCCAGCCCTTGTGTCCTCACTGGCTTCATCTCCTCTTCTCCCCCTGCCAGGCTGAGACTGTCCCCCAGCCCTTCATCCCACAAAGGTGCATCCCGAAGCCACCTGTCCACCCCGGGCTCCTCCAAGAAGCGGAAGCTGGAGGACAGTGAGAGCCGGACCAGCTTCTCTCACCATGCCCGGACCAGTGGCCGGGTTGGCGTGGAGGAGGTGGACTTGGAGGGCAAGTTCGTCCGTCTCAGGAACAAGTCCAATGAGGTTAGACATCTTTTGGGGAGATCTGTAGAGTCCCTGGGGTGAGGTTCAGCCCTGCTTCACCCTATGGACAGGATGTGAATGGGACAAGTTGGAGAGGAACCAGGGTTCTGAGGATCACTGCTCTTTCTCACAGGACCAGGCGATGGGGAACTGGCAGATCAAGCGGCAAAATGGGGACGATCCCCCCATTACCTACCGCTTCCCCCCGAAGTTCACCCTGAAGGCTGGCCAGGTGGTCACGGTGAGTCGCTGCCTGCTGGAGGATCAAGGCAAGATCCCAAACCTTGCCAGGCCTCTGGTTACATGGAGTGGTTGGTGTGTGGTGGCTTTTTGTGGTGATAGACCCCTGTCCCCAGGCTGTGGAGTCTGCAGACCTGAGAAGTCATGTTTCTCCTGCTTTTCTCCCTAGATCTGGGCCTCAGGAGCTGGAGCAACCCACAGCCCCCCCAGTAATGTGGTGTGGAAAGCCCAGAGCAGCTGGGGCTCCGGGGACAGCCTGCGCACTGCCCTCATCAACTCCAACGGGGAGGTGAGAGCCGATGGCAGCTCTGGCACGGGGAGTGGCAGCTCTGGCATGGGGAGTGGCAGGCACTGAACCTCCCAACTCACCTCCTGTCCCCTGCAGGAGGTGGCCATGCGGAAACTGGTCCGCACTGTGATCATCAATGACGATGAGGATGAGGACGAAGATGAAATGAGCATCCACCACCGCCATCACCATGTGAGCAGGGTGCTGGGGATTCTGCTGGTTCCAAGGGGGTGCAGTTTCAGTCAGGGTGGGAGGGAGCTCAGCATCACACAGGGTCAGGCATACAGGAGAAGGCAGTGGGGAGGCTACTGTGGAAACAACTGCATGAGAGAAGCCAACAGACCTCTGTCATCTGGAGGAGATTGCTGCTCACTAAACAAAAGCTTTGAAGACTTTGCTGGAAGTTGTCTCCAACACTAAGGAGCACTGACATGCCATGAAAAGGGCCAGAAGGGTCAGAGGGAGGCTGAGCTGGTACCCTCCATTGCTTGGAGGATAAGATGGTGGGAAGTTGATGGACAACTCTTCTTGTCAGCAGCTGCTCTGTCCTCTGTGCTTCATGAGGGTGCAGGAACAAATCCAGAGGTGGCTTTGTCCTTCCTCTCAGCCCATCTTTCCCCATACAGAGCTGAAATATGCACCAGAGCAGGCAGTGGGCAGAGAGCAGGCAGTGGGCAGAGGGCAGGCAGTGGGCAGAGAGCAGGCAGTGGGCAGAGAGCAGGCAGCCTGCCAGGACCAGAGCTGCAGCCACTTCACCCAAAGAAACATTGCTGGCTGCAGCCCAGCATCCTCCACCAGCCCATCCTGCAGGGTGTGTGTGTCCTGCACACAAGATACCCACAGGAATCACGTGCAGAGAGGTGCCATCATGGCCAAGCTGTGCCTTAACGTTGGTGAAAGATCTTCTGGATGCCGCTTCCAGAGCTCTGCAGGAGTAGAATGTGGCATCCATCACCCACTTCCCTTTGAGTTCTCTGGATCTGAAGAGCTGTGCCAAGACTGATACCAGCATGTTGAGCTAGTGGATTGTCTCTACTCTGCCCTTGTGAGACCCATCTGAAGTGCAGGGTCCAGTTCTTGGGCCCCAAGAACAAGAAGGACACAGAATTGCTGGAGCAAGTCCAGAAATAGCCATGAGGATGCTCTGAGGGCTGGAGTCTCTGCTCTGGAGACAGGCTGCATGAGTTGGGGGCAGTCTGGAGAAGACTTCAGAGAGACCTTAGAATTCTTTTCAGGGTCTAAAGGGGCTCCAAGACAGCTGGAGAGGGACTTTGGACAAGGGTCTGGAGTGACAGGACAAGGGAGAATGGCTTCCCACTGACAGTTAGAGGGCAGAGTTAGATGGGATATTGGGAAGGAAATTGTTCCCTATGAGGGAGGTGAGCCACTGGCACAGGTTAGCCAGCAAAGCTGTGGCTGCCCCATCCCTGGAAGTGTTCAAGGCCAGATTGGACAGGGCTTAGAGCAACCTTGTTTAGCAGATGTCCTACCCATGGTAGGAAGCTGGAATGAGATGAGCTTTCAAGTCCATTCCAACCCAAACCATTCCATGATTCTGTGATTCATTTTTATATTGACAGAGGAGCCAAGCTCCTGCAGCCAGTGCTGCCCATTCATCTGGAGGCCGAATCCTTTCCAAGAGCAAATTTCCCGTCGGAAAGCTGCCAGAGGATGTTTTCAGGAGTTCAGGTGTCTCCCATGTGCTGAGAGCTCAGGGTGCAAAGTCAGGGCAGCAGGGCAGGTCACCCACTGGCAGTGTGCTGGCCCCGGTCACTTGGGATTAGAAACACAATAATAAGGATTCTATTTTATTATTTTTAAACCACGTGATGGAGAGGAGAGGTGAGTCAGCCTCTCTTCAAGGTCTAATGTGAAGAGCTCTCCAGGATCACACCGGTGCTGCCACCATCCTCAGGGCAAGGGCTCGGGGCAGAGGAGGCTCTGGCAGGAGCTTGAGGTCATTTTGTCTGTCCCTCTCGATGTCTAGGGCTGCAGTGGCTCTGGGGACCCTGGTGAATACAACCTGCGCTCCCGCACGGTCGTCTGCGGCACGTGTGGTCAGCCGGCCGACAAGTCTGGCACCCAGAACGCTGGCATCAACACCATGTCCTCGGGCTCATCCACCTCCAGTGTGACCGTCACCCGCAGCTACCGCAGCATGGGCGACTCTGGCATTGGCCTCGGGGACAGCCTGGTGTCCAGGAACTACCTCCTGGGGAGCTCCAGCCCCCGCAGGCAGGTCAGTTCCCAAACCCTGGCTCCAGTCCCTGTCGCTGGAGCACCGGCTGTCCCGGTGCTGCTGGGGCTCCACCCGGTCCTGGCATCGTCCTTCCCAACAGGACAATGCTGCGGGGGTTCTGTCCCCTCCCACCTCTCCTTCCACCTGCTCTTCCTCTTCCTTTTTGGACTCTCACAAGCCTCTTCATAAGGCATGGGAGATTCTGAGATGGATTGGAAAGGGATGTGGCCAGTGCAGCTTCCCACGCTATTCCATCTTGCACTTGGCCCCCAGAGCATTCCGCACGCTCCACATCACTCATTCCAAGTGTTTGTGCTGGTAACGTGAATATTTCAGCACTTTAATATATACTGTATGTGTATATATATATGTATATATATTAGATTATAACATATCCTGTATTGATATTCTTAGTCAATATTATAATCTTCATATATCACCTGCCACTAATCTCAAATTTTGGATCTATGAACATCCCAGCTTGGGAGGATTTATTTATCACACCCCAAGGGGCAGGATGGATGAGAGTGTGGGGGCACTGTGGGCATCCAAAGGATCCCAGTGGACACTTTGCAGTCAGAGCAGATGGATGGTGACACTGGGGTCTTCTTAACTCTCTTCTTTTTCTTTCTCCCTCTCAGGCTCAGGCTGTGCAGAACTGCAGCATCATGTAATTCCATGGCGCATTCCTGTGGCTCCTGCCCGTCTCCAGCTAGGTTTTGTTTTTTTTCCCAAAGTAACAAATTTTTTCCCTCAAAAAAACAAGATATCAAAAACCAAGGTTGTTTTTTTTTTTTGTTTGTTTTCTATGGCAGGAATTTTATATATATATATATATATTAAAAGTGCTAAAAGATGCTTTGAATTTTTTTTGTAAAGAAAAGATCTATTTCTATATAAAAAAAACCAAACCAAAAAATAGCTTTTCAGCTTCAGATATTTTTTAGAACTTCAGCCAAAGACCGCAGAGAACTGTGTTTACAGAGCAGCCATGCAGGAGAAGTTCATTGTTGAAATGCTCCTTAGATTGTACCTTTTTTGCCAAAGCTTTTTATATAAGACAGGGAGAAGCGCAGCCATACCCACTGGAGCTGTGTGCCACAGGGGCTGCTGTCCTGTCTCAAGCGGAACACAGTGCCTTTACAACCCTTTTTCTTGGGATCCGAAGCCAAAATTCCCTTTTTTTTCTCTTTTTTTGAATTGCGATTCCTGGCTGTGCTGGCGTGGGGGCTCCTGGCAGCTCACGGGTGATGCCCAAGTCTCTCTGTGGCCATTGCCCCCTCCCCAGCCCCCTGCCCGCCTGCACTCCTGGCACTCTGTGTACTGTATTCCCCATATTCCCCATCCCAGGCACCTCTTGCCTTTTGGGTTCCCTTTTTCTTAATCAGCCGAGTTGTGCCTTAGCTGAGGTGGGGACCGGGTTGGGAACCCCACTGGATCCCGCCTGGCATCGAGTGGAGATGGAGTAGGGGAAGTGAAAACACACAGAGCTGCGTTCTGGGACCAGATGGATTTGACAGCTGGGGTGATGGACCTTGGTCCCACAAGCTCAGCCCCAGTGGGGCCCCCCCGGCCCTTTTTTCTGGAGCCACTGCATCCAGCAGGGTTCACCCCAGCTTTTCTCGGCTGTGGTTATTCAGGCTTGTCTCTGGTGGCTGGAGCTCAGGAGCTGTTTCAGAGATTAAGTGAAAGATGTTCGGTCCAGGCCAGAGCTCGTTTGCCAGGAAAGCACCTAGGAAGGCTTTTTGTTCGAGTGAGACAGATTTTGGGATCTGGTAGGTGCAGCTTCCCCCTTGGCAAGAACCACTGACAGATATCTTGGCTTTTGCCTTTATTGAGAAACACCCGCAGCCCCCCCGCCGACCTCAAGTGCAGTGGGGTAGGGCTGGAGAAGGTGCCAGGACAAGCCCCCCACTCCAGTGGGTTTTGGGAGGTCGTGTATGTATCCACGCTTGCAAAGCTTCTGTATTACTGCCTCTATTTTCTTCCAGAGTCAAAATACAGCTGAACCCTTCCCATGCTGTGTGCTGTCGTCATTGCTGTTCAGGGGGATTTGGGGGTGCTGTGCTGCACCCCAGCAGCAAAGGGACCCTCCCAGGGATCTCTTTCCACCCCACAGCCGGGGCTGGGGCTCAGCACCCACCATGGATGGGGGTAAGTGGGGTGGCACCTCACACCCTGGCTCACCCGAGGGTGGGTTGCTAAGAACGGGGCCAGCTGGGCAAGGAGCCCCCCATCGAGGGGCTGGACAGGGAATGGAATTTGAGGTAAGGACTCAGAGATTCGTTTTGGGGACCAGATGTTCCCCAGGATGGGATGGATTGGGGGGGTGCAGAACCTGAGTGAACCCCTGAGTGAAGGGTTGCTCCTACCACAGGGATGACACCCAGATTCTGCCAAGGGGACCCCCTGTGCCCCCAGGCCGTGCCAGGCACCGGAGTGAGGCAGGAGGGGACGCTGGGGAGAAGGAGAGCCGTAAAGCCGATGCATAATCGGCTTTACCAGGCACAGCGCTGCGGAGCCGCGATGTGAGGGGACGCAGGCGGGCGCCCGGGGTGGAGGCACAGCCAGGTAGGTTCCCAGGATGCCTGGTCTGGGGGTTCCCCCTGCCCCAGTGCTTGGATGCCTGGGTTCCCCCATGCTGTGTGGGGCCACATCGCCCCGGGTTTGGGTGCAGCAGGGCTGAGGCTCAGCAGGGCGGGGGGTGCTAGGGGGTCGAGGGCATCACTGCCACCTCCCAGCTCCATGAGAGCCTGTGGATACCCAGCAAGGTGCCATCTTCCCTCCTAGGGGAAGGGTGCAGGGAGGTGTCAGGCAGGTGCTCACAGCATGAGAGGGGACACACTGGCCCCCTCGCTGTCCCCTGTTTGCCTCCCATTTCTGCCAGCTCAAGGATACCCATGCCACAACACTGGGGCAGCCACCCACACAATGCTGCAGCCTGTTCCTTCTCATGGGGATCCAACCCTACTCCAGGCCTGGCACTGCCATCCCACAGAAGTCGAGGTTGTGCCTTAAATAGCGGGTTCCGAAATGATGGGGGGAAGTCACCCATGGTGCTGGCGTCTCGTGCTGCTGCCTGGACATGTTCTTGGAAGGAGATGGGTCAGGAGACACGGGAACTGCCATGGGGATCTGTCATGGGGAGATGCAACAGGGAAATAATGCCCTGGATCCTACCAATGTCCCCCACAAATCCCCAGTGTCCTGGCACTCCTGGTCTGGGTTGCGCTGGGGAAAGGCTGAGCTGGAGACCCGTGGGGTCTCTGCACAGCCCCCAAGGACATTGCAGAGCCTTGTAAGGACAATACAGACAAGAATGGGGTCCTTACAGAGCCCATACACTCCCCACTGGGACCCTTCACACCCCAGTGTGGACCTTGCATAACCCCCATGGGGACCTTTCCCATCCCTGTGGAGCCATGGGGACCCTGCACAGCCCAGAGGGGAGCTACAGCCCACAGGGACCTCACACACCCCTAACAGGACTTTGCAGAAGAGCCTGTGAAAAAGCTCCAGCCCCTCTCCAGCCAAAGCACTGACTCAAGGTCAGGTTTCTCCCACTCCTTCTGCTGTCCCCCGGATCTGAGCCCTGCTTCAGGTCTGACAGGATGGAGATGGGAGCATCTCCCATCATCTCAGAGCAGGGGCCATACAGCCTGCAGCTTGGCCTTCTTCACTTGTGTGCTGAATGTTGGGGTCTTTTCAGGGGTGCCCTGGGTGGGCAGGAGTTTGGGCACATGTTGAGGACCACCAGTTTTTTTGGGGGAAAGTCTAGCACAGGAAGCCTTGGAACAATGACTGACTCCAGTGTCTGGCAAGCCACCAGGGTTTACCAGCCAGGGCATGGCTGAGTGGGTGCTGGGGGCCCCACCAGCCCCTCACCAGCCCCTCCAGGCCTCTGCGTGCCCAGGGAGATTAAGGTCAAGCCACCCCGCTAATCCCAAGGGGGGGGGTTAAGATGTGAGCTCGTGCCCACTGTTACCCCCATAGCTGCACCCCAAGGTGCTGCAGGTTATAGGACCCCCACAGGGCACTCTGGGGGTGTCCAGGCAGGGCTGAGGGGCCACAGCTCAGCCTTGGGGTGGAAGGAGTCTCCACAGCAGGCTCCAGCTAAGCTTCCAGTGCTGGTGGGCACTAGGCACAAGCTCCTTACAGAACCCGGCGAAAGGCTCCAGCCTCCTGAACCCTGTGGGAACTGCAGAGGCACTTGGCTCTGCTCTCCAGCCCTGGCAGAGCAAGTCCCCCAGGCAGTGGGCTTGCTGCAGGCTTGTGGGGGCGCTGATACTGCACCCCAGCTGGTGCAGAGGCTGGAACCTTGCCAGTGTCTGGGCTGAGGGTGTGCAAGACTGAGGTCATACGGGGAAGGTGGCTGCAGAGGGGGAAGTGGTGGCTGGGGATTCTGTTTTGAGGCTCATGGCACTGTGCTCTCACACAGCTGGGAAGGCAAAGGGGGAAAGTTCCACAGGAGGAGTGGGGTCTGCAAGCACCAGCAGGGCCAGGCTTTCTGGCAAGGGAAATTTCAAGGGGGGAAATGTCATAAACCAAAATTTGCAGATTCTGTGGGGGGGGAGCATGTGCAGCCTGGTGCCACAGCTGCACCCCAGGCCTCCTCCCGGAACCCCCCAAATCTACGTAGCGTGGGAAGCCAGAGCCAGCAGCACTCATCTGGGATGGGTCAGGTGGGAGGGCTGAGACAGGAATGGGGATGCAGGGTTGGGGTGTGGGGATGAGATGCAGGGATAGGGTCTGAATCTGGACGTGTTGACATGGGGGTGCAGGGACTCTCAGCCAAAAGCTGAGAACAAAACTGGGGCGAAGGGCCCCGGTGTAGTCATGGGAACACAGGAATGTGTCAGGACAGGAGTTGGATGTATCACGTGTGGGGGTAGAGGGGTGTCCCTGCACCTCCTGGGGCTGGGGGTGTCGGTGGGGTGTGTGGGGTAGGGGAGGTACTGCCCACTCGTGCGCCCAGCCTCCATGAGCGGGGCCGTGTCCCGGTGCGGGGGGTCTCGGGGTCCGCAGCCCCGTGTCCATCCATCAGGATCTGTCGGTGAGGGGGGGCCGCGGACAGCGAGGTTCAGCCGTAGCCATGGCGACGTGAGCCGGATGCGGGGCCGGGGGATGCTGCTCCCGCCCGCTCGCCGCAGGTCGGTACCGCCGCACCGCGACCCGAGGGGGGCCTGGGAGGGTCTGGGGAGGCTCCTCGTGGGCGGGAGGTCGAGCAGGAAGGGGGAAGTCGCCATAGTGGGGTTGGGCTTGGGGGACCCCCAGCGCTGATACTGCCAGACAGCAACAAAGAGGCTGAGGTCCCGGCCCTGGGGAGACCGTCCCCACCGGCACCCCCCTGGCAACCCCCGCACTCCCTGCATTCACATTCCTCCCAACCCCTCCTTTCCCCTGTCTCCTGTGCACCCCTCCACACCTCCTCCACCCCTCAACACCCCCTGCACATCCTTCTCCCTCTTACCTGCAACCCCCCAGCTCTCCCCACCTTTGTATGGAACACCCCCATCGACACAATCGTCTCCCATTGCCTCTTGTATACACCCCCCCAAATTCCTCCCCTTCATCCTCACATGTCTTTATCCACACCCCCCACCCCCACCCCCCACCCTTGCCTTCCATCTCGCACACACCCTGCTCCGGACCCAGGGGGATTGAAGGAGCTTCCCCCGGGCTGAGCTGTCCCAGCCCTTCTTGGGTGGGATCCTCCCAGCATCCCAGGAGCATTCCCGCACACCCCACAGCACAGGGATGCTCCTGGGATGTGACATGGGCAGAGGATTGCAGTCCAGCTGCAGAGAAGGACCAAACTCTTCTCTGCTATGGGAAATTGAGGCACGAGGAATGTCTGAGCAGCTGGAGATTGGTGCCACCAGCTTCACACCTGCCCTGCATCCATCACAACTCACCTTGCTGAGCACAAGGGCTGGGCCTGGCTCCATCCCGTGGCAGGTGATGTGCTCTTTGCAGGGAGTGTGGGTGTTCACTGACAGCACAATATTCACTGGCTTAGAGGGAATCCTCCAGGTGAAGATCTAAGCAGGAGCAAGACCCATGAAGCCACAGCTGTGGTCAAGCTGAAAGTACCAGGGGAAACTAAACCACCCCAGTGTTGAGAGACTCCTGGGGGCACTTGCTCCCCTGTGGCAAATCCTATATGGGGAGGCTGTAAATTACGTCCCCGTACCATGCCTCCAGACCACTGTGACCAGGGGACCCAAATAAGAGGAGAGACAGGGCTGAGAAGGGATTCCAGCTTCCCACACTGCTGGAGCAGCCTCAAGGCTGCTGTCGCCTAACATCCTGTATCAGCCCTGGCTCATGCTGGGGAACACTCTGGCGCTTTTCCCCAGCCCCACCACAGCCCCAGTCAAGCCTTCAGCCTCGCCAAGGAGCCTCTGCTCCCATTCCCATCCCTCCTCCCCCTCCACAGCCTCTGTGGCTCTGGCCCAGAGCAGAACAATGCGGCCGGTCCAAGGCTCCGTGCGGCCCCGTCCCTCAGCCAGCCCTTCGCCAAGTGGGAAATCCGGGGCAGAGTAACCTACTTTCTGTGCTCACAAGGAGCTTCTGTCCCAGCCAAGCAAGGTGGTGAGGACAGAGCTGCCCTCCCAGGGCTCCATGTCCTGGTGGGCTGCTGTGGGGACGGGAGAGACAGGTAAGGAGGCTCCAACAGGGCAGGATGCTCCCCAGCCTTGTCCAGAGGGATATTGGGGTACTTCAGGTATGGCTGTGATGTTGAGGAATTCCAGGGCTTTGGCTTTGGGGGATTTGTTGCCTACAGCCATCCCAGAGCTGCCTGGGGTTAAGGATGGAATCTTCAGGGAGGCAGGTTCCTGGAACATTTGCGGGAGCTTTGCGTGATGCTCTGCCCCGTGGGGCTGTTTGTGGGGAGCAGCGCTTAGCCCTGGGGGGCTGCTTTTCTGGGTGTTGCTTGTCCCCATGGGGCTGGTTTTGGGGCTGATGCTCAGGCCCACTGTTGGTCCGCACAATCCACAGGAAAAATGCCATCGTTTTCCTCACCCTAAAGATTTCCCCAGCGAACAAACTCAGGCATCTGAGCACATCTTTCATCCACGTCACCCCCCGGGCATTCAGCCGGAGGAGCAGAGCTCCCTGGTTCCCTTCCCAGCTGCTTCCACCAGGCTTCGCTGCTGTCCCTGCGGGGGTGCGAGGCAGGGAAGGCGGGCGCAGGCGCCCACTGCCCCAACCTGCCGAGGCTCGTCCTCTTCCAGCAGGACTTTCAGGTTCCCGCAGTCCCGGCGGAGCCACGCAGGGCTGGGTTGGGCTGGGCCGGGCTGCAGCGAGCCCAGCACGAGCCGGGCTGGGAGCTTCAGCCGGATCCAGGGCATGGGCCTACGGGAGCCCGGTGGCCACAGCCCCCAGGGCTCAGGCCCCTGCCTGGTGCCCGTGCTGCAGGGGTGGAGGTGAGCGGCTCTGTCCTCGCCCGCCACAGAGGTAATGCCGCTCGCTGGGTACACGGTGGCCATCAGCAAAGGGGTCCTGGGGACCGCGAGGTTCTTGAGCCGTGGCTCTTTCCCCAGTGCTTCTGGCATGAGCTGCAGAAAGAACTGCAAGAAGGGGGTTCCTGTGTGTGTGTTCCACCCCGTTTTGTGGACGCCCTGATAACTGATGGAGCCAGGCAGAGGAATCCCTGATGGGAATGGGCTCTGAGGCTCCGGGAGCAAAGGCATCTGGACACGCCAGTGCCGGGGCCCCCATGCAGGAACCGCGGAGGGTGAGGGGATATCTCTGACAGTGGCATAGATTTTGGTGCAGGAGCCCCGCTGGGCGAGGGGACATCTCTGACTGCCGGTGTAGCAGTGGGAAGTTCGTGCCCAAACTGGGGGACCACGTGCGGCTGGAGGCGCTGAGGGCACCCCATCCCCCGCCTCTCTGTCGGGTGCTCCTTCCCCTGTCTTGTTTCCGCCCGGTGAAGTGACACGCAGCCCAGCAGCGTGTGCCCTCACCCTTGCCCTCCCCGCAGGGATGGTGGTGGGATCCTCGTGGGGCGCCTCTCCGCCGCCCCCCGCCATGCCCGCCGCCCTTCGCCTGCTCTGTGGGGTGGTGGTGCCGGCTGCCATGCTCTGCGCAGAGCCCCTGCCCCGCGTCACCTTCCCCAGCGGTGAGTACGGCACCGGGAAGAGCTGGGACAGCTGGGGAGGGGGAGACACACAGCGTGGGAGAGTGTCCATCCGCAGGATGAGCATCCAGCACCAGGAACCTTGGGCCGCCCCCCATCATAGCCCCCTGCCCCGTCACTGACCCTCACGTGGGGCTGGAGGCAGTGCCAGTGGCCGCAGGTGATGCAGTGGGGGATGAGAGTAGATGGGGCTGCTTGGTACTCAATGGGCCAGATCCAACAGCGATTTTGTCCCCCACCTGGCACCCAGGGTCTGCTCAGGGTCGCACTGCGGGGAGGAAAGGCTGCTTCTGGAAGGGACAGGGCATGGCAATGTCCAGCTGAAGGGCAGGCAGGTGGCAAAGCAGGAGTCTGGGGGGCTGCGATGTAGTAATTGGGCTGCAAGAGGGTCTGTGCCCCATGGCAGGGTCGTACCATTCCAGCCCTGACTGCAGTGTCACTTCCCTTTCCCCATGAAGCCATGCCCAGAATTGCAAAAGTCCCCCAGTTTCGGTGCCTGGTGGGGATTAACGAGAATCTGCAGTCCCTGGCTGTGCCCGAGGGCACCCTGGGGGCTGATGACCCCCCTAGTCTGGCACCTTGGGGGCTTATAATCCCTCCAGGGTGGCACCCTGGGGCAGTGCATCCCCCAAACAGAGCACTGCCCTTGGCCATGGCCCCAAAGCATCACAGGCACAGCTTGGGGGAAAATGCACCCCATTTCTGGGGTTCTGCAGCTCGGGGATGTTCAGGCAGTAGGACCTGGAGGGGACAGGGGGAGGTGGGGACCTGGAGGGTGAAGGGGTGATGGTGGTGTGGGAGCTGAAAAGGAAGAAGTGCACCACATTTCCTGTGTGAGATGTAACGTGAGCTGCAATGGCAACTGCTGCCACATCCGCACACGGATGGTGGTGGTGGTGTGTGTGTGACCCCTTGGGTCCTGTCACCTCCTTTGCTCCTGCCAGGGGACCCCCGGCGGACCCTCACCCACTTCAGCCAGGATAACATCTCCCATTACGACATCTTCCTCCTGGATGAGAGCAAGGACGAGCTGTATGTGGGGGCACGCGACTGGGTGCTGGCCCTCACTGTTGGCACCCCTGGCAGCATCCATGCCAAAGCCTCGGTGAGCAGCCACCACTTTTGGAGAGGTGGGAGGGGGAGGCGCCTCTGCCTGTTTCAATTTCCCAGCGGGGCTGGGCTCAATGGCTCAACATCTTCATTCCCTTTGCAGATAATGTGGGGACCCACAGCCAAGAAAACCTCCGAATGTGCTTTTAAGAAGAAGAGCCAAGAGGTGAGATGGCCCTGTGAAGGCTCAGGGGTCCCACAAAGCTGCTGGGGTGCTCAGCACCCAACTCTGCGATTTCTCCCTCAGACTGAGTGCTTCAACTTCATCCGAGTCCTGGTGGCCCTCAACCAGACCCACCTCTACGTCTGTGGGACCTACGCCTTCAGCCCCGCATGCACCTACATTGTGAGTGTCCTCCCCAGGAGAGGGTGCAGGGGGTCTCTGGGCAGGCTGCAGTGTTGCTGCGAGGACCCACAAAATATGGTCCCAGAAGTGAATTGCATCATGAGGTGTCCCCAGGGTAGAGGTGCTGTGTGTCCCCCTCGAGGGACATCTTTGTGTCCCATCTGCTAAAGGAGCCCTTGGTGATTCTCACTCAACTGCCAGCAACTCGTCCTCTGGCAGGGAAGCCCCAGTTTTGGATCTCCTCAGGTGACTCTCTGTCCCTGCTAGTTTCCTCTGTGCTGAGCACGTGGTGGGGACTGCCACTCCCCAAAATGAAAATGAGGGAAGGTGACAGGAGCTGGGTACCCCCAGCATCCTCTGTCATCACCCCTTGTCATCATCCCTGCACCCACCTTGGAGACACGGGCCACCCCAAGTCTGCAAGGTATTCCACCGTCATTCCCTACAGATTTGGAGTTGTTTTCACTCCTTTGTCTGATTTTTCTCCCCTTTGCCACAGCACCTGGAAAACTTCACACTGGTGTCCAGTGGCAGAGGACAACCCTTCCTGGATGGGAAGGGCCAGTGCCCCTTTGATCCCCAGCACACCTACACAGCCCTGCTGGTGGGTGAGTATGGGGCCAGTGGCCTCACAGATGGGCACCCATCCCTGGGACGGAGTGGAGGGTAAGGGTGGGGGGTCCTCACTGCGACTCACCCCCACTCTGTCCCTGGGCAGATGGAGAGCTCTATGCTGGCACCATGAACAACTTCCAGGGCAACGAGCCCATCATCACCCGCTCACTGGGCACCCGCACCCTGCTCAAGACAGACGCCTTCCTCCGCTGGCTCTCAGGTGAGCAGAGGGACGGTCCTGGGGAGGATTCCTGGCGAGGTGCCTGCAGCCCCCCCAGCTCCAGCTCCTCACCCACCTGCCCTGGCTGTGCCTGTAGCCGATGCCGCCTTCGTGGCCTCCTTCAGCATACCTGAGGACGACAAGGTCTACTTCTTCTTCGAGGAGACAGCGGACGAGTTCGACTTCTTTGAGCGGCTCCTGGTGCCACGGGTGGCCCGCGTCTGCAAGGTGTGTGCAGGGCTGACAGCAGGGAATGATGGTGGGCTGCAGTGGGTGTACAGTAATGGGGGATGAGGACCATGTGGGACAATGACAGGAGATGATAATAGGGAATATAGTTATACTGTGATAGGCAATGATGATGGGGACAATGACATGGGATGATGACATTGTGGGGATGACAGCGATGTCAGGATGTCCCCTGACAATGACAGAGGACAAAGGGAGTAACCAGGTCTTGTCACCTTGGTAATGAGCACCCTCTGGCTCCCACAGAGTGATGTAGGTGGGGACAAGGTGCTGCAGAAGAAATGGACAACTTTCCTGAAGGCGCAGCTGGTGTGCTCCCAGGCTGGCCACTTCCCCTTCAACGTCATCCACCACGCTTTTGCCCTGCCCCGCCACAATGGCCGCTCTGACTTCTACGCCGTCTTCACCTCGCAGTGGTGAGTGCCCAGGGGTGTGGAGGAAATCCGGGGGCCTGTGCCCTGCCTCTGCCCACCTGGCTGTCCCTCCCTGCAGGCAGGCAGGCAGGGCGGGCAGCGCCGCCGTCTGTGCCTACAGCCAGGAGGATTTGGAGAAGGTCTTCGAGGGCAAGTACAAGGAGCTGAACAAGGAGAGCTCTCGCTGGACCGTCTACAGTGGCCCTGACATGAGTCCCCGGCCTGGCAGCGTGAGTCCTGCCCACTGTGGGGGACTGGACTTTCCAGGGGACAATGTTGGTCCCCAAAAGTTGGGGTCTGTCTATCCCAGTTTGCCCTGTGAGCTCACACTGCAAGTGGGATGAGAAAGGAGAAGGGTCCCTCTGCACCCTACTGATGCTGGCACAGGGCAGTGCAGTGATGCAGCACATCCTCCCCTCCCTGTGCCTCAGTTTCCCACACCAGCACAGACCCATCTCTCCCTCCACAGTGCTCCATGGGTCCCTCCTCCGACAAAGCCCTCACCTTCATGAAGGACCATTTCCTAATGGATGGAAAGGTGTCACCCATCCAGGGGCGGCCTCTCCTGGTGAGTTCGGATGTCATCTACACGCGCATCGCAGTAGATGAGACTCGTGGCGTCTTGGGGACCATGTATCGTGTCATGTTCCTCGCCACAGGTGGGTTTATATGGGGGTGTACATGGGGTCACCCCTGCAACCCTTTCCTTGGCTCCAAAGCCCTGGTGATGTCCCCTGTGCCCCACAGCCGAAGGTCTCCTGCACAAGGCAGTGGAGCTGCCTGAGGGACCCCACATTGTGGAGAGCATCCAGCTCTTTGCAGTGCCAGAGCCAGTGAAGAACCTTCTGCTGGCCCCAGGGAAGGTAGGGCAGATGTGATCACCCAGTCCACCCAACAGCCATCCAACACTGCCACTGGAGGCTCAGGGGGGAGGCTCAGCCCTGCACCTCTCCCTCCCCAGGGCGTCCTCTATGTGGGCTACTCCAGAGGCATCCTGCAGATCCCACTGGCCAACTGCAGCCTGCACCGGAGCTGTGCCGAGTGCATGCTGGCACGGGACCCTTACTGTGCCTGGCACAGCTCCAGGGGCTCCTGCCGGCCCTCCCGCTTGGCCACCGAGGACGCGTGAGCAGCGGGACCAGAATGGGAAGGGGGTGTGGAGGTCATTGGGATGCTGACCCCGTTCTCCCGGCCACAGGAGTGCATGGCTGCAGGACATTGAGACAGGGAACCCGGTCACCACATGCCACCATGGGAGGAGTGCAGCCATGCCCCGATCCTGGGGGCCCCCAGAGGATCCTGCCATACAGGGTTGAGTATGGGAACACAGTTGGACAGGGCACATGGGGTTGCACAGGGCACATGGGGTCACCCTGTTCTCTGCACCCACAGGGCTCAGCCCCCAGCTGAACACCGTGGTCCAGCTGCTGTGCCCTCGCCACTCCACACTGGCCACCTACAGCTGGCAGCAGCCCAGCAGTGCCTGGGGGCACACGGTGCTGCTGCCTGACCACACGCTGGTGGTCATCATGCAGCAGGGAATGGCCGGCACCTACAAGTGCCAGGCCACAGAGAACGGCTACACCTGGACCGTGGCTCACTACCAGCTCAGGGACTCTGGCAGGGGGGCACTGGGGGATGGGCTGGATGAGGAGTTGGCCTGGGGGTCCTCGGGCCCTGGCGGTCCCCGGTCATACTGGCCACAGTTTGTCACGGTGACAGTGCTGCTGGCACTGACGCTGACTGTGGCTGCCTGCCTGGCCCTCCTCGCCTACCGTGACCAGCTCAAAGCTCGAAGCAAGGTGCGGGGCTGCAGCACACCCCACAGCCCCCCATCGCGCCACCGGGAGAAGGTGCCCCTCAATGGGGGCACCAGAGAGCCCCCAGCACCTGGAGCTGCCACCGAGGAGGAGGAGGAGGAGGATGTCGGCTCCCACTCTTGCTGTCTCCAGCTTGATGGGGACATCGATGTTGACAATAACCGGCTCCATGTACCAGCAGGGGACACGGCGTGACACTGCCAGCAGGTCAGGGAGACCCTGGGGAGGGGTGTGAATGTGAAAGGGTTTTTGTTTTTGTTTTATTTAATACACCTGTTTTAACCTAAGGTTCACATTCTGGGGCAGCGGGTGGAATGGGCCCTGGGAGCAGCGGGGATGGAATGGGGCAAGGGAGTGGGATGGGGAGAGAGTTGAGGGCGAAAGAAGGTCATGGGGACAGGTAAATGATATGTCACAGAGGAGGAATGTGGCTGTAGGGTAAGGATGTAGGGTGAGGATGGCTGGAAATGGTAGATGCTGACACTGGTATTAAAGTCATGAAAAAATCCCAGGTTTCATGAAAGCCTCAGCATGGGGCAAGCTGTGCTCAATGAGCTCCACAAGCCAACTCCAGGGGCACTCACCCTGCACTGTCACCGCCCCTCAATGCTGCATGATCCCGACCCTTGGGTCCCCGGGGTGGCAGAGCCCCCCACTTCTCCCTAGCTGTCCCCCCACCCCCATCCGATTTCCGAAGTCTTTGATCTGCCTTTTTAAAGTCAAACCAGCTGTAAATTTTCCTGCTCTTTGCTTTTTTATTAAAAAAAGGAAAACTCAATGCCTCACGTTGCTGGGTCCATGCAGTAGCCCCGGGGGGCTTTTGGGCAATGTGCATGGGGTGTGCGAGGCCTGGGCCAGGGAAACACACGCGTGGGCGTGCAGTGACACTCGTTCCAGTGTGCACCACGTGCAGCGAGGGGCAGGGAGAGTGGGGAGTGGGGGACACACGCGCCCATCACTCCTTTCCCCTGAGTGCATCCGTGCTGTTTTCCGCTCCTCGCCGCGCTCCGGCCGCTCCAGCACGCAGCACACGGGCCCCGCAGGCGGCCGCTGACGGCTGCTGGCCCTCTAAGAGCCGTAATACGGCGCGGTTCCTTTAAGGCGTCCGCCCCCTCCCTGCCGCCCTGTTTACTGCGGGCCGGAAGCGCGTGACCACTTCCGGTGCGGCCTCTGCCCGTTCCCAAGATGGCGGCAGCGCTCGGGTGCTGACGCCGCGGGTCACTTCCGGCCGGGGAGCGGCCATGGGGAGGTGCGGCCGGGCCGGCCGGGGGGTCGACGGGGGTCCCTCCCGCCGGCGTGAGGTGAGGAGGTGCCGGGGCCGGGGCCGGGCCTGCGGCGGGCCGGGGAGAGGCCTGGCCTAGGCCAACAGCGGCGCGGCAGGGCCTAACGGTGTTGGCCCGGCCCGGCCCGGCCCGGCGCCGGTGCGGGCGGCGACGACTGAGCGGGGGCCTGGGCAGGTGTGGAGGCCGCGCAGCTGGACGGGAGGGCGGCAGGTGGGGGAGAGGGGGCGTCTGGCGAGGGGTGCACGTAAGCCGGGATGGGGGAGGGGGTTGGTTTGAGACCTACTTGGCCTTGAAAGACCCCGGGAGAAGGGGCCGGAGGGTCCCGCGGCAGACTGGGAAGGGCTCGGCGAGGCCTCCCAGGGCAGACAGGGCTTGAACGGCTGCCGGGAAAGGAGCTGGAGGATCTAGGGACCCTCAGCAGGGCAGAGGCCGAAGTTTCCTCCGGAGTGGACGGGGAAGTGGCCAGAGCCCCCTGGGGCTGCAGGGGTGAAGCTGGCTTGGGGACGGTGGGGACACCTCCGCGACACGGAGCCGCGGTGCTGGGGACGCGTCTGGCCCGGCAGTGACCTTGAGCGGATCCCGGACCGAGCTCTGCCGCTGTTCACGGCCTCAGAGCACGGCCGAGCTTTTGCGGTGCAGGGATCAGAGTTGGTGGCTTCGCTCAGGGGGTAGGAAGGTGTGGGGGCTCAGCCCGCGGGGCTGAGGGTGCTGGGGAGAGAAGTGTTGTCCTCAACATCAGAGTGCCGCTGCCACATCGGTTCCAGAGCCACAGCTGCTCCGGAGAGCTGCGGGTTTTCTGCGGGGCTGGGGTAATGGCCAGGACTCCCTCGCGGGTCTGTATCTGCTCCCCCCGGGGTGAATTTAAGGAATGAACAGTCGATTAGCTTAGCTCGGTGAATTACGTATGGTGCTAATAACACCAAGGTCAAGGTTCGATCCCCCAATGGGCCGTTCACTCAAGAGTTGGACTCGATGGCCCTTCTGGGTCCTGTCCAACTGAGACTATTTTGTGATTCTTTGCTGAAGGAGGTGCCAGGCATCAGCGCTGACTCTGGATGGTTCCCAGGCGGGTGCTGAGGCATTAGCATGCTGGGCAGGACCCATCCCTGGCCAGGGCACACAAAGGCCCTGTCTGTGTTTGCCAGAGAATCATCTTTAGCTCCACCTACAGCAAAGAGCAGTTTGGGGACCAGACTGACATGGTGGCATTAAAAAGACAAACTGGGGGGGATTTATACTAAGTTGAGTTCTGTATATAGGGGACTGAGGCTGTGCCCAGATGAGAGAGCAGGAGCAGGGACACCCTGCTTGGTATCTCTGCTTGGGTTTCCAGGCAGGAGTTCAAGAAATGCTCTTTTGTGCATGGTAGAAAGGAACCACTGAGGGATGGTTTTGGCATGGAAGCTGCTCACAGATCTGTGAGCTGTGGTGTTCTTGTACCTTGTTTTGAAGGGCAGGTCAATTCTTAGATGTAGCCATTACTTTTGTATCAGTCTCCCTAAAATTACTTGAAAGATAATCAAAGAGTTGCTTAATGAGTGTGATGGGATCTTTGCCCTGAGCAAGGCCTTGGTCTAAATTTCTGGAAGGTTAAATGCTCTGAGCAAAACTTTATGTTGGCAAAATAAGAATTGTGGCTATACTGGTCATCCCTGGAGCTGCCAGGATCCCTTCCTTCTTCCACACAGGAGGGACTTTGAGTGCCTCACAGTCCATGGGGTTAAAGTGACTTTGTCTAACTCAGATCACAAATGAGAGGAGTTATTGGTGAGAGTCCAGAGGAAGTACAGCTGTTTCCTCAATAAGTTATGGCTGAAATTGTAAACCCAAGCCCATGTGCACATAAAACTAAAGCTCAAGGATACTTCACTACTATTATTATTAGTATTAGTATTATTTTGTTTTTCATATTGCAGTAATGAGAATGTTTTTTGCAGGCAGCCCTTTCATTTATGGGGAGCTCAATTCCATCCCTGGATGGCAGAGGAATTTGGAGTATGGACTAAACCCTCGGGCTTCGTGAGGGAATCATATTGGCTGGACTCTATTTTATTTTTTTTAATGAAATATTAAGCTAGAGGGGCTTCTAACAAGAACCAAATCATGTTTTCATAGGTGCTGTGTGTAGATAATTCCTGTGCAGGAAACTGTGTGTGTCAAATCATGTCAATATTAGCAAACCCAGTAAGGCTGTAATTGTAACTAAAGCAATCCAAGCTTTGTTTAGCCAAGCTGTGGTGTTTGTTGTGCCTTAACTGCCAAGGCAACTGCCTGGAAGGGCGAAGTGTCACTCTTTACAATGGTAAAGATGTTGGACCCAGGTGCCCTTGGGTGTTTTTAACTCCTCTGCCCATCTGCAGGAGCTGTGGTAGCCTGTAATGCTGTTTGCTCCTGTTCAGCAAATATTTTGTTGGCCAACAGGCAATGAAATGTTCACTTAATGGGACACCTACCCCTGATCTGCCACAGTTTCAAAACTGTAATTTCTTCTCTGTGCTAGCGGTAAACAACTTCCGGTTGTATTGTTACTGTGTTTCTAACAGAATGTCTCTGGCCTGTGTGAGTTCATTTATTCTGAAGTGTTGAGACATTTCTCCAGGAATCACAGACTGGTTTGGGTGGGAAGGGGTCTTAAAGCCCATACCATCCCACCCCCTGCAGTGGGCAGGGACACCTTCCACTATCCCAGGTTGTTCCCTGGGCCTGTCCAGCCTGGCCTTGGACACTGCCAGGGATGGAGCAGCCACAGCTTCTCTGGGCAACCTGTGCCACGGCCTTACCACGTTGACAGGAAACAATTTCTTCCCAATATCTCATCAGGTCAGCCATTCTGCCTGTCTCGTCACTCCAGGCCCTTGTCCCAAGTCCCCCTCCCTTGGAGCTCCTTTTAGGCACTGATGTTGTGGCTTGGTAATATAAAGTGCCCCCAAATCGGTGTGTGGTGGTGACTGTCCATCCCTTTGAGTTCTCACTTGGAGAATCTGTTTTCCAAACTCAGGTTTTGGCTGCCTTGTTCCTGTACCTGCTTCTTGCTCTAGCTCTACTCTTTAGCAGTTCAGCTCGTGCCTGGCCACACGCTTCCAGTACCCATTTGCCAGCACCCGGAATACAAGTTATGATCCAGCTGCAGTCAAGCCTTTCCCAAAAGTTCAGCCACCCAAAGAGCCCAGGGTTTTTATTAATTTGATGCAGAAATTAAGTCCTTACAGGCAGTGAAGTGGTCCATGTTGTGTTGGGTGATTCTCTGAGATGCCCTTCTCTTGTTGCCTGGCCCTGTGCATAGGTTCCCTTAAGCCAAGCTTGGTTAATCATGCAGCAAGTTAATTTACTAATTACAGCAGCTGAAAGTACCAGGAGCCTGGTTGTGGAGAAGCAGTTGGTGCCTGCTGGGACATGGTGATGAGCTGCAGCAATTGGGGCTGGGGGAGGCTAAACCAGCCCCTCCCTCTTCATCCTCCCCATTCCTGGTGCTCTGGGCACAGCCAGCAGTGGAAGGGGGGTTATCAGACCAGGAGCAGCAATGGAGTGTTGGTGAACTTTGCTCATGTAGGTGACAAGCAGCTCAACAGAGACATCCTGGGCTGTGATTTAACCCTTTCTTTTCAGGGTCTTGGTCATCAGTGTGGAGACTCTCCCTGGCTGTTTTGCCTTGTTTTCCCATTGTTGTTCATCTTTTCACCTTCTCATCACCCTCCATCTTTAGGAAGATAGGAATGGAAGTGCCCAAAGAAATTTGTCTAATTCATGCAGGGAATCTAGGAACACAGAAGGACTTGTCACTTTCTCCTTTGTACAGATCCGGGAACTGAAAAGTGATGTCTTGACAGCTGGGAGCATCACAGACCTGGAATGACTGGGGAGAAGCTGCTTTGGTTGGCCATCCCTGACCTTGCGTGTCCATTAAAAGGTGTGTGTGCTGCTGGAGTGGTGTTCATCTGCTGGCTCTCAGCCTGCTTCCCAAAGTGTGGGATCTTTCCTTTCCCACAGAGCAGTCTGGGCTGTGGTGAGAGCTGCCACGTGTGCCAGCTGCTGCTGGAGCTCAGAAAACAGTCATGGTGACATCAGGTGTCACCATCAGCCACATGGTAGGGCCCTGCCTCTGGAGGTCACAGTCCCTCTGCTCAGCTGGCACAATGTTGTGCAAGGGCTGAGAGTCAGCAAAGTCTGAGGTGATGTGGGTGGTTGTAGTGAACGGGGCTTTGTCCTCTACCCAAGGGGTCTCTCATTTCAGGTGCCAGCACTTGCAGTCTAGTTGGTCAAGGCTGGAAGGCTGGGTCTGGATCTGCCCTGTACCTTTGAGTTCTGGACCTCTCCTGCCTGACCCCAAGGAGCCATGGAGGACAAACGCAACATCCCCATCATTGAGTGGGAGCACCTGGACAAAAGGAAATTCTATGTGTTTGGGATTTGCATGACTATGATGATCCGGGTGAGCGTTTACCCCTTCACGCTCATCCGGACGCGGTTGCAGGTCCAGAAGGGCAAGAGCCTGTACAATGGGACTTTCGATGCCTTTGTGAAAATCCTGCGGACAGAAGGGGCGGCTGGGCTCTACCGTGGCTTTTTGGTCAACACCTTCACCCTGATCTCGGGACAGTGCTACGTGACAACATATGAGCTCACTCGGAAGTACGTGTCACGGTACAACAACAACAACGCTGTGAAGTCTCTGGTGGCTGGCGGCTCAGCCTCCCTGGTGGCCCAGAGCATCACGGTGCCCATCGATGTCATCTCCCAGCACCTCATGATGCAGAGGAAGGGGGAAAGCATGGGCAGGTTCAAGGTGCGAAACCAAGATGGCAAGCGTCTGCTGGTCTTTGGCCAAACCAAGGACATCATTGTACAGATTTTCAAGGCTGACGGTTTTAGAGGCTTCTACAGGGGTTATGTGGCCTCACTGCTCACTTATATTCCCAACAGTGCGGTCTGGTGGCCCTTCTACCACTTCTATGCTGGTAAGTGAAAGGAGGCTTGAAATGTATCTTATCCCAGGAGACTCAGAAGCCCCTTGGATCAACTCTTGACACTGTGGATTCAGCGTGATTTGCTGTCTTTCTGGGGGTGGGAGCAGAATCTGTCCTAAGGAGCTGTATCTGGTCGGAATTCTGCAGCTGTTGGGTGGAAATTTAACAGGGCAGCAGTGTTTCAATGCAGAACAAGGAGTCCAAGTGCTATAGGACTTCAAACTGGATGGTTCTAGGCAAGTGGGGCTTTATGCATTTGCTTTAACTTTCTCTTCCACTAATCCCAAATACCTTCTCCACGGGAGTGAGAAAGGCTCTTGTGTTGGGCAGAGTTTTGGAACCACCGTGTAAGTGTAGTTCATCTTTCAGTTCATGTGGACTCAGGAATCTCATATACGGCAAAGGGACTTTGACAGCCTCAAATCTCATGGCAAAACCAAAGAGGCAGAGGCAAGGGCCAAATCTTCCCTGGGTTTCTGTCAGGTGTTACTTCAGTTTTGTCAACTTTAAAATTGGCATTGAGTCTTGTGATTAAAAACTGCACTCAGTAGAATGTTCTTTCTAGCTCATGTTCTCGTACTCCTTAGGCTGTTTCCAAAGGCTAAAGGTATTGGCCAGCTATGGTTTATTTCCACCTCTGATGGTCCTTTAGATTTCTGCTGTGCAGCTTTGCACATGGCTTTTAGGCATCTAGTTACCTAATTTCTGCCAAAAGGTGGTAGTAATGAGCAGTTTGGGTTTTGCTGCGCTGGGCCTAAAGTACATCTTGGGAGGTCACCTGTCCTTCAAAATCCAGATGTCTCAAAGGTCCTGTTTGCTTTCCAGTGTTCTAGTAGGTAGAGAAAGCATTGGTTCTGCATCCGGGCTGCATTTAAATGGCAGTGGCAGCTTGGCATGTTGGTCTGTATTTTGTAGGAGTGTTCCCATCAGTCTCCATGTCGACAGTTTATAAGACCAAAACACACTGTACTAACTGTTAGATTTTCATGCCCAAAGGGCTCAAAGGAGGGCATGTAAGAACAAGGCAGTTGATACGGAGAGATCAGAGCTCTCAGCTTCCAGGTGTTTGTTCTTTCCCTGTCTTCTCCATGGAAATCAAGATCATGAGAAACATAAACCCCAGCTGTCAATGAATGTCTCTGCTTTGCCTGCATTTCCCAATCCCTGGAGCAGCAACAGGGGGTCACTGAACCCTCCTCAGGTTCAAAGGACACTGCTGACCCTGATTCCAGTCAATGTTTGAGGTCTTGAACAGAGCTACTTCCTTCCCTCCCGCCAGACAGGCTTCCACATTGTTCAAAAAAAATGGGGCTTTTGAACAGTCTTCTCTTCAACTGCAACCAATAAGAGTGTGGGAGATTCAAATCCTATCGGCTAGGCAGCAGGAGCAGAGTGAGGAAATCTGGCACTACATGGTGGTTTTTTCCTTAGGGATCCACAGTGGGATACCAGAGTATCTCCTGGGCAGCATGCCCTGTAGTGACAGCTTTCTGTGCAAATCTCTGCAGACACCTTCCAATAAAATCTTCTCTTAAGGCTTCCACCACGTTCTAAAGAGGGTGGGTATTTTCATGGCCTGTTTGGAAGACATGGGAGCTCATTGTGTCCAGTTTGCCCCACAGGCCTGAGAGCCAGTGTGGCAGCTGATGGGAGGCTGTGGGACAAGCATGGGGAGTATCCTGGAGCCACCAGTGTGATGAGTCTTGCTCCTTGTGCTGTGCCAGTTTTCTGGTTGGTGTAGGAAGCACCACTTGAAGATTCTGTAGGAGGAGCTGGCAGGCTGTAAATCAGGGATTCTGCCCACTGCAAATCAGTTGGAGTTAGGGGGTGGAGTTAAGGAAATTATAAGCGGCCGCTGAAAGTCTGAAGTTTTCCTCTTTCTCCTTTTCCCAGAACAGCTTTCAAGTTTGACTCCTAAAGACTGTCCCCACCTCCTTCTGCAAGCAATATCAGGGCCACTTGCGGCTGCAACAGCTTCCACACTCACCAACCCCATGGATGTGGTGAGGGCTCGGGTCCAGGTAAGAGCTCAGTGTTCTTGGCACAGTGCAGGGTGGGGTTCAGCCTCCGTTCTCTGATCTCTGTGGTTTCAGGTGAGCTGCTTCCCTGCTCTCCCTGGGCCTCTCATCCTGGATAATAGCTGCTTAATTAGCCCTCAACACTAACAAGAGGAGCCCAGGGAGCAAGGCTGGCAGTGCTGGCCTGGCCTGCTCAGGCAGGCTTTCTTTTCAGAAAGGGCGAGGTTCCTTGCTGCTTCCTTGGAACTTTGTGCTTTTTTTGCTCCCCTCCTCAGGGAGTTTTGGAGATCAGATCAAGGCTGTTGGACTGGCTGATCTGTTGTCTCCAGAGTGTTCAGTTGCAGCAGAGCCCCAGAGCACCTCAGTATGGAGTCTGGCAGCTCATTCAATGTTTGTTCTGGTATTGCAGGTGGAAGGCAAGAGCTCCATCATTCTCACCTTCAAACAGCTTATTGCAGAGGAAGGTCCCTGGGGGCTGACTAAAGGCCTCTCTGCCCGAATCATTTCGGCCACTCCTTCCACCATTGTCATCGTGGTGGGGTATGAAACGCTGAAGAAGCTGAGCCTGCGCCCAGAGCTGGTGGACTCAAGGCACTGGTAGAGGCAGCTGGTGGAGGAGAACCTTCCTATGAATCCTCTGAGTCTGGACTGTTGCAGGGGAGAGCCTGGGATGCGACACAGCTGCTGTGCCTTTGTCTTTGGCTGGTTTCACAGCACAAGGCAGATGCAAAAGCAACTGTACTTCACCTCTTTAGATTTGTGTGTCATACAATGGTCTGCTGCTGGTTTTGCTTAAACTGTGACCTTTGGCAGTGCTGTTTGCCTGGGACAGTCCATTCCAGGTGTGTGACCGCATCCTGGCAAGTTATTGATTTTTTTTTTTTTTTTTTAAATTAAAGACTTACTGGCTTAAGCAAAAAGCCAGTTTATTCTCTTTAAATTATTTTCATCTTTGCCAAACTTCCAAGGAGAGGAATCTCACAGCCTGCAGCAGGACCCTCTGGTGGGATGTCTCTAGTGGCAGTTGTGCTGTGGGGAAGCTGGAAGCAGAAAATAGACAAGTGACTTTCCAATTACCTTCATTTATTTCTAGAAGATGTGAGACAAGAATAACCTGGGACCCCTTCAGACCTGATTTACTGTGTTTTGAATAGATCTACATACTTGTTTTGTATATTCCTGGAAAATGTTCCCTGTCTCTCATCCTCCAAACAGCAAGCTGGCTGATAGCAAGTCAGGAGCTGGGCTGGCTGTTTGGAATTAGCTGATGGCGGTTTTGACACCTAGCCTGTGTTTTTAATCTATTGTAATTTAATTTTTTTATTTTATTTTAGGGAAGCTTATTCTGATTTCTGGGGAACTGAATGGTTGTCCTGTGGCCTTGTTCAGTATGTCAATCCTGCATGTTCAAAGTGGCTGCTGCCACTTCCCACCTTAGATAGTTTTAGCCCAGAAATGCCATTTGAAAGTGTCTGATTGTGGTGCTGCTGGCAGCTGGATGGTAACTGAATGGGGTTTGAGCTACAATTAGATAGGAGGTGGGGAAGGAAAAACCTTGTGCTGGCCTTTGATCCGGTTCAAACCTGACAGGCATGTTCATATTGAATAAGAAGTGATGGTTCGCTTCATGAGCTTAAATTCTGCTCATCCAGTTTGGGAAGGGCAGGAATAATGTTTTGCACAATTGCTGGATCAGAAGCCTGAGCTATGGTCTGTATTTTACCAGGTGAAAACTTCAGGGGGATGAAACAAGAGGCTGCTTTTTGGGGAGGGGCAGGGAAGGGATTGTTTGACTGTACTCTGCTGTTCTTGGTGGTTGAGATTTGCCTTTCATGCTGCCAGCCCACACATGGTGCTTGTCTCTGTTAGCCACATCTGGGGGGGTTCAGGATGCACCTCCAGACAACAGAGTGCACCACTGCCATTCCCCTTCTGCCAAAACCAGGAATTTTGGTTGAGGTGTTGATCCTGCTGACCTGTGGCTGTTGCTGGGCTGTCTATTCCCGACGGGACTCACCAAGTATGTCTCTGCCCTTCATCCCAGTATTGTCCCTGCCCAGCTGGCACTGGACATACCACAGACATATCTGCTGGAAATGGAGAGTGCTAAAGCTGCTGCTGAGGTGGGAGAGACTTCTCTGCTAAGGGCAGAGCTTGATTCTACGGTGCAGTGCTGTGATGGGGCTGTGGGTGAATCATCAAAGCCCTCTTCATCCCAATTTTGTTTCTTGCAGTGCTCAGAAGGGCAGTGGATGCTGGAGCCACTGGTGGAGTTGTTGGAGCAGCACCTTCTGCACCTGCTCTGGTCACCTGTTCATTGTTTAAAAGTTGACAGCAGTCAGCTCTTGCTCTAATAACAGATTCTGCTCTGAGAAGCAGAACAGCAGCACCCCAAATCGCAAGGCAGCAGTAACACTAATATTAACAGGAAAAATATCAATCGACCTCTGCCAAGTGCAGCAGGGCCAGTCCCTGGGCATGGAGGGGCGGCAGCACCAGTGTGGGGAGACACTGTCAAACTTAATGTTCCTCTCGTAACCAGCAACATTCTTGACAACTAATAAACTTGAGAGACCTTCAGTTTGGTGCCTGCGTTTAAAAGCACAAGACTCTCCACGCCAGGGGAGGCTGCTGCTTTTTGTCATGTCACAGAAAGGGATTCACTCTGCCTTTGGACTAGGAGAGAGATGTGAGGTGCCTGAGAACGCAGTGACGAGAGGCTCCTCAGTGGCTGAAGGGGCCAGGGAAAGCCGGCTGGAGCACGTGGAAGCAGCTATGAGCCAGAGCCGCCCAGAGGAGGCGGGCTGGCTTCTGCTTGGCTGCTACATGGGAAATGTCTCTTTTTTTATTCTCTAACCGAGCTGAACTTTGCTTCTTCTTTCCTCGTTAAATTCGTCAGGCTTTATTATTTTATTTCAGTAGACGATCGAGAGCCCCAGTCGCTGGGGGGCAGGGGGGGCATTTCTACGGGGACCGGGGAGTGGAGGATGGTTTGTCACGCTGCTTGGCTCCAGGGCCGGGCGCAGCCCCGCGCCGGGAGGCGGCAGATTCTTCTCGCGGCGGTTGTTGTGGGTTGTTTTGGGTTGGAAGCGGGAGCGGTCGGGTCGGAGGGGCCCCGCCGAGCGGCACCGGCCCCGCCCGGGCCGCGCTCGCTCTCTTCCCGCGCTCTCTTCCCGCGCTAGCGGCCGGTGGGGGCGGGGCCTGGCGCCCCCGCCAATGGGCTGCGGCGGCCGCGCGCGCGCTGCGCCATGGCGGCGGGCGGCGATGGCGGCGCGGAGCTGGCGGAGCGCGGGGCAGCCGAAGGCGGAGACGGCCCGGCCCCGGCGGCGGTGCCGGGTCGCGCCCAGGTGTTCGCGACCGTGGTGGACACATTCCTGGAGAAGCTGGTGGCCGCCGGGAGGTGAGGCGGAAGCGGGGTCGCGCGGATAGGGGAGGGACCCCTGACCCCGGTCCCAACCCTGCCGTGACCCTGGGCCCACCCGGATCACCAGGAATTGCTCTGGGCCTGGTCCTGACCCCGGCTCCATCGTTAACTAACCCTGACCCGGCTCTGAGCCTGGCCCTAACCCCGGCCCCATCACTGACTCTAACGTCAACCCCACCGTGACCCCAGTCCTGATCCTGCCCTCCTTCCCCCCAATCGGTTTTGCAGCTACCAGAGGTTTGTCAACTGCTACCGCTGCTTCTACAAGCTGCAGCCCCAGCTGACCAGGAGCATTTACGATCAGTTCATCTCCCAGCTACAGGCGTCCATAAAGGTGAACGGGGGAGTGACACGGGTGCCTGGGGGGCTGTGGAGGGGCTTGGAGTGTCGAAAAGGGGTTTCAGAGCCCTGTGAAAAAGTGCTGAACAGGTTGATACTAAGGGCAGCAAATACATTTCCTAAATGGCAAAAGCAGAAAGCTGAGGCTGCTGTCCAGAGCTCTGTCTTCCCCAGAAAAAGCTGTAGGATCATTCAGGTTGCAAAATACCACTAGGACTGTCGAGTCCAAGCATTTCCCCAGCACTGCCAAGACCACCAATACACCATGTCCCTAAGTGCCACATCCACACATCTGTTAAATACCCCCAGGGATGGTGATTCCCAGGCTGTAGGCCCTTCATCCAGTACAAAGCTGGAAGGACGCTGGATAAGGGATGGAGGGATAGGATAAGGGGAAATGACTTCCCACTGCCAGAGGGCAGGGTTAGGTGGAATATTGGGAAGAAATTCTTCCCCGAGAGGGTGGGGAGGCCCTGGCACAGGTTGTCCAGAGAAGCTGTGGCTGCCCCATCCCTGAAGGAGTTTAAGGCCTGGTTGAACAGGGCTTGGAGCAACCTGGGATAGTGGAAGGTGGAACGAGATGTGCTTTAAGGTCCCTTTGAACCCAAACAATTCCCCAATTCTATGACTGGTGAAGGCTCACAAGCAGAGTAGTGCCTGTGTTTATTCACTTTGTGTCCTTCCTTCACAGGAGGAGGTCCAGGAGGTGAAAAATGAAGGGAATCTGGAGGGACTCTTTAGTTCACTGGATAAGATCGTGGAGGAGGCAAAGGACCGGGAAGAGCCTGCATGGTATGGATGGCCAGGGGTGGGGGTCATGTTCCTACAAGGGCAGCAGGTGGTTTCTGGGTGATTTTTGGGTACCCTGTTGACCTCATGCTGCTAGGGAGGGTCTAAAGGCTGCTCTATCTTTACCAGTGTATCTTTACACCGGGCCTAAAACACACAAAAATCAGTTTAATCTGTGCTTCTCTGGGAGTTCCCTCCAGTGGGGCTCCGCACTGGGGTCCCCGCTTTAGCTGTTCTCAATTCCCTGTGCCAGAGGAAACTATGGGAGCTGATCCCACCTGTTCAGCATCCAGCTGGGCTGTGTGGGACTAATCACTGCACTCTGGCTGCCCCACGTGCTCCTGTGTGCCCAGGCGGCCCAGCGGGATCCCGGAGGAGGACATCCGCAGCACCATGGTGCCCTACCTCCTGAAGCACCGCTCCCACCTGTGCAGAGTTCTCAGGGAGAAGGAGGAAGAGAACAGGAAGGTGGCCGAGTCTGTGCTAATGGGGAGGAACAGGATTGCAGAGTTGCAGCAGCTGATCCAGGCTCGCCAACAGGCCTGGCAGGTAAAAATAGACCAAACCAAACCAACATCCTCATAGCACTTGCTGGAGAGGGGCTCAGTGGGGCCTGGAATGACTTTCAGACCTTCCACTTCTCCAAGACCTCCCCAGCAGCCAAGTTTTGCTGAAACTTTAGTTGTGGACATTTTCTCTGGAGGTTTCAGGTGCTTTTCCTTGTGCAGTGGGTGGGATGTGGGGTGGTTCTGGGGGAGATGAGGGGATTCTGCACATGCATGGGACAGCAGTGTATGACACACTCAGCCTGCATTCCGCCCTGAGTGTGGCAGGGTGGGAGAAGCATCATGCTGAGGTCTGTGGGTTGTGTTCCTTCCAGGCAATCAGTAAGGAGCAACAAGAACTCATCATGACATTCCAGGAGCCCCAGTGAGGCCGCATGATGTCCCACAAGCTCTGCTGAGACAGTTCATCATCCCAAAGCACTGATGGGACAAGGTGCATGCAAAACCCAAACTGAGAATCGCCCCATCAGGCCACTGGAGACTGCAGAGTGACTTAAATGGCTGCTGAATTGGCACGGTTTGATCAGATTTGGTGCAGAAAAAATACCATTGGGCTCTCTGGAAATGGATGGCAATTCCCTATTTCCTACTCATTTAGACCGAAAGGAGTGTCACAAAGTGTGTCTGTGCTCTCTTCTGCTCCACTCAGTGCTGTGGTACTGAACCAGGCCTGGTTCCAGTTTCCAAAGCTACATTTGGGGTTTTGTAGCTGTTTTAGTTGTGTGTTAGACAAAATTTAGTGCCTGGAGCCCCAGACCAGGAGCCCATAAGCCCCTCAGCAGTACACTGAGGGTGGGTCACAGGCAATGCTCTTGCTGGTGCTTGCAGGTTCATTCAGTCTCCATGTGTTGAAACCACTGCCCATTGCAGATGTGGCAGCAGCTGCTGCACCCAGTTTGTTACCATTCATTCTGTTCTTCAAATTATTTTCTATCCCTGGTCCTCTCCCAGCAGCCTGAGGTATCTTGGGGTCTGTGAAGAGGTTGGAACAGCCCTGCCTGCACTTTGTGAGCTTTTGTGGCACAGGGGTTTAATGTTTTTCTCTGGAACTTTCTAGAACCAGACTGGTTTTCCCTACCCAGAGTTGTCTGTTACTGCCTCAGCGGAAGTTTGTGGGCTGGGGAAGCAAGGGCTCCCAGGATCTCCCTGGCAGGGCCCCAGGAGTGACCTGTGCCTCCAGCATGAACAGGTTCCTTGGGGCTAGGCAGGGAATGAGGAGAGTCCCCCCTGCACCTGATGAGGACAGAGAGGTTCTGAGTCCAGCAGCCACTGAGGTCAGGTCTCCAAGGAGAGGCCATGCCCTGTGACAAACGGGGGAGCAGCAGTGGCCGCTTGCACCACACCCCAACCTCTGTTTACAATTAAAGGCTCCGTCAGAGTGGCTGCAACAGTTTCCCCTCTGCTGTGTTGGAATCTCAATGAATTTGGGCTGTTGTTCCCAGCTTGGCTCCTGCTGCGTTCTTGGCCCACGTACTCTGTACTTTATGGGTTTGTCTTACAAAGGCTCTGGTTCAGCAGTTCTGTCCGCCCTCTGCCCCAAAGCCTCCAGTTCCGCTTTTTGAGACAGGGCTGGGATTTATAGGATCAGAAAGTGGTCAGGTTCTGAAAGAAGAATGTTATTCACGGGCTCTGACTGCCCTGGCCACGCAGCATCTGCCCATGGCATGTGGCAGGGAGGAGCTGTGTGGAGACCAAGGGATAGGCACCTGCTCACCCTCCTCCAGGGACACAGTGCGACTGCCACGACAGCAGCATGAACTGGTCCCCCAAAAAGGGGCTGGCAAGTTCCCTGCACATGGAGGAAAACCCCACAGATTTTGGCAGGAAAGTCTCCCCATGTTGCAGAAGACAATTCTGGGATCCAGCAGTGGGAGCCGGGACAGGGTAATGCGTGACTGGGGAGTGAAGTGAGGAGCCCCCAGCACCCCATCACCCGTGCCAGTGGGGCCTATGTGCTGCCAGGCTGGCAGGGCTGGGCCCACCAACAAATCTCCCCTGGCCTGGGGCCATTTTGCCCCCTCCCTTTGTGGGCTCTGGCTGGGCATAGGGGGACTAAGTTCATCCCAAACCACAATTGCCACCTCTGCCGGCAGCTCCGGCCATGGCGGATGTGCTGGAAATAACCTTGGTGGGGCCGTGCCCCCCCTTGCCAAGGCCACAAGACCCTATAAAGACAGCCAGAACTTCACTCAGCACAGCACAGGAAGGCACCATGAAGTCCCTTGTCCTGCTCACCCTCTTGGCCCTGCTCACTCTTGGCCTCTGCCACAGAGGTATGGGGGGTTCCAGGGCTTATGGGGACAGTGGGGGGTGATTCTGTGTCCTGGGAAGGGCTTGGAGGAAGAGAAGGGACTGAGAAAAAGGTGGAAAGATTTGCTGAGCCTTGGGGTGGGGGGCATAGGGATGCAACAGGGAGATAGGGAGCAAGACATCCTTCAGCAGATTGGGGGTCTCAGTGAGGGATCTGAGCTCCAAAAGAAGTGGGGTGAGAGCGAAGCCCACATGGGGCCTCTGTGAGCCCACCCAGGTATCCCTTTGTGTCACTTGCAGCTGCTGATAGCTCTGCCAGCACCAATGACTCACCCAGCTCCAAAGGTGAGTGACCACAGCTGCTCAGCCCCACTACCTTGGGGAGAGGGGGACATGACCCCCCCCAACCCACCACGCTGTCCCTGCAGCCTTTGTCTCCAGGCGTGCCAGTGCTGAGGTGGTGCAGAGACAGAAGCGGAATTATGCCTATGACAGGTAGGGATTGGTCCTGGCTGAGGGGTCACGGCCCCCAGATGAGGGGAGGCTTGCTGGATCAACTCCTCTCCAGGAGCCTCCAGCTCCCATGGGACCCCCCAACAGCCCCTGGGTTCCCCATTTGTCCCCAGCGGTGTCTATGGAGCCCCACGGGACCCACTGGAGGCCAAGCGTGAGGTGTGTGAGCTCAACCCTGACTGTGATGAGCTTGCCGACCAGATTGGAATCCAGGAGGCCTATCGGCGCTACTACGGCCTGGTGTAGCCCCAGCCACCACCTTGTGTTGTGGGGTGGGGGCTGAGCTCCTATAAACCCACCTCAGCCCCACCCCCATCTTCATCCTCTCACCCTTTCTGTCAGTCCTGGAAAGAAATAAATGCAAATGGTGGAGCCTGTTCCTTCCCAAGCTTGGGACATGGGTGGGTGGGAGGCTGCAGGGGATGTGCCTCATGGCACCCCACCCCACACAGCTGAGGACTCCTGATTTCCCTCCCAGTGTCCCCCCAGGCTCCAAGGAGGAGGGGTGCTATCGCCCCCAGATCCTGCTTCCAGCAGTGAGGAGCCCAGAGCTGCACCATCATCATCATTCCAGTTTAATTTAAAGCTGTTTCTCCCAAGCATGAGGTTATTGGAGAAGAGCAGAGCTGCTCCGTGCACCCCAGGACCCTGTGGACTGCCCAGGAATTCCATCACAAACCACCTTAATTACTTATTAACCTTGACACACACATGCACACTTACACTGCAGGGTCTCTGCATAGGATGACGTATTGTCCCTGCCCCAAATTCATGGAATCACTACTGGTTTGCATTGGAAGAACTAAGGCACAGACCGGGTACAGAGGGTGTTGGGAGAGGGACACTGCAAGACACCCCATAGCAGGGCCCAGCACAAAGAGGATGCTGGGTTCTCTGCAGCCCAGCCCCTCACACACAGTGTAAAGGGTCCCTCTAGTGCCCACCCCAGTGGGGACACCTGGGGTGCAGCTGGAGCCACTGGGTCTCTGGGGCAAGGCCACAGTCAGGGCACTGATGATGGGAGTGTTGCCCACAAGGGCCAGCCTGGCAGTGCCAAAGGTGCTTGGGATCCTGGTAGGGCTTAGGTGGCCCCACAGCCAAACCTGCAGACATCAGAGGATGTCCTCCAGCTGCCAAGAAGTGCCCAGCACAGAACAGATGTGGAAAAGCTGGCAGCTGTGTCCTGCCAGGCTGAGAGGACATCACTCATGGCTGCTGGGGCTCCTTGTACAGCTCCTGCTGCAAGGGGCTGCTCTGGGGGGGGCGGACAGGAGCTGCGGCAGTGGGGAACACTGGGGGTTACTGCTCACTGATGCAGTCAGCAGCACAAGGCACTCAGGTGGGATGTGAAGAGGAAGCTGGTGAGCAGTGCAAAGAGGAGTTGGATGGTACCTGACCTCAACTTCATTCCAGGCACAGTCACACCAGTGGCAGGGGAGGATGGTGAGAAGCAGCAGGGAACCCGCTGGAAGCACCCTGGGTCCTGACTTGCCCTGGGCCACCCTGACTCACTGGGTGGAAGAGCAGAAATTCAGGGCATGAATAGTGATTTATTTTCTCTCCCTACCTCCCAGCTACCCTTGGCACCAGGGCATGGTGGGACCCTCACACAGCCCAATCACCAGTCTTGCAGGCCTCAGCCCACCCTCTCCCACTGCCTTAAATGGACATTGGAAAGTCACTATTTTTAAAATTTACACTTTCCCTATCTCCCGCTTCTCCACCCCCTTACTCCTGTTAAAAGTGAGCTGCAAAGGCCCCGATGAGCTACTCCAGGTCCTCATGCAGGGTCAGGGTGCTCCTGTGACAGCAGCATGCAGAGTTCTAGCAAGAGGATGAAGTCATCCCAAATGGCAGAAGCAGCAAGGGAAATGCGATTCCCATCACAGGGATAAGGAAGGGCCCACCTGCACTTCTTTACTGAAAAGTGTGGTCAAAAGCATATGCTTGAGGGTGGATTTACAGATGGAAAATGCACTCAGCCCCAGGGCTGCACTGGAAAGGTGGGATGGGCTGGGAACGACTACAGGACACAAAGTACAAACATCTGATATTTTATTAAGCCAGTTGCTGTGTTCAGACCATGGTCAGACATATGCTGGGAGCCCCAGCCCCTCCTTGCCCAGCTGGGCCCCACATCCCCTCATCCCTCAATGAGAGCGATCCTTCCTGGCTCTGCAAGCCTGTGTGCCACACGAGGGCTGAGGAGAGGTGATTGTCCCTTGCCTCAAACCTCCCCTCACTGCAAGTGGCAAAGCTGGCAACACGGCCCCGGTGCCAGCCTGCTTTGTCCCCAGCCTGGCCAGTGCTGCTGCACACCAAGAAGGAAAAGAGCCCTAAATTGAAGATGTGAGACAAATACTGAGGCATTGCAGGTGGCCTCAAGCCAAGCAAGGATGGGAGCAGAGGAGCCACTTGGAACAGCCCATGAAACCATGGAGCAGAAGCCCAACAAGCACCAGTGACTGTCTACCATGGTTTTAGGGACAGCCCAGCCAGCCTCAGCCACCACAGACCTGTGTTCTCCCAGCATGGGGTCATCCCAAAAACTCCCAACAGCTCAACAGGGTGGTAATGAAAGAAAAACCAAACCCAAAAAACACACCAGAACACATAAGAACTCTTGTTTTCAGATGGTTTTTGTGTTTGCTCCCCTTCCCAGCACAGCGCGCACTACCAGACTGGCTTACAGCTGCTCTGGGGCAAGCCTGGAGTTTGTGCAGGATCAGAACTCCATGGAAGGGCTGTGGCCAGAGCCTGCACAGTCTCCATCCTGCCTGATGCTCTCCTGATGAGGCAGCTCACAGTTCTGGCATGGACCAGGATGCACAGGGTGGGGGGCTTTCAGGGAGCCCCTGCTGCAGCACCACAGCTGCCACAGGCTGCACAGAGCCTCCCACAGACCATCCCGTTCCACACCAAGACCCACTTTGTATCAGCAACCACCATGCCAGGGAAGAAATGCAGTGGCCCTTGGACAGAGCAGATCTGTTCAAGGAGGAAACTCCAGCTCATCCTGAGTGCTGGGATGGGGGCAGAGAAGTGCCTTCCTTCACCCCAATCCTGAGGATGACACATTGAGTCCCCTCAGAAGGCCACACTTGCTGGAGGACACTACATGCCATCTCCCCAAGGCTGCTCTGCAGCCACACTACTCCCACACTGCAGATCCTGCCAGTTTTTCAGCTCCAGGTATCTCTGACCAGGCATGCAAATCTAAAAACCATCCACCAGGTCCTCAAGCAGAGCTGCGTGCTCTGGAGAGGAAGAGGGTAGCATAGGGACCCTTTTCAGGTGTCCTTTTTAAAGGTCACAATCCCTCCCCCTCCAGCCCAGAATGGAAAGTGCCAAGGGGGCAGACAGGATTCCCCACTGCATGGTGAGGGGTTCTTTCTCTCCTCCAGGTATACAAAACCTTGGAATATTAAACCAATTCCTCAGGGTTCCAGAGCAGAGACTAAGTGATAGCTGTGAGCAGCCCCTGCTGTCATCAAGTGGCCCCACATGGGCTCACAGCAGCTCCACCCATTGCCTCTGGTTACAGAAATTTAAACTGGATCCTGTGCCCACACAAAGCCTCAGTGACTCAGAACACAGCTCCTCCTCACCCTACACAACTGCACAGCACTTGGCTCCCAGCTCCCTGCACAGCTGTGTGAGCTGCAAGAACTGAAAACACTTGCCATCAGTGAGACAGGAATTCCCTCTGGGCTGCTGCTTTACCTGTACTGCTGTTCTCTCCCCTCAAGATCCAGCCAGGATCTAAGGAATGATCTACCCAGAGTGAAGCTGAAGACTGCCCCCAGCTCCTCACTGCTTTGACCACTGCCCAGCAATGCTTCTCTTCACCAACCCCAAGTGCAAGGGTGACTGAGGCTCTTGGGACAGACACATTGGGCTCAACCTGCAGTGACCTCCAGACTCCTCTGCTGTGCTTGGCAGCCAGGACAAGGCAGGGGTTTCTTCAGCAGCAGGAAAAAGCAGAGCACACCAACTCTCTGTGCCCCGCCACCAGACAAGGAGGGTTTCACCTCAAGAACAGTCCCACAAGATGATTCCCTTCTCTTTTTCCACCCCATTGAACAGAAATAATGAGCTACACAAACAAATGGCTTCAAATAAAACCACTGGAGGAAAGTGACTGAGAGCTTTACAGCCCATCTCAGATCTCCAAGAATCTGCAAGGTGTGCTGAAGTCTCTGACCTGCTGTCCTGAATATGACCTTTTCTTGGCTTAGCCAAGCAAAGCACTGTGAGTTTCAGGAGAAGCTGTAAGAGAAGATTCTGCAGGGAAACCTCTGTCCCTCACAACCAGCCTATCAGCCTCCAGGGATGGACCAGCTGTACCATGGAGGTTGGCATTTCCTTCTGCTGTGCTGTAAAGGAGCTGGAACTGGAATAGAAATTAATCTTCTGGTACTTGTGGTGGTATTTTTAGTTTATACCTGAAAACAAGGAACATCCTGCCCCTGCAGTAGAACACACCATGGTCTGAGCCTGCACAGAGTGGAGTACATGACTCAACTTGTCATGTTACTCTCTGGCTGTAGCAGCTTCTGGCTGGCCCATGTGACAACACAGACAGATAGAAGACTCCAGTGGTTTGTACTTGCATAGCTGCTGCTGGTTCATGTGGATGGAGATGTCTGTTCCACGGGCACACAGAGACAAGAGGGAGCATGAAGAGACTGTCCAGTCCCTCTGCTGCTGCTCTGCGAGCAACCTGCAGCTTCATATCCGAACAGCGGCCAAGTGACAGCGTGTCAGACACAGGTTGCATGAGATGCTCAGGATGGAGGTCTGCAGGATCCTTCACAGGTCACCTGGGGAACCAGCTCTTCCAGCATCCATCCAGGCAGCATCAGCCCTCCTGTTTGGGATGCGAAAAGCATGGAACAGTCCGTAAGCTCGGTGCTCCTGGGCAGCAGCGGTCATGGCACTGCCTCTGCCAGCCCAGAAGGACATGAGAAAAGGGGACACAAACACTCCAGCTCTGTCACCATCTCTAGCACAGCATTGCAGCAGTGGTGCATTGAACCAGCAGAAGATAATGGCTTTGAGATTCTCCTTCCTCCTCCATAGCCTACTGAAAGATTTAGTGGGGAAAAAAAGAAAATATGAAAAAGAAGCTTTGGGTCCTTTGGAGATATCTGCTCCATCCCAGTGTTGCAGTGCTCAAGCCAAGCATTTAAGCCTTAATGGTGTATAAATCCCACCCAGCTCTTCTCTCTTTGCAGTTCTGCCAGATTCCTCCTTTTCTCCAAGGTCTAATGCAAAGTGGGAGAAACTGGGGATGGAGTTACAGAGTCCTGTGGCCTCCCTGGAGCAGTGCAGTTGAACTCATGTTGCTCATGAAGCATGCAGCTCACAGGGAGAGTGGAGTGCAAATGGGGCTGCTCCCTCCTCACAGGCCAACATCCCTTTGCACTGAGCCCACTCCATGGGGGCCTGGGAAAGGAAATAAATATGCTTGTTCTAAGACAAAAAAAATTATATTAAGAGCTTTCCCCCCCCTTTTAAATACAGTGTTTCCTTTTCTTTCTGACTTTGGAAGAGTATCCAAAACCCCAAAGGAACTCCTCTTTTTTTTCTTTTTTTTTTAATATTATTCATATATATAAAAACTAAAAGTTAAAAGGAAAAACCTTGAAAATAATTAATTCAAAAGCGGGGGGGTGGGGAGGTGGGGGGGTGGAAATACTATCCATTTTCCTGTCCCCAGATTGCTGAACAAGAGCAAACACTCTGGATCTTCTTTCCCAAGGCGGAGGGTTCTGTCTCTGCCGCACTGGTTTGATTTTGCTGAAGTTAAGTCTATGCTTTGAACCACCAGCCTGCTTCTGCTGGCCAAGCAAGCTTTGGGAGGAAGGAGGGGGATGAAGGACTGCCCGTCTCTCGCCCATCTCTGCCGACTGGGAGAAGGGCAGAGCTCTGCCCCGGCCATACCGAGGGGCCTCTCTCAGAGCAGTTGGCGCCATCAGAGCTGCACAGCCGTCTGGTCAGGATGCAGGTGGAGGGTGTCAGTGTGCGTGCCCACATTAGATTTTTTTTTAATTTGTTTGGGTAGGTATTTTTGTTGCTGTTGCTGCTTCTTCATGTCTTAAGTGTCACCCAGATTGTTGTTTCCTTCGTTCAGACGCTGCACGTTGCGAGAGGGGGAGAGAAAGGTTCACCAACCCGATGCCTTTCTGACCATCAGCCCATCTCTTTCCACTGCTTGTAGAACTCCAGAACATTTTTTATCTCTATGTTGGCATTCGTGGCTGCCTGGATGGCAGACTGCAAGCAGACACAGATAAAACAGGTGGTTAATTTTTAACTTGCCCCATCAAGACAGCTGCCATTTCCAGCCTGGTGACTCTCTGGCAGCCTGGCACAGCTGGAAGGCCAAATCCTCCCAATTCTCGTTGTTCTGGTACAAGAGGACTGCACAAACACAAAATTAAGTTCTCTCACCTGTCCCAAAACACTCTATGTGACAAAATCAAGAAGCCTTGAGGGAATAAGGAATTCATTTATAAACATATACTCAACATATAAAGTAACTTTGAGGAAACTAGGCCAGTTATTAAAGAAACATCTCTTGCCAGTCATTATTATATCCTTGCTAGGAAGCAGAACGGCTCAGCTTGGCCAGACTAGAGCTACTGACCTGCATGGGCACCGAGAACGAGCTCGGGTCCTCCAGCTGAAAGCCCGTGATGATGGTGACCATTCCCGTGGTGTCATCCTCTCCACTGCCCTGGGACACTGTCAATTGTTTGCAGCTGTCCAGTATTTTATAGAGATTCCTGACAGAAAAGAGAAACAGGGGAAGGTCAGCAGGAAGACCACATCTGCTCAGGACAGTAAGTGGGAAGCAGGGCTGCTTTCCTGTTCCCGTTAAGGACTTTTCTGAGACCTTTTGAGCATAGAGTGCTTTGTGTAACATGCACAGGTGGCTTTCCTTATCTCCAAGGAATTTCATTATTACTCACATAGAACAAGTTTTACAACGGGTCCCACTGCTAACACCTCTCCCCAAAGCCACCTGCCTGCTGCAAACCAGGCTCAGATACCTTCAGATGCTGAAAACTTACCAGGCATCTAAATCTTGTCTCTTCAATTTATGCCTCTCAAAGCTCTTCCCAACATCTTTCTGGCAACGTATGTACCTGTGGAGAAAGCAATCTGAGCTCATATGGAGACCATCACAGGCTAAAGTCAGTCACTCCTCTGGGTGCTGCAGGCCTTCCACCAACCCAAATTTAACACCCAAAGGTCCATGCAAGGAATCCTCTGTGAACCCCTTCAATCACATCCCTGCCTCACCACCATTCCCACATGCTGCTCAGGGTACTGCATGTATTAAGCCCTGACACTGGCCTCAGAGATGCAGTGTGTCCTCTCAGTTATGTTTCTGCAGAGCACTCATGCACAATCCAGCTCTTCCAGCACTCCCAGTGCAGTGGCAAAGGTCACTGCTCCAGTTTATACAGAAACAGGGATGCAACGCCACCATTGCTCAAAAGCAGCTGCACTTTGCAGCTGAGCAGCAATTACCAGCACATTTGAAGAATCAGCTCCTTCACCACCTTCCCCTTCCTCAAGTCTGGCTTTTCCTTGGCCCACTCCTCATTCTGCTCCAAGGGATCTGCAGCCTGCTCCCACCCAAAGCCCACCCATTCCAAAACCAAGGGAAAATCCCACCCCTCTCCTGCTCTCACCTGTTTCCCTTTTTAAATTCTGCCTCCAGATACCGAATGCTGTCCCTAGCACCGGCATTCTCCTTTTTCAGGAAGTCTAGGCCATCGATAACTAACAGAAAAAAAAAAACAAAAAACCAAAACCATCTTGTTTACAGTTCTACCTCTGCACTCTAATCCAGAGGAGTCAAGTACTCCCCATTCTACAGAACACTGTCCAATATATAGCTGCCATAGGCGAGGCAGAGGCGGAACAGGACCTCTCTCCTCTCAGCTCTTCTGACACACTGTCAAAATCCCAGGCATGGGCCACACATAGAACAGGCTCCAAAAGCAACACATCAAAAGGGTGTTGCAACTGGTTCCAGATGAAGTCAAGGATAAGAGCAGGAAGAGGGAAAGCCACCACCCAGGCCCCTGGGGCCTGCTCCCAGCATGGAAGGGACAGGGGCAGGCAGCCGCTGCCAGTTACCTGCTGTGGAGTCCCCATACCTGTTCGAGGGATGATGATTATGAACCTCCCACTAGTGGCCAACTGCTTTACAAGAGCCAGGTGCTGGCAGAGGGCCTGGGTGTCCGGAACAAGGTAAGGAGACATGGCTGACTGCGCCTTGGGCTGCTGGAGACTTCCCTCCAGCTGAGACACTTCCAGCTGAAAACACACATGCAAAGACACTCACTTCACTTTTATGCTGAAACAGACCATCAAACAGGGCAAGACTTGCCCTGCAAAGCTCCACCAGGCCTTTCCAATCTCCAAGCACACAGAACACGCGGGTGGATGCAGCAGAGGGTCAGCAAGAGGAGACAGTCCCACTCTGCACTGCCCAGTGCAGCCCCAGTTGAGTACTGTGAACAGTTTGGGGCACCTTGATAAAAAGGGCATCAAAATACTAGAGTCCAGAGTAGGATGACCAGGATGGTGAAAGGCCTCAGGTGGTTGAGGTCACTCAGTTTGCTCAGCTTGGGGCAGAGAAGGCTGAGGGTGACCACCTCATCACAGCCTACACCTTCCTCGAGGGGGTCAGTGCTGAGGTGCTGACCGAGGTGCTGACTTCCTCTCTCCAATGACTAGCAATAGGACATGAGGAAATGGTACATTTCATTTTTAGCTTCATTGCTGCACCAGGGCAGGTTCAGGCTGAATATCAGGAAGAAGGTCTTCCCCCAGTGGGTTGCTGGTACCTCCCCAGGAAAGTGGTTCTTACACCAACCCTGCTAGAGCTCAAAGAGTGCCTGAACAACACTTTCGGGCATTCAGTTTAAAGTAGCTCTGTGAGGAGCAAGGACCTGGACTTCGTGATCCTTATGGGATCCCTTCCAACTTGAGATATTCTACAGTTCGATCTATGCAGAATGGACTTACTGACTCTGTGTGGGACAGGAGCAGAGACTTCCCTTCCCCCTTCCCTTCCCTTCCCTGCCCTGCCCTGCCCTGCCCTGCCCTTCCCTTCCCTGCCCTGCCCTGCCCTGCCCTGCCCTGCCATTACCCTGCTGGTTTTCAGGCTGGAACTGCCATCTCATACCTGCAGTCGAAGCTGAGCCATGTCTCTCATGAGCCTGTTCCGACGAGCTTCTTCTGCAGCCTAGTTGCAAAACAAAACTTCCGTATCAGCTAGCAGGAAACACACCAGCTGACACTAGCATACACTTCCAGAAACACTTCCAGAGTGAAAAGGGGACACTGGAATAGCTTTAAAGAACAGAACTTTCATCTCCTCCCAGAGGTCTGTGATTACAGTTGCAACCTAATAGTAACCTACAGGAAACTCAGCCAAGTACAGAGAATTCATTCACCTCCACCAACTCACCATGTGAAACTGGGCCTGGGCCTGGTGCAGCAAGTTGTCTTGCTCTGACTGTGCTATGCTGATGAAGATCCCAAGCTCTGAGTTGAACTGCAGGATGCCACTTTGCAAGTGGGTAATGAAGTGGCCAAAGCTCCGGATGCAGCAGATCCGCACAACAGACTGTGAAGAAGCAGAAGGCACCACAACCAGGCTGCTGGTGGCTGCGGCCTGAGGCAGCGCTGACCTGCAGCTCACACTTTTGAAAAAGGCAGGAACTGATATTAAATGCCCAGTTCTGATGGATGTTTCTGACCTCTTCTAAAGTCAAGAGACTCCAGGAGGGGGCTGCAGGAAAGGCTACAGCTGGCCAGAAGGTTCAGGGGTGCCAGCAATCTGGGCTTCCTCAACCCAAGAACATCTTAGGAAACATCAGCAGCATCCTGCCACACCTGCTCTATAAACCTCTGCTCAGGCCTTCAGCTAGGAAAAGGAACCACATAACACAACAATTTGGGTCTGATTTTTTTCAGTATTTACCCCAACTCACCTCCTCTACTGCTGAGAAAATGGGCCGGTCCTGCTCAAAGTTAAATCTCTTGTGTGCATTTTTCAGAGCGGGGAGATTGCGCAGGGCCACATCTTCAGGGAGCAGCAGGCTGGCCTTCAGGTCTGGGAGCTCAGCATCACTCAGGATATCTTTGACTTCATCACACAGGGCCAGCCCTAGAAGCACAAGGAGAGCAAAACGACTGATGAAGGGGCTAAGGGAACTGCTTTAAGGCACATGATCTGTAACAGTCATGGGCAGAGGTGTTAATGACACATGTTCTGTGAGCACCTGCTTAAGGAGGAACCACAGGACCACCCACAATATAAAGAGCAACTCCCCCAAACAATCTGCCAAGGGACTCTGGGAAATCCCCTGTTTGGAGGGATAGCTTTCCCACCTATTCCAGCTGATGAGCAACCCTGTTTAAACTGCTTCTCATGAACCATTGGGAACTTCAGGCTCAGCCCTGAAGAGGCACAGGTTGGAGCAGCTGGAGCTCTGAAACTATTTTCCAGGATTACCATGGCAAAATCACGGTCTTACTCCTGCTACTGGCAGTGACTTTCACTCCTGTTAGCCACACATGGATGACACTGGTGTCAGTGTTTCAGTATGCTGCCAGCCATATTAATACATTAATATAGCATTTTTGCATGTGATTTTTGGAGTTGTCCTGTCAGACCCAGGAGTTGAACTCAATCCTGGAGCCAGGGGGAAGGGTCTCTTCTGACTCAGGATGTTCTATATGATTCTAAAGACTATGGGACAGTATTTAACTGGAATAGTGTTTAAACAAAACAACATATGCATGTATTACTTCCTATTGTGCTTATAAAAACTGCTACTAGGAAATCTCCCTCCCTGGGCTCTCACACACCCTGGGAATCACTGATGACTAAGCCTAGTGAAACATGACATTGCCACTTCTTTCTCCAGTACCTGATTCCTGCAGGTCTGCAGCAGAAGGCAGAAGATTCAGGAGCACAGACAGCCTGTTCCACAGGCTCTGAGAGCTCTGCAGGAACAGAACACAAAAGGCCATAGAAAATGTCAAGACAGACATATACAACTAGGGAGCTTAGGCCTTCTAGCATCTCACAACCCTCATAATGTTTTATGAAGAGTAACCCTCACAATCCTTCTTAGGTCCAGATTATCTTAATGCAGCTGGTGGGGGACATAACATCACCCTCTGCCCAGGACTGCAGCCATGGCTGCAACCCACCCAGGGAAGCTGACAAGATACAACCTTGTAGAGAGCCCCAACACCATCCCCACCTGAGCACACATAATGATGAGGTCTGTGTTTGTCCTCAGCCAGTCCAGGAACACCTTGACAGTAAGCAGCAGCCCTTCATTGGTCACGATCTCCAACTTCTCCTGAAGGGATCGCTCATTTCTGCAGGATTTGTTACTTGAAATGCTTTCTTCAGAGTCAGACACATCATCTGGAAAACAAAGGCAACCACAAGATGGCAGCTTGTTAAACCCCAAGATGTCAAACCCTGCTGATGTCAGAACAGCACTGGGCTGGTAATAGTGGAGTTGAAATACTCGGTGCCTTCACATATCTTTACAAAAACAGTCCCTGTCCCCTGTGCTGTTACTAGAGTGTATCAGCCCTGCATTTCCTTCCTTCTTGGGATACAAGGGTTAAAGTCTCCCTATGAAGGTTTGACCAATGCCTAAACTCTGCAGCAGCCTGCAAGAGGCTTGCTGACACAGTGCACATTCCGGCACAAGGACCAGAGCAGTTCCTGCAGGGAACAGAGCCGTGTGGACAGCATGCTCCCAGCTCGAGCCAGGCATGAGAAGGAAGTGGCAAGGGCTGTCCAATGAGTCAGAAAATTTAAATATTGAACATATTCTTTGCGCTCCTCTAATTCTCCAGACATGAGGCTCTCAAAGCCATTGCCAGTGGATCACGTGTGACATGAGTGACCTGAGGTGAAGGTGGGAATCAACCACACATTTTGCTACAGCCCTAATTTATTTCAAGTGCTACCATTACTTCCTATTAGCACAGCTATGGGCATTCCATAAACCCTTGGAATCACAAGAAAGGAGGTGATTTATTCAGAACACACCACTGACAAGTGTTACACCATGAAACAGCAGTTTGGATACAGCACAGATGAGGAGAGTTCAAAGCTAAAAAGCACACAGTGAACTCATTTCATCTCTCATTTTCTACACCTGTAAAGGTATTGTGGCCACACGTTCCTGGAACTGCAACAGCAAGATAACTACTGAGGGAAGGAGTTAAACAGACCAAAGCCCATTTGTTTCTTCCCTTACACCCCATCTCTTTCATGTGGCCATGGAGCAGTGCCAGGAGCCAGTCAACACTAATGTGATCTAATACTGTGTCTTCAAATGCTGGCCCAAGCAAAGCCTGAATCTTGCCAGTGCTGTAGGCCAGCTGGATTTGGCAGCAGGACGTAGAATGTTTCCTTGTTCCAGGGAAGCTGGGAGGAATGAAAAACAAGACTGAACAGGTCCGTGTAGTTTTATGTGAAATATAAACAATTCCCTGTACTTTATCAGATCTCCCTTTCCAGCTGTTTTTGCCCAGATCATCACTCATTTGTGTTATCTGAGTGGTAATGGAGACATAGCAGCTCCACCATGCTGTGCATCCCCCAGGGGTTCAGCATGGAACAATCAGTGAGGCACATTCGGGGGGTCACAGAGAGGCCCTCAACAGCTCTCACATGCACTTGGGTCACATCTTCCACACAAACTTCTACATCAGCATTGGGCTGAAGATCTGTCATCCCATGAAGAACTTCTTGTCCTCCATCTGCCCTGTCTTTCACCAGAAGCAATAGTAAGTGTCTGATTAGATATTTCACAAAGGGAAAAGGGAAGATGCAACCTTTAATACCTGCTGGAATTATCCTCTATATCCAAAATGACTTCACTATAGTAAATCGTGCCTGAAAAATTCATTTGCCTTCTACAGTGGGGTTGCAGCAGTGGAGGATAAGGGAAGAGCAACTAACCTCATCTACCTGGGTTTGACACTGTCCTGCACAATATCCTTGTCTCTTAACCGGAGAGACATGGATTTGATGGATAGACCTCTTAGTGGACAATGACTTGGGCTGGATAGTCATAGTTAAAGAGCTGCAGCCAACAGCTCAATATCCAAGTGGACAGCAGTGATGAAGGGAATCCTCAGGGGTTGGGACCAGCACTTTTTAACATCTTTGCTGGTGTCACAAACAGTGAGATCAAGTGCACCATCAGCCAGTTTGCTGACAACACTGAGCTGTGTGGTGGGGTCACACATTGGAGGGCAGTGATGGCACCGGAGGAACCTGGACAGGCAGGAAAGGTGTGTCTGTGCCAACCCCAGAAGGAATAGCAAGGGCAAGGAGAAAAGTTGCACCTGTATTGGGGCAACCCCAAGCACAAACACAGGCTGGAGGAGCAGGATGGAGGGCAGCCCTGAGAATTTAGGGGGATGGGTTGACAAGCTCACCATGCTGTGGCAATGTGTACTGGGGGCCCTGAAGCCAAACACTGTTCTGGGCACATCCCCAACAGTGTGCGCAGCATGTGAAGGGGGGGATTCCGCCCTGAGAGCTGAGACCGCCCCCCTACAGAGCTGCCTCCAGCTCTGGGGTCCCCAGCACAGAAAGGATGTGGAGCTGCTGGAGTGAGTCCAGAGAAGGCCATGGAAATAATCCAGGGGCTGCATTCCCTTTACTCAGGCTGGGAGAGCTGGGGGTGTTCAGCTTAGAGAAGTAAAGGCTCCAAGGAGATCTCAGAGCTCCTTCCACTGCCTAAAGGGGTTCCAAGAGAGCTGGTGAGGGACTTTGACAAGGTCCTGGATGGGACAAGGGGGGATGGCTTTAAATTGAAGGAAGGTAAATTTAGATGTGGTATCAGGTAGAAATGGTTCCCTGTGAGGGTTGTGAAGCTCTGGCACAGGTTGCCAAGAGAAGCTGTGGCTGCTCGATCCCTGAAGAGTTCAAGGACAGGTTGGATGTAGTTTGGAGCAACTTAGCAAAAGAAGGATGAAATGATGTGGGCTTTAAAGTCAGTTCCAAACAAACCAGCCTGTGATTATCGCAGCTGCTCAGAATTCAGTCTGCAGAACAGTAGTTGTTCTGGTAACCCTGGCTGGCCACAGGTGTTTCCTTTGCTCAGAGCACATATTCCTGCATTATGGGCAGTAAAAGTAAAGCTCCTCTGTCATGAAACGTCCAAACCAAGGCCTGCCCACTACTTGGACAACGTGGTCATCCAAACCTAGCCAAAGGAGAGCTTGCACCATGGCAAATGGCAAATTTAGCAGACTGCTGTAGTTTGCAGGTTTCTACACACAATTGCAGTAACAAGGCCCTTACCTTGCTCTACCAAGCTGGGCTTCTCCAGATCTCCATTGACACATGGCTTGCCCTCTACCCCGTCCTTCAAGGCAGATGGTTCACTGTTGGGTTTCAGGAGGATGTTGCTGAACGTGGGAGCCAAGCGAAAGCAGCGTTTGGTCTGGAACAGCTGGGTGGACATGGCCTGGAGATTACTGGCTATGCTTGCATCAGTGCTCAGGGAAGCTGGCCCATTGACTGCTGGATCCACAGCCTCAGTTTTAGAGATGCTTGGGTTCTTGGAGTCCCCCAGCCCACTGCCATCCACACAGTTTTTTAAGGCCTCTTTGGGCCCACTTTTGCCTTGGCTGCTTCCCTCCTCACCCGGTTCATCCTCCATGTCCTCCAAGTCAGACCGAGATTCTTGGCTGTTCATGTCGGAATCTGTCTCCACATCAAAAGCAGCTTCTGCTTCCTCATCACTCTTCTCTGAACCACTCTCTGAGCCATCACTGCCCTTGATGGAGCTCTGGCTGGAGTCAGAGTCAAAGCCCTCACTCAGGTCACTCTCATCCACCTTCTGGGGGTGGCGGCGGCGGCGCAGACAGGAGAGACGAGAGTATTTTTTGCTTTTCTTGCAGTCGTTCTTCCGCTGTTCCTCACTGGGCTGATGATTGGTCAACTCAGCTTCAGCTTCCTTCTCAACTGAGTTCACAGGCTCCCGTGGCTCCTGGTCATCTGCATTTACAGGAAGAATATAAGTTAAAGTCACAGTGTATTCTACAGGCTGCTGCTCGCCAGCCCTGGACCCAGGGAACCAGGGCTGCAAACTTCAGCCATCACTTCCATCAGTGTCTTCCATCGCAGAGGAAGCAATCCTATAAGAAAGATTCACTTTCTAAAAGCACCTGGGGAAGCTGGGATTCCTGCTGACCAAACTGGGACACTCTCTTACCAGATAGCCTCAGTGCTCAAGGCTGCAAAACCAGCACAGAACACAGCTGAATTCTAACTCTCTGCCCCAACTTTCTACAGTCAAAGAGCCAAGTGACCCACCAAGCAGGGCAGGGACATGTGCTCTGTAACTACACTGACCTGACCCAATCCCTGTCTTGACCAACATGCATGGAGCCTTTCTAGCAGCCCTGGATCACCATGACAGCCTCAAAACCTGCAGAGGAGGGGTCATTCATTGTTGATTTTACCAGAAACTCCCTCACCCTGCCTTCAGCAAGCTACTGCAAATGGACTGTTTGTGGGGGGAAAGGTTTAGCAGTTTTATTCGCTGCTTAATAAAAATTCCCCAGAAGAGCCACCCTTGCCTGAGAAGAATTGAAGTATGCTTAGAGGGCCTGTCTCCTTCAGCCCCACTTAGTCCCCTTCTGCCTCCTTCAGCCCATGTGTTTTACTCCAGATCATCTCCTCAGTGGAGGAGGAAAGCAGCCAGTAAACAACAGCAAACAGAGACAGAGAATAAAGTCTCAGATTGGGATAAACAGATGATGAATGAGCTGACAAGAGATACAAAAAGCAAACTCCTTATAAGGAAAGCAACATTTCCATCCTGCAGTGATTCAGGTACTCAGAAAAAGCATCCAAGTGGAAACAATTCAGTACATGAACCATCTTCAGGGATTCCAGACCAAAAGTAAAAGATCAATGCACCTGTGCACTACAAAACCCATGCCCAGGGTAGAAACGGGAGAAAGGGGAAAGACAGCCCTGTATGCAGGCAACCTGGGAGACCCAGGCACTGCCATCTCTGTTCTCTTACCTGTGCCATCACTCTGAAAGGCTGGGACAGGATTTTCCCCTTCTTCTAGCTCAGCCTGGAGGCGAATATTGACGTGATTTATCAGATGAGAGAAGAGGGCCAGTGTGAAGGCAATGGCTGCACTGTACTGCTTGGAACCTGCAACCAGACAGCACCATGAGATGGAGGAGGTGAGCACTACTACACAACATGAACACCAGTTCAGACAGCATCTCCAGCCTAACTGCTGCTTCATGTTCACCATGAAATTTCCAAACAAAGCACTGGTTACCTGCCCTCTTGAGGCTGTGAACACTCATAAGGCAGATGATCACCATGCGAAAGATCAGGAGATCAGGAAGGAAGGAGTAGCCATTCTCATACTCTTCTTCATCTTCAGTAGTTGAGCTCAGGTTAGGAGGAGAGGGCAGGTAGAACAAGCATAGGTTGAAATCTTCCAGCACAGACTGGCAGAGAGATGTCAGCTCAGAATCCAAAGAGCTTAAAAAGAGTGAAAAAATAAATAAGAATTATTAACTCAAGACTCATGCTCCTGGCATGTCTGCCCAGAAACTGAACCATAACTGGCAGCAGGCTGTCCTTTAGCACTAGGCAGGATGAAGCACCAAGGAATAGACTGCAGGTAACAAGAGCTATGGGAAGTAAGTGACATTAATCAGATTATGTTCTCCTCTTTAAAGCTGCTAAACTAAAGACAAACAATACATTGAGATGGATCACCAAAAACCAGATTAATTTTCCCCTGGGAACTCAGCAGTGGCCATTAAGATACACAAGACACTTAAATGCTTAAGGGGGCAAAAGTTCTAGGTGCACTGCTTAGTGCAAAGTATTACACTGCCACACACATGGGACTCAGTTTTTCCTCCTCCCATGTCTCTCTTGCAGCCCAAAATATTCCAAAATCCTCCACAGCTATTCAGTCCTTCACAGGAAGCATCCATGAGATCAATCCAATGGGCTGTGGGAGACTCCTAGTTACAAAACAGACCTGCCTGTGAAACTTCCACCAAAGCCTTTTTAGTGGAAAGTATGCTTGGGAAACTGAAGTAATTCCCAAATTTCCTAAGTGCTAAATACATGTCGAGTGGATATTAGAGGAGCCTTGTAGTTCCACCTCAGTCTAAGGCAGTATTGGAAAGCCAATCCCATACTGGGATGCATGAGGTTGAGGATATGTTCTCCTTCTCCATTTAGCAGTCACAAAGTGCCATCTGGAGCACTGTATCTGGTCTTCGGGTTCACAGGACAAAAAAAGCACCAAACAAAAACACACTAACAAACTGGATTTAACTCAGCAGAGGAACAGAAAACATCATGTATGAGAAGAGGCAAAGAGAATCAAGTTTGTTCAGCCTGAAAGACTGATGGCATGTGGGGGTGTCTTCTGTTTCCAGATGCCAAACAGGTGATTACAAAGGACCGAATAAGACTCTTCTTAGAAGTGCACAGCAAAAAGAAGAGAAATTATGCTAGAAAACATGCTATAGAAAATAAAAATGAGATTAGATGCAAGGAGAAAAAAATTCTATGGTAAAGGTGATCAAACACTGGAAAGGAGACCAAAAAGGTGTAGGATTTCTGTCCCTGGATCCAGTCAAAACTCAATGTGATGAGGCTCTGAGGCTCTCATCCAACTTCACATATGCATCTACTTTCACAGTGAACACTACTTTGGGGAAGTACTGGACCCCAAGAAGGTCTCTTCCAACCTAGACCATTCCATGACAAATTTAACTGCAGCTTGCATCTAAGCCCTTTAAAACACCTATTCTGTTTCAAGCAGTAGGAGGTGTATTTAAAATCACCTGAAAAACTCCCAGCAGAGACAGAAAAAATCCAGTAAAAAAATCTAAAAGCCCAAAATCACACAGGTATACAGAGCTTCCCATTTATTCTAACCCAAACAGGTTTTGGTGTTTCTTTGAAGGTGTTTTGGTTACAGACTTCCAAGTGCAGTGAACAGCCCCACATGTGTGGACAGCAAATTTTTGCTGTCCCATCAGCCTGAATACAGGGCTTGCCAGGAAAAAGCATCTGATGACTGCACAGGGTAAGCAAACAGCAAAGGCACAGCGACAGCACAGAGACAGCTGCAAGGCTCAGGAGCTCAACACGCACTCACAGGCTGGCTTTATTTAGACAAGTCACAAAGTATTTAGCCCTTCGTATTTCAGCCTCCCCTGGAAACACAATCTTCATGCTCCATGCACAGATAGTCCAGTCTTGGGGCTTTTGGCAGAAAGCCTTAGCACAAGCACTGTCATCCTACAGGAAACCATCCCTTCCAACTCCGAGTGCCTGCTACTGTGACTTATCAATAGAAGATATAATCTACCATAACCTTACCTGCTCTTTGGCTGCAAAAGACTCTGCAGGTACATGAAGCTCACCAGCAACCTCTTAATGTCTTTTCCTCTAAAAAGATGGAGGAGAAAACACTGTAAAGCAGGTGCCCCATCACAGAGATGGGCTGGGCTGACAGACCTCTATTAACAGGTAAATCAGGTCTCAACTGAAAAGCCCATTCTGATGAAATTGGAAAGAAGACAGTTTATACACGGCCAACTTTCACTAATGTGCCCCAACCCTCATAAACAGTGCCTGACTCCAGGGAAGAGTGAGAAAATCTCTCAATGCAAACTCTATGCTTGGCCAGCATTTAGCCTTTCTCCTGAAATTATGACCCAAGAGAGCAAGAATGGGGTCTAGAGTGGGGCTCCCAAAATTCTGGGAACAGTCACCACGCTGAATGACCCATCTACCAGCTCCACTTCCACAAAGACACTACTCTCAAATCAGAGCATACACTAGTGGCACTGCAAACTCTCAGCCTGCATCTCTCCTTTTCTTTCCCTTCTTACCGTTTCTTGCTTGGAGACAACTTCCTGGTTTCACATTTCTTCAGCTGATGATACATCTTGGCTGCTTTGTCATATAGCCGCTTCAGGTTCCCATAGGCACCTTCGAAAGACACCTCAGACTGGATGCTAAAGCACCAAAACAGGACACACTGAAAGTTACTTCTCCACAAGGCCACTCACATTTTATGGCTTTAACTCACTAGCAAGTTATTCAGGCACCAAGGTATGAGGATGGTACCCAGTGCTGCTGTCCAAACATGCTGGGCAACTAAACTCCCACCAATGGCCGCAAACTGCACTTCAGTTGCCTCACAGCTTCCACCTGCCCAGCTTACACAAACCAGCACCTTCAAGCCAGGAATTCCACCCAGCTCACACCACAGGGTGCCTCCCTCCAACCCATTTCCAGCCTGACTCTGCAGCTCACACAAGGACTTGGGCAAAGCCCTCCAGGTGCAGCTCTGCACAGGTGATTAGTAACCAGTACAATGGTTTGGTTTGACGGAGGCTTGCTCTCATTACTACCAGTCCAACACAAGGGCAAACCAAACTCATCTCCTTCCCTTGCCCTAAAATTAATTTGCTAAAAACAGTGCCAAGTTCAAAGTAAGGAGAAGAAGATTTGGCACCCACAGCAGCAGGGCGTGGTTTCTGATGCCCAGGACATCTGTATCTGCAGGAACTCACCAGCGTAAGTAGCAGTAGGTCGCTTCCACATTGTAGTATTTGCTCCCTGCCAACGTCCCCAGTTGGTTGAAGGGCATTCCTGTCAGGAAGGGCAATGGAATTCACTCAGAATTCTACAATGGTCCTGGCTAGAAAGTAGATCCTTTCCCTTTCACTACATTTCCACAAAGGAGACAAGCCAGGAGACACAAGGAGTAGTAAAGCTGCAGTACAAAGGCCTGGACTACTCAATCCTTCCACTATCCAGGGTTTGTCTTCCATTTTACAGAGCTTTTAGATAATCCCACCTCGTGCCAGTTATCTATGTAAGAGAGAAAAACAAACAATGCCTCCTCCTTTGTATTAAAAGCAGTGTGGACTTGACTCCATACCTCCTGATGGAGACATCATCTTATCAGCATCTGAGAGCTCTATTCCAGCTCCTGTGGTGCATAAACCTTTGCCACTTTTATTTGGGAATAGCCTCTCAAACAGGTCAGTGAGAACTCTGCAAAGACAGTGTATCAAGAACATTGGGCCGGAACCACACTAAGGTATGACAGGCCCTCTACTCCAGCCCTGATATGTTCCCAGAAGAAGGCACTTCCAAAGGAGGAAGCAGCACATGAGATTTTTTTCATGGGTATAAGGGGAAGGTGACTGATAATGCCCTGCTTCTGGCAATGGAGAGCTGGATCTGCCCTTAGCCCACAGGTACAACATCACCACAGCAAGGGAAGTCTGAGCCTCTCAGATGAGTATGGTGAGGTCACTGGCAAAGAGCACCCTGGCTTTAACTCCTCTGTTTGGCTTGCCAGCAAGAGAAGTTCTCAAAGGAAGCAGAGAATAAACCAGAGGATAAAACCAGTCCTCTCTCAGCTGCAGAATATAAATCTAACCAGTGTAGTACTACATTGTCTTTATGTTACAGCAACATGATTTTAATAACTATAAACTCATGGTAAGTCACTCACCAATTTGTGGTGCAACAGAAAGGGCTTGATAGTAAAATCGCTCAGCCAGCAGCTCCGTGTCCACACCTGCCAGCTCATTCTGATAGCGAGCTGAAAGGAAACCACACACCATGCATCAGAAACCCAAAGGCAGCGTCTGTTGCAGAGTTTTAATAGTTTCCCTATTAAAAATACTGCAAAACTTGAAATACTTGGCCAAGTCAACAAATCCACCAAAGAGCTGCTCTTGGCAAACACTGAAACACACAGGGTTTGCCAGGGCTGTCTGAAACACTTTTCTTTCACCTGCTCACACCACACACCACAACTCCTGCCCTTTCCAGCCAAGGGCAGACAGAGCCTGCCACACTTGCAGCATCACATGAACAAAAGGAAAATGTTCTGCTTTATGTGTTAAGTGCTGATTCATCTGTCCTTGAAGTAACTTAGTTGTGTTCCATTTTCCTGTACCCCAGACTATATTCTAGTACAGCAGGGTGTGAAATCTAAATCAATCAGCTGATTTAATAAAATGCCTGACTGTGGCTAGACTGAACTTCATTTATTTTCTCTTTTTTTTAGGTTTTTTTTTTTGACAAATGTAGGTATTTTGGTGACAGCACTGTGAAAAGCTGAGCAGACTTCTCTCCCACCACTCAGGTAAGTCATTCCTACTACCCCCACAAGACATTTATTTGCAATGCCATTCTTTGGCTGATTCATATGCAACACTAATGGCAAACAGCTTTCACCAGCTTGGAGGCTGCAGTGTCAGACACATGCACCTGCACCACACTTCTAAAAGCTGCTTTCCACACAGCCACGTTTTCTCCCTGCCTTTTACTCCCACATGTTTACAATCAAGAAGCTGACACACTTAGCACACACCCCTTCAGGAGGTTGTGACTGTGGGAGAGTCATGCCTGCTATAAAAAGGATGCCACACAGCCAGGCACAATGACAAAAACCTGAGGCTTTGCAGTGGCAAAGCTCTGGACTAATGCACAATATTGCCTAAATCTGATTTTCAGTCCCACTGGTGCTGATGGAAGTCGCTTCGTAAACCACAACAAAGCAGTATGAACCGAACTCTATTTGATCCCTCATACTGTTGAAACAATGTAAATAAGAGCAAAGGCCTCCACCCTCAGAGCTATGGCTACAGCTACTTATCAGCAACAAACTTCTCATCTACCTGACCAAATAAAAAGCTCCTGCAGCTTGTCGCAGTTCAGCCATGAGGATTTCAGCTTAAACCAGTCTGTGACAAAGGTGTCAGAGGGAAAAAGAATCTGCAAGTAACTTTGACTAGTGCACAACAGCAAGAGTACAGGCTGCTGTACAGTACTCACACAGTACAGGCAGCATCTTTTCCCATTTTAAAGGCTGCCCTGAGATACAATGCTGTCCTTACCTAGATCTCCCAGATAAACCAGACATCGGTGACAGGCCATCTGTGCCCACTCCATCTCCTTCTCTGACGCAGACACAGGTTTCTTGCAGCCTATGAGCAAACACAGAATAACTCAGACGACTGTGTGGAGGCTGCTGGGAAGACACTCAAGCCACCCATGCCTCTGCCCAAGACACCCAAATCAAATCCCCCACAGTCAGACCTCACTGCCAGCTGTGCCATCTTGTAGAGCAGCACTGGGTCACTCTTGTCAAAACGTAGAAAATAAATGCAGAAAAATACTTCCAGACTCTGCTGTTCACCCACTCACCTAAATTCCCTTGTGATGGGGGCAGTGTGTGTCACCACACCACCAACAATCACTGAAATAAATGTCATCACGTCTCTAAGGTCTCCTACAGAGACCTGGCTTCATCTGCCCTCATGTGAGAGAACAAAGGTCAATTCTTGTATATATATGATCGTGTGATCACATTAACACAGCATTGAACACAAGTAATAAGGCTGATTTCATTAGCATGGCTAATGAGGCCTTTATGGGAGCAGGCACACATTCCTAGAAGTCAGAACAAACTCTGAGCACTGGCACTGGCAAGCAACACACAGTGGGGACAGAGACTCTCCAACACTGTAGGTGGAAACAAACTCATTGTCTCAGGACCAAGATGTAGACTTAGGACTGACCAGGCAAAAAGGGAAGAAGTTAAACAAGCGAAAACTAGGACAGAAATCTGTGCTGTAGGCAGGGCAGCTGGAGTTAGGGAGAACTGTCTCTGGACAACAGTGCCTTTGCAGTGGGTTCAGAACAGCAACCAAGCTGGTGACAGGTCTAGAAGGCACAGCCTGGGACAGGAGAGGCCACAGGCTTCAGGTTTGTCTAAGTTGGAGGAGGCTGGAGAATACCTCATTGCTCTCTGTAGCTTCCTGAGGAGCGGAAGGTACCAGTCTCTTCTTGGCATACAGTGATAGGACACATGGACATGGTTCAATTTAGATGATGAATGATGCATCAAAAGAGGTTTAGACAGGACATGAGGAAGCCACTCCTTACCAGAGGGTGGTCAAACCCTGGAATGGGTTTCCTAGAGAGCTGGTCAATGCCTCAGGCCAGTCAGTTTTTAAGAGGCATTTGGACAATGTCCTTGACAACATGTTTTAACTCCTGGTCAGCCCTGAGATGCTCAAGCAGTTGGATTAGACAACTGTAGGTCCTTTCTGAACAAAACAGTCTTATCCATTCTATACTAAACTTATAACAATTCAGGCAGTAGAAAGTGTCAAGAGCAACAGAGGAAGGCTGTAGCCAGCTGATCTGAACTAACTGAAGTCATCAAACGTGACTCAGTTCCTGGGAAGACCACATCCCACCTCCTCCTCAGCCAACAGGGCCACAGTTCAGCCAGAGACCAGGAGGCAAAGGCATATCCCCTCCAGGGAGCGTCCGCTGCTGCTGGGCCACCAGCATCATGGACTCAGGCTGGCTTCAGTCTTCCTACTGCCAAGGACTCACACCTTCTGGAGGAGAAAGTTCCCTCAAGCAGGAATCCCAAAGAAGATTTTGAAGACCAACCCAGTCTGCACTCTGCTTCCCTCCTGGCTGAGGCTAAAAGGGTGGACATGAAATCTAGAGGCTGCAGTGACCAGTGAGTAGCTGTTCCCACTTACCAATAGGCATTGTACAAGCCACATTGTACCAATACACAGCCTTAAATCCTCTTGCTCCCATTCATATAACCATCAAGCTGTGTCCACCCCTATCTTACATGACATCCTTTCAGATCCATCTTTCTAGATAGATCTAGATCTAGAAGTTACATCTCTACTCTCCAGTTACATGCTCACCTGCAGCATCCTTTTAAATGAAAAGCCCTTCATATGCAATCACCCCTCAGGGTATAAACCCACCTGGAATGTACATATTGATAATTCCATAATACTGAGATACATTTCCAAAAGCAACAGTTGCCAAGAACATCTGCCTTTTAAAGCCAACGTTTTGAAACCAACAGTGATACCATAATTTCTCAGAACTAAGAGTAGGATCCCAGCAAGTAAAACCTTCTTTTGCTAAAGACACTAACTTCCCTTAGCCAGGTGTTGTTGTCCTGTCCCCTGCCAACTTTAAGCACACCAGTTAAACCCTTGCTAATACAGCTCACAAAACAGAGGCTCCATTTCTCACCTGGACACCCCCGACAACATAAACACGTTGGCCACTGAGTACAACTGTAGGAAAATGAGTACAGACAAGACAATCTAGGATGTGAATGCACAGGCAGTCTGTTTCAGGCACTGTAAATACTCTTATTTTCCTCCCCTAACAGGTACAGTATTTCAGATTTCCCTGCACCTAAGGCATGCAGAAGTCACACAGGCCAGCTAACGTGAACTACAGAGCCTTCCTGTGCTCTCAGTCCAGGATTCAAAATCTGTTTTAAATCATGCAGTGAAGAGAGCACAGACAGAAATCTGTTGATTTCAAGAACCTGTTCCCCGTCTGCTTTAACTAAGCTTTTAAAAACATTCTATACAGCCAGCAGTGCTCTTCCATCACCAAACACTTTTACTAAAGAATTTTCTCACATTGTTTTCTTCCTATTAAAAACTCTTCTTTCTTCCCTAATTTAGCATTATTAAAAAATAAAAAATAATATAAAAAAATCAGGGAAAAAAAATTCCCTTGAATGCTGAAACAAAGACAGACGAGTACAAGGGGATGTCACCTGTGGGGGATTCAGCCTTGCCCGTGAACCAAACACCTTGAGCACAAACCTATGAGTGGGTCCGTTACGTGTGTCCAGTCGATGCAACACTGCAACTCCAGCTGATAGTGAGACTGGATGTAGAGCAGAAGGTGCTGGTAAAATCCTATGCCAGCCACCAGGTGAGTGCGGTATGCGCACTCCAGGGTGCTGCGGCTGTGGATGTGCTGGGAGAAGGAAAAGGAGCACGTTAATGCAGCACGGGACACAGTTTAGGCTGGGTACCCAAGCTGTACTGAGTGTGAAGCAAGACTGTGGTAGCTCTTGCTGTTAGTTTTGCACAGCTCTGTTCCTCCTCCTGCTCAACAGTGTTCCTTCTAGTGGTATTTCCTAAGAGTCAACATCAAGGAGAAATACTTGCAAAAAACAAATAAATAAAATCAAAGTATATGGTTAGAGCACCTTAAATGCACCCAGACCCCTAGAAAGCCAGGAGAGCTCATGGCATCAGAGAGCACTGAGGACCTTCCAGTGATCGGCTCTTATAAAAACAATCAGCATTGATAAAGCCTCTTAAAGCAATCACTCTACCTGGAGAGATCTGTCTTATGAAGAGGGGAACACAAAAAATAAGCAAATTTTGTTGAAATGCCTTCTGCAATGGCAGGTCTCTCAACAGCATCTTTAGTACTTACCTGCCCACTGCCAGACAAAGGCACAGGGCAGCTGCATAGGAATTTGAGAATGCCCAGCTTCCAACCCTGGGCTCAGACCACAGCTTCTCCAAGCAAATGAAGCTTTAAACTTTGCCTCATCCACTGCACAGCCAGAGGCCTTCTCATACCAGAGCCATAGATACCTGCCTTTTTATTTGTTTTAATGAGCTGGATAACTTCATAGTAAACCTTTCTCCAGAGCAGTTCTTCTGCTTTTCTTCCATAATCCACTGGATGCAGGAACATCAGCTTCACACACAGCTCCCGCAGCCTGGGACAGAGAGCAAAGCATTCTCAGTGAGTTGCTGCAGCCTCCAACACTACTGCCACTAAAGAAGCACACAGGAGGAAAATCTGAATTCATTACAATGGCTGAGCCAGGCCATCTGGTGATGGCACAGCCTGGATCACACCCATGAAAGAGCACCAGGAAAAGCCACACACTTAAAACAGTGCCCTCTGGGCTCAGCTGGCCATCAGTGACTTCCTGAAGTGCAGTAATGACAAGAATTGGCTTCACAGCTTAAAAAATTAGTAAGAATAATAATCCTTGCTCAGCAATCCCAAAACCTGATAAAAGATTTTACACTCTTGTAAGAAATTTCTGCCCCACAATTTTCCCTACAAGGAAGGAACTGGCCAACATAAAGACAATTTATTTATATCAGTGACATCCAGGAAAGCCTCCAGAAATGGACTGTGCTGCTAAAATACAGGCCTGAAATTCAGCCTCTGCTTCTAAAACCTGGAAAGACCACAGGTCAACAGGTGCACTACAAACCAAATAAACATTAAAACTGCAGATTCAAAAGCTCCACGTGTTGCTTCACATGGATTTTCCCCAGCCAAACACAAAGCACAAACACGCTGCCCAACTTACTTGTTCCTCAAGCTGATGTTCTCTGGTTTGAACACGTCCTGATAAGCTGCCTTATTGCCAAGGATGAGATCCAGCCGGTGCACAGCCTCAACCACTGCCCTGCATGAGAGCACAGAACCAAGAGTTTCAGGATAGCAGGTCAACTTGGACCACTGAAGATCAGAGGTGTCTGCAAAGAATCACACTGGCCTATTCAGTTCCACTGTCAGCACACTGCCCTGTACCACTACACCAGTCACTCATGTCCTTTTTGCACTCTATGTGAAGAAAGGTTATGGAATGCAGAAAAAAGCAGAGTCACACACATTATAGGCATTTTTATGAAGAACAGTGGTTTAATCATCACTTACCATTGCCAGTCTGATCAAATATGTCTATTATTTCTACAGTCACAAAATCAGAAATGTCTCTGGACACACTGGCAACCTCAGCAATTAAACCTGCTATACCTACACTCAGATTAATTTAAATGTCTTAAATGCTGTGATTTAAAAAATGGATTGAATTCTAACAACTACTGTTTTGATGGTGTAAGTTTTAATGCTGTAAGAATCAAACCTCCACCAATTCCGGTTTCCTTACCAACTTGCCTACGAAAGAAGGCAACACAAGTCTCTCATTTGCCAAAACTTCTCATCTTCACTGGTTAAACTCCTAAAGTTCCCTCAGTGACAGATAACAGATATTCAAACCCAGACTGAAAGAGGAAATTTTTTCCAAGGTTTTCTCCCCTGAAAGCCACCCAAAAGACAGAGCAAGTGACCTCCAAACCTCTGAGCTATGCAAAAAAGTACTTGGTGAATCATTGCCCAAGACCCTCCTCCTGGAGGAAGGATCCCAACACTGTGTGTAAATTTCAAGCACTCAAAAGTTTGTAGCTGTGAACAAATCACACCACAATTCTGAATGCTGCAGTGAAACTAATCCAGGGACTCTCAGCATCATTAGTGCTGAACCTCATCAATAGCTCAGGGACAGCTCGATAAAGCACAATAACCATCAAGCATAATGCTGATACCATGGGATCACAGTTTAGAGCTGGGACTGTGACACTCATGCATCTGTGACTCAAAGGCGCCACTTAGTGCGACAGTCATGAGTTCTCAGAGACCACAGTCACCACACAACAGCCTGCTTGGAGGGCACTTCACGCAACCCCACTTCAGGCTGAAACAGAGAAGAACTGACAGGAGACTGTTAAGGTGGGAACTTGTCAATGCCAAGTGTCTTCAGAGAATTATCAGCTACAGAGACGGAAATCTGTGGCCACTGCAGGTACTATAAATCCCATGCTAAAATCACAATGCTTTCTCCCAGATAAAGAAGAGCTGTCCCTGCAGGAGGGGGGTGGTTCTTTTTCTGCTGTAAAAATGCTCTAGCGCAATCACATGCCTTATTCAAATATACATATATATACATATTATATATAATATATATATTATATAATAATATATAATAATATATAATATACATATTATATACAAATTCAAACAGAAAACAACCCCTCCCTTGCCAGGATGACAATCCCTCATCTGGCCACGGGCCGTTCTCTTGCCGGCTGCAGCAGAATGTGAGGTTCCACTTGACAGATGAGCTGAGCACCAGGAAAATAAAGCAGAAGAGGTCTTGAACCATGACAAGGATGGTTTCAACGAAACATGTTCTGGTTTGCAGGCAGAAGCACAGTCATCCTGCACATCCTCTCCAGCACTGTCCCGCACTCCTTGGGTAGGCACACCACTCTGCTGCTCCAGCTCAGCCTCTAGCTGACGTGGTTAAGATCACTGCAGGTGTCTCAGCATGGCAGCAGACACAGAGCTCCACAGCCCGAAGTGCTCCAGGTAGGACCATGCAGCCCATACCTCCAGCACATTGAGCCACTGAGTCTCACTTCTGACCTTGCACCAAGAAAAGCAATCCCCTGAATCTCCAAAGTGCAGGAACATGCTTGCACCAAGCACATTGTGGAAACAGAGAAATAACCACCACCCAAACCTGCAGTTACTGGTGGGGATTCCTGGGGACAGATCCTGCCAGTGGCCCAAGCAGGAGGCAAAGCCCTGCCCTGCTGTAGAGGGGGGCAGTGAGGTCCCACGAGGTGAAAGGACACAGCCACTGTCACCAAGACAAAAAGAAATGGACTTCCAAGTAAAATTAATCTCTTGTCTCCATCACTTTGCTCATGTTTGAGACCCAGAGCTTCTGCTGAAACTCCTGTGGATCTGTTGCACTGACAGGGAACCTGAACCAGAAACAAACAATTTCTGGGCTGTCCTCACAAAACAAGTCATGAGCAGAGCAGAGGGAGCCTGAGATCACCAAGGCCAGCAGGAGTGCCCCAGTCCTGTTCTCTGATGCCATTTCCAATGTATCATGTGGAAATGTAGGACCAGAGTCCCAGGGAGTGCATAACTGGAAAGATCTGCAGCTGGAGCTGTCCTGCCCTCCACAAACAGCAAAGTGCCCCGGCTCACATTCCTGCTCATCACATCCTCTTCTCCAGCACTTCTCACGTAATCCCTGCCTACTGCCAAAGCCAGGGATACACTCTCCTAACCCACTATACCTGGATGACCCCACATCTCACCCTTATCCCATTGTATCCCAACAACCCCTTTCCGCTCAGCCCCCATCATCGTTCCTGAATCCCACAGAACTCCTATTTCCATCACCCATGTCCTTACTCATCACCATGGGTGTCCCCTTACTCCTGACCCTCTTCTTACTCTCACACCTATCTCCTTCCTCCATCTCTCCATTCTCCCATCTTGCTTGGATCTCCCACAGCTCCTTCCCCCACCATCCCTTGGTCTGATTTATCTGCTCTGGAACCACCAGATTCCTTTTCCCCAATGCTACCCCTCTATGTGTCACTTATCCCCTCTGGATTTCATACAGCTCCCTTTTCCACATTCCCTTTTCCCGCTCTTCCCTAAACCTCTTCCTTCTCCTCTCCCTTTGCACTGCATCCTTTCCCCGGATTTCTCCACAACTTCTTCCCTTCAGTCTTCCCTAAATTCCATCATCTCCTTTCCCCATCTTCTATGGACATCCCTCCGGTCCCCTTTGCCCTCGTTCCCCCAGTCTCCCCTGGATTCAAGAGGGACCCCTCCCACACCCCGTTAATCCCTATTACCTCGATTCCGCCATCTCCTTCCCCAGTCCCCCGAATCCTTCCCTGACAGCTCGCCCATCTCCTTTCCCTCTGTCTTCCCTATATCCCGGCAACCCCTTCACCCTGGTGCTCTCCAACCTCGCCCAACCTCCCTCGCCCCAATCCCCTTCCCTCCCAACACCCCCAGTCCCCGCCGGACCCTGCCCAGTTCCATTCTCTCTCTGCTCTCCTCGGGCACCCCCTGTTACCCTCCCTCCGCAGACCTTTCCCCGTGGCCCTGAGTAACCTCCCGGCCCCCTCCGCTCTGGCCCTCCCCAGCCTCATCTGGAGCCGCCCCGGCCCCTTGCCGACACCGGGTCCCTCCGGTGTTCCCTAGCCCCCTCCCCTTCTCGGCCACTCCGTCCCCTCTGCTCACCGGTACAGCCGCTTGGTGTGCAGCACCTTGGCCTCCGGCTCGCCGCTCTCGCCGGCGGCCCCGCCACTCTGGCTCATGGCGCCCGTGGCGGGCCCGGCCGGCCCCGCGGCCCCTCAGCACCGCCCGCGCCGCCGCCGCCGCCGCCCCCGGGCCCGCTCGGCCGCCATGGCTGCCCCTGTCCCTCGCTGCTCTCGCGAGATTTCCCGCGGCTGCGCCGCGCTGGGCGGGTAGGGCGACGACGGGGGCGGCCTCGCCTCGCGAGAGCCGAGCCGCGCGAGAGGCCCGCACTTAGTGCTGGCGACATGGCGGCGGCGGCGGCGTTCGTCGGCCAGAGCCGAGTCCCAGTGCGGGACCGGCGGGAGCGGGGACCCGGCGGCTCGGAATCCTTCTGCCTGGATCGAGGGCTCGACCAGAGTCCCGCCGTGGCTGTGGGACCGGGAGCGGGGGGAACGGCGCAGAAATCCCTCCTCGCTCTGGGATCCCGCCGTGCCGGGGGTCCCGATGGACCGGCCAGACAACCTGGCGGGTCCTGTGGGGTCCCGGCTCCCACAGTGGTGTCTTCAGGCTGAATTATTTTCTTCAGGTTGAATTTTCTCACCTTTTGTAAACATAACTATGCCGTCACATAACTTCTGTAGTAAAAGTGGCTCAATACAATAAAATTACTTATTTCAAAAGGTTATGCGACATAAATATTCATTAGGTGGGCGGGGAATATGTATTAGACGGATTTATGTACATTTTACTGAAAAAAACGTAATTTCATGTTACCCTTGGTGCGCTTGATTTGTGGAAAACTCCACCTCGCACCCTCGCCGAACAAACAAGGACTGACTTGTCTGTCTCCTGTCTAAACTGAGTGTGTGTTTGGAGAGCTCTTTAAGTCAGCACAAACAGAAGGACTCGGACAGGGACCCGGAGAGTCCCCTGCCTGCCCTGGGACGCAGCTCCGGGGCTCGCCGTGTCCCCCCCGCCAGCCCTGCCCACCAAGGGGCCCCGCGGGCCCACGGCCCGGGCTGGGAGGGGCGCAGGGTCCGCCCCTCTGCCCGCCCCACCTGAGCTGGTTCGGCAGGTTTGAGGCGGAGAGGCGGCCGGGAGAGCGCCGGAATCCCGCAGGGTGCCGGCAGAGCTGCCCCGTGGCCCCCATGTTCCCCCGCCTGTGCCCGAGTGAGTGCTGCAGCGAGGGGAGCTGGTGCCGCGGGGGAAGCGGGGCTGCGGGCTGGTAGCGGGACTGGGGTCCGGGAGCCGGGCGTTGGAGGTGCGGGAGGCCGGGGAAGCTCTTTCAGCCCTGCTTCCGTGTGTGGATCTCGGAGGAAGCCCTCAGCGGCTCCGTGCCTCAGTTTCCCCACACCTGTGACCAGGCTAAGGCTCCTTGTGAGAGTGCAGAGATGAATGTGGTGAGAAGAGTGAAGGAGCGATGTTCATTGCAGGAGACAGGCGAAACACCCAGGATGGACCAAGAGAGACAGGGTTCCCCTAAAGGGTAACAACGCGGGAGCTCTGCCTGTACCTCCTGCTCCCCATGGAAGGGCACCCAGCAGCCCCTTTTGCCCACCCCACATCAGTCTCAGCTGATGTGGGGTGACAAGAGGCAGCAAACCTGGCCCATGCCAGCTGTAGCCAGGGCTCCCGGAAGCAGCTAGGTCACCTCTCCCCAGGGCTTGGCTGGTCCTGGCCCAGGAGAGAGCTGTAGAGGAGCCAGTTGCATCATCCAGGCTGTGCCCAGCCAGAACCCCCACGATGTTTGTTCAGTGGGGCGAAACAAAAAAGCCTTCCCAGGCTGCCCCATTTTGCAGCCAGACCTGTACCTCCAGAGTTCACCCTGCCCAGGACAGTATCTGACCCTGTCGCCAGGGGCCACAGCACAGGGACACTAGTCACTGCTTTCCTCTCTTAGTGCAAGGATAGGTGGGTGGTGAGGGCTCCAGGGGTGCCAGTTTGCTCCCACTGTATCACTGGGGCTGTGCTCATGACCCCAGACCTCTAATTTCTTATGTAAATTTATCTGTCTTCTTTCTCCTGGTGCAGGGTGAAAGCAGAAAGGACAGAAAGTGCACCACAAGTGCAGGCAGGAGTGTTACCAGCCCCTAGCCGCATCCCCAGCGGTGTGGAACTGGATGCTCTCATGGCTGCTGCAGACCCTGTCCTGCCCCCTGAGGAGGTGGCTCTGCTGGAGCTGGGGAAGATGGCCCTGGACAAGGTGCCACCAGCCCCAGACAAACACCTGGAGAGCCCTGATGCGACCCTGCCATGGGACCAGTGTCAGCACAGTGCCCAGGGCCAACCAGAGTTTGTGGAGGTGAAGAGGCGCTCAAGTCCTGAGGGGGGCCATGAAGACCCAAAGGAAGCTGTTCCTACCTGCCCCACAGTTGAGGCCGAAGATGAGGAAGTCCCCCAGGTGCCTGTGATGGCAGCCCATGTCTTTGTGCCCATCGACCCACAGTGCATTGAGCAGAGCCCCTTCAAGCAGAAACAGCACCCCACCCCATGGCCTCAGGAGGAGGGCAGGGGGGACCATGTTCCCCCCAGTGACAGACCCAGCACCCTCCACCACAAGCAGGTCTTCCTCCCCCTCAGCCCCTCACGCTACCGGGATCCACTTAGCTTTGAGGGGCGCATGGCCAAGCCCCCAGCTGAGGGGCTGCAGTGCCCATGCGCCAGGGATTGTGGCACTGATAATCTCAAGGCTGTGGCATCAGTTGCAGGGGCCCTGCTCCTCTGCCCTTGTCTCATCTATGGAGCCTACATCTTCTTGCCCTTCGACGCCCCACTGCTGCCCACCGTCAGTGCCCGTCTGGTCTACACATTGCGTTGTGCTGCCTTTGCCACCTTCCCCATCGTGCTGGGTGAGCCATGGGCTTGGGGTATGAGCACTTTGCTCCTTCTCTGGGCTGTACTAGCCCTGGGGCTGCAAGAGCAGAGCAGGGGCTGAGCTCTTTGTGGCTCTGTTGCTCACACCAGGAGCAGCAGATGGTGTTTTTCTCTCCTCCTGGTGCTCCCCAAACCCCACCATGGCTCCTCTGGGCACCCACTCGGTCCCTCTCTCTGTCCCTCAGGAATGATCGTCAGCGGCATCTCCCGCCTCTGCTCCTCCGCCCTGGAGCCCTTTGGAGAGCTCCACCGGGAGGTGGAGATCCATCGCACTTACGTCTCTCAGTCCATCCACCTCTTCATCCTCTACTTCTTCAACATGGCTGTGCTGGCCACCTACCTCCAACAGGAGCTCCTCAAGCTCATCCCGCTGCTCACAGGGCTCTTCGCCATCTCCCGGTAAGTGGCTCCTTCACCCCAGGGTGCTGTTGGGCTCTGTCAGTGCCAGCAAACACCATCCCATGGAGTTTGCTGCCACTCTGGCAGCACCTCACCAGAGCCAGGAAGGGTTCCTCTTCCTACAGCAGCCATACCTGGGAAATCCTCGCTGCTCAGAACCACTGAGTGCCAGCCCCATAGCATCACCCTTAGCTGAGCCCGCACCCTCTGCCTTCTCCAGGTTGATTTTCTGGATGTCCTACACCATTGGCCGCTCCTTCCGTGCCTTTGGCTTCAGCATGACCTTCCTGCCACTCCTGGCCATGCTGCTCTGGAACCTGTATGGCATGTTTGTCCTGGAGCCTGAGAACCTCCTGTCTGTGGCAGCACCAACACCCGAGGGCCACTCCAAGGAGAGCCAAGCCAAACTCAGGCACTGGGGGTGAGGGAGGCCAGGAGATGGGGCAGCTGGACCTGAAGAGCTTGGTGCCCTGCTTAATGCCCTGCCTCAGGAGTCTTGACAGCACAGAGATGCTGGCAGATCCAGCTGGGCCCCTGCTCCCTGCCTGGACACAGTGAGGTTTTGCTGGGCCCACAGAACCAGGCTGCAAACCCTCTGCACCAGGAGACTCCTGCTGGAAGGTGAACAAGGCCCAGAGCAAGACACAGCAAGCCCTGTTCCCTAGGAATGGGGTGGGATTTGTTTCCCCTCTTGCTGGAGCCAACTTTGCTCAATAAAGCCCTTACCAAGCAGCTCTGTGGCTGGTTTGCAGAGGATGAGTTAAATTCTCCACAGAATGACTCAGAGCTTCGCCTACAGGCTGCAAACATCCAGCCTCAAAATTATCTTTCCAAGAGGGGAAAAGATGTTTCCCCCACACTGTCCCTCTCCCAAACCTGCATCCCACTCCTGGGTCCCTACATAGCCAGTCTCACCCTGTTTGTCCCTCGTCTTCCTCCTGGAGGAGGTTCAGCACCCAGTTCACAAACCAGTTGGATGGACAGGAGGGAGAAAGCCCTCCTGGGGAGGTATGCAGGGAGAAGCCAGGTTGGGTGATACAGCACCAGGTTTGCCACTGCCCGGGGCTAATGATGGCCAGTCCTCCCCAGGATGGGTGCTGAGCCCCTCATTCTGCAGATATGAACAGACCCCTGGGAGTCACATGTCTGATGGCCTCAGTTCTCAATCATAACCCAAAGCAGTTAAAAATCCACCCAATCTAGGAAAAGCCACTCCAGCTCCAGATCTGCCAGGTGTCTGGTCTCCCATCCTGCCATGCTGTATCAAAAGAACAGCCCACCCAAACCAGAGAATGGGAGTCAAGGACTTGAGGGACTGGAATGAAGGTGTCTTGGGAAAGTGTCTGCCAAGGTGTGTCAGGGAAGGTGTCTTGGTTTGAAAGACAGGTGTCTGCCAAGGAAGGCAGGAACCTCCCCTGGAATGGAAAACGTGACCTCTCCAAATAATTATAACTCTGAAATGAAAGGGCTTTCAGGTAAGGATATGGAAAAAGGAGTAGCACTCCTTTACTAGCGTGTGTGTATGTATAACAATGCAAACAAACAACAACAACGGCTGCAGCAGCAAGGAAAACCCGAAATCCCGACGGAATCTTCCTGCCCTTGAAGCGCTTTCCCGTTCCGGGCAGTTCCGGGCGCGGCCGGCAGGGGGCGCTGTGGCGCGGGCTCGGACTCCTCCGTGTGGTAATGGCGGCCGGGCTGGGGGCTCATGGGCCGCGTGAGCCTGATGGAAAAGGGGTGAAATCTTTCCCAGATGAAAGCTGATAGATTCGGATTGTACAGAAATCGTCCAGCATTTTTAATGTGGGGCTGAAAAGTTCTGGGGTGTTACAGGAGGCCCTGGTCACACTGGGCATCCTGACCCCCTTCATCCCAGCCAGGCGCCAGTTTCACGCCGCTTTCCGTTCTTGCCTCCCTCCAAACCGGGAAAACCACAGCTGCCCTAATGCTTCCTGCGTTGTTCTGGTGGCCGAGTGGGCAGCTCAGGCAACACAGGGAGCCGTCAGACCCCCTGTGCCACTGACCTCTCTCCCAGTGCCCCCCAGCATTCCTGAGGAGAAGCCCCCGGTCTGTGCAGGGAACCAGGGCATGGAGGTTTTTAGGTCAGTTCATCACCAAGATTTTCTTCTGCTGCTCTGGGAGAGGAGTCCTTCCCCTGTGAGATTGTGGGGGTCCCTCCTGAGAGGAATGATGAGCTTGTCTTTACAAACAAGCTGTGGGTCAGTTGATAAGATGTAGCTATCAGTGAGAGACGACAGAAACAATGGGATGGATTCCAGTAGAAGATCAAAGAGGCACTGAAAGAACACTATGAATTCCATAAAAGTTAAGAAGGGATTATGCATTGGGGTTGGGGGGGGGGGAAAGGTACCCCAGCTATCAGGCGTTCCGAGAAGCCTGTACCTCTCAAGTACCTCAGCCTATGGGGAAAGAGAGAAGGGACAAGCGGCCGGGAATTAGGATAAAAAGGATGCTGCGCCCTCCAAAAATTTGAGAGACCCCAGGGGAATGCCCCATGGCCTCTCCCTTTATTCGAATAAAGAAAAAGGACTCCTCTGTCTCCTTTTTGGACATAAACCTCTGGTATTCGTGGATTAATTTTCCTGACACTCCCACGGGAGACAGTTCTCCAGGAACTTCTCTGGTATGAGTCCACTCTCACAAGCAGCAGCCATACCATACCTGCTGCAGTGTGAATTCCTCCCATGGGCAGACAGTCCTCCCAAAACCACTGTGAGCTGGGTCTTTCCACGGGGTGCAGTCCTCCGAGGACAGGCTGCTCCAGCCTGGAAGCAAGAGACTTCTCTCCTCCGGGTCTTCCACTGGATCACTGCCTCCTACAAGCATCCACCCGCTCTGGCATGGGCACCTCTGCCACGGGCTGCGGGTGGACCTCTGCATTCCCCATGGATCCCCACAGGCTGTTGTATTTCTGCATCCCCTGTGGATCCCCATGGGCTGCAGGGGCACAGCTGCTTCACCATGATCTTCACCATGGCCCTCAGAGGAATCTCAGCTTCATTTTCAGAAGCTGTGAAAATAGGCCTCAGAAAAGAAAAAGTAGAGAACATAGAGCTGACTGCAGCTGCAAAGCCTGAAAATAAGGAAGATACAATAATACAATATGCAGGACATGAAACAATAGTTTAGTTTTTTAGGCTTGGCTAAGATAGACTTAAAGACTGCAGAAAAATATGCTTACCAAGACAGTAGAAGGTTTTAAGCTTAATAACAGAGTATTGTGTATTGTTAATAGACAGCAAACAAGCATTGTTTGAAGAAGGTGTACATGTGTTTCTAGTGATTGGATGGAACAATTGTCTGTAAGCTCAGCCATATGCTATTGGCTGAAAAACTTATAAAATGTTCTGTAACAAAGAAATCTTCAGCTGCTTGTGGGGACATGAACTTGTGCCATCTCCTGTGTCTGTAACTGAGACTGGTGCCCAAAATAAAAGTTTGTGATGTGTCACCCAGCAGTCCTGTCCCATTTGTGAGAATCTCCAACAGAGCACCTCCTCCCCCTCCTTCTCCACTCACCTTGGTGTTGCCATATTGTTTTCTCTCAAATGTTCTCTCCTCCTCCTTCTTTCTAAGAGAAAAAATCTGTGACTTTGTTTTTACTTCTTAAATATGTCACCACAGATGCGTTACCAACCTCTTTCATCGGTCCAACATTTGGCCAACAGCATTGTCCATCTTCAGAGCCATCAGCCATTGGCTCTGCTGGACATCGTGGAAGCTTCCAGCAGCTTCTCCTAGAAGCCCCCTCTGTGGACCCCCTCCTGCCAAAAACCAGGCTGTGCAAAATACATATGCAAAATACAATACAGGGATATTGGGGAAAAATTTTTCCTTGTGAGACTGGTGAGGCCCTGGCACAGATGGCCCAGAGCAGTTGTGACTACCCCATCCCTGGATGTGTTCAAGGGCAGGTTGGATGGGGCAGCCTATGACAGGGCTGGACCCCTTCCTGTGAAGAAATTTTCTCTAATATCCAATATAAACCTCCCCTGGTACAACCATTTCCTCTTGTCCTGTCCCTTGTTCCCTGGGTGTAGAGAGAGCCTACCCCCTCCTGGCTGCACCCTCCTGTCAGGGAGTTGTGGAGAGTGAAAAAGTCCCCTTGAGCCTTCTTTTCTCCAGGCTGAGCCCACTCCAGCTCCCTCAGTTGCTACTGGTGCTCCAGCCCCTTCCCCAGCTCAGTTCTTTTCTCTGGATGCACTCCAGCCCCTCAAGGTCTTTCTTGTCATGAGGGGCCCATAACTGACCCTGGGGTTTGCAACTCCTCAGCAGTGCCCAGCACAGGGGACGGGCACTGCCCTGATCCCACCACCACACCACGGCTGGTACGGGCCAGGCGCCCTTGGCCTCTTCCCCCCTGGGCACCCACTGTGGGTGCTTATGTGGGCTTATGAGCAGCTGCTGTCAACCGTCACTCCCATGTTGTTTTCCAGCTCTCCAGCCACTTTTCCCTAAGCATGGAGCACTGCAGCAGGCTATGGTGACCCAAGACCCTGGCACTTGGCCTTGTTGACTTACACCACTGGCTTTGGCCCATGGATCCAGATCCCTCTGCAGAGCCTTCCTGCCCTCCAGCAGGTGAACACTTCCACCCAACTCAGTGTCATCTCCAAACTGACTGAGGAACTCATCACAACAGTCCTACTTTGCACTCTTGCCCTGGGAAGTGCTACTTACCCTATGCCTGGTCATAGGTTGGGCACATACACCATCCCCACCCTCATCCCCCACAAGCCTGCACAGTAAAGCTCTGCAGCCAGCAGCCGTGAGGAGGGATCAGTTTTTATTTCAAAAGACAGTAACACAATTTTTCAATTTAGTATCAAAACACTGGATAGGGTTTTTGTCTCCAGATTGGCCCCAAAAACTGCTACAACCAAGCAGCATGCTCAAACCACAAGCTACACACTGCAAGTGTGACATTGCCACACTCACACCTCACAACCACAACACATCAGCAATGCACAGCAAGATGGCTCGTACTCAATTAAGACAGTAAGAGCAGTCCTGGGCAGGAGGGAAGGCTTGGCTCCATCCCTCCAGGTAGGCAAAACCACTTCTCCAAGAACACAAGGCTGTTGTACTTAAGCAGTTAAGTGTAACCCAGTGATGAGCAGTGAAGCTTGGTGCATCAGCACTTAGTGAAGGCAAAGTCAGCCTCAGGGTAGCAATGGGTTACAGGGACAGTGGCTTCTCTAAGCCCTTCAGGTATGGAGGGGAAGGGACACAATCCCTGTGAGGGTTCAATTGTTCAGATGACGGGCTTGGCTTAAAAAAAAAAACAAACACACCCAAAAAAATGATGCTTTCACCCAAGTTGTTCCTTCCCAACACAGAGTTACCTTAAAGCTGAAAAACTGAACTGTGCTTTTAGCAAACAGCTCCTGGAAAGAAGTTTTCCCAACAGGCTTTCATCCCTAGCTTGGCTACTCTGACTCACAGCCAGAACCATCATATCCATTTCTTGCCCTGCCAAAGCAGGGTGGCCCAGAGCCAATTAACAGAAGGTTAATACCAAATTTTAAAGCCAAGAGCTTTGAAGTATAGCTCACCAGCTCACACGTTATTTGGAATGTTTATAATGGCTGCTACAAAAAAAGGTAGTTACAAAATGTGTACATCTCAAACATGCTCTCCAAACATTATTGCATTGCTTATTTCCCTTAATGATGCTGTTTGAAGCTCTGCCCAACATGGTGGCCTTTAACCCAGGAACAAAGGAGATTTGTGTTTGGTCAAATTGGCAACAGAAAGTAAACTCTGGTCCCAGGGTTAGAGGGCAGCAGCAGCTGAGCAGGCATTGCATGGCGGAGGCAGTGGCAGGGATCCATTACATCTCGTTCAGGTCTAGCAGGGTCTGGTCCAGCATTCTTTGCGTGCAGAGATGTTCCTCTTTGGTGGATTTCAGTTTATCTGGCAGGAAGCAAGAGTTGAGAGTTACAAATCAGCATGAAACAATGGAGAATCCTTTGCCAAAAAAAGCTTGTGCCAGCCCTTTCCCCACACACTGCCGCAGCGATCCTTGGACCGGAGTGCCTGGCTGGGTGCAGCTGGAAGCTCTGAGGTTACCTGGCTTGTATGTAGCCCTCACCTCTCACACTGCCAGTCAGTATGGCCATGGTGCACCTTTAGCCAGAGCTCTAGGCAGTGTTTCACATGCAGGTGTCTCTGACTGCAGCCAGCTCTTCCCAGGGCTTCCACACCTCCACGGTTGACACACGTGGCCCAGCAAGGCACCCAAGAGCAACACACACTTGAAAACCACCCCCTGGAACTACAGCTGGCTGTGCCCCCCGTCCCCTCAGCACAGGGCAGGGATGCCAAGCCCAGCAGCAGGGAGCAGACCACCAGCCTGGAGGGCAGCAGGGCAGGAGCTGGGCCAGTGATAGGCAGAGAGTGAGGAGTGAGGGAGCTGCACCCTGCCCAACACTACAGGCAGCTATGCAGTCAATTCTCACATGTTCCTTAAGCCAGGAGGAGAGCAGATCAGCAGCTAGTGCTCTAAGTAGGCTTCACTCCAAAGGTGAGCCCACCCATATCACTGGAGACATCCACACGCTGGGACACTGGACAGACAGACTGTAGAAAAACGTCCTTTAGGTACAGGCAGACTCCCAAAGCCACTCCCAACCTCCCCAGGGCCAGAAACTCTGCACAGAGAACAGCCTTCCTCGAGCATGAGCAACGGCAGCATTTAAATATCCCCTGCAGGAACTCAGGACACAGCTTCAGGCTGTGCATTTCGGCATTTGCTGTCAAGATGTCTGTGAGCTTTCCCAACCCATTTCAGGGCTCTGCAGCTGCACTGGGGTCAGGCCTGGGAAATTACTTCTGCCCCCAAACCTTCTCAATTAGGACTCCCCTAGATAGGAATACAGGTGTGCAGTGTCTCACAGACCACAAGGTCAGTCATTTATTGGTAGAAGCCATCATTCCATGCACCAGTAAATCCTACAGTCATTCAGCTAATAGTAAATTAAGTTGTAGCACTTGACAGGCAGCTTCAAGCAGACGTAAGTCTAACTTCACCCCACCCTTCATTTAGGGGGTGCAGCTATACTGGTTCCATGGAGGAGCCAGGCAGGACCCCCTGGACAAGCAACCAAGACTGCTCAAAAACCAGCCAAGTCTGAGGGGTGACTTCACCAAGAATAGAGGTTACCTTTATATATTAAAAAAATGCTTAAATAAATTACAGGTTATATCCAAGTGCCTCATTAAAAAGCAGCAATTGCATAAAATTCGCAAGTCTGCCAGTCTTAATGATCAGATTTCACTGTGGTCCACAGCACTGGTGGTCGAAATAAGCTTGTTTAATGGGATTAGTGGGCCCCTTCTCAGTCACACAGATCATGCAGCGTTAACTTCAGCTCATTAGAGAGCAGGCGGTTTTTCTCAAGCTGGCTGTACAGGCACTCTGCAGCAGTGACAGGATAAGGGAAACAAGAGGAAGAGAGAAAAAAAGAGAAAGGGAAGGTTAGTAGAGCACCAAGATGAGCACATCAAAAAAGCTGTCTCCATAACATGTGCTTCTGAGGACAGCCTGGGTTATTCCCAAAGGTTTGTCTTTCTCTAACTTGTGCTTCAGTTCAGGAAGATCACAGAGGAAACCAAGTGTGGGCAGAAGTGAAAGTGCTGTCAAAGATGTGCAAAGGCAAAGAAAGGAAGAGGAGACACCAGAAGAGGAGCCTGCAGGCAGGGCTGGGCTGGACCCCAGAAAGGACAGAGATCTTTAAACCTGTGGAGCACATTGCAGAAACGAGTCCTGCCACAGCTGCACCAGAAATAGCTTCCAGAGGGAGCCACAGCACACTGCGATTTACAGGGTTTGAACAGCAGGACAGGCACACCAGAAGAACTGAGAATGACAACATCTCAACCTAGGCCTGGAGGACCTTCCTCTGAGAACACACCTGGTGCCACACTCACAACCCAGACAGGACTGAAGGCAGCAACTGCTTCAGGTACAGGACAGAGGGACTTTTGGAGTACAGGGTCCTCTTTTACATCTGTCCCAGAACAACTCCATGAGCAGAGCACAAGCTGCCACTGCCTCTGCAGCCGTGGCCTCTCCAGTCCCTGTCCTTATAGCCCCATAGAGGTCTAGCTGCCACATGCATCCTCAAGGCTCATGCCAAGCACTCATGGTCATCAGCATGTTTGGTCCCTTTCCAGGATCTGTCACTTCTCAGGGCTCAGTGGCCCATGTCCTGCCACACAGCCTGTCAGCCACAACCAGCCACCACAGAGATTCAGCATCTCTCCCTGCTCATTTGCATGGGCAGAGTCCTCCCAGCCTGACAGCTCCAATTCCTGCACTTAGGAGAATTCATGCAGTGAAAAAACCTTATGCACCATCTTCCAGCCTGGCAGAACCTACCAGCACCACCTGCAGCGACACAGTGTGATGCCTCTGCTGGAGGAGTGAGCCTAAAGCACAGCCTTGGTTTGGGCTTCCCCTCTAATGCTTGTACTATGAGGTCCTAGGATTCTCAGGCACCCTCTGAAGGGGAGCTACACCATTTTTCATTGCTTTCAATCTCAGAATATTTTGCTCTTGAACAAGACCTAGCTGGGTAAAATTCCAGAAAGTCAAGTGGTTTACATGGAGCAACCAAAGCATGTTGCCCTCCCCAGAGTCTCAGGTCAGTCCCTCTAATGTAACACCTGCACACAGAGGGGGAAGCTCAACTTCAGCTTCACCCTCAGCTTCTCTCAGTCCTCAGGACCTGCTCTAACTGCATCTCGCTCTGCAGGAGAGGTCAGTAATGCTGATTGTTGTCCCTTCTTTAAAGCCACTAAGGGACCGAGGCACAGGCAGACAAGCCAATGATTTTTGTCCTACCACAATCTAGAAGTTGTGGGTATGTGGCATCCTGGCCCATGCCTCACACAACAGCTACTACTGCTGTGAGGGACTGGCTCCATGCTGGCTCTGAGCAGCCCCAATGCCATTCCCCAGATCTAAGGGATTCAGGCTGGTCCTGAGTGGCAGAGGATGAGAATGAACTGTGCTCACAGGACTTGGTGCAACAGCTCACAGCTTTCAAGCAAACATTCCTGTTTGCTTGAACAGGGACCTGATGATTCACCCACACAAGGTAGCAGACTGGAGTGTTTAGCATGACTGAACTTCCCAGACTTCAGGAACAGCTTCTCCATATAGAGCACCTGCCCACATCTGCAGCAGCCATGTTTGGCCTGCTCCCTTCTACGCCCAACCCCAGGGCAGCCTCACCAGCTATCCCTGCCACTCAGGGAGCACCAGGACATGGGGACCCCCAGGATCTCGCTCTCCTGGTCAGTTAACCTATGTTTGCAGCACTCCCACATCACAGCACAGCTCACACTAACCAGCCTGCACAAGCCCAGCAATCCAGTCAGACCAGATGCCTCCAAAACCTCCCAGGGTAAACACTGCATCACCCACCCACACACCCATCCACCACCCAGAGTGGATTCCTTCCGGATGAGTGGGAAAAGGGCCTGCCACAGCCCAGCCTTAGATAACACTCCCAGGAACATCACTGTGCAGAGAAGAGCCACCAGCTCCCCACAGCAAATCAGGATGCAACTAGACCTCCCTGTGAGGAGAGAGGCACTTCCCAAGGGCAGGCTACCACCTCCCACCCACTAACTATCACAGAAGGGGTGAAGTTGAAAAGGTTATCTGTGGGTCCAACCTCTCTGCTTAAGCAGAGTCATCCCAGAGCACATCACACAGGATTATATCCAGATCATTCTGGAATATCTCTTGTGAGGGAGACTTCACACCATTTCTGGGCAATCTTCTCAATGCTCAGTTAACAACACAGGAAAGAAAATCTTCCCCATGTTCAGGTGGAACTTCCTGAGCATCAGTTTCTATGTGTTGCCTGTTCTACTGCTGGGCACTACCAAGCAGAACCTGTTCCATCCTCTGACACCCTCCCTTCAGATATTGACAGACAATGATGGTGTCCCTGTTGTCATAAGAGCTGACAATGGAACACTAGCCTGGAAGCCTTCATATTTACAGAAGCCCTGCCTGTCCCACAGGATCCAGATCCTCAACTCCAGCTGCAGTTGGGTTACTGAAGACTTCTGGGTTCTTGCTCTGTGCTTACAGGGCACAGCTACTGCCCCACATCCCCAGAGAATCAGACCACACTTTGAAATTCCTTGAATGTTCCCTCCCTTCCCCATCCAGACTGGCCACCAAAGACAGAGTGGGACAGGCTGGGGCATATGGGTGTGCATATCCTGACTGCCAGTGCTGTCATGTGGAGACCAGAAGGGCACAAACCTGAGAAAGCCACGGGAAGTGTCCCATGTCATCAGAATGCTGCTCACGAAGGGCTCTTCGGGCACTGTGGCAGACGAAGCAATCCAGAAAGGAATAAGTATTTGACTAACCACCATGAGACAGCACATACCATTTTGAGAGGATGACCAGTGTTTATCATACCAGATCAACTAGCAACAGCGCCAGTGGTGACACACGCCAGGCATTCACAGCCCACTGCCAGTGGCAGTGCTCAGTGGGAAGCTCCATGACATGCTCCTAGAAGGATCCTGTAGCCCTCAGCCCCTGCATGGGGAGGGGAGGGCTCTGCAAAAGATTCCCCGGCTCAAATGCTCACATCCCTGCTGCAGTGTCTTCTCATTCCTGAAGGAAGAGGCCACACATCCCTCCCCCTGGCACAGGCAGCACCTCACACCCAACCAGTTCTGCCCCACTGGAGACCAGCCAGAGCACACACAGTATTTATTGGCTTCCATACCCTGGCTAACAACTATCAGGTGTGTGACCTCCCACTGCAAGCTAGCATTTGGCAACCAGTGCTGGTGAACACTCCAAAGCAGGCAGGAATGAGGAGTGTCTTCAGTCAGGCACAGCTCCAGGGCCTCCTGATGCAACCCCCAGCCTCCCATTTGACCCCACAGGCCTTGTCTGCAGAGTTGCCATCACGTCTGGGAGCCAGTAACACACCTCAAAGGAAAATCCAGCATGCTAGTGAGGTCTGTGTTGCACCAAGGGTGACACCAGTTTGAAGGTAATGCTGAAACAGTTATTCTAAAGCAGCAAGTGGTCACTAGAAACTCGTTTCTCAAAAGCAATGGCCATTTATGCAAGAATTGTTTTCCTTAAAAAAGGTGACATCATGCTTGAGCAAGAGGCAAGAGAAATACAAAAAGAGCTTTATGGCTCCACACAAGATATGCAGATGAGAACAACATCCTCCCAGTTCCCCCGACACGGAAAGGGCAGCCCCTCAGAGCAGGCTGTGTCTGGCACATCAGGTCACACAGAGGGAGCTTTGTTTGGGAGCAAGTGCAGCAGAACTGGGGGGCTGCTGCTGCTGCTTCCGTGTCTTTAGAGCACCAATTCCCAGGGATGCCCTGTGCACAGTAACTGGAAAAAGGTACTGGAATTCAGAGTCAGATGAAGAGAGCACGAATGACGGGTGCAGATGCAGAACAAGCCACCAAGCAGAGAGACAAATCCAAAGCGGAGTTTGGAATCACAAGACTTATCTGTGTGAGACAGAAGGAGACACTAATTTAAAGAGAAGCTTCAGTGTTTGTGCACAGCAAACTGCTTAGGGAACTTTGGGACACTCGTGTTAAGGCTCTTCTCTGTGGGGTGAGGACCTGGCCTCTCCTGGGTTAGCTCAAGGACCAGGTGGAGAAGTTGTTAGCAGCACCCACTGCAGATCTGAACACCAAAGCTGAGGAGCAAAGTTGCAGAAACACACAAGTTCAGCTACTTCCACAGATCAGTTCATGATCCGGCCCATCTCAAGCCTATTGTGGCAATTCCTAAGGAATCCACCTAAGCACTATCCACAGCCTCTTCCAGAAGGAATCCTGAGACCATGGCCCAGTGGCTCCATCAGATAACAAAGCCACATTTCCTGAGAAAGCCTTTCACAGCAAGAATGGGAACTGCACTCAAATTTAAGTCAGAACCCTTTCAGGCCAGCAGAGCACTTGGTTACACATGCAGATCACAAGGACCTAGAGTTAGAGGAAGGCATGCTGAGGCAACTTGGGCAGATCTGTAGAAGTAACCTGGGCGGCACAGTGCCATCAATTCTCCAACTACAGAAACCACAGCAAACCAAGCAAGCACTGGCAGTCCAGCCTGCTGAAGCAAGAGGCGAACTCCAGCCAGCTCATATTTACATGGAAGTCATGTCATTCAGGGCGTGGTCCAGTTCCTCACTAATTGCTTTGTACTTCAGTTTCTGGGCATAGAGCTCATCTAGAAGACGTTTAGGAGGAGAACAAAAGGAAAACAATGAGGGAAGGCAAAGGAGTTCTTCCAACACTCTGGGGCAGGAAAAGCAGGATGGGATTCATGAACAGAAGAAAATGAAGTTAGACGTGGAGCCATCACAACTCCGTGTTCATCCCCATCAATGAACAGAAGGGTTCCAGCAGCATGAGGACTGACTGACCCACAAGTGCCTTTCAGGATTACAATCCAGTTCCAATGGCCAAGCACTCAAACCACATCACCTTGTAAAAACAAGCTGTCCAGCTAGGTCAGCAGGAACCAGTGTCAGTAGGAGCAGCAGGGAAAGGCAACTCCATCCACTTAGGGAGAAGCTTGTTACACCTAAGGAGAACACTGATAATTGAGGTGCTTTGCTCTCACCCATGTCTCAATGCAAAGACTGGCTTGGGAGAAGTCAGTCATGTAATAGAGCTGGGCATCAGAGGAAATTCCAATCCTGTAAGGATGCAGTGAGGAGGGGGAGCAGACTGGCCACACCAGTGTTCTCCATCAGATAATGGAGCAGACAGGCAGCCCTCCGCCTCCAGGGAGGGGTAGGCCTGGAACTGTGCTGTCACATCCCTGAGCCCTGCAGAGCTGGCACAGGCTGCTCCAGCTCTTGCTGCCTGGGCTATAGTACAGTTAACAGCCTCACAGAGCCTAGGGAACTTTGTCAGTTGTCATAAACTAGGTCACTCCAGCAGCAAGGCTGTAGACCAGAGCCAATTCTCAATCAACAGATTTCAAGGGGAGCATGCAGGGATTTGGAGGACTTTTTGCAGGTCCAAATAAAAGCTTGTCCTGGATCATGAGGTGGTTCAGATTGCTGCTTGGCTGCAGCTCTGGAAGAGCTCAGCTGACACCATTGCTATTTCTAGATAATAAGAGTGACTCCAGACCGTAGGATGGTGCTTTGTATTTCCAAGACCTCGCACTAAAAGACCACAAAGGCCCACCTGCGGTCAAGGTAGGAGACCTGTAAGGGCTTTGGTTTACCAGCACCACTGCTCCAGCCACAGCAATCCACAGAAGAATCTGGCCACAGTCCCAGATTTAAGGGAGGCAGCTGAAACCTTCTCCCTCTGTGGCTTGGGGCCAGGTTCTGCGGTGGCTGGCCTCAGGAGTGTTCCTGAAGAACTGTGTGAAGGAATGGGAGGAGGAAAGGAATGCACCCTTGGCACAGGCTGACTACCCCATGGACTGAATTGCTGGCGATTTAACCTTGATTCAGGACTCACACTGGGGAGTCTGAGTGTTCATGGGGGCTGTTTCAAGACTCACTGACTCCTGTGGTTGACTTGCAAGACACCATTTGCAGTAGCCAGCACATGCATGATGTTCTGCACGCACAGATGTTATTGTGACCAATTCTTACAAGTTCAGGTGTTTCTTTCCTATGCCACTCCTAAATTAATTCGATTAAGCTGGAGCACAGGGGTTGAGTTACATTCCTAAGGACATCACTACCATAATACACCAATTATCTAGATAAGGCCAGGTTTGAGAATTTGAGACCTGCTGCAGAACAGCCAGGGAACGGCTTTCAGAGCAGAGGCACAGGGCAGGGCTCTTGCCAAGCCTCACCTTGGAGGTAAATTGGGTTATGCTCCAAGTTATGAGGAGCACAGCAGCCTCTCCGCTCTCCAGCTACCTGAGAGATAGCCCTCCTTAACTTCTCACTAAACACACATTCTTTGGTTTCCTGTCCCCAGAATGTACCTTCCAGATCATCAATGGTCTTCTCCAGCTTGGCTACAGAGCGTTCAGCAAATTCAGCACGGGTCTCCGCCTGCCAGACAGAAATAAGCCAGTTAGTGCAACAGCTCTACAGCAAAGGGCATCAGTCTGAGGACATGGAGTCTCCCACCCTTCATATCTCTTCCCAGTCCGGCTGAGGCCAGCTCACCCAGCTGGGCCATCCTGACATGGTCACTCACCTCTTTGAGTTTATCAGTCAGAATCTTGATCTCTTCTTCATATTTATCCTCTTTTTGAGAGTACTGTGGAAAAGGAGTCAGCAGTCAGCAGCCCCAGATACCTCCCTCTCCAGAGAGCCCACAACTAGAGAGGCTGACGTAAACTCATCACTGCAGCATACATGCCAACAGAACCTTCCAACTGGGAGTTGTTCACATCCTTACCCAAGTCCAACAGGACTGGATCAGGCAGCAAGCCTCATATAAGACATGGAACACAAACTTGGATGCAGAAAAATTCTCATCTTAACATTTTAGTAGCTTAAACATTCTGGTTGATTAAGTAAGTCCCAAGGCAGGGAAAGGCAGCTGGGCTTCCCACACCCCAGCTTCCACAGCCCTCCAATGACTTATGTTAGCCCTCCCAGCAGAGTAAGCACAGCACTCCTGGCTTGCTTAAGACTGCAGCTGAATCATTTCCACCCCAGTGGGTGCTCTGCTGTTTACACACCCATCTAGCACAACAGCAATGTTTCTGGCCCTGGGACAGGTAGCCCTACCTTCTCAGCCTGAGCCTCAAGAGACTTGAGATTGTTGGTGACATTCTTCAGCTCCTCCTCCAGCTCGGAACATTTACTGTGGGGTTTTGTAAGGAAAGGGGAGAGAAAAAAGGGAAAGAAGAAGTGGGAGAGAAAGACAGGAAACAAGAAGTGAATCCATGTGCAGGGAAGACCAGGAAGTTTTTTAGGAGACTGTCTGAAATGAGACTGGATAGGATCCTGCTTTGAGTCCTATCAAAGGCACCTGTGCAGAAAGCAAGTTCCCATTTGCCTCCAAGCTCACACTTGAAGTATTCTGCCAGCACATGCACGGGGCACAGAGCTGAGCAGTGAGATGTGGACACAGGTTTCTGCCAGACTTGGGAGTCTCCAAGGAGAAGCTTCACGTTTAGTGTGCTATATGGAGGGAAGTTGTTCTGATGGACAGAAGGACAGCCACCACCACTCAGACAGGGATATTTATGGGCAGAGAAGATAGTATGTTCCAGGAGAGAGAGAAAGAGACACAGTTAAGCTGAGGGGAGGAGCATAGTGAGGAGACCACATGAGTTCTGGTTTAATGGTTCAAGAAGGGAAAAGTTAGTACCTTTTCTTCGGCAACAGACAGACACTTCAAGTTCTGGTCCATCACTCTGATCTGCTCCTGCAGCTCCCGGCAATGACTGTTAGTGACGGTCACACAAGGGCACAAGCCAGGTGGGGGCAAGGTCAAAAGGAGCACCAAAACCACACCACCACAGAGCAAAAAAGGGGGTGGGGGGAAACACAAAAAAGTCATGGTCACAACATGCACGTCTGGGTAGGAAGCACAGTGCTGCTGCTGCTGCTGCTGCTGTGTACACACCAACTGTGTTAGACAAGGCCCAGAGCAGGGAAAGGCCCTGACCAGCTCCTCAAGGATCAGCTAAAGCATCCAGACATATGAAAGGATGGGGCACCAGGATTTGTGTCTCTGCTCTGAGCAGAGGAAGCCGAGATTTCTGCTCAGCAGCGCAGAAGCCGGTAGTAGTTACTGCAAGTACTTGGAGAGGCCCAGAGACCAGCCTCAGCCACAGCTCTGCCCTTGGCCACCCCATATGTCACTTCAGCCACTGGCTCAGGAGGCCGCTGCCACTTCAGGACAAGCACTGTGCTCTGTAGCAACATGAATGATCTTGTGACTGCACACACAAAGCAGTGCTGGTGAATACTGAGGAGAGAAAGACTCTCCAGCATCCATGACTAGGGAATGCCTCCATGCAAACGGGCAGAGCATCTCCACCCAAGGCAAATGGCTTCACAAACTCCATGTCCTAGGTGGAGTTAATCCTGTTTCAAGGAGGGAAGTGCTCTCATCCCTTTCCTTCACAGACCTAAACCCACCCTGTGCTTCAGGCCTTGTGTAACAAATTTAGCAATGCAGTGTTAGTTTCCATGCAGAGGCAGACCTGCCAGGTACATGCAAGTGGACTACTCACGACTCTGCAAGTTCAGCTCTCTCTTCAGTGCGCTCCAGATCTCCTTCAATGATCACCAGTTTCCGAGCAACCTGGAAAGGAGAATCAGAGTAAAGAGGAAGGAGGATAGTCTTGTGCTTGTAGGGTCTGCATAGCAGTGAATGGAAGGAATGCCTGCAGGAGCCACTGGAGCTTTTGGCCAAGCAGAGGCAAGTCTGCTGAGAGCCAGGCTCTGCCCTTAGATTTGCTATCAGCAGGAAGAGGACTCAACTCTACTGGCCCAGGTCAATCATACTAGAGCAAGAGTCTCACCTCCTCATACTTTCTGTCTGCCTCCTCTGCAATGTGCTTGGCTTCCTTGAGCTGGATCTCCTGCAGTTCCATCTTCTCCTCATCTTTCAGAGCTCTGTTTTCAATGACTTTCATGCCTCTGCCCAAAAGCAAGCACAGGGAGGGAAGATGTTTAAAACAATCTTGGACAAGCCAGCAGTGCAGTGAGTTTCAGAGCATTAACAACACTGCCCTGGAAGCACAGTGCTTCCTGATAAGCCATAACTCCTCTGAATGAAGAAAGTGACACAGGAAGGCAGAGGCTTCTGGGCTGGATACAGCAACCTCAATTGCTTGGAATTAACTGCTCCTTGGACCATTCCTCCAGCAGATCACAAGGTTCCGAGGCCAAGGGAAGTGCAATGCTGCTGAGAACAAACCCAGCTGTCTTAGGGACTCAGCACAGCCATGTCAAGCACTTTCCTATTTCAAATGCAGGAAGAGACAAGTCTGTCTCTATGCCAGGCCACCAGCTGGGTCAGGCTGCTCACGGTGTGTGCATGAGGAAACACATTAGACAGCTGGAAGTGGACCCCTCCCCTTTGAACCACAGGCCAGGTCAGGGGACATCTGCCATGATGGAGCATGCTGGCAGAGGCAGATGGAAGACAGGCTGCCCCACCAGCAGCCACCTTTACAAGGTAATGGTGTCCATGAACCCATTTATTTCTCCTCCTTTGGAGTCGGAGATGCATGGTGGCACATGGCACTTCCTTGCTCCCAAGCCTCAGGTTCCAGGACACTCAAGGCCATCAGCAGCCTCAGGTTCATGAGCATTGTTTTAGCTGCTCTGCATAAGCAGGCACTGACTCCCACATCCAGCCTTGATGTGGGATCTCCTCCCCCACTCTAGGAAGCCCAAAAAGTTGATGGCAGCGGACACTCGGTGTTTGACAGAGTGCAAGCAGGAGTCCTTGCTCACCTTTCGCTCTCATCTGCTGCCTTCTCTGCCTCTTCCAGCTTCTGCAGAGCTGTGGCAAGGCGCTCCTGAGCTCGGTCCAACTCCTCCTCTACCAGCTGGATACGGCGATTCAAAGATGCCACTTCTGCCTCAGCCTGCAGGGAGCAGAGGAGGGTACTCAGCCTGTGCAGGTTTAGCAGCTTGGGTAAGGCAGGTGAGATCTGCCTTGGGGTCAGCAGCAGCACACAGGAGCCCAAAGCAAACCCAGGATGCTTTAGCACTTCTCCCACTTATCTTGGCAACACATCCCGCATGCTTTTTCCGCACAGCAGCCTTCCTGCAGGTTTCTCACTGTCAGCCTGTGCTGCTCTGACAGTTTAAGCCATAAACACTGAGGAGACGACTTACACCAAGGGCTGCCTCTGCAGCTGCCAGGATCCTGCCAGGCTATTCATCACAGCCCTGTTTATCCACAACACCAGAGCGTGGTGACAGCTGCCACTTAGCAGAGAGTCAGTTTACTGGTGTGATCTGGACATGAGTGTTGCTTGAGGCAAACCCTCTCATCAGCAAGGTGAGAAGGATTAACATGTTCAAGGATGTGCCAAGTTGTATTGGGTGCTGGCAGGCTGGGCTGATCACAGGTGCTGCCCAGCCTCAGGGCTTGTTGCTGCAGTGCCCACAGCCCCAGCGGAGAGCCTGCAGTACTTGAGGCTTCCTTCCTCCCAACGACTCACAAACAATCCAGAGAAGGTGCAAAACCCCTCTCCAGTTTTGAGACAGGTCTAGGAGGCTGTTCCCCAGCAATAGCTGCCTTGGTTCAGTCATACACATTGGGAGCTGATGAAACTGCTGACGGCCTGCAGACATTTGCCAGAAATGTGACTGAGGCTTTAAGGAGCTGGCATAGATCAGAGGCCATCCCACCCCACAAACACTGCAATCCATGTCCTAGTCAGTCTTCAAAGAGGCTACAAGCCAGCCCCCACGGCATTGCACTGGCAACAGAGATGGTGGGGAACACAGACCATGCAGCTTTGTGCTCAGTTCATCACTTGTGTGGCAGAGCCACTTGCTTGTTCTCGGTAAGGCAATACAGCACTGCCATCACTCTGTAGCTTGCTCCAGTGTTGAGTCAGAACACAGCCAGGGTAGATACAGAGGACAGGAATTGCCCTTCGGTGCTGCTGAAAACAAAGCACCTCAAGGCCAAGGATGAAAATCCCTTCATGGCACTCCTCTTCTGGATCAGACCCAGACTAAACAGTCAACTTGAGACTTGCTGCAATCTTTTTGGGACCCTGGGGGAATGACCTGTTTGGCCACGAGGCCCCTGCTTACAGCCGTATTTGTTAACTGCAGCCAAAGCCCAGGGCAGCCCAGATGCTTTCAGGACTCTGACACCCCACCAGGGTACCCTTGGAGAGTCCAGAATCCTGCTCCCCAACAGGACTACAAAGGCAGGCAGGACTGCAGCCATTCCAGGGCAGCACTGTGATCTTCTGCAAAGACCTGGGCACAGGCACATGCCAAACAAACACAAAGTACCTCAGCTGCACATAACAAAGCATCCTTCCAAGACGAACTGCTCCTCACTAGGCCTGAAGAGGGAGGAGCAGAATGATGAAAGGCGCCAGTGTTAGATTGGGGCCCAACAACAATTGCGTCCAGCTCCCAGAGGGGCTGTCTGAGCTCTCCCCCCTCACCGGCACTGAGGGACCCCTGGCAGTTCCAAGACCAGGCTGGGAGAGCACAGAGGAACTCCCATGCAGGTACAGCTGGCTCTGGAGAAGCCCACATCCCTTTGGTGCCCAGAGCCAACACACACCCCACTGAAAGGGGAAGTGGTCTGCCTGAAGAGGAACGGAACAATACCTTAAACAGAACAGGAAGGAGGCTGACTGACACGCATCTTTTCCCTGTTAAAGGGGCTACCAGATGTTGAGGTGGAGGACCTCCTCCTTCCTTCTCCCAGGCAATGAAGACACATCAGTACAGTGGGCCTCCACTTCCTGACCCTCTGAACTTGAACCTTTACTTGGTGCAGGCAAGTTCAACCCACCCAAAAACCACCCTTATTTTTGAGGAAGTGCCTCTCGCCTGATGCAGAAGAGCCCTGACACCTCCTGTTCTGTTGCTTCTCCCTAGATACAGATGAAACTGTCAGGCTTTCCCAGAGCATGGGGTGACACTTCCAGGTGACTCTTTCAGGCACCCCTGCTACAAGTGGCACATTTCTGTTATTCCATGCTTCCTTCATGAAGGCAGCCCTGAAACAGGTAACACCTGGAGTCCAGAAAATCAAGTGAGAAGCTCATCCAGGCCTTTGGGACTCCCCATTGCTGCTCCAAGAGATTCATGAGGATACCCCAGGACCCATGGCCAGGCAAGCCCTGGGCACCATACTGGGAGCACTGGTTCTCTCCCCTGAAAGAGGTTCAGGGAGCTGGGAAAAACACGCCTGTACCCGTGACAATGCTGCTATTGCAAGGAGAATTCCATATCTGGCTGCAAGGAAAGAGCCAGCTGAGGCATGGGAGTGGCAGGAGCTTCTGCCATGGGCCTGGGCAGCAGAGCCCAATCCATCCCCGGCAGTGCCACAGCGTTGTCACGGGCACAGGCTCGAGCACTCAGGGGGCAGGGCTCAGCTTCACACTTCGAATGCAGCGAAATCACTGCAAATTCAACGACAGTCATGCTTAGATTCGAGCAAGGACCTCCCGTGTCACCCCTGTACCTGTACCCAAAACGCCACCAGCCTTGCCTGTGCCCCAGGCCCAAGGGAGCCGGCCACCTCGAGGTCCTGCCCGTGTCAACTCATCCCTGTCCCCAGCCTTTCTGGTGCTCCCAGCCCGGTGGCGAGCGCGAACGCTGCCAGCTCAGATCCTGCTCCTTCCTCTCTTTCAGCCAGTCCCACCCCAGCCCCTCTCTTCCCTCGCGGCTGCCGGTCTCAAGGGCAGCGGAGACCCCCGCTCGCCGGGATCCGGGCAGGATGCGGTGTCTGAAAGCGCTTCAGAGGGCTCCTGCGCTGGCCACATCCCGAGGGAGCCCGCTCATTCCTTCCATCTTACCCGCGCAGCTCCGGGCTCGGGGCCGCACAAGATGGCCGGGGCCTCCCCCGCCCCCCGGCTGGGTCCCTCCCTGCTGCTGTTCGTCCCGGGACACCGGTAACAGCGAAACAACGACAGGCCGATCCTCCCGGCCTCGGTGTCTGCTCAGAACCACGGGCGGGTCCCAGGGACCCACAGAGAGCCACGGACATAGAGGAAGAGCCCCGGTCCCAGCTGACGCTTCGGCCCGTGTCAGCATCCCGCGGGCACTCCCGCGGCTCGGAATGACCCCCGGCCCCGGGCGCGCCGCCCGTCCGGCTCCGTCCCCGCCGCACGGCCCCGGCGGTACCTGCTCGCGGTTGCGGCGCTCGGCTTCCACCTCCCGCTGCAGCCGCTCCGCCCGCTCCTCCGCATCGTCCGCCTGCTGCTGCAGCACCTGGATCTTGCGCTTCACCGCCTCGATAGTGGTGGCCCCCGCCATGCTCGGTCTCTCCGCTCCAGCCCCGCCACCCCCAGACACCGGGACCGCGCCCGGAACGGCCTGCCGGAAGTGACGTCACTTCCGACCCACCCGCGGGCGCGTTACCGGGGGATGAGGAGCGGTCGTCGCGCCCGGGGCGTGGCAGGGCCACCGAGGCCGGGACCAGCGGGAATGGGGGCACCGGGTGGGGGACATGTGTCGGGACCTGGCGGGAACGGGGCACCAGCACCGGGCGGGGGATTCACACCATGACAGGCCCCAGTGGGAACGGGACACCGGCACCGGGGGGAGGACCGGGGTCTGCCCCGCGAGCACCTGGGTTCACCGGGACCCGCCCCATATGGGCGTGGAGGCACCGGGACGGGCCTCATGTGTGGCAGGGCCCGGAGGATCCACTCGGCCCCAAACGAGCCGCCCCGCTCCGTGGCCGGACGCCCCTCAGCCCCGCGGGCTGCATTTGCGCACGGCCCCGCCGCGAGTTGGGCATTGCCACCTCTGGAGAACCCCCAGACTTTGCCGGGGACATGAGCCCACGGCCCTGGAGCAGATCCTGCTCCTTCCTTCCACCCAGGGGTAGGGCTGTGGCCACCAGGCTCCCAGTCCACTTCCATGTGTGAAGTCCCAATGGTGAAACGGCCTGAGCCGAGGCTAAAATCCTCCTGTCTCAGGGCAGGTAACGCTGCGAAGATCAGCATTCTTCGGAGCTGGGAGCTGTGTTCCTCAGTGTCATGAGGGTCATGGAGCCACCCAAGAGCTCAATAAACACATCACTGAGCCCTGTCACTGAGTCCTGTTAAATGCTCTCATTCCCCACAAAGCCTATTCGGCAGTGCTTCAAGCATGTGGATAGAAGGGAAAGTCTCCAGGCTGCTGGCCTGAAACCCTCGGTAGCCAGGCAGGTAGATGCTTCAGGAGCGTTTGCCTGTGATGGCACGTATGGTATAGCATGTTTCCAGGGATGAGGTGGGAATCAAAAGGGTTCTGTTGGGCTGGAAGCAACTGGGAGGCAGCTCTGCCCTTTCAATGCTCCAGGGTGCAAAATCCTTCCACTTCCCAGAGCCAGGGGCAAACTGGGGGACCCCCATGGGCCACCCTGGGAAGCAGCAGCCAGGAAAAGGGGTCCAGCTGCACAGAGAGGGATCCACAAAGAAGCAAGTGGAGATGTGGTAACAGCAGGGAAAATGCCAACAAGGAGCAGAGGGAGGCAAGAAGGGTGTGAGGGAGGGAACGGGCTCCCAAGAGCTCTGCAGTGCTGCAACACAAACCGATTCCAGTGCAGGGCTGGTGACAGGGATCTGCAAGCAAAGCTGCAGGGTGACATGTCCCAGGGCTCTGAAGCTCCCAGTGAGAGGGGCCCAGGTGCTGTGCAGGGCTCAGGCGCTTCCCCACGAGCACAGCGGGAGAGGACGGCTCCTGCCTTCTCTGCATCACAGCTGGGCTGCATCACTCTGACACTGGACCCTGAGACATCCCAGCCCCGCGAGGACTGCCAGGTCCTGACAGGTGATGAGCGGGGCCTCATGCCTCGTGATGGCAGGAGAGCAGCCACTGGGTGAAACCCTGCACCGCTCGCACCATTGTTTTCCTGGAAACAGCGGACAACAATAGCTGGGCTGTGCAATGCTCACCCTGGCCGTGAGCCCCCGCCCTCAGGGGGATGAGGGCTCCCCCCTCCTCCTCCTCTCTCGGAGCTCGGCTCCTCCACCCCCAGCCGTGACTCAGAGCTTCCTGGGGACACGTGGACCCCATATCCCGCACTTGATGGGCTGCTCGCTGCCTGGCTCTGCCCTCCGGATACGTCCTTCACAAGGCCATTCTCTGCTCCTGGACACCTACACAGCTTTATCGGGAGCACACTGAGCCGGGCAGGGACTTAACTGTGTCACCAAGGCATAAGGAAGGCTGCGGCCCCCCCAGAAAGGGGGCAAGGCAGTGCTCAGCTTCCACCCTGCACCCCATACGTACATCCGCCGCCTTCTTCTCTGCCAGCTCCAGTTTCTCCTGGGCGTCTTTCAGGGCCTCAGAGTATTTGTCCAGTTCATCCTCTGTCCCCTTTAGCTTCTTCTGCATAGCAGCTAGCTCATCCTCCAGCTGGAAGGACAGTGTCGTCACCACAGGTGGACATCACTCTTAACCCCCACACCCCAAGAGAGTCCTGCCTGCCTCATCCCAGGCTCAGCTCTGCCCCATGGCATCCCTCCTACCCCATCTTTGGGACCAGCTCTGCCCCACAGTGCCCATCCGTTTCCCACATCCCACCAGCTGGCATTGGGATTGAGCCTTGGCCAGCCCTCGGGGTGCCCTTGAGCTGTGGCATAATGGCAGCTGTCACACTCTCAATACCCCAGGCAGAGTCTCTTTTGGGTCTGGGCTCAGCGTGACCCAGCAGAGGCAGAAGCCACCCCCCAAAACCCCTGGGCTGGGGGCTGTGGCTGTCTGCCCTACCTGCTTGCTCCGCTCCTCTGCCTGCTTCTGCTCAGCCTCTGCCTGCTCTGCCCGGTCCAGGGCATTCTCCTTGTCCAGCTTCAGCATCTGCATCTTCTTCTTGATGGCCTCCATCCTTGGTGGGACACAGGCAGTGGTGGGCAGTGGGATGCAGGACAGATAATGGGTGGGTAGGGCAGCTGTGTTGCCTGTGCCTCACTGACCGTTTATCAGCTCTGCCCAGCACAGGGGCTTTGCCTTTCTTGGGCTGACCCGCCTCCCCACCTTCCCAAAAAGTCTGTGCTCAGGACCCATTATGTGTCCCGGGGGCTCCGGGTGGTCACAGCCTTATTTGGGCTCCCGAGGACAGCTGCGGTGTTATAAAAAGCAGAAGTGGGTCTGCAAGAGGGGGTCCTGCATTGTCCCAGGTACCCCCTCCCCCCATGCAACGGGACACCCCGAGCCCCGAGCACTTCCTCAGGATGCTGAACTGGGTCTATTTAGCACTGGCACGAAGTCCTCGCTCCCCATTTGCCTTCCTGGAGGGGCTTAGGATGTTTTGGTGGCCCTGGGCTGACATTTACCCCTGCCTGGGGGTGGCATGGAAAAGGGCAAGATCATCCTGGTGCTATTTCGGGAGCAAGGGCTTGGCCAAGAGTGTTTGGCTCTGCAGGGAGCAGCAGGGGAAACTGCACCCAGCACCAGGGGCAGAGTCCCCCAGGAGCCTGCTGAGACCCAAGGCCAGCTCCAGCCATGCTGGTGCTTTGTGCTGAGGTAGAAGATGCTGTTGGCAGCTGGAGGAGCAGATTCCTCAGGCACGGGGAGGAATTCTCAGGGCAAGTGGTGGCACTTTGTCTGCAGCCAAGAGGTTTCTAGCCTCCTCATGCTGGCCCAGAGATCCCAATGGTCCCATAAATCAAGTTAGGATCTCCCATGGAAGACCCTACCCCTACTGCTCCTACCCAGGGACAGATGTAGAGGGCTAAAGGGGCCAGAACTCGGGGGCCTGGGGGACAGAGACCTGGTGGCAGCTCTGGGCACCCTGGGCAGGGCACTGGGGGGGAGGGCCCCACCAAGGGCCCTGAGCAGTGGCTGCACCTCCATAAATAACGCCCCCCCCCCCATACCAGGGCAGTGGAGGCAGTGCTGGGCACAGGGCCACGGGCCTTTGTATTGTCATCATCCCTGGCGTGAGCAGGGGGACAGGTGGCGAGCGTTGACCCTGCTACCATCCCAAACCTCCACCAACCCCCGGACGGCTCTGGGCTCCCCCTCTCAAGTCCCATGGAGATGGGCAGACAGGTTTTATTGGAGCAGTGAGGACTAGCAGACGGTGCAGGACAGGGTGCAGAGGGCCCCCCTGTCTGAGGCATGGCACGGGCAGCATCTGGCCAAGTCGGTGCTGGGCGTCCCTGGCGCTGTAAGAATATGTTTGATATTTAGTTGGTTTTCCAATAAAACAACCTAATATCAAACATATCAGACAGAGACAGGGGCAGATGGAGGTGGGAGGACCTGGAGCGCAGCTGCCTGTAAGAGAAAGAAAAGAATACGCTGACAGCTGGGGCAGGAGTAGTATCCAGGTGTAATCCCCGAGGCACTGCAGAGGCAGCACCCAGCCATACCTCAATGCCTGGAGCCTGCTGAGCAACTGTGCCGGTACTGGGGTGCTCGGGATGCAGTGCTGGAGCAGGAGGCGTCCTGTGGCTGGGATGAAGCCGGAGCAGGGCAGTGCAGGCTTGGTCTCCTGGCATGGCACGTCAGGGCACACCATGACATGCACTGGCATGGAGTAACATGCTATGGCAGGCAGCACTGGGGCCAAAGGGACCCCACATCCATCACCATCTTACCTGGGCTGGCTTGGGGGCCTCTTCTGCGCTCTGGCTTGGAGATCGCCTGGCTGCCGTTTATAACCGCACTCGACTGCACCGAGCAGAGGGACGTGGCCAGCGACAGCCCTGGCCCTGCACACGTGGCCTCATTCCCATTAATTACCACCCATTGACGTCCCCCTGCCCCCTCCACGGACCCCCGCGCCCTTGTTGCCCAGCACTGCCGCTCGATGCGGTCGATGGCCCTGCACTGCTTGCTCCTGCCCCTGGTCATACTCCCTGTCATTAGCGGGGCTGTCAATACTGGGGGGCCAGCCCTGGCCTGCAGGCCCTGTGCCACCAAGGGGCTACACATGACCCTGCCCAAGGACGAGCCCCATTGACAGAGGGGAGTTGTGCCTCACATCCCCTTGCTTTGGAGGAGCTGCTGGAACTCACAGGAGTTTTTCTTCCAAGGAGCAGCTGGAGGGGCTGCCTGTCACCCTGCTGCATCCATATTGAGGATGTGGCCCCACTCATGCTGGGTGACAGAGGCAGGACCCCAACCCACACTGAAGTAGCTGATGGGACCAGGGTGGTGGTGTCCAGCAACAAGGGCACATGGGATATCATGGAGTGCTGGAAGCACAGTCTCCCCACACCACAGCAGTGTTTTGCTGCAGTGGGAAGTGCCAGCCTTGTGAATGGCACCAGGGGCTTTGTGGGGGGCTCAGGCTTTGGGGCACCAATGGGACAGGACATGGGGCAGCCAAAATCCTGAGTGCCATGGGAAGGACTGGGACACAGCCTGGCCTTGGGGGTCAGGGGCTTCAGCCTCCTGAGGTAGCCCACGATGAGGTAGGAGTGGGGACAGCAGGGACACACGTGGCAGCAGCAGTGCCAGAGCCAGGGCCGTGTATGTGGCAGTGGGTGATGTGATGCAGCCCGACAGCCGAGCTAATGAAGGGCCGGGGGCAGGGGGTGCCGGCCGAGCAGCCCCCAGCCCTGTCAATAAGCAGAGCCAGAGCAGGCACTGATGGGCCCTGGGGCTGGGAGACACCAAGGTCAGACACAGGCAGAAAGGATGGGAGGTGGGGAACAGGGCCCTCCCAGCTGGGGAACAGACAGGGATCCTGGGGTGCCTGAATGGCAAGCGGGGACAGGGAGAATTGCACCCAGCCCAGCCAGGCTCCTCTCCCTGCTGCTGCAGGGCTGTGCCACATGGCCAGGAGCACTGTGGCACACAGCAGGTCCTGTGCTAAGACAGGAATCCAGTGTGCAGCACCCACTCACCTCTGGTGAGGCATACTGGCCCTGCTGCCACCTCCTGGCGCAACCATGGGTGAGATGAAGAGTGCAGGATCCAGTGCACCCAGGGTTGCAGGCAACATATCTGGATCCCAGCCACAGGAATTGTACTGAGCTGTGTCTTCCCCCCACTGCTGCCCTGGACTGTCCCATGCTTCATATGCAGCAGAGACAGCCTGTCTTGCTCAACATGTTTTATTCTTAGTCATGAGTTGGGTGATTCCAGGCCAGAGCCACACACTGGGCTGAGCACTCAGAGCCGCTCCACATAGAAGGCTTTCCCCTGCTGGCGCAGCTGCTGCTGGTGCTGTAGGTGCTCATCCAGGACGAGATGGGACAGGGCATCTCGGCGGATCTGCCAGGTACAGAAGTTGTGCTGAACTCCCATATCCCCTGGCTCATCAGTGCTGGGAAACATTGTTCTCCAGGATGTAGTGGAGCAGGACAAAGGTGGCATTCACCCCTGTCAGCAGAGGGCTGGGGAACCCTAGCTGAACCCAACCAATGCCCAGCCTCACCACTGCCTGCTCCCTGCCTGCAAGGTGCAGCTCCAACTCCACACACTTCTTCAGCCGCGGCTCCATGATCCACTGCAGCACCTCAAGGGATGATACCCAGCACTCTGGGTGCTCCCTGGCCTCCTGTCCACAGCTTTTGAGGCACAGGGTGGGCAGGTCAGGGATGCAGAGATGTTCCCCTCAGCCTGCCCTGTGCTAGACTCCTCATCGCCCACAGATCCTCAGGGGATCAAAGCCCCCAGGGTGCTTTGCCAGCTCTACCTCTCCAAGAGCCTTGCACCAGCATTTCCATTTGCCTGGACCTGCAAACAAAGAGCAATGTTTGTGTGGCCTGGGGTTTAACCTGCACCAGGGCACACTGCAGCCCACTGTCCCCGCCTGCTCCCAGGACAGCTTCCATCTTCCCAACCCCTGCCCTGTCTGACCTCCTCTTGCTGCAGTGAGGAGCTCTGGCTGTTTGGTACTGCCATGGCCAGTGCCACAGAGACCCTGCAACGGCTCCCCTGCAACAGCCACGGAGTTAATGGAATACCTTGGCATCCTGGTTACAGTAACAGCCTCCCAGTTACTGTAATGGTAGCATTCTGGTTACCATAACTGCATGCCAGTTTGTGTCATGGTATTGCAGTTACCATAGCAGTAATGGCAGCACCCTGGCTACCATTAATGGCATCTCAGTTACTTTGTAGCAGCTTCAGCAGGGGATGAAGCCTGGCATCGGGTAGGGATGGGGCCCTGTAGTCAGAGGCCAGTGGCACACATCCTACTTGAGCTAAACTGCTGTTTTATTAAACAGTAATTTAAAAGTGCCAAGGTCTGTACTCTCTACTCTGTGTTGCCCATGCCACAGTGATGGATGAGCTGCCAGTGCTGTCCTCAGCCTGACAGAATGCAGACTCAAGGTGGGGGCCACGAGCTTTCAGCCTCAGGAGCTCGGCAGATTGCTGGCAGGTGAGGCGCTGGTGAAAGTGGGAGCAAACACCCCCTTGGCAGAACAGATGGGACATTTAACACTGTTTTGTCCACTCAAGACGTCCCCAAATGCCCGGTTGCAGGAGAATGAGTAGAAACCTCAGCCCAGAGCGGTAGCTTAGCCACGGTGCTAAGAACAGGCACCAAACTATTTCTACCTCATCCAGGTGCGCAGGCAGGCTGGCCACAAAGGGCTGACAGCAGGAACAATGATGTCATGGGGAAAAGTGTTCACCCTTCGGAAAAAAACAGACAAGTGGCTCCAGTGCCCAAGACCTACACAGACAGGATGGACAAACATCAGTTCCCGCTAGCTGTTGCAGGGATGGGTGGGCAGAGGAGAGTGCTGGCTGGGATCCATCTCTTTATAAATAAGCTCAAGCTCATGAGTTTATTCACAAGGTCCAAGACAGTGCAGGACTCAGAGACTGGAATGTCATAAGCCTGTGGCAGAGAAGGCCATGGGGCTGATCCCCATAGGCTCAGCAGCTCCAGAATGGGCTCCTGGTGAGGGCCAAACTCCAGCAGCTGGAATGGAGCCCCCACCAAGCGATGACCTCCCATGTGGTATGAGGGGGAGATCTGAAAGTGCAGCTGGTTCCTCTCAGTGCTACCTGCACTGCAGCCCAGACCTGCCAAGCATTCCCACTGCACCAGGCCCCTGCACGCTCACAGGGTGCTCTCCAGCGTGTTGTAGTTGTCCTTGAAACTCTTCAGCTCCAGGAAGTGTTTGGCACGTTTGCTCTTCTGGCTGGAAGGAAGGTAGGTGACCTGGATGGTGGTGGGATTGGAGACTTCAGGGGACAGGGTGAGGTCTTTCACTGCTGACTGGTGCTGCCGCTGGCTGCTGCCACCCCGGGTCTTGGTCCTGTGGGCAGAGAAGAGGCACCATCACTGCTGCTGTTGCCCCAGAGGAGCTGCTCAGCCTGTGTATCTGTCTGTCCAACATGAAACAAATCTGCTTTCATGGTGATAGCACTCACTGATGTCTTGACATCTAAGGCCACTGGTTCTGTGCAAGTCCCTGACTCAAAGTGGTTGGGGACAAGCAGAAATGTCAACTGTGACTATGGAACAAACCCAGACCTGCAGTAACAGATGAACTGCAAGGAAGGAGTGAACCCAGAGGGACAGAGGTGCACAGACAGCCCCTGTCTCAGATGATGGCTATGTCCCAAAACCCATCTCTGTTCATACCTTCCCAAGGGCTGCTGGGGCCCAGGAACACACCACTGCATCCAGGCAGCAGCACTTACATGTTTGCCAGTTCGTTCAGAGCTTCTTCATACTTCAGATATTCCATTTTCCCAAAGACCTGGATACAAACAGAACAGACCATGGAACATCCAGCTGAAGTTATGGTGTGGTCTCAGTCCCAGCAGCAGGGCAGAGCACAGAAGTGCCCTGCAGGGTGGGCAGTGCCCAACTAGCACTCACCCCAGTGCCATAGCGGGCACTCTCATAGCCATCCAGCAAGGTGTCAATCAAGGCTTTGCGGATGCCTTTGAAGGACGTGCTGGAATTCCGCAGTTCCAGCAAGTAGGCACAGAAGTTCTTCCCGATTAAAGACTTTGGGTACCGGCCCTCTGCTTGAAACGGGATTTCTGGAAAAAGGCACAACAGCTGAAGTGCAGGTAAAAATGTTTGTGCTCATCCCTATGGTCAGGAATCAGCGGCTGGATAAATTTCCATCCGTGCCCACTGCCTCCATTTGCCAACTGCCCCAGCCCATGGAGCGAGCCTACCCTCAGGCCACCAGTGGGAAAAGTGATTGAGTGACTGCTACTCCCCAGTGAGCACTTGGAGCTCCCCCATGAGGCTGCTGGCACCCTCATTCAGGGTCTCTCTGCATCCTTATGCTCCCACTCTTACTCTGGGTTCCCTTACCTGATGTCCTGATTGCATCTAGTGCCTTCATCCTGTACAGGTAGTTATAGCAGCCTGGTAAAGAGAAAGCACAAACTGAGATCTCTGCAAACTTTGGAGGGAAGTGGGGAAAGGGAAAACAAGAGAGGAGACACCATCTCATGTGACAGGACACCAACATGAGCAGTCAAAGGTGTGACTTGGCTCCAGGGGAGTAAGTGAAGAATGGTACTTCTGGCACTGTACCTGGTGTCTCCAGCTGCAGGAGCCGGCCGTCATCCTCTGCCAGCAGCTGTGGCTCATACTTGATGTCCTGCACCCTTGACAGTCGAATGTCAATCTCTTCCTTTAAATCCTGTACAGCAGGAAAAAAACATTTACAGACCACTCACTTTGTAGGACCAAAAGGATAAGAACAGACCCTAGATAAACCGTACCTTCCCCACTGCCTATCACCACTCTGAGGCAGCAGCTCTGACGCTGGAGCAGCTCCTGCCTGTCCCTTCAGGCATGAATGGGCTGGTGGGTGTAGGGAATGGAGAATACCCACCTTGGGTGCATGCTGTCCCACAGGCACGTGGGGGCCACGGCGGGATTTCATGGCAAAGCGCATGATCTGGCGTTTCACGAAGATGAACAGCAGCACGAAGACCTGTGGAGCCACAGCAGAGTGGGGGTCAAGTATGCACCAGAGGGGAGGTCTCACAGCCAGCCTGTGCCCAGCCCTTCGACCCCTACGAGCAGAGGTCCCCGTTCTGCCCACTAGGAGCCCCACGGACACTCAGGTCAGCCCCACACCTTCCCAATCTCTACAGAGGCTGCCACTCACGTCTTCTCCCCGACCCCACGAGCCTCCAGCCCAGCCCCATGAGGGCATCGAACCCGACACCGAGGGGTTCCCCACAGACAGTCTGGGACATGTCTCTCGGGAACTCTATCGACTCCTCGGGCCCGGACGCACGAGAGCTCCACAGACGCGCCAGGATCAGCCTCGCGGGGGCTCCACGGACTCGCGTGGTCCGGCTCCGCGGACACTCCAGGCCGCACAGACATGCCAGACCACCCCACCCTGTCGCGCCGGCCCTCACCAGACTGCCGTAAGCCATGACCAGCACCACGTTGACCCCCGAAAGCCAGTTGCTGCCGGCCCCCGCCATGCCCGGCCCGGCCCGGGGCCGCACAACATGGCGGCCACAAAGCCGCCCTTCGTCCACACCACGTGACCAGAATAGCCCAAATCACGTGATCCGTACGGGGCCGCCGCAGCGCCCCGCGTACATCACGTGTCCGGCGCGGGCAGCCCCGCCCCGCCCGGTCACGTGCTGGGGGCGGGGTCGGGGGAGTTGTCAGTGCGGGCGGACCCAGGTAAAGTTGCGGCGGCGGCGGCGGCGGCTCCGGTACCGCGCGGCCCCTGAACCCGCCCCCACCGGCTCCCGCCGCCGTCCCCTGCCTGCCCGGCCTCGCCGGCTCCCGCTCACCCGGCCCCGCTTCGTCCGGCGCCCCTGGGGCGGCTCTGAGCCCTGCCGCCGCCGCCGCTGGGCCCCGCGCGGCCTAGTGGGCCGGGCCGTAGCCGGGGGCTGGCGTAGCGCGCGGCCGCCGCAGGTGAGGCGGGCGGGCGGGCCGGGTGCGGGCGGGGGGGGTGAAATGGCGGCCGCGGCCATGAGGGCGGAAGCGGCCCGAACTCGCCCGCCTCTCCGTTGCAGGCCCGGCCTGGCGCTGCCGTGGGGGTTCCCGCCCGGCCCCGCCAGCGCCCTCCAGTTCAGTCCGGTCCGTCGCTTCATTGTGTGCCGTGGACTGAACTATGGGGTCGGGCAGCTCCGACCCTGCCGCGCTCTCGGGGCCCGCCCGTCCCTGCCGCTGCCGGCGGTAACAATGGGAGCCGTGCTCCCGCCCTGCCGGGCTCCTTGCGGGCCGCCAGGCCCGCCGCTGCCACTGCTCCTCGGCGGCGCCCCGGGGCCCTGGCAGGGGTGGTTCCGCTGCTCACCTGAAATTCCCGGGCAACAGCGATTCGGGGGTCCTGGAGGAGCCCCGGCCCGCGAGTGCCGCCCTTCTTCATGTCCCTCCATCCCGGTCTGGGGGCTCTGCTTGCGCCCTCCGGCCCGGAGTCTTCCCAGCAAAACGCTGCCCGTCGATACCAAGTCGGGATCTCTGATGGCATATCCGGGAGCATCTCCCTAAAAGCTCATGCTTTGCATACACCGAATGACTCGGTTTGCGGCCACCATGTCTTTGCTCTGGGGAAAAACTTGCATTGATAGCCCTTTTTGGGTCCTCATTCTGCCCCACGTTGTGGGAAAAGTTTTGCCTTCTCTATCCCTTTCCTTTGGGGCTTTGGAATTTTTTTGCACATGTTAATTGAGCTTTGCTGGAATGGGATGAAAATACCTTTTTTCTGTATTAACGCATCAGGGAAACTGAAACTCGGATGTGCCAGGGTGAGTGGCTGCCAGCAGGTCTGGCGCAGCCAAGGGACCTACAGATACTGGTTCTGAAACTGTAACTTATCTGACGTTTCTAATAAAATGAACAGTTGGTTACATTTTTGTATCCCCTCATTTTCTGGAGACTCCGCACTTCACTTGTGTAGTTGAGACTCTCCTCTTTAGGCCTGGTGGGAAGGCAGTGGTGTGGTCTGAGAAGGAAAGGGGGTAACAGCAAATGTCTCATTTGATGCAGTGTCTTTGACCATAGGGTGTTGTAACCTGTAACTGTGAAACTTCTTGTTTTCCCTAAGCCCTGTCTGAGTGCGGCACTGTTGGCCTGAGGTGTAAATGCTGCTCCCTTTAATCCTAGTGCTCCAATGTGGACTGGTCACCACGTGCTTTGGCTGGAGCTGCTCTTTTACCTCCTGGTGCAATGTGTGCAGGTTTGCTCTCTGAAGAGAAGAGATGAAATGCTTTTGATGAGAACAGCTTTGACCTGGGAAACTTGCATGCAGCTGTTTCCCAGGTCAAAGCTGGGAAACATTGGGGCATTGGGCATGGGGGTAACCACGTTCTGCGGTTCAATGCTGCCAGTGAGCTGATCTCAAGTTCATTGACAACATTGAGGAATAAGTTACCAGTAGCCAAGTCCTCTTTCCTCAAGGCTGCTGTGGGGTCTGCATGGGGACGCCCCCTCACCTGACAGTCTCAGCAGAGTCAGGGCCTGGCTGAGGTTTTTATCGTAGATATTTTTCTTATGGGATTTTTGCACATTAAAGGACAAATACTTGCGTTACTGGTGGCAGCGATGCAGCTGGGCAGGGTGGAGCTGCCAGACAATGCCTGGGTGCTGCACAAGGTTTGGGCTCAGTCTGCTGGAGCTGTGGCCCAGTGATGTTGCAGGTTGGGTTCCTGTGGGTGCGTGGAATCACTTCCCTCTGGGCCTGTGGTTCTGCTGTCAGGTTGGTTTAATGCAACAAATTGTGCGTGAAACTTGGAACTGGAAGAAAGCAAAAATAAATATATAACATGGGAATGGAGCCTGCACAGAGGGGATGGCTGTGGGTAGAAGGCTTTTTCTGCTCTGCCTTGGCAGAAGTGCAGGCTTGGTGCTCTTCCCCCATACCTCAGGGGCTCCTGGTAGCTGTACAGGGAGCTTGGATTGTTTCCTGATCAGGGGTCTTGGCATTGTAGAGCTGTAAAACTGTGGTATTAAGTTGCCATGAGGCATGGGTGGCTCTGAAGCGGGGAGTTCGGAGGTTTTGTGGGGAGCTGCAGGAACAATTGCACAGAAGCTTGCCTACAGAGAAAAGCCAGGCACCGATAGGAGCAGGTGTGAGGGATGTGGATCTAGTGCAGAGGCAATGTTAGGGCCTCTCTGCTCTCAGGAGGGATTTCTCACCCAGTTGAGTACTTGGAAACTTCAACAGGAGATTCCCCAGTTTTTCCCATGCTATTTGCTAACGCTGCTTCTGAGCTTCTCTACTTGGCACACCGTGTTTCTCTCTGTGCTGCCCTGCTCATGTATAGCAGTGTTTTGGATCAGATCCTGCAGGTCTGATTGTCTTGCTAAGCTTTTCTCCCTGCTTCTGTGTTCTGTCTGTGGCTCCTTCTCATGTCCCACGTCTGCCTGGGGCACAGCAGCAGGTCCTGCTGCTTTGTGGGAAGGCTTTGCAGTCTTAGTAATGAATACAAAAATGTGAATTCTGTGATTATTGAAATTTCAGGGGCACAGAAGCTGTGAGTCCTGACAAGTGCTGTGGGATGTTTCTCACATCCTTTGTGTCTGGAAGGCACTAGAGAGGGTAAAACCTCAGTGCTAATCCCTTCCAACACCCCCTGCCCTGAGGCCCAGTGTGAGGTTAGAAAACACTGCTTGCTTTGGACACTCAAACTCTTCTTGGGATTTTTTGTCTCAAGCAGTGTTATTTAACAGTGTTACTGGTTGTTATTTCTTGTAGACATCTTGTTCACTTTTTTGGTATGTTTTTAATCAAGAATACTAAGAAAAACCTTATATTTCCAGTTTAAGGGAATAATTTAAATAAGCAAAAATAGGCACTTCTGCAAGGGCAGGTTTTTGTTAAAACAAAAATTCCACAGACCTGTAGCACCACTTATTGCTGGAGCATTTTTGCTTCCCCTGCCCTGCTTTAAAGGCAGGAAAGGAGAAGGGGAAGTAGCTGATGTGTCGGAGGTTCTGAGATGCTTTGCCCTTCAAGTGAAGTTTCTTTGAAGCTTCTTTCTAGCTGTCCTGCTCCATTTGAAGGCCACGGCCTCAGCTTGGGCTCATGGCAGATTTGTGCCCACTCATGTGTTTCAACAAGAAGTTGTTAAACTTTGCCTCAAGTCCAGGTGATGGCTTCAAGCTAAAGGAGGGTCAGTCTAGATTACCTGAGAAGGAGGTTTTTAACAGTCAGGGTGGTGAGGCTCTGACACAGCTTGCCCAGAGAAGCTGTGGCTTCCCCACCTCTGGAAGTGTTCAAGGCCAGAGCTCCCTGGGCCCATGGCAGAGGGGTGAACTGGATGAGCTTCAAGGTCCCTTCCAACCTAAACCAGTCTGTGAGTCTATGATTTTCCTTTGATTTTATGGTGCCTGATTCCTCCCATCTGGATGCAGGTGATATTCCATTTGGAACAGTTTTCCATGGTATCCAGAGAGAAATCTCAAGAAGTACAAGTGGCCATTTTGTGTTGGGAGCATGTTGGTGATGGCAGCCTGGCCTGCTGTGGTTTTAGGGAAGTGGTGAGGAGGGTGATGATCTACAGCAGCCATTATGGTTGTGTTGACCTTGTGATTGTTTAGTCTTGGTGCTGCCTTTTGTTTTTTGTATCTAACAGTCCGTTCTCTCTTCTCCCCTGACCCACCACAGAGTTCAACCTTGTAAATACTGTTATTTGTATATACTGTAAATGATGACATCGGTGGGCACTAACCGAGCCCGGGGGAACTGGGAGCAGACACAGACACAGAGCCAGACGCAGCACAAGCAGCGGCCGCAGGTAAGGGCAGTGACCATAGAAACCGGGTAGCTTATAGGTGGAGACCTGGCACTCCTGTCTGGTCTGGTGCTAACGGCTGGACTCGCCTAACTCCCCATGTACCACAAGGTGCTGCTGCCAGAGCCAGGTTAATTGGGCAGCTGCTGACCTTGGGGTTTCCATCTTTGTGTCTCCAAGTGAGAGCTGCTGCTGAGATTTGGTTTTACTTCCGTTTGTCTATTCCTCACACACTTTAATGAATGCAAGTGGCTCAGAAGCCACCTGCAGTGGGTCTTGGTGATCTAGTGGTGATAAGGTCTGCTCCAAAACAGATGTGGTTTGGGTGGCTGCTGCTCATCTGGTGCCATGAGGCCATTCAACAGTATATCCCTTTCTTCAATACTCTTCTTGCTCCTTTTTCATCTCACTTTCTCCCTGGAGTTTTCTTTCTCTGACCCTTGCTTGTGCCTTCTCTTTGCTATACTGATTCCTTTCCAGAGTTTCCAGAGAACTTGGGGTAGCAGAAAGGCCTTTGGAGGATGGTTTGGAAATGCACCACTCTGACAATGCACTCTGTCTCTCTGATTTCTTTAGGCTACTGCGGAACAGATTCGACTTGCACAGATGATTTCGGACCACAATGATGCTGACTTTGAGGAGAAGGTGAAACAAGTGAGTGTAGAAAATGAAGGTGAACTCTGACAAGAAGGCGAGATCAGTATTGGGAGTACTGTGAAATCTGGGGGGTTGGAGGGACACACCTGGCTGCTCCTTGAATTTCCTTAGACTGGCTTCATAAAGTTGTATCATAGCATGGTTTGCATCAGTAGGGACGTTAAAGGGTATTCAGTTCCCTGTGCTATGGTGATATATTCCACTATCCCAAGTTTTTCCAAGCTTTGTCCAACCTAGCCTTGAACACTTTCAGGGATGGGGCAGTCACAGCTTCTCTGGGCAATCTTACCAGGGCCTCATTACCCTCACAGCCAAGAATTCTCAGTAGCCTAAATAACCCTGCCCTCTGGCAATGGGAAACCATTACCCTGTCCTGTCACTCCAGGCCCTTGTCCAAAGATCCTTTCCAGCTCTCTTGGAGCCTCTTCAGGCACTGGAAGGGACTCTGAGGTCTCCCTGGAACTTTTACTTCTGCAAGCTCAACACCCCCAGTTCTCCCAGTCTGTCTTCAGAGCAGAGGGACTTCAGCCTTCAGAGGCTCCTCTGGACTTGCTCCAGCAGCTCCTTGTCCTTCCTGTGCTGGGGTCCCAGAACTGGAGGCAGCACTGCAGGGGGGGTCTCAGTAGGGCAGAATTCCCCCTTCACATGCTGTCCACACTGCTGTGGATGAGTCTAGGACAGGATTGGCTTTCTGGGCTCCCAGTGCACTTGGCCAGGTCATGTTAACTCACACCCCCAAGTCCTTCTTCTCAGAGCCATTCTCCCCCAGCCTCTGTTTGTGTTTGACATTGCCTTGATGCAGGTTCAGCAAGTCTTGTCTTGCTGAACTTTTAGTTTGTTTCTGCAGGTAACAGTGTTATCCTGAGAAAAGGAGGTTGTAGTGAAAGGAGGGTCATGATGAGATAATGGTAACTCAAAAATTCATACTCAGTCACCTCTTGTTGAGGAATATAGTTAAGCTGAGAAGGCTGGGGGGATTCCCTAGCCCTTCAATTTTTTGTTTCAACCCTTCAATTTTGAAGGGTTTCTGGTTTAGGCTTCAACTCACTTGTCTTCTGAGAGACCCATAGAGATTTTGGTGCCATGTTGGTTTGGAACATGCTGACCATGGTGTTGTCTTCTCTACAGCTGATTGACATCACAGGCAAGAACCAGGACGAGTGTGTGATTGCTCTGCATGACTGCAATGGAGATGTCAACAGAGCCATCAATGTGCTGCTGGAGGGCAATCCAGACACGGTAGGGTCAGGTCCTGTAAATCTGGTGAGGCCTAGTTGAGTGTAACTGCATATTTGGAGGCGAGGCATCCAGTAATGTTAAGAGAAGGAGAGCCACTATTTCTGACTAGTTCTACAAGAGCATGCACAGTATGACTGTGACCTGGATGCTGAATGCTGCTCTCTGTGGGCTTGCATAGGCCATAAGAATGGCCCTAGGCTTGAAGAAATAGAGAAAATGCCATAAGTAATTTCCTTCCTATTACTTTTGAATCTAAGCAGTTCAACAATAGGTCAGTGACATCTGTATGTGCTTTCACACCAGTGAGTGTGAAGGAATTTACTTTTCCCCATCAGGGCTGAGTGACCTGCGTTGAAAGGCGGGTATGTGTCAGCTGGGGTTCCTTTCTGTCAGAGCAATGTGGTTTTTGTGTCTCTGGCCCTAAATGACTTCTTTAGTCATTTCTTAGTGATGCACTGACTGGCTTCTGTGCTGCCTATGCCATGGTTTTGAGGGCCTTTTTGCTGTTTGTTGTTGTGGAGTTGGGCTTGGTTGCTGTTTGTCATGCAGGTGCTTGTCTCAGGCAAGCTGAGGTCAGCCCCAAGAACAAGAGTGCTTGCTTAGGAGGAGCCATCTGCCTGCATGCAGGGTGTCATTCCTTTTGTGACAAAGACAGCAGAGATGCAACTACTGCTACAGCCCAAGAAAAAGCCTGTGAATGTGAGATCCTTCCAAACCACTGCTGAAATCACGTATCTTCCTGGTAACCTGGTTTGGTTGGAGCCAACTCAACTCTGAGTTGAGAGTCTAAATATCATTTTAGAATATTATGCTTTAGCTCATTTTTTTACCTGTGTTAAACTCTGGGGATATGTGGATAAGCTGGACACCTCAGACTATATTTTGGGTATTGCAGCTGTTCCCCAGTGTCTGGTTCTCTGCTTGGTTTGGATTCAGACAAGTTCTGTACAACACGCATATGCGTTCCTCCTTGTCTTTAGAAAGCCCTTTCCATTGACAACTGAATGAAATAGCTTTTGGAAAATCCTTTTAGAAATAGGAATGATAGGGATGTGCATTGCTGAGGCATAGCTCTACCACAACTGTGTTCTCTTCCCCATCTCTTGCAATCAGTGACTTCTAGTCAGAGAACAACCCCTATCACAGCAGTTTAATTGCTTAGAGAAACACATTGCTCATCAGAGTAGCACCCAGGACAGTGTGCAGCACACGGTGCTCTGTAGCAGCACCTCCTTTATTGGATGTGCAGCCAAGGCCCTGCAGGGCAGGGCCATGGAGAGGCAGGCAAGGGAGCTGGTGGAGGAGGTGCTGGGTTGCTGCTGATCCAACCTGGTGGCATTGTGGTCACAGCATCATTGAACACAGGCAGCCCTGGCACTGCCATTGGTCAAGTACCTTGGAGCTGCTTCTGGCCTGGATCCAGTTTGTGCAGCAATCCCAGAAAGGGAATTTTCTTATAATAAACAGACCTGTTAATTGCTTGGGTGCTCTGGTGCTGAAGACAGCTTATCTGGTGAGCTAGTTACTGGCAATGCTCTGTATTTCAAACAGAAAAGGAGCAGGTACTATCTTAGCATTAGATTAGATTTGGTTAAAAAAAACATTTGCTTGAAACATGTTTACTTGGAATACAGTAATTTTAAAGTTTATTTCTGAGCCAGATACCTATGGAGAAAGACTTTGGAAGCCTTGGGTTTGATGGCAGTTTGTGCCACTATGTTGTTGGGTTTTTTGAATGGCATGCTGCTGTTCAAGCCCAGCTGTCTGCTAATTATGTTTTTAGATGATTGTCAATGACTTAAGACTATTCAGTTGTTCTAATAATGTGCAGCATCGGTTTAAGAGTATGAAACCAGTGCAACTTTCAGAAAATACATGGATGCAGGCCCATGGTAGTGAGCTGGAGGCAGACTTAATGTTTTGCAATTGAACTTGCCTGTTGGTTAAATTTTGTGATGATTCTCTCCATCTGAGATGATATTCAGGGGAGAGGTTTCGTTAATAACTTTGCATCTGCAGAAAGAACTTACCCCAAATGCTGACTGCAGATCACTATGAAACATTTATCTGGGTTATTCTGATAGCTCCTGGTGACCTGTGTGAAATGACAGGCTTCTTTTCCCCCCCTAAGCAAGATCCATGCTTAGAATTGTAGAAGTATCTATCATGCCCCCTCTATTGAAGAATTTTAGTAGATCTTTGCAGAAATAGAATAACTCATCTTCTGTTACCTCAAACTGCATGCCAGTCAGCTGTAAGAAGGCTTGGCTTGAACAAAGATGATGTGCTGTATGTACACTGATAGGCTCCCTTAAAAAATGGATCCAGAAATTATTTTTGCAGAGATCCCTGTTATGTTCTCTGTAGCATGTTTAAATCTTTGTGGATTTGCACCTTTCATTGATCTAACTGTGATTAATTTCTTTCTCCTCTCCAAACCTTCAGCATTCCTGGGAAATGGTTGGGAAGAAGAAAGGTGTCTCAGGACAGAAGGAGAGTGGACAGACGGAACCCAGTGAAGAAAGCAAAGAAAACCGGGATCGGGAGCGGGATTTCAGCAGACGACGTGGTGGGCTGCCGAGGCGAGGGCGAGGTGCCACCCGTGGAAGAGAGTGTATGGACCTGCCCTTTAATAACCCCCAAAACCCTCACACTGAAGCACTCTGTGCTGTGTAGCAGCTGTCAGTAAAGCTTTTTTGGGCAGACACATCTGTGAGGAAAACCACCCGTGTGTGTGGATCTGTTTAATGCTTCCCTGTCTGAAAAAATAATAATAATAGTATCTTTGTGTGATGCCTTCACTTATCATTACTTATATTAAAAGTTCAGGGAGCATGTGGTGATGGGATCCCCTACACAGCTACTGCATTTTGGGGTTTGAGATCTGGTCTGGTATTGCCACTAAAGCAGGATGTGTCTTGAAATTGTCATTGCATTGTTCTGTCTTTCAGTTCGGGGCCAGGAGAATGGACTAGATGGTGGTAAGAGTGGAGGATCTTCTGGAAGAGGCACGGAAAGAGGGAGGCGGGGACGTGGCCGAGGCCGAGGTACACATGGGATGTGAAGTCACCAGGGGGTGGGAGGAGAAGAATTGCAGCAATGTATTTATCTCTCATGAGGTTACAAAGCCTCTTTTATGGGAGGAGTTGCCAAACTGAAAATATGCGCTTGATTTTTCTGTTCCCATGCTTACTTTTAGTGCCTATATGTTGCTTCCCATCTTAAAGATGCTAGAAACAGCAATTAGTTCTTGCATCACATCCATGGAGTTAAAAAAAAAATTGTGCTTTATTACTGAGGTGGGAGGTTAAAAAACCCAAGGTTTACTATTTTAGCAGGCAGGCCAATGGCTTGTTAGCAACAGAACCTCCATCTTGCAAATGTATCTGAACACCACCACTGGCTTGGACTTTAAGTACTACGGGCAGAAATTAATTTTACCCCAAAATCTGCTGCTTAGGAATTGTTGCTGAGGTCACATGCTGAAGTCAGAACCTGGGGTACTTATGGTTTGTGCCAGCTGGAAACCTCATTTGAGCCTGGAATGATGCATTGCTAATCATGCTGCCAGCCAGCTGAGGTCACTCTCATACATCAAAAGATGTCGCTGGCAATCCCATCAGCCTGGGAAGATCCTCTCCACTTTCATATTCTGGGCATCAGAACTCTGTGTGCTGTTCAAGTGTTTCTTTTCCTGGGGATGTAGAGCCAAGGGACAACAGTGCATGTGTATGTATTTACAGGTGGCTCTGGACGGCGAGGGGGAAGGTTTTCTGCCCAAGGCATGGGGTGAGTTTCATTGACAAAAACCACAGCAAAAATAAAAAATGGTGCCTGAATGGTACTGTTTGTGTCAGTAATTTCTGTTCCCATTTTCCTTTTTACTTTTTTTTTTGTTAATAAGGCCCAAACTGCATCATGGTAACTTAAATTTGGGATGGCTGGTGTAGCTGAAGCATCTCTCTGCTGAGAGAACTGCCTTGTGTTGTGTTATGGTCTGAATAAAATCAATTGCTTTCAAAATGCTTTGGCAGAGTGAACATTTCCATCCTCGTATTTTTTACAGAACTTTCAACCCAGCTGACTATGCCGAGCCAGCCAGCACGGATGAGAACTACGGGAATAGCAACAACAACACATGGAACAACACTGGGAGCTTTGAGCCAGATGATGGCACAAGTAAGTGCCTTAACATGCATGTGTGATGGTTTGTATTGAGAGCATTTTGCATCCATCCAGTTGCAATGAGGACATTCTAGGTGTTAGGTTCAGGGATGGAGGAACAAGGGATGTTGGTTCAGAGATAGATTTCAGTGACCCTGATACTTTGCACATTAGAAACTGCGAGCTGGATGATTGCTCTGGGGTGAGCTTGTGGGTGCTGTTGCCCGACAGAGGCACAGGAACACTCACCTCTATTTGTTTTACTGTAGAAACCATGCTACTGCTTGGAAGGGTGTTTTTTATAAATTGTAGTGTGCTAAGCAGATCCAGGATCTCCCAGTGTTTGGTTTATTCTCCAGAGAATTACTCTGAGTCAGTTGTATTGTGCTTCATTTTGATACTGGGAGCCTTCTTTCTTTCATGGTCATCTGGCTCAGACCATGGTGGGATAGGACTTCCTTGCAGAAAGGAGCTGAAAGCAATTTTGCTTCCTTGGCTGTTTGAAGCAAACATGCTTGCTGGGTAATTCTGAACACCCAGCTGCCTCTGCACATTCTCCTGCACTGGAGAACTGGTGCTCTGGGTTTTGTTTCACATATGCACAATATTGAGACACAGGTGAACTCAGATTTTGCAGTGTGAGAATGGGACAGGCACAGTCCTTGACTGTAAGTAACCTTTGGTGGTGGGGGGGCAGGGCTCGTTGGTGGTTTTGTTGTCTTTTTTATGGAGCAATCTTGCACCACTGCAAAGTCAAACTGTTCTTCTACAATTACTGAGTATTTAAGTAAATACTGTGTCTTGGGTATAAGAAGCATCCACACCTGTGTTAACAGTGCTTTAGGTCACTTCTGTGCTTCTTGGTTTTGCTGAAAAACTGATAGGTTTGGAAAGAGAGAATTCAAGTCCCATTAACTGGGATACCTTTTACTGCATACTGTTGTGTAGGGGAGAGGGGTGGGAGTGGTTTGTTTGTGTTTCCATGGGTTTTGTTTGGGTTTTATTCAGTTTTTTCCTTCAGAAGAATGGCTGTTGTGGAAGGAGGGTGTTTCTGTGAAACACCAGCAGACAGAGTGATCATCTTCTTGGCAGCTGAGAAGGGGTTTTAAATACCAGAAGGAATGGTGTGAAATTGTGTTTGGGGTGGTGGGTGTCCTTGTCTCCTCAGAAAATGGATGGCAGTGGACAAGCTCTGTGTGCTAGAAGTTTGTCTGTCTAGTGGCAACAGGCTTCTGTGTGAATGGTTTTCTTTTTCCTGTGTTGGTGTTTTGTGGAATGAAGTGGGTTAGAGTGGGGTTAGGGGGAGCTGAAGATTTTTCTGACAAACCACTCAGATTTGCTCTAGTACTACAACACAGCTGTAAAGTTTATTGTACTACACCACTGGTCACCTGTGTTGTGTGTGGTTGTTTTGTTTCCAATTTAGTAGTCACAGGCATCTCTTTAAATTAATAATATCCACAGGTACAATGTGACTGGTGTATATGGGGGCAATGAAACTCACTCAATGAAACTACACTTCTTTAAGTCAAAATTTCACCGGTTGTCTTTCTTTTCTTTTTTTTTGTTTCAGGACTTGATTTCATTGGGGGTGAGGGGTCAAATTATCCCCGAAAATTTGACACTGCTCCTGGTACGATACATCCAGGTGCACTAACTGCCCCGGATACCTTTACTTTATAGCTTTTTTAAAAAAAATCTGAAATATCTGTGGATATGTCATTCTACTCTCTTAAATTGTTTATTTTAATTAATATTTGACATTTGTTCTGACTGTGCTTTTACTAACACTGACACCTTGAATGTAAATTGGGAGAGGCTAACACCAATTCCTGTGGATTATGCAAATTTTAACTTCAGCCATTGCTTCTCGATGCCCAGACCAGCTCTGTGTCCACAGCGCTGGTGACAGAGTATCCCACCCCAGGGCAGGAAGTGTGAGGCAGCTCAGTCAGATTCCCTTTGTCTCATATCCTGAAAGCTGTGACTTGCTGTTGTCGCTGTGCCATTCCACTGGCCTCTCTGCTGTTCCTGCTTAGGGTCACAACGCTGCTGCAAGGGCAGTTGGTCTGGCTGAGCTCTCTCTGTGCTTTGCTTCTACTTACGGCTGCTTCTGGGTGAGCAGTGCCCAATGGCTGCTCTGGCATGCTCAGGCTGCCTGGCCACTTTTCACCACCCTGCAGTTGAAGATGATGGTGGATTTTGAGATGACAGTGATGCTTGATGGCAAAGCTGCTCTATGCCTGGCCGCTTTATTTCCTGCTCTTATACTGTTGTCTTTGTGAGGCCAAGAGACGCATGTGAGATGATGCAGTTTGCCTTACCTCTACAGAATTCTATTGGTGTCTGTAGTAAGGTCAACATCCTGTTTGACTGTCTCATCTATCTAACCTGTGGTTTTGAAGTTGAGGCTAAGGGACCTTCCAGAAGACTTTGCCGCTTGACTCTTGAGAGTCAGGGCAGGAGGAGAAGTGTTGAGGCCAAGGAGTCTCTCATGCAAGGGCCCAGAAGCAGGCAGACATACTTGGAGTGCTTCTGCTGTGTTGGAGCATTTCTTCATTCTCACCTTAGGGTTAATCCTTAACTTCCACAGGTAGCACAAGGCCATCTGCTCCAGCACTGCCATTGTGATTTTGCTGCCCTTTGGCTTTGTTTGGACTAACATTCCTTCGAGGTGCAGTGGGAGCTTTTGGGTCTGTTGCCTTTCTAGTGCAGGGTGACAAGATTGGATCCAGTCTTTGAGAGGCAGCTGACTTCCTGCTGGGCTGTAGGAAGAGCAAGCTGGGTGTTTATCTCCCAGTTTAAAATGAGGAGAGAGTGTATTTGGGGAGGGATTTGAAACACTTGGAGATACAATGGGATTTTTTTTTTCCTTCACCACATTTGTATTTGCCATGTTGTTGGCTTAATTTTATTTTTTTTCCTTGTTTTCTTGGTTTGTGGAGCTTAAAGACCAGCAGCTTTTTGAAGGCCTTTCTGAAAGCAGAGAGGAAGGCTTGCTGTTCAGAAGACCACCCTTCTAAATGGTTAGAAGGCTCAGGGTATTGCCTCTGTTGCACCTCTCCCCTTCAGAAGAGCTTGATGGAGAGTGATAACAGTTGGTTTCTTTAAAAAAACTTCCCATGATGTGCTAGTTGGGAGCTTTCTGGAGTGTTCCTGGTGAATACCTGATTATACATCACAGGTCTTTGATTCTCCATCTGCCCCTTTGTGTGTTGGGAGCTCGAGCTGTGCTGAATCAGTGTCCGGTATTTGTGGAGTAGACTTTCTGGGAAAGCCCTGTAAATGGCTGTTCTTCATCTGCAGGGTTTCCTTCTGCTTTTAGTGCTGCTTTTCTTTTATTCTTATTTTCCCCAAACAAATAAGACTTAAGAGCCCCATGCTATGTTCCTGCATGCACAAACTCTTTGGGGGCAACTCTCCTGTCTTCCTGCTCTCTGGGCCAGCTGCAGGTACATCCAGCTCCCATTTCACTTCTTGTGTAAGGCTTGGGCTAAAATGATCTTTCTGATCCATGGAAATTTGGAAAGCAGCCTTCCTGCTACTGCTGTGAGGGCACCAAAAATCTGAAGATTTTTAAGGAAACTTAGATTTCTAAGGAATTTAGACAGGAATTTAGGTTCCTAAGCTTCGGATATGTTTTGCATTGAATGTGTTGATGGTTCTGGCTGTAGAGGAAGGGGTAGTGTGCCTTAAGACTTCTGGCACTCTGGCAAGTATTGTTGTATTAATATCTGTATTTCATACTTGAATAAAGTAAATCCTCAGAGGCTTCTTGAATTAGCTCAACTCATCAAGCAAGACAAAAAAGCAATGAAAAATAATAATTCACTGATACTTATTTCATACACTAAATTCCCCCAAGTCTAGACAAGTGGTTGTTTAAATACACAAGTGAAGTGTATATGGGAAGATCTGTGTCCTGCAGAAGAGCTCAGAATGTTCTCCTTCCCCACGTGCTTTGTTTTATGCTGCAAAGGACTGATGCCAACTTGTTCCGTCCAGTGAGTGTCTTCAGGATTAACCCTGTTGGTGCTCTCAGATTTTCTTGATCTGGTTTGTATAGACTGAAAACAAGCTGCACAAAATGGGACTGGCTTTATACTCTGAGGCTTTTGGGAATGTGAAAGCTTCAGGTCTCTTCCCAAACCAAATTTTAGTTGTTAAATGGAGTCTGAAACTGCTACATAATATTCAAAGAGGTTAAACTGTAATGGAAGTGAGGATTGGAACAAGTTGAAAATGCAGCTAGGCAAAACTTTTACTTTCTGGTAAATTTTTGCTCGCTTAAATTGCGCTGTGTTGGATTGCAGCTGAGGTTTCCTGCTTTTCTCCCTGATACTTCAAGCTACATGCTTTGAAACTATCTCTGAAACTGGTCACAGAAAATGCAGGAATTGCTTGGTCCCATAAATTTTCTTTTCTGAATCCCATTTGCCTGAGCACAGGAGGTTCTGGAGCACTGGGGTTTCAAGACTTTTTCTCTTTTCTGGGGTGGAAGACGAATCGTGGGAATGGCTCAGTTATCCTTAAGTTTTATAGAAACTTGAAGTTTACTTGGATGGTGAGATCCTGTGCCAGAACTCGGAGGAAGCCTATGAGGGAGGTGCTCTGTCTGAGCTGCTGGAGTAACACTGACTGCTTGTGGGTGCACAAACCTACAGCTCCTGTAGTACAACAGGGAGCCAGGGAAATGGCATAAGGAGGCTGGGGATGATGCTGGGGCTTCCTTGCAGAGCTCAGCTCCCATTTTGGGTGTTGGGAGGGTGTGCATTGCCCCATCTTCCAGCCTGGCAGTGCCTCTTTTTCATCCCAGCCTGTATCAGCAAGGCAGAGACAATCCCATCACAGTACCTTGACCGTAAAGCGTGGGTTGAGGTTGACTGCTTTAATTTGTCTGATTGGCAAATGGAAATCCTCGTGGCTGCCTGCAAAGCTCCCCAGTGCTCCCCCAGCTGTTGGAGATGGAGCTTTGATGCATGCATAACTTCTGTACCTTTTGTTGTCCTTATGTAGGTGCATGGAGGGCAGCGACGGAAGAATGGGGCACGGAGGACTGGAATGAAGATGTAGGTATTTTCTGAACCCATCTCCTCTGTGCATCTGCCAGCTGGCTGCTGTCCTGTCTGTACACACAGAGCTGCCAGGGGAGCTCAAAGCCTATCCTCCCTAAACTGTGGACAGAACCCCAGGCAGGCTCCAAGCTCCGGGACCTGTCATGAATAAGTAATTGTTGCATCTTCTACAGGGTATGTGTTAGAGAGCTTGTCATAGGGCCCCAAGACAGGAAGAGATCTCCTGGGCCACTGAGGCTGGTCCTCTCATTTCCTGTAACTGCAAGATGGAATTCTTCCAAAAACTGGCCTGACTCCACAGAAGACTCTCTCTTCACTCCTGGTGGAGTGACAGTTGGGGAAGGTTTGCTTTTGATCACACCAGCAGCAGTTTCATGGTTTCATGCACATAATGTGCCTCTGCTCATCCTTGTGATTTGGATGGAAAAGAAGCTCTTGACTTTACCTTCTGATGTGCTCTTTGGTTTGTCTCACTATCTTTTGTTCTCTGCCTGACGTCTCCTTCAGGAGAGAATGGACGTTGTTAGCACCTTCTCTTAATACCTATCTGTAAGTTTCTTCTGAAATGGGCTTCAGTCCCTCTCCAAATCAAGGAAGGACTTCTGTTCTTGCAGATGGGAGCAAGGTTCAGTATTTTAGTATGATTGTTGGTTTTGCATGCTCATTTTAGCTTAGCCAACAGAATGGGCAAGCACACTAAGTATTTGTTTTCAGGCACCACCTGAGGGAAACATTACTGGTGTGTTTGGAGATATGCGCAGCTTTTCTTTGTTCAGTCAGGTGTCTGTTAGAAGGGAGCTTCTGAGAGCCTTTCTTACCTTCAGTGTGTATGAGATGCTGCCAGGAGTTCTGGATTTACTTTTTAAACTCTGGCAGTTCAGTTTGTAGTAGCTCCTCAGTCTGGAATAGAAGCTGTTCGTGTTCAGATATGTTTCAGGCTATATCGCAGGTCATCACTAACCCTCCAGCAGTTGTTGAGCAATGTTATTTTCCCTTCCGTAGTTGATGTAGATCTGTTGGTCAGATCATCCAAGTGATGAACTTGGATCATTGGAAGTTTAGCTATGGATACAGAGTTTCTCTTTGGCTTTGCTACCAGTGCTTGCACCTACCTGTGCAGAGGCTTTTGCCGGTCTGTGCTGCATGACATTGGCTCACAGAAACAGCCCAAGGTCCTAGAGCAGCCCTAGAGGATTTGTAGACTATGGGAAATTTGTAGAAGGATTTGAGAGGTTTTCTTTTTCCACTCACAAGTGATTTGTGTGCTTGCCTGAGAAGAAATAAATAAAATAGAAGCTGATTTTGATGGAAGCCAAATGCTAGAGAAGTTTCAGTCTAAGCACTTGAGTTTGTCAAGTTTTTCTGTGACTCTTTGCCTCAAACATTCATGTGCTTTGCATCACAGGGACTGTTATGAGATGCTGTTTTCACTTTAGGATTATTTTTTCCTTTTTAATCTTTCAGCTGTCAGAGACAAAGATCTTCACAGCCTCCAATGTGTCTTCAGTGCCTCTGCCTGCTGAGAATGTGACAATCACAGCTGGACAAAGGTGAGAGCCCATGGTGATGGTCTTTACCTGGAGCAATTTGCCATCTTCAGCTAAACCTAACTAGCTACCTAAAATGCAGCAGCTCTGGATGAGATGAGGTGCATTTAAATGGAAGAATTGACTTAGGAGTTTTTGGGTCCTAATCCTAGATTAGAATTTTCTAGGCTTTCCTAGGATTTGTTGCTGGTTCTTCAGGTTTGGGGGCATTTTGCTGTGTTAAATTAACGTAAAGCATAATTTAAAATCAAAGGCCATGCAGGGTCTTGTTTGGTCAGTTTGTCTTTTTGAGGTTGCTACTGGCAGTTATGAGTTAGCATTCTGCAGATTCCTTCAATTTGTAAAGTAAAAGCTGTGAGGCTGGAGGGGGAATACTGTTCTAATGGTAGTGGGAGCTTCTGGTAACCTCAGTGGGTCTTTGTCTACCCAGAATTGATCTCGCAGTCCTGCTAGGAAAGACACCCTCTTCAATGGAGAGTGAGTCAACAAACCTGGAGTCATCCCAGACTCCTTCCCTGGCCCAGCCGCTGGTGTTCAGCAATTCTAAGCAGAGTGCTCTATCCCAGCCTGCCTCTGGAAACTCCTTCTCTCACCACAGCATGGTAAGGAAATGCTGGTCTCTGCCAATGGGTGTTTGGCTGAGGTTGCTTATCCTATTTTTCTGTCTCTTTGGGTAATAATAGGAAGTATAGTCCTGATGCTTGCTGCTTGGGGTTGGTATAGCCAAATAATTTGCTAGTCAGCTTTAAAAGCAGTGGCCTGAAGTTCATAGCTCAGTTTGAAATAATTACGATAATTCCTCCCCTACTGCCCTTGTCAGATTTGCAACACATGCTTCATTCCTGCTTAAAGGAAAAGATCTTTTGGTCCAGGGCTTGCAATTCCAACAGTCTGAGAAACAGAACTGTTTGGGAACTGGTGTGGGATGGAATGCCGACATCCATTCACAGGAGAAGGAAGGAGACACTGAGTCAGAGTCAGGGATATGCATAGACCTGGGTAGATGCTGCTTTGTGTAACTTCAGCAGAAAGAAAGAAAAATTGTTTACTTAATTGTGAGATAGTTGAGGAAAGATTTTCAAAACCACATTAACTGTAAAGCCAAGATCTCCTGGTGTTTCTCTTTCAGTGCAACTCAGTGCATGAGAATAATTTAGTACATTTTTTAAGATCCTGTCTGTTAACTTCCTTTGTAACCCCCTGTGACACTGTACCATTGCATGGGTTGGGCAAGAGATGAGTGTACCTGTACCTGTGTTCACACACAATGGAGGCTTGAAAGAAAGGCCCTTCCTGCCAGCAGTTTGTGTGTGTTTGGAGCTCAAGAGTGTTGAGCTGAGGCACACAGTGAGAAGCAGCAGTGTGTTTAAGCTTATGTTCAGAGATGTACCTGTCCTCTGAGCCAAATTCCAAGCCATGGGAGATGTTGACTTTACCTCCTTGCTGAAATTGCAGGTGAGCATGCTGGGGAAAGGGTTTGGAGATGTCGGGGAGGCCAAAGGCAGCAGTACTACAGGGTCGCAGTTCCTGGAGCAGTTCAAGACAGCCCAGGCACTGGCTCAGCTGGCAGCTCAGCACACCCAGCCTGCTGGGAGCACCACTGCTGCTTCCTGGGACATGGGATCCACCACACAGACCTCGTCTCTGGTGCAGTATGGTAAGGAAAAGCAGCGCGGCTCCCCAGGGGGAGGGAACATGTTCCCCCAGAACTGCAGAGACACACTATGAGCAGCAGTGGGAGGCATTCAGCAGAGGATCTGTTCTCAAGTTCACAACCAATTTAGCTGAGCTGGAAGAATTAAGAGAGCTGTGGGTGAAACTGAAATGTAATAGTGTGTGTGTGTGTCTCTCCCTGTTCCTTTTATACTTGGAACAGTTGAATCTGTCATTCCAGACAGTTTCAAGGCCAGGGATCTGGCATTCCTGAGCCTCTCAGAGTGTGCAGAACTACTTCCCAATGTAAAGCCAGAAAAAGATCTGAAAGGGCACCTCTGGAGAATAGCTCCCAAATACAAGCTCTTGTCAGCCTCCTCTCCCTGATGAACTCTTATTATCTTTTAAGGGAATTTTAAGGGGATTTGCTCTTGGGAAGTGCCAAGAAGTAACTCTATCTCTGGGCATGAGGGAATAAACAGGGATTGAGAGGCTCTTTTCAGATGAGAAGCTGAATTTTGCTGTGGTTGAGTGCTGGTGTAATTTCTTTCAGCTTGTGCTTGTTATAGGGAAATGGCTCTGGTTCAGATCTAAACTGAAGAAAAATTGAACCCTGTCTAGTGGCAGTGAGTGTTGGCAGCTTCTGATCTTCTCAGACAAGAAGCCTTAGAGGAGAGTCACAGAGAATAGGAGTCGATTTTGAATAAACTGTGGAAAGACTTAGAGGAGGAAGGTGGTGCAAAGACCTGAGGGTAGGCAGCCCCAAGCAATGATGGTGGAGATACCTAGTCCCTGCGTGGGAAGGAGGCGGCAAGGGAATGCAGGAATATTAACAGAGGGGAAGAAGTGGCCTGCATGACTCTGACATGCAGTGTCACCACACGAGGGACTGGAGTCCAGCTTTTCTTGGAGAATTAAGAACTTTTGCCATGCAAGCTGGCTTTGTCCTAAAGGGATGGTGGAAGCAACTGAGGGAAGAAGGACTTAGAGATGCTTGGCATTGATAGTCGTGAGAGTCTGAAGCTGGGAGCATAGATACTTAAATTCTTTGCTCTCTAACAGGCTTCAGGATGAAACATAGAGGAAAAGGATTTATTTTTCTTGATAAGTGTCAATATTTGACTTATTTTTATGGAAACAAACCCTGCTAACTCACCTCTGTCTTATCCCATAGATCTCAAGAACCCAACAGACTCTTCCGTGCATAGTCCCTTCACCAAACGTCAGGGCTTCACATCAACTTCAACCATGATAGAAGTGTTCATGCAGGAGAAACAGCCTGTGGTGACTGCCTCCACAACCACGCCAGCACCCCCGTCCTCACCACTGCCCAGCAAAACCAACCCGGTTCCCCAGATGTCCCCAGGGTCCTCAGACAACCAGTCCTCCAGTCCCCAACCAGCACAGCAGAAGCTCAAGCAGCAAAAGAAAAAGGCATCGTTAACATCAAAGGTGCAGCCCAGTGGTGGGGAAGGAGGCATTGAGTAGTGCTAGAGCTGCAGAAACAGCCATTTGGGCTGCTGAGGGAAGGCTTGGGATTGGCCTTCCTGCTGCTGAGTGTTTGTAGCGATGGAATTGTCTACCTGCCTGTGTTGAGCAGTGTAATTCATGGGCTGCAAGCCTGTAACAGCCATTGTGTACTGGGAAACATGGGTATTAAAGTCATTCTCTGGGCTAATCACCAACCTGTTCTGTTGTTCCTCCCTTGCAGATTCCTGCACTTGCAGTGGAAATGCCTGGCTCGTCAGATATCTCAGGGCTAAACCTGCAGTTTGGAGCATTGCAATTTGGTTCAGAGCCTGTTCTTGCTGAGTATGAATCAACGCCCACAACCAGTGCTGCTGTTAGCCAATCTCAGAGCAGCCTCTACACCAGCTCTGCCAGGTGAGGACCAGGAATCTATCAATCCAAGCAGACAGCTTTGGAAGTTCGCTGGTCCTGTGGACTTGAATTGTCATGCATACTAGTAGACCCTTTCTGACTGCTTTGGTCACAAAGGGGGGACAGTGTATGCAACAGCAAAGCACAAGTTGCCAGCAGACTCCTTGGGCAGATCTGTGGCTCTTTGGCCTGTGGTACTTGCACAGAAGCTAGTTTTCCTGCTGCCCTTAAACTGTGTTGTTGAAAACACAGGAGGGGAATCCCCAGCACAGCTGCTCAGAGTTTCTGGTGAAGAGATTCTGCGTGCTTTCTCCTTTTTTTTTGCCTGTCAATCTGGGACACAATGGGGTGTCCTAGTGTGTATCTACGGTGATGGTGCATTTGTCTTCTGTTGGGCTGACCCTTAGTAAGTGGCCAGTCCCTTGGGTACTGGGACCTGAGTGGTGGCAGCTCATGAAATGTTGCCTAAGGCACAGCAGTGTGTGAGGCAAGACTGCAGCTGGATATCTATGGCTGAGCTAGCCCTACTCTCTGGGCATGTTTCATTGTTCAGCTGCTTCATGTGGTGCCTTTATACTGATGCTTGGTGCTTTTATCTTGAATATTTGAAGTGAAGAGCCCAGTCTGGGTCAGCAGCTTACAACAGGGCTGTTTTGGAGGAAAATGGAGGAACACTTTTTTATTTCCTTTTGTAGTGAATCTTCATCCACAATATCGTCCAATCAAAGCCAGGAGTCTGGTTACCAGAGTGGCACAATACAGACAGCAACATTTACCTCCCAGAACAGTGCTCAGGGACCACTGTATGAACAGAGATCCACCCAGACGAGGCGATACCCAAATTCTATCTCCTCCTCGCCCCAGAAAGATCTGACCCAGGCTAAGGTAAGAGAACAGCTTTGCTCACCTGTTGTGCTGAGTGAGCCTCATGTGTGAAGTGTCTCAGGGGAAGCTGAATGGCTTATCAAATGGTTCTGTGGTCCTCCAGCCTCACTGTGTGGCTTGTGGGCTCTGAGAGCTCTCTTCTGGCTGCTGTGTTTTGTGCCTGGGCCTGGGCCACTGAGGTTAACAGCAGTTAAGTTGATTGCAGGGGCATGTGTTGTGTCATGTACAGTTACCCTGCTAGAGAGGGGCATGCAGACAAAAATTCTGTTTTGTGTTAATGATTTCGTTCTTGTATGCTGCACACCAGTTCAGTCACATCAGGTTTCGTAAATGAACTTGGATTGAGAATGTTGAGGCAGTCCAACCACCAGCAGCAGAGAAACTGCTTGCACTTGTTTCTCTAATACACACTTGGGGGCCATGCTGGCATGGGGCTGGACCTTGGGACTGACCCAAACACAGTCTGGTGTTACATGTTAGCAGGACCTTTTCATAACTGTGGAAGGGAGTGTGAGAGAGAGGTGACACTAGCTCTGCCTCTGAAAATGCACAGCTATAATGCCCAGTTCTCCTTTTTTCTCTTCTTCCTCAGAATGGTTTCAGTTCTGTACAACCCACGCCATTACAAACTACACAAGCTGTTGAAGGTAAGAGTCTTGCCAGTACAGCAGGTGTCCTGCATCTCTTGTGCTCGTGTTCTCTCCTTTGAATGAGAAGCTTTATCTGTGCTGATAGCAAGTCCTTTCCCTGCTAGACTAATTGCTGCCATTCAGATTATTTGCTTGCCTCAAAACATTCAGCTTTCTGCTGATGGATCTTTGAGATCCTTGAAGGGTCACCTATGACAATAATTTACTTCATGTGTGGAAGGTACTTCATCTGTAGATCTTGAAGCTCTTTTACAGAGCCAATGGTAATGCTGGGGTAAAGTGAGACACAGAAGACGTCATAAGTGTATAACTGTTTGGCAGCACTGAGGGAAACCCCAGATCTCCCGGCTCCTGTAGACGAGCACATGCTGATCCTTGCTCTTGTGTTACCCTCTGGAAGTTGCCAGTAGCTGCCCTTAACCCAAAGCTTTTGTTCTTAGGTGCTACAGGCCCTGCAGTGAAATCTGACTCCCCCTCTGCTCCCAGTATTGCACCTCTTAACGATGGGGTTTCCGCATCGTCCTTGCTGACAACAGCCAGCCAACACTCAACAGCTCTGAGCAGCCTGAGCCACAGCGAGGAGCTTCCCAGTACAACCACTGCCCAGCTCAGCAGGTGAGAAAGGGGAGGGGGGTGGATTTCTGAGGAAGCAGAACTAGAAGCAGAAATCTATAGCAGCCGTCAGAGTCTATTTCATGTAATGAGGAAGACTAAGATGACTCATCCCATTTGAGCAGATGGGAAATGGGATGGTGCTACCAGTGTTGACTCTCTCACCTTGATCTGACAACGTTTTATTTCTCTTCTGTCAGTGCATTACCCACCCAGCAGAACAGTCTGTCCTCATCCACATCCTCTGGGCGAACATCAACTTCAACTCTTCTGGTGAGTCTGGGTATGCTCTTGCACTGTGTACCCCATTTCTGCTCAGCTTGGCAGGCTCTGTTGGGATGCCTGACCTTGGGGCTGCAAGGAGAGACAGGAGCAGCCAGGCTGCTGGCTGTCCTGCTGGAGTTCAGATGCTGTGTGGAGAAAGATGACAGGGAGTTATTGTCAGAACACCATGCACCTGTGGTTCCAGGCTGTTGACACCCTGCCTGTTTCTGACTGAGCAGCGCCCTCTTTTGAGCCTGTAATAGATAGCCCTTGAAGGTGCTGCAGAATTACAGCCACATGTCAGAGCAAACTGGTAGCTGATGCAGTGGAACCAACTATTTCTACTGCTGCAGCTCTTGTAGTACAGTTCCTGGGTATCTGCTTCTGCATCAGAATAAATCATCCTGCTGCAAATGTGGTGTCAATTCTTGCTCTGCTCGTCAGACAGCTTTGTTGGGATGTAACCATGAGAGAGGTTTGTAAGCATTAGGGATTGGCTACTGTCAGGACTTTGTCTGGACTTAAACCAGGCTTACTGCAGAAACATCCAGATGCAGACAGAGGTGCATAGTGTTCTGCATAGAGAATGTCCTGTGGTACCTCTGCACTTGGTTTTATCTGCTTGATCCCCTGACTCTCCTCCCTTCCTTCCCTAGCACACAAGTGTGGAGAGTGAAGCAAGTCTCCATTCTTCTGCTAGTACTTTCTCCACCTCCTCCAGCACGGTGTCAGCTGCCCCACCAGTTGTCAGCGTTTCATCCAGCCTCAGCAGTGTCAGCAGCCTGGGCCTCAGCCTCAGCAGCAACTCCACAGTGACAGCCTCGACTCGCAGCTCTGTTGCAACCACATCAGGTGGGTAACCACATTTCCTGGGTACTGCTGTACCAGTGAAGGGTATGAGAGCTAAGAGAGTGAGCTTCTGCTGTTTGCTTTACTGTGGAACTTCTCCTTTCTCTTCCTTTTTCAGGAAAAGCCCCTCCCAATCTCCCTCCTGGAGTCCCACCGTTGTTGCCTAATCCATACATCATGGCTCCAGGGTTGCTACATGCCTATCCGGTGAGTGGAACTTTGCAGTGGTGTCATGCAACCAGGTACCTCCCAGCTCCCTCTGCAGCAGGAAGGGGATGTAGTGGGGAAGCTAAAAACTGTGACATAACCCAGCAGGGCTGCCTTAGACAGGCAGAGTTTGGACCTACTGTTTTTTCCATGATTTCTACGTGCCTGTAGAGGTAAATGTGTGTTGTGATCACCTCAGAGCAGAATCTACATGCCTGTTCTCTGCAGCCTGTCCAGCCTCTGAAGAGCCCTTGGGCAGAGCACAGAGTGTAGAAGCACAGAGCTGTGTTAGAAACATGATGTGACAAAGGGCAAAGAGTCAGGGCAAGGGTAGCAATGGCCACAGAGTCTAGAGGTGTGTGTCACACCCTCTCCTAAAGGTGAGGACAGATTTCAGTTTTGGGATGATTTCCAGAGAAAAACTGTTGAGTGGCTTTATGGTCTGGATCACTTTCCTTTGAGCAACTCACAGAAACTCCTGGCAGCATTAACCTGTATAGAGGCTGTGGCTGCCTGCACTTGTTGGCTCATGTGGCTGCTGACTGGTTACTTCTGGCTTTCTCTCAAGTCTGTCGAAATGTTTAATCTAAAATTGGGTGTCCTTATGTAGTCCATGTCCCTAATGTCATCTCTGGCTCTTTTTCTAGCCACAGGTGTATGGATATGATGACTTGCAAATGCTCCAGACGAGATTCCCATTGGTGAGTGCTGAAGAATGACAAGGACGCACCACTTCCACTGGTGCTGCTTGGATAGAGACAGCTCAGCTCTGGGCAGTCCTGAAGAGTTGTCAAAATGGGGTGCTGAGTGGATGCACCTCTCTGTAGCAGCATTGAGGAGTTAATCAATTGCTACTTGGCATGTGGGAAGTTGGCAGCATGAGTTACTCATACAGCAGTAATCCATGTGGAGACAGGGAGCATGAGTTACAACAGTAGGGGTGTTACAGAGATTCACCTCTGATCTGTGACACAGCCAGTGACTAAATACCTGATGAGAATGGCCTTTATTTAGCGATAGGATATGTCCATTTTCTTTTAAAGCAGAGGGGAAAGTCCAGGCAGGTTAAGAACTGCATACCAGTAGACCTTATCTGGTTCTTCTAATAGCCAGATGAGGGGGATGGTACATGCTACAAAAACCTGGGGCTGCTGTAGATCATGATCAGCCTGGATGTGGCTGGTTGAACTGCAATACTCAGACATATTTTGCAGCTACAGTACATAAATTCCTCTCTCCTGAAAGATACTGCTTTGCACTTTGGACAGAGCTGATAAAATGTCTTTTCCTTTTGTTTTTACTCATCAGGATTACTACAGCATCCCATTCCCTACACCCACCACACCACTGACTGGAAGAGATGGCAGCTTGAGCAGCAATCCATACTCTGGTAGGGAAAAAGACTGCTCTGATTCCCATCCTATCAGGTTTTTTGCTGCTTCTACTAGTGTCCTCTGTCTTTGTCTATTGGAGCTACATCTGCACCTGCGCTGTGCCTCCTGCACTGCTTTTGGTTTCGAGCATGCTTCTCACAGCTAAATTCTTGCCTTCCCTTTGAGTATCTGGTTGTGTCAAGGTCTGATACTGGGAAGAGGTGGACAAAGTAAGAGTTAATGGGGCAGTTGGAAAGGGAGTAAGGAAGGGCTGAAAGATTCTGCAAGGCCTACAACTGGGGGACTGCTTTCCAGGTGGTTGTGAGGCAGGTGGTAAGCAGTGCTTCTCAAGCACTGTGAGTAAAAACAGAAAGAAACACAAAATACGGAGAAATTACTTTTTTTTTCCTATGGGTCAATCTCATGGAGAAAGCAAGTGAGAAATTTGAGACCTGTGAAACTGAACCCAAGCACCCAGTGGGTGTATGACCTCTCACTGACCTTGGTAAGTGCATGAATGCACTGACAATCCTCACGGGGAAGTGACTGTGCTGAGCTTTCATGTGCTTTTTAGGAATTGTTGCACTTGGAAAATCACTCTTCTTCCAGCACCACTTCTCCTCAGCTTTGACAGGAGGTGGTTTGTGTGGAAGTGCTTTTGCCCAGCTGAGGCTGAAATGCCAAGCTCAGAGCATGGCACTATGTGAGCTCTGAGTAGGAGGGTGTTTGCATGGAAGAGCCAAGCCAGGTGCTCATTAAGATCATCACAGGGAGCTTTCCCCAGCACTGCAGCCAAGCCCTGTACAGCCCAGGCAAGCATCTGGATTGTGTTCAGTCCTGCTGGTGGTGCATAGAGAAAGATGAGGATCAGCTCTAGCATCAGGCTCTGCTAGCAGGTTTATCCAGTGCCAGATTGTGGGCTTAGCTACTGTGCCTCTGTAGTCCTGTTAGGGCCAAGGAGCAATTAACAGCCTCCCCTTATCAGTGTGCAAAGGTCTGAGAGGCACATTCTTTGGCACTGGCAGGAGTTGGGGGTGGAGAGGTGATTAAAGTCACTGTTTATCGAAAGAATGGATCACCTTTGGGCTTGAGTTGGAATGGGCCAGGATCTGTTCTTCACTCTTGCCTCCTGTATTTCAGGTGACTTAACAAAATTTGGCCGTGGTGATGCTTCTTCCCCTGCTCCTGCAACAACTCTGGCACAGCCTCAGCAGAGCCAGACCCAAACTCACCACACCACGCAGCAGACGTTCCTGAACCCGGCGCTGCCTCCTGGCTACAGTTACACCAGTCTGCCATACTACACAGGGGTACCAGGGCTCCCCAGCACCTTCCAGTATGGGCCCGCCGTGTTCCCTGTAAGTTTCCCAGAGGCAAGGTGTGGGATTTGGACAGAAGGGTGGCACTCTTCTCACTCTGTTCCTCTCTGTTCTCTAGGTTGCTCCTACCTCTTCCAAGCAGCATGGTGTGAATGTCAGCGTCAATGCATCAGCAACCCCTTTCCAGCAGCCCAGTGGCTATGGCTCTCATGGGTACAGCACTGGTAAGAGACCCACAAGAGCATTTTCCACAGCAGCAGGGCTTGCTCCTAGTCTTACTGGCTGTGATAGGGACTACTGTCTTACAGCAGTAATAGAGAAAAATGCCAGGGTGCTGCTCCCAAGTAGTTTGATTATCCTTAGAAAGGCCCAGGATTGTTCTGGGTTTGGGGGTTATACATCACTTCACACCCTCCTCTGTGCCCTGCAGTCAGCTGTCTTGGCCCTTGGACCAGTATCAGAAGCTTAAGATGCTGAATTGTTTGGTTTGTTGTTTTTTTAACTGCTTACATGTGATTAACAGAATTGTTCTGGATTTGAACTTGTTTCCCACCAGCGTTTGGCAGGCACTTTCTAGGGAAGTCCTTAATTCGAAGATGCAGGAAGGTCATGAACCTGCCATCTGTCTTGGTTCTTGGTTGGTGTCTGGCTGACTTATGCAGGGCTTTCTGTCTTCTTTTAAGCTCTTCCAGTCTTTAAATTCCTTTTGTCACTGTTTTCACTGCATTAGAGCCCTTCAAGATAGTGTTTTCTCTTTGTGAAGATATTTCAGCTTTGTACCAGGTGACCTGGTCCCGAGTCCTTCAAACAGCTTTGGTTTCAGCACTTTTTCCAGGCATTAAATGATGGCTGAGGTGTCTTCTGGGCCACCATCTTTTATGGACAACCAATATCCCATGGGCCTTGTGTTGTTGATTACTGTACCAGCCATCCCAGCCCACAGCTGACTTGCTTTTCATGCAATTGCCTGTTTTACACTTGAGGAGCTTTAGGGCTGTTCTTACTGCTGTGCCACATGCTGTGAGTTTGTTGCCCTGTCTGTCCATTGCGTTCCCCAGCTCTCCTCAGACCTGCTATTTTCCACGTGTTTCTCTGGGTGGCAGCCAGTGCTTCAGCTGGTTTCTGGAAGCATTTTGAAACAGTGTGTGTCCAGAGCAAAATAACTTACATGGATGCTTTTTATGTAGTCATGCCAGGGCTTGGCTGCCCATGCCAGTCTGTCAGAGAGATCTGCAGATCTCTGACCACTGGACCTCTCCACCAGGTGCTGCTGGTGTTAGCAGCAAGCAGCTACTGTTGACCTACTGGCTGCTGCCTAACACCCACCTCTCCATTCTCCCCAGGTGTATCTGTGACATCCAGTAATACAGGTGTGCCAGACATCTCGGGCTCTGTGTACTCCAAAACTCAGGTTAGTGTCTGTGAGTTCTTCCTGTATTACTGGGGAGAAAAAGCCAAGCTCTGAGACAGCCTCCCTGGGTAATGAATTCTCCTCCCCTTAGATCAGTTGGCCAGGGAGAAGGGAAATGCATGACCATTCCCAGCTTACAGGAATTCCAAGCCCATAAAGAGCCATAGGAAGAGACTCTATCTGTTCCCTGTACCACATGCTGACTCTGGGCCTGTGATGTGTAGAGATGGGGAGAGGCAAACTGCCAGCTTGGCCCCCAGCCCTTATTTTGCTGTTGGTATCTCCTTCTTAGCAATCCTTTGAGAAGCAGGGATTTCACACTGGAACCCCAGCAGCCTCCTTCAACCTGCCTTCGGCACTGGGCAGCGGCGGCCCCATCAACCCTGCAACAGCAGCGGCATACCCCCCCACCCCTTTCATGCACATCCTGACCCCGCATCAGCAGCCTCACTCGCAGATCCTCCACCACCACCTGCAGCAGGATGGGCAGGTAAGCAATACCCCTGGCACCTCAGCCCCTTGCTGGGGTATCTCCTAGGGCTCTTGCTCCCCTTTTATTTCCCTGGTCCCTCTCTCCCTCCCTGCCTCCCTCCCTCATGCTCTGCGGCGGACACACGCAGCGACAAGCACATGCTCACACCTGCACATACACACAGGGCTGGTAAGAGGATAAGGTGAGAAGGAAGGCCTGGGGTGCGCTCTGACAGGGTGGGTACTCAGCACAACCCCCCTGCTGCTGGGCTGCACCCAGATATAGCCAGGTGGTCCCTCACACAGACGCATCTGGGGCACCCCAACCTCCCCCATCCTCAGAGGGGCAGCTCCGCAGGCCAGCTTCCAAAGGGGTTACTCGCCATAGCCACAACCCTGCAGGAGCTTTCAGGTCTAACCATGGATTTCTATTGTCATAGTTTGTCCCTTTATTTTACATATCCTGGTACTGCAACAGCTTCCATATTTGCAGATGATACTGTGCTACCAACGCCAGCAGGAAGATCAGGTAATGAACTCTCTGAAAATGCATTGCACTTGCCCTGGGCTCTGCTCCCGCCCCTAAGGCTCCCCAGGATCACATAGCCCCTTCCTTCTCCCCCATGGCCCTGCAAGGCGAGAAGAGAGGCCCTCAGTCAGTATGTGCATAGACACACACATGCACACCTGCGCGCAGACACAACCCACACCGACCCTTCCCTGTCTCCCCTCTCCCTGCTGCCCATGGCCCTGTGTGCTGCTGGCCTGGAGCAAGGTGTGGAGCTGAGGGAGGGTGCTGGGGCATAGGTGGTGCAGCTGCAAGGTGCTGGAGGCAGCCTCAGTACCAGGGAACTCAACTGGGCTGAGGCAGACCAAGGAGCTGTCTCCCAGAGTACCTGGCCAGGGCCATCTTCTGGGACCAAGGCATGCCAGTGTTGCCCTGTGGAGTAGGCTGGGGGTGGTTCCCCTCTACTCACCACCCACTTCTCCTTCTCCCCTTTCCCACAGAGCGGCTCCGGGCAGCGCAGCCAAGGCAGCTCCATCCCCCAGAAATCCCAGGCCAACAAGTCTGCCTACAACAGCTACAGCTGGGGTGCCAACTGAGGCTGGGCCCTCTCGCCACCACTTGCTTCCAGAAGAGAAACCCAGTGACCCCGATGATAAGGAAGGATCCCAGGGAGGAGAGAGCCCTGTGGCGGGGAGCACCCGGGCCCCAGCCCTGGCAGGGCCCCGCAGGGCAGGCCGCAGGCACCTCTGCGTTGTCTGTCTTCAGCCACTTTCCTGTTGTATGTAATATAGAATTTGTATTTTTTTCTTTTCTTTTTCCTTTTTTTTTTTTTTTTTTTTTCCTCTCTCTCCGCATTCAGATCTGAACCGTTTGCCGTAGGGGCCTTTTTTGGTTTTTACTCCTTTCTATCCCGTCTCCCATCCAGCTGCCCCAGAATCTCTCAGATCCAAAGGAGTGGAAGCTGCGAGTCGCCTACAGCAAACCCCCTTATTATTAGGATTAAGACCAGTAATTGATATGAGCAGCATTGTAAGATTAATTAGTTGAAGTGGTTTTTTGTACCGTGTTCTAAATTTAATGGATAAATGTGTCTTGTATATAAAAACAAAAACCCCATGCTGTCCTCTAGTTCTCTCATTTCTCCCCCACCCCACCAAGGGGTCCCCCTGGTATTTTATGTTCTCCATCTGCGTCCCTCCATCCTCATGGGCCCAGAGTGCAGGTCCTGCCCTGCTTGCACGCTGTAAGTATCTTCTGCTTTTGGGTTGGGGATTTTTTATTTTGTTTTTGTTTTTTCCTTTTTTGTTTTGTTTTGTGGGGTTTGGTTTGGTTTTTTGGGTTTTTTTTGTTTGTTTTTTTCTATGCAGTCCAGATCTTGTATTTTTCAGTTCCACCTGATTCCTTCAGCTGCAGCCCCGAGCGGGGATTTACTGAAGAGAATAAAGATCACAAAGTGATGTGTGTATTTTTTCCACCTTCTCAGCCTTGTTCCCTATTTTTGGTGTAGGGGGTGGGCAGCCCTGGGCAGCAGGGGCAGTGCTTCCCCCACCCCTCCCCAGCTTCTTGCTGGTGTTTTTGTCCCCTCCTTTTGTGGATTTTTCCTTTTCCCAGCTGCAGCACTGGGCAGCAGGATGCCAGCACAGGGATAATCCTACCCCTCCCTTCTCTGAGACCCTCACCTTTAATTTCTGCCTCCTACTCTGCTCTGCCTTATGTCCTTACTGCTCTGGTGCTACTGGTCCTCCTTTTGGAGGTTGAGGGGTGCTCTCCCCACAAGGTCATTGGGACAGTCACAGGAAGGTGGTCGCAGGTGCAGGGGGGGGCACTGAGACAATTGCTGCGGAGGAAGCAGTGGGTGTCCCTGGAGCAGGCGCTGAGCTGCCCTTGGCTCTGTGCTCCCTCTCAGCCCCCTCGCTGCAAGGTAAGGGGCTGGTGCTCTGGGGGCAAAGTTGGAGCCCTCCTGTGCCGTGTGGGCCTGGTGGGGGAGCGGCAGGGCTGAGATGGGCTCACGGAGCTCAGCTGGGGGCACAGAGGAGGGCTGTAGGAGCACCGGTGCCGCTCGATGGAGCCCTCGCCCGCCGCTTCCAGCAGCACTTGCCCCCACAGGGGGCCCCGACACCCACTGCCCGGGGCAGCTCGTGCGGCCGGGCCTGGGCTGATCACACGGGAGGACTCCGGCCCACGGGGGTCTCGCAGGGCCCCGACACGGGACGGGCCCCGCTGCCGCGGCGCCTCGCGACACCCGGCGGCACTTTACGGCCGCGGCGCTTTACGGCCGCGCGGCCCGGTCGCAACGGCAGGACAGAGGAGCGGGACCCGGAGGGACCCGGAGCGGGATGAGCTTCTTCGACATGTTTCGCGGCTTTTTCGGATTCCCGGGACGGTGCAGGTACCCGGGACCCGGGCCCCGCCTACACAAACCCTGCCCCTCTCTCAACCCCCAGTTGTCCCACCGGCCCCGGCCCTCCCCGCTTGCTCCGGGCTGTCCGGGTGTCTCACTGCAGCGGTCCCGCAGACCCCGGGACCCGCTGTTCGGCGGCGCGGTGTGGGACGAGGAGGAGGAAGATGGCGGACCGTCCATGTCGCAGCCCCCCCAGGACTTCGGTTTCGGATTCAGCCCTGGTTCGTCCCGCGGCGGCTTCGAGGAGCTATTCCGGGACATGGGCGAGCTCCTAGGGGTCCTGGGCGGCTTCTGGCCCGAGCCCCAGCAGCCTTTCGGTGGGTACGGGAAGGGCTGAGCGTGACTCTTGGGGCCGCTCAGAGCCCCTCGGCCTGACCGACGCCCTTCTGCTGCCCAGAGCCCGCCGTGCCCGGCCCCGGTGAAGGCAGCGCAAGGCGACCACTGCGGGACTCGATGCTGAAGCAGCCGGACAGTCCCCCTTCCCGCGCAGCCCCGGGGAGCTCCGGGGGTGCCGGCGATCTGGCCCGGCCATGGAGACCCTTCTTAGGGGTGAGTGAGGGATCTGGGGTCTGCCTCCTGTAGGCTCAACAACAGTAGCCAGCTCTGTGCTGTTGGAGTGTTGCCCCAGTGTTTTACCTTCCGTCACTGGCATCAGTGGTATGTGGCTTTGTCTTGCAGCTGGGAGATGCTCACCGGGCTCCTCCTGGCCTCAAGGAAGACCAAGGTGGGTGCTGGGGGCAGGGGCTTGAGGGCCTCTGCCCTCACTGCTCCACCTGCCTGTGTTGCCACAGCCTCTGGGGCTTGTCCCCATGCTGTGGCCACCATCTTACATCTCCCCACAGACCTGGACTCACAGGTCTCCTCCGTGGGTCTGGGGACCATCCTGAGACCAAATGAGCCCAAGTCCCACTCTTACTTCCAGAGTGTCTCTGTTACCAAAGTGACTCTTCCTGATGGGGTGAGTGTCCCTCCCTGCAGGTGCAGCAGGGCTGTAGGAGACCTGAGATGCTGTCCTTGTGCTTGGGGAGTCTCTTAGGGCTCGGCACTCTGCACAGGCAGTAGAGGAGCACCGCACTGTGCAGGACAGCCAGGGCCGCCGGGAGACAACAGTCACCCGCCGGAGGGGCGACCAGGCCTTCATCACCACCACCAAGGAGGATGGGCAGAAGAAGGACTACCGGGAGGAGGTGGTCAACATGGATGACCGTGAGTGAGGTTCTGGGGAGGATGCAAGGAGTGGACGGGGGCCCACTGACAGAGTTCTCCCTGCCCTCCCAGGGGAGCTGGCGCAGTTCGCTGTCACGTGGCCGCAGCAAGATGAGCTTCATGCTGTCAACCTGAGCGACCCCTCATCTGCGTTGGGCAGCTTCTTCCGACGCTGGTTCTCGAGCTGGTAGCTGTGGCCAGTCCTGACTGAACAGCCTGTATGTCTGACAGCTGCAGGCTCAGGGGACCCTGGGCTTGCTAGGCCTGTCAGAGCAGGCAGTGGGTAGCAGACTCTTCTCACCACCTGTTTTTGTTGTAGATGGGTCAGATCTTGCTGGGAAGTGCCTGGGCTGGAGGTTGCCCACCTTCTGCAGTGCTGCAGAGCCACAGGGACCCCTGTGGGGGCCAGGTGTATGTGTGTACAGAGCAATAAAGTCTATTTATGCTAAATGGTGACCTTCCGTGCTCCTTCAGACTGGAATCTCCCACATTTGGAGGCAGATTGCCCCTGTCCACCAGGATGACTCTAAGGGGCTCCCTCTAGGGGTGCTGGTGGTTGCCAGGCTCCTGTGCCTGCACTGCTCCCTTGTTACCTTTGTCTCCCATTTCCCTGCCCAGTGCTGTGCTAATGCCTCACCTGGGCCACTCTTGAGGGCCTGGCCCAGCCCAGAGGCCTTTCCAGAACCTCTTTATTAGTGTTGACTGCATCTGTGGCTTGGGCAGGGATGTGGCAGGGCCAAAGGGGGTTCCTGGCCAGGAAATACCTGTGCCTACTCATCTGACGGAGGTCTTGGCTCCCCACAGCCACTTGAGGATCAGACTGCTCCCACCCAACCAGGCCCTGCTGGGGTGCAGCATTGTCACAAGGTGTCCCTGGCCCCGCACAGGACTCTGGTCCCCACCAGACGTTTCCCTTGGTGCAGCCATGATTGGTTTAAAGTCTGCGCATTATCACCCACCTGGCTCTGGGGCTCATAAAACCTGCTTATCAATGTGAGTGAGAGATCTACTCCACTCAGTGCTGCCAGTGCTGCCACTGCAGCCAGTCCTGTCATCGCTGCCCCTGCCTGGTCAGCACTATGGGCACTAAGTCTTTCTTGACAAGGGCCCGGGGTCTGCTCCGCATCCGAAATCAGCTGGTGCGGGAATGCCTGGCTGAGCTGCTGGCCACCTTCGTGATGATGGTAAGCAGGGCCTGCAGGTGGGCTGGGGCTGTGGCTGGGGAGAGAGGGTCATGTAGGTGGGACAGGGCTGATGGTGGGGTGGTCCAGGTACCAGGGTTTCCAGGGTTCTGCTGCATTGCAATCCTCTCTCCGGGGGACCCCTCTGTCCCACCCCCCGTGGTGAGAGCCCCACTCTTCACTGGACACGGGCGGTGGAGGGGGTCCTGGAGTGGATGCAACACAGACTCAAAGTATCTAGACACAGGAGGCCCAAACTTGCTTGGAATAATCCCGGGCTTATTGTCTGTCGTCCATCCGGGGCAAGAAAGAGACCGAAATGCCCTGGGTCTTATCTCTTATACCAGGGGGCAGGGGTGATCGGGGGATACAGGGAGGTCACAGCCAATGGGAAGGGGGAAGGGAAAAAGGTTCTCAGGTAGGAACTAACATTACACAAACCGGAGGTGAGTTTTACTCTTGGGAGATACCAAGATTTTCAGATGCACTACAACACTGCTGCACTGCTGCTTGCCCCTTGGTACTGGAGGGATTTGGGGCTGTGCCACACTCAAATGTGCAACTCAACACTGCCTGTTCTCCCACTTGGACCCTGTTCTCACAGCATGGTCCTCCCTGTGATATATGGCTCTGGTGCAATCAGGGTGTGGTGCTGGGCAGTGTGTGCCTCAGTACCTTCTGCCTCAGTGCAGGTAAAGGTTGGGGTTCTGGTGCTGTTCTCAGCATTTGGGCTGCATCCCACAATGGCAAGTGGTGTCCCTAGGCCTGTGTTGTGGCACCTCTTCCCCAAGACCTCCCCACAGAAAGCAGCTTACTTAATTGCTTGTTATTTGGTTATTTTGCCATCAAAACTACAAGTGAGGGCAGTAACCACCTCCCTGTCAGTCCCCGTCGGATGTCCAGATATTGGGGAACAAAACCCAGGGGTGTCAGCACCAGTGTAGCCTTTGCCTTGCTGCCCTGCAGCATCAGCAGTGGGAGGGTCTCAGCACAAGGACACCAGGGCTGAGGTGGGGCTACATCCCTCTTCTCCAGACAATCACCCTGAGCAGCGCTGCACAGAAGATCACCTTCTTTGAGACGAAGGGGAACCTCCTCACCAGCTACCTGGGAGGCGCCCTGGGTGTCATGGCAGGCATCTACGTAGCAGGGGGAATCTCTGGTGAGACAGAAGAAGGGGTCCCAGCTCTTGCTATCCCCTGGCTCTGAGTCCCCCAGCACCCTCCAGTCCCAGCCCTTCTCACTATTCTATTGCAGGGGCCCACATGAACCCGGCATTCTCCTTAGCCATATGCCTGATCGAGCAGTTTCCCTGGTGGAAGTTTCCCATCTTTGTGATTGTGCAGACCTTGGGATCTTTCATATCTGCTGGAGCTGTTTACATCCTCTACTATGGTATGGGGGAGCAGCACTGGACAAGGCAACTGGGCAAGGTAATGCTGGGGTGGCCAGGCTTATTGACATGCTCTGCTCCCAGATGCCATCTGGCACTACAGCAATGGGACCCTTACTGCCTTTGGCCCCCGAGAAACTGCCTCCATCTTTGTAACCTACCCAGCTGACTATGTCTCCGTCGCCAATGGCTTCTTGGACCAGGTGGGTGCCACTGTCAGATCCCCCAGCCCTCTCAGTCCCCACAGTGCTGAGCTGCTGCACTGTTCTTGCAGGTGATTGGCACAGGGGTGCTGATATTGGTTGTCATGGGCCTCATGGACACCCGCAACAAGGCTGTCCCCAAGGGCCTTGAACCAGTGGTTGTGGCTCTCTTGGTGCTCTCCATTGAATGCTCCATGGGGGCCAACTGTGGCTGCCCCCTGAACCCTGCGCGGGACATCGGGCCCCGGCTTTTCATCTGTCTGGCAGGTTGGGGCCTGGAGGTCTTCAGGTGGGTAGAGGGAAGGGGGTGAGGTGGGGATGGCAGGGGTGATCCCCAGCCCACCCTGTCCCATCCTCAGCAGGGGCAATGGATGGTGGTGGGTGCCCCTGGTAGCACCGCTGCTGGGGGCCGCCGTGGGCACATCCCTGTACCAGCTCTTTGTGGCTTTCCACTACCCGGAGGAGGATAGCGAAGTCCTGGCAGAGCAGGGCTCCATCGTTCTAGTCAACACCACCATCGAGCCAGACATTGGGATGTCACCCAAGGAGAAGGACACTGAGGAGACAGTGCCTGCTGGGTATCCCCCACCACCATGCATGTGAGAAATGAAGCTCACTCCTCTATTTAAGACTTTAATGAAAGATAATGAGGGACAACTATTATAGCAAAAGCTACAGTGCTAGGTGCTGGCAATGCCAGAAACACACCCACTTTGTCAGCCAGCAGTCCTTTATACTATTACAGTTGCACTACTTTCTTAAATGACTTTGCAGGTTTTTGGAGTCCCTTTATCACAACCCCACCTCACATTGCTACAGCATTTCACATGGCCACAGTTACAGTGCCTGAGGGTCTGTCACATTCTTCACATAGGCAGTTTAGGATGGTCTTCTGGTGGTCTTCTGATGCCACTTTAGACTTGATATTTTCCTTTTACGGTATTCTGTTCTCTGCCTGTGCTATCTTGGATATACATTTTGCAATAGCAGCTATATCTTGTGATATGCCTTTCACAGAAGAAGCATGCTTGCTTCTTATAATAGCCTCCCTTCATGCATTTCCCCTCCCCATTTTTTTTTTTTTGCACAAAAGTGATTGTTAGAACCCTAGGCACAAAGAATTTCAGGCTTTCTGTGCTAACAGGCACTGACCTGCAGGAGAACACTATGTTTGACCTGAAGCTGTAAAAAATGCTTCCAAAATGGAGTAATGGAACTGAGATTGTTAATGTGTAGTTTGAATAGAAGTGTATGGATGCTAGCTTTGGAGCAGGCTGCAGGCCCATGGCCTCTCAGTCCTGCCTGAGAAACTAGGAAATTCATAGGAGGATTTCAAAACAATCCTCAGAGACAGAAAACAACTGCCAGGTGCTGTTTGTCTGTCCTCTTGTTTTCCTTGCAGGAGAGAGTCAGGGGGGTGGTGAGCCCCACTGACCAATGATGGTGATGTAGCACTTTACTAACCAATAAGAGATTCCTTTCTGTACTTTTCTACCTATCTGTCTATAAGACAAAGCTAGAGCAATAAACTAGAGAGATTCTCCTGCTGTGACTCCCTTGAGAGTCTATGTCGTTCTTTATCGCCGTTCCCAATCAGAACGACAGAAGTGTGTTATATCACATGGTGGAAAATACAGAGTTAAAGGTTTTAGGATATAGTAATATGTATGTAGCAAAATGGAAGTTTTAAGGCATAGGTTTGCCTTGCTTTTTCACCTTCTTCATCATGGGTTTGGGTGATGATATGTGACTGGGTGGAAGAGTCTTCAGTGTGAAACACAGGTGTTTGGTTATTAGGTTAAAAGTAAAAATAAATTAGTTGGCATTTTATAATTGGGTAGTTTACACTTAAAAGGCCTTGTAAAGAGAAATCTAAGGCTCCATTTTTAGTTTGTTAGCTTAGTGTGCTGAAGAACTCACAGTCTGTGAAAATGTAACATAGATAAGAAACTAAATAAACATCTCTGTGTCCAAACAAGAAAACTATCTCTTGCTTGTTAATCCCAACCCTGAGGAAAAGAATCACAAGACATTTTACAAGCAATTACAAATTTTACTATTCCTGAAGAGCAGTAGAAACTTAAAACAATTGTTTTCAAGCAATTACAATTTTTAATAAAAGTGAATAAATTGTAGCAAAAGCCAACTGTTACATAGCTATTTATAACTAACCTCCCTTTGCGTTTTCTTACTATATTTGGCTTGAGTTATAATTTTCAGCTTTTATGTTCTTTGTATACTTGTACCTTTCATAAATCATGAGTGCTTCTTCTAGATTTTTAATATTATTCTTCTTTAGCATCATAACCTTTTTGGGGTTAGTGGGCATTGTTACAACCTGCATACTTTGAACTACATGAGTAATTAGGCAAATAAGACACGGAAGAAAAATTAAACTTGTTATATCACACAGCATTATGAATATTTTTTTTTTTTTCCACCAGGATGTCCTAAAGAAGCCTTCCCACCATCCTTTATCAATTATAGATTCCCACTGTTTGATTGATACATGAGCTATTTTCCAAATGTCTTTTGCTATATCCAAAACTGTATCCCAGTTATCATCAATTTGCAGGCAACAATCAGATAAGTTAAATTTTCCACAATTTTCCTCCCTCTTCTGCTAACAAATAGTCTAAAGCAAATCAATTTTATATACTATAGCTCTGGTTTGTCTTTGCTTACCGATTATTAATTCCAGGCCTTGGGCTGTTTATTCACTATAATCTCTACAACTGCTTGGAGTCTTATAATAAAGTTTAATATATAAATTGGGGTTTGATATCCCTAGCTTCCATCATGGGCCCCGGTGGCTGGTTCATATGTTTGTATTATTCATTCAGGAGGCTATTCATCTTTACCCCAGGAAAGATGGCGTGTCCTCCCAGTCTCTCCAATTAGTTTTGTTCCCTTTTGTTTCTTTTTAAAGCATCACAGCTAGGTACTCCTAGGTTATTTCCATCCCAGCTTGGTAAAAGGAAAAATCCTGGCTGTAAAATTCTTAGAGTGCAACCTCCTTTCCACTGGGGAGGGAGTTTTGGATAAGCCCTTTTCCCACATATCCAGAATAGGCCATTTGGTGCTTTCCAATAATCATGGCTTTGATGATTTATGTTTTTCCAGAATTATGATAATTCAGAAATCCCTGAACAGGGATTCTTCTTAGTATCATTACACAAGAAAAGTTCAATTTCTTTATTATATCTACAGTTCTTTTTTCTCTCTTGAGCTCAATACTGTGTGAGTCCTTCAGGGATCTACTACACAGAAGTTCCAGGAAAAATTTTGTATCTTTTACAGGAAGTTTGTCCTACTCTTTTTAGGAATCTTTTCCCAATATGCCAGAGGCATTCATCTCCTACTACTTTGGAACTCAAAATCCACCCTTCGGGACTGCTTTCTTCTTTTATGTTAGCTCAGTTCCATTTGAGAAGTTCAAGCATGCCTAGGCTATTACCTTTCCATGGCCATTCCTCTGTCATCAGAGCTCCCCCACACACCCAACAATTGGTAACATTTAGTCCTTTACTGATTCTCTCCCATAAACTTACAAACATGTTTTTCCTAACCTCAAGATGCCTATGTAATTTTTCAATTGTTGTTTGAGTCCTTGGTTCCCAAAAAACCCCTAGTAACTCTATAGTAAAGTCTCAGACTTTTTCCTCCTGTTTTTTCCTAAGAGAAGTAAATCATCAACATATGGGTTAAGTTTTACCTCTGGCACACTAGGGAAATGTTGCAGTACCTCTTCCAAGGCTTGTCTAAATAACTTAGAGGATTTGATAAATCTTTCGGATAATTTGGTGAAAACAAATATATCTTTACTTTCTTCTGTTAGGGGACAAGCCCAAAAGGCATCTTTGAGGTCTATTATACTAAACTACTGATGCAATAGAGGGATTTTATTTATTTTAATATAGGGATTAGGTACTACTGGGTATCAATGTATATTTCTTTTATTTACTTCTGTCAGGTCTTGGACAAACCAGTAGGTTCCATCCAATTTCTTTGCTGGTAATATAGGTGTATTGTGAAGAGATATGCATGGTTCTGAAGTCCCATCCTTAAGTAATTCTTGAATTACTGTATACAATCCTTTTCTCTCCTTTAAAGAAAGTGGGTATTGTTGTACTTGAACTGGGCAGTCTTTGTCAGCTATTTTTACAACTAAGAGCAGTTGAAACTTACAAGTGTTTGTAAGCAATTACAATATTTACTAAAAGCGAATAAATTGTAGCGAATTCCAACTGTTACATAGCTATTTATAGCAATGCGCCAGCAGCACAGTCTCCCCCACAATCCCTGGCACACCACTGAAAGTCCTGAGGGCACAGGGTGTCTTGTCTATGGACATGGGGGTGCAAGGATGTGGCGGAGGCCGTGGCCCGCAGCCCCAGGCCTGCCTGCAGGGGGACCCCAGCCTGGGAGACATGTGCTGCTAGCGTGGGGATTGCTCCACTGGGATGTGGGGCTGTCCCCGGGATCCCCGGCACTACCCCTCGGCGACCCGTGGGGCTGTCTCTGGCCCCCAGGACCCACGCGGCCCTCCGGGACCCGCTGGAGCCGCCCCGCCGGCCAGGACGCCCCCGGGGTTGCGGTCTGGGCCGCCCCCCGCGGCCGCGCTCCGTCGCTTCCCCGCGCCCCCACCTCACTTCCGCCGCCGACCGGCGCCGCCGCGGCCATGGGGAGCTGAGGCGGCGGCAGAGGCAGCGGCCCCGGCCCGGCCCGGCCGCCCGCCCGCTCCCCATGGGCTGCGGGGCCGCAGGACATGGAGCGGTGCGCGGCCCGCCGAGCCCCGGGTAAGCGGGGCCGCGGTGGGCCCGGGGGAGGCCCGGGCGGGTCCCGGTCGGGCCCCAGCGCGGCCGTTGCCCCAGTAACGCGGCGGGGCGGGGCCGGGCCGGGCCGGCGGCGGCATCTGGGGCCGGGTATGGGGCCGGGGCCGTACCCCGGGAGATGTCTGAGAAGTGGCAGCGGGTCCGTGACCCCCGCGGGGCGGGTGGATACGGGGTGGGCACGGCGGTGGGGAAATGGGGGGCTGGGGGATGCAGATATGGGGGTGCAGGGCTGGAAGGGTCTGGTGACATCGGGGTGCTGAGCTGGGGGAGCAGATAAGCCAGACGGGATGAAGAATCTGAGGCTCTGGGAGTACAGGTAAGTAGAGCTGAGGGTCTGGCATTGCAGGCTTGGGGGAATCTGGAGATGCAGAATTTGGGGGTGGAGGTACAGTTAAGCAAGGCTGGGGCTCCAGGTGTGCAGGGGTACAGGTGGCATGGGGGAGCATAGGGCCACATGACACAGGTGGGGAGACTCCCTGTTCTCTGCATTCTGGGATTCTGGGACTAGCTTGGCTCTCAGGATGGAGAGGAGATTGGGGTGTCAGGGTTCAGGGTCTTGGAGCTGCCCGACTGCAGATGTAGGGAGTGTCGGGGTGCATGGGGGTCACAGAGCGCTGTGTTGCAGAGGAAGAACGTCGAGTGCGAGCCAATGCACGGGAGTACAACGAGAAGTTCCAGTACGCAGTGAGTGAGGGGGAGCTGAACCCCTTCCTGGGGGTCCTTGGGCAGGTTTGAGGGGCCGGGGTCTGAATCACCCACACCTCAATTGGAGGGTGGGGGAAGGTATTATGACTACAAAATAGAGGCTTGTCCCTGAGAAAATGGTGCTGATGATGTTAATGCCAATATAGTTGTGGGGCTGGCCGGGCACAGTCCACTCTATGTGGAGGATTCAGCCCCCCCATCCTTGGCCGAGGCCCAGAACCCTCTGGCTCTGCCCAGATCCCAGCCTGGTCCCACATTCCAATGTGGATCGTGAGTCAGCTTCTGAAGTTGCCAGGGGAGGGCAGTGCTCACCTTGACCTCCCTCCATGTTGGAGGCTGTTCCTGGCTGCTCCAGAGCTAGCTGCAGAGAGGGGAGAAGGGGTTTGTGTTGGGGTCACCCTTGCAGGGGCCAGGTGCTGCTAGTGGAAGAGGCTGGTTTCATGGCACCAGCTGGTGACTGAGACTGAGGAATTGGCTTCCCAAGGAAGCTGCCAGAGGTAGCACAGGAGCAGGAGCTTAACCCCCCAAAAGAGCATGATGAGCTGCAGCCCCTGCCTTCCAGAGTGATCTGATCTTGGGGGGGTTATAGGGCCTTGGCAGCCTGTAGACCCCCTTCTTGCCCTATCCATCCCCAGAGCAACTGCATTAAGACCTCCAAGTACAACATTGTCACCTTCCTGCCTGTCAACCTCTTTGAGCAGTTCCAGGAAGTGGCCAACACTTATTTCCTCTTCCTCCTCATCCTGCAGGTGAGTGCAGTCCTTCCCTGCCTGGCCATACAGGAGGGCTACAAGTAGTCCCATAGTTTGGAAGTGGAGAGATTTGGCATCCTTGAGCAGGGGTAGCATCGGCCTGGAGCTGGCTGGCTCCCATGTAATTCTTGTTCCCTATCCCCAGCTGATTCCTCAGATCTCTTCGCTCTCCTGGTTTACCACCATTGTGCCTTTGGTTCTTGTCTTAACCATCACAGCTGTCAAAGATGCCACTGATGACTATGTGAGTGGTTCCCCCTGCACCCCTCTGTCCACTGGGCAGGGGATTGGGACACTGTGCAGGGGGGCGGTGTCCAGGGCCATGGCATTTGACATGGTGGGGGAACTCAGGACCCCATCCCCAAGAGGATGACACTGCTGTCTCTTTCTCCTGCTCCTAGTTCCGCCATAAAAGTGACAACCAGGTGAACAACCGGCAGTCTCAGGTCCTGATCAGTGGAGTGTGAGTGTCATGGGCACAGAGCAGTGGAGAAGGAGCCAGGGACTCTGTGGGATGTGGCACAGGGCAGTGGGCAGGTCAGGGCTTCCGCCTGACAGTTTGCCATCTCTCTACAGCCTTCAGCAAGAGCAATGGATGAATGTCCGTGTTGGAGACATCATCAAGTTGGAGAACAACCAGTTTGTGGCGGTGAGCGCAGCCCTGAGACAAATATGGTTCCAGCAGGGTGGGTGGCACACAAGGACCATGGAGGGGTGTCGTGCCACTCCTGCTTTGCTTTTGTTCTCCTCCATCACTTCCCAGGGTGGGAACATTAGTGGCTTCTAACCTGGAAGTTGCATTTAGGTTGTAGAGTTGAAGGCATGGTGGAGCCATGTTTTGAACTCTGAGGATATGGGCACTTGGAGCAATGGTGTCTAGGCTTGGTTGCAAAGGACACATGGGGTTAGGGGTGGCCTTTTCAGATGCTCCAGGGAGTTCCAAGGACATCCAAGGGCCAGGAGCTTCCCTAGGGAAGGCATCGGGGAGCTCCAGTGTTGGCACAACCTTTCACAAGTCTCTCCCAGCAGGCTGACCTCCTCCTCCTCTCCAGCAGTGAACCCCATGGGTTATGCTACATAGAGACTGCAGAGCTGGATGGGTAGGTGCCCCTGCTTGCTTTGGGGGGCCAGGGAAGGCAGGAGATGGGAGTGAGAATGGGCTGCAGACAGGGCAGAGCTGCTGGGCAGCACCTGCAAAGGCCCTCCCTGCCAGGCTGTCTCTAACCTTCATGTGGTGCCTTCCTGCCTGCAGAGAGACCAACATGAAGGTGCGTCAGGCCATCCCCGTCACCGCAGAGCTGGGGGACACCAGCCAGCTGGCTTGCTTTGACGGTGAGTGCCTGTGACCAGCCCTCTTGCCACGGGGCAGCCCCCATGTTCCTTCCTCCATCACCCTGGGTAGACAAGGACCAGCCACGTGGCACTGTCATTCTGCGGCTCAAAGTGGATCTCTGGGGAGCCAGGGATGGTGCTGGGAACACTGGGATGGAGCTGGCCATATGGAGAAGGCAAGTCCCAGCTGAGCCATACTGTGCACCCAGGTGAGGTGATCTGTGAACCCCCCAACAACAAGCTGGACAAGTTTGGTGGGACACTGTACTGGAAGGAGAACAAGTACCCCCTGAGCAACCAGAACATGCTGCTGCGGGGCTGCGTCCTCCGCAACACTGAGTGGTGCTTTGGCCTCGTCATCTTTGCAGGTGGGCTGAAGCAGCAGCTGCTACTGTGCTGCACAGAGGGGAGGGAAAGACACCCCCTGATGCCTTCCTGCTTCTCAGGACCTGACACAAAACTGATGCAGAACAGCGGCCGGACCAAATTTAAACGGACAAGCATTGACCGGCTGATGAACACGCTGGTGCTCTGGGTATGCAGAAGGGAGAGCCTGAGAGCCCTGACTCTTCCCCAGTCAGGGCTCTGATGTACTGTCCTATCCTCAGATCTTTGGGTTCCTGGTGTGCATGGGAGTGATCCTGGCCATTGGCAATGCCATCTGGGAGCACGAGGTGGGCGTCTGCTTCCAGATCTACTTGCCCTGGGACGAGGGGGTACACAGTGCCTTCTTCTCTGGCTTCCTTTCCTTCTGGTCCTACATCATCATCCTCAACACTGTGGTGCCCATCTCGCTCTATGTGAGGTAGGGCAGGGGGCAGAGGGGCTGGGCAGGGGGTGTATGAGAAATTAGGGGTGCTCTCTGGGGAGGGGAGACAGGGATGGAGATCCACAGGCAGAATGATGTGTTCCATGGGTGGGTGTGGGCTACTCTCGGTGACAGGCTGTGTCTGCCTTCAGGGATGCCCCAAAGCCTGAGGACCCCACAGGTCACTCAGGGCCCCCCAGCTGTGTCTGTCTGGCTGCTCATCTCTCCCTGCCCTGGCTGCACGCTGACTATTTTGCTCTGCCCTCCTACAACTCCCAGGCTCCTGCACTGTCCCCTTCTCTCTCTCTTTTAATTTCTCTCTCTTTTCGTTCCCCAGCATGGGTTCTGTCACCCTTAGCCCCGAGGTAAGAATGTGTCACCCCCACCCCTCCCACTAGCTCATTGCTGTCTGCCCTGGGGGCTGGGGAGGGTTTCAGGGTTCATAGGTGTGTGAGATGCCTGGGGAGCCCCATGGGCTGCCCCCTGGGTGCTTTGTCTTGGTCCCCAGCCCTGGCTTAGCGGCTGTCAGCAGGAGTGGGTTGCAGGCCAGCCCCCCGGGAAGGGTGTGGGAGCTAGCAAGCAGTGGGGGACACCCAGTGTGCTGTAGTGCCCAGGGCTCTGAGGGTCGGGGGTGGGCATGGCTCAGGAGAGTGTGCTGCCCTGCCCCAGTGACACCCAGCCATCCTCCCTGCAGTGTTGAGGTGATCCGGCTTGGGCACAGCTACTTCATCAACTGGGACAAGAAGATGTACTGTGCCAAGCGCCGGACGCCAGCTGAAGCCCGCACCACCACCCTCAACGAGGAGCTGGGGCAGGTGGAGTACATATTCTCTGACAAGACTGGCACCCTCACCCAGAATATCATGGTCTTCAGCAAGTGCTCTGTGAATGGGCACAGCTATGGTGAGCACCAGCTGCCAGAGCCAGGCTGGGGCTGCCCACAGAGTGGGTGTGCACTGGCTCCCCACCTCTGTTTGGGGCAGTCAAGGGACAAGGTGGGGCTTAGCTAGAGTGTTGTGGGGCAGCAGCAGCTGCCATGGTGTTGAGTCTCTGTTGTTATGGTTAACTCCATACCCTGTTTTGCAGGTGATGTGCAGGACATGCTGGGCCACAAGGCAGAGCTGGGAGAGGTAAGGGTGCTGTCACTTTGGTGCCTGCCCATGCTAAGTACCACAGGGGGGTAACCCCAACTTTGCCCCTGCCAGAGACCGGAACCTGTAGACTTCTCCTTCAACCCCCTGGCGGACCCACGGTTCCAGTTCTGGGATCCCAGCCTACTGGAAGCTGTCAAGCTGGGAGACCTCCACGTGCATGAGTTCTTCCGTCTACTCTCGCTTTGTCACACTGTCATGTCCGAGGAAAAGAGTGAAGGTAGGTGTGGGGCAGGATCTATCCCTGTGGGTCACAAGACACTGTCACTGACCCCCATGCTGTCCACAGGGGAGCTGTTGTACAAGGCACAGTCCCCGGATGAGGGAGCGCTGGTCACAGCTGCCAGAAACTTTGGCTTTGTGTTCCGGTCGCGCACGCCCAAGACCATCACAGTGCATGAGCTGGGTCAAGCCATCACCTACCAGCTGCTGGCCATCCTGGACTTCAACAACATCCGCAAGCGCATGTCCGTCATCGGTAAAGTCCTGGGCATGGCACAGGGGCTGTGGGGCTAGGGAGGCCTTGTGGGGCTGCAGCGTGGGGCTCCTTGTGGGGTGTTGGGGGACCAGTCCACTGCTGATGGGGATGTGACTGTGGAGGCATTGTCAGGTTGATAGCTGGGGGTCAGAGTGTGACCTGCTTCTTCACCCCTGAGCCAGGCATCTTGTCCCCTCCTCCCCGCAGTCCGGAGCCCTGAGGGAAAGATCCGGCTGTACTGCAAAGGTGCTGACACCATCCTGCTGGAGCGGCTGCATCACATCAACCAGGACCTGACCAGCATTACCACCGACCACCTCAATGTGCGTGGGACAGGGTCCTGCAGGCAGGGTGGGGAGGAAAGAATGGCTGCCCAGGAGTGTGAGCTGGCCTTGTGCCCTGCCCTAGGAACACCACTGGGGTCTGGGGACACCATCAGGGTCTGCCAGCACACCCAGCTCTGACCACTTGCAGGAGTATGCTGGCGAGGGCCTGCGGACACTAGTGCTGGCCTACAAAGACCTGGAGGAGAGCTATTACAAGGACTGGTCCGAGCGGCTGCACCGAGCTGGCAGTGCTTCTGAGGCCCGTGAGGATCACCTGGCTCGGCTCTACGATGAGGTGGAGCATGATATGATGGTAGGTGGGCTGGAGGCTGAGGTTGGTGGTGGCTGGGGCAGCCCCTGCTGACCTCCCGCCTGTTTGCGTCCCCAAGCTGCTTGGAGCCACAGCCATTGAGGACAAACTGCAGCAGGGGGTCCCTGAAACCATTGCCATCCTGACACTGGCCAACATCAAGATCTGGGTGCTGACAGGGGACAAGCAGGGTGAGGCATGGCTGAGTTGCTGGCTGGAGATGAGGATGTTTGTGGGCTGGATTCCACCTGCCTGGGATCCCTACTGCTCTCTTCTACTGGCTCAGCCCAGAGAGCAGCTCTGGTTTCCTGTCCTCAGAAACAGCTGTGAATATTGGCTACTCCTGCAAGATGCTGACAGATGATATGGCAGAGGTGTTTGTGGTCACAGGCCACACTGTGCTGGAGGTGCGAGAGGAGCTCAGGTGAGCACTGGGGGGCAGAGGACACAGAACAGTGCCAGTGTGGGGCACAGCTATGACTGGGGAAGCTAGAGATATGGAAGGGCCCTGAGATGGAACCCCGTGCTCCCTCTCTCCTCAGGAAAGCCCGGGAGAAGATGATGGATGCATCACGTTCTGTGTGCAATGGCTTCTACCAGGAGAAGCTCTCCTCCAAGCTTACCTCTGTGTTGGAAGCTATTGCGGGCGAATACGCCCTGGTCATCAATGGGCACAGCCTGGTAGGGCCCTGGGAGTGCCAGGCAGGACAAGGTCCCGTGCCTGGCTGTGTACCGTGACCCCAGCTGTCCCTTACTCTCCTTGCAGGCCCATGCACTGGAGGCAGACATGGAGGCAGAATTCCTGGAGACAGCATGTGCCTGCAAGGCTGTTATCTGCTGCCGTGTCACACCCCTGCAGAAAGCCCAGGTGGTGGAGCTGGTGAAGAAGTACAAGAAAGCTGTCACTTTGGCCATTGGGGATGGGGCCAACGATGTCAGCATGATCAAGAGTAAGGCCTGAGATCTGGGGGACCACAGGAGAGACAGGTCACCCCCCTGCACCATCCTGGGGCCCATGGGAGCCTCTGTGCTCACCCATCTGTGCCCCACAGGAGTGAAGTGCTTGTGCTGGGGGTGCTGCTCTCATCCCCTGTGCTTCTGGGAGCCCTCTCTTTACCCATCTCTCCTTCCTTCCACAGCTGCCCACATTGGGGTGGGCATCAGTGGGCAGGAAGGCATCCAGGCCGTACTGGCCTCCGACTACTCCTTCTCCCAGTTCAAGTTCCTACAGCGCCTGCTCCTGGTGCATGGGCGCTGGTCCTACCTGCGCATGTGCAAGTTTCTTTGCTACTTCTTCTACAAGAATTTTGCCTTCACCATGGTCCACTTCTGGTTTGGTTTCTTCTGTGGCTTCTCAGCACAGGTACGTTGGTGGCTTTTCTCACTGAGAGCTGGGGAGGGTTTTCCTGCTTGGCGCTGAAGCATGTTCTGGTCCATGGACTCCCTATGGGGACTCATCCTGGAAGCACAGCCTGGCATCCAGCGTGCAGTGTGTGAGGGGCCTGTGGTCAGGATGGGCAATCCTGGGGGCCTGGAGACAGCTATCTTGTCCCTGCAGCTGTGGGTACAGAAACTTGGGAGCTGGCTGGGGCACAGGGCGGGCAGGACTTGTGCCCCGCTGAGTGCTCTATTCCATACAGACAGTGTATGACCAGTACTTCATCACTCTGTACAACATTGTCTACACGTCGCTGCCTGTGCTCGCTATGGGTGTCTTTGACCAGGTATGGTGGGGGTACTGAGTGTGTAAGGAGTCTGTACCACTTCCCTTCATGCCCATCCTGTGGGAAGAAAGGCTGCTGAGTTGGGCTCTCCTTGTCATTCTGCGGGCTGTGGTGGAGGCTGCTCTTGCCCATGGCTAACGGGAGGTGTCCATGCCCCCAGGATGTGCCAGAGCAGCGGAGCATGGAGTATCCCAAACTCTATGAGCCTGGGCAGCTGAACCTGCTCTTCAACAAGCGGGAGTTCTTCATCTGCATTGCCCAGGGCATCTACACATCCATCCTCATGTTCTTCATCCCCTACGGAGTCTTCGCTGATGCCACCCGTGATGATGGTGCCCAGCTGGCCGACTACCAGTCCTTTGCCGTCACTGTTGCCACCTCCCTTGTGATTGTCGTCAGTGTGCAGGTAGGGACGTGGCTACTCAGCCCCAGACCCTTGGGGCACCTAAGGCATCCCCTGAGCCCTGTCTCCTCCTGCATCCCCCCACTAGATCGGGTTAGACACAGGATTCTGGACAGCTATCAACCACTTCTTCATCTGGGGCAGCCTGGCCGCCTACTTCACCATCCTGTTCACCATGCACAGTGACAGCCTCTTCCGAATGTTCCCCAACCAGTTCCGCTTTGTGGGTGAGTCCCTGTGGTGCCCTATGTGCCCCACCCCAGCAGAGTCCTGCCTCGGCCTAGCCCTCAGTGGATTCATTCTCTCCCCCCAGGTAACGCACAGAACACACTGGCCCAGCCCACGGTCTGGCTGACCATCGCCCTCACCACCGTAGTTTGCATCATGCCTGTTGTGGCCTTTCGCTTTCTTAAGCTGGACCTGAAACCAGAACTCTCGGATACGGTGAGAGTGCATGGCTATAGGAGCAGTCATGGGGTCCTAGCCCTGAGGAGAAGTGGTTCCACAGGTCCCTGACCCTGGCCCTGTGTCTCCAGGTGCGCTACACTCAGCTGGTACGGAAGAAGCAGAAGACACAGCACCGGTGCATGCGGCATGCAGGGCGTGTGGGCTCACGCCGCTCTGGCTATGCCTTCTCACATCAGGAGGGTTTCGGGGAGCTCATCATGTCTGGCAAGAACATGCGGCTCAGCTCCTTGGCACTCTCCAGCTTTGCCCCCCGCCCCAATGCCAGCTGGATCGATACCCTCCGGAAGAAAAAGGGCTGCGAGGGCAGCAGTGCTGGCAGCCCCAGTGGTGCAGCTGACAAGACTCTCAAGGTCTGAGGCTGGAGGGGATCACATCCCCTCCAGTGCAGCTGAGGGCTCCTGGCCCTGGGCATGGCAAAACCCCTTGTCAGCAGGGTCCCATAATAGGAGCAGAGGTGATGTGGGGGCTGAGGTTTGGAGGAGTCTGGACTGTCGCCTTCTAGCCAAAAAATATAGTCTTTCCCTTCCTGGTGTGGATGGATGGATGGATGGATGGATGGATGGATGGATGGATGGATGGAAGGATGAATGGACGGACGGACGGACGGACGGACGGATGGATGGATGGATGGATGGACGGACGGACGGATGTTATCACCATCAGCCCACCTCCCTCCACCCCTCACCCCTGTTTGCTCCTCCATCAGTATTCAATTCCACTGAGTACGAATGCCCCATCACACATGAATGTATCATACCAGAGGTGCAGGGCTCTGGGAGGACTCTGGCCTCTCCGTGCCGTTCACCCACGTGTCTTTTTTTTTTATATAAACAAAAAAAGTCAAAAAAGACCCCCCCACCCCGAAAAAATAGCAACCAAAACAAAACCAAAACAAAACAAAAAGTGAGGAAAACCCCACTGAGTTTACAGAGCGACTCATTTCTTGGCTGGGTACAGGGAGAAGGGGGGAGGAAGGTCACCGTCCTTGTCCCCCTGCCGCAGAGTTCGCTGGGACTGTGGGTGCTGGGTGGAAAAGGGGAAGTGTTCTGTGCCACAGGGAGGCTGGGTGTTGGCAGCTGCCGTGATTCACTCCCACGCCTGGTCTTGCACAACCCTCGGCCTCTGCTTCCTCCTTCATCCTCCTCCTCTCAAGCTTTTGCGGGACTGAGTGATCTTGGGGTGTGGGTGGGCAATGGGGGACCCCCGGGGAGTCTCTGGGGCTTTTGGGGGCCCAGGGACGGACGCGATACCAAAGAGGAGCTTGTTCAGACGGGTGTTGGCGAGGCCTGGAGGGGATTTGGGGGATTTTTGGGGTTATTTCGGTGGAGGGGATGCGGCTTGGGATGAATAATTTATGACGCGTTTCTGTCTGGCAAAATAGTATAATTTTATGGCTCCTGAGGAAAAAAAGAACACACAAACCAGATTTTTTTTTTTTATTATTTTTTTTTTATTTTTATTTTTTTTTATTTTTTTTTTTAGTTTAAAAAAAGAAAATAATGTTCTGAGCAGATTCCGCCGTGTCCTGTATCCGGGGGAGACGGGGGGAGGGTACGAAAGAGGGCCCGGGGAGTAGGGCGGTGTCGGTTCGGCCGGCCCCCGGGCGCACGTGCCGCCCCGCCCCTCCGCCCGCTTTCACAACCGCGGGGCCGCTGATGTTTGTCTTACCGGGACGGGGCGCATGGCGCGGCCGCCGGGGCCGCTTCTCCTTCTCGTCTTCCTTCTCTGCCTCCTCCTCTACCTCGCCGCCGCCGGGCGGCCCTGCGTCCCCGCCGGTGAGTGCGACCGGCACCGGGCAGGGTGGGAGACGGGGGGTGGCCCAGAGTCTCTCCCCGTTCCCGGGCCTCGTGGATCTGGGCACGGGGAGGGGACAAATGCGGTTCCCTGCCTGCCCCGAAGGAGCTCAGCCGGGCCCGGGGAGACGGGCAGATGGTGGTACGGAGCACCCCTGGGAGTACTGGGGTTGGGGTGCTGTGTCCGGGGTGCTGGCTGGGTATTGGGTGCTGTGTCCCGGGTGCTGGCTGGGCGCTGGGTGCGTTCCCAGCAGCAGGAGCCAAAGGGAACAGCAGGTTCACACTGGCTGTTGACCTTTGGAGGGAGCTGGGACCGCTGCCCAAGCCTGACCCGGGCCACCAGCCAGAGCGGTTGCTTAACCCCTCTGGCACTGGACCCCTACCCAGAGACTCCTGGGACTACCAGTCCCAGTCTGCCACCTTCCCTGAGCTGTGCTCCCCACCACCAAACCCCTCAATATGCAGCCTGCTGAGTGCTGTGGTGCCCACCCCTACTGCAGTGCCAGGGGTCTGGTATTCCACTATGTGAAGAATCACTGCTGCTCTCCAGCTCAATGCTCTGATCCCCAGCAGTCACTGGACATGGAGGTCCATGCATGATGGGGTGCCTTCTGTCTCCGGAGACACTCACTGGGCCTGGGGTCTCATCTTCATCTATTGGTCCCCTCTTGTCCCTCCAGGACTGTCGCAGGACACGATACTGGGCCGCCTAGGAGCCAATATCACGTTGACCTGCCAGGATGAGGTGCCTGCAAATGCCACGGTGTTGTGGCAGGTGGAGGAGCAGGGTCCAGCAGGGGCCTGGGGACGGCAGCTGGCGGAGGGTAACACGCTGCTCCTGCGGCAGCTGCGCTATGAGGATTCTGGGCACTACAGCTGCTCTGTAGGGAGCCACCTGCTGCGCTCCCTGCGGCTGCTGGTGGCAGGTGGGTCCACGCTAGGGTGGGAATGTCCTTGGCAGCATTGCCTGTGATGGCCTCTGTACCCCAGCACCTTCCTGCTTTGCAGAGCCCCCTGAAACTCCCCAGGTCTCCTGCTACCGGCGGAGCCATGACAAGGATGTCCTGTGTGAGTGGCCGCAGCAGAAGAAACCATCACCAGGGACACGGGCAATGCTCTGGGTGAAGCGGAGGTGAGTGCTGTCACTGCATCCACCATGGGCTGGGCCCTGTTGGAGTCAGAACATGTCCCTCTCCATGGTCCCTTTCCCTGGTGCAATCCAGGTCCCCAAGGCTTGGGATGCTTGCCTCCCTGCAGACCCTTTCCCAGTAGCTACTGTTAGCTGGGAGTCCACAGCACAGGATGTGTTTCTTCCCCATGGCCCCATTCCCCAATGCTGCCTGGGACCTCATGGCACAGAATGAATCCCTCCCCAGACACTTTTCCTGACACTGCTGGGGACCCCACAGCATAGGACATGTCCCCCACAGCTGCCCTGTGCCTAGAGCATTCTACAGCCCCCCCTGAGCTATGACCTTACAGGTTTGTGGCTGAGAATGCCACAGAGCAGCGGTGCCGCTACTTCTCCAAGGCACGGAAGTTCGTTTGCCGGGTGAAGGTGCCACCAGGCACTGATGACACCAAACACCTTGTGGTGTCCACGTGCGTCAGCAACAGTGCTGGTGGCTCAGCTGGCAGAGACAAGATCATCACCCTCAGCAGTGTCCGTGAGTGCTGCCCCCATTGCTGGGAGCTGGGGTGGCTGAGGGAGCAGTGTGAGGCCCTAAGCCCTTCCTTTCCCAGCAGTGAAGCCAGACCCCCCAGTCAATGTGACGGTGGAGGCACTGGAGAAGGCACCACAGCGGCTGCAGGTGAACTGGTCCTACCCCTCATCCTGGGACCCCCGTTTCTACTGGCTCCACTTCCAGGTCCGCTACCGCCCTGAGCCTGCCCCAACCTTCGTGGAGGTGAGACCCTGCTTGCTGGCATGTTGTCTCTGGCCAGACTGTCCCCAACCATGTGTCCCCGGCCAGACTGTCCCCAGCCATGTGTCCCCTCCAGGTGGATCAGGTGACAACAACTTGGCTTGACATTCGTGACGCATGGCGTGGGATGAGGCATGTGGTTCAGGTGAGGGCGAAGGATGAGTTCGGGCATGGCACATGGAGCGAGTGGAGCCAGGAGGCTGTGGGTACCCCCTGGACAGGTAGGAGAAAAACATGGGGCCCTGAGGCTGGGGGCTCAGCATGGGATCTCCCAGTCTCATACTGCCCCCTCACTGTGCAGACCCTTTGGACCTCACCTCTGAAATGGAGCCTTTCAGCTCACAGGTAACAATGGTCTCAGCCCTGGGAAGCATCACACACTCCTGAATGGGTCTTCTGTCCCCATGTGGGACAAGGAGACACCAGGGCATGAGGGTTAACCTGTCCCATTGCCCCCCGCTCCTTTTGCAGGTCCCCATGGAAGATGGCACCTATGGGGTGACACTGCCCCCCTTGCTTTTCGGGGAGGATGATACTAATGGTGCTGGTGGTGAGGAAGGGTTTCTGGACTGGGGGTGGGGGGCAGCGACACCCAGGTCCCTTATCCTCACAGTGAGCCCATCCATTCTCTCTGTCAGGGTCTGTCATGGAATCCAGCATCCATCCTGTGGCATCCCCCTATGCCTTCCTGGTCACTGGGGGAAGTCTGCTCCTTGGCATTGCCCTGTTTGTTGGCATCGTGGTGAGGTGAGTGCAAGGGGGGCTGGTCCAGGGGGCTCTGTCTGCCTCCCCCCCTGAACTGGAGCCACTCTTCTCCCCTGCAGGTACAGGCAGATGTGGTGGACAAGTGGGCAGGAGATGACCAAAGCAGAGGGTGAGGGGCAGCACATGCTGGTCCCTCTAGGCCTCCCTCCGCCCACACTCAGTGATACCCCTCTGCTCTCACAGACTGCCCCCTCAGCCCCTGGAATGCTCCACATGACTCATGAAGATTATTCCTCCTCAGGGCAGTAGCCAGGGACTGAATATGCTGGTAGATGCTTGGGAGTTGGATGGAGGGGTCCCAGGGCTGCCATGTGGCTCTGGGAGCAGTTCCCCCCCACTATCTAGTGGCTCTGTGGCTGGGATGAGCCTCTGAAAAGGAGAATCAGTGCCACCCCCCATGGAGAAGCATCTGGGAAGGGCTCCAAATTGAGTCCTGGGTGGGACCTTCAGCACCATGGCCATGCTGGCATGGCCAGGAGTGACAGCACGGGAAGCATGGCTGCACCAGAGCATGGGAGCTGGCCCAGGACTGGGTCTGGGGGTCCTGCAGGGAAGGGCCTGGTCTCTACAGTGCCATGGGGGCTGGGGAGGGAGGGTCTGACTGGATCAGCCCCATACCTCTGCTTCAACCCCCTCGGTGCTCCTTTTTAAAGCACATGTTGGGGAAACAGGACAATGTGGCTCAAATAAATGCTTTAGATTTATATTGGAATGGCTGCTAGGAGCAGGGTAACAGAGGGGTTACTGCAGCCCACCCATTGCCTGGGAGTGGCTCCAGTGAGATTGCACCCCTAATTCTTCACCCCTCCCTTGCTGTGCCCCATAACTATGCCCCCCCATGCTGTGCTCTCTGTTTCACTGGTGCCTCCCAGGCTGTACCCCCTGTGCTGTGCACGCCTTCATAGCACAAACCCCCTGCCCAGCACCCCCAGGCCATGCCTCCTCTGTCATGCATTGCCCACCCCATGTTGGTTGTGCAACACCCTGGGGAGCTGCAGCTGCACCCGGGCAGGAAACCACAGAAAGAGGACAGAAGGTGCTCAGGCACCCTGGGGACAGTGCTCCCCTTCCATTCCACTGGTCCCCCGCTATAAAAAGCCTGGCAGGATGCAGATGTGCTGTTGGGGGAGCCCCAGTACCCCTGGGCCCCAAAACTGTGGTGACTTCTGCCAGCACAAGGCCCATCCCAGTCTCCCTCTCAGACAACAAGTTTATTTTACTATATCATTACACATCCCGGTCTCACTGCGTGCCCCCACCTCGGGCACATGGGCAGCCCTGTGCAAGTTGGTTCTGGCACAGGGTGGTCAGGATTTGTCCCAGCAAAAGGGGGACAGCCCTGCTGGAGTCCTGAAGTGGGGTCCCTTCAAGGACTGGAGACCTGACAAAGGGGTTCTCACTGGACCCTTCCTGTGGTACATGCCCATCGCTGTAGCTGCACCCTCATGCCCCAGGGGTGGGGGTTGCAGACCACTCGGGGGCGGCATCAGCAGATGCTAATGCAGCTTGCAGTGGACGGGGTGCAGCAGGGCCATGTGCTCAGCCCCCTTGAAAGGCAGCTTCTCAGTGGAGTAGTAGTGCACAACTTCAGGGATGCTGGCGAAGACACCGCTGGCCTGGCTGAGTGTGTACTTGTTGTCCTTGGTCTGGGCCACGATGATGTGAACACAGCCCTGGCTGGTCCTGGGCGACCAGCAGGCATCAGTGTTGCCGCCAGCCCCCCGGCGCCCGCCTGCCCCGCGGCTGTATCCACCCCTGTTTGTTCCCATCCCGCTCTGATTGTTTCGGCTCCAGGGGCTGCACTTCCTCAGGAAGGAAACGCCACTGGCGCTCCCGACAATGTGCCGGGGAGGGGGACACACCGTAACACCCCCTCCGCCCCAGCTCCACACCAGTATGCCTGGATCCCGCCGTGGATCGTGGGGTGCCATCCCTGGGGATCTGAGCGCTTCCTCCCCACCAGGGCTTTGATGTGAACAACCAGGGGAACTCCTGCCGCAGCATCGCCCCAGCGGGGGGATTCGCGCCCTCTCCCCAGGGTGGGAACCCCCGAGCCCGGCACCCCTCTATTCTGCGGCCACCCCGACACTCACTTGAGCGCGATGGAGTACTTGCCACTGCCGGTCTCGCTGGTGCGAACCAGGTAGCCCGCCTCCCGGCATGTCTGCAGCCGGCTCTCTGCCTCGGCCCGCGTGATGGCCCCGTGGTACCAGCTGTGGGGGGACACAGGGAGGGGACGTTGAGCCGTGGAAAAACATTGGGCACTCCATCCCTTCTCGCCCCATTTCCCACGCGTGGATCAGCCTCGCAACTCACGGCTGTTTCTCCAGTGCCAGGGCAGGGTCCACCCGCTCCCCCTCACTGTGCTCGGTGCCCGCCGGCTTCAGCATCTTGGGGGTCCAGCTCTTCTGGCGTAGATGCTGTCGCAGTGTCTCCTCCTTAGGACGCTCCGAGCCCTCAAACTGGACTGGGAGGGACAAGATGTGAGCCCGCAAAGCCCCACCTTCACTTTCAATCCCCATTCCTAGCTCCATCCCTTTCCCCAGCCCCAGCAACTTCCCCATTGCCAGTCCTAGCCTAACCCCTTCTCCAACCATGTGCCTGTCCCCATCTGGTCCAACACCCCCCCATGCAAAGGGATGTCTTCAGTTGTTCAGAGCCCCATCCAATTTGACCTGGCGGCCATCACCTCTCCAGTGCCTTGCCACCCTCAGCCCAAGAAAATTCTTGTATCTGAAGTGCCCCTTTATAGTTAAAAACTATTGCATCTCGTCAACTTGTGACAAGCCCTGCTAGAAAGTCTGTCCCCATCCCTGTCCCTGTTGCCATCCCCACTCCCATCCCATGCCTATCCCTTCCCCCCCATCCATATTTCCATCCTGTCCCTGTCCCCTACCTGACAATGCTTTGACAATCTGCTCCTTCTTCCACTCCCAGGGTTGCTCATATTCCCCCGCCGGGCGCTCGTCATTCTCAGGCAGGCGCCCATCACCAGCCCTCACCCTGCGCTCTGGGGTGCCCCCGCCCACCCCCTCCCCAGGCTCATAAGGGGTGTCATAGAGCTGTGGCCCCTTCCCTGCCACCTCCTTGCCCCCCAGCCGCTTGGCAAGATCCAATTTGGCACCCCCTTCCCCAGGCTCTCCAGGACCGTCCAGCAGCAGGATGGCTTTGACCAGGGGGTCCTTGGAGCCACGCCGACGAATTTCTGTGGGGAAGAGGGATGATGGGTCAGGGATGAGTCTGTGTGTCCCCTGAGACCCCCCCACTCCCACTACCAGCCCTCAGTGAGGGATGTGCGCTGGGGACCCCATGCCGGCAACGCCCCATTGGGAGCCAGTTTGGGAGGAGCTGGAGCAGGAAAGGGCCCATCCTCATGGCGCCTGGTCTGCTGTCCAGACCTGGGGCTGCTGGCGCCACAGGCACAGACCCACGCCAGTGGGGCCAGCTGGGCTCTATGGCAGCAGGATGCTACACCCCAAGCTAGAGCTCAGCTGTGCAGGAGGCCACCCCTGGGGTTTGCCTCTCCCAGCCCCCTGCTTCTCTCCACGGCGCCAGTCTTTGCCTAACAGCCTGGGCTGCCCCGCACGGAAAAAAAACATCAGCAGCAAATCTTTTATTTCCAGCTTCCGGCCCAGTCAGTTCCTGTTGTTGTGGCCAGCTGGACAGTCGCCACGCCAGCCGGGGTGTCGCTGGCTGCGGGGCATGGCCACTGGGAACTCTTGGGGGGTGGTACCCTGGGATGACTGGGGGCATTGAGGGCTTTGCACTGGCCACATGTGCCTGTTGGATGATGGCAGCAGGTCATGGCAATGGTTGAGGGACCAGCCAGCCACGGGTCAGTGTCCGGCCTTGCTCCCACTCCTTATCTGGCCCTGCGCAGCCGCAGGAAGCGGCAAGCAGCTTTCCTGTTCCTAGAGCCTCCTGCACCGGGTGGCTCCAAGGGCAGCTGCAGACTCCTGGCTGGGGAGTGATGCCAGCTGTGGTGCTGTTGCATGGCTCTCAACATGGGACATACCTGTGATCATCTGCTGGGCATCATAGGGCTCCATGTACCCATCATTCTCCCCTAGGCGCTCAGCATCCCGCTGCCCTTTGGTCCGTTTGGCATCATAAGGGTCTGCGTAATCCTCCAGGATGATGACCTGAGCAAAGAATAGTCATTGCTAGATTCAGGGGGCTGCAGGGATTCCGTCAGGGGTGGCTGAGATGTCACCAGCACAGAGCGAGGCAGGAAAGAGGTACACTGGGGTCCCCAGGGAAGGATGGTGGTTTATTTGGGGTAAATGGAGCTGTACCACAACCCCAGAGGATGCACCCAGTGGCACCTTTAGGTGGAGACAGTCCAGACCATTCCTATGCACCTCAGTGATGGTGAGGGAGCCTGGGGGGAGCTCTGGGACCCTTTTGGGTGACAGCAACCCCCCCGACTGGCTCCCAGTCCTCCCAAGAACTGGGAAAGACTGCAGGGGTGAAAGACCTGCTTCCCAGGAAAGCTTTACATCAGCCTTTGTTTAACCAGCAGCTGAGCTGTGAGGTCAGGCTGGCATGGGACATGTGGACCATGATGAGGATGCCTGATGAACCCCCCCACCCCCACACGGGTGATGAAGGGCAGTTGGGATGAAGGCAGCTTTGAAGGAATTTAAAGGCAGTGGAGCTGGGCAGGATAAAAGGACTAAGTCAGCCAAGCTAATGAGTTGGAGACCAAAGCAGTTAAAGCTGCCAGTGCTTCGTGCTCCCCACATCTCCCCCTCTTGCCCATGGCTCCCAGTCCCTGCCTTACCGTCTCTGTCTTGGGAGGCTTCCCCTTGTCCTGCTCGGGGGCAGGCAGGCCGGCAGGCAGGGGTCCAGGGTGCCCCTTCCCATTCTTCTCGGAAGCCTCCACCTTGATAAGGCGGTTGATGTAGGTTTTGGAGGGTCCCTCCGGTGTGCCTCCCTCCACCCTGGAATTCTTCCGCATCTTCCCAGTGGCGGCCTGGAGTAGACCCTGCAAGTTGTCCCGTGACAGCCGGCTTCCCCCTTCCTTGCCACCCCCAGCCGCCCGGTAGCCCCCCAGCTCGGCGGTTGAATTCTTGCGGCTCTTCCCAAGGCTACTGCTTCCCGGCCGAGCCCTCTCTGAAACCGTCTTCAGGTTGGATGGGAACTCCTTGAACCACTTGGCCGCCATGGAGCTGGGGACACGCGGGTGCCGCAGCCCCCCCGGGGCTCCTCGACACCCCACGGCTGCCCCGCCGGCTCAGGGTCGGCTCAGCCGGGGGGCCCTGGGCAGCCCGGCTGCCCCCAGCCCTGGAAACGGGATCCTCTGCGGACTGGGGCCAGCCCGGGAGCGGGGATGTGGGCCGGGGGACCGGGGCCTTCTTGGGGGGCTCCAGGCGTCCTTCGCCCCGGCGGGGACAGCTGGTGGGTCCCCAGGGGTGCCGGCTCCTGGGGCCCGGGGAGGGAACTGCGTGCCCTCGGAGGTCCCTTGCCCCGGGGGAGGGTCTCGGAGAGGGCCGGGGTATCTCCTCCAGCAATGGGTTGAGTCGGGAGTTCTCGCCGGTTGTCGGAGGAGCCCGGCCGGGGCAGTCCCGAGGAAGTTCCAGGGGTCCTCTGCTCCTGGGGACGGGGTCCGGGGTGGTCTCTCCGAGCTCCGGAGGGCCCGGCCGGGAACGGGCAGCCGGGGGGTCCCGTCGCGGCTCCTCGGCGGGGCCCGTCTCCGGGGGCAGAGGGGTTTCGGCTAGGGGTCAGGCCGGCCCGGGGGGCCCCATGCGGACGCGACGGGATGGGCCGGGGCCGCGCCGGGCCGGGGCCGGAGGGGGCGGCAGGGCCGGCGCTCCCCGCCCAGATCCGGAGGGGGCGGCCCCGGGGAACGGCGCGGCACCAGCCGGGCAGGCGGCCGCGGCCCCGGCGGGCGCGTGGGAAGACGTGGAAGCTCCAGCTGGGGTCCCGTCCTGGTGTGGATGAGAGACGTCGTGACTCTGCCTGGCTGATGGGACCATCGTGCACATGAATCCCGCGGATGGACTGTACGAGTCCCCGGGCAGAGACTCCAAGGACATCACAGACCTACGTGCGTGGGCCCCCTCCATAGACACTGGGCATGGACCCCAAGGACTGAGCCTGGGCAGAGACTCTATGCTTCCCTATGGATGGAGACTGTGCGCAGCCCTGCTAGCCTCCTGTGCACAGACACCTTTACAAGGACCTCGTGCATAGCACCCTGTGCACAGCCTGACAGGACAGAAGCACTGTGGGCAGCCAGTGCACGCTGCTGCCACGGCCGTGGTTCACACCACACCAGCCAAGTTCTATGTCTGGCCCTGCTGACACATTGCTGGAAAAGCAGAGCCCAGTGGTTTGGCTGCCTGTCAGGCTGCAGTTCTGGGGGCCCCTTACAACAACTCCCCTTTGCAACTGCACAGAAAGAGGAGAGGGTGGCAAAATTGCTCCCAGCACTCAGGTGCTGGTTCCTTTTCTTTCCTTCAGAAGGCAGACTTCAGTCCCCTCAATTTTTATGGGGCCTCAATAGGACAGACATGCAGGCAGCACTGTCTCAGTCACATTGTGTTGTAGTGGTGTTTGAGCAAATGTGCCACACGTCCCCTTTGGACAGTCTTCCCGTCCTTGTTCTCTGCCAGCTCCCACAGGGGGCTTTGGGAGTGCCTTTGGCAGTGGTGACAGATGGCACTGCACATCTGCTTCCCTGAGAAGACAGGCTTCCCTGAGCTAGCCTGGTGGCAATGAAGGCCAAGCCCAGCTCAGAGTGGGATGGGTCTTTGGGCAGGTGTGAACAGACAGGACTGGCAGATGGCCTGCTAGATACCTGCTCCTGCTTTTCTTTCAGTCTCAACGCTTGTCAGGTCAGCATTCAAGTGACAGATTCTGCTCATCCCAGCCTGTAGAGCTGCCATGACTTTGGAGTGTGTGCCATGAACTCTGCCAACCTAGTGTTCCCAATCCCAACACAACCCCATTGCTGGGTTCAGCAGAGCAGCCTCTACTTCACCAAAGAGAAAGCTCCACAAGTGTTTCAAACCTTCACTAAACTGATTAAACCTGCTACCTAGATATTCCTGAGCTAAAGGTGGGAGCTGAGTAAAGCTGCCTCTGTCCCCCCTCAGCCCCAGGTACCAGGAACAAGGGTTGGAGAGGACCCAGAACCCTGAGAGGTGCTGGTCTGGGCCAGAGGACACAGGACAGAGCCGCTCAGCTTCATCAACCCTCTGGTCCTTCAGCAAAGCACTTAAAAATAGCCTCCAAGCTGAGGCCAAAGCCACTCCTGCAGTTGTCAGTAATCCCTCTCCTAACAGCATCTTTTTATTCCAAGGCTCTGAGCAGGACAGGGAAGCAGCTGCTGAAGTAGATAACGGAGTTCTGAGGCTCTTTGATTTTCTAATGACTTTTATTCAAACACAGTGAATTAATACGCATGGTTCCATCTTTGATACTAGTGCGTCAGTTCTGTCCTCCAGACGAGGACAATGGCCCAAGTTAGAAGAGCTCCAACAGCTAAATCTCCTTCCAGCAGACTCAAAACGGGGCCATGGGGATTCAAGACAACAGGCCACAACTGCAGCAACCCCATCCATGAAGGGCTGGAGTACAAAGGTGAGCAGGAACAGTAGCTTAAGGAAAGTAAAATAAAACCCCATAGAACGGGGTGTTCACTGCTGGAACAGGTCCTGGTCAGGAATGGGAGAAGTGGTAGGACAGAGCAGTGCCCACGCTCCACTCCCTGCAGCAGCTTACAGCCACAGCACAGCAGGGATGGGGACAAGGGGCTCAGCCTCCATGCATGGCTAGTGGGGAGAAACAGGACAAAGCTTAGGCCTCAGTTCATCTTACTGCTTGGCAAACAGACAGGGAGAAGTGTGGGGTGGGAGCTGGCAGTGCTGGCACACACCCACAAAACCCTCCTCCACTGCAGGGGAGAGGACAACCTCACAGATTTTCCCCTCTGTGTTTTGAGTTGTAAGTCTGCAGTTTATAGAGAAAAGCTGGGCTTGCCCAGGGAAGATGGAGCAGAAACACTGCTCTCTTACTGTCAAAAAAGAAAAGGGCTTTTCTTCTTCCAAGGTAGTTGCACCAAGTCTTCCTGCAGGGCTTGGGCACACCACAGCTCCAATGACCACCCCACCCTGCGACCAGGGCTGCAGCAGGGTTTGCAGGGCACAAACCACCCAGCAGGAGCTTGGAAAAAAAATAGTTAGACCAGCAATCTCAAATTAACAAACTGTAATTTTTCTCCAAAGATACATTTTTCCATACACATCCATCATACACCGTAACAAAAAAAAGCAGTGTACATGAAATAAGAAAATAAATTAAATCCATAGCATAGGTAAGGAGGATGCTCTAGACTGGAGTAAAATCAAAAGTTTCCAGCAATACAAGAGGCTCAAGAGTTTGTTTTAACAAGAATGCCTGCTAGCATGGGCCCAGCAAGTGTTCTGGGTCAGTCCAACTCCTTAAACGGTTATTTAGAGTTTTGAACAGCCAGTATTGTCCTGCAACAGGCAGAGCTATTACATCCTGGGAGAAAGCCAAGAGGCATCACTAAGATCCAAGCAGAGCATCCAGAAGATATTCAGATTGGTCCTGCAGCATCCACACTAGCCATCCTCCTTGGGTGGTGTATACCAGCCTGAAACAAGGAGAGATCTGTGAGGGAGGAAACTGCATGGGCAATGAGAGTCTGCACCCAGAAAAGCTGCTGAAAGCAGCCAAGTTCCACTTCCAAAGGGCCAGATAGCCCCAATTACTGGGATGCTTTCCCTCTGGCTTATTTCCCAACACCACACAGGCAAACACAGAATCATTTAGGTTGGAAAAGGCCTCTCAGATCATCAAGTCCATGCAATCACTGAGATGCTGCCTCTAGTTACAGCCACCGGAGCCCAGCACTAGGCAGCAGAGAGGGCAGCAGGACTCTGCAGGCACTCTGCGTTACAGCAACTGCCACTGCTGCTGTCACCTCCACACTCGAGGCAGAAGAGAACTTGAATGGATTGTTTGGGGAGCCCAAACAAGCGAAGGAAAATACAGGGCCTCTCCCTCAGCCCTTACCATTCTTCTCATGGATCTGAACCAGGGACTTGTAGGACTGCTGTGCTCTTGTCAGGCTGTACTGGTTCTGCAAGGGAAGCAAGGAGACCATCAGTCCAGCAGGAACCCTGGGGAAACCATCCGTCACACCTTCCCTGTATGGCCAGAGCTGGCTGTGCCCCCATCTGCCACCCCACTTCCACCCCCCATTATCCTACACTGTCCAGGCCCTACCTTGTTGGCTCCAAATTGTACTCGCGCTTTCCCTTTCACCAGCGTTGCACTGATCTGCATGATCACTGACTCGATGGAGTAGGCACTACTCCAGCCCTGAGGGATGAAACACATGGTGAGGCAGACTCACCCCAGAGACTGTGCTCCCAGTGCAACCAAAGGGCCTTCCCCAGCTCTGTCAGGCAGTGGTATGGCTGGAACTGTCAGGAATACAGAGTGTGGTAGGCAGAACAGCTCCCCCACTTCCCACAGGGGCCAGCACCCACCCACCTGTTTCGTAAGCAGCTCCATGCAGATGGCACCGCCACCCAAAACATACCTAGGAAGGAATCAGACAAAGTTATTGCACAGATAGATGTGATCATACCCACCCACTGCTCCAGAGGTAAAACATCTTCTCTGATGTAAAAAGTATGCTAAAAACTCCACCATCGGTGTCTGCTTCCCAATGGCAAATCCATGTCAAGGAAGTCACAGGATTGCACAGCACTGGATAAACCCAATGAGAACTGCTGCAGAAAGCAGCACTGCAGAGCAGAGAGCGACAGATAGTTACTCACCCCCCTGACAGCACCGGGGATACAACCCTTACAAATGGTGGATCAAAAGGAAAGTTATCCTGGAATGAGAAGGGAAGCAGAGCCACTGAGAAAGGTGTTCTCTGATGCCTCGCCGAGTCAGGCATCTCTCTAGGAGGGCGAGCCTTACTTTAAAAGAGAAGTTGAGGAGGATGAAATCTGTTCCTTCTTTCTCTTTGAGGATTTGGAGATCGTTGTGCAAAGCGCTGTCCTCATCAACCCTGTGACAGGAAAACCCCGGAAGATCAGTCAGGGCCATGCACCTCATGTCAGCCGTGCTCACTGCCACCACACTCCAGAGCTGCCATACCTGCACAGCTGGGCAGTCACATGGGCCCCCAGGCTCTCACTGAGGGCAGCGACAGCATGGGCTGCCAGCATTCTGCTTCCGGTTTGCAGAGAAGACCATCACACCCCCTTTCCATGCTGCCAGCTTAAAAATAAAGGCTGCCTGGCCCAAGGAAAAGGCAGCACTGGTGTCTGGAGGGTGTGCAAGCTTGGGGTTTGCCTGCTGCACCTCTCACCGGACTCTAGGAACAGCAGAGACTTGCAAAGTCCTCCGATTACCTCATCTTGTCTGGAGATATCATCTCCTCTTTCTTGTGGAGACAGCAAGCCAGCTGCCTGAGAGAGGCTAACTCAAGGTCTGCTTGGTGCTCCCCTGCCATGCAAATGTCCTCTCTGCTCACAGGGACTTTCTGGTCCCATCACCAAAACCCACCACAAATACATGATCCCAAGCTGGGCTACCTACTTCAGGAGTTTGACGTTCCAATCGTACAGGCTGTCATTCACTAGTTCAACTGCATAGTATCCTGCAAGAACAGAGGAGGGGGGGTCATGGTAGGGGAACACTGGGAGGGGGTTGAGCCATCACCCAGATTTCCAATCCCCTGGGTCCTGCAGCACAACTTTACTTGGGCACTGTCCCTCCAAGAAAAGCAGTGCTTATCCACAACAGTCATGAAGACAGCAGTTTCTTTCTCTGAGTCCCTGGGCTCAGGAAAGGAGTAGGAACACCATTCCCCTCAAAGTCAGGTAATTCTCTGACACATAGCATGGTCTTCACTTCTACCCAGCAGTGGCAGGGAACAGAGAGGGTAAGGTGGTTTTGTTCACTCTTGACAGAGCCACAGCCGTCAAATGCTGGAGATCCTCCCCCTCAGCTTAGTGGCACAGCTTCAAGGCCCACTGGGTACCCCACAGAACAAGAAAGAATCTTCCTCCATGGAGCTCCTGGCAGCACTCACCGCCCTTGAAACTTGGTGATCGGTAAATATCCCTGAGCTCCTTCATTAGCCGGTCAGTGGCCTGAACAGACCCAGACACTGCACCCTGCAAGGAACAGGGAGGGGGAAAGTTGTATTGTTATGCTGCACCCAACCATGGCTATTGCTCTATGAGGTCAACACCTGAGCTACAACTCAGAACAGCCTCCATACCAGACCATATCCTGCCCATCACCTCTCAATCTGTCCCTTGCCTCAAATATGTCACCTCAGGCAGCACAGCTGCAGCAAACACCTCTGCATTCCTCTCCACTGACTTAAGAATCTCAGCCCAGGGGTACAAAAGCACAACCCACCTCCACAGCCTCAGGTGATCATGGGGGCACAGCTCCTGGAGCAGAAGGGAGCCCCAGATCTTGCCGCAGGACTGTCCCATAAGGCACCAATGCCCTGGGGGCACTCCCTGAGCTGCAGAGGCAGTTCACAGACTTCTCTGCTTCAGCCCCATCAGCCCTAGAGAACTGGTACTGCTGTACCTTTGGCTGGGGACAGCCCGTCTGATTCAGGGCTGGAGGGCTGGCAAGGGCCTCCATCATTCCTGCCCTTGAGTCCCTCTGCTTCCCCAGCCCACCTGCCCACTGGGTGACACGTACATTTAAGTAATCTTGCCTCTGGTTCTTTTTTATTTTCTCTAAAATGGCCAGGTTTTCTTTCCCAATGCCTTCATCCTCTGTCTTTCTCCCATCTGCCGGCTCTTCCTCTTTCATCTCATAGTGGTCCAAGTCCTCAGTGTCCTGGAAGGAGAAGAGGAAAGCTCAAAGAGATGTGCCTTTGCTCCTCCCTGCTCTGAGCTGCCCTGACCCAGGAAGAATTCCTGGTGCAACTCTTTCATCCCAGGAAGCCCCAGCTCCTGATCTGAGGTACAAGTGGAGCGGAAAACACAAGGTCTGGACATTCAATTAGGCTCATGTGAGCTCTTTGTTAGCTGGATTCTCCCCTGCCATGTCCCATGCCTGTTTATAATGAATCATTAATCTCTCACTCCTCAACATGCCCCATGGATTTTGGCACACCTATGACTTCAGCAGTTTGTGCCACGCTGCTGGATGGCTGGAACAAAGCACAGCCCCTTGACACAGTGCTGCCAGGCCACCTGGGCCTCTTCGCTAGCCAAACCCCAACAGGGACACAGGTCACCGGCACCTCAAGAAGAACAGACCCTTGCACCCAAATCCAGCTGCATGGGATGTTATTCCCTCAACAAGAGCAGGTATTTCACAGCATGTCTCTCTGTAGATCATCTCAGCACACTCCAAGTGTAGTACCTGACCCCAGAAGAGCCTTTGCCCCTCACTGTTTCCCACAGTAACATGTGGCAATGCAAGACCCTGATGGGAAAAAACAGTTGCAGCTGTCTGGGCCTACTACAGAAATCTCTCCCCATGCACACAGGGTTCAGCTGACTGGAAATGGCTGTGGGTATGCACAGCTCCAGTTCCAGCTCCACAAATCCTCTGAACAAGTGTTTACTACGGCCTCTCTGTGCTGGTCATGGCTATTGAGCAGCAGTTGTGGAAGCGCTTTGACATTTTTAGTCTCACACAGGAAAATAGATCCTCCTAGAAAATCCCTCGAGTAGATTAACCTGCATAATGAATCTCTGTGCCAGGGCACAGTTCTGCTGCTCCACTCCTCCACACAGCTGAATAAATCCCACCGCTCAGCACAAAACCTTTGCTCTACATGAGAGTGTTCTCCCTCCAAAACACATGGTGTTAGCAAAAAGCACAAGGGGGAATGCTCAGCTCCTGGGGATTTATTTTCCAGCCCACAGGAATAGAGGCCCTGCACACACTGATTTGCTATGAAACAGCAGATTTGCAGATTCACAAGGTTGTGCTGGTGCCAGTTTAACCCTCACCCTTTTTCCCTGTGGACCCTGGCAATGCTCAGCCTTAATTTAGCAAGCAATTAACTTTGCTAAAACTCCCCAGCTGCTGGGTTGCTGCTGCTCAGTGACCTGCCCCCAGGCTCCGTGGCACACTGCTGACTCAGTGCCCGTGCTGCTCTCGTGTGTGAGGCATTGCTAAACGTCACCATGGAGATTCAAGATTATTCCACCCACTTCCACAGATCTCTAAACTGCAAACCAAACAACCAGAGACTGTGGGTTCTGCAGCAAGGTGCCCTCAGACTGCAGTGAAGTGTGGCTGTCTCCACCACTCCTGGCAATTAGCTCACTTGCACACTAAGTCACCTGACCTCATCCTCTCTGTGGGAGTCCTGTGCAACAGTGACTTCCCCCTCAGCAACAGCAACCCAGAAATCCATCTCTTTTGCAGAAATTTCAGGCTTTAGAGAACAGCACATATTGTCCAAGCAGCTCTGCTCATAGCTCATCCACATGACTTTGGAGGCCATGGCTATGCTGCTCAGCCTCTATGCTCTCCTGGGGTTTGTGAATATGTGGCACTCAGCTGTGCCTCAGAATCCTTGGCATCAAAATGCCAGGAAGTATCCAGTCTTTAACCCAAACTTCCCTGTCTGGAGGCCACAAGCTTCTCTCAGGCAAGACCCCTGTACCCTTGCATCTTTCAGCACCTTCCCTCCTGTGCTCAGCTCTCTGGCATATTTTCTCACACACTGAGGTGGCACTTACCTCTGGCATCTCTTCATCTTCCTCTTCAGAGGACACCTCTTCCTGGGTGCTCTGTGGAAAAAGAAAGACTGGGATGGAGATTGTGCGGTCAGCATCCTGGGAAAATGCTCTCCCGCCTTCCCAGATGGTTAGGTGAGGTCAAACAGGGATATACAAGCAGAATCAAATTAAAAGCAAAGAGTAGCTGAAAACCTTTATAGAAAACAGCACCAAGACTCAACAGAGCAGGCTGGCATCACCCAGGACAGGAATCCAACCACTCACCCACTGCGTTCCTCCTCTGGTAACCCCTAGAAGCCTCCAGAGCAAATATAGAGAACTTGTTTTCGGAGCTTTGTGAGCCTTCTCCTGAGCTGCTCACCTGTTCTGCTGGCAGAGGCTGGTCCAGCATTTCAACATCTGGATGTTGGGGGAGGTTGTAGAGTTTGCACAGGTCAGAGATTATTCGCTTCAGGTGCTGCAAAAGCTGTCCGGAGAACAGAAGGTCAGTGAAGTGTGGGGACCTCCATGCTGAGCTGAGCCTTGGCACTGCAGCCAGGAAGCAGAGGCCCCAGCACTGCTCCTTCCTGCTCCAAGCAGCAGTAGACACAGGTGCAAAATCCCACCCAACCATCAAACAACATCAGAGAGGTTCATCCCAAATATATGGAACATTTATGAGACCTGAGGCAATCCCCACTTCAGGCAGCTGAGGACATGCAAGCAGGGAGTTACCCTACCAAAGCTGCCAGCCCTCCCCTCCCTCAGGCAGTGGAGCAAATCTCACCAGCGTATTTCCTTTCCTGACTTCCACTAGCCTCTCCAGGATAGCTGCCAGGTTGGGATCGTCTGACTCCACAGACCATATTGGGGGAACAGCTGGATAAGACTCCTGGAGAGGGGGAGAAGGTGGTGTTGGTGGGATGGAGGCTGTTGCAGTGCACAGAGCAGCAAGCCACCACATGGTAGGGGCTGAAGCCCTGTGTCTTCTGCAAACAGATCCCTCTGAACCACAGAGATCATGCCACAAGTGACTGATCCACCCTCCAGCATAAACCTGGGGCTAAGTGCAATACAAACCCCGACTCAGACCATGCTGGGCTGGCCGTGTTGTGTCCCCTGGGCACAGGGTTGAACATGGAGGGAGGATAGTGGTATTCTGGCCACCCCTCTGGCCATGGGGCCATTGGGGGTGGGAGGCCATAGAGACAGGACACTGAGGGTGTCCCACGTTGGCCATGGGCTGCTGCAGTTCCAGCAGTTGCAAAAGAATCTGGCAGCACCCACGCAGGGCAGGCCTCTGGCAGCACTCCCAACATGCCTCTCCAGAAAGTCCTGGTTATTAGTCCCATTCAGAATCTGCATCAGGGGCTATCCAAGCTAACCCTCCTTGCCTGGGAAACCCTCCAAAACAAAACCGGAGGAAGCCGGGAAAACGGGGGCAGTTTCGTACATGGGCAGTCGGAGGGGCTCCATGACTGGGGATGAGCAGCTGGAGAGGACTGGGGGTTCCAAACAGCATGGGAAATAGCTAGTTCTCGTACACTGGGACAGCGGGAGTGCTGCCGGGCACTGTCCCCTGGTTTTTCTCTGCATGAGCCCCTGCTCCGAGGAGCTCGTGGTGGCTCGTATGGCGCTCCCGCAGCCCCCACGGAAGAAGGGGACGGGGGCAGCTACCCCCCAAACCCCATAGCCGGCGCCAGGGACGTTGGGGCCCAGGCCCAGCTCACCCTGAGCCCCAACGGCGGCGGCCCCGTACGCTCGAAGGAGGAGCCACTCGGTCCCAGGACCGCCTTCGGTGCCCCCGCAGAGCCTGGGCCCGCCGCACCCCCTGGGCCTCACCGTGATGTTGCAGTGAATACGGACGGGTCCCGGCGGCGGCCCCCGGGAGGCGGAGGCGCCGGCACGGGCCCCGGCCCCTGGGACGAACTCGCAGCTGATCTCGTCCGGACAGGCGCTGCCGATGCGGAACCTCTCGTGGCCGCGGTGAAAGATGGATTCGAGCAGCCGCAGCTCCCGCCTCAGGAGCCGCCCGGCGGGGGCCGCCGCCACCTCGGCCCCGCTCCGCCCGGGTCCCCCCGCCGCCGCCTGCGCCCTCGCCGCCTCCTCCGGCCCCGCCCGCTGCATCTTCCCATGGAGGGACCCGCTCCGCCGCCGCCGCCGCCGCCGCAGCCCCGGAGCCCGCCCAAGATGGCGGCGGGACGGCCCCGCTCCCGGAAGTGCCGTCGCCGGAATGGGCGGGGCCGCACTGCCGGAAGCGTATCGCGATATACCGGAAGTGACGATCCGTAAGCTCCCGGGAAGCAGGGCGGGGCCAGCGACGAGAGCGGCGGGGGAGCCCCGCCCCTGCCGGGAGGGGTCACGGGGGTTCACCGGGTACGGCTGGAACCTGGCGGGAACGGGGCTCCCTAAGACCTGGCAGTGCCAGCTCTGAGACCCCCCTACTGGTGTACGGCGGAGCCGCGGGGGCTCCGGTCGTGGGTTCCACCCTCGAACTCTCCCACCGTTCAGCCTTCCCGCTCTGATCCTCGCCCAGGGCTCCGTCGCCCCGCTGGCACCGTGCAGGGACCCCGCTGGAGCAGCGGGCTGGGGGAGCTCAGATCCCTCCGCCGTGTCCCCGGACCGGGGCGGAGGCGGGGGCGGCCCCGGGGCCGCTGACGGCGGCGGTGACGGCGACGGAGCACGGGGCGGCCCCGGCGCAACGCCCGGCACCGCCTCCCGCCCGGGGCCGCCCCGCCCGGGCCGCCGCCGGCTCCAGAACTTCGGACAGCGCCCGGCCAGAACCGCGGACAGCGCCGGGTACCGGTGGCGGCACCGGGCCGCCCCCATGGCGCTGCTCCGCGTCCTCTGCCTTCTCGCTGCCCTCAGACGTAAGTGTCGGGGGCTGTGGGGGATGGCACCGGCACAGGCGGGGAGGGGACCGGACCGGACCGGGCCCGGGGGCTGCGCCTGTTGCACGAGATAGATCCGGCGTGGAGCCGGTACCGGCCCCTTTGCGGTGCCAGTGCCATTGGCGCTTCCGGTGCTCCTCGACCCCCCCGGGGCTGTGCGGCCGCCGTGGGCTCCGGCTCTCCGAGGCGGTGCCAGGGGTGGGCAGGGATCGACAGGAACAGGGGAGCGGGTGTCATGAACGGGTAGGGAATCGCGGGGACAGGCAAGGGAGGGCAGAGAGGAACCCCCAGTCCTGTCCAGCTGCTTGTCCCCAGTCAAGGAGCCCCTCAGACTGCCCATTCTCCCCCCGGCCCTCCCTGCTCCGTGCCCGGCTATGACAGCCACACCCCATCACCACGCACCCCATCATTTCTGCTCTTGGGCTGTCAGGCACAGAGCCCCAGGCCATGTACAGGCTCTGTCCTGGGGGGTCCCCAGATGCTCATGGTGGGGGGGGGGGTGGGCTCTGCCCTCCTCCATGGGACTCAGACTCTGCCATGCCCCAGGGAGCCTGGGCACGGACACAGAGGAGCGACTGGTTGAGTATCTGCTGGACCCTGCACGCTATAACAAGCTGATCCGGCCAGCGACCAATGGCTCTGAGCTGGTGACTGTGCAGCTGATGGTGTCACTGGCGCAGCTCATCAGTGTGGTGAGTTGGCCAGGACTCTACTCCCCAACCTACCACCAAGCAGGCAAGGGGGCCTCAGCACCCTGAGTGACTGCTCCTTCTCTCTCTGCAGCATGAGCGGGAGCAGATCATGACCACGAATGTCTGGCTGACCCAGGTGGGCACCCTGGACTCTGACGTGGCCCTGAGACCCCTATGTCCACCCAGCCTCAGGATGCCCCAGCCCCTGCCTTGAGACCCATCCTTATCATAGGGATTCCCCATACACCCTGTGTGGGACCCTAATGTGTACCCTGCCCTGATACAGCCCCCCATAAAGCCTGTGTCGACCCCTGTGTCACCCCTGTCCTGACCCACCCCCTTGCCCCAGGCCCCCGTCCTATGGCTGGGCTGATCCCACCTATCCTCAGGAGTGGGAGGACTATCGCCTCACATGGAAGCCTGAGGACTTTGACAACATGAAGAAGGTCCGCCTGCCCTCCAAGCACATCTGGCTGCCTGATGTGGTGCTCTACAACAAGTAGGTCATTTTTGGGGGGGGGGGCTATGTGTTCCCCAACCCCACCTAGGTCAGGGGACCATATTGTACTGCTGGGGCTGACAACACTAGGACTGACAGCACCTCTCTTCACTCCAGCGCCGATGGGATGTATGAGGTCTCCTTTTACTCCAACGCAGTGATCTCCTATGATGGCAGCATCTTCTGGCTTCCACCTGCCATCTACAAAAGTGCATGCAAGATTGAGGTGAAGCACTTCCCCTTTGACCAGCAGAACTGCACCATGAAGTTCCGTTCCTGGACCTACGACCGCACTGAGATTGATCTGGTGCTGAAGAGTGAGGTGGCCAGCCTGGATGACTTCACACCCAGTGGCGAGTGGGACATCGTGGCGCTGCCAGGGCGGCGCAACGAGAACCCTGATGACTCCACCTATGTGGACATCACATATGACTTCATCATTCGGCGTAAGCCGCTCTTCTACACCATCAACCTCATCATCCCCTGCATCCTCATTACCTCCCTGGCCATCCTTGTATTTTACCTCCCGTCTGACTGTGGCGAGAAGATGACGCTCTGCATCTCTGTCCTGCTCGCCCTCACTGTCTTTCTCCTGCTCATCTCTAAAATCGTGCCACCCACCTCACTGGATGTACCACTGGTGGGCAAGTATCTTATGTTCACCATGGTGCTGGTGACCTTCTCCATCGTCACCAGCGTCTGTGTCCTCAATGTGCACCACCGCTCGCCCACCACGCACACCATGCCACCCTGGGTCCGCACCCTCTTCCTCCACAAGCTCCCAGCACTGCTCTTCATGAAGCAGCCGCGGCAGAACTGCGCACGCCAGCGTCTGCGCCAGCGCCGGCAGACCCAGGAACGTGCTGCCGCCACCACTCTTTTTGTTCAGGCTGGTGCCCGCACCTGCACCTGCTATGTCAACCCTGGTGCTGCTAAGGCTGAGGGGCTCAACGGCTATCGGGAGCAGCAGGGGCAGGCACCGGCTCCTGCAGCTGGCTGCAGCTGCGGGCTGGAGGAAGCGGTGGATGGTGTGCGCTTCATTGCTGACCACATGCGCAGTGAGGATGATGATCAGAGCGTAAGTTGGGGTGGGCGGTGTGCATCTGGGAGTGAGTAGTGCTCAGGGGAGACCAGAGCTGGGGGGTGCAGAGCATGTCCTGGCTCATGGCTACACCACAGGGTGTGATGTGCACAAGCACCAAGCGGTTCCCTGCCTAGCCCCATGCCCAGTGAGGTCCTGAAGTTCCTGCCTGGGTAGGGGGTCCAGCACAGATCCCACAGCCCAAGGCTGAAGCAGTGGCTCTGGAAACTCAGGAGGCTCCCAGGAGGCTTGGCCCTGCACAGCACTGTCAGGCTGCAGATTCTGTAGAGCCCCTGAGCTCTGCTCACTGGGGAAACATTTCCTGGACTCAGCAGTGCGGGTGACAGCAGGAGGAGTGAGCCCCATGGGGCCCAGGGCAGGCTGGCAGGCAGCCCCAGGAGCTGCAGTGCTGAGGGAGCAGATTCAAGGCACTGAGGATATGCCAAATTCCCAACTGGGGCAGTGTCAGGCAATACCTAAGGCCCCAGCCTGACCCAGCATTTTTCCTGGCCCCATGCAGGTGAGCGAGGACTGGAAGTACGTGGCCATGGTCATCGACCGCCTCTTCTTGTGGATCTTCGTCTTTGTCTGTGTCTTTGGCACCATTGGCATGTTCCTGCAGCCCCTCTTCCAGAACTACACCACCAACTCCCTACTGCAGCTTGGCCAGGGCACCCCCACCTCCAAATAGCATGGGGAATGGCCAGTCCAAGGGCCAGAGAGCTGGATACTGGGCTCAGGCAGCCCCTGCAAACCAATAAATACTCACAACAGGACCAGGTTGGTTCCATATGGTGTCATTTCATCCTACACTGTGCTCTGCAGGCCTGAAAGAGCAGGATGCAGCCAGGGCTGGGGGGACTCCAGCTGCCTGTGACCAAGGTAAGAGGCTAGAAGGCATCAGCTCTGTAAGAGGAAAATCCCAACTGCTGAGGGAAAGAACATGGGATCATGAAACCTGATCCATGGGGATATGTCCAGCTCCTCCTCTGCTCCTGGGAGCACCAGTCACTCACTGCGTCTCCTCTCAGGCCATGTGGGGCCAGAATCCCAGCCTCAGTGGGCAGCCCCTGGATCCAGCCTGGTGATGCCAACCCCTGTGCCAGTTTTGGAGCTCCCAGGAGATGAAAGAGCAGGAGCAGAGGCATGAGGAAGCTAGGGCTGCTCAGCTCTGGCTTCGAGGCGAACACAGGGACCAAGCAGGAGGAGGCTATTTTTAGGTCCTCCCTGCAGGCAGGGCCAGGGCAGCAAGTGCCAGGGTCTGCTCCAGCTCCATCATCTTCTTTTCCACTCCAGGCTCAGTGTGCTGGAGCCAAGAGCAGGCTCAAGATGAGTTGCACAAGGAAAAGGAAAACACAATTAATCGACCCAAGCTGGGAGCTGCTGGCAACTGGGCCCCACCATGGGTCACTGGGCTGACAGACATGGCTGGCAGCACTTCCTGCATTCCCTTGGCCAGCAGGAATTGGCCTCATTGGGGAAAATTGAAATGGAGTGTTTGCTATAAATACCACTAATCCCCAGGGCTGGGGGGGGAGTGGTGTTGGCGGGGCCTGGCAACACACAGGGCCGGGGAAGCTGCATGCTAGAAATTAATTTAAATCCCAGCATTTCACCCAGCCAGAGAAATCCCAGCTGCTGAGATTTCAGGGGCTGCTGCTCCTGGAGCTCCTGCTCTCAGGGGTGCACCCCAATACCTAAACGTTAAGAGCTTTTCTCCTAAAGCAGCCCCATGCAAGGGGCTTGTCCCAGTTCATCCCAGTGTCTCCTCTGCTGTTGGTCCAACCTCGAGTGAGTGCAGGATAGTGGGGGGCCCTGTTGTGCCCAGTAGGGAGTGGAGATCTGCGAGTATTGGGAGGGTGTAGGGAGCACAACAGGAGCCCTCACAGCCTCAGGCACAGCTCCCTGAGTAGTCGCAGAGATGCCCCCCAGCCCTGCTCTCAGCTAGCTGCCAAGGTTGTTCCTACCCCTCACAGCTCTATGTGGCAGTGGATGTCCATGGGCAGCTTGTAGGCAGGGTGAACCTGTAACAGCTGTACTTTCAACACGTGGTAACCCTGCTTGGCCCCAGCCTGACTGCCTCTGGCTCCCGGCCTTAGGACTGAGCTTCACTTTGGGCTGTGCTTCCATGCTAAGAGGTCTTTGGTCTCTGTCTCATATTAGATAGGGAGTTCTAATCCCAGGCAAAGCCAGCACTTGCCTTGCACAGGGAAAGGGGCTGCTCCAATACCACCCAATGAACTTGCTGTTAGATAGCAACAGTATTGTTACTTCTCACCTTCCACTAGCATCTCTGGAATGTGTTTCAGCTCAAACACAAACAGACACAGGCCAGGGCCAGCAGCCACCACTGGTGTCATTAGACTGGAGAAAAGACACCCCATCTTAGAGCTAGCAGTGAGGGAAGGAGATGGGAGGGCCTTGCCCCAGCACCTCAGAGCCAGTCCAAGCCCTCATGGGGTTAGCTCTGCCCAGTGAGCCCTGTGCTTGAGGCAAGAGGCTCAGTTCCAAACTCTACCTGTGTCACTTCATTATTTAGCAAATACTAATTCATCTCTCCCTCTCCAAACCCCACCAAGGGCCCCTCTTCAGCAGGAATTAATACACCCATGGCAAACAATACAGAAACTTTCTTTTTTTGTTATTAATGCAGAATGTTATGCTGGTCCTATGGCTGCACCTTGCAGAGGTCAGTCCCATGTATCAGCTTGGCTGGACTGCCAGTCATCTTCCAACAGAGACACAGAAAACCAGTCATACAGCCTGATTTTTTGTTTTTAATCTTGAAGGAGAAAATTTATCTCAAAACCTGCCAGAGGGATTTGAAGTACATGGTCCAAAGGTTTCACGCTCATAGGCCTGAAAATTCCTCTGGTTTCTCATGCCTTCTTTAAAAAACAAAAAACGGGGACAAAACTATAAAAAAGCAAATGGGGACTGAGCCTGCCCTTGCTTAAAAAAAAGGGGAATCATTTACATGCACGTTTTAAAAACACACGGTCTGAGTGATGGGGACAAGGCAGCTGGGCCTATGAGGAAACTGCTGCACAGTCCCCGATTCCACTCCAAAAATACGGTGAAAGAAGGATGAGCACAGGCATGGATATGCCTGTGCACATTCACCCCTCACTCCTTGCAGAGTGCTTCCTTACACATCAAGGACAGAGAAATTTTCTTCCTCCTGGGGTTTGCAGATCCAGCTGCCATAGCCCAGCTCCTCCAGTGAGCTGAAGAAGCACTGCTTGGCTGCCTGGTATGCTGTGGCTGCCTCCTTGGCATCTGAGTACACAGAGAAGCTCAGCAAGTCTTTGCAGTTGTTCTTTGCACATAGCTGCTGGAACAGGGTGAACATTTTCCTCTTGGACACACGAGACACCTCTAGCTTCAGACTGAGAAGGAAGACAATGGCAGCAGTGAGGGACGGGACACTGAGAAGAGCCATGAGAAGCAGAGGACTCAGGTAAAATCTCATGATGGAGGAACTCTGGGCTTGGCAGGGCTCTGTGTAGGGTGCAGGCTGGGGAACATTTTGTTTTCCTTCAGGAGTGCTTGTTTATGTCTACTTGAAATTCCTCTGTCCAACCCTCCCCATGTGCAGGGTGCTGTTAGAGTGCAGAGTATACTCTCCACCTCAGAACTGTCCCCTTCCCCCAGACAGTTTTAGGAAAAGGCAGTGTCAGGAAAGGCTCTTCTTACCCATCTACTTTCCCTTTGGTGCCATCCAAGACTTCAACTTCGCTTTCATCAGCAAGACACCAATTCACTGATGACTCCTTCGTCTTGCCCGTCTGCCTTGCAGAGTCATACACGCTGACTCGCCCAACCTGCACAAGAGGGTTCCTTTACCTGGTCCTGCTCCCTTTCATCCCTCACAGTTTTAGATCATCCCAAACTTTCCAGAGCCACAAGGATAAGGTTCTTACTGAGTTGAAAGCTAGAGAGGCAACTTTAGTGTCCTTTTTTTTTCCACACTTTTAGACACAGCTAGTAACCCCTGAATTGTGGGGTGACACAAAGAGGGCAAGTTCTTGGGGTTGTCCTGTGTAGGGCCAGGAGCTAGACCTGATGAGACATCGTGGGTCCCTTCCAACACAGAATATCCTTTGATTGTATGATTCTGTGTTTCTGGTTACTAATTCTTGCCCCTGGTTGGAGGGCTGCTGTACAATGACCCTCCCTGCAGAGACCCCCAATTTCACAGGCAAAGGAATGGGGGACAGAAAGATTAAGAGGTGCTACAGCTGCAGTACCTCAGGATGGTTAATGTGATACGGAGCCTGGAGCTTTCCCTTCAGTGTGTTCCCATCCCTCTCCATGCGGCAGCAGATGGCACGGGTCAAGTGACCCTGACTGTATAAGTAACCTGTGGAGACAGAGGTAAAGGTGTTAGGAAACATGACAGCACAGGTGATGGTCTGGTCAAACCCCAAGAACTGTGGCACTGCTCATAGGCTCCCGAAAGCCCACAGCATGTGGATGAGCATAGCTACATGTATCTTGGGTGTGTAAGACAATGGTCTACAGACTGCAGCATTTCTCACTGAAAACACAACCATGCAGTTTTTGTCTCACTCTCTTAGATCACACGTGCCTCCTAAAAATCTAGAACTTTGGAGACACACCAACTCTACCCTCAGCCTAAAATCCAGACTGCCTTTGCATTTTCAAACAGCTCTGCCAAGAAAGACATTTCAGTCTGTTACTCCTACACCCTTGTGGTGGTTTTTTTAACACTAGCTTCACAAACAAACTTTGCCATCACACTGAGGAGTGAGACAAGTTATCACTGCAGCCTAGTTTTACCCCAAAAGGACAAAGGGTTTCGCACCGAGTGTAACAGACTGGAGATAAACTGGCTCTAGGAAGTGTGAGAGCAATGCCCCTTGCAAGCCAAGTATATTCCAGCGTAAGATTTTGTCACTGCAGGACATGGTTCGTAACCGTTCCCCATGCTGGATCCCGTCCCATGTGGGCACAATGTCACTTGATTCCACAGGAATGGTACCTTCTCCTGCACAAGAGAAGAAGAAAGCTTTTCTGTATAGTGTCAGATATTCAATAAATCAAAACCATTAACAATTAACATAAAACAATTAATCAAAAACATTATCAACTGCGCAAGAAACTTCTGGATACCCAGAGTGAACTCAGGAGTCCAAACTTCACTGACACCAGGTTCAGAGAACAATTTGGCATTCAGTACTGGGTACTGATGAGTAATTTTCAACATGTTCAAAGCAGAATAGAACTTTGCTTAAAAGGGAGGACACAGACCTAATTTGAGCTTTGCATCAAATTTCAGCTGCACACTTCACAAGTGTGGTAGTGGAACTGGCAGAGGTGGGAAGGGGAAGGGATTGTCTTTAAAACTTTCCATCTACCTCTTTTGATTCCTAGATGCTCCAAATCCCACAACAGCACACAGAGAGGGTAAGGAAGCTCTGGAGCACCAGAAAGACTCAGAGGAGAGGACTGAAGCCACCCCATTGTGCAGGGAGTGAGTGCACTCACCATTCTCCACCTTGGTCCGCAGCTTGCCTTGCTTGGGGTTCTCAAAGAGAGGCTGGTGTTGGGCTTGTCCCATCTCGTTTGCCTGATCACTGCAGGATTTATCAAAGAGTGCTCCATCTCCACATGGTGCTGTGCTAGAAAATAAACCTCCCTGGTTAGCACTGACCATAAAGGAAACAGCCAGGGCCAGGGGTGTGACAGTGCTGCTGACACCAGTCATTCAAACAGTTCAAACACCACCCCCCACAAACCTGACGTAGAGGTGAAAGGTAACGCTGCTCTTTATTTTGAGTTTCTTTCCTTCTGCTTGCTCAAAAATGCTCTCTTCTGCAGAGGAAGGATTAGATGGGTCATACTTCATCAGCTCACTGTAGAGAAACCTGAAAATAACACCATCCTGTCAAAAGGCTTCTCTGCTTCTCAGACAAGGAGTGCTTCAATTGACAGGCAGGGTCCCACATCACCCACCATCCAGCAGATTTTCTGCCATACAGAGGACAAGCAGTAGAAAAGCAGTATCCTGTCCAGGAAGCAAGAGCAAAGCACTGGCAGGAGAAAAGAAGGAGCCTGGCTGGGTGCTGTTCACATACATCTGATCCCAGCGTGAAGAAGACTTCAAGGTTGTTAACCAGCACCTTTAGTCAGCAGCAAGTTTGCAGTAAAAGTAAACAACCTTGCAGGCAGCTGAATTCAAGTCGTATTAGAATGAGCCTATGATCAGCTTACACTGATGGGCTCTTTTATGGCTGCTCCTGGCCAGAGAAAACCTTGAGGTCTCCAAGATCATGCAAAGGACTAGAGAAAAACTGCAGCCTCCCAGACAGTCCTTGAGCAGAGCCTGTGCAGGGACTGATTTTGCAAAGAGAAGCAGAGTTCACTCTGCTGTGCCAGAAAAGCCACTGCTGTCAAGATTAACAGCTGAAACAGACAGTAAGCAAGATGCAATTTTGATTCATCACTTCCCAGGGACCTGCCCTCAACACTTTCCCTTGCTGAGGAATGCAGAGCACAGTGGCAGCACGCAAAGGCTTGAAGGAAGCAGCTGATTTTTTTGTTCATAACTGAAGGACAGATGTTAATCAAGCAGTACAGCTTCATCTCACAGTTTCAAAAACTAAAATGTGCCACAATGAATGTGAGGAGAGGAAGAGGAGAATTGTGCAGCTTAGTTGGCAAAACCCTTTCCAGCCTCTGAAAAAGGACTGCTGACCTATCAAAGCAAACATAGGCAGTATGTTTTCCCGATTCCTTCTACACCCACATCCAGAAAGGCCAGGAGACTAAGCATGCAGTGGCTTGGCATGGCTGGAGCTGTGCTCAGGCTGGAGCGCCCTGCACATCACCCCAGTAGCTTCAGCAGGATGCTTAATATTAAGTACATCAGATGCAGCCCTTGGGCAAGTCTCCCACTCAATACTTATTTGGACATCATTCAGGCATGGCCCCTTCTTATCAGAAATAACTTCCTTCTATTCAACAACACGAGTAAACAGTATCTGAGGATCAAAGTATCTCTCAGCACAGCAAAGAACTAGGGCTGTGTTTCAGCTACATCCCTCCAGAATGGGAGAGCAGCTTCTGGCAGGCCCCTCTCCTTTTCCTTGAGTTTCCCCTTTTCTCACCTCACAAAGCCTCTTCGAGAAATGATTTCTGCATGACAGTCATTTACTGTCTCCCCCTTCAAGCTTAGCTCTTCTCCTTTCACACAGCGATTACCTGAAATAAACAAATAAAGAATTAAATAACAGGGCAGGTATCAAAGTCAAGATGGCTTCAGAGACAGAGGGAGAAAGTCTTATTTCTTTGGGCTCTTGAGCAGCAGCACCAGCAGAAGCGCTCTGCCTATGAAATCACTATCACAAGCAGTTAAGAAAATAAAGGACACCACTTTAGGGACAGACAGACTGAAACTGCCATGAGTTTTGGGGGACTGTACCTTCCCGAGGGCTTTTCAGCCCATCACTCCTAGGAGCAGCCTGGCAGCAAAGTAGGGAGGGAGATAAGGTATGTGCAGCTGTGAGAAACTGGGGGACTATGTGCTGTAGCACATAAGTAACCCATGCTCTGATGCACAGAGTAGGACACAGCAACTCAGGCAAAGATTAAGAGCAAGATAGCTGCAGGCACGTTTGCTTTGTTCTCCCTCTGTCTAAACAGATCACTCGTGACACCATGTGAGCCCTGGGAACATTTTGTACGCTCTCTGAAGAAGCCTACAGCAAGAACCATTTCTGAGCCATGGCTTACAAGGAAATCTAGCATGGAAGGGAGACTTCAGAGCGTGCTGGAAGAAGATGCTCAAACCTGTTCCAATGCTGACCACCACTCCCAAGCCCTTATTTTCTTTCCGCATGATGATGGCAGCCAGGATCTTGCGCCCAAGCAGGCTGTGCTGGATATGAGCAGTGAGGGTGTTGAAGCGCTGGTGGCTCAGCATGGCCATCTGATCGTGCAGGGTGCTGCCACTCACAGGGAGCTGGGATGGGGACACAACAGCACAGGTCGTGAGCAGGTCACATGACACAGCTCAAGAATGAGCTGACCTGAAGCACAGCTTTCCAAGCAGAAGGCAGAACACAGAAAACTCTGAGCTTTGGGCAGTGTTGTGTCAAGGGGTGAATGAAGTTCTTTTAGGTATTTCTGGGAAAACCTCTTCCCAGGCTTCGAGTTCTGCTTGAGCCACATCAGAGACAGCAGCAAGCTGTCTTCTTGGCAGCAAGTGACATGGTCTGAGGAATAGCCTCTTGAGAATGCCAGGGAAAACCCCAAGCAAGAAGTAACAAAACTGACCAGCCTGTTTCCAGAGACTCAGCCAAGGAAATCTGTTCCTGGCTTTGGAGGAATTCCACCTCTGCTTGCCTGTGAGGAGAGTGCAGTCATTCCCAGTGCAGACCAACTCACCTCCTCCAATACTGTTGATTGACAAATCTTCCTTGATGGCTTTGCTATTTAGAGCCTCAGCTGCTGTGCCCAGTTGTGCTGCCTGGAATGAGGCTTTTTAGAGATCACAACACTCTAAGTGTGATTTAAATCAGCCCAAGTTTAGGACAGCCAGGGCTTTGCATTGATCTGAGGCATGAATTTTTTGAGCTGACACAATTTTTAATGCAGCACAAAGAAATTTGGAAGAAATAATAAAAAAAGTCACGTAATTAAAAATAAGCATGTTCCTACTCTACTGCAGGAACACATTTCAGTAGCTTGTGGAAGAATCTGAGAATAATTTAGCCCTAAAGCAGAGGTCCATAGGACAGAAGGAAATACCTGTGCCCTGAGGAAACATCTAACTCACTTCAGGAAAACCATATCAGGTTATCAACAGCTGCGGACAACAAAGAGATCACCGCTGATTTTGAAAGCATTTTCTGCTGGACTGAAAGGAGGCGGATAGACTACAAACATAACCCCAGCTTTGACAGAAGTTTTACCTCAGTGATGCTCATCCCTTCCACGCGCTCAGTCTTCTCTGATTCCCCAATCAGGACTCGGAGTGCTGCATCGGCTGCCTCCTGCTTGGCCAGCTTTTTGTTGTGTGCAGTTACAGCTGGGAACCAGCGGCCTCCAACCTTCGCCTGATAGACAAACCTACAAAGAAACCAAGAAACCTGTGGATTTCAGTTTGGTTTTTACATTCTCCAAGTGGAGAGAGGAGCTAATCAGAGTTACAAGATTTGGCAGAGGCAGCAACTAGCTCTGTTGCAGTCTCAAAAGGCATCAGCAATTTTGAGCTTTCTGCCATTTTCCTAGGAAAACAGCAGAAGTGCAAAATTTCCTTCTGCCAGATGTCGCTACTTACTTGGGGTCATGGGGAGGTCCTGACTGGTCTATGAGTTTGAACTCTGCAGCAAACCCATTGGAACGGGCATATTCCAGCAGGCCACTGACAGCATTGACGTTAAGGTATTTGATGAGCTTCCCAACACCCTTCGTTTTCACCACCTTGGATTCATCTGGAGTGGCAATACTGAGCAAAGACTGCGCGCTGTGGGGCTTCACAACAGGCTAGAGCAGAATTAGATAGAAGAAGGCTGTTAAACACTGAGAGGCTGCATTTAGTGCAGGCCAAGAACAGCAGCAAACCTCTGCCCCCCATGAACCTGTGAGGTGAAATCCAGCAGAACAGGAAATAAAAGTGGGGGGGAGAAACACCCAATTCAAAACACTTAGGTCTTATAAAGAAGCTGTTTATACCTGTTCAGGCAAGACATCAGGTACAGACTCTCCAGAAAGAATCTTCACAGCAACTTCTGCTGCCATTTGCTTTGCTCCCTTCTTGCTGTTTCCTACCACAGCAGGGAAAATTTGGTCACCCATTTTCACACAGTAGCTGAACCTGACAGGATATTATAGTACATGAAAAGAGTTAACCATAGGTGCCTCGATCTGGTTGTCATCCCTGTCTCCCACTTCCAGGTAAATTCTTCTGGGTTATCTCCAATTTATTGGCAACTGAAATCTACTGTGATGGCCCTAAATACTTGCAAGTAGAACACCTCCAAGTAGAGTACAGGACTGGAACCCACTCCTGCTCTGGTAGAAGAAACAGCATCCTTTCTCTGAGAAAGGGCATCACTTTGGATCTCTTTCTGGAACTAGATGTCTTGGATGGGCCATGCCCAGAATCCTTGGCTAAGGGGAACACTCAGCTAGGTCAGTGACAAGTCCAGGAATGTGGGCAGCATGCTGAAGGGGAAGGACAGTGAAGAAAGAGTTTCCACCATCCCTCAAAGCCGACAAGAATATACCATACCTAGGATCATGAGGTGGGCCTTCCTGAGAGAGCAGCTGGAATTCAATTATGTTCCCTGATTTTTGACCATACTCCATTAATATGCTGATAGGGTGCTTCCCAGGAAGCAGGCTGAGGTGAGTTGCTGCAGATGACGGCTCTGGCTCCAGCTGCAAAGGCTCCAGCAAGAAGATGGAGGAAATCAGTGTCAGACTCAACACTGAGCAGCCTCACAAAGTAAAGAAAACATGACTCACCAGTTCCGGTTCCGAGCTGTTGGAGGGAACCGGCTCTTCACATTTAATTCCACTGTGCCTTCTGTTCTCCAATTCAGACATGAGGACCTTCATAGCATTAGCTGCTGCCTCCTGCTTAGCCAATTTTTTGCTCCCTGCTTCTGCTGGTGGGAATTGGCGCCCATTAATCACTGCCTGGAATTTAAACCTTTGAAAGAAAAAAACAAAGGGGCATATTGAGAAGCAGAAGTGTGGTCTTCTCAGAGTAAGCAAGGCTGCTCCTGGAATTCAAAGAAGAAACAGCCAGCTCTCAGCTGGGAGAGTAAATCCAGGTTGCCACATGCAGAAGACAAAAATGCCAAGGGTACCCAAGAAGCACTGCATCTGGGCTTTGTTTCATTGCATTTTCAGAGCTGCTCAAAACAGAGGAGCAGCTTCACATTTCGTTCTGAAGGAACAGGATGAATTGCCTTGTTCCACCACAGGTGCCAGAAACAGGTAATGGCTGTATGCAGGCAGCAGCTCTGCTGTGGCTCCTGCCCAGGAACAAGAAAGCTCAAAGGCAGCCTATTTGCACCTAGTCATTTGGGGGGTAAATCCTCCCTCTGGCATCCTCCATGGCTATCCAGGGCATCCATCTTAGAAAGGCACGGCCTCACATAAACCTCTTGCCTTTGACATTTCTGCCTCCTCTGCTCCTGTGAACTCTAACAAAGAAGTTGATCTTCCATCCTCCAGCCCTCTCATCCTCCAGGAGAGTGGATCAAACCAGATCTGGAGACAGATTACGGTGCTGAATCCATTCATATTCCTTCTTAAAAAAACCCAAAATAACAAGACTGTGGGATTCCATCTTTAGAAATTAGGCCAATTTTCCTGTCTAGTGGATCTTTTGACATATTCCAGTGTGGCACACATGGAGATTTTCACAGTCTCACTGGAGCTCAGTAACAGCCATGATTCTGCATGGGGAAGCAGGACTCCAGACACTGACTTGGCCAACTGCAGTGTCATGCCACATGTTCAGCTCACAGAATCTGCTCTGACCTGCTACAACACAGAAATGTCCAAAGTGGGGCCAACTTGTTTAACTTAAGACACCTGCACCCAAACACTTTGTTCTGGACTCCCTTTACACCATTTCCAGGGTAAGAGCATCTTGAGAGGCAGCTTAGAAATACCAGTTTCCCCCTATATGATAGAACTGAAGGCAAGTAATTGAGATGAGACCTAGTAAAGAAATTACTCCCATCTTTGCTGCTCAGAATGAGGAATGCCAAAACTGGGCTAGGACTTCACCTAGGATTAAATTTTAACCCTGCTTTATTTTTTAAGATGATGCAAGGAACTAGGCTAATCGTTATGAAATGAAAGAATGTGCTGGTTTTGCATTAATTGATATTTGGTGTAGAGAGAAGAAGCCACCCACAGAAATTATTTTTCTGAGAGAAGCTGCTAAGAGCTTCCTCTGTGCCTGGCAGAAACTAATAGCTGGCTAGCTCTGAGAACTGACAACCGATTAAACCATTTAAAAGCTAGGTCTGCCTCTGTGAGATTCACATTTTAAAGACAGGCAGGCCCGGGAAATCACTCTCTTGGCTTCTGGCTTTTGAACAGGTAAGTGGCTGAGGCAGTCCCACGCAGGGTCCTACGCAGCCCAGCTGAGATTTTCTGCCCTCTGAGGAGCAGTGAGTGGGCTGCTGAGCCCCTCATCATGGAGTCCACTGGGCCCCATCCTGGTGGGTGGCTGAAACCCCTTCCCAGCAGAGCCCACTGGTCCTTTATTCCAGCAGCACTGCTGGGCCATGATGGCTAGAGGCTCTATTAGCACTGGGAGCAGCCAGGGGTGGCCGCCAGCCCGGTCTGGGGGTGGCCATGTAGCCAGGACTGTGGGGCCGAAAAATAAGCACAACTGAGGCAACGGCACATGGCTGCCTCAGCATGGCTTGCGATGAACTTTAGTTTTTGTCTAGCCGCTTGTAGCCAACGATGCTGTGGAGAGGACAAATATGGCAGCAGCAGCTCTTCTTGTTTTCAGTGCTCCAGATGAAGAAACGTGCTGAATGGAGCTGGCAGCCAGCACGGCTCGCATGGTGTCAGTGGAGACTACGTGACCAGCAGCAAGACATACAGTCAGCGCTCTCCCCCACACACAGCCTAGATGAGATCAACCTTTCAGCGCTGAAGAACACTATAAAAACTTCAAGTTTCAATTGATAAAGCTTGTTAACAAATGAACCTATGAACACCAATTCTCTCCCAAATCAGGGAAAGGAAAGGGTGAAAACATTTCCTTTATAAGGAAAACAGTATGGGACACTGAGGTCAGTAATGAAGGAGTCAAATTCTAGTTAGGAGGGGATTGAGGAGATGCCTTGGTCTCGGGCTGAAATTCTCTTTATAAGGCTATGGTGAAGATATATTTTTGATATATTAGACTTTGTTTTTTCCCCTGTAATTCATGAAGTGCATAGGGGGATGCAGCATTTACCCACAGCCCATGAGAAAAGGGTACTCATGCTGGAGCGTGTGGATGCTGAAAAGCTGTAATCCAGTGAGAAGGCTGAACAGAGAGAGATGAGAAACTTTGCCCCAGGGATAGAAGAAGAAAAGCCTCTGTCCCCCGAGATAAAAGAAGAGAACTTCTAGTTTTTTATGCTAGAACAGTTCATTCTTAAAATAGTACCCCATAAGTTGACATAACCCAGGAAAGCAGCTTTGGGAAAGCTGCAAGGCATGGGAGGGACTTTCACACTGTGAATAAATTTTTCATTTCTCGGGCAGCTGATTCACTGTGACACTGAAGCCACAAGAGAACTGTTTCTTGTGAAGAAGTTGCCATGGCATGATGAGAGAGATTCCTCTCTTTACAAGAACGAATGAAAGACTATTATAACTGATTAAAAAATCCCAGGTTTTGTCTCTGTGTTGCCAGAGGGAAAGAAAAGAAGTTGTGGGAGGGAAGAAGTGTTCTGAAGGTTTTATTCTGATTTTTATTATTCTTTCAGTTCTGTTAATAAAGTTTTCTTTATACCTTTTAAGTTTTGAGCCTGCTCCTAATTCATATCTCACAGCAGGAAATGAGTAGATACTTCCAGTAGGTGCACTAATGATTTTAGCCAGCCCTAAACCCACTACAAAGAAACATTAATAGCAAGCCCCTTCAGGACAGTTGAGTGGGAGAACTTAGTTAAAGTCAAATCATTTTATGGAAAAAGAGCTCAGAAAAGGTAGGACATTTTCTTACCGTGGCTCATGAGAGGGTCCATTCTGCTCCAGCATGATGAAATCACAGTGTTGGTATGTATACTGGGAATATTCAGTAAGGCCACTTACTGGGTTCTTCTCCTGACAAGCTATCAGTTTCTCTACACATGGGAAAGCAGTTTTGAATGGGGCAGCATAACTTGGGGAAGACTGAGAATTCATTATGTGTTCTGACTTATCAGGCTGCTTGCTGATAGCGTTCAGATTATCTGGGATATCATCTGTGGTCCACTTGCTGTTTTCTGAGTTATCATAATTACTCAAACTGGAGAATTCAGGCTTAGTGTCCTCCGATGCATCTGCTTCTGTGTCACCAACGTTGCCCTGACCAGCATGCCCCAAAGGCTGCTGCCCATTTTCGACACTTTCTTCTTCTGATGCCATCACTGCTGGCGAAGCTGAAGTCATCTCCGGGGGACATGAAGGGACAAAGGAAGAGGGAAGACCTGACTCAGGAGATGTGGGATCTGCCATCTGCATTACTGTGCTGGCCTTCAGCCTCATCTGCATCCTCTCACGTTTCCTATTTGTCAGGGACCATCGTGGTGGAGTTGCATTCTGCTTGTGGACATCTCCCAGCTTTTCCAGAGCGGTAAGAAATGCATTAACATCCTTGGCTCTTGAAAACCCAATGTTTTTGGCAAGATTGAGTGCTGTTGTTTCCACCACACTGAACAAGTAGTTGCAGATTTTCTCCTTTGTCTCAGCCATCTCTGTGTCTGCTGAGCTAAGTGTGTTCCACTCTCCTCTTCTGCTCTCACAAGCTGGATCTGTGTAACTAGCACGGTGGTCAGTAGGGCTTCTTTCTCTCCCTGAGCTATGGCTGGCAATTCTCCACAGTGGTGGTGTCTCTCCCTCCTTGTGCAACCTGCCTTCTCTGAGGAGTTTATACAAAACACGGTTGACCTCTTTCTTTGGAGTTTTAAGTTTACGTGCCAGATCATTAGCCGTGCAAGTCCTCCCCTCCCCAAGCTGCCTGAAAACACTTAGAATTTCTTGTCCATAGTCTTGCCCAGCAAGAGACAGTCTTTGGAAATTCAGTCTCACAGTGTCAGAATCTCTCCTTGAGTTCTGATGATGGTACTGTGGAGGGCAATACCGAGACAAAGTCTCACCACGCGTTTGCTGGCTGGAGAACCTATGCCCTCCAGTCCTGCCAGAACTGGGCTGACATCTGTCTGCAGGAGCCGGTGCCACAGCTCGCCTGCCTCTGGTGCACGACTCCTTGTGTGATCCCTGTCCCTGCAACACAGAGACTTCAGTGTCCTGCTCTGTTAGGAACTGCTGGCATAAAAAGGTTTCCTGATTAGTTTCTTGTGGGGTACAAGGGTGGTTAAAAAGACCTCGGTTAGTGCTTGGGCAGTTACGTCTTGACTGGGTAAGATAAGAGCCTCTGCCTCGCCCAGTGCCTCTGATCATAGCGCAGTCCTGGGACACACGTGGGAACCAGGCTGCTGATGAGCCAGGAGAGGAGCTGCCACTCACTCCACACTCTCCTGCCCTGAAGAGAAAAAACACAGAACTCAGAATGTCTTTACCCAACTACAAGATTCCAGAAATGCAGTTTAAACAGCTTCCCAGCTACTGAGGCATTCCAAGCATCTTCTCCCTTGTGATTTTTTTTTCGACTTTCCTAGGAGTCTAAATTAGCCCTGTAAATACAAACAGCAAACTCTGGCTGCCCAGCACAGAACCAGCACCCCCAAATTGCAGGTGAAGTCAAACACAAGAAGCAGCTTTGACACGAACAGCCCTCTGCTCCTCTTGGGCTTGCTTCCAGCACAGGGCTGGTGGCTTATTCAGGATGCACTCCTCAAACACAGCAACTCCACTCCCCTGCCCTGAGGGAGAGAATCTCAGACCTACTTTGCAACCTGAGAAATGGGGGCATGAGGAGGTAAAGGAGCACAAGAAAGTGAGCTGGAGCAGCACAAGGAGCTGGAGCAGCTTGCACGGTCACACAGAACAGGGCTGCAACAGGCTTGCAATTATTTTCACATTCATGGCCAAAACAGTCTGAAAAGCCAGGTGTCTTTTCCTCCCTGGTCACTATGTGATCTGGAGAGGTAAAACATCACACAAGAGGGGAATGAAAGCTATAACATGCAGAGAAATTGGATAGGTGTGCAGCTGGCAATAATATGACAAGGTTTTTTTCAATTGTAGCCCAAATTTTAATTTATCACACAAAGTCGTGCTGCCCGCCCCCCGGGGTACAGGACGTAAGACTAAGCTATTATATCCTTTTTAAAAGTCCAGTCCAGCCCAGTACATTCCAATTTTCTGATAACACTTGCTGCGAAACTGAGAGGATAGACACGGAACATGATACACACTGCCGGGTTCCCATTCTGCCTGCTCCTCTGTGACCTCCTTAAAGCACCTATCGTCACAAAGATAGTTTTTCCGATCCAAGTCTGATCTTTATAAACTTCCCCATCTTCACCAAATACCTTAAGAGCAACTTAAATTTCACTTTCATTAAACAACCGCACTCGGCTGCCATCACCGGGACTTATTTTTACAATAAACATGGGGAGGCTGAGTGCGGTGCGACAGGTTCCCACTTTTCCCTAGCTACGAGGGAGTCCCATTACTGCCCCTCTGCTCAGTGACCCCGCTTTACAAGTGGTCCCTTGAGCCAAGGGCAGGGCAGAAACAGGAAGAGGGGTTTGAAAAAAACCGCTTACCTCAGTCTCATCCGTACGCCAAATTATTTTATGAGAAAATAACAAGGAAAAAAGAAACGCGGACCCGCAGAATGAGTCCCGGCGGAGCGGTATCGAGCAGCTGCCAAAGATGGCTGCGAGCACCGTTTCAGTTTCGTTTCCCGCAGCAGCCGCTCCGCCCCGCCCAAGGAGCTCGCAGCGGGGCTGGGGGATTTTGGGCTTTCCCAGACAGGCTCTCGGCTTTGGGAGCAATAATCAGGCTCCTTACCAGCGGCGGAACCTGGGGAAGGAAAGCGAACCCAGTAGGGTAGCTCCTTCCCCCGGTTGTGATGATGCTCACGAGTTGCCGTCGGGACGGGGTCCTGGTCCGGACGAGAAGAGTGGCTGCTCTCCCGGCTTAGGGAGGGGCTGCGGGAACACCTGTCACCTTCAGCTACACCCCCGAAGGAGACCTAGGGACCACGGCAGGAGTGACGGCGCACCGCGAGCACGAGGGGCTCGGCCGGACTAGGCCCCGAACCTGGAGGGCACTCTACGGGAGGACGGGCTGGGATACAGTGCGGCAAGCACCGAAAGCCAGGAGTCGAGGCTTTTATTCTACGCGTTCCGCCCTATGGAACCCAGCCCCGACAGGGACCTTGGGGAACCAGGACGCGGCCACGCCACATTCCGTAGGCCCACGGGGTTGCCCGTGTTGGAGGCCGCACCACGACTTATGCGGCCTGGGCCCGCCGCGTCACCACGTCCGGCGGCCGCTGCAACAGACGCGGGCCTAGAGGGACCCACGAAGACCCGTGGAAGTGCGAACCCAGACCGCCCCCTCCTTGCGCCCCTTTACCTTGCCGCTGCCGGCGCAGGCTGATGATGCATACGACCCTCATGCGCATGCGCAGCGCGCTGTGCGGCAGCCATCTTTCCTCAGGGCAAAGCGCGGCGGCCATGTTTGGAACGGGCAGCGAATGGCCCCGTGGACCCGGCGGGGTTCGGCTCCCCCTCTGCGCTGCGGGACAGGCGGCATAACCGCCCAATCACCCGGCTGAAAGGCAGCGGCACTTCCACTGTGTCCCGGGGCATCACCCGCCTCACCGGGAGAGGTCGTCTGAGGCGGTGGTGCGCATAGGCGCTACTGCCCATGCGTCTCAGAGAGCGTTTCCCCCAGTTTCCTGGGCTCGCTCGTGCGCCCTTGCTCGTCGCCTCATGTCCCCCCAGGGCCCCGCCATGCTACGGTGTCCTCAGGACTAGGGGGCTTCTCCCCTACTCCTTGGGCCCCCATGACCCGTGGGGCACCCATTTCCTATGGGCTATGTATATATGATGTGGCTCAGCTGTGTCCTCTGGGGCCCCCCTTCTCCCCTGGAGGGCCCCCTAATGCCCCTCACCATCGTCTCCCGCAGCCGGGCTCCTCTTTTTCCACAGGCTTCCCACTTCCTTTGTGACTCCCCTCACCCCCGTTTTAATCCATTATTTCAGTGCCAGAGCTGCAGCAAGTCACATCCCACCCTGTCGGAGATTCTTCCCAGGCAAATGGAGATGTTCTCTCCCGAATCCCAGACCAGCCACAGCCCCTGCTGCCAGTGGATCCTCCCTTTCCCGGGCAAACACCATCCAGATCGTGTGAGTTATAAAACTACTGTCAGAGAACAGATTGTTCATGACTGCCGCTCCACTGAGCGCGTCAATAGCCGTATGTCATTTACTGTCTGGCACGGGGATCTGAGCAGGTGCCAGGTTCGTACAGCTTGGAGGCTGCCAGTGGCTTGGAGCAGCACCTGTTGGGCAGTGGGCACTGTGGTATTTATACTTGTGGGTATGGATCGTAACCAAAAGACTTGGGAGCCGAGCTATTAGATGCCTGTATGGACCAGCCATGGGGGTTGAGTTATTGCTCCAGGTGCCAAATGAGGAAGTGGCCTCAGGTTGTGCAAGGGCAGGTTTAGATTGGATGTTAGGGGATTTTTCTTCATGGAAGGGGTGATCAGGCACTGGAAGAGGCTACCCATGGAATTGGTGAAGTCATCATCCCTGGAAGTGTCCAAAAATGGACTGGATGTGACACTTGAGGATATGCATTAACGGCCTTGGCAGTGATGCAGAATCAATAGCTGGAATCAGTGATTTTAGGGGACTTTTCCAATCTCAACAAATACGCAATTCTCTAATTCTGCTGCTCTGGTACAACCGGTGAGCAATTATCACATACAGGACCATCATCTGGGAGTTCCCCAGACCTCCTTCTGCCAGAGTGGTGGATGTGGAGGGAGCCAGGAGGGACAGGCATGGGTTCTGGATGAAATTTTGGGGTCCATCTGCCTACATTCATCCATGAATGTGCAAAACATAAAACAACAAGCTCCTCAGAGCACCCTCTCACCCACAGGTCTGTGTCTCCCAGTGGATTGGTAGCTGTAGGGATCATATTCCCTCTGTGGCTCTTCCTTGCAGCTTTCCAAAGGCATTTCAATGAACCTGGAGTACTGGCAGGGTGCAGAAATGGTCAGTCAGAACCCAGAATTGCCAGGCTCAGCTGCTACTCATGTTCAGTGAAGGTTGTGGATTTTTCAGGGTTTGGTTGGTTTTTTTTCCAGATGATTTCTGGATTTAGAGATTTTGGGGCTTGTGTGTCATAGTGTAATTTTGGTGTGGTTTTTTTTTTCTGTAATAGAGAAATTCCTTGCCTAAAAAAGAACACTGCACACTCAGTGAAGTTCCATCTTTGCTCCTAGGAGGGTCTAGGAGCACAATGACTCCTGTCTGGGATGAGGCTCATAGCAGACCATCAAACATGGAGGTCACGTAAGCAGTGTCTCCCATCCACTTCACTGAACAACAAATGATTGCACAACACACAGAGTACACAACTCTCGACTCCTTGATCTGTTATTTTTCTCTTTTTTCTACTCTGTTTTAATTGCTGGTGATCACTAGCAAACTTTTCTCTTGGCTCAGTGGATGTGATTCATCTTGGCTGCTGTCAAGATGGAATGGGAAGGTTCTGCACTACTGTCTGCCACCTTGATGTGACATGGGCTGCTCATGAAATCATGTGTTGCTGGCATTGTTGGGTCATGTATCCTTAAGAATTGCAACACTCTAAACCTGACAAACAGGCACTTCATCCATCCATACAAGCTCATTCTCCTTTCTCTTTCTTTATGGAAAATTGGCAGACTCCCAATCTGTTTCCATAGGAACGGGCTGGGAGACCAGGAAACCTCCAGCTGGTGAAGTCCCAGCATTAACACAGCCATGGCATCTGCTTGGCAATGAGAGAAGCTCCTGCAGCCTCTGGAGATTGAAGTCATGGAAAAACGAGTCAATTTGTGGTCAAGATAAGGAGCTGATAACCAGCTTGGCTGCCTGGCTGATTATGGTGGAGGGTGGAGAAAGCTCCATTACTTGCTCTTGGATGCTGGGCCTCATCCTGCTCACCTGCTTCTTTGGGGGCTGCACCAAATCTCCCACTTTCCCCAGGCTGAGCAGAGGCTTCCCCGCAGGATGGCAGTATTCACTAAACCTCCTGTGTCAGCTGGAGATGCCTCAGGTGTTTTGATTTGCTTCTTATGAAATGAAAAGAGAGGAGATAAATTGTGGCACAGCTCCCCCACCTGACTTTCTGCTTGGATGCCAGTTCTTAGCTCAGACTATTGTTCTGCAGAGTTTCATTTTAAACTCCTTTATTAGACACTCTAAAATATCACTTCTTGCTCTTGCAGACAGCCTGTTCCTACATGAGAGATTTGTACTTCTTAGTCAGCTGATGGTGGTTTCTAAGGTAAGACAGCCCTGGGGGTGGTGGTTTATCACCTGGCGTGCTGGTGTTTGATCCCCTCTGCCTCAGGGCCAAGCTGTGCTCTCACTCTGCTGGTAAGAGGTGCAGTTAGGGTTTGGCCTCCTTGCAGAAGCACACATCAAACACTCCAGGCTCATCATATGTGAAGTGAGGAACTGGGCTGAGCTGGTTCCCATGTCCTTCCAAGTGTTGCACTTTCTCCAGTCTGACTGCAGATGTACAGCTGGGAACTGACATAGAAAATCTTTCTAACTCCCGACCATCAGTTCCCCTAGAAGGGAAAAAATGCTTTATTTTCTTCCAATGGATTTTTATGGTAGCTATAAACATGGAGCAGGTAATGCATGGGGGATGCTGCCCCATTCTGAGCCTGCAGCCTTGGTATGGGTGCCAGAGCTGCTTCCCAGAAAGGGACTTCTCCTCCTGCTTTGCTCTCTATTGCTCCCAGCAAACAGGTTCCCAGCTGAGGAAGCAGCAGAGCTATCTAGGGAATTGCACAAACTTTTGCCTTGCTGCTCAGCAAAGGAGTGAACCTGAGCTTTGGTACAGCCCCAGCAGCTGCCATGTCTGTGGTCTCAAGACATCAAGCAGGGATTACTCATCCTGAGAGCTCTCAGTGAGGATCAGAGGGGAAGGGAGACTCCTGACACCTCTGTCTATGTGATACTCATGCTCCTCAGGCATCAATGTACTCCAGGAATGGACAGTATGGTGCCATGGCTCAAAGCTGCAGTGGAGCCCAGCAATGAAAGACACATCTGCAGCAGAAGGAGGCAGCACACTGACTCCCACAGTAGCTGCAGTGGTGGGAAGCAGCATGGTTTTATTCTGTCTGGTACAAAAAGTATCCTTGAAAAAAGGCAGAAGGCAGACTGTGGCTCAGCCACCTTATGGCTGGACATGCTATGTGGACGGCCTTCACTTTGAATTCTTGGATGCTCAGGGGTTCTTTTCATGTGGTTTTAGAGCCATCAGAGCATATGTGGCCAAATCTCCCCTGGAGTGGGCTCCTTGGGCTCCTCCCTCCCAGTGTCATGATGGCCAGGGGCTCCTTCAGCTTGGAAAGGAGCTGTGGGAAGACTGGCCGCTCAAATCATGCTTCAGATGTTGGTCTCTCTTTGGCATGGCTCCAGACTTGTCTCCCTTACCAAGGTGTTGACTCAGGTGGTGGCCAAAGCATTGCTGCAGGAGGTCAGATAGGGACCCTACACAGACTGTGAGCCACTCAGCTTGTTCTTGGAGGGGGACTAGTGAGGTTCCTTTCCACTGCTTTTAGCATATCTAACTGGTTTCCAGAGAGTCAATCAGTTGAATTAATGAATCCTTCCTTAAGCCAGAATTCAAAGATCTTCCTGGTACACGTCAGTTGACATGGCATTAATACTCCCTTCTGTGACCTTTACATCACCATCCAGGCCCAGGCTCCCCTTTTTGCCCTTTCACATTTAATATTAAATCTGATTTATCTGTAACAGGGCTTTATCATGTGCTCAGACAAATCAAAAGGATTTCACAATCCATCCCTGAGGCAGAGCCATGAGTGATGAAAGTATTGGCCTGAGGATAAAATCATCACATGCACCCTGGACAGAGGTCTCCACCACTACTCCCTTGCCACTTATCACCACTCCAGTGCCTGATTTTTACCTGTGTTGCTTGAGGTACCTGCTGACCCCACCTTTTCCTTGAAGCTTAGTGCTCAACAAACTCCAGGGCAAGTTGCTGCCCAAGGCAGCAGCCACTGCTCTCTGCTCCTCTTGATTTATGTGCTATTGAGCACAGATAGATTCTAATGGGCCATCTCACAGGGAAAAGCCTGGCACAGCTGCATCTCTGAAGGATTTCCTTGCATGTAGGGCTCCTTTGTGCCTCCCATGAGATCCCATTACACTCTTTCACTGCTTTTTCTTTAATTGCTGCAGATCATTTTTTTTCTTGCAGCACAAACTGACTACTGACAGAGTCAGTGCCATGTGCTGATGGAGACACAGGAGGGTAGGCTGGAGGGAGTAATGGATGACAGAGGAGATGCCGGTTGCAGATCACAGGGACATGTACAGCCCTGTAATTGGCTGGCTTGCACAGATTTCCTCCCATACAGCATTTTTTAATCTAAAGGAAAGCAAGGAACTGGAACATGTCTTGCTTCATTCATGGCTTCCCTGGAAGCAGCAGCAGCATGTTAAGGAAAAAGAGAAGGAGGAGGAAAAAATAGTCAGAAGCACCAGGTGGCTGAATATCTTGCAGCCTAATTGATTCCTCTTTAATTAGAACAAAACCTGTTGCACTTAGCCAGCATTCAGTGCCAGTTTTAGAGAAAGCAGCATCTTCCCTGGCCCTGTACCAGCACAGCTTGGCATGGAGGGAGGAGAAGAACCTCAGGAAACCATGCAAAGCTGACAGTGCCTCTACCACACCTGGGAATCTTTGCAAACTCCAGCTCCTACAACTTTCTTCAAGGCAGCAAGAGCAAGATGAAGGAGAGCCAACCATGTCAGTGTCCGTTGCACACTAATCTGCAGCAAGAGACTTGTCTGGTATTAACTGGAGTAACTGAGACTTCACAGGGATTTCTGTGCTTGTGCCTGACCTCACTTGGGAGCTGCTCACTGCTTCTCTCACAAATCCCGTTATTTTTAAAATGAGAAAGAGCTCAGCTTCATTTTGCAGTGAAATGACTTCTTGGCTTTTTGCCTCTTCAGTTTTGGATGGATGTCCAAAACCTTGCATGGGTTGGGGAGCCCCCACCTGCAGGGCTGTGCCTAGCTCTGGAGCCCCAACATAAGGACATGGAGCTGCTGGAGAGATTCCAGAAGAAGCCAAAAAGATAATTCCATGGCTGAAGCACCTCTGCACTGGAGATGGGCTGCAAGTTCAGCCTGGAGAATAGAAGGCTCCAAGGAGACCTTAGAGTCCTCTCCAGTGCCTAAAGGAGCTCTAGGAGAGTTGGAAAGGGACTTCAGTCAAAGGTCTGGAGGTACAGGACAAGGGGGGAATGGCTTCCCACTGCCAGAGGGCAGAGTTAGAGTGGATATTGGGAGGGAATTCTGCCCTGTGAGGGTGCCCAGAGAAGCTGTGGCTGCCCCTGGATCCCTGGAAGTGTCCAAGGCCAGATTAGACAGGGCTTGGAGCAACCTGGGATAATGGTAGGTGTCCCTACCATGGCAGGGGGTGGGACAGGATGAGTTTTAAGGTCCCTTCCAGCTCAAACCAGTCTGTGATTCCATGAAAACAGGCTCTGCACTGGCTGATACAGGTTAGGTGGCAATGTCAAACCTCATCCCCTGCAGCATCTGGTCACATCTCAAGTGTTTTTTGACAATGCCACCATATGGTTTTAATTTTTGGTCCTTGTGACATGTGCAAGGGCTTCCCCTGGTGCAGGGTGGCTGTGGGGGCTCTCCTGTCCCCTCACAGCTTCTCCCCAGCAGACTCAGGAGTTTGACCCCACTCCTGGCCCTGTGTTGTTTGTTCTATTGAAATATCATAATGAATGAAGTGCCAACTTGTCTGCAGGTTTTGTAGCAAAGTCCCCACCACCAACTGGCTTGTCATGGCTGCTGTTGTTCCAACACAGTGACTGCTCCCCAGCAGAAAACCCCAAAAGTGTCATTTTCCAGCCCATCCCTGCTGAAAAACCTTTCTTATGGTGTGAGCACCAGGCCAGCAGTCTCTGGGAAACTGAGATAACTTCTTCCATCCATTTAACATGTAAAGGGGCAGAAATGCTGTTAACACTAGCCTGAGCTCTCATCAGGTGTGGGTTTTCAAGCAAGGTGGGCACCCTGGCTAGAGTCAGCATGGGTGGCTATCCTCAGCCGCGCGGTCCACACCCCACAGCATCAATGTGATGGATGGCGAATATGGCCATCCATATTTATTCCAGGGGAATTTAACATTTTATAGCCTGGGGTCACTGTGTTACTCCCATCTGCTTACATCACACTTAGGTGCTATTGGCTAATTGCAAGAGGCCTTACTATCCTAACAGAGAGGGGGGTCTGCTAATTTTCCATTACATCCCGGTATCTTCTGCTCCGCCAGGCCTTAACTACAACAATCAGGCAGCTCCATCCTTTGTGGGTGTCCCCAGGCATTACAGGGAGAGAAGAGGAAGCTGATATGCAAATGCTGTGGCTGAGCACAGTTTCCTGCTGTCATGGGGTAGCAGGAAACTCAGAATGTAAAAAGCATCCTGCCAGGCCTTGCATGCAGCCCCAGCCCTGCTCTCTGGACCAGGAGACCATTTTGCAAGGCAGGGGACCTTGCAAAAGTGGCACTGTCACAGGCTCCAGTGGTTAACTAATCCCATTGGAATGGGCTGTAGCCAGAGCTGGAGCATCTGTCTCTGGGCTTATGAGGGCTCAGGAGCTGTTTTCGTGGTGCCAAGCTGTTTGGCTGATATTACCTACACTGCTTGGAAGGTGTGATCTGGACTGCAGACCTCACACTATGTGCTGATAATTAACAGTAATGAATGAGCCCATTGGTGCCAGGAGTACCAGGGCTGGGTAGATGAATTAGCAGCTTCAATTTTACCTTGGAAAAGGAGCACATCCAAGATGGAAATAGCTACAGGACAAGTCCCCACCTCATTTTATCTCTGCAGGAAGTGCAGGAGATGGTTTATTGGACATTTTTCTTACTGGGTTCAAGAGCTGGGGACCAGATCTGGGTTGCCCATCTGGAAGTCACCTCTCCTCATTCACACCCACCCCATCCCCTTTGGAAGCAAAAGCTTTTCTGCAGGGAGGAGATTCCCAGCTCCTGACTGGGGAAATGCCAGCATTTAGAGGCTGTAGCTCAGTGCCAGAGCAGTTGCCTGCCTGCAAAGGCAAAGCCTGATCCAAAGCCCCTATTCCCTGCCTGCCCCTCTCTTGCCCCCAGGAGCTGCCTCCCACATCCTGCTCACTCCCAACAGGCAGATGCTGATTCAAACCTGTGCCCTGTGGAGCTGTTTGCTTGGGGTTTTCCTCTAACTTGTGGAAGGCCAGTAGCTCCCCACTGTTTATAAAAGTTCTGTCTGTAAGGAACTGTTTAGCAAAACAATAGCTGCCTTTTTTTCTTTCTTTCTTTCTTTTCTCCCCCCTTTTTTTTTTCCTCTTTTCTTTGGAAGTGCACTTTCCCTCCTGTCACTGCATATTCCAGTGCTGATGCAGGCACATTGCACTGGGCTGGTTAAAGATGCCCAGACCTTTGCACCAATGGCATCCTCCTCCTCCTCCCTCTCACTTCTGGGACTGGGAAAGCAAAGGGCAGACACGGGGAGATGGAGATCCATGCTGTGGTCATTATTACCTTTCTCTTTGGTGAAACTTTAATCCTGAGCATTAATAAAAACAGATTTCATGCTGCACATAAAGGTTAACACATTTTGCCTTGCCTTCATGGGCAGTATCAGAACTACAGCTGCCTTTGTACAGCAGGGTTCTGCTGCACTAAGCCATTAATCCTGAGGAAATGATGGAAATGAAGCTCCAAGGGTTTAATCACCTATCAGAGAGCCCCCTGGACTGCTGGAGGTATTTTTAGGATTTAGAGGTATTAGCTCAAAGCTGAAAAAGCCCAATCTATCAATTCATCACAATTCAACTACTGCACATCATTTTCCTCTTCCTCATTCTCTGCTGGCTCCACAACAACATGTTTAGCTAGGAGTGTTGGCATACTCCTAGCCCGCATATAAGGATGGAATTTGGGGTGACAGTCCCTCATGCTGCCATCTTCAGTGTGAGCTGAAGCCAGCAGTGCTCCATTGCCAGGCTTTGAGCAAGGCTGAGAGTGATGCTCATTGGAAAAGGATCCAGCTTCCTCTTATCTCAACCAATGCATTCACTTTGGGAAAGTTATTTGTGTGCCCTTTGCACCCCAGACAACTTTTATCCTGTTTTTTTAAGAGGTGAAGAATGAACTGGAGGGAGCGGCCCAGCTCTGATGTTTGGGCAGAGTTGGGTGAGCATGAACAGCCTCAGTGCAGAACCAGAGGAAAGAGCATCTGCCATGCCATCAACCTCCTACACTCCTTTCTTGAGCTACAGCCCAAGAACATGGGAACCAAAAATCCTTTTTGGGAGCAGGTGTCTGGAAAATCCCTCATTGCTCCCAGAAAACAAGGCATCTGGGGGCTTCCCCTGGTTTTACAAAGTTCCCAGCAGCTCCTGGCATAGGGGGGTCCAGAGATGTGACCACAGCCTCAGCTTCCCTCTGCACAAGGGAGCAGGGATGTATCCCCTTCACTGGGGTCTTCCCAAACTGCACAGATGGACCCTGAGAAGCACAAAGCTGCTTCCTGGGGATGAACAGGACAGCTCAGCACTATTGAGGGGAATCACAGTACCCAGTACAACCCTCGTGGCACAAAGTTTCACTTCTGCAAGGGGTCCCTGTGTCAGGAGTGCCTCCAACATCACTCCACTGCTGACCCCAGTGGGAGAAAGTAAAGAGCTCTCATGGCTTGCAGAACAGAGGGTCTGAGGCACTGATAGCTGTACGTATAGATCATATATTTGTGTGTGTAACTCTGCTGCGTCCTTACACAAAGAGCTGCATCCTTACACACCCGCACAGGTAAATACTTCTAGATACTGACCTCTTCAGATTAAAGTCCAAGGCACTTTTTACAGTGAACAGGTTAAAGCCATAGTTTAAAACATGCCTGTTTCTGGGTACAGCTTGGGTTTATGGCAATGCTGTGGGGATGGGCTGTTGTCCCCAGTCCTGTCCTTCAGCTGAGAGACTGGCCCTGAAGGAGGAATGTAAGCCCGGGACTGGATCCTGACCACAGAGACATGCAAGCAGCTCCCACTGACAGGTGCATTGGCAATGCCAAGACCCCAGAAGGGGGAAGAACACTTTGGGCAGAAGAAAGAACAGAGCTGGGTGCACAGACTGCAGCACCCAGAGCACCAGGGCCCCCAGCCAAGAGCATCCACTGGGCGGGTGGTTCTGGAGCCCTGCCTGGTGCCTCATGGGGCTCTGAGGTGCCTCATCCCATAGGGAAATAGCTAATGCCACAGAGAAGCTTTTTCTCTCTCCTGCAAAAGCTCTTCTTTACAACCTCGAACCCTCTGGATTCCTTTTAGGAGGGAGCTTGGAGATAGGTGAGAAAAAGCTCAGACCAGTACAGAGCCTGGCAGCAGAATCTTCCCAAACTGCTGAGCAATCACCAGCATCGCCCTCCACCAAACATACCTGGTGGCCATGGCACAGGGCTCTTAGCTTCCTGGGAGATGCTGGGCAGGAGAAGCTCAAGGAAGAGTGGTGCAGAGGACCAGGAATCCCCTAGCAGCCCCAGACCTAGCTGGCAGTAGCAGAGGCTCAGCCCTGGCCTCTCAGAAGAACCAGCCTCTTTTCTCCATCAGAGCTGGTTTCTGCAGGGAGATTTCAGGTCTGGGGTCCAGCAGGGAGCATCCAGATCTCATGGCAGCTCATTGCTGCTAGGGCTCTACTGGGTTGGACTGGCCTGGAAGGGTGAGACCAGCACAGCTCTGACAGTGGTAACAGTGACAGCATGGCAATGACAGCTCTGATCAGGAAGGGCCAGTGTAGGGACTTTTAGACTTTCTCTGGACAAAAGCAGCAGAAATTGGTCCCATAGGTGCTGCTCATTCCTGGACATGTCATGCTCTGTGAAGACTGGCCAGGACAAAGTGTGGCTGCCAAAGAGCAGTTTAAGACTTATGATCCAGTGGGGATCAGGTCCGGCAGCTCAGGGGTTGGAGGTAAGGAAGTGATGCTCTCTGAGGCTCAATGAGTCCATAGAATCAGAGAATCATGGAATCGCAGAATAGTTTGGGTTGGAAGGGACTTAAAGCTCATCTGATTCCACCCTGTGCCATGGGACATCTTCCACTACACCAGGTTGCTCCAAGCCCCATCTAACATGGCCTTGAACACTTCCAGGGATGGGGCAGACACAAGTCTGGGCAGCCTGTTCCCAGCTGGAAGGCTGAAACGAAGCAGTCCCTGCAACCTTGTCTCATTTCTCTTTAATGTTCAGGGTTTTCTCCTCCTATGCCATCATGCCCTGAGGTTGAGCAAAAGCTGCAGCTTGCCAGGGCAGGGTGTGAAATGTGAACTGGAAATGTCCCAGTCTCTTCTCCCAAGTGAAAGGACAAGAGAAAATGCCTGCAAGTTGTGCCAGAGGAGGTTTAGGTTGGATATTGGGAAAATTTCTTGTGTGTAAGTGTGGTCAGGCTCTGGCACAGGTTTCCCAGGGCAGTAGTGGAGTCCCCATCCCCGGAAGAGCTTAGAAGATTTGTGTATGTGGCACTTGGGCACATGGGTTAGCAGTAGGCGGTGCTGGGTTAACAGTAAGACTTGATGTTCTTAGAGGACTTTTCCAACCTTAATGATTCCATAATTCTATAAAAATGTGATCCGCAACTCTGCTTTCTTAAGAGCCTTCATTCTGGAGGAAAAGTTTGGCTCTTGCAGAGCTTGTGCCCAGGGAACGGAGATTCTCCTCTGCTGGAGGATACAACCTGGGGAGAACGGCTTTCCAGACCCTGGGTAAAAAGGGGAGCTTGACCTTCCTCTAGGGAGAAGCAAAGCTCTGCTGCTATTGGGCTACACACAGATGCAGACCTGCTTCTGTTCAGCTTCCAAGTAATGGGAACAAATACAAGGGAGATAAAGGATAATGACTTGGGTTCTGCACCTCTCCCTGCCTCCCTGTCCCCCATCCTCACTGACAGTAGTAGCTGTACTCAGAAACAGACATTTTTGGCAGCAGCCTGGTGTTGCTGCCTGCTAACAACCATGTTGGGTACAAAACCATAATTGAAAGTTACCATAACCATCATAATATAGCAATATATTTTATAGTTAAAATAAACTATTATGCTTTCCCCTATCATTAAAAAAGAAGCGAGCAGTACAGAGGCAAGATGCAAACCCAGGTCAAAGCTCCTTAAGTCTGAACAGAAACATCCATGAGTTTGCAGAGAGACCATGGAATTTTTCTTGTATTTCTAGGATAGTTCCTTGCAGGCAGCGCAGGAAAGAGGGTCATGGAACAAAAAAAGCTCCCATAAATGTGCCAAAAATGGGACTGGCTGGGTTAGGTGGGTCCCGGAGGAGCATTGGGGATTGGCCCCATTGGACTGTGGGATCGATCAGATCCTTCCCAGCTGCAGGTCGGCATCTCTATGATTTTCCTCTTGTGCTGTTCCTCCACCTTGGTTGCTGATCTCAGCTCTTCTGTTTGTCCCGATGTCCCTTAGTGTATCCAAAGTGATCATCTCAGGTGTGTGGACAGGATTGGCTGGGGAGCATTTACTGGAGCTGTTTATTGGGGCTGTGCCAGCTGAGGCTGCTGATGACCAAGAGCTGCCGTCAGGGAGCAGAGCAGCAGCTCTGGGTGGGCACGCTGGGCTGGACAGCACTGGGGGCTCCCCACCATGCCTGCCCTCACTGTGGCTTCAGGTTGGCTCTGTGGTCCTGGCAGCGGGACTGGGGCGGGGTTAGTCTCGGTGCTGGCCATGGTGGAGTCCGGTGCTGGGTGTAATGGATCAGGACTACTGGCACCAGTGTTAAAGGACTGGCAGGGGTGGGATAGGGGCTTTGGGGATTGGCATGGGAATTCAGGGATGTGGAACGGGGGGTGCAGGGGTGGGATAGGGGTGTGGGGGATGCAGGGTGCAAGGTGCAGGGCATAGGGTGCAGACCCTGGGCTGCCAGGTCCCAGGCAGAAGGGTTGTTGCAGTGCAGGTTATGCTGAGGTGAGGCCAGGGGAGGGAGGCTGTGAGGTGCACAAGGATCCACTGCAGCAGCAGCTGCTCTCCCCCAGAACAAGGCGGGGCTCTAGTTGCAATCCCAACACACTTACTGTGGTCCTTACCACCTCCAGCCTTGGGGCCTGCGAGCTGACAGCACCTGCTCTTGTCTCACTTGGTTGGATTTCCTAAACTTGATCATGAACCTGGCAGGGCAGTTCCTGGGTTCCTGCTGGCAATATTGATCTTTAAGAAGCAATACTTCCTCTGGCTCTCTGATGCCCCATGCCATGGGCAGTTTGCTCCTATCTGAGGCCCAGAAAGCATTTTTCTCCACTAGCTGACTACAGGGCAGGGAAAATGCTGCATTTCAGGCTCTTTCTCAGAATTTTTAAAATATTCTCCATTGCAATGCTGGGAACCTCCTGACAGGCAAACAGGAGCTTCTGCTGGGCAAGATGGACAGGTGGGCACCCAGACGCATATGGGGAGCAGCAGCTGGGGTGAGAATAGATCATGGGGGGCTTCCAAGGCAGCAGTGAATCCCCAGCCATCCATGGGATATCAATGATACTAATTACAAGTGCTTGGAAGAGCAGCTTATTCCCAGAAGCTGCATGTCTCCCACTGGCCAAGGACCAGTAGCAATGGGCATGTGCCTACCTGAAGGCAACAGGGATGTCTGTGTTTGGTCCCCTGCTACCAACACTTCTGTAGCAAGGATCTCATTTTGCAGTACTCTTGCTGTTGCCTTACATCCTTCCTCCTCCTCCTCCTCCTCCTTCTCCTCCTAGGGCCAGTGTGGGGGCAGTACTCCTCACTATCTACTGCTTATTTTCTATGTAACTCCAGCTGCAGGGCACAAGGAGTGAAACCACCTCACACCACTGGCAGCAAAGAAACTCTTCGGCATTGGGGGTGTAGGGATGGTGGTGCAGGAGGGTGGCGTGTCTCTGCCCCTACATACACACAAAATCCAGCATTATTTATGGAAGGGAAAAAGTTACAAAGGGGAGCATTACAGGCTGAGTATACCTGGAATAACACAGTGACTGATTACAATTACTGACACTGCTGAGGTGTAATTAATATTGCAGAGTAATAGTTACTTCATCTGTTTAAAAATATATAAATATTCTCTGCTGAGTTTTCATGGAAAGCAGCAAACACCTGCCCCAAACTTGGAGCCTGGCGCGGCTCCATGCAAGGATCCAGGAAAGCCAGAACACGACACTGGGGAAGAACTGAGGAGGAAAAAGGGAGAAATGGTGAAAGCAAAACAGAAAGTGACTGGTTCCAGAAGCAGCCAAGTGATGCCAAGAGTACCTCAGGAAGCTGAACACCAGCAAAAATATAATGGAGTCTGAGGTGCTGCACTTTGGCAGGCATGGGCAGCAGTACCATTTCCAAGATGGTGCCAGAGTGCTGCTGCCCTCCACCAAACCCAGCAGAAGTGGCATGAAGGTGACGGGCTTTGTTTTAAACAGATGAAGCACCTGCCCCTGCTAACACATCACTTGCCAGTGAGCTCCTGCTTGATCCTGGCGGATTTGACACTGCCAACTGGGCTCAACCATTGATTTTCCCAGCAGAAGTGGAGACAGTTGGAGCTGATGGGGTGTTCATCCAGCACTTCTGAGACTGCTGCAAAGAGCCCACTGGCTTTGAAAAATGCTGGGAAGCTCCCAGCAGGAAGTGATGTGAGCACCTGGAGACTCCCTCAGCACCCAGGCTGACCTGCGAGCTCCATCACAGGCCACCAACACATTGGCTGGGGGCAGCCTTGCATGGCCCTGCACACTGTAGGCACTGCTTTCCTGGCTCTGGCATGCATCTCCAGGCAGGATATGACACTAAAGGACCAGAAAGACAAAGTGTCCATTGTTATTCTCTGGGTAGAAAACACTCACAGCTCCAGAGAACTCTCCAGGAAGGTTACAGCCAGATATTGTCACCCAGCTGTCAATGTGAGGGGGCTGTCCTGTGAGTCCTGGCAAGGAGATGGATGGAGCATAGGCAGCGTCAGCCAGAGCCTGCATAACGAGCCCCCCACATTGGCATCTGCCTGGTGAGGTTGGCAATCATGAGAGGGGCAGGGGGCAAGGGGAGTGCCCCAGGGAGAAGAACTCTCCCTCCGGTGTCTCCGTTGCTTCAGTGCTTCTGACTTGGTGTTTTGTTTTGTTTTGTTTTCAAATGTGAAGACCTGAGATTGAGCGTGGGTTTTCCGTCTGCCACTGGACGCCATGGCAAAGGCTGGCCCAAGGCATCACCTTCTGTCCCCTTCCTTCACCACGTGTTGAGGCACCTGAAAAGGGATGCAATTCCCGATACCAAGGCGTTGGCAAAGCTCCGAGCATTGCTCGGCACTGCTGGTCCCATTGGCTCCAGCTGAAGGGTCCTGCAGTGGTTCAAGGACCAGAAGAAAGTTCACAGAGACCTCATGATCTGTGTGGAAATGCTTCCCCTGTCCACGGTGGGGCTGAGGGACTGCATTTTAGCAGCTGCTTGAGCTCGTGTAAGGGGTGGGGAAGGAGGTGGAGCTGACCCCAATGGGGCTCTCAGAGAGAGGTGTTTGGGGGGTGCTCACTGGCACACCAACCCCCCGGGCCTCCAGGACAGCGGTGAGCAGGCGCTGCTGCTGCTGGCGCAGCATGTCAGCCATCAGCAGGGGCAGGGAGTTGAAGCTGGCACTGAGCTGCTCCAGCTTAGATTCCAGGCCACTGATCTGCTTTTCCAGGTCCTCACTGCGGTCATTTAGCTCTGTGATGAGGTCGTACATCACATTCTGCATCTGGGGAGGGGACACAGGGGACAGTGGCGGGGTTAGTACCATGGCTGGAGGGGTTAGTGCACTGCTGCTAGCAGAGCTCACCCCTTTACCCCTTTCTGCCCTGAAAGCTGACCCATCTCAGCCCACCCCAGGTTTTCCAAGGGTTCTGTGGCTGCAGTTCGGCTCATCCCTGGCCATCAAAGCAAGGAAGCTCTGCTGGCCCTGTGCTGCTGAGCAGTGGTATCCCTTGCAAAAAGGGTTGCAGGGAACCCCTGGCTCATGTATGTTTTTCCTCCTGCTTTGCAAGGGCAGCCATCCCACAGCAGCTATTCCTTGCTGACATTTACTGAGTCGGAGCATTTTGCGGTCAGCCAAGTCTGCTTTAGTTTTTCTGAGTGAAGAAAAACACTCAGTCTGGCCAAGCCACAGGGTCCCTGTGGGACTTGCCTTTGAGAGGTCAACAAGGGTGTTGGCTTGGTCACTCAGCTTCCTCTGCTCCATCTTCACGCTCCGTAACCTGGGGAGAAGGAAAGAGCACATGGCTGTACTCCCTCCCCTCTTTCAAACTGCATCTGGAGACCTGCCTGCATCCCAGGCAATGGAAAACTCCCCACTCCCCTGCCAGGGACAGGATCCTGGTTTATCTGGAGCTCAGTCTGCCCCCAGCCCACTGCATAGCCTCTTACTGGTGGATGGCTTGTAGGAACTTCCTCTGGTGCTTTCTGACTTTAGCATGGTCGATCTTCTTCAGCAGCTTGGTGTGCTTGTAGATAAGCCATGTTTCCCGCAGGACATTGGCTGCTGCGTTCTTAATCTGAAAAGGAAGAGTGGCTGCAGGTCACCAGCCATGTGGGATTTCACAGAGACACTGGTCTTCCTCTGCCATGAACCAATGCTGCAAGAGCACTCAACCCCAGCTGGAGTGAGGCACTTGGCTTTGTACCTGCACAATCTCCTGCATTGTTGTAAGTCAAACAGCATTAGGGTTAGAGTTTGGGGTTAAGGGTTAGGGGTTACGGGTTAGCGTTAAGGACTGTTGCTACCGTTCAAGCAGGAGTAAGAGAAGGCAGAGCTATTGGCCCCTGGTGCACCCACATCCCACTCCTACTCTGCACTCATTCTCCAGCACTTGGCTCTTTGCCTACACACAAAGTTGTACCATAAGCCTCAAGAAAAAAATCCCAAAGGTTTTCTTGATTCCTGCACCCATCTGCCAATCTTGGCAAGTCCCAGCTGTGCTGCCAGCACTGGGACATGACTTCTGCAGACTCTCCAGCTAAACCACAGCTCAGCTGCTTGTTCCAGGAGGAATTGTCTGCCATCTGCCTGGCATGGAGCCTGCAGATCTATATCAGTGGCCAGTGGAGCAGGGCTGACCAGCTGTTTTGCTTTTCCAGCCTGGTCACACCAAGGCCCTGACTATTTCTGGGGTGTCAGGGCTTTGTTTGGGGCTCTGCTCTCTGGGGTGAAGTAGGTGCCCTGTTTGCATCCAACAGCTAGTTGCCTTTCCAAGGCCTGCACTGATATCCATTTTGCCACCATCCCCTCTAAAAACATATTGTAGTGTGCAGAGCCCATTATATGACATGATGCTTTGCCATGATGAGGCTGCCAGGACCAGTGACCTCCTGCTGCTCCTTTCTTCTTTCAGGGATGTGACACCAGACCCTGGTACGACAGAAACCCCATGAACGCAGGCTCTGGGTCCCTCCTCAGAGGAACCTTACAGTGTGGTTCCTATCTGTGGTGGGCACTGAATCACCAAAATCCAGTTGTTTTCCTGATACCAAGAGAAGTGAGATCATACTGTGGAAGAGGAGGGGATATGTTCCCAGAGGGAGCATCACCTGAATCCCTGAAACAGAGCTGGTGCTCTTTGTCTCAGTGTAACATTTGTGCCTGTGCTATATCCACAGCACTTGAACAACTTCCTCAGCAGTGGTACCTTCAGGACCCACATCCAAAGATGCCAACACCTTCCTCTCCTACTGTAGCCTCACTCAGAGATGATGCTAACACCTTCTTCCATAGTGGTACCCACAGGATCCAGAGGTGCTGACATCTTCCTCCTGCCATGGTAGCCCAAATCCCCAAATCTTGGCACACAACAATTCCCCCACTCCTGCTGTCCCCCATGGCACCTTACCCGCTTTGTCAGTTGTGTGTCCATCATGAAGTTGTGGACATGCTTCTCAGCTTTGGTGAGCTCCAACTTCCTGGCCACCACAGCCACCACCAGTGCTGTACATCCAGCACCCTGAACAAGGATCAGTTGGGGAAATAGTTTGTCACCCTCTTGTAACACCAGCACTCCCACCCTCATCCTTGCAATCAGCTAGTTAACTAAAGCTACACATCCTCCTCATTATCATAACGAAAAGATACTACAGACCCTGGGTGTCCTTGAATGGCTGATGGTGAGCTGCGTAACTAATGGGAGAGGCCAGGGCTATTAACAAGGTCAGCAGTGGTCAGTGGTGAGCCTGTGCCATTGCAGGCCAGAGATCTGCCCCATGCCAGTGCCCTCCACTCCCAAGAGAGGTCTGGGCTGGGAGAGCAACGAGGGAGCACCAGACAAAATGGAGAAGAGAAAGAGAAGAGAAAAGAGAAGAGAAAAGAGAAGAGAAAAGAGAAAAGAAAGAGAAGAGAAGAGAAGAGAAGAGAAGAGAAGAGAAGAGAAGAGAAGAGAAGAGAAGAGAAGAGAAGAGAAGAGAAGAGAAGAGAAGAGAAGAGAAGAGAAGAGAAGAGAAGAGAAGAGAAGGAGAAGAGAAGGAGAAGAGAAGGAGAAGAGAAGGAGAAGAGAAGGAGAAGAGAAGGAGAAGAGAAGGAGAAGAGAAGGAGAAGAGGAAGAGAAGAGGAAGAGAAGAGGAAGAGAAGAGGAAGAGAAGAGAAGAGAAGAGAAGAGAAGAGAAGAGAAGAGAAGAGAAGAGGCCCCAAATCAGGACCCCTCAAGTTGCAATGTATCCCAACTGCACCAGCTGGGAACTCACTTATCCTGGCAACTGTGGCCAGATCTGTGTGGCAGCTATTGTCTCCAGTGCATATCTGTGCCAAGGTGTTCTTTCCAGAGCCTCCCCGCTGTGCTCCTGAGCTCTGCCTGCTGCTGTTCATACCAGCTGTTCATACCAGGTTGCTTCTCCCTAGAGCTCTGGCAGAGTGCACTCAGCCTGGCAAGCTCTCCTTAAAGAGTCATTAATTAACCTGATACCCTGAATCCTTCAGCATCCTCAAAGGTCCTGCTGCACATTCTCAACTCCCACCACCTCTGTCTTCCTGGTGGAGCTACTACCCCTGGTACTGACTGGAAACCCAGCAAAGCCTCCGAGCCCAGTGGGCATGGGGTCTCCGTTCCCAGGGGTGGGGGGGGGCTGTGCTGGGTGTGGGGGGACACTTTTACAGATGGTGTCTCACTTCAAAGTAACCACTGGTTGGAGAAGAGCTTTGGGAGCCTGCAGCGCAGAAATCACCTTGGCTGAACCAGCAGCTTCTCCTCTGCTGGCAATTGCTGCATCCATAGGGATTTTCTCCCTTGCTTGGCTCCCACCAATAATACCAGCCTTGCTGCGCCTGACCTCATCCAAGACAGATCAAAGACTTCTAGATAATACAGAATTAATACCTCTTGGTGGAGCCTCCCCAGCTGATGGTACTCATGGGGTAAGTTTGGTCTGCCCTAGCTGGGAGGAGGGAAAGCTTCATCCCCAGGGCCTGGAGCTGAGGTGGGCAGAGTCAGGGTGCTCATGGCTGGGGTGGATCTGTGGAGAAGCCATGACCACAGATCCCCCAGCTGCTCCTTCAGCAGCCCTGGCTGGAAAGTCCCACAAGACAGGAGATCTCGTGGTGGGCTCTTTGGGGAAGATATTCTGGAGGGCCTGGAGAATGGTGACCTTTTGACCAGAGGGAAAGGAATCCAGAGCAGATGAGCAATGGAAGCCAGATGGTGTGGACCAGGAAGGCCAAGGGATGCTCGGGTGCCCTTCTGCTCCCTGGGGCCATCACTGACTCCACCAAGAGCCCTCCACCCTTACTGAATATAGGTCTAAATCCACCCCAAATTCATCATCTGAGACAACTCCATCAACTTCCAGGCTGTGACACCTCAGAGCCGAAGTCTCTAGGCCTTGTACATGGACAAAAGAGCTAAGAAACCAGTCCCCACAAAATCCAGTGGCCCTGCCTCTGCAATGGAGAGAGGCAGAGCCCACAGAATGGATAAACAGCTTGGCATGGCCCTTACCATGATGCCAGTGAGCAGGCAGACTCCCTTCCCACAGTAGGTGTGTGGGACCATGTCACCATAGCCGATGGAGAGGAAGGTGATGGAGATGAGCCACATGGCACCCAGGAAGTTGCTGGTTACATCCTGCTGGTCATGGTACCTGCCAAGGAGACGCGGACATCAGTGTCACAGCAGGGAACAGGAATGAATGTGGAAGAAATGGGGGTACCTGGGCACAGTGGCTCATCTGGCATGACCTGTGCTGGGGTAGAGGATTAACAACACAGTCGGATGTGCCATAGTAGCAGTGGTTGCACAATTTCTGACACTGGAAAACCCACATGGACAAAATGAGAGCAAAAACTCAGTGGAAAGGGCTTCTGTTTTCAGTCAGACCTGTCACCACATCCCAGTCCTGTTGTGTGTCCCCAGTGTCATGTGGTGCTGCAGCAAGAAATGGCTGATGGGAGAAAGAGCTGTGGCTCTGCAAAGCCCCTGATCACAGCAGTTCACCATTGGCATCCTCCTCTGCATCCTACTGGTGATGCAGCCTGGACTGTGCTGCCCCAGAAGACAGTGCAGTCCCAGCAGAATTGCTGGGCATGGACCCCATCAAGCCTCTGGCATGAGCTTAGCTTTGAGAATCAGAGGAACAGCTCACACACTCAAGACACAGCACACATTGAGTGGCTGCAGCTTTGGGAATGCTGCAAATTTTCTATGTCCCTGCTATGTGAGGTCAGTGACCACTCTGGCTGTCCCAGACATTGGCTTGTCCAGCAAACACGCAATCAGGGGCCCCAGCTGCCTCCAGCTCCTCAGAGCTGGCACAAGCACAGCCAAGCCATGCAGGTATGTTTCCCGAGGGATACAGTGCTGAATCCTGGCAGTGGAGCAGGGCCTGGCCCAGTCTGCAATGGGATTCAACCCTAAGTCAGCAGGGGCAGGCAGTGCCTTTACCCCACTATGAATAATATGGTTGTTCTCCTGCCTCCCTAGCAGATTTCTCCTAGCCTCCTCACAGAATCCAGAGAGGGAAAACAGATGGAGCTTTTGGCAATCCCAACTCCAAGATCATAACTTGCAGAGCAGTTGGGTTTTCTCCTCTTCTGAAATGTTTTTCCCTCAGCTGGAGATTCAAATGAGGTCCTGGTGCAGGAGAAAGCACCCTCAGCCATGGTGAGACTCACTCTGGGCAGGGTTGGCTAGGGGAGCTAGAGCACATAATCACAGTGGCGCTCTCCAAAATTCCAGTGCCAGCCTGTCCAGTGTATTCTCCTGAGGAGAGCTGAGCCTACCTCATCCCACAGGATGGGATGTCTTGAGGGGACAACCCCAAGAGCATCATGCTGGACAAGGGGGTTACAGGCCTACTGGACAGAGGAACATTTTCTCTTCTGAAGAGGACTTTGAGCAAGAATTGATAAAACAGAGGGGCTGGCACATACCACGGCTGGTGTGGGCAGAAAGAGGGGCCACCTGCTCACGTCAAGAGTTGCCACAATCAGACAGACACCAGCACCACTTTCTGCTGTCCCCTGGTCTGCCAGCCCCCAGTAAGGCCACAGCCACCCTCACCACTGTGGCAGCTGTGAGCATCACCTTATTGCCGTGCCACGCCACTGTGGCAGCACCATCTCGGCTGAGCCAACCCCATCGCGCTGGGCAGTCCCAGCTGGTGCTCTAGGCTGGCTGCTCCAGGAGCGGGCAGGCGGCACGAACAAGCACACGTGTGAGCACACGTGCGCGCCGTCGCGGGCAGCCCCGGCAGCGCTGGAGGCACCGCAGGCACTGCAGGCGGTGCGCGGTGGCCGGGCGAGCAGGCGAGGTTGCTAAGCGACTCGCTGCCTTCAGAGAGGTGCGGCCCCGCGGCGCGCACGGGAGGATGCTGCGCCCACAGACGCTGGAGACCACAGCTCAGTGCGAAGGAGACGTGCCATGGCCGTGCCACCCCAGCCTGAGAACCATGTCTTGGAGAGGCACAACTGCCTCTAAACTGCCCGGCCCCAGTGGCTGCTGGTTGGGAATGGTCCTGCAAACCGCAGCAAATTGGTTTCCACTGCCAGTGACATCAGTGTGGACAGGGGGACACATTCTGGGTAGCCTTTGTGGGAGCTGTGTGACCCCCAGGGATGGTGCATGTACAAGGGATCTTGCATTGCTCACACGTGGAACATGTCCCAGGGGTTCTGCATTCCCTCAGTCCTGCATCCCCCAGGACTGACGCATCTCCAGCCCACTTGGGTTCACTTCTGCCTCTCCGTACACACACGGAGGTGATGGCAACTGTGGTGCCAATGATCTGCAGTGCCTTTGCATAAATTTCTGAGGCTTTTTGTTCCTAATAATTCTTCATTGCATTTTCCATCCTAAGCCTCACCTGTTGTGGGATTACACTCCTGTGTGTGTCTTGGATGCCTGTCCGCCTGCTCCCTGTTTAGGAGGCATAAATCACAGTTTCTCAAACACAATTAGGTGGTGCCTGAACATAATAACCATATCCAAGTCATAAGGGGAGCACCATTAGCTCATAAGGGAGGCAGGAAGGCAAAGGTAGCCAGTAAAAGCTCATAAAATCTGTATGCTGTCCCACGCCACTGCCACAGCACTTGCCCCTTTGCATTATGACCAGAGCAATGGGTCCCACCCTGGGGAAGAGTTGGGGGGTGGCCTTCGTCTCACTTTGCAAGCAATCTAGAAGCAATCTGGGTGTCCCAGGTAACCCTGGGGTGCCAGTTGGTATGAGTGATCCTTTGCACCTTAGTTCCAAGGATGACAGAAAGCTGCCACAACAGGACAGCTTCTGGACGACCTGCCCTCCCTTCCCCAGGTGTTGCTAGCACCCTGCACCATGGCTGTGGAGAAAACCTTCTGGCTGGGGTGCCACCACCACAGCCCCCTGGTTCCCTCAGCAGACAAATAGTGGTGGCAGGTCCCTGAGAGATGGAGGTGCAGTGATACCCACCAGGCTGGTCTCCACAGCAACCCTGGTGCTGAGCACGCTGATGCTGGCATGATGCCATCAGGCTGTGGGTTTGTCACCACAGTGTTGTCATGACAGTCAGTTGCAGTGATGCTAGAGCCTGAGCCAGGCCCTGTCACCATCAGCACCTCTGGCCCCTCCCCATCCACAGCCCCCAGCTCCCACCATTCTCCATGTCCCTCACCCATGCTCCTGGGGCTTCTGGCACCACACATTGTCCTCTTGCACAAGAACCCTGCCTGGCCTAGGTACTGCACTGTGAGGACAGGGCTGACCTTGCTCTGCTTCCTGCCTGTGTAAGACAGTTTATCATCTGCTAACAACAATGCTCAGTCGAGGGAACCTGTGGCTGCTGAGGCTCTGGAGCCCTGCATCCCTCCTACAGGGTCTTGGGACATCACATCTCCATTGAGAAAGCCAAACCACAAACTGCTGAGCATCCAGAACTACTGCATGTCCTGAACCATGGAGCATCCCAAACCTCCGCTCATCCAGAACTGCTGCTCATTATGCTTGAGTCCTGAACTATTGAGCATTCCAAGACACCATGCATCCCAAACCTCCACCTATATGCGTCCTGAACAGTTGAGCGTCCCAAACCAGTAGGCATTCCGAAGTGTTGAGCATCCTGAACTGACACAAACCCCAAACCACTGCCCATTCCAAACCACTGTGAATCCCAAAGCACCGTGCATCCCAGACCACTCTCACCTCTCGCACACACGGACTGTCCATGCAGCAATGATCCAGAGGGAAATGCTGAAGACCAGCAGCACTGTCCCAGGGCAGATGGTCATGAGTGTCTTCATGACGAAGCGGGTGTTGAAGTTAATCTTGTTGAGTGCCCCAATGCTGCGTGAGGAGGCATCAGTGAAGAGCTTGCTGTGCAGCAGCATCACCCGAGCAATCAGGTAGAGGCGCAGGAACATGGGGATAGACAGGATGATGTCCACATCAGCTTCTGCCCGAGAAGGTGTGTAGGAGAAAGCCAGGCGAGCTGTCCAGAAAAATTTGTACTCCCCAGGAATGGGGTGTATGGCACAAACCAGCATCTCCAGACTGATGTAGAGGATGCGCTCATACGTCATCGCTATCCGCCAGTCGTCAGCTCCATTGTCGATCACAAAGAGCTACCATGATGCAAAACCACGCAGTTACTAGTGACCCTACACAACTTGCCCACTGGCATCCCTCCCTCCACAGGCAGTGGGGGTCATACACCAGAGCTAAGAGGAGCTGGGTGTGGCTCAGCCAGAAGCTCTGGGGATGGACAGAGAAGAAGAACATGGGAATGAGTCACCACCAACCTCTCTGCTGCCCTGCTAGTGTGTGTCAGGGATGGTCATGTTGCAGGGGACACCAAAAGCATTAAGGTGTCCAGGCACATCATGGCACAGCACCCAGGCACAGCCTGGGGACAGGTCACTCAAAATCTAGCTAGCAGAAGCCCACCTCCCGGAATGTCCTCCTCATCTAGGCCACAGAGATGGGCAAGCCATGGTGCCACAGAGCACCAGCATGAGCCACCCCAGTCCCTCTGCTCCTGGTGCTGCACTGATTTCACCGACAGTCATCACACCCTGAGTTCTGGGGCAATATCTGGGCAATGAATGCCACAGTCAGAGCATCCAGCTGCTGGCAGAGATGGGATTCAGTTGTCATGGCAACTGATGGTTCATCCAGCTCCTCTGCCATCATCAGTGATGAAGTTGGGGTCTCTACAGGAGCTGAGGAGAGCACACTCAAAATCTGGCATCTCTGGGATGCCACCAGAGCCCTGGGAGTCACCCACCCTGTCCTGCCTCAGCAGGGCTGTCCTGAGGCTGCTATCAGCTTCTTCCTGATGTGACAGGGACACCGGTATCACCCACAGCAGCAGGGGCATGCTTAGGGCCTCTCTGCAAGCAGCACTTGGCAAAGAAGCCACCAGGAAGGGATCCAAGGGGATGTGGCAGCTGGTGCTACTGTCCACGTCCTCAGTCCTGCAAGGATTGCAACGATGCTGGCTTGCTCACGGATCCAGGGCTGCACACAGCCAGGGCAGTGGATGAGAGGTGGGTGGGGAGCATGGCCTCAGCTGGTGCTGAGCCCAGGAACAACCCTCCTGCCCTGCCAGAGGCCTCAGTACACCTGTACTGCCAGAGGCCACCAGCCACCTCACTTGGGGCTCTCCCTGGGGATGGCAGGAGCCACTGGGACTGACTCATGGAGTGGCTGCCCCAGCCACCTCCCTTTCTGTAGGGAAAACTCTGCTCCTTTTAGCTGCTTTGTTTGAGAAATTGTTTACAAAAATGCTCCAAGCTGTCAAGGGAGATCCTCAGACATTTAGCAAGCTGACAGCCTATTCCTTCCTGGAAAAGGGTGTTAAAATAAACAAATTAGCAAGCGGAAAAAGGCAGGAGCCTTTTGACTGCATGATGGGGGGTTGCCATAGGCCAGGGAAGGGAAGGAGCAAGAGAGGATTTGGGCAGGATACCCCTGAGCCAGCCCCCCCACTCTTAGTTCTGTACCTGTGAAACATCAATGTGGCTTCCCATGGAAACCTAGTGTAGCTTGGTGGTACCCAAGGGGGCATTCCCCAACATATCCAGCATCACTGGCTCCAGCAGGGGAAGGAACAAGAATGCTGGCCACCACATCTCCAGAAAAACAAAGCCCAAGAAAAGCTACCAAGATACCTATGGGGACTAAAGTTTCACCAAAAGCATAAACAGCCCTAGGCACTCCAAGCACAGGGAACAAGGGGTCTCTTCCCCCACAAAACACCTTGGTAGGAGCTGGCAGCATTGCCAACACTGCTCTCCTTCATGTGTCGTGATGATAATGTGGTGCTGGCAGAGGATGGCATGTTCTGCCCTAGGCACCAGAGGCATCATTGGGGTGCCAAGTGGCGCCTCAGCCCCAGAGAAACTGAGGCACGTGAAGACCTTCAAGCATTCCAAAAGGACTAAACACAATTAGTAGGATGATAGAATCACAGACTGGTTTGGGTTGAACAGGACCTTAAAGCTCATCTCATTCCACCCACTTTCACAGGTAGGGACACCTTCCACTAGACCAGGTTGCTCCAAGCTTCATTCAACCTGGCCTTGAACACTTCCAGTGATGAGGCAGCCACAGCTTCTCTGGGCAAGAGGGGAAGAGGGAATCCTGAGGGAAGAAGCTGAAATCATTTCTTCCCAGAGGCTGGTAGGTCTGAAAGGTACCATGGCCAGGTGAGCACAGTCCCCAATTTTGGCCAAGAGGTACAAGAAATTGAGGATTTACAGCTCTGGCAGTCCCATTCCGTTTTGGTTGGATTATCAGCAATTCCTTTTTAACACTGTAACACACAGGGCAATGAGCAGCCAGCACAACTTTGGAGCAGAACAAGTCAAACTCATCTAATTCCCTGTCCTGACAGTGCAACTGGCCTGGGAGAGTAGCTGGGACCATGGTGAGGTTCAGTCCCCATTTGCAGAAGGACAGCAGTGGGACTTTGGCTCTGGTCAAGGCAGGAGAGGTAGGATGACCTGTGTGCTGCCTGGGTGTTGTGTTTGCACAACCCACTGCCAGAAACAACAAACAGAGGAAACAGTTAGCACTGGGGGCACGGCTCACCCGGCTGACCCCAACCACGGTCATCCTAGGGTAAATATTATTCCAGCAAGAACCAGAGCTCTCAAATATTTGCCTTGAGTAACTCATCCCCAGGCTTGGTCCCCATATGGGCAGGCTGAACTGGAGTGGGGACTGCCAGGACAGAGGCAGGCAGGGAGTGGGATGCTGCTGCCAGCCCCCTATGATGGCAAAGCCCCTCTGTTCACCAGCCCCAGGAGGGACAAGGTGGGATTATGGTGCACTCAGGGCCAGGGGCTTTGACATCCCTTCCCAGGATGCTCCTTCTCTTGACTGGTGATTCATTCCTCCCATGCCCAAAACAGGCTGGCATTGTGCCGAAGCTAGGTTGCACAGGGAAGCACAGCCTTCCTGGAACAAACTAGGAGTCCTTTAACTTCCCAGGGAGGAAGAGAGTGTGCAGCCCTGATTAGGAAAAGATTTTGCAGCTTTCCTTGGCACTTTGACTGGCCTGAGCTCTTCCTGTCTATAGTCTCCCCCATTCACCAGCGTATCTGCCAGGTACCTGAGGCTCAGACAGACCCCTTGGTGCCTGCCCCCCAAGAACCCTCACTGCCCCCCAAGACACTTACAAAGAGGAAGGAGGCTCCAGAATGGTGCAGGGAGTGAGCTCAAGTACTGTGTCCCACTCAGGTAGTTGGCAAACCACACAGCCCACCCCAGCAGCCCCTCACTAGGCACTGATGATGCCAGGACCTACCTGCACCTCCCGTGTGTGATAGGCGATGATGAGGCCCAGCAGGATGACAGTGGAGAGGCTTATAAGGCATTTCAGGGCCAAGGAGAACATGGAGTCCTGCAGGGTGAAAGCAGGGGAGGCGTTAAGGGGTACAGAGCTGTGGGATTCTGCTGGCACTGGACTCCACACCCCAAAGAAAACACTTCCCCCCAACACCTGCTATCCCCATCCTCAGTGGGACTTCTGCTGCTTCAGCTTTCCCCCTAAGCAGTTTGACATGGTAGTAAGGGCACCATCAGTACCATCAGCATCACTGGCACCACTAGTACCACTAGCACCATGTGCTCTCTCTCCAAAACTCTTTTAAAATTTTATTCTGCTGAATGCAATTCCCAGCCTCCCCTCTGAGATGTGCAGTGTCAGTGCCCTGGCCCCATCTAGCCTAAGCCCAGTATTATGGTATCCAAACAGATGATCTAACTAGACCCTCCAGCTAATTAGTCTTATATAAATTAAACCAGTCCCTGATTCACTGATGACTGAACTGGTGGGTCCCCAGGAGAAAAGTAGGATTCACCATTCCCTTCGGATACTGGTAAACTTACGTGGTGCCAGCCACAGTCTAGCCCCCACTGATGCTAAAGCATTGGCAGCCCTTCACCAAGATGTTATTCCCAAACCAACCTGCCTTACTACTGCACCTGTCCCACACCTCCATGTCATCGCCAACATGCCCAGTGCCAGCGTGGTGAGGCCTGGCACACTCATGGTGTGCTAAGACCTGGCACACTCATGACATACTATCCTTGGCTCCCCAGTGTGCTGGGGTGGCTTTGGCCCTCTCCCCAGTGTTCCTCATCTCCACAGGGTGTTTGCACGCAGAGAAGGGACTATTTGCTGTGGAGGCGGCACCGCATTGTTAACAACTTGGCTCTGGCTGTGTAATTGTGTGGATATAATGGCTGGAACTAAGAAAAGTGCTGGGACTAAACACTGCTATTAACAGGCAAACTCCAGAACAGCATTGTGCCCAGCTGGCTCTGACAAGATCCTTCCCAGGGGCACAAACCCTGCATGGACACTCACTGCCCCACCTGGCAAGTGTTACATAAACAATATAACAATAACAAATGTTACATGGCATTTACCAATGCCTCCTGCCTGAAGACAGACAGGTCTGTCAGGAAGAGCCATTCCTGGATCCCATGCTTGCAGCAAACAATATGGGGTCTTGGCCGAAGTGGGGAAAGACCTTGGCCTCCCTGGCACATGTCCTGCTCCACCATGTGGATGGCAGGATGCTTCACTCTGATGGTGCTGCACAGGTGGAGGGAAGCAGCAATACTATCCTATGGGCAGGAGAGACCTTATCTTGCCCACAGCTGATTGACAGGCAGGGAGCAGTCAAACCCTGGCCAGCGTGTCCTTGCTTCCCAGCTCAGCCTTGGCACCCTCTGGCTGGGAGCATGTGGTGGTATGGCTGAGGCCATGGGGCAGAGTTGGAGCTGTGCTGACATTCCCAAATGTACAGTGGCAGCCAGCCCTGATCACATGCACTCCTACACTCATGGTCATGTCCCTGCCTGTGAGTTCTGGTTTCTCACCAGGCAAGTTTCAGGGGGTTTATACACAGCTACTGAAAATCTGGCCAAGGGCCTGCAGAGGCTGGAGCCAGGGACTCTCCTGAACCCTGTGGTTGTCAGCACTGCTGTTTGTGTCACAGTGGGGCAGGGGCGCAGCAGCATGCCACAGCTACTGCATGGCAGCAGCGCTGACTCACAGGGTCTTCCCCAGTTGACACAGCAGCTCAGCGTGGTGGGGCCAGTGATCATGGCAGCGGTGCTGCTGGCAGTTTGGTAAGGGTGGACAGTCCCCCGGTGCCAGGCATTGCAGGCACATGGAGCCTGCGTGGGTAGCTGCAACTCAACAGGTAGCAGATGCAGGTGGGGGATGGTGTTTTGGCTCCTGCTAAAGGGGAGTGGGAACCACCAGAAAAAGGCTCTGGCATTGAAGCATCTTTCTTTCTCGGCAAGGATGCCAGGGATGCCAGCTTGGCACCAAGGCATGCCCGTGCCTCAAACAGAGCAGTGGAACTGCTGCCCGCAGCCGCTACACACCCACTGACCCTGGCAGCCATGGAAAGATGGGGCCCAGGAACCCCCCCACCAGGCATCTCAGTGGGAAGGCAGCAGGGTCCCCCAAACCACAGGACCCCCAGTGACATGCCTCCCTTCTTCCACCTCCTCTGTCACACTGCCCTCCCCACTGCTCATGCTGGATAATGGCAGGAAGCGGTGAGCAGCCCCTTCCCACCCTGCTTCTTCCCCTCCACTGACAGCACCATGGCGCAGGGACCCCTACTGGCTGCACCCCAGCCCCCTCAGCAGTGCCGTCCCGCTGACGCCCATGGGTGCTGGTGGGGGTGCTGATGCCTTCCCCTCTCTGGATAGGTATAAATAACATGACAGATGTCTATACAAAGAGTTATTCATATCGCTGCCAACCAGCGCAGCCCAAGAGCAGGAGCTGGAAGGGACGTGGGGGGGAGAATTATAAATAAAAGACACTGTCCTGCAAAAAAAAAGGAAAAAAAAATGGCAGGAAGGGGTGTGGAGGAGGAGGCGGAGGAGGGAGGGGGTGCTTCGCTGCACCGCCGGGGGCACAGTGCTTTTGAGGAGTGTACTGACATGCCAGCAACAGGCACCACAGACCTCAGTGGGTCGGTGACTACTGCTGCAAGTGCATGGGGCAGACAAAGCACCCACCAACACATAGCCCCCTCACCTCCAGTCAGGTGGTCACCCTGTCCAACACCTGTGGCTACGGCATCCACTAAACCTCTGGGAACATCCTGTCAGTCACCAGCCAGCCTGTCTGACCCTGTTCTGCTCCAAATGGGCCAAGCAGCTCCATATTTATCCCATGAGATAGATGGGGCAAATGGCTCCATGCCTACCCCACCAGGCACCATCTGGTGCCACCAGCCCCACACACACCCCCCTGGCCCCGTTGGTACCTTGGAGTAGAGCCCCCAGGAGAGCTCGGTCTCAATGACCATGACGACAATGCCAAACATGCCAAAAATGAGCGCGTAGTCGCTGAGGCGCTTCCTCTTCTCGAATAGTGCCCGGCGGTGCCCAAGCCGGTAGCCAATGTTCTGCGCCTTGCGCTTGGGCCCCTTGGCAAAGGTGGTGGGGGCCGGCCGGGCAGGCGGGCGGGTGGGACGGTGGGTGGCGGGCGCATGGTTGTCCTCGCGTGAGACAACAATTTCAGGGGGTTCACCGGCACCAAAGAGCTGCAGGGGTTGTGCCTCCGGCTCGGCCTCGATGAGGTTCCGTCGGGATGCGCTGAGTCGGCTGAGGGGCTTCATCACCCCCCCGCTGTACTTGCAGGAGCTCATGGCAATCTCGGTGAAGGGGTTGCTGTCCCGCCGATGAACCAAGGGACTGGGCTGCCGGTGTTTGCTGCTAACCACCCCAGAGCCCGCTGGGTGGTCGCCGAGGTTGAGCTGGCTGCCGTGGCGGGAGGAAGGGTGGAGGGCGGCGGGGGCGGTGGGAGGAGGAGGAGGGGCCCGTAACGACCCGGGCGAGGAGTGCAACAGGCTGTGCTGAAGCGGCGGCAGCGCGGAGGGCGGCGGCGGTGACCGTTCATCCCCCGGTAACGGGCAGGGACACCGACCATCCTCCTCCAAGTCCCCCACGCCCGAATCGTGGAGATGCCCCGATGTCTCCATGACGGCGGTACCGGCGCCGCTTTACAGGGCACCGGTTCCGCTTTACCTGCCACCGGCCCCGTTCGCTGGATCATGAATGGGCTCCGTGCTCTCGCCGCTATCGCCGCCGCCACCGCCCCCGCCGCTGCCGCTGGCCCGGCCCCGCAGCGCCATTGGCCACGCTGGGGCTCCCCGCAGGCTGACATCATCCCCGCCCGCTCCCCGCTTTGTATCTCCCCCCCCCCCCCCCTTCACACCCCCGGTTCCTGCATCTCTGCGGGGTCGTTTGGGACTTGTAGTGCACCGGGTTGCACCAGGCACCAGTACCCGTACGCCCCGACGGACAAGTCCCGAACGACCCATCTGTTTAACCCATTGGGTTCCCCCACGGGCATCCCCCCTCCTTTTATATAATCCACTTAATCCGTTTATAGAGGTTGAAGATTACAAGCAGCAGCCAGAGCAGGTGTTCCCATCCTGGGAGTGGGTCACCCCATGGATGGGGGGCATGGTGTGTGTTTCATGATGTCCTCAAGGTCCAGGGTCAGGGTAATGGTAGACCCAGAGTATGGGACATGTACATATAGATGTATCTAGGGCCTTAATCCCCCCTCAAAATGCCCAGCCCAACCAGGAACCACCACCCCCACCCCATGCCATGCACAGCTGTTGCAGGAGAGGAGCAGATGAGAGTGTATGAGTTTGGGAAGCAAATAATCTCTAGGGAATTGGCTGCTAGAAACCTTATTTAAAGACACCATGAAATATCCAACTGGTGACCCCCTGCTTGGAAAGAAGGTCTTGAACTGCACTTCTGCCTCCCAAAAGCTGAGAAACCCATGGTGGGGGTGGAGCAGGATCACCTGTGTGACCCTTCCCCAAAAATGAGACACAGACCCAGCGTGGCAGTGGTCCTCAGTGTCAGAGCTTTATTCCAGAACAGGAAGCATTAGCAGGAGGTGGAGGGGGAGATGCTGAGGGGCTGGGGGGAAGGGGAGGATGATGCAGTCCCCAAGCCCCAGTGGAGAGACATGGAGCTATAGGCTCCTGTGGAGTGACTGCACCAGCATCTCTAGCTGCTCACCCAGGGCCATCTTATCTCCGTCATTGGTGATCACCCAATCAAAGGCCACTCCCTGGTCCAGGCCACATTCAGATTCAGTGTCATCCACCCCTGGTACCACAGAACCCAAGGATGGTCAGGATCTGTCTATCTGTACCCCCTACCATGGCCTCACCCCCCAGAGCTGGGGGCTTCGATCCAAAGCTTCTTGCTCCCACTGCCAAGGAATGGCAGTGGAAGCAGCAGACCTGTGCCCACTGGGCAACCCCAGTTTTGGTGTCACACTAGGTGAAGCTGCCCCACACTTGCTCACCATTGACAAAGACCCAGTTCCTCCTCTTCCTTGTCTCCTCAGTAGCCACGACCCGCACAGTCTGCACAACATCCCCATAGGCATCCCGGAACCACTCCACATCTGAGAGGCGCCGTGTGTCACTCACCACCTGTGCAGGGGCTCCATCAGCACCTGTCCTCCGCCCCCAGTGCCCCCATGTACTCCCCAAAACTTACCCACACTGGCTGCAGCGCCCCCTCCACTGCTGCCCGGCAGAAGAAGCCAGGGTCACTGAGGCGCTTCTCCTCGCCCCAGCGGATCATGTCCTGACGAAACATCTCCTTGTAGGCACTGGCATCCAGGAGTCGCTGAAAGTTGAGACCATGCTCCTGTGGGGAAGGCGGTTCAGTGGGCATGGTCTGGGCCAAGGAGCATGGCATGGCACAGCCACAGATGCTGTGACACGCCATGCCTCAGCACAGCATGATGGAATAGGATGGCTCAGTACAGCACAGCATGCAACAGCTTGGCATGAAATGGCACAGCATGATCGTGGGATGGCATAACTTGGCACAGCATGTCCTGACATGGCTTGGGGTGTGGTGCAGCATGGCACAGCTCAGCACAGCACGGCAAAGCATCAGTCGGCACAGCACAGCGTGGCAGGGCAGGCACAGCTCAGCACTGTGTGGTGTGGTGTAGCATGACGTGAGCATGGGACGGCACAGAACAGCAAAGCACATGCCCTGGCACAACTTAGTGTGGTACAGCAAGGCTCGGTGTGGCGCAGTATGAGCACGGTTCGGCACAGCATGTAGTAGAACATGGCACTGTCCGGCACAGCTCAGGATGGTGTGGCACTGTATGTCATGGTGTGGTACGGTATGAGGGTGGGACGGCACAGCACGGCACAATGTCCCGGCACAGCTCGGCGGGGTGTGACACGGCTCGGCGCGACCGCGGTACCTTAGCGTACTGCTCCTTGAGGGGCCCAGAGAGGCGCAGAATGGTGCAGACGTCGGGACCCAGCCTGTGGGAGAGGGGTAAGGGGGACGGGCACTGGCACCGGCTCCACTCGGCCAAGTCCCGGCCTCCCTGTCCTCTGGTACCATCTCCGCACCCCGCGCTTTCCCTGCCGTCACCACTTGCCCCAGTCCCGCCCCGCCCGGTACCGGCTCCGCAGCTCCTCGGCCACGAAATCCTTCCCCGATTTTCTCTTCCCGCTCAGCAGCAGCACGGCGCGCGGCGCCGCCATAAGCGCCTCGTCCCCGCCCCGGCTCGCTGGCTCCGCCCCCCGGCAGGACGTGGGTGTCACGGCGCCCCCTCCCGGGCAAAGCCAGCGCCGCACCGAGGGTGCCCGCGAATGCCCGCGGGGTATGGCGGGTTTGTTCCCCCAGGATCCTGTACTCCTAGCAGCCTTCTGCCCCCCTGCCCTCCCCTCCCCCAGCGCCCCCGCTTCTTTCTCACACCGTCCATTCTCCTCTGAAGCTTCCTTTCCCCAGCTCCCTGCTCCTCCCAACATTTCCTTTCCTCCCAGCATCTGCATTCCCTCAGCACTCTTCCCCCAACAACCCTTATTCCTCTTCCGCACCTCGCTTTCTCCCAGCATCCATTTCTCCCAGTACCCCCTTTTATCTCCGAGCTCCGTTCCTCCTCAACATCCCTATGCCGTCTCCGCACCCCACTTTTTCAAATGCCCCTCATTTCTTCCAGCACTCCTCTTTCCTCTTCACTGTTCCTCCTCTAAATCCTCATTTTCCTCCAATGCCCCAAATAGCCTTTCTTCTCCCACAGCAACCCCCTTCCCCTCCAACACACCATATTTCTCTCTGCCCTCCATTTTCATCTGCACCCCCTCTTCCTCCCTTTTCTCTCACAGCACCTTCTTTGCCCACAGCACTCCAGTCCCCACTGCTCTCCCCTTAACACACCCTATTCCTCCTCTGAACCCCCATTCCCCCAGCTCTCTTCCCTCAGCACCCTTCCTTCCCCACCCCCAGCACCCCCATTTTCCCCACATCCACACAGCTATGCCCAGAGGTGACTTTATTCATGATGCAGCATCATACAGTGCATTTGGTTGGGGATATAGCCCTACTTGACCCTACAGGGTGCAATGGTAGCCCCAAGACACCCATAAACAGCACTTGGGGAGCCCTTGTGTGGGGGTGCTGGCACACTACAACACTGGCCCCCTGGCTCTACCCTTGCTTGCCATGCTGCCTTGGGGCTCTCTGGCTCCACACGTTCCTGGAGGTGCTGCAAGAGAAGGGGAGGTGTGATGGGGTGAAGGAGGGAGGAATCCCTGGGGACCCCTAGCACCACCCACCCCAGCTCACCCACTGTAGTGCTGCAGCATGTACTCCTCGAAGTCATCAACCGCCTCCTTGTCGCCCAACTCCTGCCACGCTACCTCCTCAAGCATCTCCTCCACATCATCCACAAAATCGACAAACCGCAGGCGGTCATGGGCAAAGACACCGTCAGCCCTAAAGGCCCCATCAAGCCGCGATGCCAGCCTCCTGTATTGTCCCCCCAAGCCCAACTGCCCCATGAAGGTCTCCAGCAGTTGCAGGAACTGCATCTTTTGCACTGGCTCCAGTGCAGCCCCAAGAACTTCCTGCCCCTCCTTCTGGGCACAGTCAGTCACCCCAGAACAGTCCTGTGGTGCCCGGTACTGCCTGAGCCGGGGCACCTCATGGGAACTATGCTGGGGGTGTCTGTGAGACACCTTCCCACAGGCTTTGCCTGGCTTGTGTTCACAGGGGGTTTGGGGATCCTTCTTGTGGGGCTTGCCATGCTCTCTCCTCTCCTGCTTGTGGGGGGACCCCTTAATGCCATGCTGTTTGTGCCACCTGCTCTCCTTCTCCACCTTGAATGGCTTCTTCCAGGGTGTGGAGAAGGACCCCAACCCCTCTGCCTCCAGCACCTGGGCCAGGTGCTGATCCAGGGTGCTTAGTTCCTCCACAAGCCCCTTGAAATCCTCAGAGCCCTGTATATGGTCCAGGGTGTCTGCTAGCTCCTGCCGCAATGATTTCAGACTGCCATGCCGCCGTGCTGCGGCCTTGCTGTGCACTGGTGCACCTGTGGCACGTGGCTGCTCTGCTGTTGGTTCTCTGGTGCTGCCTGGTGCCCCTGTGGCCTGCAAGTGCCGCAGCTCAGCCCGGGCCTCCCGCAGTGCGATGACTTCCCTCTCCAGTGCTGCACGCAGCTGCGCATTTTCTGCAGCCAGACTCTGCTGCTGTGCTTCGGCTGCTGCCACCTCACGCTCACTCTTGTGCAGCAGTGCCCGCAGATCTTCTTTGTGGGCCTGGGGCAAGGGCAGGGGGGCTGTGAAAGAGGTGGCAGCAGGAGAGCAGCACCAGGACGCAGCACTGAGACATGGCACTGGGCACCAACCTGTAATTCCGCCTGCATGAGCCGGATCTCCTGGTTCTCTTTGGCCAGCTTGTCCAGGAGTTGGCTCATAGACTGCATGCTCTGTGGGCCCCCAGCATCTGGCAGAGGGGGCTTCTGCGAGTCCTGGAGGACAGAAATGTTGGGAGCCCTGAGCGCATTGAGGACACCCTCTGCCCTCACTCAGCCCTGCTTGAGACCCCTCCTTACATTGCTGTCTATGGACAACAGCGACTCCTGCTCCCCAGCAGCCAAGTCCCAGCTCTCCACACTTTCCACAGGGCCTGCAAAGGACATGGGTCCGAATGTCCAGGCTGCTGCAAGGATGTCCCCCTGCCTGGCTGGGCTAGTTGCCTGTACTCACCATCTGCCATGTCATAGATACCACCTGGGGAGAGGAGGGGACAATCAGGAGGATATCTGGACCCCACCCTGTCCCTGGGTCCTTGGCCACTGGGAACCCCACTTACCAGTGATGATGAGCAGCCCCACAGCAACCAACGCCAAGACACCAAGCAGGTACTTGCTCATACTGAGCCCGTCATCACTGGTGTCTGGTGTCCCCCGGTGTGGGGCAGGCATGACAGTGGGGTGCCCAGGATGGGGCTTGTGGCCCTGCCGCCACCGCAGCCCCTCCATGCTATTGTCACTGCTGGTGCGGCACACGTCCTCCATTGCTGGCTCTAGGGGGAGATGGGGGGGGCTTCCAGGGAGGGTCTACACCTAAACACTGCCAGCACAGATTCCCTCAGGCCAGTCCCCTGTGAGACCCTGACCTGCTTGGGGGGTGTCAGGGAAGGGTTGTGGCTCAGCCTCAGCATTCTGCTCCTCCTGCTCATCGCCCTCCAATGTCTTGGGCTCTGCAGAGCCATCCAAGGCAGGCATTGCCCATGTGCTGGAGTCCTCACACTCCTCTGGGCTCTGCAGACACAGGCACTGGCACATGAGGTGTCCCAGTGTGGGGAACAGCACCAGTTCCAGCTCAGCCCCAGCCCCCCCCGGTTCTGACTCACCCCCTGCTTGCTACCCTCAAGGCACAAGTTCTGGCTGGAGAAGGTAGTCACACTGTTGGTGGCCACAGCTGGGGAGAGGCAGAGCATGGGGATGAGACAGTGGCACAAGAAGGTGACACCAGGCTTGCCTCATACCCACGGTGGCTGCCTGCCTGTGACTGTGTCCTGGGCGCCTTCATCCTCCTCCTGCGGTTCCTCATTGTCAGACCTGTGGGAGGTCGAGTCCTGCTCTGGACCCACTGTCTCAACGGGCAGACCCTAGGGGAAGGGGGACATGGGGAGACACCTTTAGCCCTGACCTTCATGTGCCCCACTCTGCCTGGAGCCCGAGGTAGGCTCTGGGGGGGGGGCGGGGTGTGCCCGGGGGTGTCCACCTCTCGGGGGACTGCCCTAAGGGCCCCAAGGCGTGGGGTCCCCGGTTCCGGGATGTTGCCCTGGAGATCTCGAGCAGTAAGGGTCTGCTCTGAGGGTTGTCAGCCCTCACCTCACTGCCCGCCAGCACCCAGCTGCTCTCTGAATCTCGGGGATCCAATTTCTCCGCCATAGGGACAGTCCAGTGCTACCTGCAAGGGGACAGACCAGCGAACGCACTGACAGCGGGACATGACCCAGCTCCCAGCACCAGCGGGATGTGACCGCGAGAGCCATGGTCCCGGTGCCAGCCAGTCCCTCCAACCTGTAGCTGGGGGACTTTGAGGGAGCCGTCCCGATGCACCGGCTCTGCGGCTCCACCTCCACTGACACCAGCTGCCGCCGCGGGGTATTTTTAGCCGGTGACACCACCCAGCAGGTGGACAGGAGACGCGGGGCCCGGCGTGAGGAAACCAAAGGCCCCGATCGGGATCCCACCGCCCCACAGCAAAGCGGCAGCACTGGAAGGGGTCTCGAGCAGCCCCTGCCCCTTCTCTTCCCCCCACCCACCCGGGATCCAGAACCAGCCTGGGGATGACGGCCCCGCCGACAACCCCCTCCTCTCCGCTTTCCACGGCCTCATCTAAGCTGCGCCCGCGCCCCTCGACCCCGTCCCGATGCCGGTTCCGGCCTGGCAGGGGCACCGCCTCTCCACGGCCCCGGCGGTACCTGCACCCGCCGCGTCCTGCCGGGAACTTTCCCCAAGGCCGCCACCGCCCCCGAGGCGGGGCGCGCACGTGACACCAGCAGCCAATCGCAGCCGGCGGCGCAACGTCGCGCTGAGACGGGCGGGGAGCGGGAACAGCGGGCGCGGCCCCGCCGTTACCGAACACCCCACCCCACGGCGCCCACCCGCCCGGTACCAGACAGACACCGACATCCCCAGACACCTTCCTCGGACAGACAGCAACACGCGCGTTTTAGAGTTTTATAACGACGGTACAAAAATTTCCATTAACGATTGGCTAAAATGGACGCATCTGGGGCGGGGAGTGGGTACCGGGACCGTCCCGAGCATCGGAGAAGAGGGCACCGGGACTGCCCCGTGAATGTCGAAGGGGGCACCAGGACCGCTGCACAGCCCAAGAGGTGCCCCCTGCAAGGCAGTGACCTAAATGGGGGCAGCACTGTGGAGCACCAGGAAGCCTCAAGCCCTCACGAAGCTGGTGCACTGAGGCCAGAGCCTTGCGCACAGCAAAGGGCTTACAACGGCATGGCCAACACCGTCCCAGATCCCCTGGTGGGTCCTGGTGGCAGGCAGTGCCTAGTGAGCAGCCACAGCCAGCACATGGCAGTGCCTCTCTGGCTGGCGGGGGGCGGGGGGAGGGGGCGACATTGACAAAAAATGGGGGGTTGGTCCTAAATCAGTGGGGGAAAGATGTACATGGTGGCTGAATGGTAGCTCAGCCGTCGTTGGCGGTCACCAGCTGTCCCATGCCCTCACGGATGTAGACTGACTGGATCTCCTTCGTCTTGAGGCAGAAGTCACAGGCCCAGACAGCAGAGGCCTCAGTGGTGAGCAGCCCATAGGCATTCTCAGTCATCCCTGTGCACTCTCGGTGGAACCACTTCTGGCAGGAGGCCTCACACAGGATGGCATCCTGGTCATCATTCACCTCGTTGCGACAGGCCCCACAGGGGTACACGAGCCCTGGTGGCGGCTGGTGCCCTGAGGTGCTGGTGGCCTTGCCGGGGGTTGGCAACGGGAGGCTGTTGGTCTCAGGAGTGCTGGCATTGCGGGCAGCACTGTTGGGGGCGAAGCCAGGCTGTGCCCCATTGACGGTGGCGGGGGAGCCTGAGTGCTGCTCCTGGGTGAAAGTGCTGGGAGGAGGGTTCTTGGCTCCCTCTTCGCTGCTAGTAGGGAAGCCGGGATCTGCCCCAGGGAAGGGACTGGCCGTGGGGGGGAGGGGTGGCATGTTCTGCCCGGGGCGCTGCATGGGCGATTGTCCAAAGAGGTTGCTGGGCTGGCTGAAGCGCTGAGCCACTGCTGGCCCCCCGGGGGGATTGAGGGCTGGCCCGGGACCCATGTCCCCCCGCGGGGGCTGCCCTATAGTGGGGGACATCATGGGCCCGAAGCCTGCAACAGGCCCCTGCATGAGCTGCCCCATAGAGGGGCTGAAGTTCTGTCCGAGGGGCTGGCTGAAGGGCTGCCCGGCAAAGGTCAAGGCCCCCGGCTGCACATAGTTTGGATTCTGGGTGGGCATGCTAAAGGCCGGGCCCATCTGCCCGGGGGCGAAAGGGGGGGGCTGCCTCCGCAGGGGTTGGGGACCCCCGCCGTAACCAGGTGGAACCTGCGGCGACATCCCCCCCTGCACGCGGAAACCGCCGAAGGGAACGGGGCTGCCCAGGAAAGGGGCAGGGGCCGCCCCCAACTTGGGAGCCCCGAAATCATCCTCGAAGGGATTGGAGGCCACGAGGTGGTCCACCATGGGAGTGGGCGGCGGGGCGAACTCCGAGAGGTGCGAATAGGCAGGGCCCTGAGGGAACAACGTGGCGGTCAGGGTTGCAGCGGCCCGCCCCCGGCCCCCACGCCGCCCCGAACCCGGCCCTACCTGCGTATTGGACTTGCGCCGCTTCTTTTCGGGGCTTTTCATCTGCAGCCCTGCGGGGACAAACGAGGCCGCGTCAGCGGGGCCAGAGCGACCCCCACCCACCCCGATCCCTGTCCACCCACGCTCACCTGCCTTCCCCTGCTTCCGGCCGGGCCCGCCGGCGGCAGCGCTGCCCGCGGGGTGCGGGGGCCCCGGCGGGGGCGGCGGGGCCGGGACCGCTCCCTCCAGCTTCTCTGAGTGCGGGGCCGCCATAGCCCTCACAGCGCGCGCGTCGCCGCCATGGCCCGACCGGAACCGGAACCGGCGCGGGGCCAATCACACCGCGCGGGGGGCAGGGCGAAGTGCGCGAGATGTGGCAATCACCATAGACTCCCACCCCATCCCTCGGTCGGACCAAACCAAGTCCAGCGAGATGGAAAGGGGGAGCACGATTAAGGGAACAGACGGGACAAACCACGTACGAGGTCCCGAGGGGGGGGGGGGGGAGGAAGGGAAGGAACAAGGACGAACTGTAGCGCCCGTAGGGGAGCACAGGGCGGAACCACCCGCCCACAGCTCACACCAGCCAGGACCTAGAGAAATACCAACTTTAATACAACCGCCAGTTCCTTTGGTATAACGGGGCCAGGGGCCTGCGAGGGGCGGGGCTACGCTTTGGCTTGGGGGGAGTTACACTGTGCATGCAGGGGAGGTCCCTCCCACCAACACCCCGGGCTGCCAGAGTTGCCCGTGCCCGGCCGAGACGGGCAGGGAGGAAAGGGACGCGGTGGTGGATGTACTGGAGCACAAGCATGTCACGGATGGGGTACAGGGTGGTCGGAGCATGGGGGAGGCTCTGTAACCAGCCCCTGCTCTTGCATAAGAGTGTGGGACCTGCGGGGTCAAGGCACAGAGTTAACACGTAAAGTGATCTGGCTACAGTCGAGGGCCTCGTGCTTGGAGGAGCAGAGCCCCCCATGGGCCCCTTTCTTGGCCCAGGGGCCAGAGATAAAGACAGGCTGCCTCTGGCTCAAGGGGGCTCAGCCCTGCCAGTCCTAAGCCCATGCTGGTGAGCACAAGAATGGCTGTGGCACAACAGCAGGACTGGGTTTTGGTAGGAGCAAAGGCTGGAGCTGGAGGGGCAGGGGCTTCACAAGAACAGTTCCCCACCCTGCAGGCACTCACAGCCTGAGCCTCCCCATGGCCACCAACTCCATGTGGTGGAAGGAGAGCCCTGTTCTCAGCCAAGTCCATGTTCAGGATGGTGCACCTAGGTGGAGCACCTAGAAGAGTCTGAGTGCTCCTTGGAGCATGTAACATGGCCAGAGGGCTGTGCATTGGGGGTGCTGTGCACTGGGGTCCCCAGACGCTCACAGTCTCCTCTCCACTGGCTGCTGCAGGCACATCTCACTGCCGGCCGAGATGATGGGTAGGTGATTGTCCATGTGGTAGCTGATGAGGTGGCTGACGCTCTCAAAGCGATGATCTTTTGTCCGCACCTGGGGGGCCGGAAAAGGGGCACTCAGAAGGCTGTCAGTGGCCCACACAAGCCCAGAGCCACCACCTTCCATGGCATGGGCTAGGCACAGAGCTGTAGCTGCAGTCTCAAACCCATGCTACACCAGGCCCTCTCCATCCCCAAAGCCAGTCCAGAGTTGTTCCCTGACAAGTAGTGCAGAACCCCAATGCTCTGGTGGCTCTTGTAACTCCTAGGACTGCCCCTGCTGTCCCAAGCTCCATCCCCAGGCCCCTACATGGACTCACCACTCCCTCAGGATCGACGAGCAGCAAATGCTTGGGCTGCCCACCCTGCAAGCCAGTCAGCACGTACTGGCCTGGGGTGGTGGTGCTCTCCCGCACCAGAAAGTCTCCATTCACCTTCAGCAGCTTCTCAGCCTCCTTGCGGCTCATTTTCCCATGGTACCAGTGCTCCCGTCTCAGCTGCTCCTCCATGGAGGCCATCACCTGGGCGGGGGGCAGCCCTACAGGCACAGATGAGGGCACACGCAGGGCATCTTCAAAGGGCTCTGCAAGGAGAGAAGAGCAGGGAACCACAACTATGCCCACAGCCAACTATCTACTGCCCTGGCTGCAGCCACTGTTCCACTCACTCATGTCAAAAAGGTCCCTCTGTGTGCTGCCATTGGCTGTGGCTGGGGTGCCAGCAGCTGAAGCTTGACGTGTCTTGTCTATGTTCTGCACGTTGACGTAAGACGGGTCATCAAACAGGTCCATGCGGCCAGATGTGCCTGCCGGAGCTGGGTATTTCTCTCTCCCTGCTACCAGGAGCACTGTGGTCAGCAGGGCTTCAGCCTATCTAGGGCCCCCACCAGTGCCCACCATCAGAGCACTTCGGGTCCCTGAAAGAGGATGGAGACTGGCCGAACCCATCACATTACCTTGGGCAGGAGCATGCTGCTTCTGGGGGTCATAGTCGCCACTGGATGACTGGCCGACAGGCTGCAGGGAGAGACAGTGATGAGCCCCCTCCCCCTTTCCTGCTCATTTCCCTTCCTGCTCCCCACACCCCAGGCTGACAGAGACACTGGGGAGACATAAGTAACCTTCAACACAACCCATGGCCCAGTGAGGGTCCCTACATCTCCCTTTTAACATAGTGTCTTCCCAACAGGACATGCTCAGAGCCTCACCAGTGTGGCACCCAAGTGATTTGGGGTCTGAGCAGCCCCATCCTGCAGCCGCATGTCCAAGACCCCCCCAATGGGAGGTTCCTTGCCAGGGAAGTCGTTGTAGTACTGGTGATCTGGGGCTGGTTCCTCCTCTTCTTCATCCCAGGCAGAGCCATCAAACCCTGCCATCCTGGGAGAGCACAGTACAGATAAGCCCATGACAGCAGCCACAGCTGCATCCCCTCTCCAAAACCACCTTCCTTCTTGCCACACAATCCTGCTCTGACCTGTCGTGGGGCGTCACCAGCTTTGGAGGATTCTTCAGGTACTGCTTGAAGCGCAGCTCAAAGGCCTGCCCTATGGTGCTGATCACATCCTGTGCCAAGCCTTCAGGACACTCCAGGATATGGCAGGCTGGGTAGAAAATGGTGGGATGGGATTGTGGAACTCCAGCACTAAGGTTCTTCCCCCCTGAGCCTGGCCTGTACACTCCAGAGCTTTCTTATGGGTCATCCACTTCTGTGTGTCGTGTCCCCCCCCCCCCCCCCCACTCCTTGAACTGATCCTAAACACCTTCAAAATGGGGCTTTGGCATTGAGAACCTTTGCAGCACCCTCACCTCTCTGATTGACGGGGTCTTTGGCAACATAGGCAACATACTCAGCTGTGTCCTGTGGGTGGAGACAGCAGCAGTGAGACAGGGCTGCTGGGGAGCACTGGGCCTAAGACCTAAGACCTCAGGAGAGGCCCTGACACAGGGCATGGATGGGGGCCCTGCGTACTCACCGGGTCTCCCCCTGATGCGAAGGATATAGACTGCATGTGGTGGTTGGCGATGATCTGCAAGGTGGAGAGCTTGTTGGACACAGCCAGGAATTTCTTATATCTCACCCATAAGTGGCACATCCCGCTCCTCCCAGGGCTGACCTGCCATGGGGGCTCAAAATCCTCCAGAGCCCTGGTTATGAGCCACAGACCACGAGGAAAAGGACTGGGACATCACTGGGAGTGGGGTCAAAACCAGGAGATCTGGCCCCAGGCAAGGGGATTTGGGTCTCACCACCTCCAGGAGAGATCCCGCAAAGCACATGGGATATTCCTTCCCCCTCTTCAGCCCCAGGGACTGCGGGGAGGTGGGCACTCATCACACAGCTCATTCAGACATTCCCTGAGGAGGCTGGGGGCATGCCCTGCCCCAGCAAGACCTGGGGTGAGGTACACGAAGATTCCTAATTGCCCAAAGCCAACTCAACCCCTCCCCATTCTCACCTGCTTGCAGTCTGAGGCCATGAGGTTGAGGCTGCTGGTGGAGATGGTCAGGGTGATGGGCATGCCTGCAAACTTCAGGTTGCTCTTGCCCAGGATGGAGTTCAGGGAGCGGCTGCAGGGCTAGGGGCAAATGGTAGTATAGAGAAGGGGCTCCCCAGACCAGACAGCAGACAGCCCAGCGGCAGGAGGACAGGGCACATCCCTCTGATTTCACAGTAGAGATGGGCACCTTGTCCTCACCACTGGCCCTGGCCCAAGCCTCAGTTCGAAGATCAGACCCCTGGGCTGACCAGCACAGCACTGCCAGTTGGGCTGGGATCTGGTCCTTGGCCCTGTGCCTGAACCAGCCATGCACGCTCCCCCAGCAGCTTCCCAGCCAGGCCTCACCTTCCTTCTCCTCATGGCTCCCTTGGCACCAGGCACAGCCTCACATACCAGCCCAATGGCCTCCCTGCAGGGAGTAGAGTGAGACGTCAGTCTCCACAGTGCCTGCCTTTCCCCAGGACCCCCCAACCATGGGACTGAGGACACAGGGATCAGCACAAGAGAGACAGGGTGACAAAGTGAAAGCTCTCAGGCAGTGCCAGCTGGGGCTGTTTGGGTGGGCAAAGTGCACTGGAATTAGTACTGGATGGGCTCCAGCAGCCCCTGGACCCCACTGAAAGCCCCACATACCATGGGCTTGCCTAGGGCTCAGACAACTTCCTCACCCCTCTCCAAAAGAAGCAGCCCCTGGGGAGAGGCAGAGCTCACCTGGTCACCTGTGTCCTGGTGTTGAAATCCAGAGCCCGCATGGACTGGAGCACTTCCACACAGCCCATGTACTATGCAAGAAAGCAAAGTGAGATTGGCCAGCCATGAAGTTTGTCCCCCACGCAGCCCGGGAGAGGGCTGGGGCCTCAAGCACCCCTCAAGCTCTGTAAGAGCAGTAACTTCCCTGGGAATCTCACTGCCCATTGCCCTGTCCCCCACCCCTCCCCCAAAGACCATGGTGCATCCTATCACCAGGAGGTCTCCAAACCCCACAGTGACCCTTCCCACTCTCCCCTACTCCCCAGCACTCACCCGGACGTGGTAGGAGACCCCAGAGCCCATGACCTTGTCATCAGGATGCAGCCAGCCACGGGTGGGCTTATTGACAAAGCTGCCATGGCGGGTCCATTCATCACCCCCCAGCTGGCCACCTTCCACCCGCGTCTTCTTCCCACAGCTCAGTTTGTTCATATCCTGGGAACAGACAGTGACAGGTCTCACTGAGCTGGGGCTGGCAGCAACCCCTAGCACCAGTGCTGGCATCCCAGGGGGATCAGGTTCCCCTGAGTTGCTGCCGGCTGAAGAGCCCCGCAAGCTGAGCAAGTTGACAGGATTGGAGAGCTTCAGGTTGGCCATTTTGGGGAAGAAGGAGCAGAGGGTGGTAGGGCTCTCCTCCAACTCAGGTGAGTGCTCCCCGAGAGGTGCAGCATGGCTGAGGGAGGAGGAGGACAGGGAACCAGGCAGAGAATGCATGCTTGCAAAGGACTCCATCGGGGAGGGTGGGACTCCCAGGCCCACCATGGCCTCCTCTGGAGAGGAGACAGACTCATTCCGCAGGTGGCTGTATTTGCTCTTTTGCAGGAGATCCATGCTGGAGACAGGTGAGAAGGGCCAGAGCCGCCCTGTCCAGAGTGGCAGTAGGGTGGATGCAGCCAGCTGGGCCTCACAGAGGCCCCACAGAGAGTCCGAGTGCCTGCAGCTGCTGGGAAGCTGCCCCTGAGCAGAAGCCTTGGCTGAGCTCTGCACTAGGTCCACACCAGCCCAGCATGGCTGGCAGGGAGAGCTGGGCCTGGGACGCTGGGCAGCAGGTCCAGGGGCTGCCTGGCACTGTGCAGGCACAGCCGATCAATCGTGATCGGTGTCAGCAAGGATGTGCAGATCCGTTCAGATTGAGAGCAATGCAACACAGCAGGTAGAAAATGGGGCTGCAGTGACACGCCAGGGAGCCGCTGGTACGGGGGGGGAGCTCAGAATGCTCTGTTCCCCAGCCTGGAAGTCCTCAAGACCCTTGCCACTCCAACACTGGGCCAGGAACAAATCCCATTATCTTCATCCAGGACCAGATCCAGCTCCCTCTGCCCTGTTGCTGGGTTCAGCACGGCCACTCTCCACCCCACAACTCACTCCAGCCCCCGTGCCGCTGCCCGCTAAGAGGAAATCAAAAGCATGAATATTTAAAGCCCAGAGACAAGGCAGACAAAGAATGCATCCAAGCCCATCCCAGCCCTGCTCCAAGCACTGTCCAGGAGGGAACAAGGTCCTTCTGTGGCAGCCCGTGCCACGCAACCCACGTGCCGGTGGTGAGCAGCTGCAGTTGGCTTGCCAGGCTCTGCCGGGGGGAGCAGCAATGCTGAGATGACACCGGTGCTCACAGCTTCCTGGAATACAGGGACATGCAGTCCTTTGAGAGCACAGATCTTGCCTGGAGGGCTGGTGGGAGAAAGAGGAGGATGGCCAGGAGCAGGATACAGGTAGGCTATGCCCTGGGCAAAGCAGGGCTTAGCACAAACCCCCAGCCATGGTGGGGAGCCTATGGGAGAGGCTGCAGGTAATTGCTGCTGCTTCCCGCATCCCAGCTGTTCCTCCCGGGAGAAGCGATGAAGGGGCTGTGGCTGATCGGAAGAGCTGTGCTGACTCACAGGCGGCAGGGCAGGCTCTGCCCGAGGCGCGGGCTGTGCTGGGGCTGGGGCGCAGCGCAGGAGGGGCTCCCGGCGAGGGGTGGGGACGCAGCGCTTATCTGGAGCAGAAAAATCAAGTCACAGGCGGGGCTAGCGGTAGCGGGCAGCAAGAATGTGCCGGGGGCAAAAGTTGGCACCTTCAGCCTCGGGGAGCTGGGCAAAACTCCCACCTGCGGATCTGGGGGGTCAGGGGCAGGTCTGCCCTGTTCCCCTATCCTTGACGCACTGGCATGCAGCAGGAACTTGGGCCAGCCCGACTGTGCTGCCCTCCACAGCCTTGGCCCCACTGAGGGACAAGAGCTTTCCTCCCTCCACCACCTATGGGCTGAAGCAAGGAGTTCAGGCAGAATCCAACCCCTGACACACCACAAGCCAGACCCTTACCAACCACCAGGTGCTCTGGCAACCAAACCAAAACTGGGTAAATTCAGGCCAAGGAAAAGGCTCTCTCTGCTTGGAGCCTTTGCCCAGCCACTGCTTGGCACTGGCAGATGCCTGCCCCACTTCACAAAGCCTGTTACACTGCTATGGGGACAGGGAAAGGAAAGTCAGAACAGGGCTGGAAATTGCCACCTATGTGATGCAAGGGGCTGTGGCACATGACAGCAGGCCCATCACTGAAGCATCTCCTTGGCCATGCACACTAGCTCTGTGAACACCAGCCCCCCCACCAGCCATGGTGGTCCCACAGGCAGAGAGTCTGTGCTGGCTGTTCCACAAAGTGCTTGTCCCCTCCAGGGGCCCCCAGCTGTTCAGCGCTGTGACCTTCCTGTGGCTGCAGCAACACTCCTCTAAAGAAAAGCAGGAAGCCCGGAGCCAGGAAGTTGCTGGCCTGGTGAGGAGCCAGGGTAGATTGGCTGGGCAGCATCAAGTGGCCACAGGGCACTGGGGCTTGCCCATGACAGACTGGCCACTGGCTGATGTGGGTGTGGGTGGGCCTGTCTTGGCATGGCATCTCTGTGAGCCCTGATGCTTCCCCAGGATAAGAGCAGGAGGGAATTGCAAGGGGGCAGAAGTGACTCCTTCGCCCCTTCCCACCACCCCAGAGCAGCCATCACCTCCAGGAAGAAAAAGGGCTAATGAGCCTCCCAGCTGAAGCCCCTGCTCAGACACATGTCTGCTTTTATAAGCTAGAGTAATTCCTGATTTTCTCAGAACCTTCGAGGCCAGTCTGCCCACATCACTCAACAGCCTTTTGCAAGATGCATTGCAGCTTCCAGCCCTTGGAGACCAGAGCTGCCACCATTACAGCTCTGCAAGCCCCAGGGCATCAGACCTCCCTCCTAGTGAGCTCTGAGTGCAGTAGGTAAACCTGGAGATGTGCAAAGGCGCAGAGTGCTGGCCCTGCCTGAACAGGCAGTCCCAAGCCACAGGCTGCAGCCATCCCCCTTGCCAGGAGCTCCTGCCCCTGCAGCAGAGTATGAGCAGAGCAGCTGGAACAACTGCCCCCAAGGAGCTCTGGGGACATGTCCTGGCTCAGCTGCTCCATGTGCCTTGCCACCACAGAAAGACAATGGATCATGAGAAACAGAGGGATGTGGGCTACTTTCAGGCACCTGAGACTGGGACTTCACATACCACCTGGGGCAAGGAAGAGAAGCAGAGTGGGGATGCTCAGGGCTCCACTACCAACATACTCTCTGGAAAAAAACTGGGAGCTGAGTCAGAGGCTTGGAACATCCCAGTGGTTTGGCAAGAAATTGCAGCAAGGTGTGGGCGGTCACACATACAAACCTTGCCCTGGGCAGGAAACCCCCCCTCTGTCCAACTGTAGCCAATGCTGAACTGCTGAGGCAGGGGTGAAGTAAAGGAGAACACTCATATCCAGCCAATAGCTGATTTTTTTCCCCCACGCATCACAGCAGCATCAAACAACATTTATGCATTCCTGCACACAACCTCTCCTTCATTCTGAAGAGGAGGTTAGGAGATGCCAATGGAGATCTGGGCAAGAGACTGGAGACCTCCCAGAGGGCAGAGGAGGCAGGCAGGATCCACCACCAAAGCCACTTAGCCCTCCACCGAAGTCCTTACCACATACTCCATCGCCGGCGGAGGGCAGGGCAGGCCCCGGGCAGGGAGCAGAGACACACAGCCCCTCTTGTCTGGCACTCTGACCTGCGGTTCGGGGACAAACAGGGAATTAGCCAGCCCTGTCCCAGCCTGCTGAGGTGGGGGCCATGGTGCCAAGAGGCAGACCCTGCTCCTCCATGCTGTCCACAGGTAGATGGGGCTGTGGCTGCTGTGCAACATGCTGCTGACACAAGAAGGTGAGAGAAACCTGGAAGCCACCTTTTTCCCATTGGAGAGAGGATGGAGATGAAATGCGCTGGGAAAGGAACATGAGGCCTGGCACTGCTTAGGCCCTGCCCAAGCTGGCAAATGGTATCAGTAGCTGAGATTCACTCTGTGACCCCAGACAAATGTTGGAGCTGATCCCTACCTAGCCCAAAAATCAGTATTGGAAAGCCACATGCAAGGAGGGAGAGTGAAGGCAACCCAGGGGGGCAGAGGTCCCCCCTCCTCTACCTCCTCAGCTGGCATTCTGATGCAAAATTATGCACAGAGCCCCCAGGGCTGTGTCACTTCCTCCCAGGAGACCAGTGAAGAAAGGAGTCACGGAAAGAGTCTACAAGGGGTGAGCTGGCAGAGGCAGGAAGCTCTGCGAAGGGAAAACAAGGCAAGCAAAGCTCTTCTCACTCCCACTGCCCAGCCAAGGCAGTCAAGGCCTGGCCAGTGGAGCAGTGCAGGGCAGCAGATGATTTACTGCTTGGCAGCAATTGTACCTTTATCTGTGGCCTGTGCCAGCTGTCATCATTAGCTTGGAAGGTGGCAAGATAAGGAGAGCTATGCTTTGCAATGGCAGTGGAGATCAACCCCTGCAGCACCACGCCACTGCCAAGCAGGGGTGGAGACCAGGCCATTTGGACATCAGCACTGAGGCTGGCGGCAGGGAAGGAACATCTGGACCTGGAGCAAGAGTGCTCAGCCCATTTGTGTCCCTCCTGAGGAAGGTACGCTGCTTTGCACAGCTCCAGAGGTGGCCCAGCCAAGGCATTTCCCCACCAAAGGGCAGTGGGTGGATCTTCATGCCCCACTTGGCTGAGAAGAGATGGCATCTTCAGTCCCTCTGTTACAGGCTGACACCAGGGCAGCCCTGGCAAGCACTGACAAGTGCCCTTTGGCCACAAACTTCTGCAGTGCCAACGTGGCAAGCAGGGCCCAGGTCACGTTTCCCTGGAATGACCCTGTCCATGGTTGATAACCTGTGTGGGTGACCCCATTTAAGAAATTCAACAGGAGAAGCAAGAACAGATGGACACAACACACTGCTGGAGAGCAGACATAGATCTGCAAGGGGAAACAGCTACCCATGTCCACAACAGCTGGGTAGGCTCCAGGTACTCACTGCTGCCTTACTCTGAAGCACAGAAGGCAAGAGGGCAGACCCCAGCACTGCAAAGGGTGAGGAACCCTCCAAACCCAGCCGATGCCCCGTCCCTGCTGGAGATCATGCTAGTCTTGGGGCTCGGGGTTCTTCCCAGACCCTGGAGCACCTCTACAGCAGGTGTCCTTCCGTGTATCGCACCAGTACGGGGTGGGGCAAGCCTAAGCCCGAGGCACACACAACCAGCCGCCAGGTCGGGTGGGTCACCTCAAGATCTTAGCACAGCACGGCACCGGCTTCTCCAGCCGCCGTCGGGCCGCATATGGGAGGGTCCGGGCCTGCCCCACGGCTAGGCTCCCTCACGCTGGGCAAACGAGACAGCTGGGAAGGGCGGCTCGGCCCTCACAGCCCAGGGAGCGGCTGGGGCAGAACCCCCACTCGTTCCGCGGAAGGTGGCGGCGAGCGATGCGGCCTCAGTCTGGCGACACAGCGGCCACGGGGGCACCACTGGGCCTGGCCTTGGATCCCGGGTCCCGCGCGGACCCCCCCTCCTCCATCCGCGCGCGCCCTCACCACCCCAGCCAGCGCGCGCTCACCGGACACCATCGGTCACGCGCGGGTCTCACGCCGCTCTCCACCGTTCCCGCGCTCGCGCGCCCCCTCGTCTCCCTACCCCCCGCCCCCGCCGCCGCGCTCGCCGCCACTCACTTCCGGCCCGCGCCCCTCCGGCGAGGCCCCGCTGCGCACATGTCACGTGACCCACAAACCAATCGCGGGCTGCGCCCGGCCCGCGGGAAGCGGCGCCATGGCCTCGCCGCGTCGCGCGAGCCTCGACCAATGGGCAACCGCCCCGCCCCGTCCCCGGTGCGGCACCACCCAATGAGCGCGTGGGGCGGCGGTGTTTGAAAGCGCCGCGGGGGGCGGGGGTGCCAACGGCCGCCGAGGGAGGGCACCGCGGGCCTGTCATGGCGCACAAACAGATCTACTACTCGGACAAGTACGATGATGAGGAGTTTGAGTACCGGTACGGAGCGGGAAGGGGTCCCGGTAACATCTGCTTGATAAGGATGCAGAGATCTAGGTTAAAGTTTCCCGGGGAGAGGGAGGAAAATGCCTCGAGAACGTAAAACGGTCGGGTGGAGAGGCTATTAACGGCTCGCTAGTGGGAGGGGAGTGCTGGGTTAGTCATAGCTTCCTAGTGCAGCAAGAGGGGGATTATCCTGGTAATACCAGGGGGGCCCTGGTAAAGGTTCTGTATCGGGTTATAGTACGGGTCCCGTTAACAGCTCCCCAGTAGGGAATCTCCGTCCTGGGGAATGAGGGGTTGTCGGGTGTGCCCTGGTGTTGACTGAAATGCGGGGGCGCAGGCACGTGATGCTGCCTAAGGACATCGCCAAGCTGGTGCCCAAGACCCACCTGCTATCGGAGTCGGAGTGGCGGAACCTGGGGGTGCAGCAGAGCCAGGGCTGGGTCCACTACATGATCCACGAGCCAGGTGAGCCCCGCGGGGGAGCGGGTGGTGCCCAGGGGGCCTGGCCTGACCCCCTCTTTTGCCCCGCAGAGCCCCACATCCTGCTCTTCCGACGGCCATTGCCCAAGAAGCCAGAAAAGTGAGTGGCCCTGGTGTGCCGAAGCTCCCGGTCCTTACACGCTGAGAAAGCACCTTCCTCCTTCTTCTTCTCGGGATTTCTTGGGGGCTTCACCCCCTGACCCTCGATGCTGCCTGGGCGCCGTTTTGGCGACTTGGCCCTGGTTCCGGGGGCCCTTTCCGTTGCGATGCCTCCAAAGCTTCAATAAAGTGATGTTTGGGAGCTGTCTGTCTGCAGTGCCTGGGGGAGGTGGGGCGGGGTGGAGGGCGAAGGGGTCCCGGTACCGCGGAGCCTATCCTATTCCCAAGGAGAGCTTCCTGGGGTCGGGGGCGGCCTCCCCGTGCCCACCGGAGAGGGGGGCGCACGTGCTCTGGCCTGCCGGGCACGGCCATGGAGGTGAAGCTGCTCCGACACCCTCCTTCCCTCCGCGATGGTTCTGTCCCCACAGGTCCCGCCTCTTGGCCAATGGGTGCTGGCGAGGTTGCGTGACGGACGTGCGAACCGGCCTGTGAGGGCGCGGGGTGGTGTCGCGGTGTGCGGCTCCATGTGGGGGGTGCTGCGGGCTGCGCTGCGGGCTACGGGGCGAGTGGGCTGGCCCGCTGTCCCCTGTCGCCCCATGGCTGCTTCGGGTCCGGCGGCAGAGGCCCGGGGATCCGGCAACACCGCCGGCATCATCATCATCGGCGACGAGATTCTCAAGGTGCGGCCGGGGATGGGCCTGGGTTGCGGGGGTGGGGCGGGCTGAGGCCTGCGCCTGGGGTCGGGGCACCCCGTCATGGGCGTCTCCGTTTCCCTCAGGGCTACACGCAGGATACAAACTCCTTCTTCATGTGCCGGCGACTTCGTGCTCTTGGCGTGAGTGTCGCCCGGATCTCAGTGGTGCCCGATGATGTAGAGGCCATCGCCAGTGAGGTGGCCGCCTTTGCTGCCCGCTTCAACTTCGTGCTGACTTCCGGGGGCATCGGCCCCACGCACGATGATGTGACCTTCGAGGCTGTGGCTAAGGCTTTTGGGGAGAGAGTTATCCTCCATCCCGAGCTGGTGGCCCTGGTGCACAAGTTCTTTGGCAAGATGGAGGTGCAGTGCCCTGAGATGAAGCTGGCTCGTGTCCCCGAGTCCTCCCGCCTCAACTATGGCACAGACCGGCACACTGGCAACACCTTCAAGTACCCACTAGTCAGTGTGCGTAATGTCTACATCTTCCCTGGCATCCCGGCACTGATGGAGCGTGCCCTAGATGGCCTTGCTCACCTCTTTCAAAGCAAACAGACCCACTTCCACTCCCGCACCATCTATGTGGCGTCCGATGAGATGTTTATCACGCCTGTGCTGGACTGGGCTGATGCCACCTTCCGGGGCCGTGTCAGCTTGGGCTCCTACCCAGACTGGACCAGCAACTACTACCGTGTGAAGCTGACCCTGGATTCAGAGTCGGAGCAGGACCTGGAGGAAGCGTACTGCTTCTTGATGAGGGAGCTGCCACCAGGCATTGCTGTACCATTGGTGACAGACTGTGTCTCTCCAGCAGCTGTGGAGGTTTATGGCCTGGCTGAGTCAGGTACCAAGAAGAGGTGCTGCAGCTCTGTGCCTCCATGCTTCTCCTGTATAGCCTAGCAGGGCTGGGGCAGTGGGAACACCAGCCTGGGAGCAGAGCTTGCCTGTTGTGGTGTGCTGGGAGTCTTGAGGGGTGCTGCAGCTGCAGTGGCTTCATCCCACACAGGTGGGAATGGAACCTGTAACCTCAGTTAGGGCTGGTGGTGGCAGGGTCTGAGAGCACAGTGTGCAGCAGAAGCATCAGTGCCACAGTTCCCCACTGCCTTCATGATCCCTGTCACATTGTGGCCGAGATCTCTGGGTTGAGCAAGCTCTTGGCTATGGTGCCGGCCATAGCTCTGCTACGAGTCTGGATATGAGACGTATCCAGAGGGTGAAGTGCCATAGGCCCTGGAGCCATGCTGATGGAACATGAGCTGGGCAGGCACCAACTTTCCTGTCCTGGCAGGCTCAGCCCTGGGGCAGAAGGTGGCAGCAGCTCTGCGAACCATCGAGGAGGCTTTGGACCGGTACAGCCTGGTCCAGCTCTGCGTGGGCTTCAACGGGGGCAAGGACTGCACAGCCCTGCTGCACCTTGTCCATGCTGCTGTGCAGAGGTACTCACACATGGGGCTCCAGGCTGGGGCAAGGCTGAGGGGTCCTGCAGACTCTGGCCAGGGCTCTGGGGCTCTTGCTTGCTCTGCCCTGGGGGAATAAGTGGATTCCTGGGGTCTAGCTGGTGGGGACTGGATGCTGCAGTTGCCATCGGTCAGAGTCCAGCTGCACCGGGTCTCTCTGCAGGCAGTTCCCAGCAAGGCAGGAGAGGCTGCAGGTGCTCTACATTCGCACTGTGTCCCCATTTCCTGAAATGGAGCAGTTCATTCAGGCAACAGTCCAGAGGTAGGAGGCAGAGTGGAGTGGGCTGCTGTGCAGAGGGTGTGCAACGTTGCTTGCAGCCCACAGACAACTGCCCACCTTGCCTGCACAGGTATGGGGTTCAGCTCTGCACTGTGGAGGGCTCCATCCGGGAGGCGCTGGCCCACCTGAAGGAGCAGCAGCCACAGCTGGAGGCTGTCCTGATGGGAACACGGCGGACGGACCCTTACTCACGCACCCTGACCCCCATGTGTGTGACAGACCCTGACTGGCCCCCTTACATGCGGGTGAACCCCTTGCTGGTATGGGCCAGGCCTCCACCTGCTTTGGGGCTAGGACTGTTGCCACAGGGCCTGGTAGGGGGACCTGAAGGGGCTGGGGACCAGCAGTAATCCACTCCCATCCTAGACAGCTTCTCTCACTCGCTCTCACAGTATCTGCTGCCCTGCTGTGCAGCCATGGGTGCCCCTTGCTGCAGCTGGGAGCTGTTGGACAGGGTTCATTCTTGCCTGTTGGGTGGTTTCCCTGTGTTTGGGGAAGTGCTGGGAGGGACAGTGGTGCTCTGATGACCATCTAGTTCTCCCAGGAAGGTCTGGCTTGCTTCCCTGGAAGGCAGGGGAGCAGCCTTTTGCCTCTGCTTCAATCCCTGCCCAATTCTGCCTGCAGGACTGGACCTACCGGGACATCTGGGAGTTCCTGCGCAAGCTCTTTGTCCCCTACTGTATCCTCTATGACAAGGGGTGAGTGCCCTGTGCTGCCCTTCTCACATGCACAGCCAGTGCTGCTGGGTGCAGTTTTGCAGCTGCTTCTTCCCTCTGCAGCTACACGTCCCTGGGGAGCATGGCCAACACACGGAAGAACCCAGCACTACGCTATACTGATGCTCAGGGCCGGGAGAGCTACCGGCCTGCCTATGAGTTGGAAAATGAGGAAGAAGAGCGCACATCCCGCCAGTGAAGGCCACACTCTGGGAGGCTCCACTGGAATGCTTCTGGGAGTGACATTGAATAAAGTTGCTGCCTCTCAGCACTAAATAAAACCGCTGCAGTCTGCACTGCACTGGCATGTGGCCTTGTTGAGCCCTGAGGGCTCCATGGGGCAGGAGTGGGAGGAACAAAAGGGTTCCCAGGTTGTGCCCCCTCCCTGCGCGTACCATTGTGGAAGCTTTAGAAATGCGGCGAATGTGGCAGGTTCCAGTGCTTGCCAGGGCCCCTAGCCAGGGCCCTGCATGTCAGCACTGCTGCCTCTCTCACTATGTCAGAGGCTGCTGATTTGTCATAGGCCATGCACCTCTTCTGGACCATGGCAGCCTGTCTGCAAGGTGCTCCTCAGCAAGTGGCATTGGTACAGGCACTGGCACTGTCATCACCCACTGCCATCTCCCTGGGGCTGCGCCTGGGCTCGTGGTTGCTGCGGCTTCTGGAGGAATGCATCTACCTCCTTCTCTGCAGCTGGTGCATCCATGAGCTGCTGGACTAGGGAAGGGCCTCTGCGGTGTCACAGGACCACACCAGCCCCTGCCTGTCCTGGTGCTGTGGGTGAGTGACCTGCCTGCAGCTTGACTTGACATGGTGCTTGGAACATCACAGGGGCCTGGCTGTGGTGTTTGGGGGTGATGGAGCCCAACCATGGTGCTCCTGGAGTGAAAAGGGCCTGGCCATGGTGCTTGAGGGGAGACAGAGAGCCTGGCTGTGTCTGGGGGGTTGAGAGGGTGTGACCTTGGTACTGCTCAGTGGGTCCTTACCCCCTGTGCCTCTCTCCCGTCCCCAGGACTGTGCTTGTTACCCTATGCTGATGGAGTTGATGGACTTCTGGCGCTGAGACTCTGCTCCAGTTTGTGTTCTGCCCGATCAGAGACCCCAATAAACCTGAGCAGTGCCTGACTGGCTGCATCTGTTTCGCCAAAGCTCTGGGAGTGTGTTTGTGTGTGTCCCCAAACTTTCCAGTCCTAGCCCTGGGTAGCACTAAGGCACTCCAGCACACCCCTTGCCCCTGTCCAAGACTGAGGGTCCCCATGTCTCCCAGGGCTAAGGGGAAAGTGTGGGGAGCTGGTGTTCTGCCTGCATCTCCTGCCTGCCCTGCCCCCCCCACTTCTGGACATTTCCTGTTTCAGTCTGTGGGAAGCAGCTAGAGCAAAATACCTCCAATGGGCCCAGCCTGGCTGGAAACTGTGGCAGACCATGGCTGTTGGCACCAGAATGTGGTTTTGGGGATGGCTGTGGGTCTGTGAGCCCACCCTACCCCAGTGCTGCCTGTGCTGGTGCCTGACCTCAGCACAGGGGAAGCTCTGCACGTCCTCGGCAGCAGCACTGGCGCCAGTGTGGCCTCCCTTATCTCGGCAGGAAGTCAGGAGCAGGAAGCCTGGCCTGGCGTGGGATAAGGGTCCCATTTACATTAGCTCCTTTGTTGTGGAGTAGGCTCCCACCCTCACCCACTGTCTGAAGGGAGACGCCTGGCTGGGTCAAGAACTGAGGGGCAACGGGAACCTCTGCCCAAGATGCCATGAGAGGTTTAGGTGGTCCTTGCAATAGTCCCTTTGTGGACACGAGTAGGGATGGGGTCTGCCACAATGGTGCCTGCCACTGTGCCTCATGTCTTCCCCCTGCCCAGATCAGCTACTCAGCTGGACCCTGCCATGTGGTTGTGCACTGGTCTCTGTGGTGCTGTTTGGGCTCCTGGTTGTGCTTGGCTGCCTTGGTAGCGTGGTGCTGGGCATCCCTGACCACTGAAGCCCATGTATTGGTGCCTGCCACATCCTGCTGTGGTAGACCTGATGTGGTGGCCCTGGTGGTGGCTCAGCCCCAGGGCTGGCTGGGATGAGGGAAATCAATTAATTCCTCAAATGGGAAGGTCTGGGGGAGGGGAGAGTGTCCCAGCACAGGAAAAAGTCCAGGCAGTGACGCGTGGCGGGCAGAGCAGCACCGGCCGCCCTGAGAGCACAGCCCCATGCAGTGCCCTGGAGCCTCTCACCCACCTCCGCCACCCGCAGTGAGTGAGACCCCCTTCTGCAGGGAGCCCTTGCCCAGCCCCATGATAGGGGGATGAGAGGGGAGTGGGCAGGTGCTGTGGGCAGGAGCATATGGACCCCTGCCCTCACTGTCTCAGCACAGGCAGGTTCCCCAGCAGTGGGGGTTGTTTTTGGGCTCATGTTTGGTGTGACCTTGGGGATGCCAGTACCCCTTGAAGTGGCACCATGCCCTCATAATGGCGATGGCAGCAGCAAACCCAGGCAAAGCAGCCTTGCCAGGGATCTGGGAGGAAACAGGAGGATGCAGCAGGGTCGCCATTGGGAGCCCCTGTAGCCACAGCCCTCTCAGGGCATGGGGGATGATGCCTGTCTCCATCCTGCAGGTGGTCCCCACGACCACCCCATGTTCCGTTCACGCCGTGCTGGACTGGTGCGGAGGCTGTGGCGGCAGCGCTGTGCAGCAGCCAGCCCTGAGGATGCCCCCAGTACCCTCAAACCAGCAGTGCATGCCCTCTTCAAGAAGCTGAAGGATGAGGAGCTGGAGCTGCTGGTGCAGGTGGTGGAAAGCCAGGGTGCCTGGGAGTCTGGCTGCATTTTAGCACCATGCGGAGACGCACGAGGGGTCAAGCAGGGACTCCCCCCTCAAGTCCTGCTCTGTCGCGTCTTCCGCTGGCCTGACCTCCACCAATCCCATGAGCTCAAGCACCTCTGCTACTGTGATGGGGGCCAAGGGGTCTGTGGGGACATGGCTGTGCTGTGCTGCAACCCCCATCATTTCAGTCGCCTGGCTGAACCCGGTGAGTGCTGGTGGCAGCACTGGAGGCTGCCTCGCCCACCCAGGCTCTGACCCCTGCTCTCTGGGGCTGGCTCAGGGCTCCAGTTGGCTCCAGGTGGGCAGGATGTACTCCCAGGCTCTCATTTCCTTCTCTCTCCCCTGCAGAAATCCCGCCACCCCCCTACTTGAAGGCATCCTGTGGTCCCTCCTGGCCAGATGGGCCCCAACACCCCAGTACTGAGCTCCTGGAGTTCAGCTATGATGCAGGGGACTGGTGCGGTAAGACGGACTCACCGCACTCCACAGCCCTCTGCCACACCCAGCAGGCAGGAGGGCACTCGGTAGGGCTGAACCCCTGAGTCAGAGGCAAAGATTGGAGGGGAGAGAACATGAAAATCAGGGAATGGAGCCAGCAGTCACTCCCAGCAGGAGGAAAAGACTTTGACACAGGATGAGGAGTTCCTGCTGGGGGAGCAGCCTGGGCCCAGACAACCACACCCCCCCCCCCCACTGAAGCTACTGTTATTTTTGGCAGCAGCAGGCTCCCTAGTGGAGGAATCACTGGCTATGGGGGTACACACAATGTGCCTTGACGCACACAGCTCCCGCTCCTGCCTGTCTGCTGGCCACCAAGGCCACCAGCTGCCACTGCCTCACCTTCCCCTGCACTCACAGACCAACCCCTCACAGCCTTCCCCCACCCCTTCCTTCACCACGGTACTTGGGGACTGGGAACAGCTCCAGAGACTCACACCTAGTGCAGGACCCTGTGTTGAGGCATCCCTGGTGCCATGCCTCTGTGCCCACTTCCCTTAGCCCATCCAGCTGCTTGGTTCAGTCATGTCCTGGTGGTGACAGCTCTGCTCTCCCCTGCCAGACACCAGCCTCTCATGGAGCACCGTCAAGGATGGCTGTTGGTGCAAGCTGGCTTACTGGGAGTACCGGACACGCGTGGGTCGCCTCTACGCCGTGCATGAGGCATCAGTGAATGTCTTTTTCGAGCTGCCATGGGGCAGCGGGTTCTGCCTGGCCCAGCTGCCAGCTGCCTACCGCAGCTGTGCTGTCCGGCGGGCACGTGGCAAGATTGGCCGGGGGCTGCTGCTGAGTCGGGAGCCAGGTGGCATCTGGGCATACAACCGCAGCGAGCACCCAATCTTCGTCAGTTCACCCACTCTGAGCCCCCCTGGTCCCTTTGGGCTCACTGTCCTCAAGGTGCTGCCTGGCTACTCAGCAAAGGTGTTTAATTGGGCAGGGGACAGAGCAGGCTGGCAGCTACCTGGGGAGGGACCCTGTGACCCCCACAGTATCCGCATCAGCTTTACCAAGGGCTGGGGACCCTGCTATTCCCGGCAGTTCATCACCTCCTGCCCATGCTGGCTTGAGGTTCTGCTGAACCAGCCACACTGAGGCTGGAGCTGGTGGGGGGGGGGGTGACAGGGAGCTCCCCCAAAGCAGGTTCACAAGCTGGGGGACCCTTCTACTTTTCCCCAGCTTGTGTCTTCCAGGGCTGTGTTGCAGCAGGATCGTCCTTGCTCTGGGGACTCCCTGCCTGAGTGTTGAGTGGATGCAGTACCCCCCTTGCATGGCTCGTCACTCTGCCAACATCTGCTTTCAGCCACGGGGCTCTCAGTGACACAGGGCCCTGTTTAGTATATGTTATAATTTTAATGTTCAAGTTTATAATAATTTATCTATTTTTGTAAAAAAAGCAAAGCATGAGGCAGGAGTCCCCATTGTCAGGGCCAGGCCTGGGGCGTGGCAGCCAGGGCTGGTGGGGACAGGGAAAGCAGAAGAGAAGGGAGGTGGGAGGGAGTGGGGAGGAGAGGGGAGCTGTGGGCCTAAATGTCACTGCAGACAAGGGGAATGGGAGAGAACTGGCACGACTGGGGGGCGTGGGACAGGTGAGCACAGCTGGAATGTCGGGCAGGTTAGAACATCTGGATGGGTGTTGGACAGGTGGAATGAGGGTCGAGGTAGGTGAGCACCCCTGGGGTGGGGGCTGGTTCGGGGTTACCCAAGCTGGGTACCAGGCCCGAGGGGTCCTTCAACCGTTTTGGCAGCATGGGGCAGCCCCGAGTAAGTGCGGCGGAGGGGATCCCGGATTGCCCGAGTCGTGTCTGCTGTTTTTAACCCAAATAAACGGTGCCACCGGCACCTAGAGATCCCCGTGTCCCTATACATATGGATGCCGGCCACGGGACTCGGCTCCGGGAGCCAGCAGTGCCCTCTGCAGGCAGCTGCCGCGGGCCGCGGTGACCACCCGGTCCTTCCTGCCACGCCGCCGGCCCGGCTGAGCCCGCGGCCCCCGCCCGGCCCCGGTCTTGGCCCCGCCGCGAGAGGTGAGTGCAACCGCACCGTCGGCGTCGCCCCGGGGCAAGCAGGGAGACAGAGACGCCGGGAGCACAGCCACAGGCAGTGGCAGAGCGCAGCGGCTATGTCGAACCGTGGCCCGAGGGGACGGGCGGGGAGCGATGGAGTTGGGGGTCGGTGGCAGCGGCGCGGAGGGTCCGCTGCGGTCGTTCTGCGGATTCCCCCCTTCGCTCCGCGGAAGCCCGGAGCCTAGCGGGCCAGGCCGCTACCCTCGACGGGGATGCAGGTGCACGGTGAGAGGGAGGGAGCTGGGGGGAGCGAAGCGGACGGCTGGGAGAAGTGCAGTGGCAGATGCCCCGTACCGGGACCTGGCGAAGGGGTGGGGGTCCTGTTCTTGGCCCCGGCGCGGCCCCCCCACCCACTGACATAACGTCTGCTCGGGGCCGTGTTTGCCTTGGCAGCCCGGAACGGCGGTGGCTTCTCACACTTTCCGCTAGCGCCGGGCAGTGGCCGCGCTCTGAGCCAGGCGCGGGGGGGCCGGGGTGAGCCGAGGTGAGCCCCGGGGCCGCCGCTGCCTCCCTGAGCCGGCAGTGGCCAAACAGGTTGTGCGGGGCCCGCGCCCAGGCACCTGCGAAGGAGCTACCCCGCTGGGGACCGCCGCACCCCGCTCCAGCGCCGCCGAGAACAGGGGACTGCTCCCCGCGCCGCGCCCCTCCGTGCCCTCGCCTGCCCGGCGCCCGGCACCTCGCCGTGCCACGTTCTCCGTGTCCAGCTCTCCATCCTCCCGTGCCCGGAACTCCAGTACCCCGATGCCCGCTTCTCGGCCCCGGCTCTCCACCCCTCTACCTCACCCTATGCACGGTTTCCCGTGCCTGGCACTCGAAACTCTCCCTCGGTGCACACTTCTCGGTTCTTATTCCCCCCATGCCCGCTTCCCCGCCCCCCGTGTCCGCGGGGCGGAGCGGGCAGTGCCGTGCCGTGCCGGCCCCGGCACTCGGCGGCCGCAGCGGGCGGGGCGCGCTCGGCGCCTGGCACCGCACTCGGCGCCCGTGGGGCCGCACCGGGGCCGTCTCGTGCTCTCCTCCCCAGGCCGGGGGCCGACCCCCGCCCAATCCCGTTACCCGCCTCTGACTCAGCTGCCCCCCACCCGCGCACCCTGGTCACAGGGGCCCGCAAGACCCCCGCCCTCCCGAGGTGGGGGTGTGGCGGAGATGATGGGCGGGGCATCCCACCAATCAGACGCGGACCGCCGGCGCACTGCCCAATGAACATGTGGGGGCGGGCGCTTCCTGGAGCCCCGGCGGCGGCGGCGGCAGCGGCAGCGGCAGTGGCAGTGGCCGGGGGGCGGGCGGGGCGCGGCGGCGGCAGGTGAAGGCGGAGGCGGGGCTGTGGCTCCGGGACCGGTCTGTGGCTCGGGCGGGGCGCGCAGGTGAGCGGCGGTGGGTGGGAGCGGACAGACCCATCGGCGGGGGTTTGAGCGGAGGTTCCGACCCACCGGCAGCGGGATCGGGACGTGGACCGGTGTGGCAACCGCTTTTGCCGCCCGGTTGCGGTGAGTCGCGTTGATTTGGGATGCTGCGGGCGGCGGGTGGGTAGGGTTGGCACGCGGTTCATTGCACAGCACCTCTGTCCCCGCCCGCCACCGGAGCCGGTGGGCACGTCGCCCGTGGGGCGGGGGGTGTCATTCGTAGGCTGTTCCTGGTCCCTGCGCGCACGGGGCTGCGGGAAATCTGTAACATCGGTAGGTCCCCGCTGCGTGCTGGGGCGGCTGCCAAGGCTCCGCTGTGGTCCTGTTGCGGTGCTGCTCCATTCAGCCGGGGTCCCCGCAGGTCTCTCTCTCACGGGTGACTAGGTGCTGCCACCCCCCCTTCATAACCTGGTGAGCAGCTTGGCGGCATGCCTGGTGCACCGGGTAGGGACGGCACCGTTACGGGCAGAAGGCAACTCAGGGAACCCCTTCTGCACCAGTGTTGGTAGAGTTGGAGGGTATCCCAGTGTCCCAGCAGGCTCTGCCACGCTGGTGAGCCCCGGACCTGGCACACTGGCAGCAGCATTGGGTGCTTCACTGCTCGGCTGTGCTGTGGTCCCCACTGGGATCGGTGTCGTGGTAGTACCTGCCAAGCACCGGTGGACTCTGCCCTGTGCGCCCAGCCCTGCCGTACCTGTCCTCGTCCCCCTGGCTGGCTGCCCCCGGCCGCTGTTTGCCCGGGGCGGGGTGCGGTATTTACCCTCCCGCCGGAGCAGATCCACTTCTTGGGCCACAGCCGCCCTCGATCCGTGGCTGCGTTCGCTTGGCGAGGGGACACAGTGCCAGTTTTGTCTTGGGGTGAGTCGCACCGTACCTCGCTTTCCCCCACCACACCTGGGCTAGTAGGAATGGGGAGCAGGATTGGATCCAAGCGGCACTGCCGGAGGCACACCGCAACTGCAGCGACTCAAGGCTTCAGTGGTGATGCTGGTGCTGGGTGTGGAGGGAGGGACTGAGCTCAGTGACTTAAAGTGGGCGCAATGGAGAAGGGCAAACTCTGGCACAGCGGAGAGTGTGGGGCAGCAGGGCTGGGAGTCCCCATGCTGGGGGCGGGCGCAGAGGTGAGCATAGGGAGGTGACAGGTGTGTGTGGGGGGGGGGCATATCAGCGTTGGGTCGTGGATACCGTCCAAGACCCCCTGCCTGGGCGCAGGCTGCCCTCAGCGCTGCGGTGCTGAGCTCGAGGCTGTGGCAGCACGGCTCTGCCAGCTGGTGCCGTGCACCCTCAGTGCACACGTGGCACGAGCGCGACAGGCCTGAGCACATGGGGGCGGAGAGTGGGCACAGCAGGGCGTGCGGGACCAGCGCAGCCCCTGCTGCACCCCAGCCCTCGAGGGGTGGCTGCTGCCCCATGCGTGGAGCAGAACTTCTCCTTCAGGGCAGGCAGCGGATGATGAAACCAGGAAGAAATCTCTCCTGGCAGCGTGTGGGCTGCTGGCGGGAGCCCCTGGGAGCCTGCGCTCCCCCTGCGCCACCACCACTGCCTTCCCATGGTAACTCCACGGCGGGAGCCGGCAGGGTGCCGGTGGGAGCGGCCGCCCCGTCTGGAGGATTGGCGCCCGCCTGGCTCCCCGTGGCAGCACTGGCGTCCCTGACATGCCCTGAGAGCTGCATGTCCACACCCCAGCAAGCCCCAGGGCGGTCAGAGGACCAGGTGAGGGGCTGGGCTGAGCTGAGACCCGTCAAACTTGCTCCGTGCCAGGAAGATGGTTCTTGGGTAGCCATGCAGGCGAGGGGGTGGGGGTGCCAAGGCTGTGGCCAGTGACCTTCAGCGTACCCGGCTGTGCCCAGGGCTGGGGAGGTCAATTGACATGCAGGATGATGCAGTGGGAGCCATGGTGCCTGGGTGGCTTGTACCCCAGAGTTGGTGGCATGACTTGATGGAGCCATGGGCAGGCAGGGGGACCAGCCAGGGTGAGGGAAAATGAAAGCAGGTGATGCGGAAGGAGAAGTAGGTCAGGCGAGCTCTGGCCTCTCCCGGCAGCCTTGGCTGCACTGCGTGCTCCACTCTGCCCAGCTGTCTCTGTCATGTCCCCAGGCCCCATGGGGTGCAGCTGGAGTGGGTAGGGGGTGAGGGGGTCCTGCCACCAGGCACTGGCTCCCAGGCAGGGTGGGTGCCAGGCACTGCCTACACTGAACACCAGCAAGGTGGAGAGTGTGGCTGTGTTGGCTAACATTTGTTAGGTACAGTGGCACCCCACCAACTTTGCTTGGATTCCCCTCTCATGGGCAACCGTCAGGGCACAGGGCTTGGAGCCATAGCAAGGGTGGACAGGAGGATCGTCAGCCCCACTGCAGGGCCAGGGAAGAGAAGGGACTCCTGTGTCCTGCTTGGGTGTCACAAGGCAGCTGGTGTGTTGCAGACATCATGGTGGGCCTTGGGGATAGCCCATGTCCCACAGAGGGGTTCCACAGAGGCTTCCCGTGCCTGCTCCACTGTGGAGCCATGGGGCCATTGCCCTCCCCTTAGTGCAGGGCTGTCTGGGGTCTCATCAGTGGCGTTATGTGCAGTGATTGTGGCGGGCATGGCCTCACTGTCAGTGCAGTGTGGGCTCTGGGGGGAGGGGGGGGGATTAGAATTGCCTGCCCCCCTTCCCTCGCTGGGATCAGCTGTGGGCAGCGGGGAGCTGGCAGCAGGCAGCTGCTGTGGGGGCGGAAGCTGGGCTATTTTGGAGGGTGTGGAGGGGGGGCTGTGGGCTGGCACTGTCCTTGCCAGGTGACTCCACCAGGACCAGCACCACCCTGATGCCAGGATGGAGCACTGGGCCCCAGCCTGTGCCACTGGCGATGCTCAGTCCTCGAGGTGCTGCTGAGGACATGAACCCTGCAGATTGAGTAGGAGGTGCCACCAGCTGGGGGGGGCCCTTGGGGCCGTGCAGCACAGTGGGACCCAGGGGGTCTGGCTGCCCTCCAAGGGGTTCCCGTGACTGTCCTGCAGGGCCAGCAACTGCAGAGACAGCTCATCTTGAGGCCAGTGAACAAACCCAGTTGTAGGTGAGCCTGTCTGTCCTCCCAGGCTGGTGGCTGGCACCCTTCCTTCCTTCCTTCCTTCCTTCCTTCCTTCCTTCCTTCCTTCCTTCCTTCCTTCCTTCCTTCCTTCCTTCCTTCCTTCCTTCCTTCCTTCCTTCCTTCCTTCCTTCCTTCCTTCCTTCCTTCCTTCCTTCCTTCCTTCCTTCCTTCCTTCCTTCCTTCCTTCCTTCCTTCCTTCCTGCCTTCCTGCCTTCCTGCCTTCCTTCCTTCCTGCCTTCCTTCCTTCCTGCCTTCCTGCCTTCCTTCCTGCCTTCCTTCCTGCCTTCCTGCCTTCCTGCCTTCCTGCCTTCCTGCCTTCCTGCCTTCCTGCCTTCCTGCCTGCCTTCCTGCCTTCCTGCCTTCCTGCCTTCCTGCCTTCCTGCCTGCCTGCCTTCCTTCCTGCCTGCCTGCCTGCCTGCCTGCCTGCCTGCCTGCCTTCCACATGCCTCTGCCCACAGCTGTCCTGGGCAAGCATGTAGCCATGGCATGCCATGCCCCAGCAGGTCAGGGTGCTGCTCTGTGTCAGGAGGTGATGCAGGAGATGGGGTTGCCCATCCTGCTATTGGAAGAGGAGCTGGGATGAGGCCATGTCCCATCACTGGTGACACTAGTCAGGGTGCCACTGGCCAAGGCAAGGGTGGAGCTTGGAGGAGGATGGATGGATGGATGGATGGATGGATGGATGGATGGATGGATGGATGGAGGTTAGCCCATCTTCCTCAAAGGCCAGTACCTCGCCACATGGCCCCCAGGTAGGCAGCCCAATGCCCCCCAGCCAGGGCAAGCGGCAGTTTGTGGCCAGCGCCTGGGTGGTTGCAACACCCCCAGGGTGGGGGGGGCCACAGTGACTCACCCCATCCTGGCCACCAGTAGGAACCCTGACTCAGGGCTGCATGCCCATGCCGTGCCAGGCCCCTCCCTGCCTGCCTCACCCACCTTATCTCCCGCCCTTAGCACCTGGCACACCTGGGCCAGGGGGGACTGGCGCCATTCCCCTTCTTTATGGGGAACAAAGGGCAGGGGAAGGGTTGGCAGCAGGTGCCACAACCCTCCTCCTTCTCTCCTGTCCTCCTTCCTTCCCACTCACAGATGCTGTCCAGGGCTGTGCCCTCATTTGTGCCCCCCACTGGGGCAGCTGGTCAGCCTGGAGCATCGTGTCAGTGTGGTGGGCAACGCTGTCTACAGTTCAGCTGCTGCTGGTTGTGCACTGCCTGCAGTCTGGGCACTGGGCGACTTGTGGTCCCACAGCTGGCTCCTGCCTAGCACATGGTCCACAGTGATGGGAGAGGTGGGATACCATGGAGGGCACACTGGCAGTGCCCCTCTGCCCACCTGCTGTCTCCGGTGCCTGCCTATGGGCTCTTGCACTACCCAGGTCTTTCCGTCAGCATTACTAGGGCTGGCCAGAGGCCCTTTGCTGTCCAGCTGGTATGGGGCTCTTCCCCTTTCTGCCTGGCCTCCTACTACAGACGGCACCAACACGGTGTCTGGAGCCTATCTGGGGCCATGTCAGGGTGCTGCAGTGCAGGTGCCCCTGACCGGTCTGGCGTGGGTGGCCTGGGCGGGTGCTGGTGCTAGTGGTGGGGTGTGGGGCGCGCTCTCCGGGCTGCTAATTGCTGTTTAGCTGGGGACATGCAGGGTGTAATTATGGGGGGATTGCGTGAATCTGCAGCCTGGCCAGGGAGCCCATGAGTGCCCCTGCCCAGGGAGTGGAGGGGATCAGGCAGCATAGTCCAGCTGAGCTGTCATTGCTTCCCACATTCCCCATGGCACCTCAGGAACCCACTCCAAGGGTAGAACAGGACAGGAATCCATAGGACCAGGGGGTGGCTCCAGGGCTGGCTGGGCAGGCTGCAGCATGCTGCACCAAGTCCTGCCCTGCTTTCACCAAGCGCAGGCGCCCTCCCAGCTCAGCCAGGCTGGCCATGGCCAGTGGCGAGCACCCAGCGCCCTGCCTTCGGGCAGAGGAGAAGGTGAGGGCCTGTATGATGCCTCGGCATGGGGGGTGGGGGCAGATGGCTTGGAGACAATGCTAGTGGTAGGAAAGACATACTTATGGTGTGAGGTGCCTGTCCTGGCTGTACTGAGAATTTTCTTTTGTGGGAGTGGGCCAGGGGATGCCCCTGCGTGGTTCCGGGTTGGCGCCCCACGGCGCAGTACCAACCGTAAAGAGTTAATGCTGTGTGTGTTCTGGGAAGCGGGGCTGGGAGGTGCGTGACCCGGGGTGTGGGCGTCAACTCCTTTTGAGGTGGGATCCTGAGCTCAAGTGCAGCGGGGAGCGGGGCCAAGTTCACACAGCACCCTGCCTTCCCCTCCCTGCCACTCGCGGGCCGCCAGCCTGGCCGCGACGCAGCGCTGAGCCACTCCAGGACACGGGGCAGGTGAGCTACACACCCACCCTGCCATCACTGGCTGGTATGGTGGAGGAAGTTACTAGGGTGGTGGGGACCCAGTGTGGTACCACTGGGTATTTGGAGGTCTGGGCCAGCTGCTTCAGCACCATCAAGCAGTGGGATGTTCGTGTTGCCTGAGCCCTACACCATCCTTGCTACTGGTGGGATGGGATGGGACAGGATGGTACAGGACGGGATGGGATGGGATGGGATGGGATGGGATGGGATGGGATGGGATGGGATGGGATGGGACGGGATGGGATAGGATGGGATGGGATAAGTGGCAACATCTGGGTCACTTTGGTTTAGCAGAGCAGGGCCTACACCCTATACTGGTAATGCCAGGCAGCTGGATGTGACAGTGGGGTAGGTTTTGGAACAGGAGGAGCCAGGATGCCAGCACAGTGCCAGCAGGTTGGATGGGTGGCATGGGGACTTGTTTCTTGTCCCTGCCACAGATGCCAGGAGTGGCTCTGGCAACATTGCTAGTCCTATTCCACCGTAACAGGGATGCCCTGTGCCCAGCCTCCATGGCAGCTATCATGCTGGGCTGGCACTGGGCCCCAGGTGCAGTGCCGGCTCGGCGCTGAGGCAGCCTTGCTCCACAGCACTCCAACCCCTTCTCAGTGCCAGTGGCTAATGTCTCATGATTGCACAGCACACAGCTCTGCCTGGGAACTCTGTGGGTGAGCTGACCAGTATCAGGGAGCTAGGGGGCTCACTCAGTGCTGTGGGGTGGGGGACTGTTTATCCTCTTTCAGGTCCAAACCATTTCCTTTTGTCTCTACGTGTTCTTCTTTCAAAGAGCAGTGCTGCTTTCCCCACTTCCTCCAGCAATGGGACCCCTGGCATGTACTTGCTATAGGGTCACCAGCTGAGCTAGACCCCAGCCACCACCTTCCCTGCTGGGCAGACAGAGCAGCTGCACAGCCCCTGCCCTACAGCCACACCATCCTCCACACTGTGGCCATTGGCACAAGGGCCACTGCTGCTCCCAGCTGGCTTCAGGCAGGGCATTAGCAGGGAGGGGGACTTGCACAGCCCAGACTCCTGGGTTCATGTCCTGGTTTCCAAAGGGTGAGGGACCCCCATGGGGTGAGTAGCCAGGGTGACTCTGCACTGTGCTCCCCTTCCTGGGTGACTCATTCTCCCCAGTGGGGCTGTGAAGTCCCTTGACAGGGACTCTTGTGACCAAAAGCAGGAGCACTTGGCAGCAGCCCAGGATGAGGACTGTCCTCCCCAGGACCTCTGCCCTCCTTCCCCATGGGGGAACAGGTTGGGAGATCCCTCCTAGACATCCCTTTCCACCTCACAACTCCCACCGTCCCCAAGCCATGGCCCAGTGCTCAGTGCAGGCTGACATTGTGCCCTCATGCAGTGTGCCATCCCAGCTTGGTGGCATGGGACACAGCCTATCCCCATGCAGGATGGATGCTGCAGGGGCCTCACCCCACTGTCCATGGCTCTGCCTGGGTGGCTAGACCCCTAGAATGAAGGGAGCTGGCAGGTGGGTGGAGCCTGGCCATGGTTGTTCCAGGCAGCCTGGGCTGGCAGAGGGATGTCAGGGTGACCCGGGCAGACATTGTTCCTGCTGCCACCTGTCCTGCATGGGAGCCAGCTCAACATGGGGAGCAATTCCCCCTTTCCTCAGTCCAGTTCAGCTGCTGCAGCCGAAATGTGCCCAGCCACAGCATTGATGTAACTGAGAAAGCTCTGGCATGGCGAAGACATGGGCATCACCGCCTGCTCCCTCCCAGGCATCATGTCCAGAAACAGCCAGGGAATGCTGGGGGCCCGGGGGCGGCTCCAGTCCCCTCACACCTCGTCCTCTGCTATTTCCTTATCACTGCAGTGATCTCCTCGACGGCAGCACCCGCTCAGCATGTGACTTCACTCCAGTGAGGAGGATGTGCGGGGGGTGGGGGTGTCAGCAAAGGAGCCGTAACGGGCGGTTTGGTGCGATGGAAAATCCCCCTCCTGTCACCTCCTGTACCTCACCCCTACCCTGCCCCAGCCCTGCATCTACGTCTGCTTGCATCGAGTCCTGTGGCTGCTCACAGGGGTTCCAACTCCCGTAGAGGTCCCTACCAGACCTCTGCTGGCGGTTTCTGTGACATTGGCAGCACTGAGGCTGTGTCCATTTGCACTGTGAGATGGTGAGGCTGGTGCCTGTGCCCGTCCCTCAGAGCACCCTGCCACCTTCTGGGATATGACAGGGTCTCAGCTGCTGCCCTGCACCCAGACACCCCCACAGGTACATGCCAAATGGGCACCATCAGTCTTTGTGCGTGCCCTGTGTCCATGTCTTGTGAGGCTGGAGGTGCTGTGGGGATCAAGGCAGAAGGGAGGCTGTGTTGGAGGACACAGTGCCACTCTACCCTGTGACCATTGCCTGTGACAGTTCTGGGGGTCTGTGGGGCTCTGGGCCACCCTTGGCAGGTGCCCCATCCCTGTCATGCCTCTCCAGCTGCCCAAGCTGTGGCATGGGGTACTTGCCCCCCTGCTTAATCCTGCCCCTGTAGCTAATCCTGCCTAATCCCACTGGGGGTTGTCACTGCCTGTTGGCTCCCAGGGCACTGATGGTTTAATCACCCCTAATCCGATCACCCCCACCTCAGCAGGCAGAAGGGACTTCAACCAGTGGTGGGATGGGCTTCTTCCAAGGAGGGGGGCTTGGCCATGGGTGCTGGCGCCAGCATCCCAGGCGGTCGGCACTGCTTGGCTCCCAGTTTCAGGGGCGGTTGCCGCCTGCCATGCCGGTCGGGCCTGCTTAGCAGCGGCTGGGGCGGCTCCACAGCCGGTTGCTCCGGGGCCGTTCCCAGCTGCCTGCCGAGGCAGCCCCAGCTGGCAGCCACCCAAGTGCAGGGAGCGGCTGGCTTGGGGATGGGCCCCTGTGCCGGGGGCTGTCAGCCGCGCCGCCCCTCCATGGGCAAGAGGGGGCACGTCCCCCACGCCCGCCTGCCGACGGCACAGTGTGGCTTGGCACGGCATGGTGGGTTTGGGATGGATGGGCCTGGCATAGCTCAGTGTTGCCTGGCATGGTTTGGCGATGGCCAGTGCCACATGCCACTGTCCACCATGGCTTGACTTGGCTTGGCCTAGCACAACTCTGGCAGCACCAAGAGCCACAATCCAGAGGTGGTACCCACCCCTGCCTCCCCCAGGCTGCATTTGCTTGACTCCCATCCTACTGTCACCTAGCAGTGCTAGTGTCAGCAGCCTGGCTGGCTGCAAGGGCCATAGCTGGGCATGGTGTCACAGGACAGGTTGCAGCCCTGGAGCTGCTACTACTGCCCGCACCCTGCCTGCAAGTTGTGAGGGTCATGGACTCCTCCTTCCCACCTGTGCTGGCTGCACAGGAACATTGGATCTCTGGTGGTGCACCATGGGGACCACAGTGGGAGTGTGAGCAGTGCTGGGTGTCGGGCTGAGGCCAAGCTCTGCCAGCCGCAGCGTGGGAAAGGCCTGACTGGCGCAGGCTGGGCTTGGCTGGGCGAGGAGTGGCCCCAGGCTGGGGCACGGGAGGAGGGAGGGGGCCCAGTCCCGACCAGGAGCGGGGGCAGGAACCGGTGGCACGGGTGCTGATCTAATCTGCAGTGGCAGGAAGTGTGGCCCCTGTTCCCAGCCCAGCTGGGCTCTATGGGGTGGCCCCCAAGGTGCTCTTCCCAGCATTCACCCGCCCACCTGTGCCTGCCAGTGAGGCCCACGTTCCCAGGATAGGGTTGCTGGGAGCCAGTGGCTGCGCCTGGCCATGACAGTGGGCTGGGGGGATTGTGGGTGGGCTGGTACAGGAAGTGCTGCACCTTGGTGCTGTTCAAAGGCACCATGCTGAGATTTCCCCCTTTGCTGTGGTGATGCAGGCGGCTGGGTGCTGGTGGTAGTGGAAGAAGCGTGGGGGCCTGTGGTGGGGGGCCTATGCCCGCCAACCTTTACATAGCATGGAGGGAACTGAGGGCAGACCGCAGGCCCCAAGCCTGCCCCAGTTTAGTGTCCCACTGAAACCCCAGTGCCACCCAGCATGTACACGGAAGGTTCCTGGTGCCCTGGCTTCATGACAGTGATGCTCCGGCTTCAATGTTTCTTCCAAGTGCTCTCTCCCAGATTGTTCTCCTATCAGTCAGGCAGCATCCTATCCTTCCTGCAGGTGAGGACAATGGCCAGCCCAGAAGATGACCTCATTGGCATCCCCTTCCCTGAGCACAGCAGTGAGCTGCTGAGCTGCCTGAACGAGCAACGACAGCTGGGGCTGCTCTGCGATGTCACCATCAAGACGCAGGGGCTGGAGTACCGCACCCACCGTGCTGTCCTGGCTGCCTCCAGCCGCTATTTCAAGAAGCTCTTTGCAGGGCCAGGGCCAGGGCAGGAGGTCTGTGAGCTGGACTTTGTGGGGCCAGAGGCACTGGGTGCACTGTTGGAATTTGCTTACACAGCCACGCTGACCATAAGCAGTGCCAATATGGGCGAGGTGCTGCGTGCTGCCCGGCTACTGGAGATTCCCTGTGTCATTGCTGCCTGTGTGGAGATCCTGCAGGGCAGTGGGCTGGAGGCACCTGGCCCCGATGATGGCGACTGCGAACGTGCCCGCCGCTACCTGGAGGCTTTCTCCACCGTCCCTGAGAGTGAGGTGCCTGCCCCACCACCCCCCCGCCCCGCCCCCCGCCGCAGCAAGAAGACCCGCAAGTTCCTGCAAGCCCGTGGTGCTCGGCTCAACAACCATGCCGAGGAGCCACCCACTGAGGCTGAGGGCTCTGGCAGCCCCCCACCGCCCTCCCAGCTGCCCTCACCCCCTCTGCCTGAGGAGCTGCCCCTGCCCTATGACAGCTTTGAGCTGCCTGAAGAGGAGGAGCTGCCCCCACACTCCTTCCCCTTCCCCTACCAGCCCCCCCTGTCCCCTGAGGAGGCTGCTTCTGACGATGATGCTATCGACCCCGACCTGATGGCATATCTCAGCTCGCTGCACCATGAGTCGCTGGCACCTGGGCTGGATAGCCCTGACAAGCTGGTGCGCAAGCGCCGCTCACAGATGCCCCAGGAGTGCCCTGTCTGCCACAAGGTCATCCATGGTGCTGGCAAACTGCCTCGCCACATGCGCACACACACGGGCGAGAAGCCCTTTGCCTGCCAGGTCTGCGGAGTCCGATTCACACGGTGAGTGCTACTGGATGGACTCTCCCCTCCTGACATGTACCAAATGACATCCCCTATGGCACTCCCCCTGGCAGTCTTACTGGAGCCTGGACACAGGCCTGGCATGGTTCATGGGGTCTTCTGCATCCCCTGAGTGCTGCCAGACCAAACTGGGGTATCTGATGGCATGCTGCACAGCACCCCTCTGCCAGTCCTGCCAGTGTGGTGCAGATTCAGAGGGTCTCCTGTACCCTGTGAGTGCTCTGCACCAATACAGGTTACCCGATGGCATCCTCCGTGGCATCCCCTGCAAGTTCTGTTGTGGTGCAGTGGGGTTATTGGGGTCTTCTGCACCTCATGAATGCTGCTGGACTGACCTAAGGTACCCAGTAGCATCTGTTGTGGTGGCCCCTCTGCCACACCTGCTAGTGAAGCCAGATCAATGGGGTGTTCTGTACTCTGTGAGTGCTGCCAGATCAACCAAGGCCTGATACCTGATGGCACCCAGAACACCTCATCTGACAGCCCAAACATGGTTGTGGTGCAGATCCAGGGGAGTCTTCCACACTATGTAAGTGCTGTCAGACCAGCCTGGGGTACCCAGCAGCGTCCCCCCTGCCAGCAGCCAGCTGCATCTCAGCCATGCAGCCATACAATAGTCCCCTGTCCTGTCAAGCATTCAGACCCCAGTGCCCTGCAGAGCATCCCTGCTGTTGGGCTTTCAGCACCATTGCCCTCCCTGCTGTGGTTGGATGGCGTGTCGTCTACTCAGTGCCAATATCTCCCTGTGTGTCCCAACTCCAGGAATGACAAACTGAAGATCCATATGCGGAAGCACACAGGTGAGCGGCCCTACTCCTGCCAGCACTGCAGTGCCCGCTTCCTGCATAGCTATGACCTGAAGAACCACATGCACCTGCACACAGGCGCCCGGCCCTATGAGTGCTACCTCTGCCACAAGGCCTTCGCCAAGGACGACCACCTCCAGCGGCACCTCAAGGGCCAGAACTGCCTGGAGGTGCGGACCCGCCGCCGCCGCCGTGATGAGCCACCTCCACCACCTGCTGGGCCCCCTAGCCTCGACCTCTCCAATGGGCGGCTGGAGGGGCTGCGCCTCTCCATTGCCCACTACTGGCCTCCAGGGCAGCCCGAGGAGGAAGAAGAGGAGCCAGAGGGTGAGGAAGGGCCACAGCCAAATGACACCGTGCCAGTGGAGACGGCATAGGGCCGATACAACAGCAGGTGTCATGCCGTTCCATGCTGAGCTGTGCTGTGCCCACTGGGGTTTCTGTTCCTGTTTTTCCCGTCACGGTTCATTCCTAGTTATGCAAAGGGGGAAACTCCCCTCGGCCGATTTGCACAAGGAGGTGGGGGGCCCCTACCACCCCCCACCGTTCCCAGGCCCACCTGGTCATGTCCAGGTGGGTGATGGGGGGATTGGGACATGGATGTCCCCCCACCAAACCCCTCATGGATGCCAGGATTGGGCAGGGGCACCCATGGACCAAGGCCTCCCCCCAGGTGGGGAGAGCCCCCCATGCTCTCCCTAGTGGCGGGGGGGCACTGCCCTGCGCTGTGCATAGCTTGTCCCCACCTCCCCACTCCGAGCAGCCCTCCCTGGCGAGCTCCCCTCGCCCCTGCACTCCCGGCTGCTTTCTCTTGGTTGCACTATTTGGGTGAGCCCACCCGGGTGCGGGGCAGCCCCGGCCCCCCCCCCGGACCCTTCCCTCTTCCGAAATCCCCTGGCCCTGTGGGATCCCCCTTCCGAAATCCCCTGGCCCTGTGGGATCCCCCTTCCATGGGGTGGCCGGGCCCCCACGGTCACCCCTCTGTCCTTTGCACATGCCCCCTGCAGGGCTCAGCCTCCCCGGGGGTGTAGGGGACTGGCACTATTTGTCTACAATAAGAGTTTTATCTATATTTAAAAAGATGATGTAATATATTCCCCCCCACAGCCCCTCTGCTGCCAACCACCAGCGCTGCCTGGCCTCCACATCTGCCATGGGGTGCTGGGAGGGGTGATGGGGCCAGAGGGGCTCTGCTCCTGTCATGGCTTTAAAGTGCCTTATGGTGAACTTGAACCTTTTCGGCTACTTGAACCTCTCTGGTGTCAGGAACCAAACAAACCATGGGCAGGCGGCCCCCACCCCTCCGGGCTGCCTCTGCCTGTCTGTATGTCTGTTTGTTTTGTTTGTTTTTTTTTTAAACGAAGGCTGCTTGGTAATAAACGGAGAAGCAGGGACTTCCCCTGTGTCCAGCTGTCTGTCCATTCTGCACCCCCACCCTGGAGCAGCTTGGAACTGGGGGCACTGTGGGGCTGGGGACAGGGACATTGAGAGTCTGGGGCACTGCAGGGGTGGAGAGAGGGTGCCATGTGTGGGGAGAGGGACATCGAGGGGTGGGGGTCTGCATGGGGCTGGGGGCACCACAGGGATGGGAATGGGGACACCATAAAGGCTGGGGACAGGGATTTGTAGGGGCTAGAGGCACAGTGGGCATGGAGATGGTAGCACCAAGGTGCTGGAGATGGGGGCTGGGGGCATTGAGAGGCTGGGGTCGCAGCAGGGATGGAGCCAGGGGCAGCATGGAACTGGGGTATCACAAGGTCAGGACCAGCATGGAATGGTGGATGCCGGCTCAGAGTACCAGGACTGGTGCCTTGAGGACCAGGTGATTTATTCACTAGCCCTTCCCCACCCAGTGTCTCTCAACTTCTGCCACACTGGTGAGGCTCCAGCCACATCACAGCACCTGGACCCATGTTTTTGCTGCCACATGGCACTATCCTGCTGTCACTGGGTCCTTGCCCTCCCTTTTACTGTTATTGGCCTGCTGCTGGTAGTTGAAGACTTGCTGGGAGAGAGGAGCACAGTGTTTGCAACCAGTATCCCCAGTGATGGGGAGGACAGGGGACATTGCCACGCCCACCGCCGGCCCTCACCTGCAGAACAATCCGTTCTTGTTGGCCATCTCACTGCTGCCCATGTCGCTCTCCTTGCTCTTTTCCCCCAGCTGGACTCACAGCTGGGCAGGCATTCTGGAGGGGAGTCTCTGGCCCTTTATCATGTCCTTGATGCACTGCAGCAGCTGCCGCCCTCGCTCCTGGCCCCGCAGCGCCCGCACAGCACCCAGCCACAGCTCTGGTGTCTCCTCATCACTGGAGTCCCTGCAGGGGCAGAGAGGGCAAGGGTGAACTGCAGCCCCCCAGGCTTGGCTGGGCTCCCAGCACCCCTCTGCTCACATCTCCTCATCCCCAGGGGCCGGGTAGCTCAAGGGGGCCATGCAGACAGAGCAGGTGTTGTTCAGGGCTCTGTAGCACTCGCTGCAATACAACCCTGCGGAAAATGGGCCTGTCAGGGCAAACGTGGGATCCTCTGGGGAGGGGTCCCCAAGCTGTGCGGGCTCCTACCTTTGCAGCCGGCCGTGATGCACGTGCTGAAACCTGGCTGCTCTGCAGGTCAGGCAGCTGGATGCCCAAGAAGCGAGTGAGGCAGGTGGAGGGCAGGAGACTTGTGGGCATGGGGTGGTGCTCTATGGGTCAATGCCATCCTGGGGGTCCTTGACACCGACCCTCAGGGATACCACTGATCTCTTCCATCCCACCAGGGGTAATTTACCTGTATTCACAAATCTGCTGCCATCAATATAAAGTTTTTGCCTGGTTCCTGTAAAGGTTCTTAAGTCTTGGCACCTTGACTGCTACAAGGTGTGCAGCCAGTCATATTGAAAAGGTTCTTGATTTTCAATAGAAAGTAGAGAGCAAAATGGCTTCATTTAAACCTGATATCAGACACATGATTACTTCTCTCCCTGGTCCATTAGCACAGCTTGGTGTTTTGCCAGTCTGAGATTCAGGGTGTGGCTTCATCCCTCCTTAACCCAAGTCAGGGTCTTCCAGAGTACAGTTATGTGGGTGGCAATGGAGCTGTGTGATGTCCTGTTCTGGCCTGAAAACCATCACATACTGACCAGTAGCACTAAGACAGGTGCTTACTGGGGAGGAATGAAACATTTCCTGAAAGTGCTCTTGCTTCACAGAAAAAGAGCTGAGGTTCTAAGAGCCAGGATGGGTGTTGTATCAGTGTTTCAGCCTGTCCTGGCTGCAGCAAACCATGCAGAGAGGTGGGATGGGGTGGGAGAGAGAATAGTTAAGTGGCCTTAATGGCCAAAAGGGATTGGACCTCTGTCTTGCTTTTGTCTGCAGCTTGGAGAACTTCTGCCTGAGGCGGCAGGGAAAGAAGAAAGTGGCCGTAGGAAGAAGTGTTGGCATAGGCTGGCAGTGGGGATCCCTAATGAAAGGCCTTGAGGCAGCACAGACACCTAGTGGGAGGGCCCAGGATTGGTGCATATGGGCTGTTCATCTGTGTATGTGTAAGCGGCAAAATGTGTACAGGAGAGGGTCCCGTGGCCCTTTCTCCACCAGAGGCAGCTGCCTGACGAACAAGGGCACAGGGAAGCTCTCAAGGCTTCCGGCAGTACAGGAAATGCCAGCAGGTTTGTTTTGTTACTGACATTTGCACCAGGGCAAATGCGGACATTTCCTGACGCACTGTCAGCACAAAGCTAGAGGCTGTCTAGGAGAGGGGGATGTGGGTGGGTGTACTTAAGCAGAGCAGCCTGTCGTGCCGAGACACACGTCCTGCTCTTCTCCAGAGCCCTATTACAGCCCCGGCCCAGCACGACGCGCCACCCCGCCACCACTTCCACCCGCTCCGCCGCAGTACGCCAGCAGCGGGCGATGGGGCAGCGCAGGAAGCGTGCTCTGCGCAGGTGCGGAGTCCCTGCGTGCGCACGGGCTTACACTCCATTTCCCAGGGAGCGCAAGGCCTCCCTGAGGCGCGGTTCACGTGCGCCATTTCCGCCGCGGCTGCGCTGACTCGTCTTTGCGGCGTTGGCGGCGGGAGAGACGGTGAGGGGCGAGAGGCCCGGTGCAGCTCGAGGCTGTGTCCTCGGGCTTCTGGACAGACTGGGGGGCGCTGGGGAAGGGTCTGTAGGAGAGGATCGGTCGTCGGCTCAGGGCAGCCAGGAAGGACCGGCCGATTTCTGGCGTTGAGCGTCAGAGTCGGCATCTTCCGCGGCCAGGGGTGGGTGAAACCGGGCGGTTTCCTGTTGAGAAGTGTCCCTGAGCCACTCTGGGCCCCTGGGCTTCGTCTGGGGGGGCAGGAGCAGCCTGGGCTGCATGCACTGGTGTGCGGCTGCAGCAGGGCAGGAGTGGGGGGAAGGAAGGGGCTTCTGGCACCTGCACTTGGACGGGCTGGGCAGGCGGGTCCGTGCCAAGCCCACGAGGTTCAGCAAGACCAAGGGCAGGTGCTGCACCGAAACACAGACGGGGGAAGAATGGATGGAGAGCAGCCCTGAGAAGGATTTGGGGGAATGGGTTGACAAGAAGCTCACCATGCCGCCACAACGTACACTGAGGGCCCAGAAACCACACATTGTCCTGGGCACATCCCCAGCAGCGTGGGCAGCATGTGAAGGGGGAGAATTCTGCCCCTCTGCTCTGTTCTGGAGACACGCCCTTGCAGAGCTGCCTCCACCTCTGGGGTTCCCAGCACAGAAGGGATGTGGAGCTGCTGGAGTGAGTCCAGAGGAGGCCATGGAAATAATTCAGGGGCTGCAGCCCCTTTACTCTGGAGACAGGCTGGGAGAACTGGGGGTGTTGAGAAGAGAGACCCAGAGCCCCTTCAGGGGCCTAAAGAGGTTCCAGGAGAGCTGGAGAGGGACTTTGGACAAGGGCCAGGAGTGATAGAACAACGCCTCCCACTGCCAGAGGGCATATTGGGAAGGAATTGGTCCCTGTGAGGGAGGTGAGTCACTGGCACAGGTTATCCAGAGAAGCTGTGGCTGCCCCATCCCTAGAAGTGTTGAAGGACGGGGCTTGGAGAAACCTGGTCTACTGGAAGGCGTCCTTGCCCATGACAAGGAGGGTGCAATTGGATGGTCTTTACAGTCCTGTCCAGCCCCTACCACCCTGTGACTGTGGAGGGCAGAGGCCGTGTTATTGAAACAGTTTTTGCATTTAAAAGCCCCATCAAGTGTCCTCACTGGTCACATTTGTAGTGTTCCTGTTGTCTCCTTGTCCTCTCAACAGAGTGGCTTTAGAGGTGCTGTGTTTGGACAAGTCAGGACGTGCAGCCTGAAGCAGGGATTCGTGCAGGGGATCATAAAAGCCACTGGAGGGAGCTGGTGGTTTCTCAGTGGATGGAAATAGGAAAGAATAAATGCTGGAAGTGCTTTCTGAGAAGAACTAACTCTGTTGTGTAAGACAGTGTTGGCAAGTTGCCAGGCTTTGCAAGGACAGTTAACTGTTAGTTGCTAAAACTGATGAAATTGTTAATTGCCAAAGCTTTTGCTCTGGAAGTTATTCAAAGAGGCTTAGTGATCTGAAAGCTTTGCCCATTACTGAGATGTGCAGTCCCAGGGGTTGGACTCAATGATCCTTGCAGGTTCCTTTCAACTCGGGATGTTCCACGATTCTGTAAAGGAGAGTGAGTGATACTGGCCAGGGCTTTGAAGGAGGAGAATATCATCAACTTTTCTTCCATGGCTGCAGATCTGGGACACTCCTGTGCCAATTCTTACATGCTCACAGGCAAGTGTTCAGAGATATCAAGTGATCAGTGACATTCCATTTCCTTGTGTTTCTAGATGAAGGTCCCACTTCTTGCCGTGTTTGCCCTGGTGTCTGTGGCTCACTGTGAGGATGGCGCCAGGCTCCTGGCCTCCAAATCCTTGTTAAACAGATATGCAGTGGAGGGCAAGGACTTGACTTTGCAGTACAACATCTACAACGTTGGCTCCAGGTAAGCCCTGTCCAGGTTCAATACTGACCATGAGCAAATGTTCTCTGTGTGGCTGCAGGGTACAAGGCAATTTCTGTGCTGCGTGATGTGCTGCTGCTTTTGCTCCCTCTAACTCTGAGCTTTCCAGCAGTGCCTGAAAGATTGACCCTGAAATTTGCCTTTTCCTTCCTCTTCCTTTGTCCCTGCTTTCACCTTGTGGCTGCTCAAGCTGTCAGTCCAGCATGGTATAGTTCCTGTGGTGTCCTGTGACACTGCTCCCCATGCATGCAGCTCCCTTTCGTGGCTTTGTGAGCTCTTTTTCATGTTTATTCCATGAAAATTCCTTTTTGCTATCAGGACTTAACTAAGGACCTGACAAAGATAAAACAGAATTTCCGTGATGCTGGTAAAAAGCTTCATTTGCAGAATGAAAAGCTGATTGGATAAAATGGGGGGCACTATTAAAGTGCTTTGGGGTTTTGATTTTTAGGTTGTTTTTTTTTAAAGGCAGAATAATGCATGCTGACTGCAGTACTAAGAGAAATATATATGGTGCTGTAATGTTGGATTCATACAACTTTAATGAGATACTGTAATTTTATATGTGGGATTTGGTTATTATTTAGGCGAACGTATGAATCCATGGGATGATATCTGAAGTTCAGTAAATTGCCAAAGCCTGTTGTGGAAGAAGTGGTGTTTTTCCTGCCCTTATGGTTGTTTCTCTCAACTTTTCCTTCCTTTCTCTGCAGTCTCCTCGTAAGACACCTCAGCTCTCTTCCCCATCTTCTACTGATGACATTTCATCTTTCAAAAATCAGTTCTTCCATTTGGTCAGGGTGGAACTGTCAGTGCACCTTGCTGCAGAGCCTGTGAGCATATGGCTTAAGATTATCTTAAGATTCCTGTCTCACCCCTCTCTTTGTTATGTTTAGCGCTGCCCTAGATGTGGAGCTGTCGGATGATTCCTTTCCCCCAGAAGATTTTGGCATTGTCTCTGGCATGCTCAACGTCAAGTGGGACAGGATTGCTCCGTATCTTTTTCTGTTTTTAAATTTCTCCAAACTCTCTTTCTTGTCCCTGAGCATCCTGCAGCTTTTGTTCTATCTTCATCTGCTGTCTCTGAAATTCTTTCCAGAGCCTGGACAGGGTACCAATGCAAGCCCCTGTTCTTTTGGATGATGCAGTGTGAAAATAAAGTTCCTTGCAGATAGGACCAGGTTCTGGGGTAGTTCCTTTGCCTGGGGAGGAGCAGCTGGGTGAGCCTTGGGTGGGTCTGGCTGGCTGTGACCATGAGCACTCAGATCTGTCAGCAGCACTGTCTTTTGCACCTGGCTTCAGGCTGCTCTTTCTCATCTCCTCACTTTTCTTCCTGTGATGAAATACAACAGTTTTCCTTAACGTCCAGCTCCCAGTGCGAGTAACGTGTCCCACACTGTGGTTCTACGGCCTCTCAAAGCTGGGTACTTCAACTTCACCTCTGCCACCATCACATACTTGGCACAGGAGGGTGCACAGGTCATGGTAAGTGGATGGTTTACGGGACCCCTGCAGATACACCTGACTGCGCTCCTGGAGCTGCGTGGTCAGGGATGACATGTGTCTGTGTGCTCACACCCTGCCCAGTTCTGGAGCGAGGAGGAAAAGTGACAAAGCCTGTCTTTTCCCTGCCTTTCCAGGTTGGCTTCACTAGTGCTCCCGGGCAGGGAGGAATCCTGGCTCAGCGTGACTTCGACAGGAGGTTCTCCCCTCACTTTGTAAGTACCTTTCAATTGATAATGGAAAAGTGTGCCACGGCAGCTGCAGTCCAGTGCGGTGGCTTCCTGTTTGAACATGGTGTGCGTGGCTTGCCTAACCTGGAGAGTTCCAGTGGGAGCTGGAGTTAATTCCTGTCAGTTCTCCAGAGGACTATCACAGAAGCGGCTGAGTTTCTATCTCAGTTCCCTCTGTGAAGGAGCTGCACTGTGGAATTTGAGCCAGAAAATCTGAGAGTAGAATCTTAGAACCTCCTAGGCTGGAAGGGACCCACAAGGATCGTGCAGTCCAACTCCTGGCCCTGCAGAGGACAATCCCAGGAATCCCAACCATGCACCTGTCAGCCCCTGAGCTCTTGTCAAGCTTGGTGCTGTGACCAGTTTCCTAGGGAGACTCTTCCAGTGCCTGGGAGACCATCCTCTGGGAGAAGAGCCTTTTCTTAATATCCAGCCTAAACCTGCCCTGACACAGCTGTGGGCGCTCCCTCTGGTCCTGTCACTAGTCACTAAGGGCAGAGGTCAGCGCCTGCCTCTCCGCTTCCCCGCGTGAGGAAGCTGCAGATAGTGTGAAGGTCTCCCCTCTCTCTCCTCTGACCTCATTGCTGTAAGACTCCTCTGGCCTGGATTGTTTTGACTTTTCTAACGATTTCTCCCTCTAGCTGGACTGGGCGGCATTTGGCGTGATGACCCTGCCCTCCATCGGGATCCCCCTACTGCTCTGGTACTCAAGCAAGAGGAAGTACGACACCCCCAAGACCAAAAAGAACTGAGCAGAGTCAAATGCCACCAGCACCCCAGAGCTCGGGAAAGGACAACCCTGAACCCCCAAGAACAGTGGCTGGGTTGGGATGGCAGCATCCCCTGCGAGGTGCTGCCTGGGCTGTGCTTCAGCCCTCTGGGCAAAGGATTTGGGGGCTGCAGCAGCAGTGATGAAGTGTTCTCTGTGTTCTAAAGGAGAAACAAGCAAACAGAAAAAAGAACAACCGAGAGTCCCAAACTGCCTTGTCAGCCCCTTTGGAGGCAGAACCCTTCTCTTCTCTGCAGCTGCAACAATACAAGCAGTGTGTTAGTGCCCAGAGGGGCCTGTCTATGGGGCTCTGCCCCCTGTGCTGCCTCCAGCTCCCATTTGCCTGCTGCAGTTTTCTGCAGGGTGTCGTGTCTTAAGGCCCCCTCCAGGTGCTGCCTGCCCTGTGGGATGGAACTGACACCACAGACCTGATTGGATGGAGGATGTCAGAGCTGCTGATTTGCCCTGTTGATGCTGTACTCTGGCATACTAGCCTGCCCAGGTCCATGGTGGGCTTGTAAAGCAATGAGGGTGGAGCACAGGGAGGAGAATCAGGGTTAAATTCCTCAAGAATCAGGTGCAGGGGCTGGGAATCTCTCCCATCTTGCACTGGGGAGTGCTCTGCTTAACTACACCCATCCACATTCCACTCTCCTAGACAGCCTCCAACTTTCTGCTGACAGCGAACAGGCCATGTGCTCTGACATCAGTTGTTTCCCCGTGCGGTTTTCTGTCCCTCTGGGTGACACTGAACTGCCGGGGACGCAAAATGACCGCTGGTGGCTGAGCAGGGCTAAGGGCCCTCCCTGCTCGGAGGGAACACCAGAGCCCGGGGCACGGGCTTAGTTCGTTCCAGCAGCAGCTGCTGCTCTGGGACCCGGGCACGGCCTGCGCTCTCGATCAGGCGGTGCCGCCGCAAGATCCGTCTTTTTCCTGGGGTCCTGCACTGCACGCTGGGCGAGACCACCGCGCTGACCGAGGGGGTGGGCCTTGAGGTGTGCCTTTCGGAACCGAGGTCGCCCGTGGCATCTCGGACCCCGTGCCTTCCGGATGCAACAGCGAGGCGGCAGCGAAATGTCCACTCTGCGCCCGCTCCTTGAGGACTGCCGCCTCTTCTCTGGGTCTGTGCAGGGCTCCTCCCCTCTCCACGGGCGCGGCGGGCACCGCGCTCGGGCGGAGCCCCGGGCGGTCCCGCCTCTTGTGTGTAGCGTCACTTCCCAGCCGGAACTCGCCGGGTGTTTGCTCTCATTGGCAGCAGCACTCACGCGCGATTGACCGCGGAGGTGGGAGGCGGTGCACGGCGTTGCGGCTTTGCGAAGCGACGGTTCCGGGCTCCAGAAGGTTCCGCTGCTCGAGCCGCCGCGATGATGGGCCCGCGCCCCGTCCTGGTTCTCAGTAAGTTCTGCCGGCCCGTCCCGGCCTCCCGGGGCGGAGGGCCAGGGGATGGCCGGTTCGGACCCCCGCCCTACTTTGCCACTCGCTTGACTCGCCGCCATGTTGGGTCTCCTCATGGCCAGGCGCTCTTTCACAGCCCATTCCGGCTGGGGTCTCCTCTCCTGCGAGGGATTCACTGGGTATCGCTGCCGCCCCCGTCGCGGCTGGAGCTCCCCCTCGCAGCTCCCTACCCACAGCCTCTGCCGCGCCTTGTCCGGGAGATCTCGGAGCCTCGCGGCGGTCAGACCTTCCGCGCTCTCAGCTGTTTTCTCGTCTTTCTCATCGTGTTGCTTTGTGCTGACCCGTTTGAATCCCATGTGAACACCAATTCTTGGGTGTCTGGTATGCGAAGGACACGGAGCTGCTGGACCGAGTCCAGAGAAGCCCACGGAAATGCTCCAAGGGCTGAAACTGAAACCTCTCTGCTCTGGAGACAAGCTGGGAGAGCTGGGGGTGTTGAGCCTGGGGAAGTAAAAGCTCCAGGGGGACCTTAGAGCTTCTCCCAGTGCCGAAAGGGGATCCAAGAGAGCTGGAGAGGGATTTTGGACAGGAGCCTGTAGTGATAGGATAGGAAGGGATGGTTTCCCACTGCCAGAGAGCAGAGTTAGGTTGGATAGTGGGATGAAATTCTTCCTTGTGAGAGTGGTGAGGCCTTGACACATTGCTCAGAGAAGCTGTGACTGCCCCATCCCTGGAAGTGTCCAAGGTCAGGCTGGACAAAGCTCGGAGCTCCACTCCAGTAGAAGGTGTCCCTGCCCATGAAAGAATTTTGGAATGAAATAGTCTTTAAGATCCACTCCAATGCAAACCATTCTAGGATTTTCTCACCATCCACCAACATGAGGTATTCTCAGGGTTGGTTTTTTTTTTTTTTAATGTTTGGGTATCCCATTATCTTTTCTCCATCCACTGTAGCCCACGGCCCTTTTTCTATAAGCCTGCTTGCCTGAGACTTGGTTCTGCTCTTACTGTTGTTGCCTTTTGTTCTGTCTTACACCTCCCTTTGTGCATGCATCTGCTCCTGAGTAAATCTGGGCATGCTCAGGCCAGGCTTGTAATAGCAGAAAAGCACCCCTGAGCCCAAATATGCTCTATGGCAGAGTTTGGTGAGAGCTGGTTTCCAGCTGTGATTGTGAGTCAGTTGGTACCGCAGCTACTGGTCGCCCTCATGTTCCAGAGCAACACTGATTGATTAATTTTATGTTTGCTCAGTTCTGCTTACTGTACATGAGCCTCCGTAACTTTTTTTTGACTGGACTCTACTGTACAATAGCAGCTCCTTGGCAAATCTTGGTGAGTCACTGCAGTTTGATTTTCTAGGGTAATAGGTCCTGTTTCAGGGTTGCAAAGCTTTGTCTCAGGATGCTAATGAGGAGTTCTGTTATAATAGGGAATGTTGTTTCTCACTGACACTGTTTCTATCAAGGTATTTCTCATTGTGACTGCAGTATTTGTTTTGTAAATTCTGGACTTCAAACTGGTCACATGTTAAATGTGTGACTGAGAGGTGACTGCATCCTTGTTGTTTTGTACTTGATTGTACTTAATTTTATTTTTTCTGTGTGCTTTAGGTCAGAATACAAAACGGGAGTCTGGAAGAAAAGTCCAGACAGGAAACATCACTGCTGCAAAGGTACCAAATTCTCAGGCTGTTCTGATATTTTTTTTTTATTATTATTTTTTGTGTGTGTGTTTATATATTGCAGAGGGAAAACTGGATGTGAAGTGTATTTTCTCTATTTTATGTGACTATAGAGTAGAAGAAGCAGCATGGAAAATAATTTTCTTCGTTAGCAGAAGATTTTTTTACTATTACATAAAAATTCTATATAAAAATAAAATATCTGCATTGTTCATGTAATGAGTTCCCTATAAATAATCATGAAGGGATTTAACCAAACCCCCTTTTTCTGCAAAGTCTGAAAATGTCTCAGTTTTGACATCTGATTCAGATAATAATTTAGCATGGTTCCAGTGTCTTGATAATCCCCATGTTCTCATTTCCACCTTGGCTGCATCTCAACCACAGCAGAATTGTTGTATCACTTAAATTTTGCAGGGGTTGCTGATTTCACTATGGGTTTTTTAAAGACTTTTTGATGCCCTTCTGAATTACCTCATTTCTCTGATTCCATCTAGACTATTGCTGACATTATCCGAACATGTTTAGGACCAAGAGCAATGATGAAGGTAAGAATTTGTGCTGCAACGCCTGTGCTGCAGCTGACTAGAAGTGAGACACACATGGAACAGAGCAGTCAAGTGTTGGTTCTCTTGTGGTTGCAGATGCTTTTGGACCCCATGGGTGGGATTGTGATGACCAATGATGGCAATGCTATTCTTAGAGAGGTAAGTTTCTTCTAAAGGCTTGTCTTACTTAACACTAGGTCAATATGTGCCTGAATCTTGGATGATAGTGGAGCTGTGTGATCTCCTCAGCCGTCCTGAGAGCCAGCAAGTGCTAACCAGCTGCACCAAGAAAGGTTCTGACTGGGGAGAAATGAAACATATCCAGCAAGTGTTCTTGCTCTACAGAAATGTGGCTTTGATCATAGAGTGTGGGAAGTTTTCATGAAGTGTTTATAAGACTGATGCAAATTCTTTGGTAATTGGAGCTATTATCAACTGCATTGAGACCTTTTGAGTAGATGGTTGTGTTCACAATGCCACATGATGAGAATCATTACCATGAAAGAGCTGTTAAAAGAACATCCTAAAATCTGTAATGCCTGAAAAACAGTGAAGAGATACAATACTGTCAAATACAAGGGCTTGCTTTTGGTGTCAAAAAGGAAGAAAAAAAGACTAACTGTGGTTGGACAGAATGCTTTTGACTGTATTAAAGGTGTGGTGTTTGTTCCATTGGGTGACGTGAGATGTTTCTGCTTTAATATTCTGGGACAAATCCATACCCCTTGCTCCTACCTAGATTCAAGTCCAGCATCCAGCCGCAAAATCAATGATAGAGATCAGCCGCACTCAGGATGAAGAAGTTGGAGATGGGACCACATCTGTCATTATCCTTGGTAAGGAGACTGACTCAGACACTTTGCATAAAGGCTGCAGTTCACTATTTTTCTAAGCAGAGCTCATGATGAGACGCATCTTAGTTATTTAGTAACCTTGAGATGGAGAGGGTTTTTTTACAATGTGAGGGCGTGCTAGGTTCATGAGACCATAACGTGATCAGCTCCACACTTTAGGAAGTTGTTCTTTCCCCATGATAACCACAGTTAAGTGTGAAGAAAGGTATAGGTGATGTTAGCACTCTCTGCATGCATAGAGAATATCTTTTTTTTTGGTATGTGCTCTCCTTTCTTGACTCATGATTATCCTTCTAACTCACTTGGGGGATTTTGATTTATTTTTAATTTTTTTAGCTGGAGAGATGCTCTCTGTTGCCGAACACTTTCTTGAACAGCAGATGCACCCAACTGTGATCATCTGGGCTTATCGTAAGGCTCTTGATGACATGATCAGTATTCTAAAGAAAATTGGGTAAGTATGGGCTGGCAGAAGTTAGAGTGGAGGGATGTGGACTTTCTCTACTGCTCCAAGCTGCTCCTTTGGGCAGCTGTGTTAGTTGAATACAGCAGCAAAATTGGAGAGGGAGTCAGAAGGGTTAGATTGTTGCTTGGAATTAATGCTCAGTTTGCTCTTTGGTTTTTCCTTTATCTCAGCACTCCAGTGGATGTGAACAATAAAGAGATGATGCTTAAAATAATTAAGAGTGCGATAAACACCAAGGCAATAAACCGCTGGTCTGACTTGGCTTGTAGCATTGCCCTTGATGCTGTTAAGACTGTGGAGTTTGAAGAAAATGGCAGAAAGGAAATTGATATTAAAAAATATGCAAAAGTAGAGAAGGTGAGTTTGTCCTGAAGTGTTTCTTATCCTTGTGTTCCTTTCTTGTTGTGAACTAGTTTATTGTAGGGTGCATTGAGAAGAATTTTGTGTTACTTCTCTGCAGACATAATCCTTGAAGATATTTCAGTCAGTGATGTCAGCCACGCTCATTTACAGTGCCAACAGTGACTGCTATTTCAACTCTAAAAAGGGTACCTGTCAAAAAGATAATTTCACTTGGATATAGAAGATTGAAAAGAAACATGTTGCTAGACAATAGGATGTTAAAAGTTTCTTAAGTTCTTTCCTGGCTTCCCACTTTAAGTCTGTGTGCTTAAAATTAAATTTGTATAGTGATCTGGATGCAGGTTACCTGGGAGATGTTTTTCCTTTTCTGTACATGGGACAACTTCAAGAGATACTTTTGGATACACAAGTTTTTGTAGATTACCGACTCTGTTTTTGTAGACAGCTGACTCACCTCATCTTCTCCCTTCCTTGTGTCTCTCAGATTCCAGGTGGTTTTAGTGAAGACTCATGCGTTTTGCGTGGAATCATGGTGAATAAAGATGTAACCCATCCCAGAATGCGTCGCCTTATTAAGAATCCACGCATTGTCCTTCTGGATTGTTCATTGGAATACAAGAAAGGAGAGAGCCAGGTAAAGTGAGTCCTGTTGGAGACATTGGCAAGTCTTGATTTAGGATGAGTAAAACAAACAAATGCAGATGACTTGTTAAAAGTGCAAGTGGTGAAAGGCTTTCTGTGTTCAACCTTTCAGAGGCCTGTTGAATGTGGGGGTTAATTCTGTTGTGGGAAAAATAGGAGTGAGGCTGCAATGTTTTGACTCATTGAAGCAGCTACAGTGATTTGTGTATCTAAGTGCTGCTGGTCATAGCAAAAGAAATATTTCTGAGCTTGAGCTAAGGTTAATGCTCAACTGATACAGTGTTGCAGTTTATTTGATCAGTGGTTTTCATTCCTGACTCTTTCCCTGGTTATTATGGAGGAGTTGAGCTGCTTGAAGCTGGGTGAGTTGTATCTAATACAGTGAAGGTTGGAATGAACACCCTAAGCTGTTTATAACTCTTTTGTATAGACTGACATTGAAATTACTCGGGAGGAAGACTTTGCCCGTATCCTGCAGATGGAGGAAGAGTACATTCAGCAGATGTGTGAGGATCTGATAAGAGTCAAACCAGATCTAGTCATCACGGAAAAAGGAGTTTCTGGTAATAGCACATGTGATCCTTTGTGTTGAATTCATCTCAGTGAGGTTCATGGTGTTGAATGCACTGCTCAGGAACTTAGAGAAAACCCAACCAAAACCCACAACAGCAAACTAATGCAACGCCTCTGAAACCTGGTGCTGAATCTGGTTTGGGATTTATTTTAGCTTTCTAGCAAATAGGTGTACTCTGCAGGCATTGAAGTTCATCCTTGATGTTGCTTTGTGAAAGTAGACTCTTACAATAATATTTTGCTTTTACAACTTTTGGGAAAGATACCAAAATACAAGTGAAGCTGAGTCTTAACTCCTGGAGAGCTGTGCTACCATTTTGTCTTGTGGCCTGGTTTAAAAAGCTACATTTAGGTGCCTTTTCATGTAATCCCTTTTGCTTCAAAGACTGGAATTAAAATAGCTGGATTGATAACTGATAAACAGATGAAGTTAGACATGATACTGCTGATTCACTACTGAAATTGCACAAACCTGGTTTCAGACCTGGCCCAGCACTACCTGATGAGAGCCAACATCACTGCCATCCGCAGGGTGCGGAAGACTGACAACAACCGGATTGCCAGGTAGGTGTTGGCTCCTGTCTGAAGCCCATTCCTACTTTGCGTGACGGGGAATTGTTCTGATCTCACTCGTTATCAATTCTGATTTGTGAGTGTCTAATGTCATGCTTTTAATGTGTGCTAGGGCCTGTGGAGCTCGCATTGTCAGTCGCACAGATGAGCTCCGGGAGGAGGATGTGGGAACCGGTGCTAGGCTCTTTGAAGTGAAAAAAATAGGAGATGAGTATTTTGCTTTCATCACTGATTGCAAAGATCCTAAGGCTTGCACCATCATCCTGCGGGGAGCCAGCAAGGAAATCCTAGCGGTAAGCAAGTGCATAGGCAGCTTCATCTCCTGTGCCAGCCTCCTTTGTGATGAGTCATCACCAGCAGACTGTGACCTGGGCTTTCAGCTGGTGTGATGCTCCAGTTAATAATGAGAAGGGCAGTGGAAGGGTCTGGAGCACAAGGAGCATCTGAGGGAGCTGGGGGCAGGGCTCAGTGAGGACGATGTTGCTCCCTATTTAGTAGTGACAGAAGGGTCTAGCCCACTGGGGGTCAGGCTCTAATAACAAGTCATAGGGCAAGAGGAAGTGGCTTCAAGTTGCACATGGGGAGGTTTGGATTGGATGTTAGGGGAAATTTTTTCATGGAAAGTGTGGTTAAGCACTGGCACAGGGTAGCCAGGGCAGTAGTGGAGTCACCATCCTTGGAGGGATTTAGCAGATGTATGGATGTGGCACCTTGGAACTTGGCAGTGCTGGGGGAATGTTTGGACTTGATATTAGAGGACTTTCCAACCTCAAAAATTTTGCGATTCTGTACCTGCTGCAGGAGGTGGAGCGCAACCTGCAGGATGCCATGCAGGTGTGCCGCAATGTCCTCATGGACCCTCAGCTGGTGCCAGGCGGAGGAGCCACTGAAATGGCCGTTTCTCATGCCCTGACGGAGAGGTCCAAGGGGATGACAGGTGTGGAGCAGTGGCCCTACCGTGCAGTGGCCCAGGCTCTGGAAGTCATTCCCCGGACACTGATCCAGAACTGTGGCGCCAGTACAATCCGTGTTCTGACTTCGCTCAGGGTAAGGCATTTGGCAGGGGCACCAGGAGAGAGTCAGCCTTTTCCTGCTTCACCCAGCTCCTCGGATTCTTCCCACTGTTCAGAACAGTAGCATGTTCTTGTATAAACTCCAAAATGGAGAATATTCTAATGACCTGTTACAGTTTCCTGAGCTCGTGGTCAGTTTGAGGGTCCAGAGAGGAATTTTCCATTTCACCCCATTGTGGGTGACCTGTCTTTCTGCTTCCAGGCCAAGCACACTCAGGAAGGCAGCCAGACATGGGGGGTGAATGGGGAGTCTGGAGCCTTGGTTGACATGAAGGAGCTGGGGATCTGGGAGCCCTTGGCTGTCAAACTTCAGACCTACAAAACAGCCGTGGAGGTAAGGAGAGTCTGGGGGTATTTTTTGGGAGAGGAGGACATCCTTCCTTGTATGCTGGGATGGTTGGAAGGGCATTGTACACCCAGTGCTGGGTATGTCTGAGCTTCTTGTTCTCGGAGGTGGGATAATGAGGGATGTGGGAGCCCAGACTCAGTCTTTCCCAGGGTTTTTGATCCTGTGGCTAATTTTATCATGTTTCATCCCACCTTTTCCTGCAAATGGTGCAGAGTGCTCTCACTGCTTCCAATGCCAGACAGAGCTGTGCCTGAGCAATCCTGTGCCAGCAACATGCTGAAATCATCAGTGGTTGTGGGAGTTTTATCCCTTTGGCTGGCTAGGGCTGCCATGTCTCGGCTACGCTTCTGGTTACAGATCCTGCCATTTCCTTGCCGGTGTTGTATCAAAGGCTGTTCCTCCAAGGGATACTGTGTCCTTTCTATGTCAGTCAACTAGAAAAAATGGGTGTCCTTGTTTCCCTGGTGGTTGGAAAGCAGCCCATTGCTGCTCCTGTGAGCATGTGAGACACCATTCCCGTCTCCTGTGCTGAAAGAAGCATTTCACTCCAGGCTGATGGTTGTGTGGTGTGAAATCTGGGCAGACTGGGTTTTGTCTTTTGTGATAAGCCCTAGATGAGCCCTGGGTGTGGGTTTTCTCTGCAGACTGCAGTTCTCCTCCTCCGCATTGATGACATCGTTTCGGGGCACAAAAAGAAGGGTGACAACCAAAGCAAGCAGTCCGCAGCACCGGACGCAGCCCAGGAGTGAGTGGTTGAGTCTCTGAAGGGGAGAACCAGCGGCCTTGACCTTGACATGGGGAAGAGCTCAATGCAGTGGCCTGATCTCGAGGCTGAACATGGAAAAGTTTGTTTAAAGTCTGGGAGGGATGGAAAATACTCTGGACATGGAGAAAAGGCAGTGGCTGTTGCTGTCTCTGCCCTGGGGGACACTGCTGCTGGGCTGAGGGTTCCAGACTGAAAATTCTAATTGCCTCAAAATAAATACATTGTTTCAGGCTCTTTTTGTGTTTAGTGCCACGGAGTAGGGGGGTGTGATGGAAAAGCTCTGCCGAGGGGCTGGGCAACGTCTTGGTGCAAAATCCCAGTGTGGGGGTGGACTGGAGTGACCTGCCAGGCTGCTGCCATCAGCTTCTCTCTGCCCCCAGAATCCCTCCAAAGGTCAGGATCTCCTGTGGGCAGTGGTGGATGAAACTGGGTGGTTTCCTATTGAGAGGTGTCCCTTAGCCCCTGGGCTTCGTTTTGGGGGGGCAGGAGCAGCCTGGGCTGCATGCACTGGTGTGCGGCTGCAGCAGGGCAGGAGTGGGGGGAAGGAAGGGGCTTCTGGCACCTGCACTTGGACGGGCTGGGCAGGCGGGTCCGTGCCAAGCCCATGAGGTTCAGCAAGACCAAGGGCAGGTGCTGCACCGAAACACAGACGGGGGAAGAATGGATAGAGAGCAGCCCTGAGAAGGATTTGGGGGAATGGGTTGACAAGAAGCTCACCATGCCGCCACAACGTACACTGAGGGCCCAGAAACCACACATTGTCCTGGGCACATCCCCAGCAGCGTGGGCAGCATGTGAAGGGGGGGAATTCTGCCCCTCTGCTCTGTTCTGGAGACACGCCCTTGCAGAGCTGCCTCCAGTTCTAGTGTATACCCCCTCAGTAGTCTCCTCTGTAGTGAAATGAGTCCTGAAATGCCAGTGATGCTGGGATATTGCCAGGGTCTGGGATAGCCGCTGTAGGGCTGGGAAATTGTGTATGGTACTGGGATTTTGAGTGAAAATGGGAAAAAAACTAGAGTTGAGAAAAAGTTGGTTGGATTGAGGAAATGATGGCTGTGGCCAGCATAGTGTCTATTGGGCTGGGAAGGGAACTGCAGTCCTGGAGCTGAAAGCACTGTGGGGTGGGCTTAGAGACAGTAGGGCAGCAGCTGAAATGTAGAGCTGGAGTGAACAGCAAGATCCTGCTTTTTGAACCTGGAGGGGTTTCAGCTGGGAGAGCTGGAGAAATGCACATCTGGAGCTGGAAGAACAGTGCTGGCAGTGAAATAAAGCTTGTGGCTCAAGAGCTGAAATCACTGGGGCAGGGAAGGGCACTCTTGGGCTGCAGCTGAAATCATTGTGAGACTGGCATATTGACTCTGGGGTGCGCTCAGAGACCATAGGGTGGGAGCTGAATTGTTGCAGAGCTGAAGCCAAGAGGAAGATCCTGCTCCTTGAACCTGCAGAAGTTTCAGCCAGGAGAGGTGGAGAAACGCATCTGGAGCTGGAAGAAGAGAGCTTGCAGTGAAATAAAGCTTGTGGCCCAGGAGCTGAAATGACTGGGCCAGGGAAGGGGTCTCTAGGGCTGGGGCTATAATCTCTGTAGGGCTGGGATAGAGACTGATAATGGGATTGACATTACTGGGTGAGATATGTACTGCAAGATTCATGTGCTGAAATCACTGTAGGTTGGTGATATTGATGTTGGGGCAGGATGAAAGATTAAGGGTCATAGGTCCAAGGGCTGAGGTCAAGGACAAAAGCTCAGAGATCAGGCATCAATGATTAAAGTTGAAAGTCAAGGATTCAGACTTCAAGGGTCAAATGTGAATCAATGTTCAAAGATCAATGTTATAGGTTAATTTTTCAAGGTTATGTGATCAAAGGTCAATTATCAGGGAATCAAACTTCAAAGGGCAGAAGTCAAGAGTCAAAGGTCAAAATTCAGAGGTTAAGAGTAAAAGGTCAATGGTCAGGACCAAAGGTGAAGGGTCCAAGGTTAGAGGTCAATGCCAGGGAGTTGCAGGGAAGAGGCGTATTTATAAACTTTATCAATATTTCCCTGTAATTCTGCATGTTTGGATTTCATTTGTGCTTGTCAGGATAAGCCATAAACAAACCCCTGAAATCTGCATCGATGTGTCAAACAATTCCACAGAAAAGCAAGTGAGCAGTGATTCTAGAGGAAAATTTAGAAGTGATGGATTATGATCCATGGGGAATTACAGCGGGAATTATGAAACTCAAACACATGGAATTGTGGAGGTGGAATTCCATTTTCAGCCTTGGGCACCTGGAGGAGGAGAGGTGTCCTCATCCATAGCAAGGAAAGCCTGGTGCCCCAGTGTGTCAGGTGCAGACAATGAGCTGTCCAGGGAATGAGCTACAAGTTCCTTCTGCCCCTGCCCTCTCTCTTAGAGTGGCAACAGCACAAACTGAGCTGTGAGGATGATGAGGGCTCAGAGCAGCCCCAGGTGTGAGCAGTTATGATGAGGAGGGGACAGGACAGCCCTGAGAGGAATGACGGGTTTGTCTTTACAAACAAGCTGTGGGTCTGCTGATAAGATGCAGCTATCAGTGAGAGACAACAGAAACAATGGGATAGATTCCACTAAAAGATCAAAGAGGCACTGAAAGAGTATCATGAATTCCACAAAAGTTAAGAATTAAGAAGGGATTATGCGTGGGGGGGGGAAAGGTATCCCAGGTATCAGGCGTTCTGAGAAGCCTGTACCTCTCAAGTACCTCAGCCTATGGGGAAAGAGAGAAGGGACAAGCGGCCGGGAATTAGGATAAAAAGGAGGCTGCGCCCTCCAAAAATTTGAGAGACCCCAGGGGAATGCCCCATGGCCTCTCCCTTTATTTGAATAAAGTAAAAGGACTCCTCTGTCTCCTTTTTGGACATAAACCTCTGGTGTTTGTGGATTAATTTTCCTGACATATTTTTGGGGGCTCGGTCCGGGATATTTCCACCGTCCGGGGCGGCGGGCAGCAAGCGGAGCTGAAGGCGCGCCTCACCCAGTTTCGGTGATCAGCTTCTCTTGGTGGCGGCCAGCACCGGGCGATCGATTGGGTTCCCGAGACTGTCCAGGAGACAGACGAGAGGCGGACCAGGGGGGTCAGTGAAGAGTCCACAGGGAAGGACCACTGAAAATCTCACCGGTGAGTAAAATGGGATCTTCAGGGAGCAAGCCTGGGAGGGCACCCAGGGAGGGTAGCACAGGCTAAACAGAGCACCCATGGAGGGTTGCAAGGGTACAGCCGGGAAGGGTCTTGGCAAAAGGGATGACGATCCCATAGTAGCCCCGGAGAGTCCCTTGGGGAGAATGCTGAGATCTTGGGACAGATTATGCATTCACACAGAGGTAACTATGGAGATGATGGTAAAATATTGTTATTATGTATGTCCAGAGTATAAGTTGCCAAATGGACTTATATGGCCACCTTAGAAAACAGAATTCATTTGTGTTGAGTTCTGTGAAGGTATCTAGAGGAGAACTGGGAAAAAAAATGGATTAAAAGGGAATGTGGATTGATATGGTTTAAACAAACAACAAAAGAAATCTATTTGTTCAGAAAAAAAAAAAAAAAAAAAAGGAGAAGAGGAAAAACGGGGGGTGGGGAAGAAGAAAACAGTGAAGATTAAAATGTTTTTCAGCACCTTCCCCCGTCTTGTCCTCCGGTGGTACCAGCTGACCTAAGGCCAGCTGCAGGTCCCTGTATCCTCATCTTCCAGGGAAAAGGGATCAGGGAAGTGCTGTCCCTACAGCTCCACCTGAGAACAACAGTGGTGTAGGGGGAAGGGAGCAGCATATCATATCAATGCCTGGAACTAGAAGGGATCTCGAGAATCCACGCCCAAGGTGGGGGGGGGGGCAATAAAGGAAGTCAAGAAAGAGTCTTTGGCAGCAGGAGATGGATGGATTGTGTTTGTGTGCTGGAACAGAATTGGTTAATGGAGAGTGTAGAGAGATATGGTTGAAGCAGGGACCAGGAGTGGAGGTACAGGACCAGGAGCACAGGCTGGGGGCCTGTGAGGCTGCTGGGACTCAGCACTGGGCAGTGCCTGACCCCACCGGCCCGGGCAGGGGCAGCAGCAGCTGCCGGCCCTTTGAGGCTGCGGGACACCCTGGCTGCCTGTGGTGCTGCCAGCTGTGCCCGCCAGGAGCCCTGGAGCTGGGAGGAGCTGTTTGGACAATGTGGCAGGACAGGAACTGGCTCTGGTATTCAGTGTGTGGTAAATAGAGTGAGCACAAGGAGGAAGGGCGAAGGTGATAGCCTTTTTCAGGCCAGAGAAAGAAAAACCGCAAGGTCCAAGGGGTCCCCCGGGACAGAGGGGACGGGATCGGCCACAAGGAAGTGGCAGAGGCGTTCTCTCCCCAGAAGGGGAGACCCAAGCCAAACAGTGGCTGGGAAAGGATCAGTGTGCTGTCTTCAGGGCGTACAACACTGAAAACGGCAATGTCTGCAAAAAAAAAAAAAAAAAGCCAAGAACAGCTGGACTGCCGAGAAAGTCCAGAAGATAAGAGAAATGGATTGTTAAGAGTGTCAAAGGCTCTCATTATATCCACCAACCTAGAGCCGTTGTCAACTTTTAAAGTAGGTCTGGATCGAGGAGAGGTGTGTGTCTTAGTAAAAACAAAGACCTCTCGATTCACCTTAATTTTTATCTCCGAGGGGGAAAATTGTCTAAAGAATTTTTTAATCGTTCGAAGGAGTTGTGAGAATTGTAGTTTCTTCTGTGGGCTCAGAAGTTTAACCATCTTTCTTTGAAAGAATTGTAAAAATTGTAGTAAATTAATTTGGAGATTTAATTAATTTGTCTATATGAAGTTTTGTGCAGAATGGCTCCAGTTTGGAGGGGACTACACCCCTCTGCTCTTTGTATGTTTTGTTGTAAAAAGCCAGAATTGGCAAGTTTCAGTTATGAAGCCAATGCTGCAAGTCACACCTTGTGAGGAACATCCCCACCAGTCTGTGGTTTGTTGTAGCCCTAAAGCAAATTCTATAACTGCAACCTTGTAAAAATAGTGTCCTATAGAAAGCCTGAGTATTTGTCATGCACTTCCTCTGTGGAAATTATGAGAAAACTTTAAAGGAAAGTATTTTGTTTCTTTCCTTAATAAAAGTTTTAAATGTTAAAAGTTATAAAATGTTATAAATATTAGAGTTTCCTTAATGGAAGTTAATTTGTTAGTCATCTCCCTATGCCTAAGATGGACTTAATGCAAAAATTAAGATAAGGAGTAGTTAATTACTAAAAAGAAAAAAAGGAATAAATAAAGAAATGTAATGTAATTGGCTTGAAGCAGTGGCATTACTTGCTGCTGAACTAAATCATGTTTATACAAAGTCACGCAAAAGAAATTTTAGTTCAGGAGCATGGGAGAACACAGAGACCTGTTGCCTATTTTTCTAAAATGTTAGACCCAGTGGCCAGAATCTGGCCCCATTGTCTGCAGAACTGCGCAGCCACAGCTCTGATGGTGGCTGAGGCCCGAAAGCTGACAAGGGGGGGTTATCTGATTGTTAAAGTTTCACACCAGATTAAAGCGTTGTTAACTGAGAGAGCCTCTAAGTGGATGACCAGCTCTCAGTTGCTAAGATATGAATCTTGTCTATTAGAACAAGAAAATTTAGAATTTAAAAACAAGGAAAGTTTTAACCCAGCCTCCTGTTTGAATGGCCCTGAAGAAGGGAGCCAAGGAAAATTCCATGATTGTATTCAAGTAATAGATCTACAAACTAGGGCAAGGAATGATCTGAGAGACATCCCATGGCCTGAGGGGGAAAACGTGTTTATTGATGGGTCTTCAAACGTGATAGAAGGAAGACGATTTACAGGATACTCTGTCATGAGTGGAAAGCAATTAAAGGAAGGGGGGAGGTTACCAGCCACCTGGTCAGCTCAGACGGCCGAGCTGTATGCCCTCGTGAGAGCTTGTGAGTTATACCAAGACAAGACAGTAAATATTTTTACTGATTCTAAATATGCATATGGTGTGATATACGCATTTGGGAAACTGTGGGAAGAGAAAGGTTTATTAACCTGCAGAGGAAAAACGTTGGCTCATGAGAACTTAATCTCCCGCCTATTGGAGGTGGTGAATTTACCAAAAAAAAAAAAAAGAGGTAGCAATAATACACATCAAGGGACACCAGGCAGGGTGCTTGGAAGAGGCAGTAAGAAATAGACTGGCTGATGAAGAAGCTCGGAAAGCTGCATTGTTGCCAGAAATCTCTAAGTTACTTCCCTTGCTCCCAGTAACTGCCCCCTTGCCAGAGAAGCTGTCTTTTCCACCAGAACTTGACATAGTTAAAAAGAGTGGGGCAGAGGAAAGAGGGGGTAATTGGTTTACAAGAGATGGTAAGCAGTGGATACCGAAAGTTTTAGCCTCCCAACTGCTAAAACAGCTCCACGAAGGGAGTCATTGGGGCTCCAGAGGGATAGCAGAAGCCTTCCTCAAAATGTATGCTGCTGTGGGTCTTTTTGTTCTGGCAAAACGAGCTGTTGATAGTTGTTTGATTTGTGCTAAGACAAATAACAAAGTTACAAAGAAACTGGCCAGGGGCGGGAGGCCTTGGGCTGTACGTCCCTTCCAGAGATACCAAGTAGATTTTACTGAGATGCCCCGGGTGAAGAGATTTTTTGGTAATAGTATGTCTGTTATGAGTAGCCAGAAGTGTTCCCAGGTGTTTCAGTAACTACAGGGTCAATTATTAAAGTATTTTTTTTTAAAAACAAGATCAGGTCGAGTTGAAAAAAAAAAATGAATGGAAAAATAAAGAAGCATCTTCTAAAGCTAGTGATAGAAACTGATATGCCATGGGTGTGGCTCTTGACACTAGCTTTAGCAAGAGTAAGGGCCAGACCGAAGAGAAATATTCAACTATCTCCCTTTGAACTGAAGTTTAGAATTCCTTATCCTTGTAATTCTCGGCCTGAGTCAGGAGTAGAGTTAAGTGATGTATATGTTGTGAATTAATGTTGTAAATATTGGCTTTTCACAATTATTCTGATAAATATATTATATGCTTTCACTATATTCTTTTCTCTTAGCAAGTTACAGGCTTAGATAGGAATTCTGAATGGTAAGGATATGTCTCATGTAATAAATATAGTAATGTTGTGAATTAATGTTGTAAATATTGGCTTTTCACAATTATTCTGATAAATATATTATATGCTTTTACTATATTCTTTTCTCTTAGCAAGTTACAGGCTTAGATAGGAATTCTGAATGGTAAGGATATGTCTCATCTGGAGAAGGCAAGATAACTCCAACAGGCAAGACAATGGGAGGATCAAGCTGTGGAAAACAGGCTATTATCAGCAGCAGGAAATGGAGAGCAAACTGTTACCAAAAAGCCGGTACCAGGACGTTGGCAAGGGGGAAAGATATGAAGCCCATCTGCTCTCTGAGGAAGTATAAGGGGCCTGGACTCTTATCAACAAGTGACCATCTGCGGCAAAAAAGAAACCAAACTCCAAAATAATGCTGACCAGCAGAAAATAACATGATCCAAGAAGGTGGAACCAGGGAGGGGACATGCTTGAATATGCATTAACCTCTCACAGCAAAGATGGGATAAAAAGGACACTCCTGAGATACCAGGTGTGTTCCTGGTAACCCACCAGGGCACCCGGCCGTTTTAACCCTTTGCTTTATTTCTTTTGTCTCCTAATTGTCTTTTGTTTATATTAAATTCTTTTTATAATTTATTAAGTGAAACTTGTTTTTAAGAATTTTTGGGGGCTCTTTCCGGGATAAGCACCTCACCTCTAGGACCACCAGAGATCCAGAACGGGGAAACAGGCGCGCCTTTGCTGAGTTCAGCAGATCCCATTCTGTTTCTCCTAGCGTGGACCAAGCGGCTGCAGGTCAAAAACCCGAGGACAAGAAGGGGAGAAATAAAGCAAAGGAAAGGGGAAAAAAGGCTCCATAAAACTGCGGTATTTTTGCTCCATAATTCTTGTGCACGAAGACCCAAAGAAGAAGACGGATTGTAAGTAATCTTTGGGGGAGCGGGAAGCGGGGGTTGCAAGAAACCCCCGGGTTACTGGGACTGGGTCTCAGGGGAGGGGTTGGCCCCTCGGGAAAGGGAGCCCAAGGTTTTCCTGGCACAATCCACTGGGAAAACAGAGTAAAATGTGGATTCTCTAAAACTTTGTCAAGTTGAGGATTAAATCCAAGAAATTTGGATTTAAAACTGCCAAATTGAGGAATAATCCAAGAAACTTGGGATATTTGACATATTACAGTGCCCATGGGCGTATATTAACAAAGGAAGTAAAGAACACCTTATTATCTTGCTGTGACTGGGTGGAGTTGAATGAACAGATGTGAGAATGCGTAAATAGGTGTGATTGTTGCATTGAAGTTTGTGGGGTTTTTTTTTGGAATTGTGTTGTTAAAGAGGAAAGGTTTTCGATGCTGTGCTGGAGTAACAGTGAACACGGGTCAGTGCTTCCACAGGGACTGGATCACGGTGGGGACACATGGAGGGATTCGCTTCCTCCCTGCGAGCCCCTGTCTTGGAGCCCCGTGTGGGGGGGCAAACCAGAACTGGGGCTTGTAGCCCAGGAGCCGCGGGGGTGTTGTATCAAATCTGTTCTCAGCGGGATAGCAGCTCTGGTCTCAGAGCAAAGCCAAAGTTATCTTTAGTGGTGATGGTCCCTCCGTGCCTTTCCTCCCCCCTGGGCAACAAGAGCTGCTTGCGGGGGAGGGGTCGTTTTGGTGAGCTGGTATGTGATTCAGCGTTTGAAGTTGTTTGGTTTTTGGTTTTTTGGGGGTTTTTTTTAGAAGTTTTCTTTGCCCCGCTGTGGTGGCGGTGAAAGGTTTTCCTGGGAGATGGTGCTCCCAGGGCTACTCCCTGCTGAGCTATTGGGACGGAGTGGCAGGTCAGCCTCAGGAGTGCAAGGGAACTCCCAGAGCTCCAACCCGGATAAGATCAGGGCACGGAGGGTGCCCTGAGGGGATGAGTTCAGCTCATCCCTTTTGAGTAAAGTAAGGGCAGGGGCCTTCTAAGTCTTGGTGCCCCTGGATTGTTTAAACTTATTTTGGAGGTCTCAAGCCGCAGAGCTGTGTTTAGGTGGCTGCAGGCAAGCTGGATTGAACCATAGATGCTGGTTCGGGTTCCCTGCTCCAGGCACAGGGGGATCGGAGGAGCTCTCAGTGACTCCTGGAACCTCCTGAAGCTGTGAAACAGGCCAGGAACATGCCCAATGGTGAGAGAGAGCTGGGTGAGTCCCTCTGGGACCCAGGTTTTCTATGCCGGGGTCTTACGAGACCTCGGGCACATTAAGTTCTGTGATTTCGGGAGTACGGACTGGTGTCAAACAGTCTCAGAGAGCTTTTTCTTAGCCAGATGTGCGAGATATGGAGCAGTAGTGGCGTATGGTATCAGCTCCAGACCAAGGGAGCTGCAAGTTGCAAGCCTTTGTTTTTATCGGGTTCTGAGAGAATTCCGTGTATGATGGTGCTGTGGTCTTCTGCATAAGTTGTGTCGGTGCTTAAAATTTGAGATTTCAGGAAGAGTATGCATCCTGGGAGAAAATGGAAAAGAAGTGAGCTCTGTTTGTTTTTTTTCTTGAGTGACTGCAATATTTATTTTGTAGAGAAACAAACCCATTTCTTAGTATGCCTTCCAATTTCTTTACTTTAGTGAATATCGTAGAATTTTGTGGTTGATTATAATTTTAAAGTTACAGTAGTTATTATAGTAGTTATTATAGTTTTTAAGTTACAGTAATTTGCATAGTAGTCACTTCTTGAGGTGAAAACTTATCAGGTTGTCAATAAGTGTTAGAGCTGTTAACCCTAATGTTGTTTGTGTCCCGTGCTGATGGGCACAGCCCATGATTCTTAACAGCAGAACCTGGTGTCAGCCTAAAAGCAAAATCCTGTGGATAGTTGTAAATCTTTTTACTGCTGCTGAAAATTATTTTGTCTCTTTTCACAATATGAAATGCTGATCATCTCTCTGATGATTTCTAAAAAGGAGTTATTGTGATGGTGTGTTTAGCTGAAGATCAGGCTCAGAACTGCCATGATTTCTTGTTCTTTTGAATTTGCCAAGTGCACACGTCTCTAGGAGTGCTTGTGTTGTTTTGCAGCTGTGCTTATTACAGAAGCAGAAGTGGACCCAGTTAAAAGATTAAAATTAAGATTGTTGGTGTTTCGAATTAAGAAGAGGATTGTGGAGACTCTAAACTTGGTCTATTTTAATAAGTACATGTGTTAATTTAGAGATGAGTCTTATTTTGTGAAAGAAGAGTTCAAAAACAATTGTAAGACTGGTTCTTGCTATAGATTGTTCATAGTATATAAGCTGCAAGTACTGTTGAAACATAAAGGTATTGTCAGAAACTTGTCAATGTATCTAAATGCCTGTAAGAATAAAAGACCTGACCTATCTTGTCATGAGAAAAGTTACACTAGAGATTATTCACATTAAGCAGCTGTGTGAGGATAGACTCCTTTTGTTGCCGCCTGTTCATTTTGTTCTGATTATTAATTTAAATGGTTTGT